>NC_136466.1:20219767-21691642 GCF_902686455.1 Sciurus vulgaris
GTGCCAGGCTGGACATCCTCTCAGCACGGCTGGAGAGACTCTGAGGTTGAGCTCTGGGATTGCTTCCCTCCGCTCGCTCTGCTGGGAGACCTCCTGATTCGCCGGCGACCACTGGTCTCTGCAGTAATGAACAGATCATTCCTCCAGCAACAGAACCTCTGCGTGGGAGTTTTCTTTTCCTGCCTTTCCCTCATCAAAATCGGTCCATTTGCAGAAAGCTACAGGAGGTCTTGAAGAGCATTCTGAAGTTAATCACGAGAGACCTGGGAGGAAATCCTGCTCCAGAATCTTCTAAACCTGTTTGACTTCGGGCAAAGCACTGAACTCTGAGGAGCTGTTCTCATTTTGGTTTGTGTCTCCGTGATGATTTTTATGTGTCTGTTGCCCCACATGCTGGGGGTGGCACTGCGTAAGCAGGATTATTATCTTGTCTCTATCTTCAGCACCCCGCTGGGCTTCCAGTCCATAACATTTGGCGTAGGGATGAATGAATCAAAGAACGCAAACCTGTTCGCCATTTCCGTGAAGCTCAGCTGAGTCCATGAATACCAAAGAAGGTGTAGAAAACACCTAATCTGCCTATTTGTTAGAAATCTCATCACCACGCTAGCTGTCAACATTAGATAAACTACATTTATTAAGGAGTTAATGTTTGAGGATTAGCTGTAGGGATCACCTCTGCTAAAGGCTGCTTGTGTTTTTGTGTGCGAATTTGGGGGGAAAAGCATTTATATTTTATGAAGGAGTTAATTAACCCAGAGGAATCATAGGCAGTGGTGAAAAACACATCAAAGAGGGAATTTGGAGACAAAGAGGGGACTTTCTGGGTATCTTCAAGTGAGATGTGAAAATCTGCCAGCTTCAATTGTTCCTGAAGATGCCAGGCCTACAACATCTTTTCTAAGAGCCCGGAAAGATATCCGACAGCAGTGACAGGCTGTATCTTTCGCTTGGCCTCCAGTTAAAACCAAGCACAAGAAACCAGAAACAAATAACCGAGTCCCACAGTGACTGTGGGGATTAGCAGTCTGCGTGGGCCACGTGAATCGCATTTTTCTTTTGGGCTTCATGCAAAAACATCTCACGTTTCATTTTAAGTTGCGTCTGCTTTGCATGGTGACTTTTTCAGAGCACCATGAATGATTTATGACGTTCGGACTCCACGTCCAACCAGTTGACATAAGAAAGAGAGAAAAACAAGCGATTGAGCCAAACTTAAAAGCAAAACAATGAAGACTAAACATTTGTGAAAAGTGGATTTCAAGTCAGCTTAAGCCGTCTGAACAGTTTTCTACTCACCGAAAGTACCCCTTCATTCCGAAGTGCACCCTCTCTCCGTGAAGATCCTCAGACCTCCTTCCGCTGTTGCCAGCAGACTAAGACCAGCTTGGAGCTAGGTACCCAGTATGCCCACAGTGTCGACTGCCTGAAATTGAACTTTGCAGTTGGATTGCACAAAGTTTCATGAGTTTGGTTAATGATTAGATGAAGGTATCGAAGGGAGTAATATCTATCAGGCTTGTCATTTCTCAATCATAGAGTAATAGAATTTCAGTTTGTGGGGGCCTGGGATCACCTAGTTTATCCTGATGGCTAAAAAAGATGATGATCAGAGAGGTGAAATGACTTGCTCAAAGCCACGCAGCTAGATGGTCTCTAGGAGAGCCCAAGGTCAGAACAGTGCTGCCCATGCATATTGATCAATGAGCTCCCATCTCCTTACTTAATTGATAGCACCGAATAGTGTCTGTCACCTCTGGGATTTTGGAGCTGACTGCTATCTTGTTTATTAAACCTGGATCAATCCAGGGAGGCCAGGGAGGGAGGCAACTGCTTGTAAGTTCAGGGCTGTGTTGAAGGTAAGTCCTGGGTAACAGGCTGGGTGGGCTAAGGTGCCTCCCCAAGGTCTTGGTCACAGGTGACCGATCATAGGATGCAGGTCCCTCTGAAACCTGAGGTCCGGCTCAATGGCTGCATACACGCCAGGTTTGAGGGGCAGGGATGCAATGACAAACCAGGGGTGAGGCCTCACCCAAGTTGAGGTTGGGAATTCACGGAGGACAGGTGACCGACGTGCACGGCAGGGTGTGGGCTGTGAGCAGGCAGGGAGATGCCACAGGGAGCAGGACTGTGTCATTGGTTCCTAGTTTCAAGTAAGCATGGAAAAGCCACCACCCTTCGCTGTGATGAAATGCGTGTGGCCCCACATGTCCCACGTCAGCCTATGTGCCCGGTGGCCTCCTCGTGGGGAGGATGGCTGAGGAGTCTGAGATCTGGAGTCTGTGTCTTGGCTCTGTCCTTTATCAGCTGTGTAAGTCAAGTCACTTAACCCTTCCTGCCTAGCTTTCTGAACCCAGAACGAAGGTCTGAGAGAAGGGACACAGGGCCCTGAGCCCAGCACCCACCACGGAGTGAAGGTAGCACATTTTCTTGTCAAGATTTCATCTTTGGAAGTAAAATAAATCTGGCTTTGAACCCAGGTCTGTTATATGTTCCCTGTGTGTTCTTGGACGGGTCACAACCTCTCTGAGCCTCAGTTTCCAATCTGTAAAATGGGGATGATAGTGACCACATTGTGGGATATAGTGAGGACTCGATGAGCTGACAGAAAAGACTCGGACCCATGCATGCAAGGAAAGGTAGTTCCGGGGGCTGGGGGCGCCATGAGGAGGCTGGAATTTGGGGCAATAGAGTCATAGAAGGGGAAGAAAGGATGCTCATAAAAATATGGATGGCAACTTCTATTTTCTTCTTCGTTAGTTGTCTGTGTTGTTTGAAAAATAATGTGTTGGCCATGAGGCTGTTTTGTTGAAAAGAGGAAGAAGGATTCATCTCTATAGACAGAGATAACGCCTGGCGTCATGGTCCTCCAGAGATAAGGTAGAGCCCAGGGAGGAGCAGCTCGGGCTGTGACGGGGAAATTCTGATGTCTGGAGACGTCTCCCTTCACCAGAAATCACCACGGCTGTTTCGCACCAAGGTAACCAGTGTTTACCCATCGCTTTATCTGGCCAAGCGTCCTGAGGGTAGAGATGCCATTGTGGTGAGCAGAAGGAGGTCCCGTCGATTGTGTTGAATCACAAAGTTTTGGATCTGGATGTTACTAGGGCCTAGCAAGCTGGAGGGGCTGCTGTTTGCCTGGCTCTGGGGGGGGGGCGGGGTGGGATCTAGGGACCCTCCAGGCGGTCCTGCTGCACCGTTTTCTTGTCTGCTCTCAGACGCCCCTCGTGCCCCATCACCATCTTATTCTGACCTGGGAACTGCATCCCTGTCCATGGGGTGGCCTCAACTGCCCATCAGGGGTGCAGCTTGTCCAACATGCTGATGTGGGTACCCTTTGGAAACTCTCTTGAGGCTGAAAAATGGGCTTCCCCCCAAAGTCCCAAACTTTCCATCACGAGAAGGATCAACCCTTTATTTACATAGTCCTCCACTCAGCAAAAATTTAATGCAAGGCTGTGAGCCAGGCACAGAGCTGAAACACAAAAAGGCAAAGAAAGAAAGAAAGGGGGTGGGGAAATAGAGCTAAAACAAACCACAGAAGAAAAAGGTAGATTTTATTTAAGATTAGTGTAGGAAACAGACACTACACGGTGGGAACAGGAAAAACTGACACTGTGGTTCCAGATCTTCCACAATACCTGAGCAAGCTTAGGCAGGTCACTTTCCCTTCTTGGGACCTCAAGTTTCCATCTGTAGAGTTAAGGAGGTTGGGCAGCTGTCCTGTTTGGAAGGAGCCATTTGGTTTTCCGTTTTGGAGAACAGACAGAGACAGAGCACTAATTTCCACTGGGTTCACCCCAAATCATTCCGTTATTTATTTACTTTTCTTTAAAAAATTTTTAAATCGAGACCTAATATTTGTACATCTTTATGGAGATGCACTTTGGTAATTCGATGCAGGGTTCTTGTGGGTGGAGGGAATACCCTGGTATTCCAGAGAGATCAAGGAAGAGGGATTTTCCTCTCTGGCGTCTGTGAAGCTGGTAGGTAGACTTGGCCACCTCGCCAGATTTTCAGAATGATGTCAAGCCTGGAAGGAGGGCAGCTGGCCTGGGCGTTCTCAGCATGAGCAGCAAGAGATGTGGACTCAGAGGGGTGGGCGGCATGCACATGATCCAGCATTGCCACAGCAAATCAGAAAGCTCCTGGAAGTCACTGCTGAAATACTTCCTCCCACATCTCTCTCTCCTCCTCTCTGTCCAGACAAATTGTGAGTTCATCCCGAGCTGAGTGAGGACAAGCTTGGCTTTCTAGCACAAGCTTGTGTTCGGAGAGCGTCAGGATTTTTGCTCCTGGCCACTGTCTCAAGATGTATTGCTCAGGTCACCTTCCCAGGGATGAGGGGACCCAGTTCCACATTTGTGTATTGAGCCTGGTTGTCCAAGATAACAACCCCTCTGGCAGCTGGGGAAAGAGGACTCTGCCGTGGTGACAATGGATGGTGCTGGCATCTCCCATGGTGGCTAACTTGGTTCTGGAGCCATGGGACACGAATGGGGGTGGACTTGATCACGCGTGTTCTTGGAGACGTGGAGGTGTCAGGACTTTGCAGTCATGCTGGGCTGCCCCACCACCTTGGAGAGGAGCATCCCACTCCTCAGCTAGGACTCCCTGGTGCTTCCAGCACTAACTCATGAAGTCACTAGACATGGCCCTCAGTCATCCTGTGGGCAAAATGCCCTTCAACAGATAAATGGATAAAGAAAATGTGTATAGATACACCACAGAATATTACTCAGCCATAAAGAAAAATGGAATTATGGCATTTGCTGGTAAATGGATGGAACTGGAGACTATCATGCTAAGTGAAATAAGCCAATCCCCAAAAACCAAAGGTCAAAGTTCTCTCTGAGTTGTGGATGCTAACTCACAATAAAGTGGGGAGGGAGAAGAATAGAAGGTCATTGGATTAGACAAAGGGGAATGAGGGGAAGGGAGGGGAGGGGGAAATAGGAAAGACAGTAGAATGGATCGAACACATCTTTCTGTCCTTACGCATGAATACTCCACCAGAGTAACTCACATCATGTCCGACCACAAGAATGGGAGGTTATACATCGTGTATGCATGACATGTCAAAACACACTCCACTGCCATGTATGTCTAACAAGAACAAATTCTTAAAAATGAGGAGGACGAATTAGACCAGGGCTTCAGCCCTGTGCTCTGAGGCTCCCAGGTGTCTGTGAGCACGAGGGCAGGTCATGGACTCGGGTCTGTTAATCAGAGAGCTCCCTCCTAATCTCCATTACCTGTGAGCTTTGTTTATAAGATTCTCTTTGAAGAAAATTACCTTTTAAAAAATAAAGAAGTTCTAGAAAACCAACAGAATAAGTGCTTTCACCTAGGTACTGTTGTCCTGGACGCCGCTGCTCCAGGCACTGGAGGCTCTGACGCATCCGCCGCCATCACTGTCTTGCTCTGACCCCCTGGACACTCGGTGCTTTGGCTCACCTGCCACTTACCGCACTGGGGACTCCGCTCAGGGTTTTCTTGGGCTGCAGCCGCATGCTTGGCCCGTGTGCAGGACGGTCTGGAAGTGCTGAGACTGTCACCCCAGGAGTAGCCTTCAGCTACCAGCAGATGGGAGTTGGTAGAAAACACCCCTTGGTGGGGGCAGCCTGGAGGCTTGTGCTGTGTGGTCTCCGAGAAGCCCCCCTGGGAACATGACTCCGTTGCACCTTAACACATCCTATTTCGGCTGTCTTTTCTTTCTTTCTATTTTTTTTTTTTTTTCCATCTTCCTTTCCAAATCCCCCACTGGTGCTTTCTGGGATCACCTCCCAAATGAACTGCTTGCACTTGAATCCTTGGCTCAGGAGCTGCCCTGGAAGGGACTGGGTGGTGGTGGCGGTGGCAGTGGTGGTGGTGGGGCGCAGCAGATCCTAATCCGTCCCGTGGAGTTTTTAGTTTTATTTGTGTGTGTTATTAGATGATGGCTCCCGGGCTCCAACCTCACCAAGGAAGCAGAGCCTTTGACTGGGGCGAGCTCTAGTCGGCCTTTTAACCAACCTCCTTATGAGTTGCCAAATATTTACCAAGTGCCAGCAGTGAGCAGCCCTGTCCTGGAACAGGGAGCCAAACCCTGGCGTGGACAGTGGGCCTTTAAGTCGCTCATAAGATCCACTGGTGTTGCTCCATTCAGGGATACAAGAGACGGCCCCAGCCCAGTGACCCAGAGGCTGGCAAGAGAAGGAAAGAGTCACCCAGAAAACCATTTGAGAATGTAGGCAAGGCAACAGGAGGTGCAGTTTCTTGGTTTGTATTACAACGTATAGGAGCAATATATGCCGATACAGGTTTATTGTTAATTTAATATGTGTGTGCATACACATACACATATTGCTTACTTTCTAAAACTGGAGAATCAGCGTATCAGTGGCAAATGGGCACTTGCCTTCGCCTTCAGAGGCAGAGTGGGGCTTGGTTCTCAGCCCCAGCTTAGCAAGCTGGTTGGTAGAGGATCCCTGCTCAGGGCAAAGGGACCCTCTCCAAGGCACAGGTCACAGTCAGGGGTGCCGTGTGAGTGGAAAGCGTTCCAGAAGGGAGTCTGTTGCGAGGCCCTTCCAGTCTTTACAACTGATTGCACTGGGGAGGGTCTAACCGCTGTACTGGGGTCTGGCTCCAGGGGCGACTCTTTCCCACCCAGTTCCACAGGGCCTGGGACCTTCCTTACACGCGTTGTTTGGACTTTCTGCTCCAGCAGTCACTCGGCTCCCGGCCCTAGATGATGAAGTTGGGCATTTCGTCAGCCCGGGCAGGCGTGCAAAGCTATTGTGAGAGAACCTTTGCTAAGCCGCAGCCGAATACGAAGGTTATGTTGCCTGGCATCGGAACAATGGGTCTATTTGTTCGAATAAAACGGGTCAATTCGTTTAAAGAAAACAAAGGCAGTGTGGACAGTTGTTTGGCACGATGAAGACGAAGATGGCTTGCTGCAGGAAGAAGTCCTCTGCCTCCTGGGCCGCCCACCACGTGCAGACTCAGCTCCTTTAGAGTTACCCTGGTCAATTTTTTCCCTTCCTTTTTTTTTTTTTTTAATAAATAGAATAAACTTCTGGATGCCACAGCTCAGATCGCAATTGGCCAGAAAGAATCTCTCTCCTCTTCTTGGCTCTTGCCGCCCATCTTCTGTCACTGAGATATGATTTATCAAGTGGCCGGTCTCTGGGGCTGGGGGGTGTGATTCGGATGGAGAGGGGCTGCAGCCTGTCTTTATTTCCTTATGTCTGTGTCTGAGCCCCAGCCCCGCTGTGCTGTGCCTTCAGGCCAAGAAGCCTTCCCTTTTTATCTCCCCCATAGGACCAGGAAGAGGCTTCATTCAGGCACTTAATAACATGGAGTTCCTGGGACGGGGTGCTGGTGGGTCTGCCCTGTGTGACTGGAGTCTCCAGGGATTCTGGTAGAATTCAACTTGATTTAACCCAGTTCCTGCAGGCTTCAGAGACTAGACCTAAACACCAAGCAAGGGCTTAATCATCTGGCTCCTTATGATCAGCTGAGTCCAACTGTCTCCTAGTGGACAGTGGGTCGGGAGGTGTCTCCCTTGAGATTGATGCGGAGTAAGGGTGAGGCTCCCCTTTGATCTGAAGACAGAAGACACTGCTTTGGAGGGAGTTGGGTTCTAGAGTGAGCACCAAAGGAGAAAAATAAATCTGCTGGGGTCCAAGTGTCCCTCGCACACCCCTGGGAAGGGCTTGTGTGCTTTGCTGGACCTTGATAAGGTGCAAACTCAGCCATTTTTCTCCCAGTGTTGGAACAAACTGCCTCTGCTGCTTGGAGCCTCAGAGGACAAAGCTTGTTCACATTTAGGTGGAGTGACAATGTGCGTCCTCAAAGTCCAGAGTCACTCTACATGCAGTGGGAACAGTGCTACATAAGGTGCATGGCCAGGATGGACCATGGGAGGACACCTTCCCTCCGACATACCCGGGTGAAAGGAGGTGGACGCACGCTCCCAGCTGGTTTTCCTCTCTGCTTGCTTTGTTTGCATATCTAACTGAATCTGTGCAAGTTGTGTGTGGCTGTTGGATTGGTCCACTGTAAACTCTCTGCTACAGTTTGGGGGACCTTAAATATTCCCCAAAGTCACCTGTATTATAAAGGCTTGGTCCCCAGCTTGGCACTTTTGGGAGTGGGTGGGACTTTAAAGAGGTGGGGCCTAGTAAGAGGTCTTAGGTCATTGGGTGTACCCTGGAAGGCAATTATGAGACCCTAGTCTCTTTCTTTTTCTCTTATGTACCCAGTCTCATAAAAGGAATGTCCCACCTCTACCTTGTGTTCCCACCAATGATGTACTATGTTACTATAGGCCAAAGTAACGGGGACAATTAGTCATGAACTGGAACCTTTAAAACTGTGAGTCCAAATAAACCTTTCTTCTTTTTTGTGTTGATTTAGCTCAGGTAATTGTTACAGTAATGGAAAACTGACTGACACACTAGTTAGTGAAGAGCAAGAATTCTGGAGTCACAGGGGTGCAATTTCAAATTTTGACTGTCCCTGTCTTGTGATCTTGTTCCATTTACTTCTCTCTGCATTTCTCTCCTTATCTGCAAAATGGGGACCACAATACTTGCCTGGTAGGGTTCTTGACAGATTTGAGAAAACATGTGCTAAGTGCTAGGCACAGGGCTGACTCAGATGAACACTAGCTAGTCGCCAGCCTTGAGGATGCATGTGAAGATGTGATGATGGAAATCTAATGGCTTTCCTGGGAGTAGACAGCATACCTTCTTGGGATAGTATGGATTTTTCTCTCTCCTCCTAATCTCCTTCCTATTGTTTAATTTTATTTGTTCTAATTAGTTATACATGACAGTAGAATGCATTTTGACACATTGTACATAAATGGAGTATAACTGCTCATTTTTCTTGTTGTACGTGATAGAGTTGAGTAATCATATATGTACATAAGGTAATAATGTCCAACTAATTCTACTATCATCCCTATCCCCAACCCTCCTCCCCTCCCTTCACTCCCCTCTGCTAATCCAAAGTACCTCTTTTCTCCCTAGACCCACTGCCTTATTGAGAATTAGCATCTACATATCAAAGAAAACATTTGGCTTTTGGTTTTTTTGGGATGGGCTTATTTTGCTTTGCATAGTAGTCTCCAGTTCGATACATTTACTGGTAAATGCCATAATTTTATTCTTCTTTAAATTGTGTACTACAGTCTCTTTATCCATTCATCTGTTGAAGAGCTCCTAGGTTGGTTCCATAGTTTAGCTATTGTGAACTGACCTGCTATATTGATGTGACTGTATCACTGTAGTAGGATGATTTTAAGTCCTTTGGGTATAAACCGAGGAGTGAGATAACTGGATTAAATGGTGGTTCCAATCCAAGTTTTCTGAGGGATCTCCATACTGCTTTTCATAGTGGCTGCACCAATTTGCAGTCCCACCCATAATGTGTGAGTCTACCTTTTCCCCCACATCCCCACCAACACTTATTGTTGCTTGTATGCTTGATAATTGCCATTATGAATAGAGTAGATGGAATCTCAGTGTAGCTTTGATTTGTATTTCTCTAATTGCTAGAGATGGTGAACATTTTTCATGTATTTGTTGATGATTGTATTTCTTCTTTAGTGAGATGCCTGTTCAGTTCCTTAGCCCATTTATTGATTGGGTTATTTATCTATTGGGTTATTTGTTTTGTGGTGTTAAGTTTTTTGAGTTCCTTATATATCCAGGACACTAAAGCTCTATCTGAGGTGCAGGTGACGACGATTTTCTCCCATTCTGTTCCTCCCTATCTCTTTTAATTTGGCTTGGTTTGCTTTTTTAACAACCAGTTTAAAAATTTAAGCAAAAGCAAAACGGTGAGTGTGGTGGCTCTTGGGTTGTCTTGCAGACCCAGGCACAGGAACATCTGTGGCCATGTGAGTCTCCAACTTCCTGAATGTGAAATAGGAGTGTTTCAGCCCCTGTCCCCAAGGAGAAGGAATGTACCGCCTGAGTGTAACCTCAGCCGACTAAGAACAGAAGAGTTGCATTGGGGTTTTCAATTACCTCATGATTAATAATCTAGACTCATTGTTATTTATGTTGAGCAGACACTCAGGGACAGTTTTGTATCTGGAACACATTCACAATGTATCCTCGGGCCACTTACTTCTCCCTGAGTCTCAGATTCTATCTTTGCACAATGAGGAGTTTGAGTTATTTTTCACTAGTAAAAACTTTTCATCAAGCAAAATTCTATCTATATAAGGAAAAACATCCTACTAAATATAAGAAAAGCAATAGCAGAAACGACAAGAAGAAAAACAACAACAGAAAAAAATAATCAGAGCAAAGTGGAGACATTTGGCCAAAGAGCTCAGGGGCAGCCCAGAGATTTCCCAATTTGTGATTCTCGTTGCCTCGCCAGAGAGTTTATTATGGACCTTCAAGATGCCCTCTGCTTCCAAGAAAAGAAACCTTCCATCCTAAATAGTCTTAATCAAATGACACTTCCACCTTCTGCAGTCTGGAATCCTCCAGATCGCCCCAAGAAAGGGACTCCACCTAAGAGTTTGAAGTGACTGTGGAAGTGGGTGTCGTCTCCTGTTTTTGGATTGCTTCCTCTGAGAGAAGCATGTTAGCCTCTTGGAGAGGTCATTCCATTTAGTCCAAAAACCTTTCTTGAAAGTAGTTACCAGTATTATTGCCTCTTTATCACAATGGAAGTGGAGACTCAGAGAGGGTAAGTAGGTGGCCCAAGGTGACGGAGCTGTCTGCAGAGCCCACACTTTACCATTTTTCTAGCTTCCAGCCGCTGAGGTCAAGGAGAGAGTCTCAGGCCTGCGGCTGGCAGCTCTATTTCATTGCCTCGCACGCTGCTCAAAACCACAGTTACTGTAATTGTTTAGAAGTGGTTGCCAGATGCAATTTTTGTTAATGGATCTGTGTAAACTTGCCTGCTATGAACATAAATAATTCACACCCTGAATGAGCTTGTTCATTGGTGTGTCCTCTTCATCAACGCCGAGGCCCCGGGAGAACTGCTAGGCCTACACCCTTGGAGACCCAGGGGCTGACGAGCTTCATGGATGATCCCCACGTCCTTGGGCTGCGAGGCGGGAGGTTGCTTTCTCTTTTGGCTACTCTTAGCTTTGTCTGGTCACTGGCCGCTTTCAGGAGCTTCTCCCTGCTCAGTTGTCCAATCAGCTTTGTCAGAGTCAACTTCTGACAGGCCAGGCACCTGTTAATCAGGGTGATTGAGTCAAGCAGCCGCCTTGACACGTTAAATGATGCAGGCGGCCCAGGAGACACGTCGGCCTATGCTGTTCCTCTGACTCACCATCCTGTATGTGACCTGACTGTGTTGTCCCCCTCTCCCACTTCTGAGCGTCATTTGGCTTGTAAAACAATTAAAAAAATCCAGTCCCTTACTGAATTCCCTTACCCGCTCAGGAGTTAGGTAACTCCAGTCCCAGTCTTCAGAAGTGAGGTTCCTGACTTGCCCCAAATCTCATGGCTGCTCATCAGCAGAGCCGTGATTCAAATCCAGGCTTTTCTGTCTTCAGATGATATACCCTGACTCTGACTCAGGCTGTGGGGCTGAAAATTCTCTGCCTTTCTTTTCCCTCCTTGTTGACTGGTGATTTCCTAAGTTCTAGTCTCTCCATCCCTGGTTCCACCTTCCTGGCCAATTTCATATCCTGATAATGGTGGCCTTTGCACGGTACAGTGACCCCATCAGCCTTCCAGTCCATTCCTTCATTGTGTCATTTGATAACAAACATTTTCTGTGCGACTACTGCACCAGGCACTGAGTTCAGGACTGGGGCGAACGGGAAGAACAAGATGTCCCCCTCACCTTCCTGCCAAACCGCGCACCCTCTACCTCGTCTTTCCTTTGACCCCTTGTCCTTCATCAGGGCTTTCAACATTGGTGCAAAATAAATAAGTAAGCAAATTAATAAATAATTTAAAAACCCTCAAATGAACAGCAATGAAAACTAACATTAAACCAACCCTCCTCCCCCAAACTTGGAGGAGGGCTTGATCGATACTGCCAATCCACAGCTCTGCTCAGGGCCAGAGCCAGGGTGGGCAAGACCTGGGGAGTCTTGGAGATCACTTAGGGAAGGGGTGCAGAGCAGAGATGCCTGCAGGCTGCACCGGGCACAGCACACAGATACTCATGTTGAGCCTACAGAGAAGTCTGGAAACTAGTGAGTCACTGACATTTAAGAATCAGACCAATTTACATACAAACGTAGGCTTCTGGCTTTGATGATGGAACTATTGGCAGTTCTGAGTCTACCTCACAAGGCGACAGGTGATGGGAGCTGAATTGCGGCTGCCCCAGAGGGCAGGGACACAACCTCCAGATCCCCGTGGTCCCCAGAGGGCCTGCTGCCCTCATTTCCCTGTCCTGTGGGGCCCTTGCGACCCTCATGTAGAGGAGTGGTTGGGAAAAAGTCTAGGACACTCTCCTTTCTTGGATAATGTACTTCAAGGTGGATCTTTATTTGTTCTTTTCCTTTTCTTGTTTTATCTCAAATTCTTCCTGTTTGTTTCTGGTCCCCTCCAGAAGACCCGAGTCTGATCTTCTAAGTAGAGGCATACCACCTGGCGGTGGAGTGCTTTGCTAAGTCGCTCCCTGAAGCAGGTGAAGGGTGGAGGGGGTTGTCCCCGCTAGAGTCTGAGCAAGCCATTGAGACCTAAGGAAAGTTGGGATTCAAAGGCCTCGAGCCCTGAGGACTGAGTAGAAAGGACCAAGAGTGTTGGGAACTTGACATTCCATCGTGGAGCCAGTAGCCATTCAGATCGAGGCTGGGGAGTTTGTGCTTTTTACTCTCCAATTGCTGTTGGTCTGACTTCCCCTACGTAATCTTGTGATGCTGAGACTAAGCTGGACCACACAAATCCATCCTTTGTTCTCCAGTGCCTTCCTGCCAGCCCCCTTTGCTTTTTATGAAAAAGTCAACACAGTATTTTCTCCTTTAGCCTGAATATGTTTTTGTGAAATAAAAAAAGCCATAACTTGCACATACTCCAAAGAAAACAGTATCCTGGGTTTCTACTTGTTTTTTGAGCCCTGCCTGAATTCTTTGAAAACCCTTAAAATGATATTATTTCCTTATTTATTTACTTACTTAGTGAATAAAGTGGTTTATTATAGCTGAGAACTTCATAGTAATAGCCCTGGTTCTAGTCTTCAAAGGGGTGGCCAGTACTTCAAGGCGTGTCTTTTAATTTGTCCTTTCACTAGACGTCATTAACTTTGTGGCTTGTACACAATGTGTCAGGTAAAAAACACTTAGCTGGTGGATTCTAGACCCATTTTGCTGCTAGCTGACTGTGTGACCTTGGGCAAGTCACTTGCCCTCTCTGAACATCAGTTCTTCACTTAGAAAAATGAATGGAATGTTCTGGATCAGGCTTCCCGAAATTTAATCATTCAAGTGCCATTTTCATAATTTTTGCCACAACCCTCTGTTGTTATCCGTTCTAAACATATACTGGGTCTGGCAAACTTTGAAGGACCTTTCTTTTGCTAATGTATTTCATTTTGCTATTAAAACTGGAAAATTGGAATCACAACCCCCAGTTAGAGGGTCACCTTAAAAATAAGGACAAGGAGAGCAGAGTTGTTAGCTGAGTCAGATAGTTGCTCATCGAACCCTTGTGGCAACTCTGTGGAAGGAGGACTGTTAGCGATGTCATCCTCCAGATGAAGAATCTGAGACACAGACAGGGTTATGACCTTGTCCAGGGTCACAGGCCACCGGCCCTAGTGCCTTGGCTGGGGTTTTAACAGACGTGGGCCTGTTCTCTGTTAGAAAAGGGAGATTATCTTGTGTTCTGGAGAGTGTTAGGCATGTCCCGTATGGACGTGCTCAGAGGAGGGAAAGGAAGCGGTCTGCCTACCAGGGGATTCGGGGTCCTCTGTCCCTTGCCTCCTCCTGCGTGTCTATTGTCCCCAAGTCCACTGGATGAATACAGTTCTATTTTGCTTGCACCTGCTTGGGACTTAAACTCTTATCTTACTCCTTTTCAATGGTTGAGCATCACATTTTGCCCCTAGTTATTTTTCTTAAAACTAAATTTTAGGGAAAAAAAAAAAAAAGGCACAAAATGGGATTTTTTCTCAGGAGGTGGCTCCCTCCATTAGGAACACAAAGGGAGCCCGAGATTAGCAGCAATCAGCTAAGTCCGCATAATGTCGCGGTAATGACTTGGAATATCTTTTAATAGCAGCCAACAAATCCTGGAGGGCTGAAGGGGCAGCTGTCCTTCGCATCCCTCGGTGGTGATTCTCTCTTGCATCCTGGGTTCCTTGGGGACTCAGGGCGGTGGCTAGTGACTGCAGGTAGGAGTCGGGGGAGACCCGAGCCTCGGGACCCTCTCTGGCACTGAGATGGGAACTGCAAGTCTGACTCAGAGCGCGGCCAGGTGCGGGGCCAGAGTCATGAAAAGTTGATCCAAAGCGCTTCCCTGAGGTGCAATAAAGGCCCCCCGTTTTCCAAGAGAGGCGGTGTGCACAGCGCTGGCAGGTGCGATGGCTTGGAACTTCGTGCGCAGTGTAAGTCACCCATGCTGCCCAAGCCCCATGGCCTGCGAGTCTTCGCAGAGCCCCGAGGTCGCGGGTCAGGGTGGCAGGATAGTGACTGAGTGAGCGCCACAGGGACTGCTGGCCTGCTCTTAGTTTTGCATTAGTAATCATACCCACAACCGCCATGGAGTCCGTGCTGTCAATCAGGCTCTGAGCTCAGAAGGCTGGGTACTAACTTCCCTCCATCAGGGGGGAGGAGAACACTGAGCCTGCAGTGGGTAAGTAACTGGGAAGTGGCGTAGCCAAGGTTTGAAGCCAGGCAGGCTGCAGTCTGGCTTGAGGGCCAAAGCTTGAAAGCCCTTAGGCATGCAGAGGGAAGGGGCTTGTTGGACGGAGCCCAGACGCTCACTGAACGGAGAGAGAAGGCCAGGCGGAGCAGGAACCAGCGTGGATGGGACCGCTCCTTCAGATTACTGTTGTGGGATGACTCAGCTGTCACCAGTCTTCAGAATGGATGATATACCAGAGGCTGCCTTTCCTGCTTTGCAGTTTGGAGGGGCAGCTGATCACAGGAGGGGCTGCATTTTATTATCCTTTGTTCTGGGTGCAGATCTGGATTTGCAGGTATAAAGATAGTGCTCTGTGACCTTGGGTAAATAATTTAACCTCTCTGGGCCTTAGTTTCCTATCTATAACATAGGGACAATGAGAGTAGCTACTGGATGGGAATGTTGCAGGGGTTATATGAATAAATATTTGCCAAGAATTTAGAATAGTGCTTGACATTCTAAAAGCACCACAGAGTGTCTGTTCATAAAGGAGGGGCCGCTGCTTATTACACCCTGCAGCTGTGGGTCCTGAACCTCCTTGCAGGGTCTGTGTTTCCCCTTAGCCATCTCTGTCAGTCCGCTCTGAGGAAGTGACTGTTCGGCCTGCATGGTGCAGCCCCAAGGACCAGCCATAGCTGTGGCCCTTTGAGCTGGTTTGGCATGCAGATACCCAGGCCCCGCCCCAGAGTTACTGAATCCTACTCAGTTTTATAAACGTCCCCAGGTGGTTTGTAGGCACAGTCAAGCTTGAGAAGCACAGCCTGAGGACTTTTGGAAGCAAGTAAAGGAAGAAAGGAAAAGTCTAGAATCTCAACCGCCATTGGAGATTCAGGCCCAGCATGCACTTTCGGTTTCCCAGCTCAGAAGATTTAGGATAGTAAACACTTAAGCACCAATGGGTCAGTGGAGCTTTACCACGCACTGAGGCACCTACACCCCCTCTCTTTGGCTTGCTTTGCAGCACTGCCCATGGGGTTCTCAGACTCTCCGATGCTACTTCCATTTTCGGAGGTGACAACTGAGGCTCAGACCCTGGAGTGAGCAGAAACCTGCTACCCGACATCAGAGCCGGGAGTTACGCCCAGGTCTCCAGATGTCCTAACTCAGGGCTTGTTGCCGTTTCCACTCTGTTCACCAGTGACAAGCGAATCATTGCTGATTCTCTCTCCTTCTCTGTTACCCGGGATGGCCTGTCCCCAAGTCCCATGATGAGGGTGACTTGGACTCAGGCTTTCGACATGATTTCCCTGGTTCCAGCCCGAGTTAAGCTCTTGTGATGATGATGATGATGAAGAATTAGTTATTGTATACTGAGGACTTAAGTAAGCGCTTTTCTTACATGAATTAACTCATTTAATCCTCTGGCCACACTGTGAGATCTGTACTACGAGTAATGCCGTCTTAGCACAGGGGATACCCCAAGGCTCCAAGGGAGGAAGCCATTCAAAAGCAGACAGGAGCAAGGGGCCCCGCTGGAATGGGTCTCTCCTGTCTCTGCAGTAGCTGCCGAGCAGGTTCGTCTTCCCAGTCTGCTTTCCCAGTCCCTGCAGCGTGGACCTCTGTCTCGTGGTCCCTGGCTTCTGCCTTGCCAGGGACATCTTTTCTTGACAGTCTCTCTCATTCAAGGTTCCCCCCTTTCTGCAATCCTCAGTATTCACTAACACCCGTCATGCTTCTCCCAAGTTATTTGCTCGTTTCTTTCTTTCTTTTTTTTTTTTGAACCAGGGATTGAACCACGGGTGCTTTACCACTGAGCCACATCCCCAGCCCTTACAAAATTTTTTAAAAATTAGAGACAGGGTCTCCCCAAGTTACTTAGGGCCTTGCTAAGTTTCTGAGGCTGGCTTTGAATTCTCAATCCTCCTGCCTCAGCCTCCTGAGCTGCTGGGATTACAGCCGAAGCCACTGCACCCAGCACTTGTTCATTTCTTGTGTTCATAAGAGTGTCACCTCCGTGAAGGCTGGGTCTTCTTGGTCTCAGCACGGTGACTAGCACAGAGTAGGTGTTCAGTAAACGGTTGTTGAATAAACACTGCTCATTGCATTAGTTTTGATTTCTTCGCCTGGGCTGTAATCACATGTGAGAGTATCCGAAATGGTTTTTATATTCCCTACAGCATCTCGGAGAGTTCCAGAATGCCATACAGTTAATATTTATTGACATGAAGCCATGTGTTCCACTCAGTGACAGCCAATACAGCTATTGGTTTGATTCCTCTGGGGCTCTTATTTTTTTCTAGAACAAGGAGAGGTGAGTCCCTTACCATCACTCTGCTTACCACCAGAAGGATCCAGATGGCGATCTAGAGCCCAGGAGGGTCTGTGGTAAGGAGGTCCCAACCCCGGATGACACCGTGGACTGAGCTCCAGGTCTAAGTAACGGTAGCTTTTTGCAATGACACCTGGTACCGCGTCATGTGCCATGACCACGGGAGGCCAAAGCCTGTCCCCTCCCTGCCCCTTGGCACAAACCAGTGCAGATGAACTAGAAGAGGAATTTCTACCTTTGAGGCACAAGCCAGCTGGGCTGTTGCTACAGATCAGCTAAGAAAATCAGTCCTGCCAGCCTCCTGCAGTTCACCCAAGGCAGCCTCGGGAGTGGGAGCGGGAAGATCTTCCTGGGAGGCCGGTTAACCCTGCGCTGCCAGAGACGACCCCGAGCTCCCCAGTCTGCACAGAAAGCCCAGCCTTCGAGTGCCTGACTAAGGCTTTTATTGTCAGGCCACGGTCTCACAGTCGGCCCCTTGTCTTGTCTTCTAAGTGTGGAGAGGCCGCAGTTCACTGGAAAAATCTTTTCATGGGGTGCGTTTATGTGGTTTGGGTGGGTAGGGGCCTTCTGTGGGGTGAGAAGACCCTTCGGGTTGATTTGTTGTGAAGAAGTGGCCTGTGGACTCCTTGGTAGTCTAATCCTGGGAGGGCTACTTCCACTCACTCCACACTCCCATGCCCCGGTAAGAGTCTTCTTCTTGGGTTCTACTATTCTTGTTGCTGTCGCTCAGAGAGGGTATCGTCCTCAAAGGCTCTTGCTCTGGAAGCTTGGGCCCCAGTGTGGTGGAGCCTTTCAGAGGTGGTCCTGTGGGAGGGAATAGGTTACGGGAGCTCCACCCTCAGGAATGGATTGACATGGTCTTGCAAGAGTAGGCTAGGTCTCAGGGGATGGGATCAGTTCCCATGAGGGTGAATCTTTGTGAGTTGAACCCTTCACAGTCTTTTGCTTCCTCTCACCTTGTGAGTCTCTCCCATGGGCTCCTGCCATGCCATGCCACCTGCCATGCTGTAATAGCCAGAAATCCCTCACCAGAGGCAGAACACATGGGGCTGCCCAGTCTTGGACTTTCAATCTATTGCACCATGAACTAAATAAACCTCCTTTCTTCACCAAGTGTCTAGTCTCAGGTATTTTACTATAGCAAAGAAAAGGGACTGAGATACTCATCATCACCCAATTAAACACAACTAAATTTCCAGGAGGTGTAAATAGGTCTACCATCAAGATCTCAGAAGAGTGCCTTAAAGCAGCAGAGGCAGGAAAGTGGGTGGCATGACTGTGAGGAGGAGTGTCCCCCAGATGCCCCACCTCTTGACTTTCCATCTTTTTAGTTCCTCCAGCTTCCTCTTCAAGTTTCTCTCCTCCCTCAGCCCCTCATCCACCCCTGTTCTCCTGAGAACTTTCTTGCAAATGGCATTTGGCTCAGGCTCAGACAGGAAGTGAGGGCACAGAAGCATCAACATGACTTGTGAGGCAAGATGATTTATTGGGATGTTAATTTGTTCTTGAGCTCCCTCGTTCTCCTCTTCCTCCGCATGTTAAGCGGGTGGCTTGGTCCTTTTGGGCTTCTTGCTTCAGGGATACTGACAGCAGGAGCAGCCTGTAGCCCGCAGTTCATCTGCATCTTTTAAAGAGACACTACTAACTGCTTGTGGATGAGGAGAAGGGAGGCAGCCAGCAAGTCTCATATGGAATGGGAAGGGAAGAGAGGTCTGGGGCAGGGTCAGGCGGGGAGAGACAGGCACGCATCTCCTGGCACATTCCCAGAGAGGGACTTTCTGCTCCCTCCGGAGGTCTCCTGGGCCTTCTGCTCTGTGCCTCTTCCTATGGTGGCTCCTGAAAGAGATAAGAAAACCCCACGGAGATGGAAATTAGGGGTTCAGGGAAGGCAGAAACTGGGATGGGGGTTCTGTGCCCCACACAGGGCATGGAAAGGGAGCGGCCCTGTCATGCTTCCAGGGCTCCCTGTAGGCATGGGCCTGGAAGAAATCAGTGGTCTCCATGAGAGACTGGAGTTTCCAGAACATCGCAAAGTTATGCTGTGTGATTAGCTATTCGTGCTTGGGAAGGGGAGGGGCTAGGGCTGCTCCAATAGGAACAGGATGCGTATGCGTCTCCAGCCTGGCGGATTGAAGTTCAAAGTGGGAAATCAATAGGTTTTTTTTTCTTTTTTTTTTTTTTTTTTAAATAAAGAAAGTTACATTTCTTTCAACATTGAGGCCTGCAATTCGTATTTGCCCTCTTGATTCTAAGAGGCAAACTCATCCTGAGGGAATGGGGTCTTTTTCTTCGCAATGTTTCCTTTACCACTTGTGTGCTTTCTCTATTCCTTGGGCATTTCCCATGTCCTTTTGATTTCATGAGTGCTAATTGGAGGTTGACTACTTGTTGGGTGCTGTATTCAGTGGAACGGATACATGATGCACAAAGGGGGCCTTGCAGTCTCATTGGGAAGATGTATACGCATCAAATATGTCTACAGATATTTATATACACACATATGCAATGGGATAACAGCTTAGAGAAGGAAAGCTTCTGCTCTAAGGGTGAGCAGTAACAGCTGACACAGTCTGGAGTGGGGCTGGAAGTGGAGAGGGTCAGAAAAACAGGAAGTGCTGTCTGAGCCGAGTTTGTACCATGATGAGTGAGGTGCGTGCATATGTGTGCGTGTATGCTCTTGCAAATGTGAGATGCACACATGTATGTATGGGTGCTTGTGTGCACACAGGAACAGGTGTACATGCAGAGAAAGGATTTCAGGGAGGAGGAAGAACAATCTAGAAGGCACTGAGATTGGGGAAGGAACCAGGTGGTGAGGTCAGGGAGGTTGTGAGGAACAAGCTCACCTTGGACATCAGGTTGGGCAGTGTGACCTTTACTTAAGAGCAACGGGAGGTCACTGAAGGATTTTAAGGCTGGAGTTTATAGGATCTGTTTTGCACTTTAAAAACATTACTCTGCCTGCTGTGCTCAACACAGATGATGGACAGACACCACCAAAGCAGAGAGTCCAGGATTTTCTAAGGAGGTAGAATCATCTGTAACCAGGGGAGGGTGTTCAAACATTATTGAGTGAAAAACCAAACAAAAACAAGCTGCAGAACCATACGTGTGGTGATATTTATGTTTTTAAAAAGAATATTCATATGCATGGTATGTACTCCCTCCAGAGAAGTTCAAGCATGCGTAACATCTTCCCAGCCCTTTGCTACTTCATTATAGAAGGAAAATATCTTGGATTTGGGGGCCCACAGGTTTGAGCCACTGTTATATTTGCTGACTTCGGGCATGTCATTTAGCTTCTTGGTGCCTCCATTCTTTCATCTGCAAAATGATGGACCTTGGACCTGAGGAGCTCTAAACACAAATTCTCCCAACCTTTGGATTCCTGTAACTTTGAGAAGAAAGGCAGTGTGACTAAGGGAGGCCGTGCACATTATGCAGGCAAGTCACATAACCCAGCTCAGCTTCAGCAGCGCAGAGCGAGGGTGACATTCTAGAAGAGCAGCATCAGGACCGCCGAGAGTGAGAACATCTCACGGGCAGCCTGACAGTGGGAGGAGTGGGCAGCTGTCTCTGGTTGTGATTTGCCACCTGCTTGGACCAAAATAGCCCCATCTCCTGGTCTGCTCCAGGAAACATGGGATTAGCTCATCCAGGACTGGAGCTTGGACTACAGCAAGCTTCTCCCCTGCAAGACCCCACGAACCCACAGGAGGCCTTTAACACTGGCAGAAATGAAAGAAGGGAACCAGAGGGAGGAAGGACTCATGATGTGGACAATTTTGAAAGCCCCTGCGACTGGCCTGATTGGAGTGGACCCTGGAAACAGGGGAGGGCTACTGTTTTCCTCAGGCTGCACCTGGGAGCCCAAGTTCTTCAGGACACAACAGGTGTCATTCAAAATGGGACACCCTCTTCAAGTAAGTTGGTGAAATCTTGCTTGAACAAGATTGAACTTAATTTAATAATTTAAATTAAATTATTAAGCTAATTTCACCATGCATCTAAGGGGGAAAATAACATACAGGATAAAAGGTGGATAATAATGTATCCACCTTTTTAAAGAAAGCACTTTCTTGGATAAATTCCTCAGCCCACACTTTAGGAATAACAGATTAGACTTAAGTTTAATTGTTAGGAAGGGGACTGGGTCCTACCTTCACCTGAGCACCCAGAACCTACCACATTGATAGGTCTGTGGTAGGGACATGATAATTACTGAGCTAATAACTTCCAAACTGACTTTGCCTATTTTAAGATGTGCCTGGGGTGTCTCTGGATATCTAAATTTCCAGATAATTTTAGTTCTTATCATATGGGGTCTGTGAATATCAGTAGAATGATCATAGTAAGCTCACTATAATGGCTTCCTTGTGACCCTCAAGAGCTTTCCTCTTGATTCCTTGATCAAATCGCAGGTCTTAGGGAAAAGAGACCAAATGTGAGCTGTCCTGATGACTATTAAATAGCTTTACTAGCTCGCTCATCACCTAAAGTATCAGGGCCTCGATTTCCTTGTGTTTGAAGATTGAGTATGAACTAGTATTAGTTTTGCAGTGACAACAAATGATCCCTGACTCTCAGTGGCTGGCAATAAGGAAGGTCCAGTTCTTGCTTGTGTTCCATGTTGACCATAGGTCAGCTTCCTCTCTGTGTGGATGACTGGGCTGCTTCTTTCTGGGCCCCATATGGAGACATGCTAGTCACCAATGGCTTTTAAAGCTTCTGCTGAAGCAGGGCCTGCCTCTTGTTTGCACACATCCCATTGCCCAAAGCGAGCCACATGGCCAGGCCTAACACCAATAGGGCAGGGAAGCTACTCCTCCCACAGGAGGACACTGGAAGTCACATGAGGTGGTGAAGCTGTCTGGTCTTTTACTGAGAGTCACTGGGAACATTGTCACGATCTACCACAGCCCAGATGCTATTCAGGCTGTGGCGGCTATAGTGTTAGTGTTTCTGGTTTCCTGTTAGCATGAATCCCAGCATGATGGAAAACCTGTTTTCAGTGGAACTTAATGAATGAGAGATAAGTTTCTACTTGTCCATCAGCTGCAAAATTCTAAAATGAGTATTTTCACAGCAGGGATGAGCAGTGGTTGAGGAAGGGTCTGGGTGTTTCAGCCTGGTCCCCTAGAAATCATGCCAGGTACAACTCTGGTTTTAGAGGGGTCCAGAGGCTGCTGTCTTTGGTGAATGACGTGTGTATTGCGTCTGGGTTTAAGCAGAACATTGGCAGCATCATTTTTTGGATGAGAGGAGATACATGTCTGGGAGGGCTTGTTGTTTTCCAGGGTGACCACCGGAAGCGGGTAAGTGAGAACGAAGAGGTTCAGTTGCCTGGGGCTTTGTGCTGGGAGCTTCCCATTGGGTCTATACATTTTGCAACACTGGCGTTGAACCATAGTTCTCCAGATCTGTCCCTGACACTCACCTGGGACGGGAAATGAAAACAAGGTGTGATGGAATTGGAATTCTCCATGACCACCGTTGGTAGGACATAGTCAGCAAGATGAAATTGAACAGCAGCAGACTTTAAGGTTCAATGTTTAAATTCCCCAAAATTGATGACATCAGGTATCAGAGACATCTCACTGGATAAACGTCCTTCTGCTAGTAGATGATAAACTATGGTTGACTATGAGCCAAAATCAAATGACTGCTGGATATATGGTGTGGATAATGATTTTAGATTTTAGGTTTTAGTGGTAGTAAGTATAGGGACATCTTATTTCTAGTCTGTGGACTTGGATGGGGCAGCTGGATTGGGAAAGGGATAGAGAGAAGGAGAGAGATTGGTTGGTTGAGAGGGTGAAGCACCCGGGCCTGGCTTGCTCTGGCGCTCAGCCACGGCACGCCTCAGGTTGACTGGGAGCTGCGAGTTGTTCATCTGCTATTCCCTTTGCTGGTTTTGTTTCCTTTGTGTCTATGTATGAGTACTTTCCTGTGTGGCGTCTCATTCTGTTGCATATAGATACATATTTTAATGCCAAGTTTAAAGTGCGAGTAGCTTCCTAAAGACAAGCAATTGCTGGTGTGAGCCAGCGAAGAGCAGCGTCTGTTCCAGCCCAGCAGGAAACCTGTAGGTGTTGGATTTCTCAAGAGGAGACCATGCTGTTCCCCAGAGCAGTACCTCTGCTCAGGAGAAACTTGGGAAAGCTCAGTTTTTGAGTGTGGGCTGATTTTTGGGTTCACTTTTTACCTGAGATATGACTCAGGGATGTGGCCGTTAATGAGCTGAGGTGTTCCTGCTTTAATTTGATAGGAATATTGACCAGTCAGGGCTGAGTAGGAGGAGGGTGAGATGACAGTAGAACAGGCGAGGGAGCTGGGATATTCAGCTTACAGAAGCTGCAGAACTGTCTTTGATTATCTGAAGTGCAGTCATGTGCTGGGATAGTCTGCTTCTGTGTTGTTCTGAGAAGAGTCACAGGTAGTTTGTGGAAGTTACATATGACCTGAGGTAACTATTAGATTATTGGTTATTTCTAATTATTAGAAAGATTTTTCTAATAATTTAGCACAAAAATGGAGTAAAGAGCCTTCACGTGATAATGAGTTCACTGCCCCTAGGTCATTCAACCTGGCAGAAGTTGAATGACCATGTGTCTGGGAGGTTCATGGGGCTTTTGTTTTGCTAGTGAATATCCATTCTCTTTCTCCTGGTGATTGTGCCTACATTTTGTCTAATAAAACTCCTGCTTGGAATTCCATTCGCAACCCACATGTCTCCAGTGAAGTCATTGATTCAGCCCTTGGCTTCATCAATGAGCCTGTGAGATTCAGATCTGGCATCTCATCCTTCAGGCTGCAGAGATTGGTTAGGAATGAGCATGTGACCCAGTTCTGGCCAAAGAAAAGTAGAGCAAGCAGCCTGGATCACTTATCCATTGGGTTGGAAGCAGGAAGGATGTTCGTCTGGAGAAGGACCAGGTCCTGAGGAAATGAAATCAGGCCTGAAATTAGTATCCCTGCAGGGCTGACCAGTCATGTGGGCCAATACCTTCCAGTTTGTGGTAAGAGGTTGGAGAAGGGCTTTCAATAACTTGCAAACAAGAGTCCTTGATAGCTACAATGTGTGCCAGGAGGTTCGGGCCTGTGATTTTCCACGTGGTGAGTTACAATCTTATTCACCCATTTATCTCTTAGATGTGTCAGTGGAGGAGCTAAATGCCATCAGGAGCCTCGTGAGCAAGAACACGTTGCAAGTGACAGAAAACTTCAGAGCACAGAGTGGGAGCCTTTCCTCTTAAAGGCTTCTGGAAGAATCCTCTCCTCTACTGGAGGTGGAAAAGGTAGTAAAAAGGAGAAAAGGGGAGCATTTAATTTGAACACCCTTAGGTCTTGCCAAAGTCTCTTAAAATTCTTGGTTGATCCTTATTTAACCGGAAGTGACCTCTGTAAGTCTATGTGCTGATGTCAGGGCTTCCGTGTGGTAGAATCAGCTGTGTTGTGGGAAGTTGCAATTGCATCAGAGGAATTTAATGAGCTCAGATATGGCAAAAGCAGGGGGCAAAAAAGCACCGAGTCATCCTGACACCCAGAGATTAACAAAACCAAACAAAATGCCTTAAAGGATTCCAGGCCTTCTTGACCAACAGTGGTTCCGCACAGTGGGCTCTGTGGGAAGCCCTTAGTGGCTTCTAGTTCCTCTCTCCAATTCCTTCCTTCTCCTTTTGTCACGGAAAAAACCCACTCAGAGAGGTTGTGTGTTCAATCAATAAACTTTATAGATGCTATCTGAGAGAGTTTTAGGCGTTGGAAATACTTCAAGGGGCCCGTTAGGTCCTGCCCTCGTGGGGAGTTTACAGTCTTTGAGGAAACACAGATATTAATGGGCAATGACAAATAATATGTAATGTAACTTCAGTGTCTGTATTAGTTTCCTGTTGTTTCTGTAACAAAATTCCAGCCACTTTGGTTGTTCAGAACAGCATGAATGTGTATCTTGTATTCTGGAAGTCAACAGTCTGGTGTGGGTTACAGTCAAGGTGGTCAAGAGTCATATTCCTTCTGGAAGCTCCAGAGGAGACCCTGATTTCTTGCTTTTCACTGCTTCTGGGAGCTTTCTGTCTTCCTTAGCTCTTCCCTTTCTCATCACGAGACCTCTGTTTCACTGCCACATCCCCTTCTCTGAATTTAACACCTCTTCCTTCCTCTTATAAATACCCTTTGATCCTACTGAATAGTCTAGGATGATGACTCTGTCTCAAGATCCTTCTTTTAATCACACCTGCAGAGCCCCTTTTCCAGGTAAGGTAGCTGTGTCGGTCAGCCTTTCCTCATTGTGACCACAATACCTGATAAGAACAACTTAAAGAAGGGAAGTTTATTTTGGTTCATGGTATCAGAGGTTCGGTCATGGTGGGTTAACTCCATTGCTCTGGGCCCAAGGCCAGACGGAACATCATGGCTGAAGGGTGTGGTAGAGAAAAGCAGCTCACCTTCTGGCACTCAAGAAGAAGGGGGCGGGGAGGAGTCTCCTGGGAGGAGTCCTTCCCAGGCATACCCCCAGAGACCCTCTTCCTCTAGCCACACCCCACCTGCCCACCACTACCACCCAGTTAGTCCACTCAAATCAGGATGGACTGCTTAGGTCACAGCTCTCACAATCCAGTCATTTCACCTGTAAATATTCCTGCGTGAACATAGGAGCTTTTGTAGGCTCCTGCACATCCAAACTATAGCAGTAACACACTCACAGGATCAAGAGCTTGGGATGTGGACATCTTTGGGAGCCATTTTCTGCCTGCTGTAGATAGTTATAAGTGTTATGAAAAAAATAAAGCAAAGTGAAGGAAGAGAGAATGCAGGGAAAGGTTTTAAGAAAGGCCTGTGTGGTGGGACCACTTGTGTTGGAACACGAAGTGTGGGCAGGAGACATGGCAAAGCCCAATGAAGGACTTGTAGGTAGAGGGGACAGTGGAGGTGAAGGCCGGGGGAGGGAATCAGCCTGGGCTGTTGGAGAGACAGAAGGAAGGGCTGAGTGCTTAGTGGAGGGAGCAAGAAGAAGAGTGGGAGACAATAAGGGAGGCAGGGCCAGAGGCCTCAGGTGGAGCTTCACCGCTTATGCTGAGGGCTTCTGATCTCATTCCAAGGGTAATGAGGAGGGGTTGGTCAAGGAAATGACACGTCTGTTGTAGTGACAGAGAGGACCCATCTGGCTGCTGTGTGAACAGATCACAGGAACTGAGGTGAGGAGAGAAACCAAGAGGCACATCAAGAAGCTCCTGAGTTGTCCGGGGAGAGATGAAGACCTGGGCTGTGGTGTCGGGTGGGTATGAAGAGTGGTGAGGTTTGGGATCTATTTTGATGTTAGAGCTGAGGGGAATCACTGGTAGACTGGATAGGGAGCAAAAGGGAAGGAGATGAGTCAAGATGACAGTTTTACCCCAAGATTCTGGGTGCCATGTGCTACAATGGAAAGCACTAGGAAAGGAGCAGATTTTCTTTTAACAGGACTCAGGAAAGTCAAGAATTCTGCTTTGTATATGTTAAGTTCGTTATGGCTAAAAGATGTTCAAGGGGCAATGTCGAATGAAAAGTTAGATAATCTAAGTCAAGGATTCTGAGGACGTGTGGGGTCTATAGTATAAATATTTCAGCCCAGGTACGGCCTTTAAATCCATGGGGTTGGATGAGATCATCAAAGGAGTGACAATAAAAGTTAGTGAGAAGAGGACCCTGGGAGAAGAGAAGAGCCCAGGGACCCTCTAACATCAGGAGATCAAGGAGAAATTTGAGATAGAGGTCCAAAGAGTTGATAGAAGAACCCAGAAAAGGTGAGGTCCAAGATGCCTATGAAAGCATTTCAAGAAGAAGGAGGTACCCAACTGTGCCAGGTGCTGCTTGTAGGGCAGGTAAGAATTATGGAGGCTAAACATTGTCCACCACTGGGTGTGGGACTTGGAACTGTTAAGAACCCTAGAAGGAGGTGTTTCTGTAGAGTGAAGGATTGGATGAAAAAGAGGATGACAAAGACAATGGCTGGTGAGGGGTTGAAGGTGGCAATTATGGTTTTGTCAAGAAGGTTTGTGCTAGGGGAGAGAGATGAGGGAAGTGATTGGAAGGGAATGTGAGTGCTAAGGTGGTGGGAGGTATTACACCCAGTCTGTAGGCATAAGGAAGGATCCTGTTCAGAAGAAAAGAATGTCCTTGAGGGACAGAACTGGGAAAACAGCATCAGTAAAATCCCTAGCAGGAAAGAAGCAAGGGGGTCCACATGCATAGACAGAGGTACTGTCTCTACTTCAGTGATCAGTGGGAATTTGAGATTTGTGTCCTGAGAGTCAAAGGACACTAGTGATCCTTGCCTGTGTCTTCCTTCCTGGCCACTGGGAGCTGATTTTTCCAAGAAACTGGAATAGCTGAGTGGGAGTGGGGTAAACATTTGACAGTGTTTTCTAGGAGCTCAATGTGAGTGCAGCTCAGGGTTGTGCTGGCTTCCTGATGAGTCTCAGAACCTCTGACCTTCTGACCCTTGTCCTCACCCACACTCACCCAATTCAAAATGGCAGATCTTATCAGTGACAGAAGGAATGTGTGGTGCTTGGTAAAAGGCAGATTCCTGGGTCCTATCCCCAGTTTACTGACCAATATCTACATTTGAAGTCAGGATCCCCAAGCTCTTAAACTTGATGGGGTTGCCAATCAATGCTTTCAGACCATTAACTTGATTTTTAAAGGAGCATGTTCTTAATTCTCTGCTCTAGGTCATATTAACTACTGGATTTGGAGAAACTGCCAGGAAACTCTAATTCTTTGATTAGTCTTCCTTCTGATTAGCACTACTCCTTTGCCCTATTCTCCCTCGATTTTTACCTTCCTGACAAGCTACCACTGAGTCCTGCCCATCCAGCAGAAATTCCTGAAAAATGCTAATATTTGATATCTGGAGGTTCTCAGGGTGTGGTGTGTTTGGTTAGGAAAGGCAGAGCTTTGTGGACTCAGCAATGAACTGAGGACATATTCTTCTCTCCTTGAAGTTTATTTCCCAACAGGAAAACTATCTCTACTCTCACCCTCAGCTCCACCTTATAAGAAAACTTGTTTGTCCCTTTCTTGTTGCCATGAACATATTGCTGTTCAGCTTCACAGAGGTACTCCTTATCCTCAGAAAGCTATTTCATTTAAGAGATAAATGTTTAAAACAACAGTTTCCAGGGTACATGTTCAAATGGATTTGTTTCTGTCAGAAGGCTAATGCCAGGGAGAATCATCATTTTTGCTCCATTGACATCCCAAGTATGCTGGGCAACTTTCAGTTTATTTTTCAGAATAGACTCTTTCCTGCCCCAGGACCTTTACATATTCCATTCCCTCTGTCTGCAAAACTGTACTCTCATTTTGTTTAACTGTGTCCTTTCCTTCTTCAGACCTATGTTTAAATGCCAAGTCCTCTGGGAGGTTTCTCTACTCCTGTACCTAATATAGGTCTTCTGTTCACCTTCTTTATTACTTATCTCTGCTCCATCTTTGTTTCTTTTATTGATCTTGTTACAGTTTGTCATTATTTTATTGTTTATTTACTTAATAATGACAATATCTTCCAATAGATTATAAGCAGTGTGAGGGCAGAACCTCATTTGTTTTGTCCTTTATTTTGTCCCTAGTACTTGGCACTGTGGCTCCTCATTTGTTGCTTGAATATGCCCAACACAGGAAGAGGTGTATTATAACACATGCTGGTTCCTACTCCTGAACCAGGTAGGATTTGGCTCAGCAGCAAGTGACCGCAAACTAGATAGCAGAGGCCTGAACAAGATGGAACTTTATCCCTTTGGTGTGCAATGGTTCATTGACAGTCAGGGAATCAGATTCCTTCCAGTTCATAGCTCTGTAGAGCTAAGGACACAGCCATTACACTGAAGGTCCAAGATGATAGCTGGAGCTCTGCCATCAATCACCTCACTCTACATTCTAGGCAGGAGTTTGGTAAAGAGGTGAAACATGATGGAAAAGCCCATGCCAACTGTCTTTCACAAAAATTTCCCAGAAGTTACCACTACACTTTTACTTTCCTTTCATTGGCCAGGACTTAGTCACATGATTATATTTATCTGCAAGGACACCTGGGAAATGTAGTTCTTTTGGGAGGACACATTATTGCTCTAACTAATATTAAAGGCTTTGCTAATAAGAATGATAGGGAGTTTGGGTAGTTGCACAAGCAACTATCAGTCTCTGCTATACCTTTCCTACCCAGAAACCTTCAATAGTTCCCCAGTAGATTTTAGGCCAAGAGTTTTTTGTTGTTTATTTGCTTCTTTTATTTGTGTTTGGTACAGGGGATTGAACACACAGCACCTTATCACCGAGCTACATCTCCAACTCTTTTTAGTTTTTATTTTAAGACGAGGTCTCACTAAGTTGCTGAGGCTGGCCTTGAACTTACTATCCTCCTGTCTTCGCCTCCCAAGTCACTGGGATTATAGGCATGTGGCACCGTGCCTGGCATGTCAAGAGTTCTTAATGCAGTTATGTGTCTGAAATATTTTAGAAACTTTTTCAAAAGGGATATGCTTAGGCTTCAACCTCCAAGATTCAGAAGATTTGGGGAGGGTTTGTTGTTGTCATTTTGGGGAGTCAGCCATGACCTTCTCCACTGCAAGCCTGGGTTCTGAACTATTTGAGGAAACTCAGGAGTCAGGCAAGCAGGCAACAAAAATCCACCTTAATTCCTGATCTGACCATTTGGAGAAGGCAGCTTTTAGGTGTGTAGAGGAAGCAGGCTCCTCAATGCTTCCCACTCCTGAATTAGACAGACTTACCAGGTTGTAGGCAGAGTGAGCTCACAGTGTGCGTTTTTGTAGGGAGAGCCTTTGTTTTGATGGCGTGGCCGGAAGTGGTCCAGAACACATGTGCTCTGCCAGCACCAGGTCCCCAGGAGCTGAGCCGCCTCTGCCCTTTTCCTCCTCTTAGACTCAGGAATCAAATAAGCTGTACCTGTTTCCCATCCCCTTCCCAGAAGAGGTATGAGTCAGGAGTGGGGCAAGAGGCCAAGTGGTTATTCTGGGGAAGCTGAAGAGTGGGGAACAGGGTGAGTTCCCCTAATCTGCACCATAAAGCCCACATTCCTTTGCAAAGCATCTGAGCACCTTTGTGGTCTTCTGGGACCTGTGCTTTCAACTTTATGTCTTCCTTCTTCGTATTCCTTCTGCTCCCACATTTTCCTATCCCAGTGTGGTTGCTCATGTTATTTTCTGTGTGGAGAGCCCATCCTTTTTAACTCTGCACACTAAACTTCAACCTTCAGTCAGAGTCCAGGACCAATGCCATATTCTTCAGAAAGTCTCCATCAATCCCACCCTACCAAATTCATCTCCCTTTGCTCTGCATTCCCGTGACACCTTGATTCTGCCATATATACCAGCTTCTCATTATTCACACGTATTTCCATGAAGCTGGACACCGCTAGTTGCTTGTCAGGAAAGCAACAGAAGGCAGACTTGCGTGGAAGGAGGTAGGGAATTGGAAGACTGGGAGGGAAGGGGGAGATAACTGCAGGTCTGCATGGTTTGGAGCTGTGTGATGGTCCCCTTCACACTGGCTGTGCACTCTTCAGTCACCACGGGTGTCAGCCTGCTTGGCATTTCTTGCACTGAGTCTGCCTCACATAGCCACATGACTTGTCTGGCTCTTGTAGATGGATTGGGACCAAGAAATACCCCATGACAAAGAAATGCTCTCCTGTGGATCCTCCAATTGCCTTGTAAGCATCATGGTGAGTCTTCCTGAAGCTTGTGTCAGTGACCCCAGACCTATCCCTTGGAGTCACTCAGATTATACTGACTGTTTTTTGCCCAGGAAAGTCCTTCCAGCATTGAAAGTCAGACAAGCTGCCCTTGTTTCAATCTCCTCTCAATAAAAAGCATTCGATAACAGTTGTTTTTATGAATGATGTTAATAGTGCTATGATTGATCTTTAAATGCCAACTATGAGTATTTAGCAAATGAAGAAAGCCTGGGTCAGCCAAGAGAAATCAGAACGTCAGACTTTTATGGGCATTTTAGAAATATTTAGCCTAGAATAACAGACAACCTCATGTGCTCATCTTGATAAATGGAGTATAGCTGCTTGCAGGATAGTGTTGGTTCTCTGGCCACATGTGGCTCACTGTAAAAAGATCTGGGAAGGACAGGTGTTGGCTTCTGGGAGGGGGAAGGAGAGGACAGTGGGGAGATGTCAGTCACTTGCTGTCATGACATTAACCAATTTTAAAGGCCAATAGGTAGGCCAGTTCTTGTCTGGAGTGGGTGCAGCATGGGACCTAGAATTCCTGACGTTCATTCTTAAGTGTTTATGCTTTTGATCAAAATGCCTCACTGCTGTTGAAATCCAGAGGCCGATGAAAGGTTGATCAACTTCAGTGGGTTTTTGTTGCTGTTTTGGTTCTTTCGTTTTCTTACCTCTTGGCTGTCTCAGCTACCACCTCCAAAGGCCAACTTTTACGTTAATCTGCCTAGTTAAATGAGAAAGAATCATCTTTTTTAGTTAAATGAGACAGAATCATCTCGCTTCTTCCACTGCCATTCTTTTTGGGAAGCACAATAATCAGTCTTTAATGAGCTTGTGACTCTGAACCGAGGTATAATAATTTTGGTGACTCTGCAGCTTCCGTTGATGGAAATACATTTATTTTAGAAGCTGATGACCTGTGGGAAAAGACTATTATTCTAAATATCATGATGAGGTCATGGGAGCTGATGGAGGGCTTGAGGGGGCGGGGGAAGAGAACCAGGGAAAATTAGAATTGCATATGAATGAAAATAGACTGTTTTCTATTCTGAGCAAGAGATCCCGGCTTTGTGATTTTTTTTTTTTTTTTTTTTTTTTTTTTTTTTTTTAGGGGTGTCAAAGCAAAATGTGTACAGATGGGAGAAGTTTCTGGAGGCCGGTTCCACCCTTTGCCTAGGAGACCTCAGGTGACATGAAGGGTCGTAGGGAGGTCAGCCTAGGTCCTAGCATGGAGAACTAGAGGGCTAGCAACTGGAAAGGTGACAGTTACTGGCCATGTTTCATGTCCTACCTTAGACTTGATCCTGTTCTGAAATTTCACAGGAAGCATCACATGCACTTTGATTATATACAAGGTTGAGAAGCAAAAAAGGAATGAATGAATGAACAAAGTGCACAGTCACCCATAATGCCACCCCTCAGTCAGCACCACTGCACAGACACACACGGAGACCTACCTGTGTACACCTGTAGTGTTGTTGGCTGGGGGTCTTAGGAGGCACTCTCTTCTTTAGTCTCATTCTTTACCGTAATCCCCTGTGTACATCTTTCTTGGTAAAGAAATGCAGTCTGTCATGCTGATTGGTTGCCTTCCAAAACTCTATTCCTACCTCCTGGCTTTGCAGCAGAACTCATGGTTTCTAAGGCAGGTGCTTCAGGTGTCATTCTACCCCTAGTTCCAGGGCGATCGTTGATCAGCTTCACCAATCAGCCTATCTCGTTGCCCAGACCTTAGTGGTAGGTTCAGGGATGTACACATAGGCCAGTTTGGATCAAAGAGATATTGGCTAATAGTTTCTCTTTCATTCAAGATTCTGGGCCAGGCACAATGACTCACACCTGCAACCCCAGTGGTTCAGGAGACCTGAGGCAGGATGACTGCAAGTTCAAAGCCAGCCTCAGTAACTTAGGCCCTAAGCAACTTAGTGAGACACTGTCTTAAAATAAAAAAATAAAAAAGGGCTGGGAATGTGGCTCAGTGGTTAAGAGCTCCTGGTTCAATTTCTGGTACCAAAAAAAAAAAAAAGAATCTGGAATTGATGCTGTCTCTTACCTAGGCAGATCTGTGACCACTATTGCCAGTGGCAGGGACAGCCGAGCCTGAAGCTGTAGAGTTGAGAATATGGCAGAAAACATGGACCTCCAGAATCTATCAGGAACCTCTGGATCACTGGTCCGAACCACCCCTGGACCTTTCAGTTAAATGAGTCAATAATTTTAATCCTGCTTGAGGTAGATTTTCGGTTGCTAGCAACCCAAAGTATCCTGAACAATACAGTCATTTGAAAGAATGGAATAATAATATATGTGCTATAGGCATTTTCATGTCTCCCATCCAATCTGATCTTTAAATAGTTGTGTGAGATAAGCGCGTATGTTTGTCACGAGCAGAATTGGAATCCAGAGGGGACAATGGACTGTTCAAGGTCCCTGATGTGTCTGTCTAAGGTCACATAGCCCAGTAGGGGCAGCAAGGTTCTCTGAATTCTGGAACACAACTTTTTAAAATCAGTTATGCTTCAATGTAAAGAGACCGGGATCCAGGAAAGAATTCTGAAGGACAGGGTCACATTATTGGGCTGACCATAGAGATGTAAAGGTGACCTATCATGTGAGTCACTTGCATCCTGAATTTGAACTTTAATATATAAGACATGAAAAGGTTTGGAGATGAGAGCAGATGTTCTCAAAGTGCAGACTGGAGAGATCTTTTCAGCAGGTTTGTGAGGTCAAAAACTATTTCTATGTAATGTTAAAATGATATTTGCCCTTTATCCTCGTTCTCTGCCAGTGAACAGCAGAGTGTCGTGGAGGCTTCGTGGTATGTGAGGCACAATAGACTGAATGCAGAAGAACACATGAGCATCCGCTGTCCTCTGTAGAGTCAGATAGGCAAGGATTTGCAGAAATGTCACACAATGCCAACCCTCTCTTTACGGACAGATGGAACCCACTCAGACAACAGCGGGTTGAGTCCTCAGAATGTGGGAGAGTATAAGGGCGTTCTGAGACTCCGATACGAAGAACCATTGGACTAAAGGATAAGGATGATTTTTCAATTCAATTTCTTTGAGAAGACTCATGTAAGAAAATCTAGTTTTCTTTTGCCTTCTGACACCTGGACAAAATATAATGTGAACTGGATATTTGGCCATCAAGGAGTAATATGATCAGAATAACTTAAACTGATTTGAACAACTTGGGTCAAAAGTTCACTTAGGGATCATACTGAACCTGTGTATGTTGATGAAATTGATCAGAAATGAACTGTTTATTACTTTGTGATACATAAGCACACAGAAACATTAGACCTGTGCAGTGAGAGGTATCTCTCTACTGCACACATTAGCAATCAGTGTTCCTGCGTGTAAGCAGCAGAGGCTGACTCCTGTTGATTGGGCAGAAAAAGAGTTTACCAAAAAGATACTGGAGCTGGGCATGGTGGTGCACACCTGGAAGATCAGCAACTGGGGAGGCTGAGGCAGGAGGATTGAAAGTTGAAGGACAGTCTTAGCAACTTATCAAGGCCCAAAGCAACTTAATGAGATCCAGTCTCAAAATAAAAAAATAAAGAGGGCTGGGGACGTGGATCAGTGGTTAAGGGCCTGGGTTCAACCCCTGGTGTCAAAAAAAAAAAAAAAAAAAAAAGATACTGGAAGCTCTCAGTATTGTTAGGAGAAATGGAGACCTGGGTCAGAAGCAGGCTTCCAGGAGTAATGAAAACATCACTTCAAGGAAAAGACCAATGGAGGGGATTGTCACCCTGCTATGCCGGGATCTCAACCTTGTCAACACCGTCACCTAAAGTCAGATCTGTTGCCATTCTCCTTGCGAGTAAGATGCACCCCTTGGAAAGTCTCCTGATTTCAGTTGCTGTCTTTGGAATCAAGTCTCCTTGGAGTGGTCTTGCAGCCAGGGCCCTGGACACATGCCTTCATGGAAGCTACGAGGGAGGCCGAGGTTTGATTGGAGTCTCTTGGAGAGGTGGAACACACAAGGCTGGCAGTATGTCAAACATAACAAAAGCATTAACAGAAGCGGAGAAACCAGAAAACAGCGTTGATGTTCACAACACCCGGTGTTGGGTGTCCTGGAGCTGTGGGGGTACGGAAGGTCAGGCAGATCTGGGTTCGGATTCTGGCTTTGCTGTTGCTACCAGCCGTGAGGCCTGAGGGGAGTCACTTAAACTCTCAAAACCTCATGACATCTCCTGCCTCCTGGGGTAGATAAGAGGATTAGTTTCATTTCCTGGAAACAGTAGCATCCAATAGAATATTGTGTGTACTTACTATGCACCCAATAAATAGTAGCCCTTCGCATTACCAGCTTTCAGGCTCTTTCACAGATATTTCCTCCTTAGCAGGATAAGGAGGAGCTGGGGCGCAAGGAAAAGAAAGGAATTGCCTAATACTTGGGCAACAACTCACATTAGGATGTGCTTCTGAACTCTGACCCTGGGTCTATCTCCTATCCTAGTTCCTAAACCTCATCACCTCCTTGTGCAATCAAAAGGGGGAGGTGACTTTCTGCCATGGAGGACTTCAGTGAGAAAGCCCTCACCAGATGGGCCCCTTGACCTGGACCTTCTGAGCCTCGAGAACTCTGGGAAAAGAAATCTCTCTTCTTTATAAGTGAGTATCAGATACTCAGTTATAGCAGCATAACACAGGCTAAGATCCTTGAACTTCACAATTAAGACCAACTGATTCAGAGAAGAAACGTGCAGACACTTGAAACACACAAAGATCCCCAAATCAAGTAGACTATACTCTCACCAAAAATACTTATGTGTCAGAAATAGAAAAAGTGTGTACCTAAGAAGGAAATTGAGAATCAATGGACACTCACTGCCCAGGAAAGAAAGAATTTGTCTGTATCCTTTGATACTCTGTTTGAAGCTATCGAATTTTTAAAAAATTAGAATCCACTGATTTATTCCTCTTGCCCTATGTTCAAATCACACACACACACACACACACACACACACACACACGCACACACACACAAAGTAGAAGGTGTAATCAAGTAATAAAAAAGTACTCTTGGGTTGGGGTTGTAGCTCAGTGGTAGAACACTTGCCTAGCATGGGTGAGGCCCAGGGTTTGATCCTCAGCACCACATTAAAAAATATACACAAAAAATAAAATAAAGGTTAAATTCTAAAAAAAAGAAAGTGCTCTTACATTAGCTGATTATATTAGTGTGAGAAAATTTAAGGTGACTTTTACTTACATTTCTCGTTCTTATCTGTGTTGTTTGAATATTTGCCAGCAAGTACATTGTATTAGAAATAATTTTTAAATATTTACAGATAGCAGTAAAGCTGTTCTCATCTCGGGGAACAAAGATCCGCTGCAATGTGAATTCCCCAAGGAGCTGAGCCTGACATGAGGATTCGGGAGCAGATAGTTCACGCAGGAGGTGATCTAAGTGCAGGTTTTCCGACGTGTGCTGAAGGGATAAATCTGAACATCTGCCAAGTGTGACTTGCTGATCAGGATAGCACTACCTAGGGTCCCTCAAATAACAGGGCTCCAAGGTAAAATGAGTCTGGAGGCACAGGGTAGTCTTCACTGCAGGGCCTCTCGGGGTCTTCGCCCGGTGGATGTGCTCTGAGCCCCTCCGAGGGGGACTCGCAGAACCAGCCCTCCCTTTCGCCCCAAGGTGACTTTGTAGGATTCATGTTCCTGTGGGCACACTTTAGGAAACATGGGATGACCTCAGAGGCCACATCAAGCGATCCATTTGGTGATTTCTATGATCTCACTTCATCTTTTCCCCAAGTAAGCAAGATGAGGCAGTCTGGTCAAAATCTCTTGTCAAATCCAAAACCAAGTGGCTGGTTATTGGGACTCAAACTTGAACCTATTGAGTCCTCATTTTTTCCCACTACACAGTATGAGGATGTCAGTATTATAATTTGAGTGGGCCCCGCCCAACAGAGATGTTGAAGTCCTAAACCCTTAGTACCCCTGAGTGTGACTTCACTTGGAAATAGGACCTTGACAGAGATAATCAAGTTAAAATGAGGTCATTCGTGTGGGCCCTCATTCAGAATGGCTGGTGGTCTTATGCACAGGGAAATGTAGATGCAGAGACAGACGTGTGCAGAGGGAAGACAGGAGGTAAGCTGGGTGAGGCTGTACCAGCCAAGGACCAGCTGGGACTACCGGAAGCTGGAGGGTGCGGGGAAGCATCTCTCCACCACAGTCTTCGAGGGCAGCGTGGCCCAGTCACCACCTTGGTCTTGGACACAGCCTCCAGAACTGCGAGACAGTACATTCCTGTTGTTCTAGACACCTGTTGGTGGTCCTTTGTCATGAAAGCCCTAGAGCATGAGTACAGCTGTGTGACATAAGCCATTGCTTCCAGCTCTTTGAAGTAGCCTTAATCTGAATTCTAGACAGAGCACCAGGAAACCACTGGCCTCAGCCCTGGGTTGACCGTGCTTCTGCTTAACACCTGGGAACAAGGAGATTCTCCACCCATCTCTCGGGCTCCTCCCTTCTCTTCTCTCCTCAGCAGCAAACAGGAGAACTTGGAGGCTCATAAGTCTTTTAAAAACAAATGTACCCCCTGTTAAGGGGGTAATGTTCACTACCCCTTGTGTCTGGGCAGGGTTGTTTCCTTGTGCTAGGCTTCTGGGATGTGGAATGTGACCTCTCTCTGTGGAAAGAGCCAGGACTGAGCTTTGCCAGCAGAGTTGGCAGGTATCAGACTGCCCCCTGGGTGCAGACACCTGTTGCTTGAGTCTATTTGTGGGGACCTCCTGGGTGCTCCCTGCCCCCAAGGCAGGACTTGAGCCACTGGACTGTGTAAGCCCCTTCAGCACAGTCATGATGAGATCTTTGGTTCACACCCATCCCAGGTTCCTGAGGTCCCATCCAAGCTGATTGAATCTCCACGCTGATTCTCACGTAGGTAGGGCATACCCATTTTGTTGGTGAGAAAACTGAGGTCCAAAGGATCGAAAGATCTTTTTACCAGGATCATGGGATTAATTCATGACAAAGCTTAGGCTCCCCACAAAAGGAGCTGCATGTGGGAAAAACCGGGTGCTTACCTGAGAAAATATAGTGTAAAACCGTTGCGTATCCAAGAAGCGGAGAAAGGGCAGCTTTCATGGAAGTGTTGGGAAGTGGGACTGGAGGGTCAAGGGGCTCCAACTTTGTAGTCAGAACTGGGTTTGAACCAAGGTGCTGCTAAATATTAGCTGTTGTGACTGGACAAATTGCTCCTCGTGCCTCAGTTTACCTGATAAACAAAGAAAATAATTATACCTGCTCTGCGAGGTTGTCTTTACTGTAAGGCGAGAGGATACCTGTCCAGTGAGGCACAGCTACACCTGGGGGTGGTGGTTATTAGCAGCCTCTGGCCACCCTGCTCCTATGCCTGGAGGTGCCTGGGACCGTTCTCCGCTGGGAGGATGCAAGTTTGGAAAGAAGGCGATTGCTCTGGTGGGGGTGGGGGTGCTGTCAGGGAAACAGGCCAGGAAAAGCTCTGGGCAGCTTGTGGGAGCGGGAGGGTGACTGGAAACCAAGCCCTCAGAGGTGATCTCTGCAGCTTACTTTGAGGACCTGTGAACGAAACAAAACAAAGTCTGGTATGAAGTTTCCCAAATGCTCTCAAGTGCTGCCAGGCCTGGCTGAGTTTTCTGAGCCACACCGAGGCAGGTTCACCTCCCACTCCCTTCAGAGGCACGGCTGTGGCCCCGTGGGGGCGAGAACCTATCTTGAGCAATGGCTGGACTGGGCTCGTTTCCCCCAGGGGGCTCCTGGCTCTCACTCATGCGCTCCTCACGCTGAGTTGTGCCAAATGGTGAAGAAACAGGGCAGGCATGAAAAGTCAGCTGGACGGGGGGTGGACATTGGCCCCAAAGCCCCTGAGGTATTGAAGAAGATGGCGGAGCTCCCAGGCTCCTCACTCTTCTCCTGTAGCAGCAGCGATTTCCTGCCTGTCCCCAGCACAGATGGCGCAGTGGCTCTTTCTTGCTTGAAAATTTTCAGTGGTACCTTAGTTTTGCCTGTACTTATGGGATGGAGTTGAAATTCCTTAGCCTGACATGGAGGCCCTTGAAGATATGGTCTTGGTCTACCTCTACAGCCTGTCCCTTACTGGGTCCCACATGAGCCCGCCCTCTAGCCATTTGCAGAACCTGCAGTCAGTTCCCCAGTATGACCGGCTTGTGCCCAAGGAGGACTGGTTCAGTGGTGACCCTGGAGATGCTCCACCCACTTTCCTGATGATGCCATGCCTATCTCGAGTCATGATTTCAGGAAGTTGGTCACAGCATTGAAAAAGAGCGAATGGGATCACGGGAATGGTGGCCCTTTGTCTGGGGATGAATATCTCGGATGAAATATCCACCCCTGCTCTGCCACCCATTCTGTATTATTATCAGGCAGAGAACAAGGCAGCTCTGAAAGCAGACTGCCCAGAGAAAATATGATTAAAACATCTCCAAGACACTGTTTATGTTTTCCTCACGGGGGATCAATGCATGCTTCTCCTGACTCAATGGCTAAAACCATTTTTGAATGTAGAATTCTTGGGTTAAGAAAGACCCACGTTAGCACCAGAAGCTTTATTGCGTCAGCTATAGTAGAGTCTATATTAGTGATTCTCAACTGGGGGCATTTTTTGCTCCCTATAGATATTTGGCAAGGTACAATATCTGGAGAAAATTTTGATTGCAACAATTTGGAAGGAGCCCAACTGGCATCCAGCAGGTAGAAGGCAGGGAGGCTACTGAGTGTCCTATAATGCACAGAAGGGAGTCAACTCAAGATGCCAAAGATGCTGAGGCTGAAACATGGAACTCATCATGGTGGTTCCTCAAAAGACAAAGAGGGGTGGGAGGGGTTGGGGGGAGGGAAAAAATAACAGAATGAATCAAACAACATTACTCTATGTAAATTTATGATTACACAAGTGGTACGTCTTTACTCCATGTACAAACAGAGAAACAACATGTATCCCATTTGTTTACAATTAAAAAAAAAAAAAAAGACTAGGCATGGAACCACCATGTGACCAGCTAACCACTCCAAATTTATCCTCATAAATTAGAGTCGGTGTTCTACAGTGACACATGGACATCCATGTTTGTTATGTGGACGGCAGCCCAATTCACGATAGCCAGACTATGGAACCAGCCTAGGGGTTTGTCAATGGATCAATGAATAAAGAAAATGTACTATATATACGATGGAGCATAAAGGAGAATGAAATTACATCATTTGCAGGAAAATGGATGGAACTTGAGAACATTATGTTAAATAAAATAAGCCAACTCAAAAGTCAAGGGTCATATGTTTTCTCTCGTATGTGGAAGCTAGAGAGGAAAAAGGAGAAGGGAGGTGCCTTCACCATTTTCTTATGAAAATGGAAGGGATATCAGTAGAGGAGAGGGAAGGAGGGAGGAGGAATGGAAAGGGGATGTACTGGGAAAGGTAGCGCATGTAGGAATATGTAGCAGTGAATCCCACCATCGTGTGTAACTGTAGGGAAGAAAAACACTGAGGTTGAGAAATCCTGGTCTACATGAAACCAGACATCTGGGGTTTTTCTAAAATCTCCATGACCAGCTGTGATAGATTATATTTTCCAAAAAAATGGCCACTACCATGTTGCCCATCCCACGCACTCTTCTGTAAGGTGATTGTGATACTCTCCTGTCAAGCGATGGAGTCTGATTTGCTTCCTTTGAATCTGATAATTCAGATCTAGATTCTCCTTGAGTGAACCATGCAGGCTGGAGATGCTGTTGGCCAATACAGATGATGCAGATGGCTGTTGATTCCCAGGGCTGAAGCAGGTCAACAAAGCATGCAGCTGCCACCTAGATCCTGTGGAATTCTCACACTAGGGAGTCCTTTTGGAAGAATTATGACTTCCCTGAGACCACTAGACTGGAGAGGCCATGTCTTAAGGGCTCTGATAGACAGCCTAGCTGAGTTCCCAGTTGTCAGCTGACTTAAACGGCCAGCCACACGAGAGGTCATCACCGACATCCAGCCCAGTTGATGGGACCCTAGTCAATATCTGACTGCAACATAAGAAAGGCCCTGAGCAGGAACGGCCCTGTTGTGCCTTTCCTCGGGTCCTGATGGACAAAAACTGTGATTAAAATAAAACGGCCATCTTAAGCCACTGCTTTAAGATAGTTTGTCATGCTGTAATAGGTAAGCAGAACATCAAATTAATTTGTCATCTTAAAAATGATCTAGATAGTTGCCATCTAGTATTCAAGACAGGAATCAAGTCTTGATTTTAAAAATAAGAAAAACTTCATTTCTGAGCTTTGGGGCGAGATGCTGCTCAATTCACAGGAAGAGAAGACCCCATATCAGCTTTAACAGAGAGAGGGAAATGACGGCAGCCTGCTTTAGCCAAGGTGTCACTTAACGACGTGCTGGTTTGTGCCTTTTTCTGGACTGTGCTGGGCTGGGATCCCTCATCTTGACAGTAGAGCTGCTGGCCACTGCTGTTTCCCACAGGAGATACCACAGTGAGATCAAGATACTTAGAAAGAAATGCAGTGAATCAGCTCAGTGAGTCTTTTCTGGCAAAGGACCAAAATGTCTGTCTCCAGGTGTAGGCCCTACTAATTATTCTAGAAAGAAGGAATAAGTGGTTTTTCTCTCCCTTTTACCAGTAATGGAAGCATCTAAAGGGCAAAGCAGGTTGTGAACAGCCCTGTGAACCAGAGCTCCCACATCAGGGTGAAGTCGTCTCATCATCCCGCTCCTCCAGATCCATGGCCAGGATGCTCATTAGCCTCTCACCGCTTTCCACTAAGGACTGAAGCTTGTCCCTGTCCCCCACCCCCAGTTCAGTTCTCTTTCTCTCCTCTGCACGCACACAGTGAGGCATTGTGAGGATACGGTGAGAGGTTCCTTCTGCAAGCCAGGAAGAGAGTCCTCACAGGGCTCTGACTGACCAACGCCTTGATCTTAGGCCTTCAGCCTCTGGAACTGAAAGAAGTCAATTTCTGTTGATGAAGCTGCTCAGGCTGTGGTACACTCTTATGGCAGTTTGAGCTGAGTAACAGTCTCCCTGTGTTTTTTGCCACTTTGAGTCCTTATACAATAGCCAGAGAGTCTTTTAAAAGTATACACTGGCTTATGTCCATTGACTTCCCATGCCTGAGGTACATTCAAACTTCTTATTCTGACCAGAGACCCCAAATGATTTGGCCTCTGCTCCCCTTTCAACTTGTCTCTAAAACTCCTCTTCATTCTCTGTGCTGCCTATTTGAAATTTCTGCCCTGGCTCCTTTGACCTCCCCGTTTCCCCTTCCTGTAATGTTCTTCAGATCTTCTCATGACTCAGCTCAAAAGGAGTCTCCTCAGGTCTTTCTGGTCCACCTTCTGGTTCAGACCTGTGATAATCTTCATTTCATATTCTTCAGAGCACTCAGCATTATCTTGGGAACCTGTGCATGTGGCTACGTCCCCGAGTAGAAAGGCAGTGGCAGGAAAGCGGGGCCCTTGCCTGGCTCATTCACTCCAATCCCCAGGCCTAGGGCCTCACAGGAAGTGGAAGGCTTTCCTCCGAGTGGGTAGATGGACGGCTGAAGGCTGTGTCTTCCTGCTCACCCTGGCCTGTTGAGCACCCCACCCATTCCTCCCTCACCTCCTCATCCAGCCTCCCCACACCTTCCTTTCCCACCCCTCCTAGTACTGGAAGGCCCTGAAGACTTGTCTTTTTCTGGCCTTTGGATCCTCTGGGTGCTGTTGAACCTCCCTGCCCTCCTGCAGCTTCCTTGAGGACAAGAGCTGAACTTCCCCGGTGGTTGTATTTCCTTGTCCCCTCTCTCTGGCAATCTACTACTAGTTGGGGACCTGCGGCATCGCATTCCATGTTGATGGCCACCCCCTGCACAGACAGGGAGCTCTCTGCAGTCTTCAGCAAACTAGATTTCACCTCTAGTGAATTCTCAAGCGATGGCGAGGGCAGGAGAGACTGTTGAGTCAAGTGATTGTCTGGCTCCTCTACGGGAATATTCTCAGCAGAACCAAAGAGGTCATGAAGGGATAAGCAGGAAGCGCAAAAGTTGAAGAATTCTGTGCCATCAATGAAATGTGGTTTCTGCTCTTTACTCAATTGCTCTTCTGAGCGAGGCCTGAACAATGTTCTGAGAATCTCTTTTACTAGAATAGCTCCACCTAAGAATAGCAAGCATTTAATCCAAGACGGTTAGAGCTGGGAGGGAAGCAACCCACGCAGACCCTCTACTAAGAAACGAGGACCGGAGGCTTCCGGGAGTTGTATTCAACGTCAGGAGGCAGTCAGGGACCAATGCGCAGGTTGGTGTTTCCTCTCAGAGTTGGTTGTCCCCGCAGCTTTCCTGAGATGGGCCACAGAACATGTTTCTACCTGCAAACTGCATTTGCAATCCTTTACGCACCCTGGCTGGGGAGCGGGGATCTGCCTGGGTGGCTTGATTTCAAGGACATCAGAAAAGCAACAGCTCTTCCTCTGCCTACCCAGTCTGGTCTCCCACCCACTCTGACCTGTCACTTGGGCCAGAAATTGCACCATTGGGGAGCTACTTTGCATTTGGACATAAACTGTCTGGAGACTGAAAGTTGCAACCTCAAGTGCCTGTAGGGGGATAGCAGGGACTATAAATGGTGCATTTGGTCACAAGTGAAGCAGTGAGGACTGGGGGCACAGGCCATATCCCCAGGGGTTGGGGGAGCAGCCATTGCTCTTCTCTACCACAGAGGGGTCATATCTTCTGTGTTCAAGAGAAGCCAGACATGTGTGTTTTTTTTTTTTTTTTTTTTTAAGAAAAAGCTCTTCTGACTTTTAAACACTGACAATTTCAGAAAAATTAAAGCTTTCTCTGGTCAAAACAAAAACAAACAAACAAAAACACCAAAGCTCTGCAAATTGGATTTGATGTTTTACATACGAGCATGAAGCCATCTGTAGCTCCTTTCTAAGGCCAATTTGGGCCTGGGGACGGGATAGGAGAATCAAAAGGTCTTTCTGGAGCTGCATGGAAAGCCACCTTTGGAAACAGGGTAAGGTAAATGAGATGGTGGGGTGCAAAATTGAAGGAGGTACAGACCCTGGGCAGACTCCCAACTTGCATGACCCGGAGAGTGAGCACTTCCTGAAATTTTGTCACGCAGGTAGGTGCCTCACCACCTGGCCCAGAGTGTGGAGGTGGATAGGGGTCAGAGCAGACCAGATGTGAGTCAGAGTGATCACAGCTGTAGATCAGGGTGGGTGGAGAAAATCTGGAAAGTGGATTTGCAGTGACAGGAAGACCACCAAGGGCCAGTTGGGGAGGTGGCATGATCCTGTGCCAACTTCCCTGCCTTGGAGGGACTGGGCACATCATGTCCTGGGCTCATGGCTTGCTGTTTGCTTCCCTGATATAGCCACACCCTCAGAGGCCCTGACTCAGTCCTGCCCGGAGTGACCTCAGCGGAAAGTTCAAGAAGCTAGGAGCAGCCGTTGCTTTTATTCCCCAACCAAGCAAGGAGACCATCATGCCTGGTTAAGGGGCTGGACTCTCCTAACTGTGCAGGAGGCACCAGGGTTGCAGGGGCCCCTTTTGGGTGGGCAGGGCAGGGGCCGTCAGCTACCTCAGAGGTCCAGGAGGACAGCACGGGGATCTGCCTCCTGTGTGCCCCCTCAGGAGGGCAGGCTTCTTGCCCTTGAACTGCTGTCCTGGTTGATGGTGACGAGGAGAAGGCTGGGCCTCAGAGGAACAAGGCCTCCTTGCCTCCCGAGTGGAGCTTAGCAGGAATCTGGAGGAACAAGATTCTGAGCGGCTCCTCCTGCTGTGTCTTTGGCTCTCCAGCCAAACGCCTGTGGTTTCGGCCCAGCGTTAGGGACAGCTGGGTTTGTTTTGGTGTTCAAATCAGGCGGGGGGAGGGACATGGTTTTAACATCGAAAAAATAAATTATTTTCAAGAGAGGGAGAAGGCTTCCAGCGGGAGCCTTGAAGGCTCCTAACCCTGCCTGCTCCCTCCTAGTGTCAGAGCATAAATGCCTGACCGGAGCCAGCAGTGAGCAGGCAGCCCTGGGGAAATTAAAAAACAAGGCTGGGGGTGGGGAGTGGGACCAGTTATCCCCAAGACGTTAGCAGGGTCCACATAGCCTCAGCCTGGGGGTCTTGGGTGCCCTCCCCGAGTCCTGGTTCCTAGCCATGTGCACTTTAGTCCATATAGAGAGTGGGCCTCCGAATCCTGTGGGGCTGCTGCTTGAGGGAGCCAGGGAAGAGGGGCTCTGGGTGACGGAGAGATGTGGCAGCTGTGTGGAAATGCTGGCTGCTGGGGAAGCCGTCACTGGGAAAAGGAGATAGTAGACTTTTCTGGGACCCTAGCATAAGTCATTAGGGCCAGGGAATAGAGTGAGAGGAAACACATTTTCCTGCTCATCTAAGCAAGCAAGCAAGTAAATAAATAAATCAGCAACCAGAGCTGCCTGCCAGGGTGTCTTGGATCTCAGGCACCTCTTCATAGCCGGCTCTGGTCAACTCTTCCCTGCCCCGATCTGTGGCGGATCCTTTTTCCAGCTATTCTGTCTCATCCATCTGCTTTTTTTCTTGCAAATTACTTATCAAAGTCTATAAATATCGTGCTTGCCGCCTGCCTCCTGGCTTATTCCCTATTCGCAGGTTGAGTGATGAGTTTCATGAGAGCAAGGCCTTGGTGCTCTTGCTTATCATAGTGTCCCCAGAGCCTAGCACAGTGCCTGATATGTAGCAGGGGCTCGATGAAGGCTTGCCGATGGAGCTCAGGAAGCATGAGCGCCGACTCCGGGAGGAGACGAATTCCTCACCACTGGGAATTTAAGCAGAAGTTGAGTGGCTAGTAGCCAGAAGGTCCATAATGTAACCCCTGCATCGGTTAGTTACATCGGCTGCGGTGACAAATTCCTTTTTCTTGTGTGAAGTCCTTTCTGGATGTTTCTGATGGGTAGGCAGCTCTGCTCTGGGAGGTCGGTTGGGGACTTGGGTCCCTTTCATCTTTAGACTCCATCATCCTCTGTGTGTGGCTTTTAAGGTTATCAGGCTCAATTGCATCCTACAGTTTCGAAGGGGAACAGGCTTGGAAGAGGAGTACCACATCCTTTCCCCTCTCCCTCCGTTGGCTGGAGCTCGGTCCTATCTAATTGCAAGGCTTGGGTCATGGCCCAGGAGGAAGAGGAGACAAGTTTGGTTCATAAGCTGCCAGGCTTTGCCATGCCCGCACTGGGCAGGAGGTGGGACCAGATGGCTCCCGGGAGCCGCTCCAATGCCCAACATACGCGTTGGGAGGTTTCATGTTTCCCTTTTACGACAACTCAGCACTGAAGGAGATGCTGGGTCCTTGTCACCTCTCTTCCTCTTCTAGCCTTGTGATTCTTTTTCCTTTTGCTCAAGAATTCCCTTACGTGTTTCTGGGGTGTCATTATGGACAGTGAGAATATTTACTTAGGCAACCACAAAAATGCCCAAGGCAGACAGACCTGTCTAGGAATCTGGGCTCCACCACTCCCAGTGGCCTTGGGCAAGTTATCTGACCTTTCTGGTCCTCTGCTTTCTCCTCTGGAAATGAGGAGAACAGCAATACCTATTTCATCACATCAGGAGGCTTAAAAGACAGAGGGGTGTACCGTTTAGGGTGCACTTATTCCAGGTTGCTGTCCTAAGTGCTTCATTTTCTCCATCTTTTTAAAGTTTCACAGCAACTCAAAGGAGACCTCTACTTAGCCCATTTTATAGAGGAGAACACAGAGTCTCTGAGAGATTAAGCAACTTGCCTAAAGTCATGCAGCTCATAGATTGGGAACGAGGACTTGATCTTCTAACTCCAAAGCCCACCAAGTACATAATGGACGGTAGTGACCCTAATTTTTTGTTATTATTTGGTCTAGGCGGCTGAGCCAGTCCTAGTGTACTTAAATATCACTGATGATTTGTAAAACATTTTACAGTCCATAAACTGTCTTTATGCTTCTTAGCTTGACAGTTCCTCATAATAATCATGAGGTAGTTTCATGACTGTGCCCCTTCTAGAGGGACAAAAATGTGCCCCACGGAGCATGAGTCACTGACCAAGGTCAGAAACTGGCCGAGCTGGCTCTCAAACTGACTTTTGATAAAGGCAGAACACTGGTTAAATTGAAGTTAATATTTGTTAAATACTTAAATGGTGCTTGGAACATACCAAGCATGATATAAGTAAGTGTTTACCGAAAAACTAAATTAAATAAATATGGCACCCCATAGCCCTCTTTTGACACCTCTTTTTCTTTAGCACCTGTGACCATCTGTGAGGGGAGGGGAGGTGCCATGAGGGCTCTGGCTCCCCTCTGGCGCCCCTCTGGCTCCCGCCTCCACCCCTGGTCCCCTGTGTCCTCTGCTTTCCTCTGGATGGGCTGCCTTTGCTCTGGTTGGCTCTTTAGGGCAGCTTCTTAAAATCTAGGGTCTTTCCATAATAAAACAAAACTGGCTGCTCTTGTTGCTGGTTTTCAGGAGCCTGGCTACATAGAACCACCTTCTAGAATGATATTGTCAACTGGCACCTTCTCAGTGTATTACAGGTGCTTCACGTAACCCCAGGGAAGCAGAATCTGAGGCATTGCACGGGGCGGAGGTGGGGGGAGCCATTTTGCAGGAGAAAGTCACAAATCACACCATGGGAACTTCGAAGGAGTTCTTCTGGGGTGGGGTTCCACCTGGAGTCCATCCTGACGGAGAGAAGATTGATGGTGTTTCTCTTCCACTCTGTCCCCTTTCATAAAATCTCCTCCTTAGAAAGTGGCCTAGAAGATTCTTAACATTCCTCGTCATGTCAGACCTCCGGTTAGTTCTAACGTGTGTTTTTAATGGAACAGATTCAGAAACTCCCAAACAAGGAGGACATCAAATTGGAAAACACGTCCACACTTCAACGAGTTTGACTGAGTGTTCCAGGCGCCCAGATAGCAGGGCGCACGCGTCAGCCGTGGCCTCCTGTCTCAGTCCCTGCTGTAACGACACCATATAAACCTGGAGGTTTGCTTCTCACAGTCTGGAGTCTTGGAGGTCCAGGATCAAGGTGTCTGGTGAGGACCTTCTCCTCATAGATGGCCCCCAGCTGCATCCTCACGTGGTGGGAGAGGCAAGTGAGCTCCCTTCTTTTATAAGGACACGAGTGTCACTTACGAGGACACTGCTTCAAGACGTCCTCTTCTCTTGAAAGGCTTCCGCCTACTAATACCATCACTTTGGGGTCAGTTTTCCACACAGGAAGTTTGAGGTGTGGGGCATACACTCTTCTGGTCATAGCATTCTACATCCCTTTTATGTCCTTTTCAAAGCGAATTATATTTATTCCATCCCAATGGTCCCCAGAGTCTTAACTGCTTCCATTCTCGATTTTAAAGTCTAGGCCCAAAGTTCATGTAAATGCCACCTAAGTCAGATGTGGGTGAGAACTCAAGGCATGATTCACCCAGAGGCAAATTGCCCTCTAGCCATGAGCCTGTGGAATCAAACCTGGTCTGTGCTTCCAAAATACATGGTGGGACAGGCAGGTCTAGCCCAGGCCAGAGGGAGAAATGGCCCCACCTAAGTCAAACCTTAATGCTTGAGAAGAACCCTTGATTCAGCGTCTGCCCTCCAGGCCGACTGGGGTGGAGGACGTCCCTCAGTAGTTTTGCTGGGGGGATTGGGCTCCTAGGACTCTGGGAAGATTTGCTCTGGTGCCTTTGGAAGGCCTTGTCCTCATCCCAACTCTCCAATCAACTGTGGACTCTCATGCCAGTGGCTCTGCAGGTCTGGGGTCTCAGAGGTGTACCCACAGCCCTGGCTGCATTGGGCGTCACCCAAGAGGGGGCGGGCTCTCTGTAGTGGCCCTGCCACCGCAGTGGAGCATCCTGTGACCTGGCATTGGAGGCGGCCACACCCTACAGCTGGGAAGCCAGCAGAGATGACACTCCACAGATGCCGAGATTTATTGCCTGTACCCTGGTGGTGGCGAAGGGTGGCAGCCATCACTGCTCACATAGCACCTGGGGCTGCCGGATCCAACGCTGAGACCGGCCAGGAGCACAACGTCCTGGGAGAACAGAGTCTGGACGTTGTTCTGCCAATGGCCCAGCACTCTTGACACATGATGGTAGCCGCAGACCCATGATCCCCAGGGGCCTCCGGAGTCGCTCCTCCATTGTCTTTGTGAACAGCACCTGGCTTCCCGAGATGGCCTTGCACACCAACCTCATGGCAACGTCCTTGGCATGCTCTGGTTCTCTCCCAAACAGGCTTTCTCGTTATTTTTTCCAATATGGATTGGCTGAGAACCCACATTTTTATGTTCTGTTTCTCTTTCGATGAGCAATTCTGTCTTTTGTTTCTCTATTTTTGTATTTTACTAAAAGCACTCGAGAGAAGCCAAGTTACACCTTCAACACTTTTCTTAGAAATAGCTCTGGACAGGTCTCCAACCGCATCCCTCATGAGTTCCGCCTTCCTTAAACGGCAGGACAGAAGGCAGTTCCGAGCATTGCCGTTTTATAACTAGGATTGTCTTTCCTCTTTTGTCCAGTGACAAGGGCCTCCTTTCTGTCGATCTCATCAGACCGACCTTCACTGCACACGTCTCACTCACTGCCACTTACCCTCTAAGGAAATTCAGGCTCTCTCTGCAGAGTCCCGTGTCTCCTTCCTGGGCCCTTGCCCTTCTTGTCCTGACAGGTCTCTTGACAGCCACGTAGGTTTTATGTAAGGTGCACCTCAAAACTCTTCCGGCCACTGCCCCTTAGCTACTTCTAAAGATGCTCCTACAGTTTTAGGATGTTTGTACGGCAGGGTCTCCATGTCTCAGTACCAGTTTTCTGTCTTAATCTGTTCAGGTTGTCCTCACAAATCTATCATAAGCCGGTGGTACAGGAAGCACTTCTTTCTCACAGTTGGAGGCAGGGATGTCCACAATCAAGGAGCTGCAGATTTAGAGTCCGGTGAGGGTCCATTCCTCACAGACAGTGCCTCCTCGCAGTCCATGGGGTGGGAGGGTCGAACGGGTTTCCTTGGGCCTGTTTTATAGGGCACACACCCTTTCATGAGGCACTATCTGCGTGACAGTACCAAGGTCCTAATGACCACACCTCCTAATACCATCGCTCTTGTGGTTAGTTTTCAACCTATGAATTTGGCAGAAGTGGGCGGAGCAGGGAGCAAAAATGGACTATAGTATCTACTCCAAGTGAGATAGCAGGTAAAATTTGATCCCACTTATCAAACTGAAATTAGGAGCCACACTAAATGATCCCACAGGTCTTCCTTTGTTCTGTTTGCTGTTTTGTTTTTCTGGTCCTGGTAATTGAACCCAGGGGTGCTCTACCACAGAGCTACATCCTCATCAATTTTTGCTTTGAGACAGGGTCTTGCTAAGTTGCGGAGGCTGGCCTCTAACTTGAGATGCTTGTGCCTCAACCTCCCAAGTTGCAGGGATTACAGATGTGTGCCACGACCCCTGTCATCTCTTTGGTTTGTTTTAAGATCTATGATCACATGACATATTCATAGCCATCAAAACTCACATGACATATTTGTAGCAATCAAAACTATAGAGAACTTATCTTACTAGTTCAAAGAACTCCTTCCTTCTAGAAATAAAGAAATCTTAAGAATGGGTTGTGTCCAAATATACGAAAAAGTGTTCAACATGTTTAGTAATTAGGAAAATGCAAATCAAAACGACACTGAGATTTCATCTCCCTCCAGTTAGGATGGCAACCATCAGGAATTCAAATAATAATAAATGCTGGAGAGAATGTGGGGAACGGAACACATACACGTTGTTGGTGGGACTGAGAATCAGTACAACCGCTATGAAATCAGTGCGGGGTTTCTCAAAAGGTATGAAACCATCTTCTGACCCAGCTGCACTGGTTCTTGGTGTTTATCCTTAAGAATTAAAGTCATCGTATTATAATGGCGTGTGCATGCCACACTTATAGCAGCACAAGTCACAGTAGGTGAACTAGGGAGCACATCCATCTTGTGTGCACATCAGTGGATGAATGGATAAAGAGAGGAGGTGTAAAGACACAATGGAGTTTTATTCTGCTATAAGGAATGATGAAATTGCATCCTTTGCAGGTAAATAGATGAAAATTGAGAGCATTTTGTTAAGTGAAATAAGCCAAACTCAGGAAGTCAAGGGTCATGTTTTCTCTCATAGGTGGAAGTTAGAGAGAAAAATAAAGTTGCTGAAGGGAGGAATCTCATGAAAATAGAAGGAAGAGCAGTAGAATAGAGGGAGGGGACCAGGGGGAGCAGGGAGGCAAAGGAGAGACACTGTGGAATAAAATTCACCTAATCGTATCGCTGTGTTGTAAAAAAGAAAAAAAGGCTGCATTCAAGATGCCTGGGCATACCCAAAGTCTCCTCCATTGCTCTTTAGTAACAGGACCATTGGTTTATACCTGGGCATCTGAGTGCAGAGAATAAAGATGGCATTTCCTGTCCTTTTGTGCAGCTGAGAGTGGCCACATGACTAATTTCTGGCCAGTGAAACATGAGCAGAAATGTGTGCAAAGTTTCTTGTCATGATCTTAAAGGGACAGGACAAGATTCTTCCCCATTTACTTTATTCTCTAATGAGGACATGGTGATGGGTCACTGTGGGCTACAGGATAAGGACAACCCCTGGGGACACTGGAGAAAGGGGTAGAAGGAATGAGGTTAACAGCTATCTTTCTTTCTTTCTTTATTTCTTTGACACAATTCATGTCATCAAAAGCAGAGTTAAAGTTTCTTACTATGATTACAGATTTATTAATTCTTTTAATTCTATCTATAAGTGCCCCATGTCTTTTGAAGTTTTTCATCCAGCATTTACATATTTATAACTACCACATCTTCTTAATGAGTTGGTCTTCTGTCATTTTGAAATGTTGCTATTTGTGTAAATACATTTTTTTAATCTCCCAAATATGTTTACTTTCAATTGAATATAGCCATTCCAGTCTTACCTGGATTCTGTTGGCATGTCTGCACACTCCAGGTGTGTGCAGGGACACTGATTTTCTTTTCACCTACATGTGTCTTTAGGTTTAAAATAGATCTTTTGCAGATAGCACAGAGTCTAGACTTATTTTATGTCCAGTCTGTTAATTTCTTTCTTTTAGATGGGGTGTTTATTACCTTTTTAAAAATAAACTTTAAATCTTATAATAGTTCCAGATTTTCAGAAAAAATTTCAAAGGTAATCCAGACTTTTCATATACCAAATACTCAGTTTCCCTGATTATAAGTAAAATTATTAGTTTCTCTTAGTAGGACTAGTGATATGATCAGATTTACAGCTACCATTTCAATATTTCATTTCTGTTTTCCCCTCTGTTTTTAAATTCTTATTTTGATGTTTTGACTAAGTTTTCGAAATCTTAATTTCTCTTTTATGCTGTAGTTGTTATATGTGGTCTATGTACTTACATCATAAAACCAGAATAATTCTATAATTTTCCCTTAAACCTGCCATATGTGTTTTAAAGAAGTCTAAAGTAAAAAAAAAATAGTCTTTATTGTCACCCATGCATTTAGCATTTCTGATGTTTGCCACTCTTTTATGTAATGACTTCAGCTTTCCTCCGTATCATTTCCCTTATGCTTGACAAACTTCGTCATTTCCTGTAGTACAAGCGTGCTGGCCCCAGATTGTCTAAGTTCCCTTTTATCTGAAAATGTCATTTCTGGAAGCATTTTAAAAAAGATGCTCCACTGTCTTCTGACCACCATGATTTATGATAAGAATTTCATTATCTTTTGAGTCATTAGTTTCTCCATAAGCAATGTGTTCTTCTCTGGCTTCTTTCAAGGTTTTTCTTTTTAGGTTTATTTTCTAGAGGTTTACAATGTGTTAAGCATATTTTTCTTTTTAACCTTCTGTTTGGATTTTTCTGAATATTTGAATCTATACATTTATGTCTTTCGACTTAATGTGCAGAGTTTTCAGTCATTATTTCCTCATATTTTTTTCTAGTCTACTCTTATCTTTTTTCTCCTGAGAATCTCATACATTAGACCTCTCATGTTATTTCAGAGTTGTCTGAGGCAATGTTCTTTTTAATCTTTCTGTTTTTTTTTTTTTTTAGATTACATAATTTCTGTGGCTCTGTCTGGCTTACTGATCTTTCTTGTCATTTCCATTCTGCTACTAAACTCATCCAATAATTCAGATACATTCTGTCAATTCAACAGTTTCATTAAGGTTTAAAAACATTCCTATTTATCTTTTTAGATTTCCTGGTTTTAATTAATTTCAAGTGTATTTTCTTTCATCTTATTTAGCATGGTTATACTCTCTGCATTTAAATTTTTGTTGGATAATTCCAACATGTGAGGCATCTTAGAGAATGACTCACATTTTTCTGGTTCTTCATTTGTTAAGTAACTTTGAGTTGTATCCTGGATATTACAAATGCTATATTATAAAGACTCTGAATTCTCTTGTAGTCTCTAAATGGATGTATATGCTTTTTGTTAGCTGGCAATTAACTTGGCTGGCTCAGAAGTATAAACTCTTGATTGTGATGGCTAGCATCTCAAATCTTGGTTCGATTTTAGCTGCACGAATCTATTCCTCTGCTTTGTACACAATTGGTGTAAAGGTCAGCCAGAGACTTTGGCAGAACTTTCATACTTTCACATAGAACCTGGGGCACATTTTTATGCCTTTTTTCTTTCTGAGATTTTTCTCTCACTGTCCAGTAATTGTGCTTTCCTAGTCTCTGTCCTCTGGAAAGGTGGTGGTTTCTTTTGAACTTTTAGCTGCTTCCTGTTGTGCACTGTGATCACACCTAAGGTTAAAGTGGAAAAACTGAAAAATCACTCTGTACTGGTCCCTCATTTCATATTTTGACTTTCCTGCAAAAAAATATGACTTCTTTTTGGTTCACTTTCTGGAGACTCTTGATAGATTTTTTTCTAAAAAATTCTTCTCTAGAGTTTATAGCTGATAATCACTGAAAGATCAGTGTGTTAGGAGTTTAATTTTTCTGTACCAGAAATGAAACTCTGAATGTTTTCAGTTTTTATATATACATCCTGAACTATTTGAAAGACTCTAAAAACCCTAAACTTATGAGATCTGAACTTTATGTAGTCATTAAAAGCAATTAAGAACAAGAAGAAAGGAACAAACATATTTATTATTAAGTGAAATTGACATGATATAAAATTATGTCTCCACTTTGATTACAGCACTGTAAGGATTCGTGCATACATATGAAGAAGAATCGGAAGGAAACTGAAAAAATAAAAATCTTATTAATACAGTTTCTGTACTTTGTCTTTTTAAAAGCAACTTTGTTATTCGTGCAACAAATTTTGAAACTGTGAATAATGATTCAGGGAGAGATATTTTCTCTCAACGTGGAAGTTAACTTTTCATTTTGTTGGCTGTGATGCTTGCCATGCAGCAGCTTTGTAGTTTGCTGTTAGTCTCATCTATTTATTTTCGCTTTTGTTATCTGAGCTTTTGATGTCATGTCCAAAAAATAATTGCCAAGGTCAATGTCAAGTTTTTCCTTGGGATTTTTACAATCTCAAGTCTCACATTTACATTTTTAATTCCTTTTGAATTGATTTTTGTGTGCAGTGCAAGATAAGGACCTGGTTTTATTCTTTTTCATGTGGTTGCACTTCCTCATTGTGTGTTGTTAGTGTCCTTATCAGACAGAAGTTAGCCTCAAGTGCTGGGTGTTTTACTGCTCTCTTTCTTCTATGAATTGCTCTATGTGTCTCTTTTTAGGATAGTAACATACTATTTTGATGACTATAGTTTTATAATATAATTTGAAACCAGGAAGTGAGACGTCTGAAACTTTGTTCTTTGTCAAGTTTACTTTGGCTATTTGGTGTCTTTTTTGGATCCACATATGTTTGAAAATGTTTTTCTATTTCTGTGAGAAACACCATAGGACTTTTAATAGGGATCACACTCAGCCTGCTTATCACTTTGGGTAGTATGGACATTTTAGCAATATGAGTTCTTCTAATCCATGAGCCTGCCATATATTTGCATTTTTTTTTTTCTTTTCACTTTCTTTCATCAGTATCTTATCGTTTTTAGTGTACCTCATGTCTTTTACCTGTTTGGTAATATTTATTCCCAAGTATGTTATTCCCTTTGATGCTATTGTGACTGGAATTATTTTCTTTATTTCCTTTTTGTAGTTCATTCTTGGTGTAAAGTCCCACTACTGATTTTCATATTTTTGTATGTTGATTTTCTACTATGCTATTTTACTAAATTCTTTTGTGAGTTTTAACAGCTTTTTGGGGGTGGATTCTAGGGTTTTCTACATGGAAGACTGTATTACCTGCAAACAAGGAACATTTCATATTTGCCTTTCTAACTTAATGTCTGTTATAAATTTTCCTTGCTTGATTGCTCTTGAAATTAGATTCAAATACTATACTGAGTTTGAACAGGAAAGGGAGATAAAACAGGGATTGATTCTGTTACTGAGAAAGTGACAGTACACTGAGGCTTCCAGAGGCTGGGTGGAAAGGCAGACAGCAGCCAGGTTTGGAAACCACATCCCCTCTGTGGCTTGGGGCTTGGAACACATCCTCTTCTCCCTGAGAGCCAGCTCCTCTGCTCTTATGGGAAATGGAGTTTCCTGCTTTAAAGACAAGTAGCTGAGAGCAAATTCAAAAGTCATAGCCTTCAAATGGCCCTGACAAAACATGGTGATAAGTTTGGGTGAGTGAATCAGAAACATATGGATTAGATTTTGTGTGAAATTATGTACAGACTTTTATAGACAGAGAACATTCTCAAGAGAACAAGCACGTTTTGACATTCCTTACGCAAATCTCAAACATTTGAGAGATGCTTGTGAGTAATTTCTTTAAAAACAAAAAGCCAAACAAATGAAAAAAAAAAAACAAAAAAAAAAACATGTTGAGTTTCAGAACTTGAAAAGCATGCTGTTCCCAACCATTCTCTCTACATAGCTGGGTATGGTCCTGTTCCTGGTATAATATTCTCCTGGGAGAGGTCAATGGAAAAAGGTACTAAAAAAAAGAAAAGAAAAGAAAGAAAAGAAAAGAAAAAAGGGATAAAGAAAATATGGCCTGAGTTCAAGATCTTTCTTCTGCCATTTACCACCTGTGAGGATTGAGAGAGGATCTCTTAATTGGCACATGTTTAGTTTCCTCCTATTTTTAATGGGGCTGTAATATCTTCTTTGCAGTGTTGCAGACGAAGGACAATGCTGTATAAAATTTATGGCCTGTGGGCCATGGTGAGCCCTTGATAAGGCCCTGACAGTGGTTACTACATTGTCACGTAAATCTGGTTTTCTTTTCATTGTCACATAAATCTTGGTTTTCTGGTTTAACATAATAATTTTAAAAATCAAATTACTATTTAATTTATTGTTTGCATTAGACAAAGGGAGAAGCTCATAATTGAGCTAGGTAATTGGTTAAGTATGCTGTTTTAAAAAGTCATCAGAAATAAACTCAAATTCTGCTTCTATTACTTATTAGTTGTATGACTTTGTCAAGGGAATTAACTTCATTAAGCTTCACTTTTTTTCATTTGAATTGAGAGTGATAACGACACTCACTTCTTAGTGTTATGAAGATGAAATAAAACAATGCATACAATCTGCTTGACATAGTACCTGTATATGATAATGCTGAAAAATAGCAACTACCCTCCTCTTGTCCATCATCATCATCGTCATCACCAGCCAATACTCTTTCTTTCTGCTTTTCCCAATGTTAGAAATCCCAGTCCACTTAGGTAACAAAAATCCCTGTCTAAAACAAAGTATTTCTTACACAATTGCTGGATACTTTGCTGCTGATTTTCTTCTTGTGTCGACTCTACTTAATATTACTTTCCAAATTTACCCCCAGGAAACATTTGAGGCTATGTTTTTCCTGGAAAGATGGTGTCTAACCATCGATCCATTACAATTAAATGCATTAGTGTCATGGAATGGCAAAGTGTTGATGTCATAGTAAATGGCAAGGGATGAGCCTGTTTCACTGTGCTTACCTTGAAGCCCGGAGCTCTGAACCATGGTTCAACCAAAAGAGCAAGAGACTAAACTTACAGAATAAAAACTGCTTTGTCTTTTTAAAGGACACATTTTCAAAAGTTAGTGTCGAATGAATGTGTGATAAAACAATTTACATATACACCGAAAATGACCTTTTAATCTTATACTTTAAAAAGGTTTATTTAGAATTATGACTTGACATCATCTTAGGTAATGGGATGCATATCTGCCATGTATATATATATTTTTAAATTTATTTTTTATTGTAAACAACTGGGATACATGTTGTTTCTGTTTGTACATGGAGTAACAGCATACCATTTGCGTAATCATACATTTACAATAGGGTATGATGTTTGAATCATCTGTTATTTTTTTCCTTCCCCCCACTCCTCCAACCCCTCTTTTCCAACTATACAGTCCCTCCTTACTCCATTCTTGCACCCCTCCTACCCCCCATTATATGTCATCATCCGCTTATCAGTGAGATCATTCATCCTTTGGATTTTTGAGATTGGCTTATCTCACTTAATATGATATTCTCCATTTCATCCATTTACCTGCAAATGCCATAATCTTATATTCTTTATAGCTGAGTAATATTCCATTGTATATATATGCAACAGTTTTCTTTATCCATTCATCAATTGAAGGACATCTAGGTTGGTTCCACAGTCTGGTTATGTGAATTGAGCAGCTATGAACATTGATGTGGCTGTATCTCTGTAGTATGCTGATTTTAAGTCCTTTGGGTTTAGGCGGAGGAGTGGGATAGCTGGGTCAAATGGTGGGTCCATTCCAAGTTTTCTAAGGAATCTCCACACTGCTTTCCAGAGTGGCTGCCCTAATTTGCAACCCCACCAGCAGTGTATGAGTGTACCTTTCTCCCCACATCCTCGCCAATACCTGTTGTTGCTTGTATTCTTGATAATCGCCATTCTAATTGGGGTGAGATGGAATCTTAGTGTAGTTTTGATTGCATTCTCTGATTACTAAAGATGGTGAATATTTTTTCATATGTTTGTTGATTGCTTGTAGATCTTCCTCTGTGAAGTGTTCATATCCTTAGCCCATTTGTTGATTGGCATATTTGTATCTTCGTGAAGAGTTTTTTGAGTTCTTTATATATTCTGGAAATTAGTGCTCTATCTGAAGTATGAGTGGCAAAGATTTTCTCCCACTCTGTAGGTTCTCTCTTCGCATTGCTGATAGTTTCCTTTGCTGAGAGAAAGCTATTTAGTTTGAATCTATCCCAGTTGTTGATTCTTGCTTTTATTTCTTGTGCTATGGGAGTCCTGTTAAGGAAGTCTGATCCTAAGCCAACAAGTTGAAGATTTGGACCTACTTTTTCTTCTATAAGATGCAGGATCTCTGGTCTGATATCAAGGTCCTTGATCCATTGTGAGTTGATTTTTTGCAGGGTGAGAGATAGGGGTTTAGTTTCATTCTGTTGCATATGGATTTCCAGTTTTCCCAGCACCATTTGTTGAAGAGGCTATCTTTTCTCCACTGCATATTTTTGGCACCTTTGTCTAGTATGAGAAAATCATATTTATTTGGGTTTGTGTCCATGTCCTCTATTCTGTACCATTGATCTACCTGTCTATTTTGGTACCAATACCATGCCGTTTTTGTTACTATTGCTTTGTAGTATAGTTGAAGTTCTGGTATTGCGATACCCTGTGTTTCATTCTTCCTGCTAAGGATTGCTTTAGATATTCTGGGTTTCTTATTCTTCCAGATGAATTTCATGATTGCTTGCTCTATTTCTGTAAAGTACGTCATTGGGATTTTTATTGGAATTGCATTGAATCTGTATAGCACTTTTGGTAGTATGGCCATTTTGACAATATTAATTCTGCCTATCCAAGAACTTGGGATATCTTTCCATCTTCTAAGGTCTTCCTCAATTTCTTTCTTCAATGTTTTGTAGTTTTCATTGTAGAGATTTTTTACCTCTTTGGTTAGATTGATTCCCAAGTATTTTATTTTTTTTGAGGCTATTGCAAATGAAGTTGTTTTCCTCATTCCCTTTCAGCTGTTTCGTCACTTGCATATAAAAATGCTTTAGATTTATGTGTGTTGATTTTATAGCCTGATATTTTGCTGAATTCATTGATGAGGTCTATAAGTTTTCTGGAGGAGTTTTTTGGATCCTCTAAATATAGAATCATGTCATCCACAAATAGTGACAGCTTAAGTTCTTCTTTTCCTATTCTAACCCTTTAATTTCTTTAGTCTGCCTAATTGCTCTGGCTGGAGTTTCGAGGACAATGTTGAATAGAAGTGGTGAAAGAGGACATCCCTGTCTTGTTCCCGTTTTTAAAGGGAATGGTTTCATTTTTTCTCCATTAAGAATGATGTTGGCCATAGGCTTATCATAAATAGCCTTTACAATGTTCAGGTATGTTCCTACTATCCCTATTTTTTCTAGTGTTTTGAGCATGAAGGAGTGTTGTATTTTGTCAAACGCTTTTTTTGCGTCAAGTGAAATAACCATATGATTCTTATTTTTAAGTCCATTGACATGATGGATTACGTTTATTGATTTACGGATGTTAAACCATCCTTGCAGGGAGGTTTCAAGATGGCAGCCTAGAGGTTGGCTGCATTTCATGTTGCTCCAGGACTCAGGATTCAAAAGAGGAGATATTGAGACACTTGGGACCAACTCAAAGCAGCCGGGTGAGTCTCACCCGTTGGGAAGGCGTCCCGGATGGGACAGTGGTCCCGGAACGCAGGGAACTTTGTGAAGTAGAGCTGCCGGCGAGACGCCCCTCCCCCTGCTGGAGCAGTGAACTCGGACAACTGGGAGCGCCGTAAAGGAGGCCGCTCGGCACAGCGCTGGGACTCGGAGCAACCACTGGGGCTCCGGCAGCTGCCCAGGGGAGGAGTGGCGAGGAGAGCTGTGTGGACTCAAGACACCGGGGCCTGCCCTGAGGAGGAGGAGGAGGAGCGTGGCCGCTTGGATTCGGAGTGACTGCACCAGAGCTACAGGCGGTTGCCAGAGGAGAAGACCGCGGCGAGCTGTTTGTACTCAGAACGACTGCTTCTGAATACCGGGGCCTGCCCTGAGGACGAGGAGGAGGAAGAGGAGCACGGCCGCTTGGATTCAGAGTGACTGCACCAGAGCTACGGGCGGTTGCCAGAGGAGGGGCTGCATGGCGAGCTGTTTGGACTCAGACCACTTCTGAACCCCGGGGCCTGCCCGGAGGAGTAGGACGAGGAGGAGGAGGAGCGCGGTGGGTCGTTTGGACTCGCACTGACTGCATTAGCGCTCCAGGCGGCTGCTCAGAGGAGAAGGTGAGTGGTGAGTTGTTTGGACTTAAAGTGACAGCCCCTGAACACAGGGGGGCTGCCTGGAGGAGGAGCGTGGTGGGACGCTTGGTCTTGAGTGGCCGCACCAGAGCTCCGGGCGGTTGCCCAGAGGACCCGTGCAGCGGGTCACGTGGATTCAGAGTCACTCAGAGCGACCGCTCCTGAACCCCCGGGGGGTTATCTGGAGAAGGAGGAGGAACGGGGAGGGTCACTTCAACTCGGAGTGATTGATTGCCCAGGGCTACGGGAGGTTGGTGGGAGGTGGAGGCACGCAGTGAGTTGCTTGGACTCCTAGTGACCGCACCGGAATACTAGGCGGCTGTCCGGAGGAAGAGGCGTGTGGTGGGTCTCTGGGACTCAGAGCGATTGTACGGGGCCCCAGGTGGCTGCTCAGAGGAGGGGCCGCATAGCCAGGCGATTAGGTGCAGAGCAGGATCCCAGGATCTAGGAGGCTTCTTGGTGGAAGAGCCGCACAGAGACACGCTTAGGGCGGAGCAAAGGTTCCAGGCCTGCGGGCAGATTCTCTGAGGAGGGGCAGCCTAAGGAGATTCATCTGCGAAGGGTGAGGCTCCCAGGCCCAGGAGGTAGGGCTGGGCCCCTGGGAACTTTGCAGAGGAAGGCAGCCCAGCCCAGGCGGTAGCTGTAAATTGAGGGGAACCTCTAGGAGGGAACTGACCAGCGAGACCTCCCCACCGGGTGAGTCTTCCCTGCCGGGTGAGGTTTCCCCACAAGGACGGTAAAACCAGAGACTCAGGCCCAAACAGGCCTTGCCCCAGTCCGCAGCCTAGGTCCCCTTTGGATGACCATTGGTCAACAAGTGGAGGCACCTCTGCCCACTAGCAGGGATTATACCCCACCTGAAGGCCACCACTCCTAGAGAGGCAGCTTCCTTGTGGAGCACCGCATTATCAACTTCCTCCAACTTCAGCATACTGAAGGCTAAGGGGGATATATATAGAAATCTTCAGGGACATTGTAAGTCAATCGAGGAAATCTGCAATATCTCAGCAGTCCACTGATACCTGAACAATATGAGAAAACAAGGAAAGAAAATGCTGCAAACAAATCTAGATGTTACATCAATAAAACACAATGACAGCATGGCAGAAGAAATGACAGAAAAGGAGTTCAGAATGTACATAATTAAAATGATCAGAGAAGCAAACGATGAGATGAAAGAGCAAATGCATGCACTGAATGATGAGATGAAAGAGCAAATGCAAGCATTGAATGATCGCACCAATCGACAGTTAAAAGATCAAATACAGGAAGCAAAAGATCATTTTGATAAAGAGTTAGAGATATTGAAAAAAAACCAAACAGAAATCCTTGACATGAAGGAAACAATAAACCAAATTAAGAACTCCATAGAAAGCATATCCAATAGGATAGAACACCTGGAAGACAGAACCTCAGACATTGAAGACAAAATATTTAACCTTGAAAACAAAGTTGAACAAACAGAGAAGATGGTAAGAAATCATGAACAGAATCTACAAGAACTATGGGATATCATGAAAAGGCCAAATTTAAGAATTATTGGGATTGAGGAAGGCCTAGAGAAACAAGCCAAAAGAACGAACAATTTATTCAATGAAATAATATCAGAAAATTTCCCAAATCTGAAGAATGAAATGGAAAATCAAGTTCAAGAGGCTTATAGGACTCCAAATACACAAAATTACAACAGACCCACACCAAGGCACATTATAATGAAAATACCTAACATACAAAATAAAGACAGACTTTTGAAGGCTGTGAGAGAAAAGAACCAAATTACATTCAGGGGGAAACCAATACGGATATCAGCAGATTTTTCAATCCAGACCCTAAAAGCTAGAAGGGCCTGGAACAACATTTTTCAAGCCCTGAAAGAAAATGGATGCCAACCAAGAATCTTATACCCAGCAAAACTTACCTTCAAATTTGACGATGAAATAAATCCTTCCATGATAAACAAAAGCTAAAAGAATTTACAAAAAGAAAGCCAGCATTACAGAACATTCTCAGCAAAATATTCCATGAGGAAGAGATGAAAAACAAAGAAGCAAATCAGCAAAGGGAGGAATTATCCTAAAGGAATTGTCAAATAAAGGAGGAAACAAGTTGTGTCAAACAAATAAATAAATAAAATTTAAAAATGAACCAAATGACCGGGAAACCAAATCATATCTCTGTAATAACCCTGAATGTTAATGGCCTGAATTCATCAATCAAAAGACATAGACTGGCAGACTGGATTAAAAAGAAAGATCCAACAATATGTTGCCTGCAAGAGACTCACCTCATAGAAAAAGATACCCATAGACTAAAGGTGAAAGGATGGGGAAAAACATACCATGCACATGGACTCAGCAAAAAAGCTGGAGTATCCATCCTCATTTCTGATAATGTGGACTTCAAGCCAAAGTTAGTCAGAAAGGATAAAGAAGGTCATTTCATACTGCTTAAGGGAAGCATAAATCAGCAAGATATAACAATCATAAACATCTATGCCCCAAATAGTGGCTCATCCATGTATGTCAAACAAATCCTTCTCAATTTCAGAAACCAAATAGACCATAACACAATAATACTAGGTGATTTTAACACGCCGCTCTCACCACTGGACAGATCTTCCAGACAAAAATTGAACAAAAAAACCATAGATCTCAATAACACAATCAATATTTTAGACTTAACGGACATTTATAGAATATACCATCCAACCAAGAGCGAATACACTTTCTTCTCAGCAGCACATGGATCCTTCTCTAAAATAGACCATATATTATGCCACAAAGCTAATGTTAGCAAATACAAGAAGATAGAGACACTACCATGTATTCTATCAGATCATAAAGGATTGAAGTTAGAAATAAATGAAAGAGTAAAACACAGAAACTATTCCAACATCTGGAGATTAAACAATATGCTATTATATGATGAATGGATAACAGAAGATATTAGGAAGGAAATTAAAAAATTCTTAGAGGTAAATGAGAACAAAGAAACATCATATCAAAATCTCTGGGACACTATGAAAGCAGTACTTAGAGGGAAATTTATTTCATGGAGCGCAGTTAATAAAAGAAGTAAAACTCAACAAATAAACGACCTGACACTACAGCTCAAAGCTCTAGAAAAAGAAGAACAGAACAGCACCAAAAGTAGTAGAAGACAGGAAATAGTTAAACTCAGAGCTGAAATCAATGAAATTGAAACAAAAGAAACAATACAAAAAATTGACAAAATAAATAGTTGGTTCTTCGAAAAAATAAACAAAATTGATAAACCTTTAGCCACACTAACAAAGAGAAGACGAGAGAAAACCCAAATCACTAAAATTCGGAATGAACAAGGAAATATCACAACAGACAGGATTGAAATACAAAACATAATTAGAAGCTATTTTAAAAATCTATACTTGAAAAAAATAGAAAATTTCGAAGACATCAACAGGTTTCTAGAGACATATGAATTGCCTAAACTGAATGAGGAGGACATAAACAATTTAAATAGACCAATTTCAAGTACTGAAATAGAAGAAGTCATCAAAAGCCTACCAACAAAGAAAAGTCCGGGACCAGATGAGTTCTCAGCCGAGTTCTACAAAACCTTTAAAGAAGAGCTCATTCCAATACTTCTCAAAGTATTCCATAAAATAGAAGAGGAGGGAACCCTCCCAAACTCATTCTATGAAGCCAATATCACACTGATACCTAAACCAGACAGACTCATCAAGGAAAGAAAATTTCAGACCAATTTCCTTAATGAACATTGACACAAAAATTCTCAACAAAATTTTAGCAAATCGCATACAAAAACATATTAAAAAGATAGTGCACCATGATCTAGTGGGTTTCATCCCAGGTATGCAAGGTTGGTTCAACATCAGGAAATCAATAAATGTAATTCACCATATTAATAGACTTAAGTCAAGAATCACATGATTATTTCAATAGATGCAGAAAAAGCATTTGATAAAATACAGCACCCCTTCATGCTCAAAACACTAGAAAAAATAGGGATAGTGGGAACATTCCTTAACATTGTAAAGGCCATTTATGCTAAGCCCATGGCTAATATCATTCTAATGGTGAAAAAACTGAAAGCATTCCCCCTAAAAACTGGAACAAGGCAGGGATGCCCTCTTTCACCACTTCTATTCAACATCGTTCTTGAGACTCTGGCCAGAGCAATTAGACAAACCAAAGAAATTAAAGGGATACGAATTGGAAAAGAAGAACTCAAACTATCCCTGTTCGCTGATGACATGATTATGTATTTAGAGGAACCTGGAAATTCCACCAGAAAACTCTTAGAACTCATAAGTGAATTCAGTAAAGTAGCAGGTTACAAGATCAATGCCCATAAATCCAACGCATTTTTATACATAAGTGATGAATCTTCAGAAAGAGAAATTAGGAAAACTACCCCATTCACAATAGCCTCGAAAAAAATGAAATACTTGGGAATCAATCTCACAAAAGAGGTGAAAGACCTCTACAATGAGAACTATACAACACTAAAGAAAGAAATTAAAGAACACCTTAGAAGATGGAAAGATCTTCCATGTTCTTGGATAGGAAGAATTAATATTGTCAAAATGGCCATACTACCTAAAGTGCTATACAAATTCAATGCAATTCCAATTAAAATCCCAATGACGTACCTTACAGAAATAGAGCAAGCAATCATGAAATTCATCTGGAAGAATAAGAAACCCAGAATAGCTAAAGCAATCCTTAGCAGGACGAGTGAAACACAGGGTATTGCAATACCAGATCTTCAACTCTACTACAAAGCAATAGTAACAAAAATGGCATGGTATTGGTACCAAAATAGAAAGGTAGATCAATGGTACAGAATAGAGGACACGGACACAAACCCAAATAAATTCAATTTTCTCATACTAGACAAAGGTGCCAAAAATATGCAATGGAGAAAAGATAGCCTCTTCAACAAATGGTGCTGGGAGAATTGGAAATCCATATGCAACAGAATGAAACTAAACCCATATCTCTCACCATGAACGAAACTAAACTCAAAATGGATTAAGGACCTCGGAATCAGACCAGAGACCCTGCAGATTATAGAAGAAAAAGTAGGTCCAAATCTTCACCTTGTTGGTCTAGGATCAGATTTCCTTAACAGAACTCCCATAGCACAAGAAATAAAAGCTAGAATCAACCACTGGGATAGATTCAAACTAAAAAGCTTTCTCTCAGCAAAGGAAACTATCAGCAATGCGAAGAAAGAGCCTACAGAGTGGGAGAATATCTTTGCCAATCATACTTCAGATAGAGCACTAATCTCCAGAATCTATAAAGAACTCAAAAAACTCTACTCCAAGAATTCAAATAATCCAGTCCACAAATGGGTTAAGGAAATGAATAGACACTTCACAGAAGAAGATCTACAAGCAATCAACAAACATATGGAAAAATGTTCAACATCTCTAGTAATAAGAGAAATGCAAATCAAAACCACCCTAAGATTCCATCTCACCCCAATTAGAATGGCGATTATCAAGAATACGAGCAACAACAGGTGTTGGCGAGGATGTGGGGAGAAAGGTACACTCATACATTGCTGGTGGGGCTGCAAATTAGTGCAGCCACTCTGGAAAGCAGTGTGGAGATTCCTTAGAAAACTCGGAATGGACCCTCCATTTGACCCAGCTATCCCACTCCTTGGCCTCTACCCAAAGGACTTAAAATCAGCATACTACAGACATACAGCCACATCAATGTTCATAGCTGCTCAATTCACAATAGCCAGACTGTGGAACCAACCTAGATGCCCTTCAATTGATGAGTGGATAAAGAAACTGTGGTATATATATACAATGGAATATTACTCAGCCATAAAGAGTGATAAAATTATGGCATTTGCAGGCAAATGGATGAAATTGGAGAATATCATGCTAAGTGAGATAAGCCAATCTCAAAAAGCCAAAGGACGAATGATATCGCTAATAAGTGGAGGATGACACATAATGGGGGGGAGGGAAGGGTTAGTGTTAGGGTTAGAGTTAGGGTTAGGGAGGGGGGCAAGTATGGAGGAAGGGAAGTACTGTATAGAGGGTAAAGAGGGGTGGGAGGGGTGGGGGGAAGGGAAAAAATAACAGAATGAATCAAACAACATTACTCTATGTAAATTTATGATTACACAAATGGTATGTCTTTACGTCATGTACAAACAGAGAAACAACATGTATCCCATTTGTTTACAATAAAAAAAAAAACAAAAAAAACAAAAAAAACCATCCTTGCATTCCAGGGGTGAACCCCACTTGATCGTGGTGCACGATTTTCTTAATATGCTTTTGGATACGGTTTGCCAATATTTTGTTAAGGATCTTTGCATCTATATTCATCAAGGATATTGGTCTAAAATTTTCTTTCTTTGATGTGTCTTTGCCTGGTTTGAGTATGAGGGTGATATTAGCTTCATAGAATGAGTTTGGGAGGGTACCCTCCTTTTCTATTTCCTGGAATACTTTGAGAAGTCTTGGGATGAGATCTTCTTTGAAGGTCTTGTAGAACTTGGCTGAGAATCTGTCTGGTCCTGGGCTTTTCTTGGATGGTAGATTTTTAATGGCTTCTTCTATTTCATTGCTTGATATTGATCTGTTTAAATCGTGTATGTCCTCCTGGTTCAGTTTGGGAGGAGCATATGTCTTTAGAAATTTGTCAATGTCTTTGGTAGTTTCTATTTTGTTGGAATACAGATTTTCAAAGTAGCTTCTCATTATGTTCTGTATCTCAGTGATGTCTGTCGTCATATTTCCTTTTTCATCACGAATTTTAGTAATTTGAGTTTTCTCTTTCCTTCTCTTTGTTAGTGCGGCTAAGGATTTGTCTATTTTGTTTACTTTCTCAAAGAACCACCTTTTTGTTTTGTCAATTTTTTGAATAGTTTCTTTTGTTTCAATTTCATTGATTTCAGCTCTGATTTTAATTATTTCCTGTCTTCTATTACTTTTGCTGTTATTCCGTTCTTCTTTTTCTAGGGCTTTGAGCTGTAATGTTAGGTCATTTAGTTGTTGACTTTTCATTCTTTTCTGGAATGCGCTCCATGCAATGAATTTTCCTCTTAGTATCACTTTCATAGTGTCCCGGAGATTTTGATATGTTGTATCGTCATTCTCATTGACCTCTAAGAATTTTTTTTTATCTGCTCCCTGATGTTTTCTGTTATCCATGTTTCATTCAATAGCATATTATTTAGTCTCCATGTGTTGGAGTAATTTCTGTTTTTTATTTTGTCATTGATTTCTATTCTCAGTCCATTATGATCTGATAGAACACAAGGCAGTATCTCTATTTTTTGCATTTCTTAATGGCTGCTTTGTGGCATAGCATATGGTCTATTTTTGGGAAGGTTCCATGTGCTGCTGAGAAGAAAGTGAACCTGCTCATTAATGGATGGGATATCCTATATGTCTATTAAGTCTAGGTTATTGATTGTGTTATTGAGTTCTATGGTTTCTTTGGTTGGTTTTTGTTTGGAAGATCTAGCTAGTGGTGACAGCAGTGCATTAAAGTCACCCAGAATGATTGTGTTGTGGTCTATGTGATTCCTGAAATTGAGAAGGATTTGTTTGATGTACAGGGATGCACCATTGTTTGGGGCATAAATGTTTACTATTATTATGTCTTCCTGATTTATGCTTCCCTTAAGCAGTATGAAATGTCCTTCTTTATCCCTTCTGACTAACTTTGGCTTGAAGTCCACTTTATCTGATATAAGGATGGAAACACCCGCTTTTTTATTGAGTCCATATGTGTGGTAGGTTTCTTCCCATCCTTTCACCTTTAGTCTGTGGCTGTCTTTTTCTATGAGATGAGTCTCTTGCAGGCAGCATATTGTTGGGTCTTTCTTTTTAGTCCATTCTGCCAGTCTATGTCTTTTGTCTTCAGGGTTATTATTGAGATATGATTTGTATTCCCAGTCATTTGGCTTATTTTTGGTTTTTAAGTTGGCTTGGTTTCTCCTTTGAGTGGTTTTTCTCTAGGGTAGTTCCTCCCTTTGCTGACCTCCACTGTTGTTTTTCATTTCCTCCTCATGGAATATTTTGTTGAGAACATTCTGTAGTGCAGACTTTCTATTTGTAAATTCTTTTGTTTATCATGGAAGGATTTTATTTCATCTTCAAATCTGAAGGTTAGTTTTGCTGGGTATAGGATTCTTGGTTGGCAACCATGTTCTTTCAGAGCTTGAAATATGTTGGTCCAGGCCCTTCTAGTTTTTAGAGTCTGGGTTGAGAAGTCGGCTGCTATCCGTATTGGTCTCCCCCTATATGTAATCTGATGCTTTTCTCTCGCGGCCTTCAAAATCCTATCTTTATTTTGAATGTTAGGCATTTTCATTATAATGTGCTTTGGGGTGGACCTGTTGTGATTTTGTGCATTTGGTGTTCTATAAGCCTCTTGTATTTGATTTTCCATTTCATTCTTCAGGTTTGGGAAATTTTCTGATATTATTTCATTGAATAGGTTGTTCATTCCTTTGGTTTGTATCTCTGTGCCTTCCTCAATCCCAATAATTCTTAAATTTGGTCTTTTCATAATGCCCCATAGTTCTGAGATTCTGTTCATGATTTCTCACCATCTTCTCTGTTTGGGCAACTTTATTTTCAAGATTAAATATTTTGTCTTCATTGTCTGAGGTTCTGTCTTCTAAGTAGTCTAGTCTTTTGGTGATGCTTTCCATTGAGTTTTTTATTTGGTTTATTGTTTCCTTCATTTCAAGGATTTCTGTTTGGTTCTTTTTTTTGAGAATCTCTATCTCTTTGTTGAAATGATCTTTTGCTTCCTGCACTTGCTGTTTCAGCTTATTGGTATTATCATTCATTGCCTGCATTTACTCTCTTATCTTATCTCTTGCTTCATGAATCATCTTAATCATGTATAAGCTGAAGTCCTTTTCTGACATTTCTTCTAACATACTGTCATTGGATTCTATTACTATAGAATCTAGGTTTGTTTGGATCATTTTCTTCCCTTGTTTTATCATGTTGTTCATGTATCTTCCCCTCCAGCAGTGCAGATCTGGGGTATTGCAGATTTCCCCCTATAGGCTTATAGTGGCCTAATAGGTTTCCAAAACTCTTTCTTTAAGGTGAGATCAATGTTAGCAGTGCCCAACTCAGACAGTATGCAATCCTAGACCAAATAGCCCCTATGAGGACAATAACAAAATTGTCATAATAAACAGAATGAGTTCAAATATTATCTTCAGTAAAACAAACAGATTTGCAATAAGGTCTGCAGTTTCTAATGGAGGACAAAGAGGATGCAGAAGGATGTAGAATGTGGCTGTTAATGGGATAAGAAAAGAACATACAGAAGTTCTAGGTAATAGAAAGTGTGAGAGTGTAATCAAAGAAATTGGATGTTAGCATGCAAAAAAGGGAGAAAGAGACTCTGAGGGAACAGGTAAACAAAAGGAAAAGAGAGCAAGAAAAGTAAAGAAATAAAAACTTAAAATTTTTCAATTTGGAGAAAAAAGAAAATCTATAGTGTAATAGTCATATAGTAATGAAACCTCCCAGAGTTCAGTGGCCTGATGCATGAGAGGTACCTGATAATGAGCTTCAAGCCTCCAGCAGGCGTCTCAGGATGGGATTTGTCCCACTTAAAGATCAGAGCTAAGGCTTCCAGGATTATCCAAGATGGCCGCTCTGGCTTGGAAATGTGCTGCAGCTCAGGGTGTGGCCGTGGTCAGCAGGAGGTCCTGGAGGTGGGGTGTGGTTGGTCAGGCAGGGGTTCTGGAGGTTGGGTGTGTTTGTGTGGTTGTGGGATCCTAGAGGCTGGTTGTAATCAGTCGGTGTGGGGTCCCCATGATAGGGCACAGTCAGTTGGTCTGGGGGTCCTGGTAGCAGGGAGCAGTCAGTCGATGTGAGAGGCAGGGAGTGATCGGTCGGGCTGAGGGATCCTGGAGACGGGGCTCAGTCAGTCTGGCCAGGGGTCCTACGGGGCCTGGCTGTTTTCTCAAAATGGTGGCAGGCACTTGTAATCAAACCTGCAGGTACTTTGACAGTGAACTTCAGGCAACAGCAGGCAGCTGGTGCTCCACTGGCGGTCGGTGATCAGTTTGCTGACTGTTGTCGGAGGATCGGGAGGTAAACCTCGTGCATTGGGTGATGGATAGGCGTAAGGCAGGTGATGGACAGGCGAGAGGCAGGCAAATGGCGGATGATAGGTGCCTGACAGTGAGCAATCTGCACTCAAAAAAGGTGTCGATATGCTGGCAGACTGCAGGTGATCATAGCAGACAAATGGGGTAAACACCAGGGAATCGATAAGCAGCAAAAACTGCCTCAACAAGAAACAGATATCCTCTGCTTGAAACCGAAGTTACAGAGCGACAAGGAACGCAGCCTCCCTCTAGTCCGCCATCTTGGATCTCCTGCCATGTATATTTTGCAACACTCTTTTCTAAATTATTTTTAAGGTTGTGCTAATATATTTGGTGGTGAAAAGTTGTGTTTTTCTGTAGCCTTCATTTTCACCTTGTGGTTTGTCTCTTTTAATAAATGGCCTTACATTTAAAAATTGCAAAGAAATATATACTACCTATTTAGAAGAAAAAAAAAAAAGAAATGAAAAAGAACTGGAGACAGAGACTTCAGGGCCAAAAATTTTTAAATTATTTATTTATTTTTTTATTTTTACAGACTGCATTTTGCTTCATTGTACACAAATGGGGTACACATTTTCATTTCTATGGTTGTGCATGATGTGGATTCATACCATTCATGAAATCATACGTACATAGGGTAATGATGTCTGTCTCAGTCCACCATCTTTCATACCCACTCCCTCTCATTTCCTTCTACACAATCTAAAGTTCCTCCATTCTCTCACTCCCACCCCCCACCCCCATTATATATCATAGTTCACTTATCAGGGAAAACATTTGGTCTTTGGTTTTTGGGGATTGACTTATTTCACTTAGCATGATATTGTCCAATTCCATCCATTTATCTGCAAATGCCATATTCTTCTTCTTTATGGTTGAATAATATTCCATTGTGTAGTGCTTTCTGCATCTCCTTAGGGGAAGTCTGTTGCAATCCTGGCAGGTGAGCACTGAAAGGCATCTTGGAGGTGATTTTTCAGCAGGTATTCATGGTGCATCTGCTTTGAGCCCAACATTGTGCTAAATGCAAGGAATAAAAATAAAATGTGTAAAATACAATCCTTGACCTTAGGAAACTTACAGTCCAGGTAGAGTACTAAAGGCTACTAAAATGCAAAACTTCCCAATAAAGTAATATCTTAGGGGACATTAATTGACTTGGTCTAGGGAGGCATGAATGGTGCTTTACATAAGCTATCTCATTTGATTCTTACAACATCCTGTGACACATGCATCTATTGTCTCCATTTTACAGATGAAGAAATTGAGGCCCAAAGGTTAAGTGATATTTTCTACTAACAGCAACAAAAAAATGGCGAGCAACTCCATGATCGTGCTGAAGGTCAGAGATGGGCAGAAATGATCCTTATGGTCTAGTGAGAGCAAGCAAGAGGGGAAAAAAAGAGGGCAAGTCTTTCCATCTGTAAAATGGGTTAATGGCAACTATAAGCAGGTACAAAGGAGGCATTTTTTTCCTCTTAGCAGAACACTATAAAGATGATCTCTAAGTTATTTTCTCTTCTTTGACAACTTCTCTAAATCAAATTGTCCTCTAAAACAGAGATCTGAATGTACTAAAACATCATTGCTCTTCACATAATAAAACACCATCCAGTCTATGTGCAGATCACTTTTTCAATAACGTTATAGTGACAAAAATCAACAAGTTTCTTGTCAGAACATCTTAGTCATTAAAAATGCATTAACAGCTCATTATTCAAGATGCTGTACTAATTTTACTCATTTCCTATTGAAGCTTATTAAATACTGAGAGCCTAATCAACCAGAAGTAGTGTTCAGTGGCCACAAAGACTATGCTCCATTAAAGAAAAAAAAAAAAGCATCATGACAAAAGTGGTAATTATAATACATTGTATTTATTTGGCACTGAGTTCTTCTAATGGGATGACTTTGGGGTTTGTGTAGAGAAGGGTTGAGGATGCAATTTATTCAAAAGCAAAATTAAGGGGGTGTTAGAGAGAGAGAGAGTTTTTGTTAGCAAGCAATGAAGTCTTAAGGGCTTCTCAGAATTTTCCAGAAAATCGAGACTGCTCCAACACAAAAAGTACTTCTGCAGTGGGTTTTTAAAAAAATGGAATATCTGCATATCTAGATTATCAGAAACAAGTCTGAGCCACCTCACAACCGAAATTCTCCTCTCTGCTACTTACTAGCCATGTGACTTTGGACAGTCTTAACATTTTTTTTTTGACGCTGGCTTTGATTATCTTCTAAATACCATATCAGATCACATTAACATAATATATCGTAACCTGCCTGGGTTTCTCTAAGACATAGGAGTATTGCGTGTGAACCATAGGCACATGGTAGACCCTCAACAAATGGCATTACTGTTTCTACTCCACTAGGCAATGTGCTTTAAGGCGAGGATGGTATCTTGTTCAATTTCGTACCCACAGCACCAGCACCATGCTTGGCAGATGGCAGATATTCGGGACATGCTGGTTACACTACACTGTAGCCCCAGATCTGGAGCAATGTCTGGCCTTTATGACCTCTGCATGCATAATAGCATTGTTTTCTGTCCAAATAAATATTTGTTTTTGAGGAATCAGCTAGAATTGTATTGGCTATTGACTTGATCCTGAGCTCTGTGTCACCCTTAAGGAGCCTAAACTAAATCCAGGAGAAGCCAGGTTTATACATATGAAATAATGGGAGAACACAGCTTTTGACATAATTCCATTTTTCTTTCCTGCTCAACATTCCATTTCTTCTTTTTCAGGCAACGGATCCTAGTTTTCTTGGGTGGAATTACCACTCCCCTCTCTATGCTCTTAGGAGCTGTTTGACATTCTCTGGAAAAAAAAATGCGGTTAAAATTAAATTATCTATTGTAATCCCAGTGACTTGGGAGGCAGAGGCAGGAGGATTGCAAGTTTGAGGCCAGCTTTATTAACTTAGGGAGGACCTAAGCAACTTAGCAAAATCTTGTCCCCCCCCCCAAAAAAAGAAAAGGAAAAAGAAAAAGAAGACATACGACCAGGAGGGCGTGGCTCAGTGTTCATGCATTTCAGGGTTCAAGTCCCAGTAACCCCGCCCTTGTGGGGAATAAAAAGTATTCATCACTGTAATCATTTCTGTCGTGTCACCATGTGGAGCTGCTTTGGTAGCCATGTGGCCCAGACCTCATCAAGTGGAGAATCAGATGTGTGTGGCTAGAGCGACTGGTTCAGAGATGGGCATAATGTTATCAAAAGCTTGCCACAAAGGTGCTTTTGGAATTGAACACTTCGAGAGGTTCAAGATTACTCTTTCAAACTTGGAAGATGTATTAGCTGCAGAATATACCCGGAGACAACATGTCGTGGGATGTTCAGAGAACACAGCTTCGAAAAAAAAAAAAAAAAAAAGATGCCCAATTCCCCACGGAAGATGCTTTTGGGGTGGTGGTGATAAAATTGGCCCTGCCAGGTATGAGGCTCTACCAGATCTGACTCAGGAAGCTCCCAGTGAGACATTCTACTCTAAAATCCAGCATCACAGTTGGAAAAACTGACTTTAGTGATTCTGGCCAGCGTCTCTGTTCACCATGAACACCATGCACACATTGCCCATAAACCACATGATAAGAGCCAAGTGTCCCTGTGCTGGCACTGCAGCTGTCTGATGATCAGTTACCTCTGGGTCCAGGAGGAGGTGAGCACCCCAGTCCTATGTGACCAGTCAAAGCTAATGACTCTTCCTACTGGAGAATTCTGGAGAGCTTCTGGAAAGAATCTGCTTTCATCTGGTGCTGAGAGGTCAAGTTTCTGCGCAGAAGCTCAAGTCTATTTGCCTTCTAGAGGTAGAGACACTGCCTGAGAGAGGAGCCCCAGAGAGAGATGGGGACAGACATTCATGCGGACTCCTCATGCTGTCATTTGAGTCCCGCACCAAGTCTTGCCTGAAGAGCAATCGACTGCTGAACTTTTCAGATTTGCAGCTAACAAAATGCTCCTTTTTTCCTTTTGCTTAAGACAATTTAAATTGTAAATTGGCCCTTGCGAAATGTAACGCAAACAAATGCATGACTCAGATTACAAATGTGATTTTAGTAAACAAAGCAGAAATGATCTCTCCAGTTCCTAGGATGACTTCTTGAAGCACATGGAATGGAGACTGGTCTTTGCAAATTGGAGGAGAATATTGGGGTTAGCACCAAAGACAGGACTGCTGGAATCAATCAATAAAAAAAAAAAAAAAAAAAAAAAAAAAAAAAGGCCGTAATTAATGAAGAAAGAAAAGTGGAAATAGTTTGATGTGACAGAAGGAGCACCAGAGAGAGGGTCAGAGTTCTATTATTCGTTCCACCTCCAACCAACCATGTGAGCACAAAAGATTGCTTTTTCCTTTGGGGGCTCAGTTTCCCCTTGTGTCAATGCACAAAAGTGAGTTCAAAATTTCTAAGATTCTCTCCAACTCTACCTCTATGAGTCTTGAAAGGATGCTCATAGTCTTATATATGTCAATATCTCCATAGTTACTTATCTACTCTTGAAATATAGATTCTCTTCCATTTTTTTGTGTCTTATTCACTTGACAAAGAACAGTCTCCTTTCCTCATGTTCTGAATGAAAGGGAAATGGACAGGCTACATTCACTTAAAAGCTGTGACTTTTCAGCTTTGAAAGCACTTGATTGTGCCCTGGAAAAGCTCATCTCTGAACGAGGGCAGAGAAAGAAGTGGGAAGGGGCCACCTGGTTAATTGTGCTTCTGTGGAGATTAAAAAGCAAGAGAGGAATTTGCAGGCATTTTGCTCTTTCTGAGTCCTCTTCCTCTGCCCTCTTCCCTTTCAGTGGGAAAGGTTTTGGCACTCAGGTCTAAATTAAGATTCAAGATGTATTGTATGCAAATCAGACACTGAATTAGCACTGGAATGCAGCTCCAAGCAATTGCCGAAGTAGCATTACATATCCCCAGAAGAACGATTTTCCGATTCATAATCCAGTGAAAACTGAACACCAGATCTCACCTGGGCTCATGTCCCAGTTGGAATGTGTTTTGGGGTTACAACCAATGCAGGACTTGTAAAACTAATTGGAAATATTCACTTGGGGCTTGAATGGGAGACTTAGGAATAGATCTCTAAATTCCAAGTTCCCAAGTCACTATCTAACACTACTCTGCAATGTATTTGCTTATATACTGTCTGTCACCACCTTGGAGGGAGGGATTTCATCTTATTTATTGCTGAATATACAGCCTGGCATAGAGTAATTGATCAATAAATGTTAATTGAATGAATAACTGTTAGTAAGGGATTTATGTGAACTCTTTTAATTAACCAGAAACATAAATTGACGTCTATCAGGGTTTTCGGTGAGCATGAGAAAATCACAGATATATAGCTCAGAGCCATAACAATTTTTAACCCCAAACAAATACATCCAACACTGTAGATTACTTCATTGTGAATAGACGTGCAATGTTTATTTGACTTTTGGAAATATTGGCAATAGTTTATGGTTCAAAAGGGTTTAAAAAATCCACTTGGGGAATCTTGGATCTCTTAACCCCTTCGTTTTGCATGTGAGGTACAGAAAAAGATTTGTTTTCTTGACAAATGTCTGAGACTCCCATTTAGAGAGAACTCGGTGTCTTCTTGGATGAGAGGCTTGGACAGGTGAGTCTGGCAGTCTATGAATCTGGCCAATCTCAAGCCTCTTGAGAAAGAACCAAACCTGATGTTCTCAAGACATTCTGGGTGTTGGGGGAAGAAGGGAGAAGAAGGAAGGGTTGAGAGAGCCAGTCAGGTGGGGTGGGGTGAGGTGAGGTAGACCTGTCTGCGATGACCCCTCCTGTGACCTCTCTGATTGTTTCTAAAGTCACTAAACCACAAAACCTTCTAGTTACACTTCCCATTTCTCTTGTTGGGATCCATCGAGCCTGAGTGTCTCATCGGAGATTGCTGTGAGATGTGCAGAGACCATATTTGCAGATTCAAAGGCAAAGACGTCCATGATAAAGCATGCCCTTAAACATGCACAGTTATGGTCTGCGGCCTGGACCCCAGCTGTTTAGATATGTGAGGGATGGAGCCAAAACTGGGTGGCAGCTAAGGCAACAGGACATCTTTAAAAACAAACAAAAACAAACACGAGACAACAAAACAAAAAAGATGGTAGAACCAAAAGCTTTGTAATTGGGTTTGAATCCCAGCTGTCCGTGGCCCTAAGTCAACCCCCCGCTGGCTCCGCCCCCACCCTCCCCTTCCGCAGTCCGAGCTGCAGGAAGCCATCACGGGTGTCGCCCCGCCCGAGGAGGCTGGTGAATTCTCATCCCAGCACTCCACCAGTGCTGTCATTATTTCAAGGTGAAGCCATGCACTCTGAGCTCTTGAACCAGAAAGGGCCAAGCAAGGATGAGATCTAGCCCTCCCGTTACCCCTGGGTGGCCCTTCCCCTGTCCCCCATCTTTATTTTCAAGGTAACATATAGATGGAAGTGCCCGCTTTGCATTTTGTGAAGGGCCAGCTGCTACTTGACAGAAAACATCCTGCCTGACCTGTCATTATAAAAGTCAGGATTTCACGACTATCAGTGAATAACAGTGAATTATGACCTCCTTTCTATTTATTAGAACAATACTATAAATGGGAAATTGTTGAGGCTTCCTAGGGGAGATGGAGAATTTAATTCCATGGGAATCCCAAGGTAGCCTCCCATTCAGGCTCTCTTTGCTGAGGAGGAATCACATTTGTCACCTGACGTCTAACACATTTATAGTCCTGTTGGAGCTGTTTGCAGGGGGGAAGGGCTGCTCGCTAGAGCTGTCTGAGCTTGGAGCTTTGGCGAGGTGGAGCGGCGAGCCTGGTTGGACAGAGAGCCTGGTTATCTGGGTTCAAGAATCAAAGGAATTTTTTGTACAGTCAGAGTAAGATCATTTCCCATTTTGGAGCCTTAGTCAGTGGAAGCGAAGAAGGTAAAGGTTTGGATTAGATGAATTTTAAAGACTCTTACAGCTTTGGCATCTTACTATTCTAATAATTCGAATCCCATTTCCTAGTTGGTCAAAAGAGGAGGCGTCCCTCTGCTGACATGCGCTCTGCACGCTCACTGCCGAGTCTCCTTGTCTCCGTGCGTGGCTAGCACAGTAGTCCACTTTCCACCTCCAATGTGCAATCCTGGTTCTCCGAGCCCCCAGTGAACAACCTGGAATTGTCAGCTTTGTCTGGTCACTCAGGACCTATCTCCTTACCTTGTTCTCTGCCCCTGGGATCTGCCTGGACTGGTCTTAGATAAAATTCTCATTACATTTTCTTTGTAGATGCCAAAGTTTTTAGAGGATCAATGAGAAAAATGCTGGATATTGTCATCTGTGAAAAATTCTAGAAGTTCCTGATGCTGTCAACTTTCTTCTGAGGAGACTTCGTTTTCTTCTGGCCAACAGAGAAGGAGGAGCTCATAGTTGGAATCACTCTGAACTGAGAGTTGGTGAGCACTGCAGTTTGTCCTTACCCTTGGAATTAACTGGAACCCTGGAGTGTTCACCAGGGTCACTCTTCCTGGGTGTGTGAATGCCAGTCTTTGTCTCTCCTGCTTGTGAGAGTTAGAGTTTCGCCAGTGGCCTCTGCCTGATTCTTGACCTCTCATTTCCACCCAGTTTGTGATTCAGCAAATATCTTAAGGTACAAGGAGGAGCAAGACTCACTTCTCTTTAAATCCCCTTTCTCGGGAATCTCATGCTCTCAAGACCTGACTGCCTGGACTTTTCTCTGAACCATCAGACAGACTCTTTTTTTGCTTTCTACTTTAGCCCAGGTTTTCAAGATGCTTTCAGTAGGAAGGCTGGTCTCAATCAAGCTCTTCCTTATCGTTAGAAGAAAAGTTACGGAATACTCAATTTTAATCATGTACTTCAAAAGGCTATTGCCTATGCTATGGTGAAAGAGCATTCATCAAATACAATCCAGCTTGCAAGCCAGCCCTAACTTTCATTCATTCATTCAACAGATGTGTATTGCTTGCCACTATTCTAAGCACTGTGTACTCAGACCTGGGAATAGAATGGTGAGCCAAACATGAGGCCTCCATCCTCACAAAGTCTCCTTGGGAAGTCTGTCTGTTAAATAGCACATTGATAAAAACAGTAATAAGGTCTTAGGAGCAAAACAAAATCAGGATCCAGTCACAGAATAACAAAGTGGGAATAATTTAGGGAGGGATGGTGGTCAGCAGTGGCCTCTTTCAGAATCCTTTTGGTTGGGATTGGAGTTATCTAGAAAGAAAAGAGAAGAGGCAACTGGGTGGGAATTCAGTCCTAGCAAAAGGACCAGCGTGCACCATGACTACAAGAGTTACGAGCTTGCTGAGCCTGAATAACTGAGAGTAAGTAAGTTTGGATGAAGCACAGGAGTCACAGGTGAAATGAGGTGAGATTGGGGCAAGGATGGGTATTGCTGGCCCAGCTAAAACTTTGGATTTAATCCCAAGAGGACCTGGGAGTCATTGCAAGACTTTCAAGCAAGATAATGTTGAGATTTTATTTATGTCAGAAGGAGAATGGATTTGTGGTGGGACAGAACAAGATTTAGGGAAATCTGATTTGAGGTAATTGTGGTGATCCAGGTGAGGGATGCTGGTGGCATGGACCATGGCAGTGGCAATGGAGATGGAGAGAAGTAATGAATTTGAGAAATATTGAGGGGGAAAGATACCAACAGGATTTGCTTATGCATGGATTGAACTGGAGGATCAGAGTGAGCAAGGAAGCAGAAATGACTTCCAGGTTTGTGGCTTAAGTAGCCTTTGTGGCTCCACAGTACTAGGGCTGCTGCAACACAGTACCACATGCTGGTGGTTTAAATGACAGGAATTCACCATCGCAGGTTTGGAGTCCAGAACTCCAGAATCAAAGTGTTGGCAGGTTTGTTGACTTCCGGGGTCTGTGACGAAGAATCCGCTCCAGGCCTCTCCTTGGCTTTCAGAGGCTTTCTGGAAATGTTTGGCATTCCTTGGCTTGTAGTTGAATCCCCCATCTTTGCCTCCATCTTTACCAGGCATTCTCCCTAGGACGTGCCTCTGTGTCCAAATTCCCTCTTTCGATAATGACACTGGTTGTATTAGATTAGGTTTCACCCCACTCATCTTACCTAGTTGTATCTGCAATGACTCTGTTTATAAATGAATTCAAATTTCTGGAATTTGGGGTTAAGACCTTAACATATGAGTGTTTGGAGATACAAATTCAATCCCCAATTGTCCCTTAGCATGTGACAGTCTCTGTGCCTCAAGTTCTTCACCTGAAGATTGAGGACAGTAATACTCACCTCATAGAGAAGTTATGATGAATGAACAGGAGATATATCTACCATATCAAGAACAGGATTTGGCCGAGGGTGGGATCAGGAGTCATTAGTGCTGTTCTTCCCTGTTGTCTGACCCAAAAAGAATGGAGAACTTCAGATCAGGAGGGAGGAGAGAGAATCCATGAAGGAATTCTCTTAGGACACCTGGGGTCTCACAGTGTTTCTGAGGTCACTCAGCTGGTGGCTGCCTCCAAAATAGGACTGGTTGACTCCCCATAACTAGTTCATCCCAAGAGTTGGAGTCACTAAGACTGCTCGATCCGGGAACAGCACTGGCCTGGGTGTTGAGACCCTTGAGTTCTGATAACTGCAAGAACCTGCTCCCTCTGGCCCGGAGACTTCTTTCTTTCCTTTCCCTGAACTGGCATATTTGTTTATTTCTCAGTTTATGAAAGCATCCTACATTTGTTGATGTAGCAAACATAATTCAACTCTGATTGCTATGCTGGAGAACAGAAGATAATCTGCTTTTGCAATGAACTCTATAGTTAATTGCCTATAGACGACACGGTATATGAAAAGATTGCTAACTGAACTATAGGTATTAAATGCTGAAAATGTCAACGGTTTATTATAATTTATTTTATTCAGCAATCTAGGAAGTTTTCAGATATCAGCTGTTCCAGTGCAATTTCAAAAGTGCAATTGGGAATTGGGGACTCTCAGTGAACTCTTAGTGTGTGACCTTGCAGGTAAAATACATGCTTACTTTTGGTTATGCAGGCAGAGGGATCTCTCTACAGTTGCCCTCACTGGTTTTATTCTCAGCAAACTGACCTGGGCCACCTGTTCCTGATATTAGTGCACGTTCTGTTTTTACAAACAAGTCATGACTACCAGTAGGTGCCATTTTGCCATATCCAGCATCAGGACCTCTACAGTCACCGCAGGTTTTCTCCTCTCCAGCCATCATGTTCCTGTAAAAGTCTACTTGGGTTTCACAAGAACTTCGGTGGTTTCTCTTCAATCTTGCAGAAACATGTTGAATGTAAGATGTGCTGGTCTGTGCTAAGTGATGGATATCCATGCTCTAATTTAATTCTCTCATTGGTCTCATGGAATTTCATAGGTGGGAGATGGGTTCTTACAAAGGGTCCAGTCACTTAGCTAAGGACACACAGGAAGTGGTGGAATTGACTCCAGGTCTGTCCCCCCTCACAATCTGGGTTCTGAAACACCATGGAGTCTGCCTTCCCTGTTGTCTGGCTTTGGTATTCCAATGCCCCAAATGTACCTGTGGATATGCTTACTCTTTCTTCATTGGTCTCTGATACTCTGCTGGTGACTTTCAAGCTGGTACCCACAGTCATGTGAGGGAGAGGCCTGCACCTGGCCGCTGCATCCCCATCTTGCCCAGGAAGTCCATTCACATGAGAGGAGCAATTACCAGCTGCAATCAGAGGCACATGAGTCAGAGATTCCTTCCCTTTAAATATTTTGATTTACTTTCCACTTATTTGAGCTCTAAACTATATTTATGTCTCTGTCTTTGTGAAATGGATTTCAAAAGGAATGGGAGAAGTGGGTGGGAATATGGAAGCTTTTCTTTTTGGGACAATTAGCTGGGATTGTTTACTGGAGGTTGATTTTACCCTTGGATAATTATGTGGTCTCCTTCTTCTCATTGTCCCTAATAACATTAATTATGTTTTAGCTGCTGATAGTTGGGCTGTGCCCTGGAACAGTGAGTAACTGCGTGATAATTCTGAGGTAGCAGCCCTGGCAGCACCATCTGCATGTTAGCACCTGAAAGTTGCTTTAAATGAGGTCCCTTGTGTGGGATATGGCTTTCATGGGCATGTGACTCTTGATGTGCCTCCTCTTAACATGGGGATGGGAAAAGTGAAAAAATATAGGAAAGGGAAAAATATACAAACTGTGGTGGTAAGACAACAGTTGGACCTTGGGTCTGACCCAGGACACGACATTCCACAATCACAGAACTGTCCTATTAAAATTTAACAATAATCACCATTTTCCCCACAATTTTCCATGAGGTATGCCCTGTTGTCATCCCCATTTTCTGTATTAGAAAAATGAGACTCAGTGAAGTTACATCATATTTCCCAATTCATTTCTTGATACATACCTGACCTGGGGTTCAACCCTGTGCTGTCTACAACGAGAGCTTCCATGCACTTGATCACTTCAACTCCAAGTTCAAATTTACAAAGGAAAGTCACCATAAGACCGTGAGGCAACTGTGGTGGGCAAAACTGGGGCCCAGGGTTACGCCACGTGCTTCTAAAGATGGGACTGGCAGAGAGCAAACGGCGTCCTGATTATGCCTGGAGAACGGCAGGAAGCCTTTACCACTGGCTGTATGATAATCAGTTCAGCCGCCTAGCGCGAGGACAGATATGCTTTACATGTATGCTCCAGCGAGTGATCGCTTGACCTTTAACAGGATTGGATGGACATATCTGGTTACAATTGCTTATGCATGAGACTGCTTATATATTGAGGGTGTTATTTGAATAAAGGGGAAGCTGCTTCATGAACCTCTGAAGTGTACGTGTCTTTCATCCGGCTGGTCGGCCGTAAGAGAAGCGGCTGCGGAGCCGCTTGGGGCACCCAGGCTAGAAGAGAAGCGGTTTTCTGTAGGCAACTGGTTCGCATCCTGGAGAAACAGCTCAGGTTCTGCCTCAATATTCCTAATCACAACCTGGCCATTGATCCAGAGTTTAAGTTGAATCATCCTTTATTAATAAAGATTTAAATACAATATTTCATTTCATTCGCATGACTTTCCTAATGAAAGGTGTACTCTTTCGGAAAGAAATTTAGGTTCAGAAATAAGAAGTGCTGTACTTGGGACATGCCACTAGCAAGTGATCAAGCCCGGGTCCAAAGAAGCATTTTATTTCATTTTCATTATTCTTCTATTCAGAACAGACTTGGAAGCTTCTTTTTCAGCTGGAGATTTGAGGTAGGCACGTTTCCATGAGTCTTGAAACTGCATTCTCACTAAGCCTTTGAGGTCTTCTCCTTTGTAGAAATAGGTTTTGAGAAGTGGGTTCCTTTTTAACAGCTTAAATCCGTATGAGCCCAGTAATCACGTATTTCCAGGCAGACACGGAGCTTTTGGCTAACTCTAATTCTCTTCGCTTCAGGGCTCAGATCACGTCATTGTGTCTTCAGATTCTATGTGGATGGTTAATCCGGTGTGGCCCTAATGGAGGCAGTGGCAGGGACGTCTGCTGACCTGGAGAAACAGCTCTGGTCACCTGAACCCCAGGGCTTTTCTCCTTTCCACTCATCACCGTCCTCTGACCTGATTCCACCTTCATTCTATGACTCTCACACTTTCCACACTGATAGTCCTCCTCTCCGTCTTCCCCCGAAAACAGACATGGTTCCTAAAAGCCACAGATGGATTATTTCACTCTTTTTTCCTGGAGAGAGTCTCTCATTCTCCTCCAAAGGAGATGAGTAATGTAGGGGAAAAAAGTGGTTGAACAATTCTGAGTGATGACGAAACTCAGCACAACCATTTCCCAATCCACATAGTAAAACTGGGGTAAAAGAAAGCGGCAGAGTGCAAGATTATGGGTAGTGGAGTTTTCTGGATGCTTCAGGATTAATCTTTTGGTAGGGTCTGAGTCTACTTTCTTGTGTCTGTAAGAGTTACATGCCAGTCATCATGACTGTTTGTTGACTGAGGACCAGAAGCTGCTGTTCTAGGCAACCATGGGCTTGCATAGCGACTCAGGTGGACCCAACGTTGGGATTTCCTTTCCCTTGTGAAATGGAATGCATCCAAAAAGTTGTCTTCTTTCCTTAATCATGGCATCTGAAGGTGCTCTAGATTTTCAGTAAGTCCAGTATTTATTTATTTTTATTAAAATAGTGTTAGTCTGACATTTCTAATGTCGAAGGCATGAGACTTCTTGCCTCAGTTCACTCTGACATCTTGACTGGAAGTTGACACTGTGTCTCTAAGGTAAACTAGGTTAAGTCACCAGCCACTGATAAAGGTGAGGTCTCTTTTATTTTATAGGATTTGTCTAAGAGCCTATTTCACAGAGGTGAGCAAGAAGAAAAAGAAGAGTGATCAATAAGTTAATAAGCTACTATTTCCTTTAATCCTTCAGACACACCTGAAATATTGGCATTTATTATTCACATCCTTGGAGCCTGAGAAGATTGAAGTTCAAAGAATTTAAGTTTCTCAAGGTCAGCAAGGAAGTGGCTAAGAGAGGATTTGAATTTGGGCTTCTCTACTTTCAATATAGTTGCTCTGTCCATTGGTCTACATTGGCGAGGATTTGGTGGTGGCCTTGAGCAAGGCCCCCTGCAAAGGTCTAATGGCATCACATGGTCATCTGCCCAGATATTGTGTGTTACTCTGTGTATTAGCTCTTCCATCTGCCGACCTCCCTTCCTGGCAAATAAGCTATCTTGTCATAAAGTCAACCTGGGAGCAGTTTCTCATCATCTCAGATGCAAGTTCATTCTCCAAACCACTGATGTCTGGTTGTGCAGCTTGGCCAAATATGGTCACATTTCTGAATTTAATTTCCCTATTCCTATGGGGTGATGAATAATTCCTCACATCAACATCCAGTGTTCAAGCACATGACCATCCCCATGGTTTTATTTTGCCTCCAGGCAGTTAATTAGTTATTAAAAATACAGCTCAGTTATTGAGCACTTATTTTGGATCCAAAATCTTTTTGTATCCATTGTGTAGTTTATGCCTCTATGGAGAAGGTGTATCATTCCCATTTTAAAGAGTAGGCAACTAAGACAAGTGACTCATCTCTAGCAACATATCCAACTCATCCAAATTTAAAGCATAAAAAAAAAAAACCCAAAAACAAAAACAGAATCATCAACTCTTGGGAACCTGGCCTTGTTTCTTCCAAGCTGCCCCTCCAGTCTCCACTGACCTGATGAATGTCACCTGAAGGACATGTCACTGTGTGAATTATGCAGAAGAGCAGTGCTGGTAACACATAGTGGGGGAGTTTGTCTGAATTAGGAGCTCAAATGCACAACTTCTACCTTCAGGGGTAGAAGGGGGATGAGGGGGATGAAAGGTTCTTCCCATTTTTCAGAGAACAAATCTAAGGCCTGAGGGTCAAGTTCACGGCCAAGTCCGCACATCAGCAGACTCAAGATAAAAACTAAAGTGGGCTTGATTGTAGGGATGGGGTTTTCACGACACAGTCAGCCTCTGGTCAGACTCACAAGGATGTGGAGACTTGGAAGTGCGGTGTAGGTGCCGCCATGCAAGGGAGTCCATGTGTATGAGCCTCCGGGCACGGCTACCTCTCCTTGCCAAGGTCTGGAGGCAGTCCAAGGTCTTCCCTCAGGCAGTCCTCCCTCCTGTGGCCTCTGCTCTCTAAAGTGAGTCTGCTGGCCAGTGCCTGTGCCCAGGTCTGGGATTTATAGCCTGGGCCACCCTCACAGCCATGGGGAAGCCCTCCTGCAGCCTCCTGGCCCTGGACTCTGCCTTTTCCAGAAGGCATTGTCCCTGCTGGCAGGTTGCCAGTGTGATGGGGACGGGCTAAGGCCAGACAGGGTAGGAGAGGAGTGAGCAGAGGAACAGCTCGATTCTGTGCTGAGTTTGACAAGGAGATGCACTCAGGGGAGCCTGAGTCTCAGGGATCAGCCGTAGAAGCTTTCAGGAAGTTTAGCTGTAGACTCGATTCTGAGTGACCTCCTATGGGATCTGCTGTTGTCTCCCTTGTCAAAAAGCCTAAGGACAACATGGAGCCCACCTTCTTGGAGGCCTGTGGCCCCAGAGCCCTCTTAGATGTGCCCACTGCAGCCCTCCCTACAGGGACATATCCTTCAGGTGACATGTGTCACTCTAGAAGCTCAGCTGCAGCTGAAGGGCAGTTAGGGGAAAACCACTCCCAAGAGTGACTCTTGTGCTTCAACTTCCTTCCTCCCTCCTTCTTTCATCTCTTTCCTGTTTTCTTCCATCATAGAGCAAGTAAATTCAGGGTCCAATTACCAGCTCTCCTTTAAATCTGCTGTGTGACTCTAGGAAAACTGCCTAACTTCTCCCTGCTTCAGCTTTTTTTAGCCTGTAAAATAGAGATGATAAATCTTTATAGTTCCTGTGAATCATAAATTGAGTGTATTAAATGCCTGATATTTTAAAAAATGACAGTACTTTAGGATTACTATTATGTGTCATGGAAACCAGATGAAGGATTTTACTTTATCTTCAAGAATGCAAGTGTGTCACTGCAAATCAAGACTTTTAGGAACAAACCCTTGACAAGACCCGAAAGGCTTTTAAGAATAAAAATTGTACTTATTAGAGCTATAAGAAAATATTGCAGATGGCTAGAGGATCAGTCCCACAGAATGTAAAGATTTCTCTATGTCCCTATGTAGATGTCCCTGTCTTCTTTCATCTGTCACTGAACAATATACACACTCATGGAACATGCCCCCCTTGGGTCCTTCAACCCTGAAGAGTGTGGAAAAATGATGATAAGTTCATTGCTCAAGCTTTTGAGACAGGAAGAAATCTGTTGTGATGATGGATGGGCTCAGGGCTCCTGTCAGTAGAAGACTCAGTTGGTCAAGGAAGCCGAGCCCGGGCCATGTTGGAGATGCCCTGGTTCAACAAGGGCAATTCCTAGAGTGAAGGCTGGTGTCAGCAGTACCCTGTGGGAATTTAACTGTCTCAGATTAGAGTCTCTCCATGTTGCACCAAGATCTCTGTTCTCCCATCAAGTGGCTGTCTATGTCTTATGCCCCAGCAGTAGATCACCAAATCCAACAACTGGGCGATCAGAAGCCCAGATCGCCACACTAGGGGATTTAACAAGATCAAGGAGGAGAGTACTAAAGCAAAATGCAAGAGACAAAACTAGCTGCATGTTCTACATGTTCAAGGTTAAATATACGAGCGTGTTTCTAGATTAGGGATGGAGAGTGAAGGGCAGAAAAAAAGGAAAAGAAGGAAAAAAGAAGGAAAAGAAAAAGAATGCAAGGCTCTTATCTGAAATTGAAATCCTTCCTCTGCAGAAGCACACATCTGGAATTCATTCCCCGAAGCAGCGAGCCATAGACCAGCTCTCCACCAGGACCCTGCCCTGCTGCCCCGCGCTTCCGCAATGATGACCCAGCGCAGCTTTGCAAGGGGCTCATAGAATTCTCCTCTGACAAATATTTTTGCCAAAGTTAGTTTTCAAGTCATGGCTCATAAATATACAGTATTTCACTGCAAAGTACAGAATGTCCTCCTGGGGTTGACAAGCAAATAGTTTCATAAATAACCCTCTTGACACGTGCAAGATGTTAACATTTTTTGAGGTTTTAGGCAGGGGCAGATGCAGATTTAATTGCTCGATTCAGTTTGGAGCCACAACTGGGCTTGAATGTTACCTCGTGCGGGCCCCTGGAAATGCTTTTCTTGGCTCAAGAGTCCTTGTGTTGCTTGTCAGCAGCAAGGACAAAAGTGTCTCTTCAGAAGATTCTGGGTCGGGGCAGAGCTCTGCCCAGAGTCTGAGGAGGTCAGTGATTGAAGAGATGCACACGGGACAGCCAATAAAATGCAGTCCCTTATGCCAGAGGAGGGCTGGGATGAGCCACAGTACTGACTGCTGTGGAGGCATCCAGTGCCCTGCCTGGGGAGCATTTATGTAAAATAGGGAGAAAGCGCCAAAGATGCCTATTTAGATGATACGTATGTATGTATGTATTTTTTTTTAACATCAAATTTTGGACAGATCCTGGAGTGGACCAAATCTATGGGGATTTTTTTAACATCAGAAGCACAACTGATCTTTAAGTAGTTGTGGGACAGATTGAGATTTGCCAAAATGTGTTTCACTGACCCTGTGGTATTACTAGAATTCCCAGCTCCGAATCGCCTTGAGGTCCAGTCTATCTACGTGCAGGGTGTTACCTGAGCACCAAGGCAGGCATTACATTCATGAGCTCTTTGATATCATTTATGTGGTGCTTGGAGTTTTTCCAAGTCCACCTACATCCACAACTGCAATTGAACCCCAAATAGCCTGGTGAGATAAATATGGTAGGCGCCAACATTGCCATTTCACATGGGAATGTAGAAACCAGGTGAGAAGATAATTGGGAAGGGCTTCCCAGTATTAAACATTGGAACAAGAATTGGAATTTGAGCTTTGGTTTCTTGGAGCTCTGTCAACAAATGGCTTGATTGATAGACAAGCTAGGAAAGCAGAGAGTAGGACCCAAAGGAGATGAGCCTTGGGAAGGGAAGATTTTGATGCGGGAACAGGACAGAAAGCTCTGAATGTATGGGGGCTCTGTTCCCATGGGAGACCAACAGCATGTGATTTTTTATTATGCCTTAACTGGGCACCGGGAACTTGAACATTCACACGGGCCCCAACACATTCCCTCCCTGTGGCCACTGCTGGTGACAGACACACATCACCATGATACTGGAGGTGTTAGGAGGGCCCTGGTTTCAATGCATCAGCAGACTGCATGGTAGCTTGATTCTAAATAGGGCTCTAACTTCACCTGTGTGAAGATGGGAACTTGCAAAAAATTTTTAAAATGGCATTAGAAATCTCTCCATCCTCTCATTCGTGAGGTATATCTATTTTGGTACATTGACTAAAAAGGTCTAAATCAATTTGTAATGGAAGTTATGATAACACAATAGCAATAACCACTGTCATCTGACTGCTGAGCCATGCACCAGTCTGAGAGTTAAGCACTTGATATATGGAACCAGTTTATTGAGTGGGCTGAAGTCAATAGCAGCACAAATAGAAAACAGATTTCTTTTTTCCTCTACATGCTGCACTCCAAATGCTCTGTGGATTCCTTCCAGCCTCTTGATGACATCCTGGGAAGATTCATACTCTGCTTTCTCATCAGTTTAGGTTAACCAGTTCTCTTTTGGTCATTCACACTTAATTTCAGGTACTAATCAGTCCCTCCCAGGTTATATCCAAACTTCAATCTCTCAATCCCAAAGTTCTTCCAATCCCCAACTGCAGGGGGTTTGGGGTAGGGGAAAAGTGGTCTCTTTTTTTTTTTGCTTGTATCCAACTTTATTTCCTGTTTCTGTGGCCGGCCCCTTCCAGTCAGGGTAGGGGGTGGAGCTTAAGGGAAAAGAGACCCTCTTCTAGGAATATTGCAATTAGCCATTAGTACTTCCTTTGGGACAGGTGTCCTCCTACTGACATGTGGGATGCCCTCCTGCATGCACATGCAGATTTCCAGGGCCCTAAATGAGCATTGAAGCTGACCTTTCATAACACTAGTCTGCACCTACCCTGGTACTCCACTCTAGGGCCTCTTATGACTTGGGGCTCACCCAAAAGGCTTGGACTCTGCTGGCTTCTTTGGTATCCCTTTGGACCATGGAAAACTCTCATATTCCACCTTGCCAAGTGCTGGGCAGGATCTTTTCTACCAAGTCCCATCCCTGAACCCTACTATAGTAGTGACTTCACTTCCAACTCCCTGTCTTTTGGAATGACCAGGTTCTGAAGTCACAGATACCACCAGATGAATGCTATGCTATGGTAGGTGGCTCCCCACTTCTTTTGCCCCCTGTCTTATGATAGCACTGAATCTTCCCATCCTGTGGTTTTGTGAAGACCTGGGCAGCAGCAAGATGCTGGCCTTGGTTCATCCAGGCACCCCCAATCTCTATGAGTGTTTTTCTTGAGTACTGTCCCCTCTTCTACCACACTGGGCTTTTGCTGGGACACTCCTCTTCTTGTGCCTGGGCTGGGGAAGGTCATGCAACAGAATCCTTTCCTAGATTATTTCAATCCCCTTTGAATGTATTGTTGCTGGACTAGTTCTGCTATCGTATCTTTTGTTAAGTGCATCTAAGGGAACTAGTACCTTTGGGTAATATATCAGGGTACTTATTTTCCATTGAATGCAGTGTAGAAGCTGTAATTGCATTTTAGACACAATAGGGATTTAAATTTTACATCCTATTTATAGATATACCCCATAAAATAAGGTCTAACTATTTTAACGATAAGGACACTGAGGCTCAGAGAATTCAGTGATTTGCCAAAAGACACAGCAAGGCTGTGGGAGAGTCTGGATCAGGTCTTGCTCTGGTCTGTCTGATCCCAAAGCCAGTGTAGCTAACATGGGACATGAAGATGGTGAGAAAGTTATTGGGCGATAGATAAGCCTGCAAAGATGGATAAGATAGAAGAGGTAGGAAGGACAAATTCTCAAATCTGGGTCCTGTTCATAGTTGTTATCTTTTGAATAATTACACTTTATTACACTAAAATGCAGTACCCTAAAGCCTCGGTTTTGGTTGTCCATCTGTGGCCGTGGCTCTGATATGGCTCAGTGGATTCACTTCTTATGAAAACCAATGACGCCAACCTTCACTGACAAGTACACCTGGCCCCAGTGCAGGTGAGGAGCCCAACGCAGACAATGATGCTGTTAGAGGGGACAGCAGAGGTGCAGTAGCCCACCCTGTGTCTTGACAGTCCCTTTGCTCATCTCCTGCTTGTGGACAGAGGAATAATTATGCTCTGCCTGGGAACACACATTTTCCCTTTCAGACTGCATTCACACCTGTGACGGCTTTCATGTGTCCCCTGAAATAGAGCAGTTACAACAGGGACTCCATTACTGGCCCATTTCTACATAAGAAACTGAAATCTTGAAGGTGAAGAGATTCCCAGTTTCCCCCAGCAGGTGAATGGCAGAGAAGGAATGGAAATCCCATCTCTTCCCTCAGAGTCCTTCGCTCCAGTGAGACTCTTCAAAAATACAGTATATCCAAAAAGGCAGCAGAAGAGCAGCTGTCCTTGACTGGCTGTGAAGCTGAAGCTCCTGCTGGGCAGGTTTTGCAGGTGGGAGTGGGTTGGGTTTGGGGAGGGGGCTCTTTCCACCGTCTGATTCTCCTTGCCTTCTTCCATCTCTCTGACTGCACTCCATTCTATGCATTAATTTTGATGTATTTCTTTTTCTTTTCCTCCTTTTTCTTTTTCTTTTTGTTTTAAGGAGAAAGTAAAAGACAAATCAAGAGGCTGAAAACTGATAGACAGTTTTGATCCTGTCATCTACCTCTCGGGTCCCAAAGGCACCACCTCCCACATCGCCTTCCTCTCTGTGAGACACATTGGGAGAAATAACAATTTTTATAATAACACTTCTTCGTTGAGCACTTACTATGTGCTGGGTACCGTGCAAAGGGTTTTACGTATGTTCCTCTCATTCCTTTCCACTCCCAGAGCAAGAGGTACTCAGATCCAGAATTTCTTCTCTAGCACCTCGAGGCCAGGTGTTTCAGAATTTATGTTTTGTTTTGTTTTTAGTTTTTAGAAAGGTTGCATAGTATGCATATTATACATTACCTAACACCCTCGACAGAGTCTGCAACATCTTGTTAACAAACATTCATATTCCTACGTTGAAACATAGAAATACTCAGAAAAGTGAGATAAATAAAAGATTAGAAATAGCTTCATGCCGCTACAGGTCAGTAGTGAAGACACTGTGGCTTTGGAGCTCCCTGGTCTGTGGAGGGCTAATGAGGGTTGGTGGATGTGCATCATTATGCTTATTTCACAGACATAGATAAAGAAGGCCAGAGGCTTCTTGTCCAAGCCACACGGCTGCCAGGCCTCCTGACTTTAGCAATTGTTCCCTAGCCCCCAGGACCCTGTGGAGGTTTTGTCTCTGGAAGCATCAATCATGGACATGGAGCCAACAAGCAACTGTATCTTCATTCTCTGGGGATAGGAGCAGTAGAACCCGTGGTCTCTTGATCCGGCTTTAAGCACACATACAGTCTACACTGTCTGGACACTACCTGCTCTACATCCTTGTACTGAAGCGTGGTCCATGGACCTGAAGCATTGGTATCAGCTGCGAAATTTTTAAAAATGCAGGATTTTATGCTCCATCTGGGACAAGCTGAATGAGACATGCGTATTAGCAGGGTTCTTGGGGGTTCACGGGCAATAACCCAGTTGGAGCAGCTCTGGCCTAAAGCACTTTCCTTGTATGATCTCATTTAATTTTCAAAACAACCCCATGAGGTAGGCACCACTGTCATCTACCTTAGCTAAAGTGAAGTCTGGAGAGATTGAATGAGCTGCCCACAGAAAGGTCCGTGCAGCTCACAGACCCTCTTCTTGTTGCAGGCAGGAAGTGAAACCAGGAAGACCCTCAGGGGTGCTGGATGGGGCCGCTCCCTTGGATTGGTTAGGAGAGGGTTGAAGCACAAGCTGCAGAATGATGGCTCCCAGGAGCCTTCTCTCCATTGGCCCCCACAGGTCCTCTCAGCTCCTTCGTCTGATTACAGTTGCCGCAGAGCTATCTACATCTGTTTCCATTCTTCTCCTTCTGGGCATGGTATGGCTGCACTTCCTTATCCCACTTGAACACCAGCAGGGTCATGTGACTGCACTGGCCAATGAAATGTGAGAGAGTCTTGTGCATCATTTCCAGGGAGATGCATTTAGTTACCAGTGCCCCTGGCCCCTGGCAGAGGAATCTTGGAAACAGGTGATGTAGCCTTCCTCAGCCTGGGTCTCTGGGCAATTACGAGAAGCAGAGCGACCACCAAACCACACTGGAATGTAGTGCAATGGAGAGGAAAAATCTTTGTGCATTAAGCTACTGAGATTTGGGGTTGTTAGTTACCCTGGCATAACCCAGCCTGTCCTGGCTGATTCTGACTCATCTCTCTGTCCTCCAGGGAGACTGACTTACGCTGCAGGAATGCCAGCCAACAGTTCTGTGGGTGGGAAAAATGTACCTGCTTTTATGTGTCCAAACTAATAGCCTCGTTCTCTCTACTGCCTGTGAGAGTTCTTCTCTTTCTCCTCCTTTCTCAGTGCCAAATTTATTTCTGATTTGTTTTCCTTGGTGAACCTCTACAACTCATTTTCCGAGGCTATTTTTAGTGGCTCCATTCTACCCTGAAGGAAATAGTTCACATCTTGGTGCCCAGGGCTTTTTTAGCTCCTTTTAATGGGAGAGGATAACACATATCAACAATTCTTTGAGCCACCATGTCATTGCCCCGGGAGGCTCAGAGAAGAACAAAATGTCTCCATAAAATGAATGCTGGGTGTCCGTCTCCACCCTCCCCACGTGGAGATTTTAACTTCCCTTTGCTTCCTTCCTTTTATAGGTTAAACCTGTGCTTTTTCAGCCTGATGGTTTCTGAGGCCTACTGAATGCATTTTGGGGAATAAGGCTTAAAAATCTTTGTCTTTTACAGTTTCCTTGATGATCGATCTGTAGACATTTGAGGACAGGTGTTTGGGAACTCTTGGGTTGGCTATGTATCCTACAGACTGAGCCAGCATGTTGTGGTAACTCATCCCTACTCATCATGAAGTCATAATTGAGAACAAAATACATAATTAAAGCTGTAGCCTGCACGGATGTTTATAGCAACTTTATTCATGATTGCCCAAACTTGGAAGCAACCAAAAATGACCTTCAGTAGGTGAATAAATAATTGACTATGGTGCATCTAGCTTATAAAAGATCTTTTCAGTGCTAAAAAGAAATTAGCCCTCAGCCCATAGAAATGTATGGATAACATTAAGGACAGATTCTCAAATGAAGGAATCCTATCTGAAAAGGATGTGTACTGTACAATTTCATTCTGAAAAAATCAAAAAATATGGAGATCATAAAAGGATCAGTGGTGTCCAGGGGTTTGGAGGAAAGAAGAATAAATAGATGGAGTAATGGGAATTTTTAGGGTGATATTCAGCATGATACTATAATGGTGGACACGTGTCATTACACATTTATCAAAACCTGTAGAATGTACAACACCAAAGTGAACACTAGAGATGTCAAACACTTTTTCATATATTTATTAATTGCCTGTATATCAACATCTCTAGTAATTAGAGAAATGCAAATTAAAACAACTCTAAGATTTCATCTTACTCCAATTAGAATGGCTATTATCAAGAACACAAGCAATAATAGATGTTGGCGTGAATGTGGGGAAAAAGGCACACTTTTATATTGCTGGTGGAGTTGCAAATTGGTGCAGCCACTCTGGAAAGCAGTATGAAGAATCCTCAGAAAACTTGGAATGGACACACCTTTTGACCCAGTAATCCCACTCCTTGGTTTATACCCAAAGAACTTAAAATCAGCATACTACAGTAACACAGCCACATAAATGTTTATAGCAGCTCAATTCACAATAGCTGGATTGTGGAACCAACCTAGATGCCCTTCAATAGATGAATGGATAAAGTAGCTGTGGTATATATACGCAATGGAACATTATTCAGCCATAAAGAAGAATACTATTATGGCATTTGCAGATATATAAATGGAGTTGGAGAACATCATGCTAAGTGAAATAAGCCAATCCCCGAAAAGCAAAGGCCAAATGTTTTCCCTGACAGGTGGATGATGATATATAATGGGGGTGGCAGGTTGGGAGGTGAGAGAAGAATGAAGGAACTTTAGATTACATGGAGGGAAATGAGAGGGAGGGGGTTATGAAAGATGGTGGAATGGGATAGACATCATTACTCTATGTACATGTATGATTACACAAATGGTATGAATCTACATCATGTACAACCATAGAAATGAAATGATGTACCCCATTAGTGTACAATGAATCAAAATGCAGTCTGTAAAAATAAAAAAAAATAATAAAAAAGTGAACACTAATGTAAATGGTGGATCTGGGGTAATTATGATGTGTCAGTGTAAGTTCAGCAATTATAAAAAATGTATAGCTCTGGGGGGGGGTCTGTACAGAGAGTCTGTGGGGGGGCACATAAGGTAGCAATCAGTTCTTTCTTCTTTATTTTGCTCTGAATTTAAAAGTGTTCTAAAAAATAAAGTTTATGTGGAAAAAAACATGAAACATCAATAATCTTTTCCATGATTCTGGAGGAAATTGAGTCTTATTTTGAGCAATGTCGAGAGAAGAAGTTGGACGCTCCAGCTGCCCCATGGACTGGCCATTTGCCATTCAACATCTTCCATCTAACCAAGATGGTCCATCAGGGCAAAGGAAGGATCAGTGTGGTGGTGATCATGGAGGAAAGTGCTTGGGTCAAGGATCGGAATAACCAGGATGATCATGGTCTTCTTTATAGCAGGTTGTGAGCCACTTCTTATCTGGCAACTTGCAGGCAGACCCCTACACTCCATCATCAACAGGGTATGTCTGGGGGGTTGTGAGTTCATATGCCCTGCATTTGTCCTGTGGGGGCTGCCATCTTGATGGCTTGTGGAGATCAGGAAGAAAGTGAGGCCTGAAGAAACCAGGCAAGAGGAACAGTATGCACCTTGAAGCATCTGGAGGTGAGAAGTCCAAAAAGACTATGGGAAGAGTCAAGAAATGGATGGAATTCAGAAGATGGGAGACTGGAAGCCACACGAAGAGTCAGCAATGGACAGGAGGCAGGAACATCTGACTAGTGGAAAAGCTCCTTATCAACTTCCTCCTACAAGGGGAGTCAGTGTGGAAACCAAGACAGCCTCCTGGGGTCAGGAGCTCAGTGAAGACCTGGAGGGGGAGCCTAGCTGTGGGAAGGAAGCACTCAGAGTTCAGGATGCCATTGGCTGACTACTTGAACACACCATAGAGTGTAACTGACTTTCCACAAATTCCTCCAGCAAGTCACTGCTGCACTGAGGCCCTCTCTTCCCTGGGAAGGAGAAAACCTGGCTCAGAGATCGAGAAGAAAGTCAATGTCCCACCAGCCACTATCTTTGCACTTACTACCCCAACGGAACCCTTCCTCTTAGATCCAGTTCTATTTAAATGCACTAGCCATCCAAACCTTTCACTTTGGTACAGCTTGTGAATATTTTAAGAGAACATCTGTGGACACTTAGAATGAATAAAAACAAAAGGATGGGCTTAGTTTGTGGACAACCATGAACACATAATCAACAGTCAAGCTCGCATTTCATGAAAGAAACAGGAATTTGTTGGATTGGTGTTTATAGACTAGAAACAAGAAGGATGGGAATAGTAGTAGCTGTAATAATAATAATTACAAAGATCAGTTACTGCCGAATCCTCTGCTAAGGTCAAGGATTTGTTGCTGGGCAGGCTTGCAGGGGGCCATTTTTCTGGCTTCTCCTGTGGTTTTCCAGTTTTTCTTCCTCTATTACACGCACTTTCACACAGGATCTGGCATGACTTAAACTACAGTGTGAAAATCGTTAAATGTCAGTGCGATGCCTGTTTTAGGGGTGGTGCTCCTTGCGTCATATTTTAATGTTATTATGAAAGTTTAAATCTATGGATGTTGAACTTTAAAGTTGAGGGGACAAGTTGGGGAAGAGTGTGGGGTTAGGGAAGAGTTAGGGAGGAGGAAGGCTGGGCGAGGTTGAGGCGTCTTTGGGGCCTTCACATCTTAAAAGTGAAAACTTGTGCAAGCCGTAAAGGGAAATGAGATGCCAAAACAAATTATTCTTCTCATTTCAGGGGACCAAGAGCAGAGGCTGATGCCAGGAGAAGACAAGAGGGGGGCCAAAAAAGTCAAAGTCAAGAGGTGAATTATTAACAATATGAAGCATTAGGATACGGAAATGGAAAAACAGCTGTTCTTTATAGTCTCCAAAACTAGAAAAATAAGCATTGAAGACAGTAGGAAGAACTTAAAAGAGATACAGAGTAATATAAACTACAGAAGAGTTTATATTAAACTCCACTCAAGCAGTCACTCAGCAAACAGTTATTGAGCATCTGTCTTGAGCATGTAAAGAGAAAAAGACAAAGACTGTGGCCCCAAGTGGCTCATGGAACATGGGCCTGGTGGGCTGTTTGTTTCTCAAGGACAGAGGCCTACCAACCAGGCCACTACACGCCCAGATAGGTTCTCCTTCTAGAGGAAGCTTAATAGGTACGTGTCGCATGAATCATTGAATTAAGATTGAACCCCAGAGGAAGACAGGTCATCTGAGAACCACAGATCCTGTTTTCCAGCCTGGAGCTGATTTCTTTTTTCCTGGTAGCTGACAGAAGTCTACGTTTTGTCGGAGACCCCACTTATTTCCTTCTGTGCTGTTTTGGGGAAGGTTGCCTGGTCTTTGGAGAAGGCTAGTTTCACAGGTCAGACGTGAAATGTCACCAACCCTCCAAGTCAAGTTCTTGTGCCTGAGCATTTATATTTAATTGTACATTGTTGCCCGTCATCTGCTCTTCCAAGAATAAGAAGCACTGCTTCCAAAGAAGATAACTCTTTTGGAGCTCTCTTTCCCAAATCCTGTTGATTAGAGTCAAAACAGCGCCTGGCAGTGCGACGGACAGCTGCACATCACCAAGTGGCACAAGTCACTCCAAGAAAGAACTGGAAGGCTTCCATTTTCCTGTCCGCTTTGGTGGAAAGAGACGCATGAGGCATGGAAATCAAAGAGCTCCTCATAGACTATCTGCATGTGACCTGCTTGTGACTGGGTGTCCCTGGGTAAGGAAACCAGTTCTGGCTGAATTTTTGCCTCCTTTCTGCTCATCCAGAGCAGTTCCCGATTTCCTTGAAGCCACTGGATGACACCTGCATACAGGCCTTGCTACCCCTTCCTCCCTCCTGCTTTTCCTCACATCTCAATAAATCTTTCTCATCTCATATTTATCAAATGCAATCACAAAGGGACCACTTAATTAACAGGCTGCCATTGTGTACAGGATGATTTGGAAGCTCGAAGCCATTTAAGAGACCTCATGCTGTTTCAGATGACAAAAACTGTGGGACGCACCATCTGGGAGGGAGCTTCCGCCGAAACAGATGCCAGTGTTTCCGTGATTAAGAACCTAATATTTTACCAGCCTAGTATGTTGTGCCGTTTTAGGAGACTCAGCCCTCTGAGCCAGTGTTCTCAGGTCTCGTCAGATCATTCAGCATCAAAATGTTGACTCTGGCAAGGGGCCCTGGTTTGTTCTTCTCCTGAGTCTCTGTCCCCCGGAGAGCCTACACAGGGCTGGACACATCAAAGAGCTCAACTAAAACTTACTGAGGAACTTGCTGTCTTTGAGTCAGGGTGTGGTCACTACATGCTCTGAAGCCAACAGCAGGCAAGTTCTCAGTTCTAAGGGTTTGTTACATGACTAATGGATTTTTGACATATGAGCCTCAACTTCATTTCAGAACAAAATGCCAGCTTTGGCCTTCTGTCATCCTGCCTCACTTTAACCTTTATCTTCAACTACTCCATCCTTTAACTTACTCTGATTGAGCACCTACTATGCACCAGGTGTTGTGTTGGGCTCCACCAGAGGATGAAAAAAAATAAGATTTTGAAACTTCATGCGGGAACTTTAAAAGCTTACATGATTCCCTTAAAATATATACTTGTTATTGTTCCCCCATTTACATAAGAAACATCACTCTGGACAAGCAAAATGGAAAAAGAATTACCCATAACTTTTAGAGACAAGCCCTGGAAATCAACCTCTTCGTATGCATCTCCTTCTAGTCTTTTCTTCCGCATTGTGCTCCATGTAGGAAGTTCCCTTGCTTCTTCCGTATGCCCTTCTTAGTCTCTATGTTGCTGAGGATTTCTTGCCCTTCCAAAACACAGTTTCTTCATCTCTTATCTGGCTGAGTACTACTTCCTGGGCCCACCTTCTTCGGAGAGGCTACTCACATCCCCTTCAGAAAGACCTTGGGGTTACAGAGGCTGTGGTCTGGGGGTCACAGAGGCTGTGGTTTGGATCTGGATGTTTTCTACTTAACTTGCTATGGCTATGGCAAATCACTTCCTGCCTCTGAACCTCAGATTTCTCTTCATTATGATGGAGATCGGAACCATGCAGTTATTGTCTAGGTGAAATGAGGCGATAGGAATAAAGCGCAGGTCAGTAAGTGCTGGCTCCAGCTTCCTTTCTGCTTCTCTGTACGCTCATAGCACTTCCAGTGGTTTGCCCCCAACTTCCGTGACTTCCCATCGTGCCAGGATCCACTCCTCAGTCACTGGGGCAGCACATAAGGCCTTGAATGATGGGGCCCCTGCTGACCCGTCTTATTTTGTACCAAGCTCTTTCTGTTCTCTATCCCTCCACACCAACTTTCCTTCCCTGCCTGGCCCTATGCCAGGTACATCCTTTCCTTCCATCTCTGCTTTCTTACTTTCTTCTCATCCTTGAGATCCTGCTCAGTTGGTACCTGGTTAAGGCTCTCCAGAACACAGCAATGCTCTCCTGTGCTCATGGCATCTTGAGAACCTAGGCTGGTGCACCTTGGTGATGGGAGTCTCATGGTTACGTGTGTGTGTGTGTGTGTGTGTGTGTGTGTGTGTGTGTGTTTTCGTTAATCTTTTCCACCCCAGAATTAATATCCCTGAGGATGTGTATCATATTTGTTCTTGTTCTCTAATGAATTTCTACTGCCTACTATAGCCTGGGACATACTGTGTGCTAGATATATATTGTTGAATAATTAAGTGAGCTCTGCTTTCCAGTTGTCAGCACCACGGGATAGAAGCAGCTGATGGACCAGAGCTATGTCTTCCCTCCCCAGGGTACTCACTGTAAGCTGTTTCATCCACCCTAGATCCTAAAAGAATAATACTGCATTAACTCTAGTGGTAAAACACCCTGGCCTTTTAAAGAGTGTCCGGAAGGTACCTGAGTGAGTTCTGTACCATCCACGTCACTTCGTATCTAGTTCCCTTTCCATTTCTACAGAAGACCTATGAACCAGGTCAGACTAAACTCCCACCTCCTTCACCAGCAAGCCTTTCCTGGTCTCCTTTCCTGTTGGTCCTCTTGGGTTCAAAGAGAACTGATGTCCCTCTCTTCCCACAGATGCAGTGGGCTATGCAGGGAGATGTGAGTGTACTTGCCCTCTGGCCAGCTCTCAGCCTTCCAGAGGTCCTCTGCATGGCCTGGCCCCATCTTCCCTCTGCTTGCCACTCCTCCTCCTTTTCCTCCTTGCATCAGCTGTACTGAATGCTTTTCTCTTCTTCAAATCACCCAGGATCTCTTGTACCTCTGGACTAAGACATATGCTATTCTCCATCTCTACTTCCTCTCCATCTGCCTAACTGCCATGGCTGATTATCTTTCAGGCCTTGGCTTCAAAGTTTTTCCATCAGGAAATTCTTCTTAACTGCCTGGGTCAGGCCAAGTTCTCCTCGCTTCTCTAGTACCCTAATGTAGCATTTCTGTTCATCATTTCCCCATCTTCTTGCTGGAATGTCTTCCATGAGTGTTCATTGTCAAGCTACTTTGCCCACCTGGAACACAGTAGGTGTTGAGTCACTACTTGGTAAATGAACAAATGAACCAAGCCTCCCTTAGTTACCAGAGTGACTCTCGGTCCCTTCTACCACTGTCTTCTGCACATAGTGGGGCCCAAAAACATTAGTAGAAGGGGAAGGGATGGAATCTGGTTTCCCCAGGTAAGTACATGTGGGGTATCAAGGGAAAGAGCGCTGTAGCATGAGCTCCTCACAGGCAGGCGGGGACCCCTGTGCCCGCCTCTGTATCTGCCGTGCTGGTGGCACAGTCTGTCAAGTAGCTGCTTGATTGAATACACTGAGAGATTTGGTTGGAATATCAGCACTGTCGCCCCTGGCAATCCCCTGTCACATCTAATAGTCCTATCTGAAAAAGCTGGGACAATCGGGTTACCTGCCTTCAGGGCCGCTTTGAGGGAATAGTGAAGTGTGACCGGAGAGCACTCGGCACACGGAGCCCAGCTGCCAGTGTCCATGCTTTGCCCCTGCCACACCTGGAAAAGGAGCTGGCTCTGAGCTTCCGGTGGTGGAACCCAGACTCTGCGGCTGAGCAGAGGGCCCTGGGGACTCTCTGGCTCCCCCAACCCGGTGTCACGGTCCTCGCCCTTTTGCTTTCGAGACACACCTGGCCGCGCCGCGCTGCAGCCCTTGGCGCTGCGCCCCGCCCCTGCGCGGCGGCTCTCGTGGAAGTTTCCGCGGCGGGCGGCTCCGGCGGTGACTCACTGCCCTTTTTATAGGATCCGCGCTGGTTGTGCATCATAATTCACCACCGCTCCCGACAGCCGGGCCTCTGCGGCCACAGACGTCAATAGAGAGGAGCGGGGTGTTTGGCAGGGTGCGGGGGAGGCGACCCAGGCCACTGCGCCCCACCAGCCCGCGGATCCTCGGAGCCGCGGGATGGACCCGGGAGCTCTCCCGGGAAGCTCCCCACCTCTGGGAGCCTTGGAAGTGAGCGAGGGCAAGCTGTGGGGACGCAGGCAGAAAAGCCAGGAAGCAGCCATCCATGATCATTATCTGTACATCCATTATGTGTCCATCTGGCCACCCATCCACTCCATCATTTACCCACTCTTCCATTCCTCCACCCATCCCTCTGCCTTCCGTGCAGGCATTTGACATACTAAGTCATTTAAGATCCTCTTTCCCTCTGCCCACCCATCAATAACCCACCCAGTGATTTACTTCCCGTCTATCCGTCTCTGTTCATCCTTCTATCCATCTATCCTTCTATTCACTGGTTCATTCATTTAAATTAGCATCCGCTGGGCTGGATGCTGAGAACACAAAGATGATTAGGGCAGCCCTCCACTCCATCCTGTCAGAGTGAAAGAAATATGTGCGACAGTACTAATACAGCAGGATGATAATAGTAATAAAAGTAATTACCACAGGATAAAAATAGCAATTATAGTAATAATTAATAGCAGGATAATAACGGTAATCCTATTACAGTAGAATAATATGATAATAGTAGTAGTAGTAACTAACATTTATTGAGCATGATAGGCCATGTGATGTTTCAAGCTTTCACAGGCAGGATCTTATGGGAGACTCACACCAACCCTGAGAAGTAAAGAACAGGTTCAGTCTTCTGATCTGAAATGCTTGGGACCAGAAGTGTTTCAGTTTTTGGAGTTTTTCAGATCTTGCAATATTTGCATAAATATTCCAAATAGCCCACTTGAAAGTTTTAAATATGGGAGCATTTTGGATTTTAGATTTTCTGATTGGGAATGCTTGATTTGTACTATTTTTATACCCATTTTCAGATGAAATAAACAGAGGTTCAAAGACATTAAGAAACTCCCTTGCTTACATAGCTATTAAATAACAGTGTTAGAAACCAGACTGACTCCAAAACCAGTGCTTCCAGCTGCTTAACTGGCTGGCATTTGTAACCTAGCAAGGTGATATATTAAAAAGAGTTAAGTTGAGTGGGGATCAGTGGTCCACACCTGTAATCCCAGTGGCTCAGGAGGCTAAGGCAGGAAGATTTAGAGTTCAAAGTTAGCCTCGCACCTTAGAGAGTTCCTAAGCAACTTAACGAGACTCTATCTCAAAATAAAATATAAAAAGAGCTGGAGATGTGGCTCAGTGGTTAAACACCCCTGGGTTTAATCCCTGGCACCAAAATAAATAAATAAATAAAGTTGAGTTGAATCAGGTATGTCATCTCTCCAAGCCTCGTTTTTTTTTCTATATGTAAAAATATGATATTTTTCCAGAGATTAAGTGAATATTCAGCCTCAAAGTCATTTGCAAGGACTGATGTATCTGATAAACTTTTACTAACCACGATTAGGGAATAGAAGCAGGGTCCAGAGGAAATGAAACATAATTATTCTTCTTATTTTCCATGTACATTATAGAGCAATTAAAAATAATAAAAAATAAAATCACTTGTAATTCCATTATCTAGAAATAACAGCTGCTAACATATTGATTTATGTTCTTTAAAATGTTTACTATCTATGTGCATGAATATATGTGTACTTTTTTCTCTGCAGAAATTGAATATGCATAATTTATACAATGTATTGTTATGGTTTATATGTGAGCTGTTCCTCCTGCCCCCAAATTCATGTTTTGGACAACCTGAGAGAGTTCAGAAGAGTTTAGAGATGAAATGATTAGGTTATGAGAGTCTTAACTTAATCATTGCATTAATCCTCTGATAGGGAATAGCTGGGTGGTAACTCTAGGCAGATAGGGTGTAGCTGGAGGAGGTGGGTCACTGGGGGCTTGTTTGGGGTTTATATTTTGTCCCTGGTGAGAGCTCATTCTGCTTCCTGATTGCCATGTCCTAAGCTGCTTTCCTCCTCCACACCCTTCTGCCCTGATATTCTGCCTCACCTGGGGCCCAGAGCAAAGGGAGTTGGCTATCTGTGGACTGAGACCTGAAGCTATGAGTCCCAAGTAAACTTTACCCCTCAATTGTTTTTGATCACAGCAACAAAAAAGCTGGCTAAGATGTGTATTATGCCAGGGACATTTTCCCATGGATTTAACATACTTTAAAGACACCCGTGAAGAGAAAACTAGTTACCATCTTTGCAGCCCCTTGGGTGCTCCTTCCCCTGTGGCTTATTTCTCTCCTCCCCTCCTCCTTCTCTCTCTGTCTTTCCTCCACCTCCACAAGGTCTACAGGTCCTAATTGCAGACAATGGGAATCCACTCTAGATACTTTGGACTTTTTAATAGTAGATGAAAAGTGCGTTTGATTGTATTTGTTGTTTCTGTTGGCGTATTATTACCAAACAGTTCCTAAAATTGTGAGGGGGAGAAACAGTCTCCAGGGCACGCATGCAGGAAGAAGGCTCTGCAAACCACAGTTCGGAACTGGGCCACCGGAGTTGTTGCAAAACAAGGAACTGCAGTCATGGCAAAACAAAACAAAACAACAAAACAAAACTCCAAAGCCTACCTCTGTGTGAAACGTAAAAATCTCACTGGCCAAAGTGCAAGTCTCAGGGGCAAACCCAGAATCAAGGAGTGGGGAAATTGATTCTTAATGGGAAGAGCTGTGAAGTCACCTGCAAAGGGCGAAGATAAAGGAATCGGTGAGAATCCAGATGGGCCACAACATCAGGGAAGACCTTTTGGAGGAAGTGATAACAGCTAATTTTAAAGAATGACTTGAGAGTGGTTGGGTGAAAGAGTGACAGGTGTCTTATGGGAAAGATAACGCAGGGCAGATGTGCCAGATATGCAGGCATCCAAGGTTTATCTGGGAGTGGCTTGTGGCCCCATGTGGCTACCACCTAAGAGTAAAAGAGGAGAGTGGCAGGTGAGGATGGAAATGTAAATAGGGAATCAGATCACGATGGGTCTTGTGGTTACATAAAGGGATAAACATTTTCTCTATACGGTACTCAGAGAACACTTCTGACACTGAAGGTGTGAGTTTTACCCTTTAAGGCAATTCTCCAGCTCCCTGGACATCCACTGAGTCCAATAATTCAATTATGACAATAATTACCTGGAGTTTTGCAGAATTCAGAGATGAAGGGCTTGATTCTACGAGTTATGCCCCCTGCCTCTTCAGACACCAGTCTACAAGTCCCAGACCATGACCTGTATTCCTGACCAACCCTTTATAAGTCAGGGGTTCCCACCATCTCCTCCTTGGGTTGACAATTTGCTAAAACAGCTCACAGAACTAATTATTACCAGTTCATTATAGAGGGTACGACTCTGGAATAGCTGAGTGGAGCATGCACAGAACAAGGTATGGGGGGCAGGGGTACATGGAGCTTCCATGGCCAGAGAGGAAGTGATAACTAAGCTAATTTTGAAGAATGACTTGAGGTGGGTTAGGCGAAAGGGTGAAGGTGTCTTATGGGAGATCTTCCCAGCACCTGCACATACTTACCAATCTTAGACACTCTCTGAACCCTTCTCTGCCCCTAGTTTGATGGAGTCTTCATTGCTTAAACATGGGTGTTGGAGGTTAAACTCAGTCTCTCCTGAAATTGGAGGCTGGGACTGAAAATTCCAATCATCTAATCACATGGTTTGTTCCTCTGGTGGCCAGATCCTATTCTTGGATTGGGGGTAGGGGTGGGGTCAACTATTAGCCTAAACTCAGGTTTAGTTGAAAGGGGCTTATCATGAATACCAAAAGACACTCTTCTCTCTCCCAATACTCAGGAAATTCCAAGCATTTTAGGAGCTCTGTGTCAGGAATGAGGGATGAAAACCAAATATATGTTTTTATTATATCACAATATCATCATTAAGTAGCCCGAATCTCTTCCTGGCACTGACGGCAGTCTTGTGGGGGAATTTCATGAGTTCTAAGAAGATTAACATCTGTGTTTTTGAAAGAACACTCTGTGGACAGCATTCAGGGTTGCTAAGAGGAGCTGAGACCAGAGAACAGCAGAGAAGAACATGTGGTAATGGTCAGGTTAGGAATAATGGTGGCCAAATCAAGGGACCGGCACTAGGGGTGAAGGGATGTGAATTTATTTGCCAGACATTAAGAATTGATAGGATTTGTTTATTGATTAGAGATACAGACAAGAGAAAAGGAGTTGAGGCGGGTACCATGTTTCTGGCTGGCTCAGTGGGGTGGATGGTGGCCTGTCACCAAGACGAAAGCATATCTGTGGGAAAGATGATTTCAGGGTAGGACATGATTTAAGTTTGAGGAGTATGATAGAATTCTGGCCACCCCAAAGTGCCTGTATCTCAATGCTCTGAATCTGCGAACATGTCACCATACATGGCAAATAGGACTTTGCGGATGTAAATAGGAATGTTTAGATGGGGAGATTTTTCTGGATTACGTGGTTGGACCCAGTGAAATCACAAGGGTCCTTGTAAAAGGGAGTCAGAGAATCAGAGTCAGAGAAGGAAATGTGACGGAAGCTGAGGTTGGAGTGAGGCAGGGCCACGTGCCAAGGAATGCAGGCTTCTCCAGACGCCGGAGAGGAAAATGAAAAGTAAGGAAATGGATTTTCCTTTAAAAATCTCCAGAAGGGGTACAGCTCCCTGAGACTGATTTTGGGCTTTTGTCCTCCAGAACTGTAGGATAACAAACATATGTTGTTTCAAGCTAATGATTTTGTGGAGATTTGTTACAACAGCAATTAGAAACTCACATCAGAGGCTTGTGGGAAATCCAGGCAGGGATGTATCAAAGCCAAGGAGAAAACACCCACGCTAGAGACAGGGACCCTCAAGTGACTGGCATAGGGGCAGGAAGATGGCCTTGGGTCTCCCAGGAAGATCATGTGGAATGAGAGAAGACTAGGGACCTAGAAAGGGCTCAACTTCCTATTTTTTTCTTTTCTTTTCTCTCCCTCCCTCCCTTCCTCCTTCCTCCTTCCTTCCTTCCTTCCTTCCTTCCTTCCTTCCTTCCTTCCTTCCTTCCTTCCTTCCCTCCCTCCCTCCCTCCCTCCCTCCCTTCCTTCCCTCCCTCCCTCCCTCCTTCCCTCCCTCCCTCCCTCCCTCCCTCCCTCCTTCCTTCCTTCCTTCCTTCCTCCTTCCTTCCTTCCCTCCCTCCCTCCCTCCCTCCCTCCTTCCTCCTTCCTTCCTTCCTTCCCTCCTTCCTTCCTTCCTTCCTTCCTTCCTTCCTTCCTTCCTTCCCTCCCTCCCTCCCTCCCTCCCTCCCTCCCTCCCTCCTTCCTTCCTTCCTTCCTTCCTTCCTTCGTTCCTTCCTTCCTTCCTCCTTCCTTCCTTCCATCCCTCCCATGAGAGATGAAGAAGTATATCTGCTTCTATGAAGGAGCCAGCTGGAGGGTTGGGGCCTGATGGCCGAAGATGAAGGACAACAGAGAGATTACGCACAAGGTCAGGAACCTGAGAGGTATGTGTTGGGAAGAATGAAGTGACGTGCCTGTGAGGGTCAGTGTTTGACTGCAGGAGAAAGATCCTTGATCCTTCCTTCCCTCAGGCCTGCAGGGAGGGCAGCAGAGATGGGCGGGGGGCCTGGGCCTTAAGGAATGCAAATATGCTTCCGCTGCTGGTTACAGTGCTCAGATGTTTCAGGGCAATGCTTTTGTGACTTGCTTTAATAAATTACGACCACATTTTCACTATTTAGATCAAGGAAATAGAATTTAGAGGGAATAAAGTTACTGGGATAATGGTCAGTAGATCAGCATAAAAATGAGTCACAGTTAAAAAAACTGTTTTTCTCTTAAGAATCATAAAAACATAAAATATAGGAACTGCCATAATGGGACAGATCCATGGTCCACACAGGCGGATACTCCGCTGTCAACAGAGGTCCCATGGGGTGGGTACCAGAGGCACAGCCACGCTGTACCCGTCCTTGATCTTGGTGAGCAGAGAAACTGCTTCCCCGTGACGTCAACCATAAAGGTTAGGTATATCCCAGCGCCCATTTATGGCTCCGTCATCCAGAAACATACCGAACCCTCTCGGACTGCCCACACCATCCCCTGAAGTTGTGTGTTTCGTTAATTTATTTGTCACTGTGCAGCATGGAATTTTAAAATCTCTGTTTCTATCTTACTTTGAGGTTCAGAGTGATCATTTATCCCAAGAGGTATCAGATTTAACAACGCAAATGAAGTGCAACATGGAGAATATCACAAAACCAGGGCACATGGCAAATAAGTCAGAAAACCTCGTGTTGAGGATGGAGATGGAGATGCTGCTGCTGCTGTTTCTGTCCTCGGTAGCCTGGCTTGCTCTGTACTCTCTCACTTTATGGAAGGGCACACTAAGGATGGCTCACTGGTGTTACATGGTTTGAAAAGGAGGTCAGAGAAGGAAAAATGGGAGGTATAAGAGCAGTTCTTTGAAAAGTTGAAGCTTGAGGCGTGGGTTAAAAGGGCAAGAAGAAGGGTGGACACCCCCACTTCTGAATGCCTCCCTTGTCCCTCAGCCCCAGGGCGACATTGGTAGCCTTTGCTTAGTGGGACCTTCCTCTCTTGGTGGAGGTCTCAGCCCAACTCTCTGAGCTGGGGATCACCAGCCTGCCAGGGACGCTTCAGGTCTGGTGTGCAAAGTGATCTGTTTTATTTATTCTATCCTCGTGATGGAAATAGCCCCAACAATGTCCTTGTGCTTGCTAAGCTATTTCCCAGCTAAAGCTAGCCAGAGAATGTTAATTATCTCCTCCTTCTTTTCCCCCTTCCACAATGAATTATTGACTTCCAGAGCACGCTATCTTTAATTGTGAGGTATTCCAGAATGAGCAGGTTATCAAAAATGTGCAAAGGGAGAGACTTTTGGTTTAGCTCTGGGAGACTGAGGTGGGAAAATTTATCCTTATTTATTTACATGGAAATGGGATGAGCTTTTGCCAGCTTGCTAATGGGTTCTTAAAGAGAAACAGGCTTCTCATGGCCTAGTTAGAGCGATGGGTTGCCCTGCTGCCTCATAAAACACCAAACCAAGAAGGCAGAGGCCCCCTTTCCCTAATTCTTATTTTTGGGGACCATCTGTATTACTCCCATGGGGAAGGCAGGGTGAAGGTGGACACAGTACCTCTGTTTCCAAGACCTTTGCCCTGTCTCTGTCCTCTACTCCTCCACTCTCTATTTGACTTTAGATGGTGCATTTAATTTGCCCTAAAACTCAGTTTTTCTGTCCATCAAATGGGCACAGTTATGCTTTTCCCTAGATCAACTTAGCCGATTCAGAAGATTAAAAAATTGGTTTTAAGAGTACAATGACTATATTTTGTATCTCTGAAAAGCACATGTGATTTTCCAGAAAGCAAGAGACAGGTCCTAATCATATTTAAAAATAAACTTAGCATTTTCTAAGTGCTTGGCCAATTACTCCAAATAACATTCATTCCAGAGGCTGCTGGGGAAAGGGGGGTGCAGTGGTGGGTCACATGACAAATGTATTAGATTGTGAGGCAGCCAGAGACAGGCTGGTGTCTTGTTTCAAAACGAAGCAGCAAAGAGATAACCCCAAATCTGTTTTGCAGCAGCGGTTGGTTTCCTTTTCCCTGCAGATGCCTGGAAACCTTTCTGGGTTCTTCCTGCTTTGATTCGTTTATCCCTTTGGATTTCTCATTTTTTTTTTTTTTTCTGTTTATTGAGTGCCTCATATATGCCAGGCAGTGGGCTAGGTGCAGGGTAGGGAGGCAGGAGTTAAACTAAGCCACAGACAAACATGCAATTACCATGGGAAGTGGCACTGTGGCCTTGCAAGGGAAGGTACTGGGGAACGAAGCCAAAACACATTAGAGGGTCAGGAGGACTCTCCATTTGAACCAAGGCCCAATACATGGACCCATCAGTCAAGAGTAGGGGGAGGAGCATTCCCATCAGAGGAGCAGCACAGGTGAAGCCACCAGCAGGGAAGAGCTGGGTGTGTTGGAGGACTGATGGCAGGGAGGTCGGGTTACGGTTACGTGTGTGTGCAGAGAGGAGGGAGTGGGGTCAGGTGAAGTAGAAGGGGCCAGGTAGGCTGGGTTTGAACCCTGGCTCAGCCACATTTACTCTCTGAGCTTCAGTCCCCAAGTCAAGGGAAATGAATGACAGGTTGTTTGTAAGTCAACGTGAGGCTCCAAGTTCACCAGGACAGCCTACGAGGTCTCTTACTAATCTCTCTTTCTCTTTCTCTGCTCCAGTCAGCTGGCTCTTTGCTATTCCTCCTGCCCACGAGGCATAATCCACCTTGGGGCCTTTGCATGTGCTGCTTGCTCTGCTGTCAATATTTTTCACCTGCAAGTCTCACTCCCTTGTTGCCTTTGGATCTCACTCCAGTGTCTTCTCAGTGAGATCTTTCCTGACAATTTAATTTAAAATCACCATTTCCAATCTATTCTAAACATGCACCCCTGCTCCTGGCTTTATTCTCTCCTTTACCCTTAGCACCACTCAGCACCCTCCGTGTTCTACCTATTTTGGACATGGTCTATACTCTCCACGAGGAAGGGAGCCCCAAGAGGTCACTGGATTTGCCCATTTTGTGTTTTTTCTTCCTATTTAGAAAGTTCTGTCCAATTCGAGCCCCTACAACTTGATTTCTTCTGTTCTACTTGAATAACTTCCAGCATTGTCAACTGTGAGCCTGTCCCAACACTACTTTTCTTTAAGGTCTCCTGGAAGTCTTATCTCCTCCACAAATCTTTCCCTGACTTCCTTCCCCAGGCCTGCAAGATCTCTTCCTCTTAGTGCTTTCGATCCTTCCCTCTTACAGACTGTTATGGAATGGCTTGTGAAACTCCTGCTCTGTCTTTTAACCTTTGGAGATAACGCATCTTCTAACCACAGCTCAGAACCAAGGATTCGTGGAGTTTCAGAGTGAAGAGAGAGCTTAGCGATTCTTCTCCTGAATGTTCCCATGAGCCAGGATATGGATTAGTCACTGTGATAGGATTGGTGAATCTGACAGAGTTGGATCTCTTACATTCTGACATGGTGCTTTTCAACAGGAGACAACAAATCTGTGCTGAAGGAAGGGATGAATGAAATTCACGGCCAATTTGAAGTTGATTGTGGTAAACTGAAATCATGATGTTGTCTTTAAAAATGACAGGATATTAGTCTTTCATGGAAAAGTAAATACTGATCATGAATATTTGGGATGGATGTAGGTATGGAGGTACATCTGAGTACCTGAGTGAAATGAAGCATGTTATTTGAGTTAAGGTTCTCAAGAGGTCCAGAATTCACCTCCCTGTGGGAGACCCATTCAAGTATGGAGGGTGGCATGGGGCGGAGATTATTGGTGTAGAGGTGAGTCACTTGATGTCGGCAGCGAGGCTGTGGTTATGCCACATCCTGGCATCTAAGATCTACTTAGAAGACCCTGAGATCCACCAGGAGGTTCTGACTCTCTCACTTGATGGCCCCTTCCCTAGGGAACAAGATTCTCTTGCTGTCTTGCAAATGACTGCTTATGGGAAACAATTTTATGCTTGGTGAAGGCACATACTGTCGAATTCATTTATTTCACTTCCAGTGTGTCCCCTGAGGGGGGTTTTGTACTGCCAAACAGTTCTGCCTACGTGCCAGGCTTCAGTGGCTTCCAGCACCTGGAGGCCTGATTCCCAGCCTTGTTCTACGCCACTACTCAGACTGCAAACATCTTAATTTAGCACAAGGTGTGACTGCCATGGACCAAAGCTGCCAAGGGCAAAGAGCTGCAGTGGTGGTCGCTGTTAGTGCGAACGCGGTCGATCTCTGTGTCTTGGCTTCGCGGAGTCTGCTGTACATTGGGATGTTCTTCATCCTGAAGTGATGTCGTCATGATCATCATCTTCATCAACATCATCATCACCAGCATCATCACTACTGGCACAGATTAGGCCCCATCCAATAGGTCTGTAATTATCCCTTAATAGGGGCAATTTTCTGGGTGGAAAAGCTGTAATCAACAAAATGTCCTCGGTTCTGCAGCCACCTCTGCAGAGTTTCTCAACAGGGAAGGACGCTTCCATTCTGGGAATGATGCTACAAAATGGGCAGGTCCAAAATGAAGCATGGGGGGAAACTGAGAGCAAGAACCCCAGCTAGGAGCCAGAAGACCTGGACTCTAGCTCAGGGATTGAAGTTTTAATTTGGGTACTCTCCTTGGGAGCATCAGTCACTTAGCTTCCTTGGGTTAAAGTTGATGTTTTATCAACAGGGACCAATAATACTCACTGTGTTCTCTTCAGAAAATTGTGGCTGAAACTGAGTTCACTGATGGGCAAGCTTTGAAAGATTTAATAGAGGGTGTAGTGTGAGAGGCTATGTAGGAAGCGTTAGCTGCTATAGTCAAGATGTTCTACTGAAGCAAAGCTAAGGACTTTTAAAACTAAGGACTCTTATAAAGGACAGAATTTAATTTGATCCATTTAATTTGATTAGAAATGACAGAAACTCAACCCCCACTGACTGAACAGTGATCCACATGGGGACTCCCCATTTGCTTCTCTCTGTTTTAGTCAGCTTCTTTGTTGCTGTGGCCAGAAGACCTGATGAGAACAATGTAGAGGAGGAAAAGTTGATTTGGGGCTCATGGTTTCAGAGGTCTCAGTCCATAGACGGCCAACTTCATAGCTCTGAGCCCCGAAGAAGATGACAGAGGACAGCAGCTCAGGACACGGCAATCAGGAAGCGGAGAGTTCTGCTCATCAGGAACAAAATGTAAACCTCACACGCACGCCTCAGTGACCTGTCTCCTCCAGCTGCACCCTACCTGCCAGTTAACCCTTTCAAGTGGATCAATGCACTGATTACATTAAGATTCTCATAACCCAATCATTTTACCTCTAAACTTTCTAGCATTGTTTTACCCATGAGCTTTTGGGGAACACCTCATTTCTAAATCATAACAATCACCATATAAAAAAATTAAGGGAAGTGTGCTTCAAATATCCACTAGGAACACTAATTAGTGAGAAACCTTTTAGCAAAAAAAAAAAAAAAAAAAAAAAAAATTAAATCAGTCATTATTATCAGAAAACTGTAATCTGTTTTAAAAAGTCTCTTTATTGCCTTACTATTCCCCAGAGATGACAAATTCACATCTCATAGGTGTTGGCATTTCACATTGCACATATTCTAGCAAGGGTCCAAACTCACAATCGTTTTCTTCTCTTGACAGGAATGATCAAGGCTGTAATGAATATCTTCATTCTCTCTCCATCACTCTAATTCAAAGTGCTCATTTGGCAATTAACCATGCAGTGATGGCAATATAACTTGCATTTTTATTTGTATTGTTATTCTAAGTTTCATAATTAAAAAAAAAAAAAAAACCTTTTAATGAGTTTGTGGTTTGGCTTTCATCCGAACCGTGATTTCATGAAGGACAGAGACTGTGCTATGCTTCTTTGCTGATATTGTATGTTCAAGAAGTAGTTGTTAGGTTTTTCAAAGCTAAATATGCTAATTAAATATTCTTCATCAGAGCTACAAACTCTAATTTAAAAATACCATTTAAGGGAAATGTAAATACTACTAGGACTTTCGGCAGTGAAACACATTTCACATTGAATAGAACCATGGAAACTTATTTGTGATTACATAATGGGATTGTTAGCTATTCAAATACTATTGACAAGGTGGTTAAATTATGACATGATTGGCACTCATTTCTCTGGGTTCATAGCAGGCACAACTTATCACTCTTTTCTATAAATCTGGATGTGGCTTTGGAATTTCAATAGCATCTTGGGAGGACATTACTTATTTATTAAGGTTTTGTCCGGAGAATGAAGACATTTGTCATCCTGAAGTACTGTTTTATGCCTTAGGTGACTGCCCTGTGTTATGGTGTAGATATGAAATGTTCCCCAAAAGTCCTGTGTGGAAGGTTTAGTCTCCAATGCAGTAGTGACTCTCACCTCGTCAATGGATTAATCCATTGATGGAGTCACGATTTAATGGGCTATTGGGAGTTGATAGCAACTTAGGAGGTGGGGCCTACTCAGAGGAAGTAGGTCCTGGGAACAAGACTTTGAAGGCTTTATATTGTCTCTGGCCCCTTTCTCCCCTTTCCCCTCTCTCTCTCTGCTTCTTGGTTACCATAAGGTGAGCAGCTTTCCCCCACCATGCATGCTCCACCACAGGACCAAAAACAATGGAACCAAGTGACCACGGATCCAGACATCCATAACTGTGAGGCATAGTACATCCTTCCATCTTTTAGTTGATTTTCTCAAATATTTTGTCACTGCAGAGTGAAGAAAATGAACACAGCCTCTCTGACCAAGTTGAGAGCTTCAGGGATGCATGCACAGAGCTAGCTGGGATGAAAGGGACATTTTCTGTCAGTCGATTCAGCTCATCAACTTGGGGAAACAGAGGACAGAGAAAAATCACCTTTATTACTAACACTAAATGATGCACTTCATTTTTGAGCAAGTTATCAGCATTCAATCTTATTAACTGTAGTTTTCATGCTGTACATTAGACCTCTAGACTTATTCATCCTAACTGCAAATTTGTGCTTTTTAACTTTGCCAGCTAATCTTAAGTACAAAGAGGCTATATCAGCATTGCGTTCCCTTTGAGGTATATGAGTCAGATAAAAAAAAAAAAAAACATTAATTTGCGTGAAAAAGTCTTAGAACATTAACTCACTTATTGATAATTCTCAAGTAGGTGCTACTACTTGCTACACTATTCAGGCAAAATAATAATGGGAGGAGATTTAATAGAAGACATGACATTTCAACTGGTCTTAGCAGGTAATATGAAACTTTTCCAGGGAAGAAAAGTTTGTGTGTGGGAGGGTGTAAGATTGTTGGGGCAGAGGGCGTAATAGTTTTTGCGATATTTGTAATATTTGCAAAGGTACATGAGTAAGGAAAGTGAAGTATGGCTTATGATTAAGGGATGATGTCATCCATCGTGGCTATAATAGAGGGTTTGTGAACAGACATGTCAAAAAAGACAATTGAAAGAAAAGAATGATACCAGATTTTAAAGAACCTTGAATATCACGTTGAAGAGTTTGCATTTGTTCTATGAACAACAGGGAGCTAAACACATTTTTAAATAGAAGAAAGGATGGATTGGAACTTAGTTCACCTTAGCTGCAATGCAGAGTATGGCCAGGTGGGGTCATAAGACTAGAGGGCAGGGACACTGACAGGAAGAGGTCATACAACTATCCAGATAAGCAGCGAGGGACCACTTCAACCAGGGCAGTGACCATAGCATAGAGAGATGGAACAGATCAGAGTCAGACATGACATTCATGGGCTATCTAAAGGACTGGGTTGGGCATCAATGAAATATTGTGAGTTCTGGGCTCACTTTTAATTGAGATAGAGAACACAGCAGGAGGAATGCATTTTCAGGAGGAAGATAGTGTGGTTTAAGGCATGTTGAGGTGCAGATTGTTATGGGGCAACCAAGTCGAGATGTTTCATTAATTGCTAAGCAGGTCAATTTAATGCTCCAAAGGCAAGATAAAATTGGCAGTAAATATTTGGGAGTCAGCATAAATGAGATGGAATCATGAAAGTGAACTAGTTCTCCCAGAGTGAGAAGAATGCTGAAAACATAACCCTGGGAATAGCAACATTTATGGAGCTGAAAGAAACAGAAGAACCTGCAAGGAGATAGAAAAAGAGATAGAAAGAAAAATATAATTGCATCCTGGGATCACAGATTTCAAGAAAGGAAATGCCATTGAGATATAAATGTAGGAGCCCTAGTTGGTAGGGTCACCAGATTTAGTGATTAACAATGCAGGACAATATTTGAATTTAAGACAAAAATTATCTGTATTCATATCACAAATATTTCAAATAAGTGGGAATCTTATATTTTATTTGTCAACCCAACAGGCAGACCAAAGTCTGACCAGGAATCATTGACTTTGACCATTAAGAAGTCTTCGATGTTCTATGCAGGTGCAGGTTTACCAGAGCAGGGTAGGTAGAATCTGGAAGTTGGGTGGATGGAGAAACAAAGATGCGGAAGAAATGAGATTAGGGAGGGAATCAATTTAATGGAGGATATTGGTGTTCAAGGAAGGTGAGAAATTAAAAAATGACCTAAGAAGAGGAGATCAGTGAAGACATTTTAAATTTTGTTTTAGAAAAAGAGGGAGACTTTGTAGGTTGATGGGAAAAAATATTAGAAAGGGAGATGAATGAAAGAAAAAAGAAAGGTGATAGAGGGGGATTCTGAAGGAAGACTGAGAGAAGCGTTGAGAGGTTGACCCTGGACAGAAGGTAAGATGGCTTCTTCCTGGAGCAGAAAGGGCAGCGGGAGAAAAAATGATGGGAGAAATAAAACTAGTAATGGAGGGTGGGGGAAGTTGAAGGAGTTTATGCACGAAGGCCTCTCTGTCTTCAAGAGCTCTGGAGGTTCATCATTTGGTAAGAGCTGGTGAAAGGACATCTGTGAGGGAAGGAAATTGAGCCTAAGGAAGATAGTAGAAAGAAAATGGCTCTGGTGCTGGAGAGAAGAAAGTTTAAAGGCCTGGGTTCAAAAAAGCAATATCTGTTGACTAAGGCTAAAACTCATGAATGGAGACAGGAAGTGTGGAGGAAATTTGGAGGCAGAAGGATCTAGGTATAGATTCTGGTTTTGTCCATCTGTGTTCATCACCTTTCACTGGGTCATGCTGTGTAACAAACAGCTCCTAAATCTCAATAGCTTACCAAACCAAATATCTTTCTCATGTCATGTGATGCTGGACACAGGTGAGTTGGAGCTGTTCTTCAGGTACTGGGAGGGCTCAGGTCCGTTAATTATTGCAGCACCTAGATTAGTGGAACAGCTGTGATCGGGGCATGGCCTCTCATGACAGAGAGGGGAGAAAGAAACCACACTACATCACATAATCATATTTAAAACCTTTGTTTGGATGTGGCCTATGCTGTGTGTGCTCATGCTGCACTGGCAACAGCAAGTCGAATGGTCAAACCCAACATCTAGAGGATAGGAAGGTACCCTGCAACATGAGGAGGAGAAAGTGAACATTTACAAATAGCGATGGACTCTATAACATCTAAAGATTCAGAAACTCTAGGAAGGTTACCTCAACCTTCGGGGCTTTAGTTTTCCCATGTATAATATAGCGGTATCAACATCTGTCCTAAAATTGTCAGGAGAAAGAAGACCAACATGTATATAAAACCTGCTATGGTGTCTAATGAACAATGATACCTTGTACAGAAAGTATCCACTTCTATCTGTGGTTTCATTCTCCAAAGTTTCAGTTACCTGGGGCCAAAAATAGTCTGAAAATATTAGATGGAATAGTATAGAAATCAGTTTATACCCAAAGGACTTAAAATCAGCATACTTTAGTAATGCAGCCACATCAATATTTATAGCAGCTCAATTCACAATAGCTAGATTGTTGGAACCAACCTAGATGCTCTTCAATAGATGAATGGATAAAGAAAAACTGTGGTATATATACACAATGGGATATTATTCAGCTGCAAAGAAGAATAAAATTATGGCATTTTCAGGTAAGTGGATGGAGTTGGAGAATATCATGCTATGTGAAATGAACCAATCCCAAAAAACCAAAGGTGAAATGTTTTCACTGATAACTGGATGATGATACATAAAGGGGTGGGTAAGAGGAGAACAGAGGAACTTTGGATTGTGTAGAGGGAAATGAGGGGGAATGATGGAGGGAAGGACAGATGGTGGAATGAGACAGACATCATTACCCTATTTACATGTGTGATTATGTGAATGGTGTGAATCTACATCGTGTATAACCATAGAAATGAAAAGTTGTACCCCATTTGTGTACAATGAATTACAATGCAGTCTGTAAAAATAAAAATAAATAAAATTTAAAAAAATAAATAAATAATGCATACACTTTGCATTGCAATCTTGTTTCATCCTGCTCCAACTGCCTGACAGTGAATCATCCTCCAATGTATCCACACCATATATGCTACCAGTCCATTAGTCATTTAGTAGCCATCTTAGTTATTGGACCAGTTGTCTCAGTATCACAGTGCTTGTGTCCAAGTAACCCCTATTTTACTTAATAAGGATCCCAAAGTGCAAGAGTAGTCAGGTTGGTCATCCAGAAAATGTCAAGAGAAACCATAAAGTTCTTCCTTCAAGTGTCATCTCTCATTGTCCAAGAAGCTAAACAGTGAGTGTAGTATGGTAGGACATTGTGAGAGAGAGAGATCAACTTTGATTACAGTATATAGTTACAGTTGTTCTCTTTTACTATTTTTTATTGTGGTTAGTCTCTTTCTGTGCCTAATTTATAAGTTAAATTTCATTGTAGATATGTGTGTATAGAAAAAACAGCACGTATAGGGTTTGGTACTCTTGCAGCTTCAAACATCCACTGGAGGTCCTGGAGCAAGTCACCCATGTCTAAGGGGGGACTATTGTATAAGACTGCCTTGCCTTGGGGCTGAGAACACATAGCTCCGTGATCATAGGAAATTCAATTAAACTTTCTGCTCCATATTTCCCTTCTGCCAAATGACTGGATGCTGTATAAGACCTTATGGCTCTAAAATCCTGTTTCTAAAAATCTTACACCAAAGTGCCAGATAGTTCTTTAGCCCAGAAGGAACCTGTGGCTTAAGAGGAGACTGCAAGTTCTTTAGTGGTCTCACTTGGCTGACGTGGCCTTGGCCCAGCCTACTACTGAGGGCAGAGACAAGACTCATTCAAACCACCCTCAGAATCTATAGGAACCAAAGTGTGCGGCAGATCATCTCATCCATTAGCAACACTGTTTAAGCTTACAGAAAGGGCGACGCTTCACAAAGAAGGGTCAAGCTATTCTCACTTTGGAGGAGTTTAGCCACCTTGAATAATAAGCTCGGCTGGTGAGATGTGAGATCTGACAGCGAGTGGGGAAATCGCTGAAGAGGAGGCATTGGAAATGCTGGGAGTCTTCCCAGGTGCTGCCTGCTGCCTTGTCAATGTGTGAAAGCCACGGTGGTGTCTGGCAGAGCCCCAGAACCTGCCCGCCACGTGTCCCTGCTGCACAGGGTGGGAGAAGGTAGCAATGTTCAAGTGACCAATTCTATTAACTGGGGCTGTGAGCAGCTGCAGGGTACAGAGATCAGACCAGAATGTCTTGCACAGGACAGAAGCTCATTTTCTTAGGTAAGCATCTGTCTGCAGGTCTGTAGCCCACAGCTTCACAATGGGATCAATGTCATGGACATTTCTGGTGTTGACAGGTTTAGAAAGTTGGTATGGGAAGTCTTAGAGTTGCAGATTGAAACATAATCTTAGACCTCACGGGCTTCAAAGGTACATTCCAAGTTTAACTTATCATTTAAGGGAGAGAGGGTTTACCAGATGACCAATTTAACTACCTTGCTGTAAAACCAGAGTTAATTGGGCAAATATCTAACTACCTACCTCTGATTCTAGTTTGGTTTGGAATTATAAATAATAGAACAAAATATAAGCCCAGGTCCAAATTTAAAAGTAGACAGACTTATTAATATACAAAGGAAGGAGAAAAGCTGTTCAAAATAAATCATGGCACCATTTTTGCCCAAATCCCTACTATTATTTCTGAGAGCGACAGTCATCACTCCATTTCCAATCAATCCTGCCTCCAGCAAAGAGATTTTTAATAAACACTAATCAGACGCCACTCCCATGTTTTAAAACCCTCTGGACTTCAGTGGCATGCTCCTTCCTTGGGCATATTTGGCAGGTTTGCCCTTCCTCTTCTGCAGCAGGGTCTTCTCACTTGTGGTCTGGCCACACTAGAGCCCTTGCAGCCAGGATGGTTCCTGCCACTGTGTGTTGCACTGTCTGTGCCCTTCACTGGGCCACTCTTTCCTCAGGGGACAGATTGGCTCCCTTCCGGAAAGCCTCACCTTCTCAGAGATCTTCTCCCTGATGGCTCTGTTGAAGTCACTCTCCCCATCCTCCTATTTATTCTGTCCACTATCCTGTTTTTAAAATATCATCGCCACCACCTGAATCTGTCTTCTTTGTTTGTGGTTTGGCAGCTATGGTGGAGTGTAAGCATTCGGAGGGTAGAGCCTAGCACAAGTACACACTCAGTAAGTATGTGCTTCAATAAATATGCAACCAGACATTTAGGTTCTCTAAACATTCATAAAAGAGGATGGTGTCATGAGTCCAGAGTCAAAGAACCCTTCACAAAGAAGATGGAAGTGGGTTGGGCTCAGAGGAAAGAAATGGAATTGGACTGGGGGAACCCAGGGGAAGTCACGGTTGTGGCTGGGGAGAGGGAGGAAGGTCTTTGGAGCGCTTCCCTTCTTAGCTGATGGTGTCCACCTCTGTGCCCAGATCACAGACCCACATGCCTTAGGAAATATGGCCAAGGTTGTAGAAGGAAAATACTCAGGTGGCTTCATGAAAAGAAAACATATGACTCTTGGGTAAACTAAAATAAACTCCCCAGACAGAGGAGGTGGAGTTGAGGGACAGTTCTTGAGGTGAAGAAGTTTAAAAGTCCAGAACCTTCCAAGGCATTCTGTGAAAAATGCTCTTTGGACAAAAGTGCAGCTTTAAAAAATAACTTCTTTTTGGTGTAGAGAAGAGGATGACTTAAATATTGGGGCCAGAACTCCAGAATGCAGAGTGAGGGCCAAATCTGGGCTAATGCTGAATTCTTAAGATACTTGGAAAGCATCTCCCCACCACCATTTATTTACAACCAATAAAGGTGAAGAAATTGACAATTTGTGATTTTCGAGGTGTAAAACCAATGAGGCAATAAATGTGTCATCTTACAGTACGGCAAGGGCAATAAAATCCGAGAAAGGTCTATGATCCAAGGTCCACAAATATGATACCACTGGAGATCAAGATGACATCTAAAGAAAGACCAGCTCGGGTGACTCTGATCCTTGGAGCAATGGTGCAGGGCGTTTAATAAAATGTGGTGGAGATTGAGAGCTGGTATGAGGAGCAGGCTCTCCGAGAGAAAATCCAGTTCTGCTATGCTTGTTGTGTGACCTTAGGCAACTTACTTCTCTTCTCTGACCCTCAGTTTCTTCACCTATAAAATGGTAAAATCCATTCTTAGCTCTTGAGGATATGGTGTAGATTAAATGAGGTGCTATGTAAATACTACCTCATATACGTAAATGTTAGAAAGCTTTCAAAAATCTCGGAACTCTATTTCCCTTTAGAGAATTGGACAAATTGGAGAGCATTATAATTTGACACAAAAATGATATGGAAAAAAAAAAAATCCATGAAAGAGCTCAGTTAAAACAAGAAGTGCTTATTTGGCTCACAAATCTACATGTTGCCAATTTAGGAACTGGGAGGTTTTCTGATTCAGGATCATGCGTGTCTATCAGTTAACTGGCTGATAGTCACCGGGGTGACGTGTCATCATCCAGCAGGCCAATGCAGGGACAAAGACAGAGGATCGGGAGTGAGCAAGCCCACGTGTATGTTCCCCAAGCCTCTGTTTGTGCCCCTTGACCACACACTATCGGCCAAGGCAAGTCAATGGTCAAAAGCAGAGAACTGAAGGGGTCTATAAACTCACCCAGTAAAGGAGGCTAATTCATGGAGGAGTGAAGACATGGGGCATCGATGCAGGTGATCCACTGCAGGGAGCCAGAGAGATAAACAGAGAGCTAATTGCTATATAAACATAGGTATATAATTAACACCAGATAAAAGGTAATGATTTGTAATCACTTAACCTTTGACTCATTGTAAAGAGCTTTCCCTCAAAATGTTCTAACCTCATTGCCCCCGTGATTAGGGAACGGGCCTCACTGTCCTCAATTTGCAGGTAGGGGAGGCCACACAGACATTAAGGACCAAAGTCCGGACATGAACTTCAGGCAAAAAGCTTCCCCTTTGCCTGAGTCTCCTACATCACAAGCAAAAGGAGTGACAAAGGCACAAAAGGGCAGGGCATTAAGCCTGGGTGGCCAAGGAGCCTTTGGGGTTTGTGCTTGTGGGTCTGTGTGTGCACATATACCTTAACAACACCCACCCTTTCTAGACATCTGGTAGTGATGTCCAAGCTAATTAAGCTGGACAGAAAGCTGTGTTGTAGCATGCATTCATTTTTTTTTAAGTTCAAGTACACCATATTTACCTATCATCAGGTCAGCCTGCCAGAGCCTTCTGGGGAAACTGGGGATCTGAAGTCAGGGACAGCTATCAAGTGGGGCTAGTGCAGCCTCGGGGTCCAGTATGCTCTGTATTTTGCCTAGACTTCCCAGTAGAATGGACTCCTGCTCTTTTGCTACCTAGGCCCTAGTTCCTTGCTTTCCCCGAATGACTCTGGAATAACTGCTTCAGCTGCAGAGGTGGACCCGGGAGGCAGGGCCAGAGAGCAAGGGGAAGTGGAGGCCCTTCCTGCTGCCTTGAGCTGCAAGGGTGACAGCCAGGAGTTGCTGGGGACTGTTGCACCACACGGGCAGGAAGCCCACCCAGGGGAAAGAGTCCAGGACTGCAGGACACCTCTGTGGTGTCTCAATCTAGCAGGGACTTACTCCGGCCCTACTCCTAGGCTTTCCCGTTATGCCAATCGGTAATATCCCTGTGTCTGTCAGGCAATTTGGTTTAGTTTGCAATTCTGTCTTTTGTATGGAAAACATATCTAATATGCTCAATACTAAGACAATTGACTCAAACAGGTAAGTAGTTGCAAGGAGTTCAGCTTATAATGTCACGCCATTCTTATCAACAGAAACAAAAACATGGAGTGGAAAATTTAGTGTTGGATTTATAAACACAAAAGTGTGGGAAGAACAACAGTTGTGTTCGACTCAACTAAAAAGTGGTATATAGCACATGTCAAGGTGTTGTGGTTTGGAGGTGAGGTGTCCCCCAAAAGCTCATGTGTGAGACAATGCAAGAAGGTTTAGAGGGGAAGAGGTTGGGGCATGAGAGCCTTAACCCAATCAGGGAATTAATCCCCTGATGGGATTGGCTGAGTGGTAACTGAGGGCAGGTCAGGTATGGCTGGAGGAGGTGGGCGTTGAAGGCATGCCTTTGAGGTATGTATTTTGTATCTGTTAAATGTAGTCTCTCTCTCTCTCTCTCTCTCTCTCTCTCTCTCTGTCTTCTTCCTGATCATCATATGAGCTGCTTCCCTCTGCCACACTCTTCCACCATGATGTTCTGCCTCACCTCGAACCCTGAGGAATGGAGCCTGCTGTCTATGGACTGAGACCTCTGAAACTGGGAGCCGTCAAATAAACTTTTCCTTCTCTACAGTTCTTCTAGTTGGGTCTTTTAGTCACAGCAGTGAAGAAGTTGATTAAAACAAAAGGGATTTAACATGGCTTATGTGTATTTAAAAATGAAATTTTGGGGGGAGGGTACTGCGGATTTAACTCAGGGGTACTCAACCACTGAGCCACATCCCAGCCCTATTTTGTATTTAAAGACAGGGTCTCACTGAGTTGCTTAGCACCTCACTGCTGCTGAGGCTGGCTCTGAACTCGTGATCTGCCTGCCTCAGCCTCCTGAGCTGCTGGGATTACAGGCCTATTGCCACGGTGCCTGGCTTAAAAATGAAATTCAAAGAATAATTTTTAGAACCTGTGAAATATCCTTTAGATCTCATCAGTTCTTAGGATGAGATTGCGAAGCAATTGATGAAAATAAGAAGAGTTCTAGGAGAATATTCCAGGCCTTTATTTGTCTTTTGCCAACAGCACAACATATCACATCCACAATGACCTTGCCCACTACTGTCAAGATCCAATCAATATCCTCCAATGGAGCCTTCAGATTAATCTCTCCTGGAAAAGGGCCGAGAGGGAGTGACTGAGAGACAGAGAGGCTAAGACCCTCTCTTCCTAGCACAGTGTTCTAGAAAGGGTTTACTCTACTTTTGCAAAATATACCTGGTGAGTAGCATGAGTAAGAACCATAAAAAAATCTAAAATCTCTTCATTGTACCAGCTTTTCTTTTCTTTTTTTTTTTTTTTCTTCTTGTAAAGGTACAAAATTATTAACAATTCCTTAATGCAGACCTCCAAAAGTCAGAAATTTCCTCCCTGAGTCAAATATTATCTTGGGCTTCTATACAAATATGAGATGAAATAAACATAAAATCATGGCCTTTCATGATGTTGACTCAGACCATGAGTTCATGGATGGCAGAAGCAATGCTTGCCATCACTTGCATGTTTATAACAATAAAACCGTGTGCATGTCTACAATGATAAAAATAGGAATAGTTTAGTCTTATTCCAGTGACCTCTGGAAATCCGAAATTCAGCAGCTTGGAGGTCCAGGGACTTCTACTGTTATCTCAAGATAAGATTAATTAAAGGAAGTTGGGGATGTTTAGGGGGTTTCTTCCTGCATAGTTGGGGACCCCAAGACACTAGAGATGGAAGGAGTCTTAAATCTGTAGACCAACTTCCTCCTGCTACAAGGACCTTTGGTCTCTTCTCTACCTGGGAGCTCTTTCCATTGCTGTTTTAAATGATGTCTTACAGGGCTGACATCTATTGTAAAGGAACACAGACCCATCTTCCCAGAACAGATCAATGGTGTCCACTATCAGAGATAGATAGACAGAGTTTGAGGTGGGTAGATCACGAGGCAGATTCCTGCAGGATAAGTTTGTTGGTCTTTTGTGGATTCAGGAAAAAGCGGACAAGTTCTTGTGATCTAAGAAGGGTCAAGAGTTCTAGGGGATTTTAGAAGATGAGAATGGTGGCAACCTCATTTTTTAGTTTACCCCAATATCCACATAAAAGCAAAAGAAATCCATAACAAAATCCAAAGCAAAATTAGATGCCGAAGTATTCCCATGAATCCCCAAATACAACCCATAGGGACAAAGCAGTAGCTGCTCCAAGACTCACATGGCATTAGTGTCTGTGCATGAAGATCAAAGGGAAGCAAAGGAGTATCTGGTAGACCTGATAGCAGGAGAAACCCCAAATAGACAATAGACACTTACCGAAGGACACGTGGATCAATTTGAGCAGAGCATGGCCACTGCAAGTAAGAGATGTTTTGCTCAAGCTAATGGAGGGGGAGCATAAGGGATCTGGAGAAAGGGTGTAGAGGTCGGAGCAGTCTGAACCTAAGAACTCCTCAAACTGAACACCTGGGCTCCCCTTCTGGGAGAGAAGCCCACATGGGGAGAAACTGCTGGGACAGGGGATGGGGCAAGGTGGTAATGGGAGTGTGTAGATTAACAGAGACATGACAACGTATGCCAAAGCGGAAACCCCAGTGTCTAGGGATGCACACGGGGTGATGAAATGCAGAGGAAATCCACCCAAGTTCTTCCCATGTAAGTCAAGTTCATGGCTACTTTGGGGATGCTGTGATTTAATAGGGCTCACTCTGGGCTTTGGGATGGGTTGGAAAGTTCTGGTGGAGGCTACATGGTAAGTGTCTTATGATAATCATTGTACCACACAGCAGTTTTGTAAGATGTTTTATATGTTTATTTTTACCATAAATAAGGGACCCCAGTGTGATGGGCTGACAGATCTGACTTGATGAGAATGTGATAGGCCAGACTCTAAGGGAAATGACTAAACAGACTCCATTTTGCTCTGAGACTCCATGTTATGTAGGAAATAAGCTTCTCCCATGGGAACACCCCACCTCTGTGCCCATCATCAGTTACTTGGTGTGACATGTTTAACAATACAGAATGACAATTCCTATGTAAAGAAAAATTGCTCTCTTTTGATTCCTATTGCTCCTAAACAATGTACCACGTGAATAGTGATTGTGTGGATGTTAGCAACCATTCTTTAGTTTGTACCTAGGTAAGGGTCATTTTAATCCACTTCCCCCTCTGTTGATGATCTCATGATATTAGTTTGTAATTTCAAATTATAGCAACAGACACTTATGATTGATGTGATTTTTGGTATAAAAACCCTTACAACCCTGTGGTCGGGACTGTTCTCCCAATAGCCATTTTTTGGGGCATTGTGTGAGACAGTCAGGCGGCCGGCTTAATAAAGACTCTCAAATTTGGACTTCTCAGTGGTGATCGGTCTGTTCTTAAGTTTCGCCCCATAACACCCAGGTCTCAATTAATACTGAGTGCTACTACTAAAGTCAATGTAATTTTAGGTACTCTTATGGTTTGGAAGTGAGGTCCCCCAAAAGCTCACATGTGAGACAATGCAGGAAGGTTCAGAGGAGAAATGATTGGGTTGTAAGAGTCTTAACCCAATCAGTGAATTAATCCCTGGTGGGATTAATCGAAGTGGGTAGGGTGTGACTAGAGGAGACTGGAATTGGGGCGTGGCTTTGGGGTATATATTTTGTATCAGAGAGTGAACCCTCTCTTGCTCTCTCTGCTTCCTGATGATGTGAGCAGCTTCCCTCTGCCAGACTCTTCTGCCATGATGTTCAGCCTCACCTAGAGCCCTGAGGAATGGAGCTGGCCTTCTATGAAACTAAGACTTCTTGAACCGTGAGCCTTCAAATAAACCTTTCCTCCTCTACAATTGTTCTGGTCAGATCATTTAGTCACAGCAGCAAAATAGTTGACTAAAACAGGTACCTTATAGAAATTCTGTGCAAAGTTCTTTATCACAGTGATTAGATGCTCTGAGTCGGAGTCAAGTGTTTATTTATCTTCCTTGGCAAGTAACCAATTCTCTTGAGCCTCTGTTTCCTCATCTATATAACGAAGCAATAGTAAGTCTTGAGTAAGCCTGTCAAATGAGGTGTGCATGAAAAACCCTTAGCACAGCACCCAGCTTATAGTATGGCTTAATCAATGGTAGCTATTGTTACATCTTGTGAGATGCTGTTTTACTCTCCTATTATGGGGTGAAAAAAAAATTAAGGGTCAGGGTGGTTGAGTTGTGAAATTACTCAATATTCAATCCAGTCTCTCAACATTCTGCTTCACCATTTATTAACTTTCTTCTAAAGATGGTGAAATGGCAAATGACCGTGACCTGGCCTGCTTCCACAGCTCTGTTTTGGAAGGTATTTGGGTCTCGGTCCCTCCCTTGTCCCCACATATAATGGTGCAGTTTCACTATAGAGAGGGAATCTAGCAGTGTTCTCCCAGGCCCAGCCTGCTGAAGCCTTCTTGGAAGAAGGTACAGGGCAGGGAAGATGCATGGCTGTGCAGCCCCTTCAGCAGAGAGATAAACAAGTCCCCACTCCCAGAGGGGGCCGGGAGTCCAGCGAGGCAGCTGGCTGGATGCGTCACACACATCACACTGGCAGGAAAAATAAGTGGCATTCCTCTGTGCTGAAGTTTAAGTGTAAACAAGAAGCAAGTAGTTTTCATGATAATTACCAAATATTAGAAATGTATTGTTCCTTCTCCACTCCCAAGACACTTCTCGATCTCCAGCTGTGCTAATAAGCTCTGCGCACCACTTCCAGGGCCAGAAGTATTGTTCCAAGACAAAGGCTCTTCATCTGTGTTTGTTCTTGTTTTCCATCAACACTTGAAACTTAGTTCACCTAGGTCTTATGGGTGCTCTGCAAGCAGAGAGGAATAAAAAAAATCAGCATTTGGAGTTCAGATCTTAGATAAGATCTTAATTTTCTGATCTTCATCCTTCAAAGGGGGAAGTCATATTTACCTTGTGAAAGGCCAGGTGTGAAGATGAACGAGGGAACACACAGAAAGAGCTTCACGGAGTCCTCCTGCTTTGGGCCTGTGGTGCCACAGTACCTCCAGGTGGGACTGTGTGGTGGGGGAGGTCTGTTCACTTCCTGCAGCCAGGAAGCAGAAAGGCTGGAGTCCCAGTAGCCCCTGGAAGACCCGCCCTTAAGACCTCACTTCCTCTCCATAGGCCCCACCTCTTAAAGTCTCCCCCATCTTTCAACTGCCCTGTGGACTGGGGACCAAGCCTACCACATACAGGCTTTTGGGGGTGGGGCATTTCAGATTGAATTTACAGCACAGTGAAATTCTGTTCTGTTTTGTTTTCTATATAGATATCAACTGTCAACAGCACCATTTGTTAAAAAAAGCCTGTCCTTTCTTCATTGTACCTGTGTACCTTTACCAAAAATCAGTTGTTCATAAACCTGTTGGGTCTATTTCTAGACTTTTTATTCTTATTTATTTGTCTTTTTGTTTTGTTTTGTACTGGGGATTAAGGGGTGCTTAATCACTGAGCCACATTCCCAGTCCTTTTTATTTTTTATTTTGTGACTAGGTCTTGCTAAGTCGATTAAGCTGGCCTCAAGCCTGCAATCCACCTCCTTCAGCCTCCCAAGTTGGTGGGATTACAGGGATGCACCACTGTGTCTGGCTATTTATCTGTCTTGATATTGACATCATAGTGACTTGACCACTTTCCTTTTATAAGTCATCTTGAAGTCAGGTGGTGTTAACTCTCCAAATTTGTTCTGTTAAAAATTGTTTTTTTTTTTTTTTAGATTGGCTTATCTCACTTAGCATGATATTCTCCAATTTCATCCATTTGCCTGCAAATGCCATAATTTCATTATTCTTTATGGCTGAGTAATATTCCATTATATATATATATATATATATATATATATATATATATATCACAGTTTCTTTATCCATTCATCAATTGAAGGACTGTACAGAGAAACAAGATGTACCCCATTTGTTTACAGTAAAAAATAAATAAATAAATAAATAAATAAATAAATAAAAATGTTCATGTTCAAAAAAATTATTTGGGCTACTATCCTGAGTCTTTCGCATTTCTCTGTCAATTTTAAAATTAGTTTGTTAATTAATACAGTAAACTACTAGGATTCTGATTGGGATTTGTGTTTGCTTTTCACTACTGTGACCAAATACCTGATCATGGTACCTGAAGAGAAGGAGGGATTTATTTTGGCTCATCGTTTCAGAGATTTCAGTCCATGGTCGGTGGGCACCATTGCTATGGGCCTGGGATGAGGCAGAGCATCATGGAACAGAGGGTGTGGTAGAGGACAGTTACTCACCTCATGGTGCTGGGAAACAGAGAGGAAGGCGTGGTACCCTCAAAGATCCTCTCCCCTCAACGGGTCCCACACCCTGTAGTTTCTACCACTGCCCAATAGTCATTTAGTTCAAAATACTATCTTAATTCCTTTTTGATTTCTCCTGTCACTCAAGGATTATTAAGCAGTATCATACCTAGTTTTCAAGAATCTGGGGAATTTAATGGATGTTTTTGTGTTATCAGTCTCTAATTTAGTTCATTTTGGTTGGAAAACATTTTGTATGACTGGAATCCACTTAAATATATTGATTTATTTTATATCCCAATATATGGTCTGTCTTGGCAAATGTCCCATATAATGCTGAGCACTTTAAGTACATTTTTTGTTAAGAATGTTCCTATTATTCCCACTTTATGAAGAGGAAACAAGTGATACTGTAGCCTACATTTTGAAGAAAAAAAGCTGAAATGGTCAATTTGAATAACTTATTTAATGTCAGACAGCTATTAAATACCAGAACTGTAATGTAACTCCAGGTCTAACATCCGAAGTCAGGCTATTAACCACTCTCAATGATTCCCCGACACCCATCTCTTATAAGAAAGGTAGGACCACCCAGGCACATGAGGCCGAATTCAGAGGCTAGTTCTCTCTTTAAAAGTCCTGGGATCTATCTTGTGAATTTCCCCTTTCTACCATACACACAACTGCTTTAGTTGCTATTGCAGATATAAAGGTGAGTTTTGTTTGATGGTTAGAGATGTACAAACCCCCAACTGCTGATCTGAGTCAGAAACTTGCTGCCGAGCCCTGTAGCTGACTGATAATCACTAGATCATTCTAATAACACCCAAGAACAGAGCCAGGCATGAGGTGTTTCTGCCTCTTCCTAGCAGTTATCAGTGAATGGCTGATTGCCCCCTCTGAGCCCAACGATGCTCAGGGAGCCTTTGGACTGCTAGGTTCTACTTCAAAGTTCGCTGAATTTGCATAATAGCCTTCTAGTCAATCTGGCTTGAAATGACTATTTTCTTTCTGGTCTCTTTAACTGCCGGGTATTAAAAGTATGATCTTATTGCTGGCAAATGTGACTATGGTCCTCGTTCATTGGGACTGATGCCAACCTAGTACTCTATTAGTCCAATTCAACAGAAGAGTTTTTGATCATCTGCAGCTTCAATTATTCCAGCCCCTGTACCTTTTTTTTTTTTTTTTTTTTAACCCCCATTACCTTGGTCATTTGACTAACTTGTTATGATCTTGCTGGTTCCATCGACGGCCCAGTGCCATGGGCTCATTTGGATAGATGTTTTCCAGGGACCTATTTCTCCTACATAGAAAGTCACTTTAACTGCTACTGTTATTTGCAGGAGCCCAGATGGTCTGATTGACTATTTCCTAATGCCACTTGGCTAACATCTAAAAGGAAGGGAGTTTGCTGCCTGGTGTAGATCATTCCAAGTGCTGTTTCTCTACTACTTGAAATGCGAAGTGGCCATTGCCAAAGGAAGGTAAAGAACCCCCAGAGATGTTCCATCTGCTCCTAAAGCTCTAGCCTCACTTGTGTAGACTGATTTCTACATGCTAATTATTATCCTACTGACCATGAAGGAGTTAAAACTCTACGGTAAGAGTATGCAGTCTCCAGAAATTAATCTGTAGTGTCGGGCATCTGATTTTTAATTTTATTTTTTCTGAGAAATGATGCTAAGGTTGTAAAATGGAGTGTTCTGTACCAACAGCAAAGCCCAAAGAAGTCATCATTCCAGATGACCAAGAACTGCTTCAGCCTCTGCTTTCTCTTAAATGAAAGCTACATAGGTTGAAAGAAAAAAAAAATCCTCTCTCCTTAAGACCCTATAGTTTCTGGACAAGCCACTAGGTTAGGAATAGCAAATCAATTTTGCTTTCTGTGTTGATATGATTGGGTTGGTATTAGATTGTTAGGATCCTATGATGAGAATGATTATGAAGCCTTACCTCCAATTAATGGGAAAGAGCATGATTGATTAGTGATGTCTGTCATGGGCACAGGAGGTAGGTTTGTATATCCAGAGTGTTAGACAGGCTGCTGGGTGCTGGCAATTGGGCAGTGGATAAAGCCATTTCAACAGATAAACTCATATCTTACAGAGTCGGAATGAATATTAAGGTCACTTCCTGTTTGGTTAGCCTAAATTTCATTATCCTTGAACTGCCTACAGCTCTTACTACTGGTGGATTATTATAGTCATGCAATTTTTGAATGCGCCCCTCAAATTTCATGTGCCAGAAACTTGGTACCCAAGTGCAGCAGCACAGAGAGGAAGGAACCTTGGAGGTGATTTGGCCATGAGAACTCTGCTCTTGTTAGTGGTTAGTCCATTCGCGGGCTAATGGGCTATTATGGGGGTGGCTTTGGTATAGTGAGCTCTCTCTTGCCTGCTTGCTCTGTCTCACCATGTGAAGCCCTCTGCCATGGGATGATGCAGCAAGAAGGTCCTAACCAGAGATGAGATGACTCTGATGCTGTGCTCTTGGTGTCTCCAGAACCATGAGCTCAGGAAACGTCTCTTCTTTAAAATTACCCATTCACTTATGGCAACAGAAAACAGCCTACGAAAAGCCACCAGGTCTTATGAAACCACCGAGTCCAGATCTCTAGCAGGAAAACCCAATAAGAGGAAAGGGATCTACATAGTCAGACTTGCCTTTCAATTGTGCTGATGTTTTTTTCTCTTCAAGAGCACACTGGTCAAGAAAAAAGTCATTTTGATGAAGGAGCTCTTTGTCAAGCTAGCACATTTCTCTGTGGTCTTGGGCAGTGGCAACCCTGACCAGGGTCAGCTCTTGTTTATAGGGAATGAAAAGTAATAGATAAGAGAAGATCAAGAATGGAGATGGAGTGGGGTGTGGAGAGAGCTATGCTTTCTCTGGGGCCATAGGAGAAGGCGATTCCCGAGCCAGAGCAATCACAGTAGGATAAAAGGTTTGCACCTTCTTGCTAACTGGCTAACAGCTGTTTCCAGATGTTCTCCCGTTCTGGTTATGTAAGCTGTGCTCACTCCCTACCAAGTAGGGACTCCCTACCATGAGACTCAGTAGGCGCCATCAACTGCTCTTCATTCTGGTGGGGACAGGCTCTGCCTTTGAGGGCCACATAACTGTAGTTCTGCAATGCTGACACCAAGTCACGGGTCCAGAGTGCTCGGCAAAAGGCCCCTGTCTGTCTGAAGATGATGCAATGGATCTGTGTTTTTCTCACCATGGTGACAGCAGTGGACATGGAAACTCGTTCCCGCTTCTACACATAACTGTCGTGCCTTACCCAGGATTACCAGATGTCAGAAATATGTCTGTCCTGCAAGCATTTCTTCCATCTCTAGGAACACATCAAGATTCTTTGGGGCTATCATCTTTCTGAGCTCTCAAACTGGTTGCTTTGTAGAGTATCTGTCCCATCCCACCCCCAAAGCTGAACATGTGACCCACAACTGGTCAAACCCACTCACAGGAATTTGTTCAGGTGTGGCTACGTGACTAATCTTGTACCTGGTGTCAGTTCCGGAATTCCGACAAAATGGGAAAAAGACAGGATTTTGCCAGCCACTGTCAAGCTGAAGAAACGTGATCCTGAAACTTCCTATGGCAGTCTTCACCACAGCAGTGTCGAGCAGACTAGAATACAAAGACAGTTTAGAGGAAAAGCAGAGTCCAGGACCTGTGAGAGACGGACTCCTGCTGATATCATCTGAGCTTCTGGACCTAGCCTTAGCTGAGCCTAACTTTAGACTCTTCACTTATATGAACTGATTTCCTTGTTTGCTTAAGGAAGTATAAATTAGGCTTCTGTCACTTGCACCCCAAAAACACCCTGATGAATATGCAGAAAAGTCCGTATGAAATTTTCTCCTTTCACAGATATTTGTATAGGAATTGGGCAGAACGGCCTTCCCCCCCGGAAAGTTCTAGCTGTGAACAACCTGGACCTTTCTATAAGCCTTGCTAGATAGTACATGACTGTTTATCAAGAACACACCTGCCAAGCACTGTGCTTGGTGAGGGCAGGGAAGCCAGCCAGGGTCCCTCCCCTCCCTGAGTCTGCAGTCTATCAGGGAAGGCAGAACCCATCTGAGGGAACACTTCCAGCAGAAGTGCGTACCTTCAGGGACACGGCGCATTGGTGAGTCATCACGTATGATGAGGTGTGCTACAAGGAATTCGTGACTCACAAAGCTAAAGTACCAGTGTTGGCAGATGATTTAAAAAACAAACACGAATTAGAGTAGATTCAAGGTTATCTTTAATGTCATATTCATTCATTTAGTTCTCTGGGATGTTTTCCCGAGCGGGAGAGAGAGGGTTGGCATAACAGCGAATGCCCACGCAACCCTGTCTCAAGGAGAGCGCTGTTCCCCAGGATGCCATCTACCATATGGGTCCAAGTGAGGGTGAGAAGATCTGTGTGCAGCAGGAGCAGCAGCAGCGGAGTCAAGGTTTACTGTGCACCGAGTAGGCTCTAGATGCTGTGCTGGATGCAAGAGCAAGGCTGTTGCATTTAGTGGACATGAGATACCTGTGTAGTTCTCCTCCTGCTTTGAAGATCAATGGAAAACTAACCACTGAACAGAGAGGGTCGATTTCCAGTTTTTCTGGTGTTCAGAGAAGGGAGGGATCGGAATAGCCTGGGGTTGTTGGCAGAGGTTTCAAGAAGGGCATGAGCTTTGGGCAGGAGTGTGTGAGGAGCTGAGGGGGCCCGCAGGCTCTGGTCAGCGTGGGATGCACACAGCATGGTGCTCCCTCACCCTTGGGCCCCCTCACTGTTGGCAGCAGGTCACTGCAAGGCAAGTGCAAGTGCTGAGCACCCACTTGGTCATTCCACAAATGCTATCTCACCTCCAGGACTCTGTCCCAGCTGCTGCCTTTACCCTGGCCCCCTTTGATCAACTAGCTCCTGAGAGATCGTGTGGAAATTGAGGTCATTTCTGCCCTCTCTTGAGCAGAGAAGCTGCTTTGTCTGAGACTAGCAAAGAAAACTCTTCCTCCCTTGTTTCCCAGTGTCTAGAACTTTCCAATGCGGTGCCCCATCTGGGCCCTACACTTGTTACTAAGTCCGAGCATCTCCCCACTCATTTCCAAATTCTAGACCAGTCCCTCCTGGAGCTGCCCTGCATCTTCCCTCGGTTTCCTTCATTTAGTCAGCTAGCTTGTCTGGGGAGGCACACAGCTGGCAAACTGAGGAAAAACGCTGATTTTACCATTGCCCTTGTCAAACCTTTAAAGTCAATAATTGCATCTTTTAAAAGCTTAATGTGTGTGCGACACCACGCACACAGGAGGTTGTCTGTATTGTTCTACTACATCTTCATGAGGATGCTATAAAGTAGGACCCGTATCATCTCATTTTACAGACAGAGAGACTGGAGCTCAGAGAAGTTAAGTGAATTATGGGATGTCCAGAGCAAGGGCAGCAGCCGGATGCCAAGCAGACCAGAGCTCTCAAGCATGGAGTCTTACTGCCTCTCAGACATGAGCTGCTGGCTTCAGGATAAAACCCACAGGCTTGGGAAAGGGTAGCTCATGCATTGCTGGTGGGACTGCACATTGGTGCAACCACTCTGGAAAGTGGCATGGAGATTCCTAAAAAAACTAGGAATGGGACCACCATTTGACCCTGTTTTCCCATCCCTTGGCATACATCCAAATGATTTAAAATCAGCATACTACAGTGACACAGCCACATCAGTGTTTATAGAAACACAATTCACAATAGCTAAGCTAAGGAGCCAACCTAGGTGACCTTCAAGAGATGCATGGATGAAGAAATTGTGGCATATATACACAGTGAAATATTACTCGGCCATGAAGAAGAATGATTTTATGACATTTATTAGTAAATGGATGATCTAGAGACTATCATGCTAAGTGAAATAAACCAGTCCCCCCAAATCAAAGGTTGAATGGTTTTGTTAATATGTGGAGGTTAAACCACAATAAAGTGGGGGAGGGGAAGAAGAGAAGTTCAGTAGGTAGAACAAAGGGGAATGAATGGAAGAGATGGGGGTGGGACTAGTAAAGACGGTGGAATAAATCTGACATAATTTTCCTATGTACATAAATGAAAACCCCAAGTGAACCCCATCATTGTGTACACCCATCAGAGTGAGGTCCTAATTAGAATAAGACAGAATCTATGCATGTATAATTTTATCAAAACAGATTCTACTGTCACATATAACTAATAAGAATTAATAATAATAGCAAAACAAACAAACCACAGCCTGAGTCTGGTAGACCAAGCCATCCACCATCAAGACATGGTCTGGTTCTTTGGTCTTCACCGCCCACAGCGCCTAGCAACACTTTCTGACTGCCAGACCAGACCAGACAGGTAGCACGCAGCTGTGGGGTGCATCTGCCTTCCCCACCTCTGGGCTCTCACGTACACTGAGTCCTCTATCTGGAATGCATGGCCACTTGCTTATCTACCTTCTAAAATCTGCCTTTCTACAGGGGTTTGCAATCCACTCTTCCAGTTCATCACCATTCAAATCAACCCCTGCCTCTCCACGGTGGGTGTTCACGTGAGAAAGCTCTGCCCTCCACATCTCTTTCTTAACACAGTTCCTCGTCTGCCTTACTTTACTCTTATTCATGAGTGATTGCTTTATCATAAATTCCCAGCAGGCAGGAAATTGGGTTCTACCCTCATAACTTACTGGGTGCCGAGGTCAGAGCCCTGGAGGTGGAGCTGCTCAGGAAGTATCACTGGAGTTAAACGGAATGGTCCCCGATTCTCCCTTATTTCCAAACCCTTCCAAAGTGACCCATCGAGTACTTGAAATCGCCACCATTAAACCACCCCTTGACTTAAAACCTCACCTCCAGAGGACTTCGCTGAAATGAAGATATAATAGCCAGGAGGGTTAATTGGTTGACCGACTCATTATTACCTCAGGATCTTGCTACACAATCACTAGAGTGAAATCATCAAGTCGCTTGGAAAGAATGGATTCATTTCCCAAGCTGACCGATACCTCGTTTCTTGGTGAGGATACATGTAAGAAAACTCTCAAACCTGTCTCCCTCACTAGCCAAATGATTCCCTAGTGGTTGATAATCCAGCAAATGTTTACAGAGGTAGTGTGATCTTTGTGGCGGAGCACAGAAGACACAATATTCCCCAGGTTCTGCCCACAGAGCAGGGTGAAACCGAAAGAGTAGCTTTTGCTCAGAAACTTTGCAATGGAGTTAGAAAGGAACAAGAACAAGGAGAAGAGGGTCCCTCCAAGTTCATGTTGGTCTAAAAACCTTACAATGGGACCTTATTTGGAATTAGGATCTTTGCAGGTACAATTAATTTGAGGTCATACTGGATTAGGATGAGGCCCAAATCCAGTGACTTGTATCCTGATAAAAATAGAAGAGGACATACAGACAGTCTATACGTAGATCCCCAGGAGGTGAAGACCAAGGCAGAGACTGGATGCATCTACTAGTCGAAGAATGCCAAGGCCTAGCCACACCAGCAGAAGCTAGGAGAGAGGAACAGAACAGATTCTCCCCCAGAACCTGCAGAAGGAACAGATCCTGGTGACATTTTGATTTCAGACTTGTAGCCTCCAGATCTGAGAGAGAAGAAACCTCTGCTCTTTTCAGCCACCCCTTGGTATTTTGGAAGCCCTGGGAAACTAACCCAGGAGCCCAAATGCTCAGATGCTTAGCAGGTAGCAAGTGCTTTGCTTCCCCTACTACAGAAGCCTCGGAAAGACTGAGAACCAGACAGGTTGAGAACCTACCTAGCATCCTAAAGCTGGGAAAGGGTGAAACTGGGATCCAAGTCTACGTGGTTGTGTTAGGCGGTGGGTGCTGTTTTTCCATCTCCGACCCTTCAGGTTGCTTTCCCTGAGGGCTCACCGAGGGCGGAACACGTCTCCAAAAGATTCACACACAGGTTCATAGGATTAGCATATTTGTCTGTTTTGTTCACAAATGTGTCCTAAGGTAGTTCCTGGCACAAAAAAGATTTGCTTAATAAATATTTGATGAATTAATGCGTCCTCTTTCAAATCCCAGAAGTACAATTATCCCATCCATTTTACAGAAGAGGAAAATGAGTAACTTGCCCAGAGTCTAGACCTGTGGTGTGCGTCATTCCCTCACCAACACAGCGACTGGAGGTGGCGCTACCATTTGTAAACTCGGCTCCTTAGAATTAGCTGCTTCTCATCCTTTTCTCCATCATCAACATCACCCCTACCGTTTATTTATTGAGCACCGCTCAGGGACAGCGCTGGCCTGTGTTTTGGAAACAGTATCGTTCTGACCTGTCAATCCTTGTTGAACATATCGGAAACGGAAGCAAAGAGAAATAAAACCATGTTTTCAGTGTCACATAGCTGGCAAGCAAGAGGATCAGATTCAAGGTCATGTCTCTCTGATTCCAAAGTCCATTCTCACAGCCACTCGGGAGATGGCTTCACTCAGCAGAAGCCCCACGGAAATGAACAATGCCGATGAACAGAAGCTGGTCGGTCACCGTGCCTGGCTCACCTCTCCTGCCTCCCCCGCCTCTTCTGGGCGCACGCGCGGGGCTTCTCGCTCTCAGCTGCGGCCTTGGAATGCCTGCGCTCCCTCACTCAACCCATCATGGGGAAGCTGGGTGCCCCCTAACACCAGGAAGCAAGAGGCCCACCCCAGAGCTTCTTTCCACTTTGCTGCATCCAGAGCTGAGGCTTGTTAAGTCCCTTGTTTGTCAGAGGGGGTCAGCTTGAAGAAGGCTATGAATATACCAGGGTCGTAGCAGTGAAAAAGACACATGCTTTTCCTCCCCCAGGAGACTACGTCTAGTGTTTTCTCCTTGCTGGTTCCCATAAGGCCTATTTTATGTAGGACCCCAGCTTCACACCATGGTGACAGTTTCCTTAGGCAATCCCAGGGTGCCTTCCCTCCTGATCTAGGGATCCTTAAAGCTAAGGTTTCTGAAATGACCCTGCATGAACAGGGTCAGAACAGAAATTCAGTTTCCCAAAAGGTTGATCATGTGGGGGTATTTTTGGTGCCAGACATCAGGGGGAAAAGGTAGACATTGCACCGCAAAGACAGATACCCACCCTGCTGTGAGAGAGCCTGGCTTTACCTAGAGCACCCTACATTATCTTAGGTCTATTCGAATGTCTAAGAGCGTTTAAACATCGCAGGGAGGTCATTCTGGCTAGTCTCTCCCTTTCAGTAATGAGACAATGAACTCTGCCCCCTCCCCGCCACCTCTGAAAGTCACGTTTCCAACTGACCAGCACCAGCTGGCCCGAATCCCAGGGCCTTCCTGTACCTGCCATCATACCACCTGTCACTTCCTGGATGGGAAGCAAAGGGTGGTCTCAGGAAAAGAGAAGGAAAGCAGCTTCACGCGGGCTTCTCCCGGAGCTCGCCACCGACAACCAAGTCAAGGTGACTTACGTTCTTGGCTCTGAAGTCCTTGAATAGGAAGGAGAGGGGGAAGGGGAGGCAGAAGGGGGCCCTGATGCAGGCAGCAGAGGCAGTGAGGTGGTACTGAGTAGGACAAGGGCCTACATATTTATCAGTCACTCCAGAGCGGGAGCAGAGCTGGCAGAAAGCCTGATAGGGCCTTCCAAAGAATGGATGGATCTTCTCACTGAATTCTGCCTGCTCTGGAAGGTACAGTCCAGCGTGAAACAAGACCAGGTGGTGTGGTCAGTTCAGGCCCCTTGGTAGGAGGAGAGAGGTCCTCTGGTCTTCCAGTCACCATGCCACCTTGGACAGAACCCTGGGATTCCAGAACGTCCTCTACACGTTTGTGTATCTGGGTGCAATAGCAGAAGCTCAATCAATATTTATTGAGTGAATGAGTCCCCTGGGAAGGGTAATATATTAACATATTATTTGCTGTTAATAGCTTTGTGCTAATTGGTTTAAAATTAAAATGCACATCTTATTAATGGAGCATGTGCAGAATCCCATTTAGTTTCCACTGTAATCTTGAGAAGGGTGCATTTATGACCTTCAAGCCAGGGCTTAGCATTTATGGACCTCTGTTTCCCTATCTATAAAGTGGAGCTTGTTGTAATTCCTACCTCACGGAGTCGTGCTGGAATCAAATGGCACAGGACATAGCACTAGGAGAGTCAGTTCTTCTGTGGAGACTGTCACCTCTGCATTATGGGGGACAGGGGAGCATCCCTAGTCGTGGAAGACAGGCCACCCACAGTACCCTGGGGTGGAGACCTAGCTGTGACTGTGGACCACTGCCTGGTTGCTAGCTTGGCCTCAGAGTGGCCGACTAAATGTGGCTGGTGGGACTTCCGGTCTCATCACCTTGGCCAGGAATTTGGCCCCTTCTCCTCCTCCTCCCCCACACCCCCTGGTCCTGGCAGGAGCCTGAGGAAGGAGTCCTCGCTTTTCAGGCCCCATGTGTCTTCTCTCCTCCCACTCTGGTGCGCCTTGCGGGGAGACTCAATTCCAGAACCATCAGTGGTGGAGGGAGAGGGAGGAAGTGAACTTCAAAACACAACAAAGCAAAGCAGAAACAAACCCAAAGGAACAGAAGATTGACAAGGGGGTGGGGGGTTGATAGTACAAAGGAAAATGGGCTCAGCCATTGACAAGGACTCTTGATCCAGGCACCATTAGAGTCTGGGGTCGTAAGCTGCTAGTCCAGGGGCTGAATCCCATCAAACACTAACTTGGGGGCTCAAACAAAGTTTTTAAAATTTGGGCAATTTCCCACAAAACCCCAGATTTCTTGCTTGAAAAGTCTGATGTTTCTGGGTCCCCACTTCTTTGTATGGAACTGGGTCGTAGCTACCCCTGTGGAGGGGAGGGGTACTTGGCAACTCTAGCTTACCACAGGCCCCACTGCAGTGTTGACACTGGCCACATCACTAACTCAGATGGTCTACACAGTCCTATAGTATCTGAGCTCGGGAGCCTTGGTTTATATGTGTCATTTTTAGGACCAGAATCACCTATTCGTTGCACACCTGCCCCCAGATTCCAGATCTGAGCATGAAGGTAATAACCAAGAGACTGTTTTTAAAGGAAAAGTAGAGAAGGGTGGAGAAGGGGAGGAGTAGAGACGAAAGGGGAGAGAAAATTTAATAATCCAGGGTCAGAAGACAGGGGGCAGATAGGAACAGAGGAATTGGAATTCTCCTTCCCCATGTGACACAACTGGCTCCTTCATTTCCGTCAACAAGACACGTTGCCTTTGTGGGTCACTAAGTTTCCTCATTAGTACAAGGTTGCTTCAACATGTTCATCATCACATAATGAACTTTCCAAGGGGCTGCTCTGGGCATAAATCAGATGGAGAATCTTAAATAAATTAGTCAACAACAATGCACTGTTTATCTTAGCTTTCCTGGATGTTTGGTTTAATATTTATTGAGCCTGGAATTTTTGCTACCCTGTGCATGACATCATTACTGCCTCGTACCAGCTTGTGTTAATTTCACAAAGCAAGGCATTTGCTCTCGAGTGTGTCTAGGTTAAAGCTTTCCTAAGTGTTGGTTCAATTGTGTGGGTTGGAATACAGAGAAAGGTACAGTTTGTTGATGTTTCATTAAAACATCAATTTTAACTATCCTTTAAACTGTTCTCATCTCCCTGACTATCCAATGTTTGCCAACGTTGCAGCTGATTTCCTGTAAAAAATGCTGAAAATGTACACTATTTATGAAAGAAAGAGCTCTCCTGCTAAAGAGGGTTAGGACTTTCTGTTTGTTTGTTTGGATCTCTCAGAATTAGCTCTCTAATCAGCTTTCCCTAACCCAATCAAATTGGTCTAGAAACTGCACACTTCATTCATTTAAGAAATAATATCTGAGCCTCTATGATGTACCAGATGCTCAAAACAGGAGAAACCTTGCATCTTTGGAAGCCCTCAGCCTAGAGGGCAGAGACAGGCATTAAACACCCAGGACCCATGGATCCAGGCAATCCATGCAGTGGTGGAAGCCAACCAAGCCAAGTGCCGTCCTACGAAGGAGGGAGAGGGAGCTCTTTTAGAAAAGTGTTCGCTGAGGAATGAACCTGCCTTGAGTTCTCGGTGGTGAGGAGGAAATTGCCTCATGAAGACCTGGGGAGTTGCTTCTGGCAGAGGTTTGGAGGGAGGAGGAGCTTGCTCCATGCAAGACACCAAAGAAATGGCAGCCTTGGCATTGGAAGAGATGGGCTTGCTGGAACCAGTAAGACCGTCAATTATGAAATATTTTAAGGGAAATGCAGTTTTGTTACATTTAAGCACCAACATTAATTGGAAGAAGGCTAATAAATATCTGTACTGAGAAACCCTCAGGGAATCTACTTTGATGAATAGAGAGGAACTATTTGTAATTATCATAACAGGATAGTCTGTAAATAAATGTTTCTAAAAGTGCCTAATTTGACATTGCTAAAATCATTTGTCCTCTTAGTGTGTTTAAATTGTGAACACTTTCCATTTGCATTCTAAATCTTTCTTCTTTTCCTCTTCACCTCAAATAAGTTCCATACAGCTCTTAGGAGCTTAGGGTTCTTCATAGATTTTGAAAAGGTCAACACCTGCCAAATTCTTGTCTGAGTTATCACAAATTCTTAATCAATAGAGTCTGGATTTTTGAGGCACTCTATGAGTGAGAGTAGTTGATCATTATTACCTTAGTTATATTTATGATGTGAGAGTGTTATTCATCCCATTTTACAGAAGAGGAGAATGAGACTAAGGGAAGTTATGTCAGTTGGCCAAATTACAACCCAAGCCCTCTGATCCACCTGCCTAATGAAGCGAGAACTCCAGATTAGAAGCTATGTGGCTGTGTTTATAGCCTCTGCTCCACCACTCATTAGCTTTGTGGCCCTGGGTTTAATAGCCCCAGGACTTGGTCTTCTCCTTGGTGAAAATGTTGCTCATGATACCCGCTCAGTGTGTCTCTGAAGTGGGCCTGGTGCTGCAGCTACCATGGAAACAAGATGCAAGAGCTAGCTTCATGGAGACTACTGTTACATGAAATGAACAGACATGATTCAAATGATCCCACCAATAAATGTAGCATTTCAAGGGAAACGGTTGTGCTGAATCATTACCCAGGTGGCCCTGACCTCGCTTACAGACCAGGGAAGGCACCCTGAGGAAGTGGCCTTTGCATCAAACCTGAGTGTTGAGCGAGGGGTTAGCTAGATAATGGGGCGGGAGTGGATAGTGGTGGGAAGGAGAAAATTCTAGAAGGAAGTGTAACCTGTGCAAAGGCCCTGTGGAGAGAGGAAATCTCACACTGAGATAAAATCTGGGAGCTTAGGGACACAGGGTGTTCGGAAATGTGACAGGAGAGGAAGCTGGACCACACAAGGTCCGAAGGGACTAATATTTTCCAGATTTTATGACTTCTTTTTGTTGACTCCTGCCCCTTTCTTTTTCTCTCACGAGAACCTATTATCCTAACCACAGTATCCTCCTTAAAAAAGAAAGAAAGAAAGAAAGAAAGAAAGAAAGAAAGAAAGAAAGAACAAAAGAAAGAAAAAAGAAAGAAAGAAAGAAAGGAAAGATTTGCTTAAGAGACACTTGGTGTAGCTTCTGGCCAGTTGTCTTTGCCACCAGTCAACAGCCAGCACAAAGGGGGCTCTGCCTGGTGTTTAGGTTCCCTGGAACCTGCTGTAGACCAATGAAACAGCACATTCCTTCCCAAGACAAGAAAGCTCCTGACATTCATTATTTGGCAAAAGAGCCAGAGCTGCCAGGAAGGTCAGTGGTGAGGACTTGAAAGCTGGAAAGGAAATTAGTTTCGGCAAAACACAGAGCAGAATGTCAGCCCCTTCCACTCCCTGGCTTGGCTGCTAATCTGGCGGGCCACAGTAGATAAGAAGAGACAAAAGGTCAGGGAGGCACTCTGTCTCGTGTGCCCCACCCCTTTATTTTATTTGTGACGGTGTGATGAAGGATTCGGCCTGCTGAGCCGTTGTCTTCATCAGATGCACTTCACCTTGTGAGCGGAGACCGTTTTCTGGTGTCTCTGAGGAACTAAAGATGATGATAGGAGGAAGTCTCAGACTTCATTAGCATGGACAGACAGCTAGATCCCAGTAGTAATTATTCCCAGGATGTTTACAATGTTTTTTTTTCTCTCTTTTTTGTCAATCCAGAGTTTGCTGTGGTTTTCCTAAAGGAAGACTGAAAGGGGACATTCTCATGGAGTTGGAAAGGAGGCGGTAAAACATTGACTAATCCTTCCAGTGAGGATCATGTGTGCAGGACTCAGGAACGCTCAGAAAACCACATAGTTTAAACTGAAATTAACACAGACCCTATTTTTGGTAGGTGAAAAAGATCACATAAAATATAAGGGCCCCCAAACCGTGCAAATCAGCTGTAAATTCATAAGGAAATTGGGTTGTCTCAGAACTTTTATGGGTAATTAAGGGTTAGGCAAGAAATCTTTTCGTTTCAGTCTTAGGATTATATGACATCTTTGCAGCGTGTCCAACTTCTCTTCCTTGTCCCGTTAGGACTGGGCAATGGCTATTGGGTGACATGGATTAGTGAGGCCTTGGGGACACTATTATGAGCTTAATTCCTTTTATAACCTGACCCCAGAAGAGGAGATTTAAGTTTTGGTCCTGCTTCCATGAATCGTGAACAGTGTGACCTTGGACAAGTCATTTCACCTGGCCTCTCTGAACCTCAGTTTATTCCTCTGTGAAATCAGGGGACTATGGTCCTGTGTAGCTTGAAATTTTTATGTGGCTGAATTTAAAAGTCTGTACTTCCAACAACTTTAGGATATTGGGCTGAGCCTATAATAAAACCACTCTAGACACCCCCTCTGTTCTTGAAATACATTCTGGATGTGAGAGATGTATTTGTGCAGTGGAGGTGTTGGGAGGGAGGGTTGACCTATTTGGTTTTAAATATTTTTAAGCAACTTTAAAAATAAATAGCTTAGAATTGTTTGTAATGTGTACACTGGATTAAGAGACGTTCCTAAAGAGTTCTAGAGTACTTGAATTAGTTTATTCTCTTGGAAATTTATACTCCCCAAAGTTGTTGCTTCTGTTTCTTATATATTCTCACTTTGTTTTCAAATACTTTATTCCTAAAACATGGCAAAGTCAGTATCCACCAACAGATTCGGATGTGCATTGTTTGAACTCAGGAAAACTGCTTCTGCTTTCTGGAACTCTGAGTGTCTCGTCTTAAATCTTCTGCATTCTGGGAAATTCTAAATTCATTTGCTGAGGCAAGAAGGAGAAAAAGAAGAAAAGAAAACTCAAAAGGGATCCCAAAGAGAATCGGTCGTACTTCCAGGGAATCTGCTCAACCCTGTGTGACCTGACGTGGGTTAAACCCATCACCCTCTGCTCATGAGAAAATGGCCAAGAAACACCCAAAAGTTTTAAGCAAACAAACTCACTAGACATGGGTTATGTTCCATTAGACCACCAGACAAAGCTAATATCGCCAAACAAATAAATAAAGGGAAAGGAGGTTAGAGATGCTACGTAGGAAAGAACTTCATTTTCTCTCTTGGGACTCAAATCTACAATGTCACCAAAAACTGGAGTTTACCTGATTAATATTCTAAACCTATTGAACCAGACCCAAATCCCTGTATCTAAATATCCTGCCAACTGAACCAGAACAGGGCCAATATTTCATTTGGTTTAAATACATGTTCTCTCTCTCTCTCTCTTTTTCTCTCTCTCTGCAGAATTACCTAAGTGACTTGGTAGACAGCATTTCTCACTTAGAAAACCTTCAGAAGTGTGTGTGTGTGTGTGTGTGTGTGGTTGTAGTGGTAATAGTGGTAAAAGGATCAGGGTAGTTATTACAATAAAATATCTTTTAGAAATTGTACTTTAGATTCCTTACATCTCTGATAGGTGGTAAAAATACAATTTTTGTGAATTTGAGAATTTTTTCTTTTTTTCTTTTCCCTCTTTCTTTTCTTTTCATTTTTTTTTTTTTTTTTTTTTTTTTTTTTAGTTAGAAAAACCAACACAGCTGTGAGGACTTTCACATACAATAACCCGAGACGGTTCCTGTTTGACCAGTTCCCAGATAAAAGAAAAACAAAATGAGTATGGAGCAGTTTATCGTTTTTTTTTTTTTTTTTTTTTGAAACAGGATACATTTTTCCCATGTTTGAATCTCAAAATACTCAGCCGTAATTTAATCTACCTTTATTAGATTACCCAGTTATGTCCTGAAAATCTTGGAAACCATCTTAAATTAGTAAGGTCAGGGAGAAGCAGGCTGGATGTGAGAAATCCTGCTGCTTTCTTCGTCTGATGTGTCTCCACATAGAGAGACGTTGTGGGCCATCCCTTGATTCACGAGGGATGGGAAAGCTCAGCACCCCTCCACGGTCCCCAGTGGGAAGTCTGCCTTCTGCTCCTTTCAAGATGACTTTGGAGTAAACCCTGTCTTAAGATTGTATATTGTATATCTACAGCACAACCCAGAAATGGCCGGTTGTCCAAAGTTATCCTTCACTGACCAAAAAATGCTCTAAGCTTATAAAGCCCTACATGAAGTTGCCAGATCATCTAGTTAAATGCACATTTCAGAGAAAATGGATAATTTCTTTTTCGGGTATGTCTTGAGATACTAAAAAATTGATTAGTTATTTATCTGGAATGCAGATCTCACTGGAAGTCCTACATTTATGTTTGCTACATTTGGCAACTGATTTCAAGTCACCCCCCAAAAGGCCACAACATATTTATAGTAGAAAAAAATAATTTAAAATAAAACTCCACGTAGCAGATATGAATATTAGGCCATACAGGCAGGTGTACAAAATATGTCATCTTTATTGTTAGAGAGAAGCCTAATTGGTGTCAGAGTGCCAAATCAGCAGGAAGTTCAACCTCAGTTGTTAAGGGGTCTTGTACCTGCGCAGGGCACCATCTCAATCCAGGAGTCAGAGGTGAAGTGTCCCCAGAGTGGGAGTAGGGTCCAAACTCCTTGCTGCCATGGTGGCCAGTCATTACTCATGGCTTGGGGCACAGGTAATGGGACTTATCTCTATTTTGGGTACCCTTTGGGGCTGGGGGATATTTTTTTTTTTCCAACCATGCAGCTCCACATTTAGACTCATGATCTCACCTTCCTAATGCTGAATTTTTTTTACAAATTTTGCAAGCTTTCCTCGTTCCTCTCCTGGTTAACTTCAAAGCCATTCTCTCACTTCCCCTTTGACCTCAACCATAGTTTCTTCAGCAATCTTAGGCTTTTCTGAAAAACAGGAGAGCTGTTGTCTTCAGTCAATTTCTACTTCCTTCTCCCACCCCACAGGGAATGATCCCGAGGGAGTCATTCCTTCTGAGTCAGATTTACCTGCTTGAAATGGAAGGAAAAAAGGAGCAGGGAGACTGTAGTGGATAGATCACTGAGGAGGAAATATTTCTTTTCTCTCTACCCACTCCATGTCCAGGGGAGAATTTACTTCCTCTACCCATTAATGTTGAGCTTTGGTGTAGCTCAGTGTTACAGTGTTTGCCTGAGCATATGTGAGGCCCTGGGTTCGATCCCAGCATTGCAAAAAACAAACAAACAAAAAAAAGATTGGAAAGTATAAAAATAAGTGTTGGCCTTTGCTGTGTGACTTGCTTTGGCCAATGGGGTAATAATGGACATGACCGAATTGGGGCTGCAAATGTGCTTTTGTGGTTGAAAGTGTCCTCTTGGACTTCTGTCATCATTGACACGTGTCCAAGCAGAGCTCACCTGGACCCACTCACAGTTTGGATTCAAACCCAGTCAAGCTTGGCCTCAATCAGCTGAACCTGTCAATCCCCAGACACAAGAACAAGAAATAACTATTGACAAACAAATATGCTACTGAGTTTCAGGTGGGTTCATTATATAAAGTAACTAACAAAAAGAGGTACAAGTGAAATTATCCATTTTTATGGATTAGTAGATTTTCTTAATACTCACCTTGATATCAGAACACTTAATGTATTCAGAAATCACAAGGCATGAAGCTGTGCTTCTAGAGCTACCTCTCTCTCTTTCCAGATATCCACATCAATCTTTGAGGTTTTTTTTTTTTTAATAATAGCCAACATCATTTAATGCCTTGAAGTCTACAAAGTGTCCTCGCATTCTTTATCCTTTTGGTTCTGTTTTGTAGTGTTCACCACTGAATTCAGTGGAGAGGCGAGGATGTTATCCATAGCTCCACTTGATGAGATGGAGTCAGAAAAAGATCAAGGTTTCCCCAAGACAATTAGTCAGTCTTAAGTCCCAGATCAGAGCTGGGGCTCCAATCAGGTCTACTCACTCTTCCTACGCTCCCATGGAAGTCCCTGGAACACCCAAAACAGGGCTGAGATCTTTATAGTTTTCAGCAAATATCACTGAGGACTGATAAAGAGACCAAACCTTTGGGCCAGAGTTACAAGTATAAAGTCAAAAGTTCCCAGACAATATTTCACTGGAGGTGCTTCCCAAAGTATGTATTAGTAGGGGGTGGAGTAAGGGTGGGAAGGGAGATGGAGGTAGAGAAGATTAGATACTATTTTTAAGGTTCTTTAAATTCTGTTTAAGCAAATCACTTCTTTACTACAGGGCTTTTATGTACATGTGAAGGGATAATTTGTATGACTTCTAGGTGAGGAATACAGTATTCTGCATTTCTCAAGCTGATTTGGCCATGGAATTCCTTTATCAGGGATCATCTTATTGGCTTAAGGTTCCATGGAGGAGTTGGAGAATATCATGCTAAGTGAAATAAGCCAATCCTCAAAACACCAAGAAAACCATGATTTCTCTGAGAAGTGGATGCTGATACATAACAGGGTGGGGGAGGGGGTAAGGGAAGAACGGAGGAACACTGGATTGTGTAGAGGGAAATGAGGGAGGCGAGGGGGCAGGGGGAAGGAAAGATAATGAAGGAGACAAACATTATTACCCACTGTTCAAGTATGTTTACATGAATGGTGTGACTCTACATCGTGTACAACCAGAGAAATGAAAAGCTGTACTCCATTCGTGTACAATGAATCAAAATGCAGTCTGCTGTCATGTATAACTAAATAGAACAAAGAATAAAAATCAAGGTTCCATGGAACCCATTTTGGGAAACACTCATCTGTATCACTCAATGGCTCTGGTTCTACCCTTTGGCATCTCCCTTCTGTGCTCTCCTGAGCTGCTGGTATAACAGGTACCCTCCAAGGCCCTCTGAGCTTTTGTTAATGACTCAGTTCTAATGCTAAGAATCTTTTTACTTAAGGGGATGATAACTCGGTGTGTTAATTAAGGTTCTTTTAGTTGCAAATGCAAAACGCTACTCTGGTTAACATACTTGAAGATATTAAGAAAATTCACTAAATCAAAATGAGTAGCTGAGCGATTAGGTTTTAAAAAGAATAGGAAGCAGAGCAGGGTTGGGAGATTTCAACCCTGGGAGTTGCTGGAAATGCCACTCTAATAACTGGATACAGAGACATCCCTGTTTGCATCTCTTTACTTGGGTTTCAGGCTCCTGAGAGGGAGACGCTGTCCTGGCTGCGTCTACTCCAGGGTGACTCAACCATGGAGACAGAACAGAAGGTGCCACTGAGGTAACTACTCTGATCTGGGTAGCCATCTTGATCCATGTCCCCCACATTTGGAGAATTGCATTTTGGGGGGTTTGGTTTGAAGTTAATGCCTATAACTAAAACTACCTTTCAATGTCCATTACATTTTCTTGCAGGGTTAGAAAACATTGCTGCTTCCTGTTTTGGTCACCAAACAGAGAAGTTTAAAGATGATACTATCTAAAAAACATGAATTTCCAACACCTAAGACACACACTTGGACTGGATAAGTATGTTTGCAATTAGTCTTTCCTGAAACTCACAAACAGCTGTTCAGGGGTGACAAGACTGGTGGGTGGACTTCTCTGTACTTTTCTAATTCTCTCCAGCTCGCTCCTCTTTTGCAAATTCTTGAAGTGGAATTTATAATTCAATGTGTATATGATCCAACTGCATTGTATGCAGAGGTAGATTAATACAATCCTCTCCAAAATGAGAGGAGGTTAATATCCTCCTTGTATGTTACTGAAAGATGGATGATGTCATCAGGATGATTTCCTGGAAGAAAAAGAGGAGTGGGGGGAATTTTTGTGCATTAATTCAAAAGCAATATAAACTTATACTTTTTCAAATAAGTCATAAGTGAGGTTTTCTTCTGCCTTCTGAAATTTCAAATTCAGAAGCAAATGAGACATTTAAAAAAAAATGAGCCCTCAAGGGTACTACCACCTACCACTCTGCTGCACTGTGGGGCTTTATTTGAATATATTTTGCTTTTATTGCTTTGTTCTCTTTCCTCACTGTGATTTACAAAGCAGTGTGGGAAAATGGTTAATGCAGAATAAAAGTTAAAATTAAAACCACTTTTTCCACTATGGTGCTGTCTCCTTCCCACCCCCTCATCCCTGGGGGCCTGTTCAACTGAGTTTAGTGGCACAAAGGCCACTGAGTTCTAGAACTATATTCATTATCTAAAATGGATTTATTTCCTAGCTCCAGAATAAGATAAATGAATAGTTTGGTTATATGGTTGATAATTTGGACAGAACTGAGAAATAATGGAGCCATCTCATTTTGGGGGCACTTGTAGAATTCTGGAAATTTGCAGAACCTATCAAAAGATTCAGGTTAGTGCAAATAATTGTATGTCTGGAGATGACACTAGTTTGGGCCCAAGTAGCCCTCAAGGAGAATAAGCCGTGAGGGCTTGTGACATCAGATTTGTTAGACTGGTGCACACACATCTTCTCCTGTTCCTCTCTACCCACCTGAGAGATGACCTAAATCTTTTCACCTTGTCAGAAAACATTTCCACCCAACAGGGTACCAGCCTCAGCTCTTGTCCTCATCCAGGTCTTTGTTGGGTACTTACAATGGGCCAGGTAGAATATCAGTCACTTTCACATTCATTGTTCTGTTTCACCCCACACAACAATTTTCACAGAACGTGTTGAAATCGCATTATGCATAGGAGGCTGTTAAGACTCACAGTGATCCAGAACTTTCCCTTGATCAGACAGTTTCATTCCCAGTCATACAATAATCCAATGGACAGAGCACAGGATGAACACGGAGGACTGGACCAGGGTGAATCAGCCAAGTGCAGTAACAGTGTAGTATCTGAGCTGTCCAGGGTCACTGGCTACCATGTTGAATTCAGTCATCGCCCTCGTGCTATTAAATGGGTCACAAAGTGGACCCTGTTTTCCAGATGGGGAATGAAGGCTTTAGGAAGGTTAGGGTGGTTGCTGGTAACCAAACCTTGAGTGTCAGCCCTCAGGCAGGCATAGCTGATGTAATAAAGTGGGAATTGGTGACAAAGGACATTGATATAAGTCAGAAGAGCTTCTGATGGCAGGTAAGGACAAGGAAGATGCCAGTGGCAAGGAAGGCATTCTAAGTAAATGTGCAGGCTGTAACGCAACCCCAAGTGTCTGTGGGCTGAGGAGCAAGTGCTCTCCGCCTCCTGATGGGGAGGCTGAGTGGTCTCCTCAGTTAGCTTCCCTCCAGGAGTGAGGTGCACCCCTTCCCTGCTCTCTGTCCTCCTGGCCCAAGATGCACAGGGCCAGGGGCCCTCTAGTGTCCCTGGTACCTTCTTGTTTTCAAGGGAAGTGGGAAGCCCAAGGAGTGCTGAGGACGAATAGATGAATAAGTCACCACGACGCCTGACCTTTCTCTCCTCTCTCCTCTCTTCTGGCAGACAGGAGTTCTATTTTGAAATCAAACTGAGAGGTGAACATCACTTTGGAATACAAGCCGTGTTGAATTTTTAAAGAGGCAAACCTTACAATAGAGGAATCAGCTTTAATGAGACAAGTGAGCAGATGGGCAGGAATCAAGAAAATGGACAGTGGGATTTGGATAACTGTGTCTCTCCAAGGTGCTGGAAAATACTGGACAGGCAGAAAAAATGCTGGGATGGCAGGAATTCCATCAAGATGTATACCAATGGGGAGAGGGGAGAAGGGCGATGGAAGGGGGTCATTAGGAACAGAAACAATGATACAGGCTGTGGACTGATAATTGTTGAATCTCTGTGATGAATAAGTTGGGGTCCATCAGACTCTTCTCTGTTTATATGTGTTTGAAATTGTTTATAATATTTTTTAAAAGAGAAATACAGATATGGTCTAGTCTTCCATTGCATAGAAAATGTCATCTCCCTGGGACTATGAATGTGACCAAAGCTGAGGGCACCCCTGTATCCAAACGATCTCCAAGTTCTTTCCGGCAACCTCCAAAGGCCACCTCAAATCTGTCTACTTCTGTCCCCGCTGCCACTATCCTAGTCCAGGCCACCATCAGTGTCACTTATTCAGAAGACTATGAAGGACTCCTTACTGGCCTCCCTGCCTCCTGCAGGAATGTTCTCTTCGATCTTTTCTGCATTTGGGAGATAGGATGGGTGATCTTTTCAAAATGCTCATCTAATACTCTCGTGAGCAAATGACAAGATGCAAGCAGTAACAAGGAAGAAAGCACATGCACCCCCATGTATGTATACTATTTATCTTTGTGAAGGAAACTCTGGAAAGATAGACCAAAAGCTAATAAAAATAGTAAACATTAATTAAAATATAGGGAGCAGAAGAGCCCCCCTGAAGGGATAAGTTGGCAGTAAAACCTTCTCCAAGAGGAGTTAGGCTGTCTTCCCCGGTTGGTAGAACAATGTTGTTCCCCGGGGTGAATTTACATGACTATGATGCCTAATCTTATTATGAGACTGGATTCTATTTGCTATTTTTTTTTTTTTTTCTTTGTACCAGGTATTGAACCCAGTGCACTTAACCACTTAGCCACATCCCCAACCCTTTAAAACCTTTATTTAGAGACAGGGTCTTGCTAAGTTGCTGAGACTGGCTTTGAACTTGTGATCCTCCTGCCTCAGCCTTACCGGTGTGTGCCACCATGCCCTGCTATTTGTTAATATTTTGTGGAGGATTTTCACATTGAGATATGAGGGATATGGGTTGGCAGTTTTTTTATTATGTGATCTCTTAGGCTTGGGAATCACAGTATTACTGGTCTCAGTGAGTTGGGAAGGGTCCCTCTCTCGTATATTTTCTGGAAGAATGAGTGCAGAGTTGCTAGTATTTGTTCAGATATTTGATAGAATTCACCAGTGAGACCATCTGAGCCTGAACTTGTATGTGTGTGTGTGTAGGAGGAGATTTTAAAATTACTTATTCAATTTCTTTACTCGTTCTGGCTCTATTTACATTTTCTATTTTTTCTTCGGTCTTTCTAGAAGATTGTGTATTTCATTTAAGTTATTAGTTGGTATAAATTTATTCAGATGATCTCTTTTTAAATTTAGGGGTGATGGTGGTATCTCTTTTTCACTTCTGATCTTGATGATATGCAGCTTTTTTCTTGGCTGGTTAGATCTGTCAATTTTGCTGATCTTTTTAAAAATCTGCTTATGATTTCATTAATTTCCTTATTTTTACTGCTTCACATTTCATGGATTTTCACTCTATTTTTTTTGTTGTTTCTTTTTTTTTTCTTAATTTGGGTTCAGTCTGTTCATAATTTTCTAGATTCTTGAAGTGATAGTTTTTGTTATTGATTTTTAAAAAATCTAGCCCATTTATGCTCATTGAACTATTTTACAGTATCTGATGTTTTATCTTTTTTGTCTTGAACTGCAATTCATCTATTATGTAGCAAAAAGCATAGGGAAAAAACCATCCTGCTCCTTTTTTCCCCTGCCTCCACTTTCTTCTCAGAAAAATATATTTTGGGGGAGGGGACTGGGGATTGAATCCAGGGGCACTTAACCACTAAACTACATCCGCAGCCGTTTTCCTATTTTATTTAGAGACCAGGTCTCCTTGAATTGTTTAGGGCTTTTTGTAGTCGCTCAGGCAGGCTTTGAACTGGCGATCCTCCTGCCTCAGCCTCCCAAGCTGCTGGGATTACAGACATATGCCACTACACCCAGCATCAGAAAAATTTTAAATGATGAAATATTTAAAATAAATTGGAAAGTGGAAATAGTGCAATGAATACCCATCTCTAATGGTTTGGAAACTTTTCTTACGTAATTCAATATCATTAGCTTATTTGACAAAATTTCAGTCATACTTATTTTTATCTAATATCCAGCCACCTCCAACCTTCCAGTTAAAAAAATTCATTTATATCTGCTTCGTTAAAATCCGGAACTAAATAAGTAGCACGCATGGCATTTTGGTATAAAGGATCCCAAGTCTCTTTTAAGCTAAAATAGCTTCCTTCCTTCTTTTATTTATTTGTTTTTTTTATTATTTCCTGTTTTAAAGTTAGAATTTTTATTTTAGTTTTTTTAAATTTATTTATTTTGGGATGCTCTTTTATTTATTTATTTAAAATTTGTAGGTGGACATAATTCCTTTATTTTATTTTCATGTGGTGCTGAGGACCAAACTCAGGGCTTCACATGTGCTCGGTGAGCACTCTACCACTGAGCCACAACCCCAGCCCTACAATTGGAATTATTAACACCGATTAATTGTACAAATTGATGGGATTCACTGTGGTGTGTCCATACACACATATATGGTGTGTTTATTGTGTCTATCCTTCCTCCACCTACCCATCCTCCACCCCCAGTTCCTAGTATTTTCTTTTCTACTTTCAGGGCTTTTTTTTTTTTTTTCTTTTCAGTTTATACATTTACCTCTAAGCATTGCTTTAGCTGCATCCCATAAGCTTTGTTGTGTTTCCATTTTCTTTCAGTTCTATTTTCCTTGCTGGCTTCTTCTTTGACCTATGAGTTGTTTAGAAATGTGTGGTTAGTTTCCAAATGTGTTTTTCCTATGGTTCTTTCTGGTTTTGATTTCTGACATATTTCTGTTGTGTTTGGAGAACATGCTTCTTATGATTCAATACTTTTAAATTTATTAAGATTTATTTGATGGCCTTCCATATGATCAATCTGAGAGAATATTTTCCCTACCTTTATTGGTGCATTATAGTTGTACATGGTGGTGGAATTTGTTGTTACTTATTGTACATGCACAAAATATAACAATATAATTTGGCCACTATGACTTCTCAGCACTTCCTCTCTCTCTTTTCTCCTCCCTCCCCCGGTCCCTTTCCTCCACTGATGTCCTTTGATTTTTATGGGATTCCCGCCCTTCCCCCTTTGTTTTACTTTTCCCCCTCTAGCTTCCACATATGAGAGAAAACATATGAGCTTAATCTTGACTTTGGCTTATTTTGCTTATTATAATGGTCTCCAGTTCCATCCATTTTCCTACAAACAACATAATTTCATTTTTCTTTATGACTGATCAAAACTCCATTATGTATCTATACCACATTTCCTTTATCCATTCATCTGTTGAGGGACACCTAGACTGCTTCCATAGTTTGGCTATTGTGGCTTGTGCTGCTATAAATATGGGCACTCATGTATTGCTATAGTGTGATGACTTTAATTCTGTATATCCTGAGAATATTCCATGAGTGCTTAAGAAGAGTGAATGCCCTGGCAAACATAAGCATTGTTAAATCCAGACATGAGGTGCTGTATGATGTGAGGCAATGGGTGGTTCACAAAACCACCTGTATTCGTGAAACAGGAACAGGTGATGCTGTATGGAGAACTGAATCTCAGTGTCTACTCACCTAACCATTGCCAGGCTGATGGGAGTCCATCTGGGTATACCCTCCTGTCAGCACCAGGGCAGAGGAAAAGGAATAGGGTGAATCTTGTTTATAACAAAAACACATATTTAAAAAAGATGCATTCTTAGGCATATAAGAGTAAAATTATATCTGTGACTTAATTCATAATATTTTGAACTTTTTGAGCAAAGAAAAATGTGATAGATGTGAAAAATGTGATAGGTGGCAAAATGTGATCTTCATGTTGACACCCTTTTTTTCTGACTAATTTCTACTTATTCCTGGGGTCTTAATTCTTCTGAGGAAACTCTTCTGACCTCCCACAAGCCTGTCAGCATCATTATCATCTTCCTTCTTATTAATGTTTTTACTGAGCAGTTACTATGTGCCAGAGAATAAGTTAAGAACTTTGCCTGTTTTGCCATTTTTTTATATCACAATGACAGGAGTTATTTTTCATCCACTTTTTTATAAATGAAAACACCAAAGTACAGACAGATTGAACACCTTGTCCATGATCCTGTGCCTGAGGGTTGGAAAACTAGAATTTAGACCCAGGAAAGTGGATTCCATCATTGATTTTGTTAGCCTGTTAGCATTTATTTCTCTTGTATCCCTCAAAATTAGCCTGGGGCTTAGTGCAATGTAGGTACTCAAGAAGTTTTGTTATATATACACCACAGTTTCTGTATCCATTCATCTGTTGAAGGGCATCTAGGTTGGTTCTAAAAATCTAGCTATTGTGAATTGAGCTGCTATAAACATTGATGTGACTGCGTCACTGTAGTATGCTGAGTTTAAGTCCTTTGGGTATTTCAGGCATTTGCTGGTAAATGGATGGAGTTAGAGAATATCATGCTAAGCGAAATAAGCCAAACCCCAAAAAAGCAAAAGCTGAATGTTTTTTTTCTGAAATGTGGATGCTAATTCACAATAAGGGGAAGGGATAGGGAAGAATAGAGTTACTTTAGATTAGGTAGAGGGGAGTGAAGGGAGGGGAAGGGGTACAGGGATAGGAAGGATAGTAGAGTGAAACAGACATTATGTCCTCATGTGCATGTATGACTGCATGATCAATATGATCCTGTAATATGTATAATCAGAAAAACGAGAGATTACACTCCATTTATGTATCATCTACCAAAATGTATAAATGCATTTACTGTCGTGTACAACTAATTAGAAAAAATAGAATAAAAAAGTTTTTTAACAAAGAAGTTTTGTTAAATGGGAGTTGAAAGCTGAGCCTCAAGTCACTTTTTCAGTCTTTATTTTCTCTTTACTTCTCTTATGAACAGTTGCTCTGCCATTGCTGTTCCTGTGTTGTTGCGATGATCCATAAGCACTTACTGAAAAGGAGCAATGAAAACACAGAGGGGTCCTGCTTGCCCCTTCCCTATGACTGTACTTGGTACTCTCTCTGACTTGTTTTCAACACACTGTAGGGTAATTTGTTGTTGTTGTTTATATAAGGGCCCTTTGTCTAGTTTCTGAGCTCAGAGAGGTCAGGAACACTGTCTTAGAAATCTCTTGCTCTCCAGGGCCTAACATGGTGATTGGCATGCCTCGGTATGCTATTAAGTTTATTGAATGGATAAGTGTACCCGAGCTAGTAATAAACTCCTTTTTATCCTTTCAAGCTGGGCTTAGATGTTGTTTCTGTGAAAAATCTCCTGCAGCCTTCCTCCTCAATGCTGTGATTATACCTTATATACACATTTATAATTCCATTTATATTACCCCATACATTATTTTTTTTGTCTCTTCAACCAGACTGAGATTTGCAAAGCTTACATTATGCATTATCATCCATGTCTTACTGGCACCTAGAAATATACCAGGCCTGGAGTAGGGGCTCAATGCAAATGTAAAGCTATCAAAATGTTTGAAATTATCAAAACGGAAAACTATCAATGTATTCATATATGTCTTTAGCAGGTATTACAAATAAAGGACTATGTTCCATTTTGGGTCTTAGGGAAAGATTCCTGATGTGACTTTTGATGTGATTAGGAAATACAGAGACTCCTTAGTAGAATAATATACCACCACTGTCTCAAATCTTGCTGTCACTCTCGGTCGCTTGCCTTGGAGACATAAGCTAGTCATTATCACTTTGCATTGTGTCGCCTTTTCTCGGCTAAGATTGCAGTATGCCACACGACCATTCATTGAGTTGATACCATGACCGAGGAGAGAAAGTTGGATAAAGGATAATGCAGACATTGTGGAGAGACTGAATTTCCCTTATTACCTTGGGCAGACCATTTCCTTCCTTTAAGCCTCAGTTTCCTCATCTATAAAATCAGATCTCCCTAGATTGTCCAGCAAGCCTCTTCTGTGAGAGTCTGTGATATTTTTATCCTAAGAGTCTGTGATATTTTTATCCTAAAAAAACCAAACAGAAGGTTGTAATGGGTTTCTGCAGCAGCTCTGCATTTGTTCCCTGGGAAGGACAGGTTTGGCCAGGGGATCCTTGTATGTGAGGAGAAACAAACAAAACATGGTCGGTCCATGACCCCATGTTGCAATGTCTCTTCTTGCAACCTGGAGCAATGATTTGCAATGGTTCTAACCATCACGTCCACCAAGCAAAATAAAATATATGATGGGATAAATTAAAATTCAAGGCCTTTCTAAAAAGAAGGACAAAGATTATGAGTGATGACCTAAAATTTTCCTCTCCTACCCTCACCCTGTTATAACCACCTACAAATACGTAAGCAGTCAGACCTCCTGCTTCTGCCTGTTGTCCATGGCAGACATTGTTAATTGATTATGGCATGATTTTCTTTTAAGATCAGTCTGGGAATCTTTATCAATTCAGGGAAATTGATGGGAGTTGGCATGTGAGCTGAAATCATTTTGCCATCCTAGACTCAAATTTCCTCCTGATTCAAGTAGAGAAAAGTAATAAAAAGGGGTTTGTAATTTAAAATAGATAAGGGACTGAAGACAAGTTACCTGCTCTGGGTGCTGATTTGTGAACACAGAATTCTCAGGGCCCCTCCTTTAAAGTGCTCTGTGGTTTTTAGATTCTAGAAGATCTTGTCTCCTTTTGAGACATAGGGGCATCTATGCGACATTGCTGTTCCAAAGCCCTGGCTTCGGATGACATATTTGGATTCAGGTGATCTAGGTGGTGTCTGGACACATCAGAGGTGTGATATTAAGCCTCAGGGTCCAGGCAGCCGCAGTGAACGAGGTATCTTTTGTTAACCCCTCCCAGTTTCTAGGCAGCTTCTCTGGGGTTAGAACAATCAGATTAGGCTTAAATGAAGCTTGGGCAACAGTATCAAATAAAGCCCACAGGGCTAGCATGTGTTAAGCAGTCATTACTTGCATCTTCCTTGGCAAGGAACTCCTTTTTCTTGTCTTGTTTTAGGTTTGAATTGCTTTTATTTGTCTTAAAGACTAGATCAATAATCTCAATCTCTCTCTCTCTCTCTCTCTCTCCCTCTGTCAGTAGATCTGAAATAAATCATTTTTGATGTGGAAAGGAACAAAGAGAAAGTAGCAGAACAGCAGAGGGCAGGGAAGAAGGTACGTGAGAAGCTCATAATACAGATTATATTTACTGGATAATTTCTGTGCACCTCGTTAAAAGTGATGTGTGCTATACATTTAATCTCAACAATTTATTAATAACCTCCATCTTAACTCCAGGGAGTTTAGGACCTGGGGTGGGTGTAAATGACTTTTCCAGAGTCCCTCTGTGAGTTTGGAAAATCCATGAGTGGCTTCTGTGAAATCTTCTACCACCCCACCGTACCTCTCTCAACCTATCACAGAAGGTCTTCTCTCACCCCCCGCCCCACAACAAGGCATTAGTCAATACTTTCCCAATATTTATTAGTCAATAAGTAACAGCACTTACCTACCGACAGCACACTGGTCCCCTCTGTCTGTCTGTTGGCTCTGTTCTTGGATCCATCTGCAGACAGTTTCCTGTTCATGTGGCAAGATGTTCAGCATCAAGAACAGACTTAGTCTGTGTACCTTCAGACCCCAGTAGGAGACATGATTCTCATTCCCTAGAAATGAGTCCTTGCAAAACCTGGGATTGTGTCTTTTCAGTTTGGCTAATTGCTCAACCCCCAGCCATCACTATGGTCTACTGGTTACCATGCTAAAACAAGCGTCATTGAGTACTCAGCCCACTATGTCCCGTGATGTTGGATATCTATTTTTTTAGAAGATTTTTTAATTTAAAAAATCATCAGTATACATTTATAAAAGGATATTTACAATATAAAGCAAATACCCACGAGCCCAGATGTAAGAAATCTTCCTACTGAGGTTGGCCTGTGTTCTTTCCCAATTCTGTTCCACTCCTTCACCAGACAACTATTATGCTGAATTTTTTTTCTAGATATATTCCTTGCTTTAAAAATAGTTTAGCATGCATGTATATTTGTCAAAATAATTTATAGTGCAAGTTTGATTTCAAAATGTGCTCATTTTAAAATGTTATACTCTGTAGTCTTCCTTTTTTTTTTTTAACTCAAAACTGTTTCTGGGATTCACCTGTTATGTATAAATACATATTTCATTCATTCTCACTTCTGCCTGCTCTTTCATGTGTGGATATAAAAAAGTCTATTGTCCAATAAGGTGGAGGGAGGGAAGAACAGAAGTTCATTGGATTAGAGAAAGGGGAATGGAGGGAAGGGAGGGGGATGGGAACAGGAAAGACAGTAGCATGAGCTGGACATAACTTTTCTATGCTCATATATGGATACATGACCAGTGTAAATCCACATCATATTCAACCACAAGAAGGGGATCCTAATTAGAATAAGTTATTTTCCATGTATGTGTAATAGGTCAAAATACACTCTATTGTCCTGTGTGTCTAAAAAGAACACATTTTTTTTAAAAGTAAAAAAAAAAAAATTAAAAGGTGGAGTTGGAGAATATAATGCTAAGCAAAATAAGCCAAGCCCCAAAAACCAAAAGCTGCAAGTTTTCTCTGATATGCAGATGCTAATTCACAATAAGGTGGGGGACTAGGGAAGAATAGAATCACTTGAGATTAGGTAGAGGGGAGTGAAGGGAGAGGAAGGGGTATGGGGGCAGGAATGACAGTAAAGTGAAACCGACATTATCACCTCATGTACATAGGTGACTGCATGACCAATGTGATCCTGCAGTATATACAATCAGAAAAATGAGAGATTACACTCCACTTATGTATGATCTATCAAAGTGTATAAATGCATCCTACTGTCATGTACAACTAATTAGGACAAATAAAATCAAGAAGTTTTTTAATAACGAAGTCTTGTTAAATGGAAGTTGAAAGCTGAGCCTCAAGTCACTTTTTCAGTCTTTATTTTCTCTTTACTTCTCTTATGAACAGTCGCTCTGCCATTGCTGTTCCTGTGTTGTTGCGATGATCCATAAGCACTTACTGAAAAGGAGCCTTGAAAACACACTAATTAGAATAAACTTAAAAAAATAATAAAAAAATTTTTTAGAAAGTAAAGAAAGAAAGAAAAAATAAAGTAAAAATAAATAAATAAAATAAAATGTCTATTTTTGTGAACACACATCGGGATTGTTTCCACAGTGTGGCTGTTGAAACATGGAAGCAATGTTTAGTGTACATCTGTATGTTTCCTTGGGAATTCTATCTGTTTCACCTGGTGCTTAGAAATGTAATTGATTTTTGCCCTTAAATATTTTTTGGGGGGGGGGGTGCTAGCGATTGAACTCAGGGGCACTCAACCGCTGAGCCACATCCCCCGCCCTATTTTGTATTTTTTTTTAGAGACAGGGTCTCATTGTTTCACTGAGTTGCTTAGCACTTGCTTTTGCTGAGGCTGGCTTTGAACTACCTCTGGAGCCACTGGGATTACAGGCTTGGGCCACCACGCCCAGCACTTTACCATTTTTTAAAATCAGTTTTTATTCATTTTAAGCAGTTTTTCATCCACTGAGTTTTTTAGCAAATCATATCTTCTGTGAATAATGGCAATTTTTCTTTCTTGTCCTTATAACTCAGGATTTTTTCTTGCCTGACTGCATTGGTTAGATTTCCCTATTCTATTACATGAAATGACTTTGAAGGGCATCTGCGGTGGCCCTGCTCGGTACCGCCCAGATCCCGTTGGGAATGAAGGACTCATCCCCACAGCTCTCAGAAATGCTTCCTGAAGATGATTCTGTTTTAAGTCCTTTTGGGGGGATCACCTTGGTTGAAGAAATCTGTCTCACACAAGGTGTGCCTCCTTCTAAGAGCAAACCATACGCAGTGTCTGATTGACATGGAGGTGTAAGCCCGAGTCCCTGCTTTCCAACTGGGTACCATTCTAACGGGCCAACCCAGGTCCAGAATGTTGCATGTGGTTGGCCAAAGTCGTCTTTGGAACTATTTGCCAGCTTGACTTCTCCCTCTGCCGGAGCCGGCTTTCTTCCTCTCCCTTCTGCACACATCACTCCCAGGAGCACTCCCAGTATGCACTTGGTGTGCTCACGCCTAGCTCAGGGTCTGCTTCCTGGGCAAACAGTCTATCATAGCATTCTCATCTGCATCCTCATTTTCAAGAGAGGGGAGTGTGTTTTCAAAGTATCACCACCAAGCATAGGGTTGCACTAGAGATTTGACAGATATCCTTTATTTGGTTGAGGAATTTCCCTTCTATTTCTCATCGGCTATTTTTTTTTTTTTTTTAATTCTGAATGAGGGCACTTTTCTCCCCCTGAAATAGAGCTGTTCTTTGATGAGTTTGCTGGAGAGAACCTCTCTAGGTTTATCTGAAAGTATTTTTATTTTTTGTCTTCATTCTTGAAAGATAGTTTTAATGAGCACACAATTTTAACTTGATGACTTTCTCTCAGATACCCCTGCCATTTGGTCCCTTTTATTGTTATTGAGAAAGCTACATCTGTCCATGTGGTTCCTCTGGCTACTTTTGTCTTTGGTCTTCAGTTTCATTACACTAGGTCTGGATATAGACTTCTTTATGCGTATCCTATTTAGTATACATTCTGCTTCCAGTGTCTGTGCATTCAGATTGCTAATAAATTCTGGAAAATTCTGAACCATTATCTCTATGAATAATCCCCTCCTTTGTTCTCTTCTTCTGGGTCTCTATTAGACAATGGAAGCAAAATACTGTCTCATTCTATTTCCTGTGTCTTCTAATCTGTCATCTTTTCTATCTCCTTGCCTCTCAGTGTTATATTCTGGGTAATATCTTTAGCTCCTTCCTCCAGTTTACTTATTTTCTTTCAAGTTATGCTTACTATGCTATTTAGCCATAATATTAACTTCATAGCAAGTACCAGAGATTGAAGCCCAGGGAAGCTTCACCACTGAGCCATGTTCCTAGTCCTTATTATTTTTTATTTTTGAGACAGGATCTCTGTAAGTTGTTTTCTACCTCTTGACCTCATGACCAAGACACATCATTCTTTGAGATCCAGGTTGAGTTATCCAGTCTACCCAAGCAGAGTTAGATACCTATTGCTGAGCTGCTGAGTCTGGCCTTGAACTTGTGATCCTCCTGCCTCAGCATTCCAAGTTACAGGATTATAGGCATGCCTAGTGTAGTTCTAATTTCTAAATTCTCACTTTTTGTATTGCCTGGGTCATTTTGGTGGTTGACCCATAAAATTAAAAAATTAAAATATATTGCATATACAATACGTTATTTTATATCCTGTATATGATCATTTCAAAATTTGAAGTCCTTGGATAATCTAATTGTATTGTTTGACATTTTGACTACCTTTTACTCACGGTGGCTATTTCTTATGCATTTGATGATTTTTTAAAATTGTGAGTTTATAGTTAAACTTAATGAGAATCTTGGTGGAGTATATTGAAGGTGCTTTTGTGCAGAGAGAATTTGTAGCTGCTTCTTCAAGGAGTCAAGAGACACACAACTGGCCTGGGACTACTTTAGTCCCTCTGAAGAGCCCAGTTTAACGAAAATGTCTCAGGCTCAGCAGATTCACCGTGAAGACTCAAAGCACAGAGATGATGGTAATAATTACTCTGATGCCTACATGCAAATGCTGCCAAAACTGGGTTGTATTTCTGCTTCTCTTAGATCTGGGCTGGCCCTGTGACTTGCTTTGACCATGGAATGCTGCAGAATGGACAGTGGGCCAGTTCCACACCCAACTTGACCTTCAGTCTCTGGAAGCCCAGCTCCACCACCTGACAGGTGTAGACTAAGCTACCAGAGAGACCATGTGGGACAGGAAGAGGTCATCACAAAGTTTCAGACCCAGCTGAACGTCAGCTGAAAGAGGCCACATGCATGAGCTCAGACATCACAGCCAACCAACCAAGGACTGGCACCTCTACAGTTGTGAACCAAAATAAACCTTTTTTCCTTTAATTTGTTAACCTTAGGTGTTTTGTCACAGTCATGGAAAGCTGACTTATTATGTAAGTATATTGTGAGTGGCTATTTAACGTAGAGAAAAACAGTTCTTTTGCCCCCTTTGGAATGCTCAATAAGCATTTTTTTTTAATCAATGGATCAAACAATTTGCATTTTAATTTCTTAAGTCCTCCTTGCCTCAACCTGCTCTGGCTGTGAATTATTGCTGACCCTTCTTGCTCTGGGACTTGCCCATTTTCCTGCTAAGATGCTCCAGCATTTGGAATCAAGCTGTCAGTCACTTCTTTTCACTGACCTTTATTAATTTCAGAGTTGAACATTTTAAAATCTGGGGTCAGATCAGCTCCTCACAGAGAGGAATTTCTAACATCCTCTTTCAAATGTGCATTCAAGGGCAGAGTTCATGTGAAGACCCTGGCAAAAATAAAAACAAAAACAAAACTTTGCTTGTTTGTTCCCAGGTCAAGCAACTCATTCTGGGAAAAGTCTCATGAAAGTCTGAAATCTGAGGCTGCTCCTTAAAAAAACCATCATTTGGATCTAGAGCTCCTTTAACAAGAATCCTGCTGGTGTGGAGGTTTTACTGGCAGTGCAAGCACTCATTTTACAATTCTACGATGGAAGCCTAAGAAAATGAACTCACTAAAGGAAGAAAAAGCAAGAGATAAGGTCCTTACAGACAATGCAAATGGAACTCTGCTCTGTTCACGGTGTCTAGCCATTGCTGCCTGCACCTGCCTCTAGTTTTGGATGGACAGGCTTCAGCATTGTCTGAAAGGAGGAGGCTCGAGCCCATGGGCTGACCCTCTTCCCAATGGCAAACTGATCTACTGGGAGGACACCAAAAAGATATTTTCTGAGGATGGTTTGCTGGGGGTGGAAAAAATGAAGAGAAGGTGGCATCTTCATTTCTACTGGATAAATCACAACCATGATTTTTTGCTTGGAGACCACAGAAAGATCCTTATTCCTCCTTGATCCAACACCATGTTATCAGGACTCTAACCTGATTGCACCAAGTAGTAAGAGTTTGCTTTCCTCTGTCTTCATTCTCTTGCCTGGTCAGCACTTTGCAGGATTTGTCTAAGATTCTTGTGAGTTCTCTGGAGTCAAGAGTTAGCTGGTTTTAAATTGATGAGTCTTGGTTATCAGTTGTTCAATTCATACATCTTAGGCCTGGCAAAAGGAGAGGGACTGCATGTCAAGTGAGAAGGAAATCCTGCATTTATGAGAGAGAGAAGTGGAATAAGGAAGGAGAGAATACAGGCATGAAAGCAAAAGACGAGGGGACCAAGGCTGCGGTTGGCTAGGAAAGTACTTCAGTAGAGGGTAATTGTTTAGGTGACTAAAACATGTTCAAATCCCATCTGTGCTACTTACTGCCTCGGTGACTTTCATCTACTATGACTATTGTCATTTCTCTTCTAGATTGGATCTTGTTTTTCTAAGAATGTGTGTCAGTTACACATCACAGACACCAGCACTGCCCAGGGAACTTGGTGTCATTTGAGAAGTCAGAAAGACCAGAACCCCTACCAACCATCTCCCTGACCAGCCTGGTGAATGCCATGCCTGGACTTCCAATCTTCAGAGTTAATCCAATAGGCAGGAAGCTTCCTCCTCTCTTGCTTATTCCTCTTTGATGTGACTGTATTAGCAAAGACTATGTAAGTAGTCACCTCTTGAGGTCAAGAGTCTTAAACCAGCTCATTACACAATCTTGTTTTGTTCTTTATTCCATCCTTTCTTTCTTTAATGGCAGGGGAGGAATGTTTTTCTGGTCACTCAGTCAAGATGAAGGTCTTGCAGTGCAGTCTCACCAGGTCCTAAGATGGTCAGATGGTCAAGTCTCCCACCTTCTCTTAGATTCATTACCCACCCACCCTCAACTAGGGACGGGCATGGGGGAAGGGCACCAGCACGCTCCTTCCCCAATCTCCCCCCCCACCCCCCCACCCCCGTGCCCACTTACTCCTTCTCTGTGTCTGACCCACATGGACTCCCTGTCTCTGGAATGTTCTGGGGGTTCAAGCAACCTCTCCTTTCTCAATATTCCACAGTCTCTCACCAGCCCTTCTCTAGTAGTACGTCTGAGCAACATCAAGCTCCTGGCTGTCTTTTAAAGTTCCCACCACCGGTTTAGAGAAGAGTCGGGCACAAGATACACAGCATTGCCCTCTCCAAAGATGTCTTCCTCTCTGCCCACCCCTTCCTGCGGTTTGAGTCACCTATCAAACCTCAGAGGACATTTCTGTATCAACTCCCTCCAGCATGTTGAAATCCACTGTGTCTTGGGGCCTCCGTGAAAACGTCTAGTTTAGCATCTTGTTATGTAAACCGATTCCCGAGGGCGCGGCGGCAAATGTGGTGCATCTTCTGGGAGCGTGAATTTTGGTCACAGATCTGTGGTGAGAAGAGCTGGTTGTGGAAAGGAGTGCCTGCAGGGCAGCACGTTTGAAAACATTTGCGGGTGAGAAATTCAAATAAAGAATGAAAACAGATTATCCCCTGAAGCAGCAGCCACAATCGAACGCACTTTAAAGTCAAAGATGAGGCTTTGGAGAAATCCCTCATCTGGTGGCTCTTTCCACCCAAGTCCCTGGCCTGCCTCCAGTCTCTACTTCCATCCATGGTGAATGCTCACACCTCTCTTTCATTAGGAGACAACCTGGGGGCGGGGGAGCATGTTTTGAAGCTCTGCAAGAAGACATTATCGGCTATTTACTAATTGCAGTGGAGATAGTAATCAAGTCACTGAGAAGCTGTACTGACCTCCTGACATTCATTATCACATCTTTGGCAGACTTACACTAAATTTTCAGGGATGAGGAAACAAAAGAAAAAGCTCATTGTTTCGTATTTTTCTCCTGGAATCCAGGAAGTCAATGTAGAATAGAAAGAGCCACCAAAGCGGTAAGTCTGCACACCTGGGGCTCCTGAGCCCCTAAAATGTGGTGGGGTCACCAGAGTTGTATAAAATGCAGGCTGGATTTCAAAGACTCGGTATTTTTAAAAAGGTGGGGAAATAGATAACATGAATAAGTTTTCATATTGATTACATAGTGAAATCATACTTTGGATATATTGAGTTAAATGAAGTCTGTCATTACAATTAATTTTATCTTTTTTAAAAATAAAAAAAAAACCTTTTTAAAAAGCATAGCTACTAGGAAATTTAAAATCACATATATAATTAGTATTTGTAAACTGTTCTGTTTGTATCGCAAAACTCTGACTTTGGGTCATCCAGTCGAATGGTCAGCAAGCTATGGTCCCTGGGTGGAATCCCGCTCACTGCTTTTGTGAATAGCTACACTGGAACCCAGGTACACGTACTCCTGTGCATACTGTCCACTTTAATAGCAGTTGGGTTGTCATGAAAAGCACAGATTTTGAAGTCTGATGTTCATTTTCTATAATCTCAAAAAACTGCATATGTCTGATAGTCTAACTAGACATATTTTCCAGGTGAGAAAGCGAATTCCAAGAGAGACAAAACGACTTATCCAAGGGCACGTAATATGCCAAGATGGAGGCAGGGCGCCTCCCATCCCTGCTGTTTGTGCTGCCTTATGCTTCCACTTATCTGACCAGGCTCGGAAGGAGGAAGGTGTTCTGCATGTAGGGCTGGTTCAGTCTCCATCTTACATTGAGGAACTTATCTCCATCCCAGAGCACAGGAAGGCCCTGAGAAGAGGAAAGCACAGGAAAAGGCTCCCAGAGAAGGTTGGAGCTCACCTGGATGGGGCAGGAGGCAGAGGTTCCTATGGCAACTCTCCTATTATACATAATGTAATGCTGTATTCACTACATCTCAGAGTTGATGAAATAAAAACCTCCATTTAGAACATGTTGAATCTTCTGCAGAATCCTTTTCCAAGTTATTGGCTATGATATTACTCAATGATCTTTAATAAGGATAAGCCAGATGATACATATTTCCTAGGACTTTGTGCCAGGAAAAAATGTCTTTCCAGATGGACTTTCATAGACTTTTAAATTATATAATAAGAACTGTACAACTGAACGTGTTGCTCATTTTGTGTTGGCTACCAGGATGATTGAGATAAATCTGTGCTTAATTTCAATTATCGTGTATTTGTCAGCTTTCTGTTATTATAAGGAAATACCTGAGACAACTAAATGATGAAGAGAAGAGGTTTATTTTGGAGGTTCCAGTCCCTGACTGATTGACCTCATTGCTTTGGGCCTCTAGAGAGGCATATTATGGCAAGAATGTGTGGTGGAGCAAACCACTCATCCCATCCCTCAGGAAGCAAAAAAAGAGAGGAAGAGACTGAGGATTCACAGTACCCTTCGAGGGCATTCTTCCTCCAGTGACCTCGGGAACATCCATGAGGCTCTGTCTCCTACAAGTCCATAGAACTTCCTAATAGTGTCATCCTGGAGATGACACTTTAGCACACAGACCTATGGGGACAGTAATTGAAACCACAGCAGGAATGGTATATTTGTACTCTTCTTTCAGTCTCCAAACTTTTATATTAATTGTTCAGCTTTAGTAACCCATTTCTTTTCACACTTACTAAGCTGCCTCTTTTGTGCTTTTTCAGCACTTATCCAAGGTCAATTAAGAGCTGCACCCCTGAGCCACACACAAAAAAAATTTCTATTCTCAAGGGATTTGCAATATGAATATTGAGATGAATAAAAATACCCACTGGCCTTATGATCAAGGGTGGCAGCCAGTCTTTCTCAAGGAAGAGGCTCTACCCTATGCAGTGTGATTTCAGGAACCACCCCAAACTTCCCTGGATCCTCACATGTCATTTTCTCACAAGCTATGATCAGGATGGTAGATGCATGGTTTAAAATGGACATTCCCAATCTCTGTGCCCTCGAAGGACATCATTATCACACCCAGAATTATTATTATTATTTTACAAATCTATTATATTCAGGTTGTGATACACAGCTATTGCTAATCAATCAGAAAGGGATCTTAAATGAAATAGACATGCCCTTTCATAAAAGGCCACAAGAAGAGGATCATTCATTGGAGTAAAATCGCAACTTGCTGTTGAAGATTAAATAATTGTGGAAGAAAGAAAACCAGATAGAATGTGACATTGGTCATTAACATTTTAGTGTAAATTAGGTGACTTTTTTCTCCCGGATAGGTTCCTGTAAGTAACTTGACTGATCTTAAAACACTGGCCACCAGGGGTTTGTAAAGAAGCAGAAAATGGAAGACTGGAGAAGGGCTCAGAGTGAACTTTGCCAACTCCGCCATTTTGCAAGTCAGTGGTATTCTACCTAATCATGGGGAATCCCTAACTCTCCCTGGCCCTCTAAGCCCTGGAGGGCAGGAGTTTTGCCTTATACTGCTACCTCATTCCATTTCCATTTCTTTCTGTCATTCTCATTACATATTCTTCCTAACTGTAATACTCCTGAACACATGTGTATTTAAAGGAGATTAATCATTCAAATACCATAATTAGTTCAAGAATTGTGTCTTTTTGAGATGGAATGAACTAATTAATTTTTTTTCTCTCCCAGGGAACCTGCTCTCAGATGTGAGCTAATTAGTGAGCTGCACATCAAAAGAAGTGAAGTGTATCTTGTAAATAGGATTTCATTTAAAGCAGATCAAAGGAAGATTTATCAATCCATTCCCCATCCTCTGATTTCTGAGAGCATCAGGCAGATGGTGAAGGGAAACTACAAAAGAGGGAAGTGGACCTAGAAAAGAGCAACTGTGATCCCCAAGTCAAATATTGAGGGGAGAGAACTAAATATATCCAGAGGAGGAATTTGACTTTGGGGGTCTTTTAGGGTTGGGTTTCTGATGGAGATCTGTATTTGTGATCCACACTACAGATAAAACTATAGGCTTATAACATAAGGTCTCTAGACTCGGTTGTGTCTGACCAGTTGGCTTTGTGACCTTGGGAGAGTAGCACAGTCTCTCTGCATTCACTTCTCTCATCTGTGGTGTATGCATCTCAGTGCCTTCTCTAACCATCTCCCAAGAGACTTGTGAAGATCAAGTGAGATGATTAATATGACAAGGGTTTGGAAAAAATCTAAAATGGCTATACAAATGTGAAGCATGTTTGGCATTATTTACAAGGTCTCCATAGGCAGAATGTATTAGAAGAAGAGGAAAGTTTCCCAGATGATTTTGGCCAAAATTCCAGCCCCAGGAAAACAATATCCCAGTGGGCTGTTTCTGCGGAGCAGATTCGCAGCCTAATTGCTCAAACCTCCTTTCTCCTGTGATTATAATTAGAAATTAGCTTCCAAAGAAAGAACAATGCAAAGAAAGAAAGGGGGTGGAGAGCTCTTTTTGTTGTCCTTTGAAGTTCTAGATTTCTGAACATGGCAGATTTTGCAAGAATGATCTTGTTTGTCTTTCTGTGTCTGTGAACCAGAAGGACAAATGGGACCCAAGTAGCTGGTGATTGACAGTGAGAAGGGCCTTGTGCCTTGAATTTACATTGCAAACTGAGGTAAAGGAAATCAATAAATTCTTTTTTGCTACAAAAATAGCTTTATGTCATTTTTTTGGGTGGTGATTGTCAAACACTAAGAATTTCAAAGGGGATGAAGAAGTGGGTAAGATGTTCCCTAAGGAGAAGTTCTATGCAGAGAGAGAAACAAGGCTTGCTCATTCCTTCCAGCAAGAGCAGTGACACGGACAGAAAAGTGTACTTTGATTTTCTGATGGGCAGTGGCTCAGGAAGCAGCTGGAAAGAGGTGGCTCTGGGCATCCCTGGAAGGTCTCTTGTCCTTGGAGAGGCATTACAGTTGGTAATAATAGAAAACTGGAGCTGACCACCGGGTCCATGGACACCTTGCAGATGGACGTGAAAGTGCTCTCTTCCTTTCTGACTTCTGTAAACAGGGAAAGCAAACCTGGGCAAATAAGAGAGAAAAGAAGGCCTGGAAGCTACTCCCACAGCTTCAGGCAAGGTACAAGGTCCAGGAAGGAACAGCGGATGGAAGAAGGTGTTGAAAGAAGATAGTTAGTCCTACTCTAAACAACGGTACTTCAGAAACTGTGGCACTTGAAGATGGCAATATTTTTTGACTAAATTATTTTAACCCAGATTAAATTCATGTAAGATTAAACATCTTTAAAGTGTGCACATTTGGTTCGTTCACAATATTGAGCAACCATCTGTTCTTTTTAGTTCCCAAGCATTTGCATCATCAGCAAAGGAGACTGTATATCCCTTAAGCAATCACTTCTCATTCCACCCTCTCCAGAAGCAATATTTTCATTGGAGGCTTTTCTATTGTCCCCAGATCACACCCAGGGCTCACTTGATGCCTTCTTCAAGCCTGGTTGCAGACCCTTTGTCAATGTGTTTGCATAGACACAGTGTTTGCATCTTTGAGTGCAATGGTAAAGCTGGCCCAGGCAACAGGAGTCTCCCAAGACCCTGTGCCAAGTGATGCCTAGGTGCCTTTGCCCAAAGTCTGCATCCCTAATAGAGGCATGCCAGGCCTTCAAGAAGGAGTTTACAGATGTTTAATGAGAAATATACATAGTATGTTTAAGAATGACTATAGATCCAACCCAGGAGTGGGAGCGTCTCTTTAGACCACATAAATTTTCAGCTGGATCTGAGCCTTTACTTGACAGCACTATATCCCTATATCCCAACACAATGTAGGGAGAGTTCAGTCAACAAGGGTGGACTCATCCACTACTATGGTGGTAAGCATCAGCATTGGGAGCCATCAGAGCTGGGTTGGAGTCTTGCCTTGGCCCCTGTGCACTGGTCTCTTGCTGTATCTGAGTCTCACTATTCTTATTTGAAAAAGAAGGTCATGGTAATATTTCTCCTGTAGGGTCATGGCGGATATTTCATGAGCTAATCCATGTCAGATGTAATAAAGTTCCTAATACAACTTCTCCCTTGTTGGAGGCTTCTGCACCCTGTAGGAAAAATATCTTCTCAATTGTAGAAATGAGAAAGATCTAGAAGGTACATGACTTTGGAAAAGTAAAGAAGGATCTCAGCTGCAAAAATAGGGCTATGGGGTCAGCTAGGAAATAGTAGAAGGCTTCAAGCCAACTATCAAGAAACAAGACACCACTTGAGTTTCTCACTTTCTGAGTCCCAGCAAAATATGCTCAAAGGCCTCTTCAAGCAGCTGGGGGTCAAAGAACAAGATTGATGGGGTCTGTCCAAACAAACAGCTAGCCATTGGCCCTGTATGGTCTTGCAAAACTAAACCAATGACCTTTCTTGACTAACCTCCTGCAATAGGAATCTACTGTCCCATGGAGGCCCTGTCCCTTGGCATCCCAGATGATGCTCCCCGCCTGGGGTGTGAGAACAGAGTCTGTATTAAGCTGCAAGGGGCAGATTCCCAAATACAGGGAGGAGCTTGTATCAAGATGTGGTTACATTCCCCACTCTGCATATCTGCATTCCCACGGGAGGCAGGATACATTTCTCCCACTCCATGTAGGCCCCCGAATTCTTCCTACAGCAAGCTAAACAAACCAGTGACATGAACCTAACTGTGTCTGCTTCACCCAAGTAGATTGTTTCCCGGGGCCATGGCGCTCTCTGAGACTTGCCATGTTGGGGAAAGAAAAATATTCTATTTTAGAATGCTGAGGGATTCAGTTAAAATATCTAAGGAGCATGTGGGAGCCATTCCTTGCCATCCACTGAGCATTTCCGTCTCTCTTCCCAGGAACATGCAGAGTGACGTTTCCCCACCTCCAAAGTGAGGCGTGATTGTGTCGTTGGCTTTGGTCAGTAACGTGAGCAGAATGAGGAGAGGAGACAGACATTTGTTACTTCTGGCCCATGGAAGCGCATGGAGCCTCTATCTGCCTCTCTCACCAAGTAAGCAGACTGAGCCGAATCCCCCCGTTCACCCATTTTGGATATTTAGAGTGAGTGAGGGATAAATATCTGTTGTGCTAACCCTCTGAGGCTTGGAGAATGAAGTTACTGCAACATAACCTAACCTCTACTCACTGATATGGAATGCTTCACGTTGTTTGCTATGGAAAACTCCGTCATTGCTCCCACGGGATCCTTAGTTAATTCAATATTATTCAGTAATCCTTTAATGCAGGGAATTCCTTTGGGGGAAGCTCTAGAAACACAAAGTGACTTAATGTCTGGGTTTCAGAAACTCTGTACATGTCTCTACTTTCTCCTGTCATTCAAGTTTGATATTTTTTCTTTACTGCCTACTAGAAATTATAGCTGATTTTGTACAATAAGTTTGCTAAATCTTTAAGAACCCTGGAGGACATTGTATTATTGATGAAGGTAGAGAAAGTAGTCATCAGACCTATAATGTTGTACGGAAAAGGGGGAACAATCTCAAAACCAGAACAAGAAAAGCCAATGATGTAGCATCATCACCAAAGGGAATTACTGAGTGAAATTTACCCTCATTTTTGAAGGGCTTCAAGTCAACTTCATAATTTAAAGCATTATTTCTTCACTTCCTTTAAGTTTTATATTTCAACCTTCTTACTTTTTTTCAATTTTTTTTTATTCTTACAGACTGCATTTTGAGTCATTGTACACAAATGGGGTACATCATTTCGTTTCTATGGTTGTACGCGATGTAGATTCATACCATTTGTGTAATTACACATGTACATACGGTAATGATGTCTGTCTCATTCCACCATCTTCATACCCCCTCCCTCTCATTTCCCTCTACATAATCTAAAGTTCCTCCATCCTTCTCTCACTCCCCACTCCACCACCCCCATTATATATCATCATCCACTTATCAGGGAAAACATTCAGCCTTTGTTTTGGGGGGATTGGCTTCTTTTGCCTGCTCATTTAATCATCCTCTTGATATGAATTCCTTCACATGTATCATTTAGCTTGCTTTTGTAGATAGGGCTCCTTTGAAATGAAAGCGCTATTATTTTATTATTTTTGTACTTTGTATTTTTGTATTTGCTCCATCAAACAAGATTCTGAGGTAGGTGAGCAATGCACTTGTTAAAATCCCCATTTGACCGACAGGAACTCTGAGCCTGACAAGGGCCAAGTAAATGACATGTGGCAACAAAGTGACGGAGGAAGGGCTCAAAGTGAGATCTCCTGGCTCAGAGAACTAACAGAAAAAACAGGAGGACCACGGTTCTTACATTTTTAAAAACGCTGCTTTTGGAAAAAAGCTTGGAAATAAACATTAAAACTGAAATGAGTTGTGAGAAAGGGCCGTGATTATGGGAGCGTGCTGTTTAAAGCATTTTCTTTAATGCTTTTCTAATAGTGGTTTAAATATGAATAGAAACTGGAAACAGGAAATAGAAAACTTACCGAGGTCGAGGGGAAAGTGGTCTTGTCTTTTACATTCCTAATGGAGAGTGGAGCAATTCTGACCCAAGTGTGGCTGAGACCAGAATTCAGACCCTCGTGAGGTTTGTACTTGTAAATCTGTCAAGTTGGAGAAACAATCAAACACAAATGGATTTTGGGCACTACAGGCTCTGGGTTGGGGTGTTGAGTGGATTTTTGTTGTTTCCTATATAGGCATCTGATGAGTGAGGTGTAGTTGTTAGTTCTATTTTTCACACGAGAACATGGATACTCACAGCGGGTGTTAGGGTTTAGGTAAGAGGTGTCCCTGGAAAGCGCATGTGTGAGACAATGAAAGAACTTTCAGAGCTGAAATGGTTGGGTTATGAGGGTTTTCGCCTAATCAGAACATTAATCCACTTGAATGGATTAACTGGGTGGTAACTGCAGGCAGGTAGGGTGTGGCTGGAGGAGGTGGGTCACTGGGGGTGTGCCTTTGGGACTTATATTTTGCCCTTGTTGAGCAGAACTCTCTCTCTCTCTCTCTTCCTCTTCCCTCCCTCTCCCTCCTTCCTGACTGGTCTGTCTGAGCTGCTTTCCACTTTGCCATGAGGCCCTGCCTCACTCAGGCACAAAGCAATGGAGTTGGCGGTCTATGGACTGAGATTTCTGAAACCATGAGCCCCAAATTTTCCTCCTTTATAATTGTTCTTGTGAGGTGTTTAGGTCACAGCTGGTGGAAAATCTGACTGGTTAAGTAACTAGCTCACAGCTATATGGCTAGGACGTTCTAAAAGTCAGAACTGGATTCAGCCAGCTTGACATCAGTGTGCATGCTCATACTCACTGTACTGTATTGTTCCTGAGCTGTTCTATTTGCCATCATTAGGTAGGTCTTTGAGGAATTAAGCTTACACTATTTCCCTGGAATATGGATTTGTCCCTTTCTCCTTACACCTACTTATCTTATGTCCTTCTCACAACTATTTAATTCTTTTCATGCTCAGGATGAAAAATAAGTGTCATCTCTAATGTCACCTCCTATCGATTAGCAGTGTCTGCCTGCAATGTGGTATTGACAAGGACTCTATGACTACAGGAAAATTTGCTGTGATTGATTTGCAATGTCTGCCACAGGCACAGAAGGGAGAAGTGGTGGCCAAGAGCAAGCAATTTGCCTGCCAGCCTTTGGGAAGGTGGGTGAAAGGAAGCACATGGATTGTGGGCATAGGCCACTGCGTTTAAGTTCTGCAAGCCACTGAAGGAAAAGGGAAGCTATTTTGACTCAAAGTCACTTACAAGTAATGAGAGAGAAATTATGAGAGAATCCCAGGTGAGTGACAGGCCCTGTCCATAGCAAGACTACTATTTTTCTGCCCCTGACTAGCAGCAAGACCTCCCCCTTTCCCTCTGTCAGGTTTATTTGCTTATCCAGTAAATATCAAAGGGCTACCACGTGCCAGGCATTATTCTAAATAGTGAGGAGAGAACAGAGAATGAGAGGGATAAATCTCTGCTCTCGTGGAGTTTCTATTCTAGTGGGGAAAGAAGCAACACAGGAGCATGGAACAACACAGGAGCATGGGAGAACACAGTTTAATCTATAACATTTCAATGTTAAGTGCTGCAAAAAATTAAAGCAAATCAGAAGATCCAGTGTAGTGAGGCAGGGGTGTTGGGGGGGACATGTGAGGAAGGAGATGTGGGGGAGGGCCTGTTTGGTCAGCTCTGCATAGCGGGTACCTTCAGACTCTCCGCCACAGCCGTATGCAAACTTGAGCTTCTGAGGGCAACCATGCTTTCCCTTCCCAGACCCTTACTTCTGCCATATGGTCACGGAATTGCTTGCTGGAGACCCGCTCCTGTCCACCTGTGCTGTTCCCCAGCTGGTGCAAGTTTCCTACCTGTCGACCTCATGACCAAGACGCATCCTTCTTTGAGATCCAGGTTGCATTATCAGATCTACCCAAACAGAGTTAGATATCTCTTCCTGAGGTTGCTATAACTCTCTGTGTTTTGCTTTTGGGATGTTTGGGACTGCCAGCCTTCTCACTCCAAGGTCTCAGTTGGTCATTCCCAGCCTCGCCTCCCCTAGGAATTAGTGTCCAAGGTTCTTCTGTAGCCCCAATGCCTGATTAAAGCTAGGTACATGATAGGAACTTAACAGCTGCGACGTGGAGGAGAGGCTGGCTGGCTGGAAGCACCCATGGGTCTCACACTTGACCTTTCACAGGTGGCTTTAGCTCTCCGAGCTAGTTTTCTCATCAATAGAGACAAAAATATCCAATGAAAAGGATGGTTATGAGGATAGAATGAGATGAGTCATGTAAAATAATTTGTAAAATACCTGACCCAAAGTTAGCTCTCAATAAATGATAGTAATTGGTAGTAAGTCTCAAGCTGAGTACCTAATAGTTGTAACAGTGGCACATCGCTGACAGCTAATGGAGTGTAGAAGCATGCACCGTGAACGGAAGGATGGAGCCGGCTCCTGTCTTTGTGACTGTGCTGACTCGGAGTGACGGCTCTCTTCTGAATGCTGCTGTTTCCATGTTTCTTCAACAATGGACTACCTGGCCTCCCTCTGTCTCTAACCTTAGCCTTAGGTACCTGGATAGGGCTTAAAAGAATGTCATCTTAATTCACCATGCCTGTGGCTTGGGGTGCCATGACAGGTTTACTGGCTAGGAGATGGATATCTGCATCATGTACAGTCACACTGCTCCTTATCCTTTCCGTTCACCTTCTCTTTTTCTCATCTGCATGTCAATAACTAGTCATTTTTGTGGCTTTTAATGCTTCCTAAGTGTTAGGAGCCTGTATACAGCACTAACTGGGAGGGATACTGTGAAAAGAGTTTATTTGATATTTTAAATCTAATTTCTGAACACTATGCTCATGTTTCCTCCTGGTGGTTTGAATATTTAGACCCAGTACCCGGGGCTTTGCCAAACAAATTATTATCGATGTGTGGAGTTTAAAAATGCAGGCAGGAGAGGTTTCTTACTGTGCTAACTGGTGGCACTGCATGCCTTAGCATAAATCATGCCTGCAGCTGCGGGGCCATCCTGGCTTCATGCTTACTGATCTGTGACACAGGCTTGGGCCTTCCCCTAAGCATGTCTGATTCCCCATCTGCTGTTGTAGAACCCGACCGACTTCTGCTTGTGGGCCAAAGGACAAGGAACAGCAAAGTCCCTCCACCTCTGACATCTCTGACATGGTCGCCTTCCTGCCTGGGAGACCAAGAGGGGTAGGAGCAGATGTCAGTTGTAGGGATTGTCACCAAGGCCCTGAGCACCACGGCAGAGGCCAAGCCTGCCCTTGCAACTTTTGGTATACAGTCTGCTTCCAAAAAAAGAGGTTAAATCAGGAAAGAGGTGAAGCTCGAGGAAGCATATAGAAAAGGTAGGACGCACATATACACACATGCATGAGCTTGCACCAACATGCATGTGAGTGTGCATTCAAATCATGCTGACGCTGAAACTGTAGTTTCAAAATATTTAACCCAGGAGATTGTTATGATATAGTATTTAAAAAGGTAATATTAAAAATGCATATATATATATTTACACATACACATATATATGTGAAACTTTATAGGTGTATACATGTAAAATAGGTAAATGATTAGAAAAAAACTAGAAGAAAACATAAAAATGATAATTATTGTCTCAAGTTGGTTGTATTGCATACAAGTTTTATTTTCTTTGTGATCTTTTTTGTATTTTCCAAATGTGTACAGTATTCAAATATTATTTTGTAAATTATTATTTGTAGCAAAGCAGTAAGACAGAGGGCCAGAATGACAGATGACAAGAGGCAGAGAACTTCAGACAAGTTACAAGGGATGAGGACCTAGCTCCAACTGGCTAAATAATAAGCGAAATGTATCGGGTCACTTCACTGAAAATCTAGGAGCCCTAGGCTCATGCATGGCTGGATCCAAGTGCTCCAGCAATAGTCTGAGGATCTTTGTCTCCCTCTTTCTTCTTTTCTCCTCTTCCTTCTCCTTGGTCAGTATGGTAAGAGGCAGCAGGGTAAAATGGGTGAGAGGATGGGTCCCAGAGGGAGGCTCCTGGCTGTGCCTGATCATAGTGATCTAATTGTACGGTTTGTGATGATCAATGAGTTAATATATGCAAAACACTTAGAGCAATTCTTGGCTACATAAAGAACACTCAGTAAGAGTCCTTTGTTATCACCATCACCACCATCACTTGTCTTTGCTGGTCTTACTTTGCAGATAATGGCAAAATAGCTACCAGCATCCCTGTACCAATAGACGTTAAGCTTAGCATCCACACTAGAAAGATTTCTCTTTGTATTTAAATAGCAATCCTGGGAGATTCTAATGGGTCTCATTTGATTCTATGTCTAAACTCAAACTAATGACTGTGGTCCTGGAAGAGAGGTACACTTGCTGACCAGTCTGGGTCATAGCTCTTTCCTGTGGTGGTGGGACTCCATAATGGACATTTTCACCAGGGAATCATAGGGTGGAAGAAAAATTTCCCAAAAATAAGAAGACTAAGAATAGGTGATCAAAAAATTATTGCTGTCAAAGAAATTCTTTCTTAGCTTTAGAGTTCTTAAATATCTTACTGCCATAGAAACCAGTGATTGATCTTTAGGAATGGCCTTAACTTGGGTTCCACAGACCCATAACTTGTAGCAGAGAAATGGATTCTGTCCCAGCATGGCTTATGATCATGCAAGCTGGGGAAAATGGAGAGTTTGTATAATGCTACCTAATCCACCTTGTGCCCAGTAGGTAGATAGGCGCTTGACACCTGGACACCTAGAAAGGACATAGGTATTTGTTTATCAGAATTAAGCTGTTAGAGTTTGCACAAAGGCATCAGAAATAAAAGAGCCAACTAGAAATCATTGACTATTTTAGAAGATCCCTTTGTCCCCAGTTCAAGAGCAGGAAAGATTTGGCAGACAAGGGATGTTGTATTATACCCCCGGCCCTTGGTGAATAAGAATGTCTGGGGTTTCACGTGAAGCAGCTCAGGCTTTGAAGCTAATGTAATAATCTTAGCTAGGCTTGTATCAGTTTATGACTTGCATATTTAAACATCACCTTCCTTTGGGAATGAGAAAAATCTCATTCTAATCCCAAATATATCGCCAGCTGGTGAACTTGGCTTCTTCACTTGTCCCACGTGCAGCGTGGCATGGGAAGTTGAGTGTGAGGAGTTAAAAAGAGAAGTTCGGTCTGGCGCTCCAGCTGTGCCCTCCCTAGTATTTAGGATCCAAAGAAAAGCATTTTATACTAAAAATGATCGGGCTCACAGGAGGATTAGTAAATATCAGAAAGGAAATGCTCACACCGCCTCTGTCTCATCGATACGTACTGCATTCTGTGTAAGAACTTTGTCCTTTCATTCCTTGGCATCAAAAAGCACGTTTGGTTTTGTTGCTGTTGTTAAGTTCTGAGTCATTTAATAGGGACTGATTACTTCCCATGTGTCAGGCGCTCAGCTAGAAAATGGTTAAATGAAATGCAGCTCTTGTCCTTCCAGAGCATGCAGGCTGGTCAGGAAATCAACAACTGCTAGAGTCTGGATCTCGAATGCCTCTCAACAGTTCTGTGTTAAAGACTTGGTCCCCAGGGTGGCACTTTCAGAAGGTGGAAGGAGCTTTAGGAGGCAGGGTCTAGTGAGAGGCCCTTAAGTTTCAGGGGATGTGCTTCGAATACCAGGCCCTTCTTTCTCTCCTGGCTTCCTGCCATGAGGTGTGTGACTCTGCTCCGGCACCATCCTGAGTCCTTTATTGCCCTGCCAGTGGCCCAAAGCAAAGGGACCAACAGCCGTGAACTGGAATCTCCCAATACTCTGAACCAAAATAAATCATGTCTCTTTATAATTCGATTATCTCATGTATTCATAGTGGCAGAAAACTGATTGACACAACCACCAAGCAGGGAGTGACCACAGACAGGGATGAGCTGTACACAGACCGGGTGCGACTGGACGTCCCGGACGTCCTCAGCCTCACGGTCCAACCCTCCTTGAAGCTCCTGCGTGTTAAGCGCGGTTGGAGGAGAGGCTGCACTCTGTGTAGAGTGGTGGGCAATGAGCAGGATGGAGGATGGGTAAGGCACGACCAGTTCTGTCCTTCGAGAAGCTTCTTTGAAGCTGGAGCAATGGCAAGGCTGGAGTCAGGGAGACTGGTTAGGAAGTACCGCTGTCACCCAGAAGAGTGATTTCAGTGCCTCAAAATGCAGGAAATGGACGGATTTGTGAAGACAAGATGGGGTTGACACAAGGGACTTAGCAGTATAGAGAGAAGAACAGGAAATCAGGCGGTGCCTATATTTTCCTCTTTGGTCAAGGGTTTAGGGAGCTTATTCAACGAGATGGAAGTACCTGAGGAAGGGCAGGTGGGAAGCAATGAGACACGGAGGACAGATGAGGCCAGCAAGGCCACCCGCCATCATGTGGTCTCCCGTGTCCTTTACCCAGCAGACCCTGGTGGCAGCACAGCTCAAAGGAAGTTAAATGAGCCCCGGTCATTTCCACTCGTTGACATGAAAGAATGAAGGCAACCGTTTTGTAGGCAAAACATGCTCACTCTGGCTTTAAGATCGCCGAGCATTTTGTAAGGTGCATTTGCAAGCTGGTGAGTCAGTGACAAGAGCTTCACAATACACTGATGGCATTTCCAGACCCGGAAGATAATTTGCAGTGTTAAAGTGATCACCGTGATCAGTGCTAACAACCAATTTGTCTTGGAGTAATCTGTGTAAATTATGATAGGGAGAATATTTTCTATCATTCACATGGTTTAGTGGAAAGCATTTTCTTCTATTATTTAATCCCCAGGGCCTCAGGGAATTGTTTTACAGTGATCTAATACAGCGGGAGCTGGTTTTATTTACAGGATTTATTAGAAATGATGCCTACTTGCTCTTCCTTGGCTTGGAGGCTGATATCGTAGTTGAAAAAAGTCAGTCAAGGGACTGGAGGACATGGGAGTCAGCATATAGCATTACAATCAAGATTGCTGTGTTAATTCTAAATTTGAATATTAACAAAGGGCACAAAATATATTCTTAGTCAGTGGACCTTAACTCTTAAGGGTGTCAGATCCCTCTGAGAACCTTTTAAAATCTATGGAACCTACCCCCCCAAAAAATCCACATGCATGTGTATGCATTCATATATGACACAGCGATGCTCACGGATTGTCTAATATCCATCTCTGGACGCCAAGTCAAGGACAGTCACCATGATGTTCATGATGGCTCATTCCCATTGCCCTTCACTTTAATTTTTGGTAATGGAGATGGTGAGCAACAAGGCTCTGGTTGGTGTGTGCATGATACAGACTCTTATTTGTCCAGGGATTCGTACACAGCAGCTTAAACTATCAGAACACAACAGAGAAACAGAAAGAAGCAGGATGAGAGGTTGCCTGGAAGACCCTACTGTGAAGCCGTTGTGTTTTATCCAGAGAATCACTCTGCTGCCCTCTAGGAACCTGTTGGCTCTTATTTTTAACAAAATCCCATGCTCAGTTGCCTGCTGCCCTAGCTACCAGTGAAACAAGCGGAAGAGGGGTGCTGCCGGCAGGTGCACCCCTCACCTGGCAGGCCCGGCTTGTTGAGAGCCAGACAGCAGGAAAGGAGGAAAAACTCTTGCTACATGTTTAATATGGGCCTATGCTAAGCCTGACACTGAGCTAGGCACTCTGCATGGGGAGACGGATAGTTTCACAGAGTGATTTAGAGGTTGAGGATTGGTGAGAAAGAAATGTACAATGACTTTTCAACATGAGATACTCCAGCAAAGATGTGGACAAATTGCTATGTGCAGAACAAAGAAAGAAGGATCTGGCTCTGCCTTTGAAGCAGAGGAAGACTTCAGAATGAAGGGAAATTCTGAGTCGATGTTGAAGGATCAGAATTGATCAGGTGGGTATGGACAGGTGGGTATGGGTAGATGACAAGTGTGAAGGGGTAGCTGTGGATAAATAGGTGTGAATGTGGTGGACTCAATGTATCAGAAATGGAGGAAGCCTTGCTAGTGAAGGAGATTGGTGCCATTGAGTGACACTGTGACAAGGTATTTGGAGTTATCCTGATAGGCAATGAGAAGTCAATAGTTTTCTCACAGACTAGGATCCTCACAGAAAAGGATCTGGTTTAGGCAAGCAGAAATTTGGAGATGGACTAGAGCTGCTATTGACTAGTCCGGCAAAGACAGAAGTTAGGAAACTATGACAATAACTTGAGTGAATAATGGCAAAGACCTTACTGAGGCAGGGTTGGCAAAGACAAATAGAGTGTGGTGTGTGTGTGCGTGTGTGCGCGTGCACAAGAGGGAAAGACAGGGATAGAGACATTGTGTGCATATGTGAGAACATTAGATATACGCGTGCTGGTTGCATTTTTACGAACTGAAATTGTCAGGCCTTGTTAAGGGGTGAAGATGAGGATGGAAGCAAGTATTTGGCAAGTCAGTAAGTACATTGCATGTTAGTCAGTTTTCTGTTACTATAACAAATAGCTGAGATAATCAGTTTATAAAGAGGAAAGGTTTACTTTGGCTCACAGTTTTTGAAGTTTCAGTCTATATTCAGTTGACCCTGTGGTATTTGGGCCTGTGGTGAGGCAGCACGTCATGGTGGGCAGTGAGAGGGAGAGCACTGTGGTAGCCAGGAGACAAAATGAGAACGAGACAGAGATGGGAGTCCCACAGTCCTCCTCAAGGGCCTACCTCCAGTGACCCAAAACCTCCCGCCAGGCCCTACCTCTTAAAACTCTACCACCTTCCAAAAGAATCAAGCTCGGGACTGAGCCTTTACTACATGGACCTTTGGGACATTCTCGATCCAAATTATAGCAATAAATGCAAGATTTATATTTTATTCAAGTCTCACAAATTCCTTGTCCATTAGAAGATGTGGTATTTTGGGTGGGGCAAATCTCAAGTTGGCCTTTGAAATAGCCAGAAAAACTGTTATTAAATGTGGGTTTCCTGGGATCTTTGCTAAAAAGAGATTCCTGGGGTTTCACCTCTCTTGATGTGGATCCAGGGAATTCCTAGTTTTAACCAGCTGGTCAGATGACTCTGCTGAGCAGCTGTGATTGGAAACCACCATGAACCAGTCGACTGCCAGACAAACCCATGAAGGACATCCCAAGTGTTCACTCACCATTGAACCAACACAGGTGCTACCTAGCTTTTCAGTATATCAAATGTACAGGGCCCTCTATTTGATAAGACTCTGGGGGGAGTCAGTTCAGAATAACTGCTTATGCTGAGGAGCAAGTCACTGCGTTTCTTTTGGCATATTCCTTAATTAAGTCTCATCAGCGTTTCACCCTCAGCCTAATGCTTTGATAAATAGCAATGAGTAACAGGCCAAACTGAGGCTAAGCAGCCTGCAGAAAATAGCAGCTGGTGCTTCTGTTTCCTCTTCTCTTTACCTCCCACCCTAGGTGAGCTCATCCAGGCCTGTTGCTTAAATACCATCTATATGCGGATGACTCACAAATTTTTATCTTCGGCCTGGGCCTCTCATCTGCACTTGAGGTCATATATCCAACTGTCTCCCTGACATCTCTGCTTGGAGTCTTACACGAATCTCAATTTTAAGGAGAACAAAAAGTACTGAACTTTTAAATCATCCACTCAACCTTCTCTTCCCCCGAATCCCAGTCTTTCCAACCTCTGCCACTGCTATTGCCATTTATGCAGTTGCTCAGGCCAAAAATCTGGGAGCGATCTTTCTTGATGCCTCTGTCTCTCTAGCCACCCCTCCCAACATTCAATCCCTTTCTAAATTCTGTCAATATTCCCTTCCAAATGTATCTCAGCTCTGCCCACAACTCTTCACCTCCACTGACGTGAACTTGATCCAAGGCCCCATCATCTGATGACTTTCTCCTCCAAACCACCTTCCCCAGAGCGGCCCAAGTGCTCTTTAAAACTGAAATCATACCATGCTCCTGCTGCAAAGCCTCCGGCGACTTTACAGACTCATATTCAAGTCCCTTCCCAGGATCTAATTACAAAGTTCAGAGTTAAAAGGCATTGCCTTCTCTTCCAACCATCCAGGCCCTGGGGGCTTCCTCACCACCCTCCAGCCACTCAGACATTCCTCCAGGGCCTTCAACACCCAATTGGTTCCTATCTTGACTTCCCGTGGCCATCTGCTGCTAGGAATTCCTCACCCAATTGAATGTTCCTCCAGGTCTGAGCCAAACCTCATCTTCTCTGAGTCAGCATATCCTCTTTATAAAAAGTCACAGGGTGTCAGACACTATGGCACATGCCTATAATCCCCACTACTTTGGAGGCTGAGGCAGGAGGATGCAAAGTTTGAGGCCATTGAGGCCATTGAAGTCAACCTGGGAAACTTAGGGAGACCCCCTCTCAAAGCAAAAAATAATAAAAGACTGGGGAAGTAGCTCGGTGGCAGAGCACTCCTGTGTTCAGTTCCCAGGACTGAAAAATAAAAACAGCATATAGTAAGTATCTTAGGGTGCACGGACCATGAGGTTCCCGACACGACTGCTCAATCTCCAATTTTGTCACTGCAGCAAAAATAGCCACAGACAATATGTAAACAAATAGGCAGGGCCGTGTTCCAATAAAACTTTATTTACAAAAAGAGACAATAGGTCAGATTTGGTTCCTTAGCTGTGGTTTATTGATCCCTGGTCTAAGGCAAAGGAAGACTTGTCTGCCGTCCCTCCCTAGAGGTTTACGGTAATTCATACACGCACACTCTCTATCTGTCTCTTGATTTGTCTGCTAGATCCCTAAGGGCAGAAGGAACTCCAACTCTTAAGTGTCCAAATACTGTACCTGCTGTCCAGAGAGGCCTTAGTAAACTTTTGTTGGATAAAGCAAGAAAAGAAGAGAGAAAGGAAGGAAGGCCGATTTCTTCATCAGGTCCAGACATGTTTTGTAAAACGGCAGCATCCGCGTCTGGCTCAGGTTTTCAAACTCTGTCTTGGCGTCAGGAGAGTTCCAGGGTGAGGCCCAGCTTCACTGGTTCTCTCAGTCCCTCAGTGACACGCTGTTTTCTGAGTCTCCCTTCCAGTGGGTGCTGGGCCGGGGAAACTGCCCTGGCCGAGCTCTGCTGAGCTTCCAGTCCTCACCCGGGCTCTTCTCTGTCGCTGTTCCCAGAAGCCTTATTTCTGTTCGCTGTCGTTGTTGGGAGGCCAGGGGAAGATGCAGGTTTTGGGAAATGAAATCGAGAGTCACAAAGCAATCAGCTACGAAGGCCAGCAGAGGCGCCTCTCAGCCTGCAGGGAGACCCGCCCTCCCCTTCCTAATTCATTACTGTAAAACAGCTCTCAACATAATTCCTCGCTCTTTCTCCACTTTGGCCCATGAAAAGCAAGTAATTGAGTACCCCGAAAGTTTAGCACCAGTATTCCTTTGAAAGAGACGCCTGGCTGCTGCTGCTGAAAATCCCGCTTCACTGCCTCCACCCGCACGTCCCCCACCCTCCCCGGGCTGACTGGCACACTGGCAGAGCTGCGAGTTGGGCAGTCATTAAAGATCATCAACTAAAGAGCTCTTCACCAGGCAGGATTATGTTTAATAGACAGCAAGGCTGTTCCTGCCGGCTCCCGTTAAGTTTCATCAAAACTGTGCCTAATTAAAATCTTCAATTTAATTATGCTCCTCTGCATTACAAATTTTGATCAAATTGGTTTAATTTGGTGCAAGGAGAGATACTCCTCTCACACGAGAACTGAACCCACCCTGCGTGCAGGCCCTGGTTCCTGAAACCTCTTGGGACCCTCTTTACAATCCCAATTGCCCTTGGATTTGGTGACCATCCCACAGTTCAGGGAACCGTCAGTGGACGTTTTGCACACATCTGCTGGCGCTGTCCTGCAGCCACACTGGAGCCGATGGCTGTCTTCCCCCACCGGCCTTCCCCCATCCCAGCCTCCCTTTCCTCCTCTGCTTTTGAAACACCCCGCTCCTGGGAAAAATCGCACCCAATCTGTCAGTAAAATATGCTGCGGGATAGAAGTTGGGGCAATCTGTTTCCACTCAGGAAAGAAATCTCAATCTGTCAGTAACCCAGAGGAGAACTTTCTAAAGTCCTTGGTTCACAGAACCCCAAAGCAAAGTGCTCCCTGATCACACGCCCATTCTCCCCTCCTTCCACTCCTGGTCAATGGCCACTGGGAAACTATGGCTTTCCAACACTTCCTTATCCCTTCCGGGGCTCATCGCCCCGTCCTGTAGCACCCCAAGACCTGATGGACACCAGGCCACCCCTCTGCCTCCCACTCTCCTGATGACAGACCTTTCCTGGTGGTTTTTGCTGTCGTCCAAACCCCCTACCTGGGTCCCACTCACTCCAGGGCTTCCCTGCTAGCCCATCCGCTCCTTGCTGTAGGTCTCGCTTCTTCTCAACATAGCTGGGAGCTCCCGTCCGCAGGGGCATGCCCAGGGTAATTTGCCCTTGAGCAGCCACAGGCTAAATGCTTCCTGTCATGCTGCTGAGTCAGTTTTACTCAAAGGTAATTTAAAATCTTATTTATACACTCTGGAGTAGAATTGAAAATTCATAAGATGTTTCAAGACAACAGGAGAGATCAAAGGTGAGCAGCCGGGGTCCACAACCCCAGAACCTCTGGGTCTCAGTCAGTTTTCTCCATCTTGGGCAAGGAGGTCTAAGCAACGTGCAAACCACCCTTGTGAAATGTTTGCCCTTTCATTGAGACTTCAGACCCCTGCCAACTTTTGTTCAAGGCATGCCTTCTCTGGGGAGGATGCCTACATTTACTTCTGTCTGTCCTTTCTCTTCAACTTCATTCAACTCCAGCCACTTGACTGGACATTTCCGCTGGCACACGCCGCCATGGACGACCTTGGAATTAACTTGCCCACAATCCCAAACCTGTCCCTCTTCATCACCATCAGAGCTGCCCCCCCTGTCAATTTGCAGCTTCACTTAACAGTGCTACCATTTCCCCAGGCACTGGGTTTACAGACGGGAGACACTGCCAGCATCAGTCATCAGTCAACAAATCAGTGAATGAATAAATAGTTGTTTTTAATGTTTCAAAACTGTCTCACAATAAGCCTCCACCTGATCTTTCAGGGGTAAATTGACTAGATCTTCGTGTGCTTTTTTTCCTAACAAGTATGATTCAATTGCTGATTCTACTTGAACATGGGTTCCATAATGGTTTAGGGACAGATATTTCACCTGAGTTTAATAATCTTCCATCCCTGAAGCAAGAAAGGCCAGTGTAAAATAGTGCTGGCACCTAGTGTGGGCTCAGGAAACGTTGGGTGCGAATAGAATTCAGAGTAGATAAAAGTATACCATAGCATGGGAAAATATATCACTGCAAGGTTCATATTTAACTGTCACGTGAGTGAGACCAAAAGGCCATAGGCAGCAGGAGAGAGAGGAGTCCCCTGTGTTGAGACGCAGAGTCCAGGGAGATTTGGAGAGGTGCCCTGGAGACTCGAGGCCCGCTCATGAGACAGACCAACCAGTGTCCCCAGAGCTTTGGGTTGTGCTGCTTTGGAAGACGATGCTGACCTGAGAGAAGCATCCAACAGAGGGAGGAGCCACAGGTGTGAGGACGAGGGCTGGCGTGGCATGAGGCCAGAGGGCCGGAAACAGAATGTGCAGCAGGCGTGGCCGAGCGGGCACTCAAGTATTTATGCAGTGCATTAATTATAATAATATAATGGCTTCAACATTTATCGGGAGCTGGCTCCGTGCTGAGCAGCACGCTAAATTCTCTGCCTGCGCTGCTGGGTTAATCCTTGCACCGGTCTTGACAAGGACCTTTTGTTATTCCGACTTTACAGGTGGGGAACTGAGCCTCCAAAAGGTTAAGTAATTTCTGCAAGGGAGCACAGTTGGGGCGTGGTAGTCAGGTCTGACTCCAAAGCCTGAGTGTCTCCGCCTGGCACTTTCCAGCCTCTTACTTAAACTGCCATTATTATTGAAATTTTCTCTTTTTAGCCCTGTGAGAATGTTCCAGTCCACACTCACTACTCTTTGAAGTAGTGAGTCTCTTCCACCTGGAATTCTCCTCAATGCCTCACCCAGTGACATCCGTGTAGTAAAGACTCAGTGAATCTTCCTGACTGATTAATAGAAATTCTTGTTAATTGGTTAATGTTGAGAAAATCAGGTGCTATAGCTGAACTTTCTAGAAGGAACCATCCAGGGGTTATCTGGTGAAGCCAGTATACGGTAATAGGCTAAATGCACAGATTTCCTCCCTCCTACACCCCTGTGTGGGTTTTATTGCTTTGGACCCTCTTTCCTTGACCTCTCCTTCTCCAATTTTATTGCTTTCTATCTTATGTTCCTCAGCATAGATGCCTTTTCCTCCAGGAAGCCTTTCCTGATTGCCCCAGAATTTGGGTTAGACTGTCCCACAGAATCTTGTACTTTTCCCACCCTAGCACTTATTACGAGTGTATTGTAATTGTCTACAGACTCTTTGACCTTCTCTCACCAGATCACAGCTTACTGAGAGCTGGGTTGCCTTCAGCTAAATTCGATATACATGCTATATGTTTTTGAGAAAAAAATACACTTGTTAAATATTTATTCATTAATGACTAAATCAGATACAATGAGTGCCTTCTCACTTCACCCCAAATCAATGTCAGTATTCCCCAAAATTTCAAGGAGCAATGGAGGGGCAGTGAACATCAATTCTCCTACCTCACCGATTTGCCTAAACCAGGACTGGTATCGTCTCAGGGTATAATAAGGAGAAAGAATGATGGACAGAAGTTGAAATAGGTGAAGGAGGCTAATGACCTCATCCAACAGTTGGTCTCAGTTTCCAGGGCTTTGTGAGCTTGGGCAAGTTCCAGATTCTCTCAAACTTTAGGGGAAGAAGTAGTGGCCACTCTGCCTCCCTTGTGGGATTGTTATAAAAATTCATTGAGCTGTAACACAGCATAGTGTGTTGGCCACAGTACATGCTTGGTAAACATCAGACACTGTTGTTATTGTATTAGTATCAACCGGTGTTGGGGTGTACGATTTTCCATTTCTACTTAATAGAGTAACTCTGCCAGTGTTTGGTATCATTGTTAGGTTATTATGCAACTAATATCTATAAGCGATATTGCACATAATATATGCAATTAATGAAGTATACTGAGATGCAAGGCATTTTGATTGATTGGCATTTTGATTGGCAATCTCCAGTCTGGTCCATCTGACCACAAGTGTGACATGAAGCACCTGGGTTTGACAGGACCCAGCAAAAGCCTCAGATCTCTGGCTTTCCACATTTTTCACTGTCCGTCTCCTCTTAATTCAGCACACATGTTCAAAAATTACAATAAATCATAAAGAACCATGAAATTTAGATATCAATAAAACACTGTCAAATTTTCCTCAGCAATGAATCTTTTTGTGACAAGAAGGTGGTGAATAAATTTTCCCCTTAACGTTTTAGGCCACAGGCAGCAGCATGAACAACAGGCAGTAGAGGGTATATATTCAAGAACAAAGTTTTACGCTGAAATCAAATATATGAACAAAATGAACTTGACATATTTAATGATAAATCTTATTATTGTGCTGCAAGGTAATTAGACAAAAGGAGAAGCTCACAGAATGGCTGTAATTGTTTATTTATATTACTTTTATAATGTCAAGCGTTTATGGATTTTCTCCTTTTATTTTGTTAGTTCTGCATTTATAGACAAACCACTGTATCAATGATTTTCTCTGATGCTGCTTAAGATGTAAATGGAATCCTCCTGGCACAAAGGAATAATTAGACACGAGCACACTCACCAGTGTTAGAAGACGGAGGTCTGGAATTGGCGTCTCCCGGCATGAGTTCCTGCATCTCCCAAAGATCCTGCTGCCAGTTTTAGCTTCAGGACCACCTGGTCCGCGGCTAGGGAAGCACAGTTCTGTTTATGCACTTTCCATTCTCTCCTGAGGGATGACTCTCTGGATAGGAAGGCCCATCTAGACCCTTTTCCATAGGAGGATCATTGATCTCCTTTGGAGACTTGGCCGCTCTGACAAGTAGATTCCCAATGGCATGAGCACAAACAGAATGAAGTGTATTTTTACCACCACCTGCAAACCCCATGCAGATGTCCCTGCTTGGCAAGAGACTCTCCTCTGTCCAGCGACTTGATGACCCAGGGCTCCTCACAGCTTCTCTGTACCCTAGGGCTTGTCTTCCTTGTTTGCACTGAACTGGCAAAAGGGTGCCCATCACTGTCATTAGAACTTGGCCACATGGTCACATCACCAACTTCAAGGGACACTCAGAAATGAGGTGGGCTCAGGAATTCACGTGCTCAGGAAACGGGTATTCACGCACAACTCCATAATCTCTGCCTTTTCAAAATCAGTGCGGAAACGAGGAAGCGATGCCAGCAGACCAGCTTAGAACGAAAGACAGGGAGGTGGGACTGAGATGTGATATCAGGGGAATAAAAGAAAAACTGTAAGTTCCGTCCCAGGGTAACATGGTCTGTATGATGATGTTCCGCTCATGCTGAGTCTCCCAAGTGTGGTGATTATGTTGAGAGGGAAAAGGATAGCCTTTCTCTTAGATGATGCTAGAAGAAATGTCCAGGGGTGAGCGTGCTGTGATGGTTTCAACTGACTCCCAAATCCCCCCCAAGTTCCCAGGCCACATGTGCTCACGGGAGCAGGCAGGGGGAAAGCAGCTGTGCTAAAATATCAATGATGGGTCAGTCCCAGCGAAGTCCATGCAAGGAGCAAAGCCCTGCGGTAGGACCCAGCATAGCGTCAACTGAAATCAGAAGCAGACCCAGGTTGGTGGAACCTTCGGGGCCCAGCAGCGAGGGCAGGGGACACGCCCAGAGAATGGTAAACCTCATAACAGGGTTTGTACTGCATCCCACAGGCCAAGGGGGCAGAGCAGGAACAAGGTGTGATGGGCGTGTGAAGGTAGAATTTGTTCAGAGCAGATGTGAGGGGAGCAAGTCTGAGTCAAAGATAAGTAATTTAATTCACTCTACAATTATTTGTGCTTTCAGGAGCCATTCCTGCGCTGGAGGCTATGAATCTGAAGGGCGGGAGCTTCCAGGATAAGAGAAAAACAAATTCAGACTTGGTTCTTGCCTTCTCAGAAGTCAAGGCCTAGCATGTAGAGTAATAGTAAGAACAGGCGTGAAATTACAGCTGTGACCTGCCAGGACCCCACGGGATCCCATGAGGGCTGGCTGCGTGTGAGTTTTGGTCAGGGGAGGTGGCACCTCAGAGAAAGTGGCGTTTGAGCTAAGATTTCCAGGATGAGCAGACATTAAAGACCACACCAGGCAGAGGGAAGGGCTCTGTGCTCAGAAGGAGCGTGGCAGGTTTGCCCAGTGCTGAGACCAGCAGAGCTGGTACAAGTGTGCATGAAGAGATCAGATAGAAGAATGGGGACTCACCCACATTTCTTTTAGTTTATTTATTTTGATTCATTATAAACAAATGGGGTAAAACTTATTTCTCTGCTTGTACATGAAGTAGAGTCATACCATTTGTGTAATCATACATGTACATCGGGTGATGTTTGTCTCAATCTGTTATTTTTTCCCTTCCCCTTACCCCTCCCACTCCTCATTCCTCTATACAATCCCTCCTTCCTCCATTCTTGCCTCCCTCCCACCCCCATTGTGTATCATCATCCACTTATCAAAGAGATCATTTGGCCTTTGTTTTTTTTGGGATTGGCTTATCTCACTTAGTATGATATACTCCAACTTCATCCATTTGCCTGCAAATGCCATAATTTTATTCTTCTTTATGGCTGAGTAATATTCCATTGTGTATATATACAACAGTTTCTTTATCCATTCATCAACTGAAGGGCATTTAGGTTGGTTCTACAATCTAGCTATTGTGAATTGAGTAGCTAAGAACATTAATGTGGCTGCATCACTATAGTATGCTAATTTTAAGTCCTTTGGGTATAGGCCAAGGAGTGGGATAGTTGGGTCAAATGGTGATTCCATTCCAAGTTTTCTAAGGAATCTCCACACTGCTTTCCAGAGTGACTGCAATAATTTGTATCCTCACCAGCAATGTATGAGTGTACCTTTTTCCCACATCCTCGCCAACGCCTGTTGTTGCTTGTATTCTTGATAATCGCCATTCTAATTGGCCACCCGCACTTTTTAATCCCTTTATCCATTGATGGGCACTTTGGTTGCTTCTTGACTATTTTGAATAAAGTTGCAATGAGACAGAGTGTAGACATCTCTTCAATATACCGATTTTGATTTTTTTGAGTAAATGCTCATATGTAAGCAGAATTGCTTGTTCATTTGTCAATTCTGTGTTTAGCTTACAGAGGTACCTCCACACCATTTTCCAGGAGAGCTGCATTTATTTACAACACCACCACTCCTGAGCAAGCAGCCTCTTTTCTCTACGTCCTCACCAATGCTCTTGGATGATCATCTTTTTGACAATAGCCAGTCTAAGAGATGGAGGTGGTGACTTGGTGATTTTAATTTGCATGTCCCTGTGATTAGTCACATTGGATATTTTCCCCTATATCTTTTTGCGAATTATTTTCTTTTGAGAAAATTCAACTCGACTCCTTTGCTCATTTTTTAATAGGGCTCTTTCTTGTTATTGAGTAGTTTGAGTTTCGTGTATATTTTGTTGTTACCCCTTTATTCAATGTATTTCTATCATACCTGAGTCTGGGAGAGGGTGGGGAAGGGGAAATTTTGATCAAAGGGTACAGAGTCTCAGTCAGATGGGAGGAATGGGTTCTGGTGATCTGTTACACAGTATGGCGAGTATAGTTAATAATACAGTCTTGAGTATTTCAAAATAACAAGAAGACTGGATGTTCTTACCACTAAGAAACAATAAGTATTTCAGGTGATAGGTAAGTTAATTACTTTGATTGATCATACTACAAAGAATATTTATATCAAAGCAACACATTACATCCCATAATTTGTCAATTTAAAATAAAAGAAAATTTTGCACTTGGATAGCTCAGCGGTGGAGGGCTCACCAAGCACGCTTGAGGCCCTGGGTTTAATCTCCAGCATGAGGAAAAAAAAGAACAGTAAAACTTTTAAAAATCAAAAAATAAAAACCCCAAATCAGGTTCCCTGGTGGTGGTTGTTGATTTTCCTAATAAGCCAAGGGAAGGGCGAAGGGGAAAAAGGGAAGCCAACGGGGAAGTGCTCACAGGGTCACCTAAGGTAAGAGTCAAGGATCGCAACGAACTCTAGTAGTTAGGGTTATCATTGGGGACCTTGGTGACAACAAACAGTTCCAGCAGATACATGGGGCCAGAGCGCGAATCCAGTGACACAGGATTATGGGAAGAGGAGTAGGTGTGACTTCCTTTTGCAGGGAGTTTGGATGAGAGAATCCAGACAGCGATTCAAGAGACCACAGGAGACCTGGGTCTTGACTGGAGGCCCTTCATCTACAACCTGTCCGTCACACTGAGTGTACTTTATGTGCAAGTCACTAAATACACACACACAGCACACACACACACCCACACACATACACACACACAGAAGTAAGGCAGCGTCGTACCACAAGAAGACTGTTCTCTGAAGTGATGGTCAAACTCTGTTCCTGGGTTCTGGGGGCGCCGTGAGGGAGGGTGACCACAGGGACGGCTGTGTCACTGGGTTCTGTGACTCCTGTTTCCTCCCACATGCTCCTTGTGTTTATCTTTCTTTACGGGCTTCCTCATTTAAAATATTCTTCACCAAAACACACCCTATTGCCGCGTTCTGGACCAGGAGTTAGCACACCTTCTGTCTGTGAAGGTCTGGGAAGTAGATATTTTTGATTTTGCAGGTTATATGACCTCTGTTGAAAACCACTGTGCTATCGGAAGGTGAAAACGGCTTGAGAGAATATCAACAGGTGTGTTATGTTCCAGTTAAGTCGTATTTGCAAAAACAGGAGGTGGGTGGTAGCTTGTTGACCCTGTTCTAGATGCTGATGAATTGCAACAGGACCTTTTCAGCCTGTAACCCCGACGGCGCTCCCATAAGGCAGAGCCTATCACAAAAGCACAGCTCTGTTCTGGTCCATGCCGGCTTGCTCCGTTCCCAGGGTCTGCTCCCTGGCAGCTGCTGACTCTGATGTCCTGTCCCCACCTGGAATGCTGGTCATCTCCCAGCCCCTGCTAAAATTGGTCTTTTCCTCAAGTCTACCTTCCATGTTCATCTTCCTCACTTACTGGTTTATTTTACTCTTTACTCTCAAGTTAAAAGAAACAAATACAACAACAACAACAAACAAACATACAAAAAACCATCCCTCAAATCAAACCAACACTATCCTTAAAAGCACTGGCTGAAGACACACTTCCCTTTCAAACCCGGTACTCATGGAATCAATTATCATTAATGGCACTTCAGGGGAAACATTGAAACTCCTGATATCATGAGCTCAGTGTCACACCGGAAATTAGGAAACAGGAAAACAGGATTCCATGGGTCAGGCCCTGCCTGGGAGGGAGGCTGCCCACTCCCTAGAGAACGAACTGGAGACATTAGGAAATCTGTGGTAGTTCCCTCAGATCAGAGCCTGGTTGGAAGCTTCTGGAAATGAGCAGCAGGATGACGAAAGGCCAGAGGAAGGAGGCATTCCATGTAGGAAAAACAAACACTCCCTGCCTCATTTTTCAAAGAAGGAAGGGACTATTGACTGGATCTTGAATGTCTCCAAAGGCCCATGGTGGAAGCCTTGGTTGCCAGTCTAGAGAACTACCAGAGGTGGCGGAAGTGTTAGGAGGTGGGGCTGAGTGTAAGGAAGTGAGGCCATTGGTGGTGTGCCCTTAGAGGAGATATTGAGACCCTGGCTTCTTTCTCTCTCTTTCCTGCCTTGAGGAAACAGCTCTACTACATGTTTCCCACCATGATGAGTTGCTTTGGTGGCAAAGCAACAGAGGTGACTGACCCTGGTCTGAAACCTCTGGAACCATGAGCAGAAATAAACCTTTTCTCCTTTCATGATGTTTATCTCAGGTATTTTGTCATAGCAATGAATAGCTAACCATGGAAGGAGACAACAGAGAATGAATGAGTCCAGGAATCAGTCATGTGGAATCAGGTGGTCAGGTATACAGAATGACTGGCCTGGCTTGTGGGGGCTACATAGACTGGGATAAGTGTCCTTGTCCTACAATATCTTCCTTAATAACCTGGTGCTGAGGACTGATATTCCATTATTGAAATTCTGTAGGACTGCCTTGATAAAATGATAAAATGGCCAAAAACACCTGTTTAAAGACAAAAGCTGTCTTAAGAATGTCAAAGCCTATGTCAGACACCTGCCTGTGACGTCCAGTGGGGGAAGGAGGTTGAGAACTGACAGGAGGGGAATGAGTCTTCACCAAGGGAGAAGAGTGGGGCGGGGGGCTTTTGGGGATGTGGCTGAACTGCTGGGGGGTGAGGTCAAAAGCATGAATTGGTAAAGGAGGCAGGTAGGGGAGGAAAGGGGAGTGGGGCATCAGGGCAAAAGAAGTAGGAAAGAGACCTGTGAGGTCACATTCAACCCTTAGACCCCAGGCTCTGTCACTACCCTGCCCGGTGACTTACCCACCCTTCTGGGTTAAGAATGATCTGTGGCATTATTGTAAGGGTAGATTCTCGTTCAAGGAAAGTCCCAGTATACTCTGGTTGTACACATGCAGCTAGTGATTCTGAAAACCACCACCTTCTTCCCGGCCCTGACCACCGGGCTCAAAATCAGCCCCTGCAATACAGCAGATCTCCTGCGCTTCAGTGTGTACCTGGGTCTGGGTCGGGTGTGAGCCTGCGGTCTTTAGATTGTGAGGGCAGCAGGGATGGGGGGCGCTACCTCTCAATAAAGAACTCGTGGCTTCTAACAGGAAATGCCTTACAAGATTATTTCTTGAGCCAACTATGTCAGCAAGGCGTGACTTGCAGTCCCCATTCTAGAGGTAGAGCCTCCCAGTAACATTCATCCAAGGTCACGTGGGCTCATCAATAACGGGACAGCCTTCTGATCGCTCCTCCGTTATCCTTCTTCGCATCTGTTCAGCAGAACGCCGTGACTGGCAGACAGAGGCCACAGCGTTGAACTGACTCAATTTGCACTTGGCCCCATGACTTTTAAACTTATTAATACCGCATTTTAAGGCAGTAGCTGTGGGTTAGACTCACCAAGGTTCTTATTCAAAATGCAGGTTCTCCGGCTCCAGACGAAATGTGATGGTCTATCGAACGGTGGGGCCCGGCAAGCTGCAAGTATATAAAAACTCAGTAAGCGATTCTGATGTCCAAGATTTGGGAACCAAGGTAATAAACTAAGCAAAGCAGCCACGGGGACTGCCTACTTCAAAGTCAGCCCTCAGCTATTCCTGGACTCATTACCCAGGGAATGGAAGACTCAGTGTTCAGAGGGTGTAGACTCTACCCACACCTAACCCCAACGCTGCCCTCTTTCTTTCTTTCTTTCTTTCTTTCTTTCTTTCTTTCTTTCTTTCTTTCTTTCTTTCTTTCTTTCTTTCTTTCTTTCTTTCTTTCTTGTTCATTAGCAGCATCTCTGAAGGGAAGAGAGAGGCAACAGAATTTCATCTTTGAGTTTGGGAGGGCCTCTGATGGTTTTTATAAAAGGAGATCAAAATTCTCTCCTCCCACCCCAAATTCAGGGGCAGTCTGTCAGAAACCTTCAAGTATAAGAAGGAGGTTTTGAAGCCTGATTTGAAAAAAAAAAAAAAAGAAAGAAAGAAAGGCACCCCGACTTGAACACACTGCAGTAGATGCTTCAAACGCACACCTGGTGCGACCGCTCATTCTGCGAGGGTTCTGCCTCGAGAAGATCAACTGTTCTCAAAATAGAATCCAGAGATACAAAGCAATCAGCAGCAGCCTCACGTACCTGTACACAATGCGGTGTGGATTCTGGTGTTTTTATTGCCAGTCAGAAGAGGATTGTCACAGTCAGCCATCTGCTTGAGTCACTGCCTGGCTGCCATGGCTGTGGCTTCAGAGGAGGCGCTTGGCCATCAAAGCCAGGGAGCTGACGGTGACCTGTGAATGACAGCCTTCAGGATCCTGAAAGACCCAGCCCTCGTTCACGTCAAAAAAATTCGCCTCCAAGCTTGGATCCTTAGAGAGAACAAGTGACCACGACATCAGTTGGAAGTGATTATATGTGTTCTCCTGGAGATGCGCGATATTTCAAAGTGGCCTCTGCAGTCTCATTACGAAGACAGCTCCCTGCTGGCTTTCTACATTCTGATACGGGCTTCTGAGAGGAGGACGCGGGAGTGAGCTGGCATGGGACTTTTCTCCAGAGAGTCGAAGAAATCCTGATGCTGATTATTGGCCTTACATCCAAGGAATTATCTTATTTTTTTCCCCCTGCTCGTTTTTTTAAAGTCAATGTACAAAATTCTTTCATGCAGATAGGAAGTATTCTGAATCTAAGGCTCTTGTGTGACTATCGAACTGGTAAAATATTTTAAACTCTGTCCCACACTTCATCCTGACACCAGAGGCCTGCCCTCAGTCAGCTGTGACACATGCTGCTGGGACGAAGAGCCATAGCTTAGAATAAAAGGACGTAAGAAAACAGGTCTTTAAAAAAAATGACAGTTCAACCAGCACAAGGAGGAAGGGATTTGGAGTCAGGGGTCGCCAAAGAAAATGGATCAGGGAAAAATTATTTACAGATCTGGAAAAAGTTATGGTCACAACAAGCAAAAATGTAGGGGCTGGGGGTTTGATAGGTCAAGAAAAAGAACAAGTGGCTGGTGTTGACCAGAGTGTCATTGGTCTGCGACAGAGAATAGTTAGGACCTGAGGGTCTTCATCCATGGTGCATATGTTACTTGGAATCCATGGTGCGGAAACCAAGGACAAAATAGGTGGGGAAATGTAGCAGTCATTTCTCTCTAGAAAACTAGCCCAGATTTGTGGGAGGAGGTCAAGGAATAAGTAGAGGGTGGGCCCACTTCAGGGGCATGGCCTGTCCCGGGTTAGACAACCCACCATGGGCAGAATTTGTTCTCAAGCCAAATCTGGAACCAGGCAGTGAATTTGAACTTGAACTTGAACTTGAACTTCAAGGTGCTGGCCTTAGACCAGCAACTATAGCTGCAGTTTCCTGTGTGTCTCCAGGCCATCTCAGCCAGAGGCAGCCAAATCCCTGAAACCCTGGTGCAGCCAGAGGATTTTTTTTTTTAAACTTGTTTTTCTTTGGAAAGAAAATAATTCCAAAGACTATTCCAAGTCAACAGCCAGATTTAATCTTCCTTTTTATTACTATTATTTCTTTGTGGTAATCATCTAGAAGCAGAAGATTAAAAGTGCAAAACATCCCTTGTGCAATTTTAACTGTTTTCATAGGAAGATAAAATAAATGTCAAGTCCAACAAGGTCGTGTGCCCCTTCAGCAAATAATTGTCTCCACGAGCCTCTTTTGATGTATTGAAACTGAAGGAGATTGTTAATGCTTTTCACCTAGAGGAGAATTCGTGGTTCTGCAACACTGTATAGTTTAGAGTCTAAAGCAAGCCCCCCAGGCGCTAGTCACCCTTTCTGGGTAATCATCCAAAAATAGGAATGGCCTTTCCAGCTACCCTTTGTCAAAGGCTGAAAACGAGATGATCAAGGGGCTTCCACGTCCACGTCCGTTTCCTAGAGACTCTCACACCATTTCTTTTTTTCTCCAGACTTTCATGTTTGGGGAGAAGGAAGGACCTGGTATTAAAGGTTGAGAAGGTTGGACTGGGTTTCCCAGTTTGTCTTAATCAGGACCGTCTGGTTCTGCACCAAAGGAAGTGCACTCAGATCAAAATAAAACAGCGTGTTCACGATCCCAGGCAGGAAACCGAGAGAGGGGCACGCATGCTGTTGGAAGCGTAGGCTTCTATCTGTCGCCACCACGTTTTTCTTGTGTCTGCACCTCCTCTGACCAAAGTTTTTTGTTTTTTTTTTCAGTCTATGCCAAAGATGGCTGCTCTATATAGCCTTCAAGTTCAAGTAACCCAAGATGATTCTAAATTCCCTATGGAGAAAATATGATGGACTGCCATAGGATTAGTGTCTGCCTCTCAGCCCAAAACTAGGACAAAGGAACACAGTCGTGTAGTACAACCACAGCCAGCTTCTAGGACCCATCTCTGGGTCCCAGAATGAGGGTCTAAGAGGTAAGCAGACACCCCCAAATGCACCTACTGCAACCTGTTACTAACTTCTTTTATCCACAAGGAATTGTTGAGGCCTCCTTATGCCCAAAAGAATCCCTGATCTCTGGTCACGAAGTTAACAATTGGGGGCTGGAGTCGTGGCTCAGTGGTAGAGCACTTGCCTGGCGTGTGTGGGGCCCTGGGTTCGATCCTCAGCATTTATATAAATAAATAAATGAAGATCCATTGACAACTAAAAAATATTAAAAAAAAAAAAAAAAAAGACGTTAACAATTGAAAGAGGGACCAACAGAGGAAAAAAAAGTGAGACACAGGCCACGGGCTAAGTGCTGGTGTTGCAGTAACCGGAGCGCATGGTGTCTTAGCCTCTGTATTCTGTGACATTTTGTGCTGAGTAATTCTTTGCTGTGGGCGTGGAGGGGGCCTGGGGCACTGTCCTACCATCACAGGATGCTCCAACTTCCCTTGGCCACTACTCATTAAACACCAATAATGCGGCCCCTCCCTACTAGTTGTGACAATTGAAAATGTCCCCATCCATTGCCATATGTATCCTGGGGAGGTGGCAGAATGTCCCTCTGACGGAAATCACTGCATAGAGCAACCTCAAACCATAAAGAAGAGATACCAACATCAGATCCAGGGATCTGGAAAAGCTACCTGGAGGAGATAGACTGGAACAGAAAGTTGAAGTTTTGAGAAGCAAGTAGACACTAGCTCAGAGAAGGGCTGGTGGCTGAGACGGCTCGGGGAACCCAGGTTTCCTAACCCATAGCTCAGTGTCTTGTGCATGACACCGATGTGTTCAGAAGGGTGTCACTCAGGACCCTCGTGCTTCAAAGTTCTGCCGAGTATTAGCACAGTGTTCTGTGGTCAGTCAGTCAGGCCTTCCCTGGGGGACGGTGGCACGTTTTATTTTCCCAATACATTCCCAGTCTAGGCTCTGAGAAGGCCTGAAACTTACCTGCCTCTTCAATAAACTATTTGCTTTGGAAAGATATTTCTAGGATATGAATCCTGATTCCACCCCTTACAATGATGTTGGTCATTGAGAGTTATTTAACCCCTCAAAACCCTGCGTTGCTTATCTGTAACGCCAGGGTGATCATCAGGGGACTCGCGTCCTGGAGTTTCTAAGAGAATTAAATGAGATGGTACCTTGAAGGCTCCCAGGACCCTTCTTGCCTCCTAAGAGACGCTCCACAGTGTCATGTAATATACACATGGCGTTTCTCCCAAGGATTTTGTCCGCAGAATTAAGTGTTCATTCCAAGAAACACATTTCAGAAAAACCTGCGGAGCACCCAAGCCAGTCACCGAGCTGCTTTACTTATCTATAACCTGCAGGTTGTGAGGACTGGACGGGATAGAATGTGAATGCAACATGTCCCAGGAAGAGAAGCTACATGACAGGCCTGCTCTTGTTGTGAGAAGCCCACCCCGCAGCCTTTCCCAGCCCCCTCCCTGCTCATGGAATCCAGATATTAGTCCAAGAAGCACTTTTTCCTGCCTTGGGAACTCAATCATGGTTATTGTAAGCCATTTTCTCACTCTTTGACTTTTTAATCAATTCACTTTTTTTCCCAACTTCACTTGTATCTTGAAGTGGCTATGAGCCCCCAGTTCAGGGTGTATACACACACATACTACATATCTATGGACACACACGTAAGTCTGATGCGGGTCTTTTCAGAATCATTTATTTTTATGTAAAAGATAGAAGTGAATGAAAAAACTTGCTAGTACTGCTGCACCTTCATTTTTCCTACACTGAACACAGGTGTGATGGCCAGAGCTGTTGCACTCACTTTGTGCTTGTGAGGTAATGAGTGTGAGGACACAGTCCAGACAGTTAAGGATGATGAAATACATAGAAAGATATTAAGTTGTTGATGGCAATATTGAGCCAGGGAACAAACTCAGGAGCTGTCTGCCTGTAGGCTTCTTGTTGGTGAGGTAATAAATGGTTTTGTGGTCTTAGTCACAGTTCATCTGATATTCTGATGAGGCATACTGACCAATACAAAACCAACATGAGAGCTGATTATTATAACTTGTCTCCAGAAATGCCTTTCAAGTCAAAGTTGGGAGTGTCTGCAAATTAGAGCTGGACAATCGTGAGTTCTTAAGGGAATGCTTGAGAAGACCTAGAAATACTTACATATGAGCCTAAGAGGAAAATAAATACTAAATTTTCCATGTAAGTCCGAAAATCCAAGAAAAATTTTTTTTATCCGTATTCTTTTTCTCCACATTATCTCGGTTCTTTCTCTATGATTTTTCTAGAACATTGATGAAAATGATATGTAAATTCTTTTTTTTTTTTTTTTAATTTTTACTACTGGGGATTGAACCCAGGGGTATTTAACCATGTTTAACCACTGAACCACATCTCCAGCCATTTTTTTGTATTTTATTTAGAGAAAGCGGCTCTCTGAGTTAATTAGGGCCTTGCCAAGTTGTTGAAGTTGGCTTTGAACTTGGTGATCCTCCTGCCTCAGACTCCTGAGCCACTGGGATTACAGGCATGTGCCACCACCTGGCTGATGTGCAAATTGTAATTGCCATTTTCCCTGAAGTTCTTCAGGATTTTCACCTCTACCACTCTTTACATAGCTGACTTCTGGAGCTGTGTGGGTATCAGCAGGAGGGGCGTGCAGGGAAGACTGCTTTCTCAGGATGCATGTCAATCAGAGACAGGGACAGAACTGCATGGAATAGAAAACTTCCTTGATTTGACTTAGTATTGGATTTCTGAATTTCCTGTGTTGATTCAGTTTGCTAGTATTTTGATGAGGATTTTACATTATAGTTATAAAAGATATTGGTCTCTTGTGTGATGTCTTTGACTTTCATATCAGGGCCTTACAAAAAGAACTGGAAAGTGTTTCATTCTCCTCTATTTTTGGAGAACTTTCTGGAGAATTAGCGTTTATTTTTCCTTAAATTGTTGGTTGAATTCAGTGGTGAAGTCACTGGGCCTAGGTGTATCTTAGTGGGTAGTTTTCATCTGTTTTCACTCTGTTCTTGTTATAGGTCTATTCAACCTCTCTAATTCCTCTAGAGTCAATTCCAGTCATTTCTATCTTTCTAGAAGTTTGTCCACTACACCTAAGTTATCAAACTTATTAACATACAGTAGTTTATAATACTCCTTTATAATCCTTTTTCTTTCTCCAAGGTCAGTAATGTTTTTCTATTTCATTTTTGATTCTAGTAGTGAGTCTTCCCTCCTTTTCCTTGACAACCTAGATAAAAGCATATTGATTTGTTGACATTTTCAAAAAATTGACTTTTGATTTAATTGCTTTTTTTCTATTGCTTTTCCATTCCCTGTTCCCACCCTAATCTTTGACATGTTCTTCCTACTTCTTTCTGTAAGTTTATCTTGCTCTCATTTTCCCCCCAATGTCTTAGGTAGAACAATAGGTCACTAATTTGAGATTTTTCTCTTCTCGTAATATAGATATTTACAACTTCAAATTTTCCTCTGAGCACTGTTTTAGTTGCATCCAATGAGTTTGGCAAGTTTCTGTCTTCATTTTTCATTCATCTCAGAATATTTTCTGAATTTCCTTCTGATTTCTTAGTTGATCTACAGGTTTTAGGAATGTATTGTTTAATTTCCACATATCTGTAAGTTTCCCCAGGCTTTCTTGTAATTGGATTTCACATAGCATATGGTCTATCCTGAGAATGTTCCCTATGTATTTGAGAGGAATGTAAAATCTGTTGTTAGGAATAGTGTTCTATAGATACCTATTGAGTCTAGTTAGTTCACGTGGTGTTAGGGTTCCCAATTCTTATCTAGTTGTTCCATTCATTATTGAAATGGGATAGTAAAGTCTCTAACTAATAGTTTTGAATTGTCTATTTCTCCTGCTTTTGTCAGAACAAAATTCATGAAATCTCTCCCCAACTGCCTTTCGCCTCTACTTCCACCGATACTGAGATCACCTTTAAGCCACAACTTCTTCACACTCAGTTGGAAACAAAATTAGTTCTTTGGGAGAGGGATAAGGAACTGTTATGGTTTGAATACGAGGTGTCTCCCCAAACTCCCGTGTTCATGCGAAAGGTGAAATGATTACATCAGGCAAGCAACTAACCAATGGATTAGTTCACTTATTGGATTAATCCACTTGATAGATTGGTAATTTGAATGGATCACTGGGTGCTAACTGTAGGCAGGTGTGTGGGTCACTAGGGGCATGCCTTGGGGATTATGTATTTTGTCCCTGGTTCCTTCCACTCTCTCTTTCTTTCCTGATCACCATGAGCAGCACAACTTTTCTCCACCATGCCCTTCTGCCTCCCCTGGGACCCAGAGCCATGGAGCAGGCTGAGCCCCAAAGAAACTTTTCCTCCTCTAAGTTGTTCTCATCAGGTATTAGGACACAGTGATGGAAAGCTGAGCAGCACAGGAGCTGTTGTAGGACCTGTTCCCCACGACCCAGGAGAAGTCTCTAGCTCTCGTTGCTGGAGCCAGGGGTGGAGATAACAGCACACTTAGTTCTGGAAAAGTACTCCACTCCAGAAGCACTAGGTAGAGGGAGTGCCACAGATGGGGGTCCTCTCTGCTGCTTCTTCTGTCATGGAACCCCCAACTTCTAAGCCAAAGCAAAGGCAGTTGGGGTCCCGATATTCTCAGGACACTTACCCAACCTAGACCTTCATTTCACAAGTGGGGAATGGGCAGAAGAGGGGGCTCCTCCAACCCTGACCACACTCACTTGGGAATCAGCCAAGGGGACAGGTAGCTGGGGGTGTCCTTCTCCTCCTGGGAAGGAAGCCCAGGGCTGGGAGTTGGGGGTAGAGAGCACCCTATGTTTTCTGTGTCCTGGGAAGGGGTCTCTAAGGAGTGGTCTGGATTTAAATATCAACGACTTTCATTTTTCTTTTTTTTTTTTAATTGTAAACAAATGGGATACATGTTGTTTCTCTGTACATGGCGTAAAGGCATACCATTTGTGTAATCATAAATTTACATAGGGTAATGTTGTTTGATTCATTCTGTTATTTTTTCCCTTCCCCCCACCCCTCCCACCCCTCCCACCCCTCTTTTCTCTCTATACAGTCCTTCCTTCCTCCATACTTGCCCCGTTCCCTAATCCTAACTCTAACCCTAACACTAACCCCTCCCACCCCCCATTATGTGTCATCCACTTATCAGCGAGATCATTCGTCCTTTGGTTTTTTGAGATTGGCTTTTCTCACTTAGCATGATATTCTCCAATTTCATCCATTTGCCTGCAAATGCCATAATTTTATCATTCTTTATGGCTGAGTAATATTCCATTGTGTATGTGTATATATATATATATCTATATATATATATATATACACACCACAGTTTCTTTATCCATTCATCAATTGAAGGGCATCTAGGTTGGTTCCACAATCTGGCTATTGTGAATTGAGCAGCTATGAACATTGATGTGGCTGTATCTCTGTAGTATGCTGATTTTAAGTCCTTTGGGTATAGGCCAAGGAGTGGGATAGCTGGGTCAAATGGTGGTTCCATTCCAAGTTTTCTAAGGAATCTCCACACCGCTTTCCAGAGTGGCTGCACTAATTTGCAGCCCCACCAGCAATGTATGAGTGTACCTTTCTCCCCACATCCTCGCCAACACCTGTTGTTGCTTGTATTCTTGATAATCGCCATTCTAATTGGGGTGAGATGGAATCTTAGGGTGTTTTGATTTGCATTTCTCTTATTACTAGAGATGTTGAACATTTTTTCATGTTTGTTGATTGCTTGTAGATCTTCATCTGTGAAGTGTCTGTTCATTTCCTTAGCCCATTTGTCAGTTGGGCTATTTGTATTCTTGGTGTAGAGTTTTTTGAGTTCTTTACAGATTCTGGAGATTAGTGCTCTATCTGAAGTATAAGTGGCAAAGATTTTCTCCCACTCTGTAGGCTCTCTCTTCGCATTGCTGATAGTTTCCTTTGCTGAGAGAAAGCTTTGTAGTTTGCATCTATCCCAGTTATTGATTCTTGCTTTTATTTCTTGTGCTATGGGAGTCCTGTTGAGGAAGTCTGGTCCTAAGCCGACATGTTGAAGATCTGGACCTACTTTTTCTTCTATAATCTGCAGGGTCTCTGGTCTGATTCCGAGGTCCTTGATCCATTTTGAGTTTAGTTTCGTGCACGGTGAGAGATATGGGCGACTTTCACTTTTGTTACTAAATTTTCATAGATTTTCTCGAGTCGGTCTCCTTCACTTGTTAAATGCCCTTAGGACATTTCCAGCTTTAATAAGTGTCTTAAATAATTTTCACCAATTTTAGCTGGGTGCAGTGTTGCATGCTGGTAATCCCAACAGCTCAGGAGGCTGAGACAGGAGGATCACAAGTTCAAAGCCAGCCTCAGCAACTTAGAGAGGCCCTAAGCAACTCAGTGAGACCCTGTCCCTAAATAAAATATAAAAGGGGCTGGGCATGTGGTTCAGCAGGTAAGCACCGCTGGGTTCAATCCGCAGCACAAAATCATAATAATGATGATGATTTTCACCATTTCACCAGGGATGAGGTTCACATTGTCATTCTGGGAATTAATCTCAATGACTATTTTTCAGATCTATGTTTTTGATGGTTTTGGATTAAGGATATGTGATACTCTTAATCACTAGAGAAGACTTAGTTTGGTCTTCAAAGAAGAACTGACTTTATTCTATTTTAAAACTGGTGGGGTTTTTTTTGTTTGTTTGTTTGTTTTTTTTTAGTAGAAATTAAGAGTGTAAATATTCCTTGCAAGGTTAGTGAAATATCTAGTTCTACCAGCCGTTCACTCTTTCATTCAACAAATTCATGTCAAGGGTTCAGAAATTTCTAGCATTGGTCTCGGTGCTGATGATACCTAGTTTAAAAACAACCACATTCTTTTCTTGGAACTTGAAGTCGCGTGGGTGAGCACAGCACTCAGCAAGTAGGGACACATGAACTAGGTCGTTCGAGATGGTGCTGAGGAAGCAAAATCACCCTGTGCGTGCAAGGTGCTACAAGGGATGCCTCAGTTGCTGAGGCTGCAAAGATGAGAAGGGGCCGGTCATGCAAAGAGCCACCGGGGAGAGCTTCCTAGAAGGAGGACTAGTGAATGCAAAGGGTCTGAGGCAGGAAAGAGCCCAGCTTGCTCAAGGGACAGAAGCAGTGTGGCCAGAGAAACAAAAGGACAAGGGGAGGAGGGAAAGGACAGGAAAACAGACAAGACTTCATTCTGTGAAATTTCACTCTTTCTTCACTACCTTCTATACCTGTGAGTATTCCCATCTAGAAACCTCTCCAAAATCTATGACTTCAAAGTGCCTCCCTGGTTCCTGATATCTGAAGAGACACCTCATCCTAATTTCCCAATCCCTCTAGAGACGTGACTCTGATTGAGATTTTCTAACTCTGCCAAGCCACAAAGTCAAGTAGTAAATTCTGTGAAAACAAATATTTGTGTGCTCCCAGGACAGTGCTGGATTTAAACAATACGGAGTTCCTTCTGCCAGGAAACATCTTCTTTAAAGCTTCAGTTTTTCCTTTCTATGCTTTTCTTAAAATAAAGCATGTCCTGATTAGCATTTCTCCCCGATTTGATCCCATGATAATGATAATGGTTCACAGTGATGAAAACTGTAGAGCCACAGTGAGAAAGTGGCCTTGGACTTGGGTCCAAGTCCTGACTCAGCCACTTCAGAGTGGGTCTTTGGATGACAAGATTTCTTGACAACTTCCATGCTTCTTCTGAAAAATAGGACTAAAGCAATACCGGCCTCCTAAGTCTGTTTAAAGCATTAAGTGAGATGATGCATGGCCCACAGAAGGTGCTCATTTAGAGTCAGTATTACTCACTCCTAAGAACAAGTGACCAGACCCATTTATAGACATGAAAGGATGAGAGAGAGAGAGAATACACATAATCACACACTCCACCCCAATGTGATATCATGACTCTGTCTGGGAAATAGGACACAGAGTTTGAAGGCGGATGCCAAGGCTGATGAGAAATGAGGATTAAGGAGGCTTCCAGAAGCTTTGAAATACAATCTCACCTCAAGCCCCAGGCAGACAAGAAGGCTGGGAATGCACTCGTCCACTCTGTCAGGAAACCCTCATCTCAGATGGTCCTCACCACCCAAAAGGATGGGGTGGGTTAGCAGTCCAGACTCAGGCTGACGTGTATCTATGATACTTGCCAAAGAATACTCTCTATTGTCAAGTTTGGCAGTGAAATTTGGAAGTTATAATGGAGGAACAACCCAGAGAGGCAGAAAATGAGTGAACTGAGGCCCTTGCTGGTTCAGCAAGACTCTTGCTGGGAAGAGTCTTGTAAACTCACTTGTCTGTTAGGTTAGTTTTCTTATCTGTCTAATGGAGGTGGGATAGGGGATTCTGAGAGCCACCTCTTCAATTGCAATAGTCCATGTGTGATGAGCTGACCGATCTGACTCCATGAGAATGTGATAGGCCAGACTCTAAGGGACATGACTAAACAGACTCCATTTTGCTCTGAGACTCCATGTTATGAGGAAATAAGCTTCTCCCATGGGAACACCCCGCCTCTGTGCCCATTGTCAGTTACTTGGTGTGACATGTTTAATAATATACAATGGCAACCCCTATGTAATAAAGAATTGCTCTCTTTTGATTCTTATTGCTCCTAAACAATGTACCATGTGAATGGTGATCGTGTGGATGTTAGCAACCATTCTTTAGTTTGTACCTAGGTAAGGGTCATTTTGACCCACATCCCCCTCTGTTGATGATCTCATGATGTTAGTTTGTAATTTCGAATCATAGCAACAGACACTTATGATTGATGTGATTTTTGGTATAAAAACCCTTACATGGGCTGGGGAGATAGCTCAGTTGGTAGAGTGCTTGCCTTGCAAGCACAAGGCCCTGGGTTCAACCCCCAGCACCGCAAAAAAAAAAAAAAAAAAAAAAAAAACCCTTACAACCCTGTGGTCAGGGCTTTTCTCCCAATAGCCATTTTTTGGGGGCATTGTGTGAGACAGTCAGGCGGCCGGCTTAATAAAGACTCTCAAATTTGGACTTCTCAGTGGTGATTGGTCTGTTCTTAAGTTGCGCCCCATAATATATGATGGTAAAACAGTTGTCTCTGTTCTCTCGCAAGAAGAGAGGAGGATAGGACTGGGCCACCAAAAATAGGAAATGAACAGGAAAAAACCTTGTAAGAACCTTGGAATTAGCTTCTAGTACTATTTGTGTTTACATCAGAGAAAAGATGACTAGAGTCCTATCGTAAACTAACGTGGCTAAAATGGCAGACAAAAATTGGGAAGGATGCGGAGAGACTGATACTGTGTCCACTACTAGTGGGACAGACTACAGCCTGTCTGGAAAGCTATTGGGCAGTATTTTCTAAAGCTGAATCAGACGCACACTCTATGACCCAGCAATTCTATGGTAAGGATTATTCCTGGTAGTAATGTCCATTTCTGTGCATGAAAAGCTATACACAAGAGTACCAATGACAGCACTCTATAGGATATCCCCAAACTGGAAACAGCCAAATGTCTGCTTAGAACAGAGTGGATAAATAAGTCCTGTCATCCATACGATGAAACATCTTATAGCCATTGCATGAAACAAACTACCGCAACACATGAAGCATGGATAAATCTCACCAACATTTTGAGCAAAAGAAGTCAGACACAAAAGAGTGTATTTGTCTCTACTCCATTTATGGAAGGTTTGAAAACAATAAAAGATGAATCTGTTGGAAGTTAGGAGAGCAGTCGCCCTGCAGGTGGAATTAACGATCGGAACGTTCAGTCGTTCAATCGTTGACGGTGTGGGCTACGAAGGTGAGTTAATTTTGTGAATATTCATTGAGCTGTATACTTTTGATTTGCATGTATGTTACACTTCAATAAATTTGCCAAAAAAGCTCCGTATGCAAATTGTGGTTGAACTTATTTACCCCTGAAGGAGAGAAAAGAGTCAGGTTATTGCAGCAGGTACATCTCTCTCTCTGCTCAACCTTGTAGGTTTGTTTTTTTTTTTTAAATTGTCCTTTATAATTTTTTGAACTGAACTTTATTTGCAAATTCTCGGTCTCTCCTCACCCTGTTCCCCCAATGCATGTCCTTTTCTGCTAGTGGTAGAAGCCCAGAGTCTCTCTCCTCCATCTGTCTCCCTGGATGGTGTCTGATTCAGAGGTCCTGGACGGGATACCAGGGGGTTGACCAGGGTGGGTCCTGGTGCCAGAGCCTGTCCCTGGGTGCTGTGCACTGAGAGAGCCCTTTCTCCTCGTCTCTGGTTATTTGCTCACCCAGGTAACTTCCAGTCCTCTTCTTCCCACCGTGACTCTTCTCTATATCTCTGTAAACTCAATACGTGACTTGGGGATTCTTTTAAAGTGAGGAGAACCAGCACCCAGCTGTCCATGTGTGGGGAGGAGAGGAGGTATGGGAAAATGCCAGGCGGGAGACCACAGGTCAATATTGCAAAATGAAGGTCTCCTTCTTTCCATCTGATAAATATGGTGCTCTGGTTGGCAGCCCGTGTCATCTATTTTGTGAGCACATTCCCAAAAGGAAGAGCAACAGGAGTCCACCCAGGGTAGGATGGTGTGGAGGGAGAGGGAAAGATAAAGGGTAAGTGCATCAGTTTCCCAGAGCTGCCATAGCAAAGGACCATAAAGTAAGTAGGTGTCTTAAAACACTTTTTTTATTCTCTGAGCATGAAGTCAAGGAGTCAAGGTCTTGGTAGGGTTGGGTCCTTATGGAGAGTTCTGGGAGATGACCTATTCAAGGTCTCTCTGCTAGCTTGGTTGTTGGGACTGATGACACGTTAACTAACTCAGGCTGACTCCTTACTTCCTGGCGGTTGAGCAAGATCAAGCCCTCAAAGGCAGTTTCAAAAGTTAATAGTGATGAATCGGACCACCGTCAGGGATTGGTTAACAACAGTTCTGCAAACGTGATCAGCTCGTGCTTGCCATATAGTCCTATGGGACTCTCGCCTGCGTGGACCCCGTGCCTTGCTGACCTTTAAGCTGATTGGTTCCCTCCTAGCCCCCACCCTACATAAAAGCTGTGTGACTTCCTCAATAAACAAGTTCCTACTGTGACTGGTCTCCCTGAGGCATCTGATTGTCCTCCACCCGGAGGGCTGGGTGCGGGTGGTCAGTCGGCCCTACCTTTCCTGGTCTGGCCTTGTTGGGGAGTGCCCCCTTCCCTTGTGGCTGTTGTCGCTGGTCGAGAAGAGCAGGGAGGCTAAAGACCCCGATGCTTGGTGGCTCCTGGCAGGTCATAGCATTCCTTGGCTAGTTGAAGTAGGACTCTAGCCTTTCCCTCCATTGTCACATGGCACTGGTTCCTGGCTGTGTCTCCATGTGTCCGAATTTCCCCTCTTATGGGAATGTCGGTCATTGCACTGGTGCCCACCCTGACCCAGGGCGACCTTGTCTGGATACTTGCTGGGTACTGGTTTATTAAGGCTGCCTTCACACAGCACCACAGAGTGGGTGACGTAAGCAACAAGAATGTTTTTTTTCTGACAGTTCTGGAGACCAGAAGTCCAAAATCCCCTTGTCAGCAGGGTTGGTCCTTCCCAAGGCTGTGAGAGAAGTCGCTCACAGGTGTGAGCCTCTCCTGGGCTCACAGGTGGCCTCTTCTTCCTTCATCTCTTCATGTCACCTTCCTTCTGTGTGTCTGTCTTTGTGACCCTTTTTCCTGAGGGCACCAGTCGTATTGGATTAGGGCCTACCTTAATGACCTTGTTTTAACTTCATTATCTGAGTAAAAACCCTATCTTAAAGGAGAGTCACATTCTGAATTACTAGGTGTTAAGACTCCAGAGGTCACGGTTCTGGGGAGTCTGTGACTGTGCCCTGAGTTCTCCGAAGGTACCAACATACCTCTAACATAGTACTTGTCACATCATGTGGAAAGCCGTGTGGAAGTGTCTACAAGTCTACACACACACATTGCCCAGGACTGTGAACTCTTGCAGGATAAGAACTTCTTTTTCTTTAAAAAAATATTTCTATCTATCTATCTATCTATCTATCTATCTATCTATCTATCTATCTATCTATTTGGTTGTGGGTGGACACGATACCTTTATTTTACTTTTATGTGGTGCTGAGGATCGAACCCAGTGCCTCACCATGCTAGGCAAGTGCTCTACCTCTGAGCCACAATGCCAGCCAGGGACTTAATTTTATTACTCATATTTGTATTCCCAGCTCAGGGGATTGGCACAATATAGATGCTCAATGAGTATCTGTTGGACTGAACTGAATTGTTTGCCTATCATAAAAAAAAATTGTCTTATTTCATCCTTTGCTATCTATCAATCATGAGAAAATAAGCAAGTTAAACATGCTCTTGGATGATCATGTAAGTCGTACAATCACAGACTGTCAAAATCGAGGAATACCCTGGGAAGTTTCTGATCTCGCAATGGCAGATGGCTGTCAGGCATCCGACCATTCCCAGCTCTGCACCTGTAGCAGACATCACCAATCTATCATGGCTTTCTTTCCCACCACGCTTGGATGCAGCTTTAGAATCATTCTCAATATGTAACTCCAAAAGATGAAACCAGTGTGCCATTTCTTAGGAATTTCAACACTATTCCTTCCAACAGATGAGAAAATTGACACTCATCATAAGGAAACATGTCCAAAATGAGGCAGTGATAGTGGCAGAGAACTAAAAGCCACTATTCTAATTTCTAGGGCCATGTTTATTTTGCATCCTCCCCCAGGGTTGTTGGAAATGTTTCAGTAAAATTTGCATCAGTGACTTATCATTGCATTAAATGACACTGACTTCCACAGTGAGAAAAATCATTCCTTTCTCCAACTTTCTAATCATATCAAAGAAAAAGTCCCACTTTGATGCTATTAGGTCTTTAAAACTCTAATTCTGCTATGTTTGGTTTCCTTTTGGGGGGGAAATAGTAGTTCCAAGTCCAGAGTCTTCAGCAGGCTCTTGTGTCTAGTTAGAATTTAATATTACCACATTGTTTTCTTTTCCTTGTGCTTATGATTACCATCCAATTAGGAGAAACTTGCCACACGTGATAGTGATAAAACCTTCCTTTTTAAACAAATTTATTTATGTTTTTCCAAAGTCAGTATAAAGAAGAAATATTATCTAAATATAATGCAGGTAGAGCCCAAAAAGTGTCAAAATAAAAAGGCACTGTGTATACATCCTTATTCGGGGCTCCTGGGTCCTCTCCTCTCCAGGACAGATAATGCTTTTCCCTCTGTCTGTTGGACACATTTCCGTTTTCCTTGTCTCCTGCCTCCAACAGCCCCACCGGCCTCCGCCCTAGCGTCTCCTCCCCAGTTGCTAGACTCCAGTCGTTTTCAGCATAGTTCCTCCCTCTGCCAAAACCCAGCCTGATTCTGCCTCTCTACAAACCATATGGCTTGGCAGACGAGGCGGGTGCGACGTTGAGCCAAGAGTCGAAAGCAAATCCCGCTTAACCCCCACGGTCCCTTCTTCGCAGGACCAGGCAAACTCTGCTGCCCTGCTTCTTCTCCCCGCAGCCTGAGTAGGCAGCCCCGGGAGTCCGGCGCGGGCGGTGCCTCCTGTCCTGGATTCTTGGTGCTTTCCTCCTCCTCAGGGATTTTTCTCATACCTTCTGGGCTCCCTCGTGAAAGGAACATCCTCGCTGGTTGAACTTGGGCAGAGAACTTTCTTTGGATTAAAGGGAATCACCAGGCAGTCTCCCTCATGGTACAAGGAAATGAAGGGCCACAAAAGCTTCCCAGAGGGGGAATAGGGCCCTGGGGCAGGCCAGGTGGGAGGAGGGGCCTGCATTCACAGTCCAGGAGGACCCTGTCTTGGTAAGCCAGGGGGCTCTGCTGGCGGTCAGCATCTCAGGTGTCCTTCCCAACAGAAAGGCAAGGCAAAGCCACGTCAGCCCACTGGAGAGAAGGATAACAAGTGAGCAAAGAAAGAGGAGTGGGGGGGAGGGAAGGAAGGAAGGAAGGAGGGAAGGAAGGAAGGAAGGGAGGAAGGAAGGAAGGGAGGGAGGAAAGGAAGGAAGGAAGGGAGGAAAGGAAGGAAGGAAGGGAGGAGGGGAGGGAGGGAGGAAGGAAGGAAGAAAGGGAGGAGGGAAGGAGGGAAGGAGGGAAAGAAGGAAGGGAGGAAAGGAAGGAAGGAAGGAAGGAGGGAAGGAGGGAAGGAGGGAAGGAGGGAAGGAAGGAAGGGAGGGAGGAAAGGAAGGAAGGAAGGGAGGAAAGGAAGGAAGGAAGGAAGGAGGGAAGGAGGGAAGGAGGGAAGGAGGGAAGGAAGGAAGAAAGGAAGGGAGGAAGGAGGGAAGGAAGGAAGGAAGGAAGGAAAGGAAGGAGGGAAGGAAGGGAGGGAGGGAAGGAGGAAGGAAGGAAGGGAGGGAAGGAGGGAGGGAAAGAAAGAAGGAAGAAGGGAATGAAGGAAAGAAGAAAGGTGGGAAGAAAGGAAGGAAGGAAGGAAGGAAGGAAGGAAGGAAGGAAGGAAGAAGGGAAGGGAGGAAGAAGGGAAGGGAGGAAGGAAGGAAAGAAGGAAGGAGGGAGGGAAGGGGGGAAGGGAGGTAGGAAGGAGGGAAGGAAGGAAGGAAGAAAGGGAGGGAGGGAGGGAGGGAAGGAAGGAAGGAAGGAAGGAAGGAAGGAAGGAAGGAAGGAGGGAAGGAAGGAAGGAAGGAAGGAAAGGAGGGAGGGAGGGGGAAGTGAAGAGGATTCACCCAAGACTAGTTGTAAACTTTCTGAGATCAAACAAAGGTCTCCTAAAAGGTCAGCCTAATCAATAGGGGACCCGACTCACCGGTGCACAAATGCTCTGTGTGGGCTGGAAAAAGCACCAAGAGGAGCTCCGTTGCGGTGGCTGGTTTTCATTGGACAAATACTGTGCCTGCTGTGTGCTGGTGCTGGAGCTCCAGTAGGGCTCAGGACTAGCCCTCATGGACTCGCTTACGAGTGGCTTAGTAGAGTCACAGGAAGCAGATGGTCACTATAATAAGGTGGCCCGAGTCTGAAGCCTGATGTCCTGCATCTGAGCTGTATAACCTGCAGTATCCACATAAGACCAGGGCATCTTATCTGCTCCCAACCAGGATCTTAAAGGGTCTGCATAAGGATTCAAAGCTATGATTCGTATATGGCACAGCAGGTGTATGATGATGTTGCTCAGTGGTTTCCATTTATCTTTCCCTAGGGACCAATGGTGCTGTTTGTTTGTTATGTGCTTACTTCTCATTTCCATGTCTTCTTCAGTAATGGATCCGCTTGATTCTTTGGCCATTTTTTATTGAATTGTTTGCAATACTACGAAGCTGGAAGAGGTTTTTACATGGTCTAGATGAAAGTCCTTTATCAGACATATACTTTGTAAATATTTTCGCCAAATTGCGACTTTATCTTTTAATTTTCTTAATGATATCATTCAAAATACAAAAATTCTTAATTTCTATGAAGTCAATTTAACAAATTCTTTTATGGATTAAATTCTGATAGTGAATCTAAGAAATATTTGCTTATTTTATATGTAAGCTTATTGTCCATTGTATTGTTTATGCATGGTGAGAGGTAAGCGTCAAGATACATTTTTGTGCAAATAGTAATAACACCACTTACGATTCCCTTTTTGCAGATGAGAAAATGATTCCTGAGGAAGCCAGACAAAGAGCCTAAAGTCATATGGCTTATAAGGGATTGAACAGCACTTGAACCCTTGTCTCCTGGTTCCAGTTAGCATTCTGTCTCCACGTTGCCTCAGCTGCCAAGGTGCCCGCATTTTCTTCGAGGTAGTAATAAGTTCCAGGCTTGGAGGCAGCAAACCTCATTTCAAGTTCTGACGCTAGCACTTACCCTGGGCAAGTTGCTCAAATCTTTGAAGCCTACATTTCTTATTTTTATAATTTATAAAATGGGGCTAATAAGAATACCTTCTCATGAGGTTGTTGTGGGGACCACTTGAAATAGTGCACATGAAGTGCTTAGCGCAGGCCTGGCATTTAGCATGCGCTTCATACAACCCAGCGCTTGGACGGCCTTTCCCTCCTCCTCCCCTTTCTGAGGCCCATACCCAGCCTCTTCTGGATCTTTGTATACCCTAAAGTGACAGTGGGTTTGCGTTAATTGAGAAAAGGGCAGACACTTTCCATCATTCTCATCCAGGGGTTGTACGTTTTGACTTGTTAGATCTCAACCCTAGGAAGGTGTGTTGTCTAACAGATGTTTCGCTCTGATACCGTTTCAGCAACTTCCATCCATCCTCCAAGCTGCAGGTGCACATGGGCTAGAGATTAGGAACTGTGGCAGAGTCCCTCTAAGATGGTCCTCAATCTTCTCAGCCTTCCAATACTCATGTTCTAAATAATGCCCTCCCCTTGAAAGTGGCCAGATTCTGTGACCTGCCTCACATGGATGGCATACGGGACTGTGACTTCAATATGATTACACAACATAAGAGTATAACTTCAGTTTTGTTAAAAACAAACTCTTGCAAACTTGGATGAAGTGAGTGGCCACACTTGAGAAGTCCATTTGGCAAAGAACTAAGAGTGACCCCTGACCAACAAATAGCTAGAAACGGAGTGAGATTTCCATAGGTCCTCCGTCCAATGGGTCACAGGAAACTAAATTTTGCCAGCAACCAGGGCAACCAGCTCACTGGCCTCTCACCCAGAAGCTGCGAGATGCTGACTGTGTATGTTTTTAAACCCTCGCGTTTGTGGTTGTTTGTTATGCTGTGATCGATGCTAAGACAGAGGCCAAGATGGAGAAGCGGCAGAATGCTTGGGAGAAGAGCAGAGGAGGCCAAAGAGGAGGGGTGGCTGGGGAGGGACGCCCTTCGCGTCCATCAGAGTGACTTTCTCTTCCTCATAAATAGGCACACTGACTTGGCTTGCAAGAGAGCCCCCCTCTCTGTGCCTTCCGGTTCTCTGCTCCTTGCAGGAGAAGCTCCCCAGAAAAAGACTCCCTCGGATCATGTCGAGGGGCCTCATCATCAGGATCATTCCACCATGGGGATTCAAAGTGGCTCCGGCACTTCCTTCTGGACTTTGCTACGGAAGACGGAGTATGCTGATTTCTTTCTACCTTATTCATGCAAAGGGGTGGCTCCTGCTCCCCCATGCCTATCTCCTCTGAAGTCCAACTAATTTAGCCAATAAAAAATCTTTCTAACATTTCATATGCTCATTAACTAACCAAAAAGTATTGATTCAGCTAAGGACTCTTCAAAGACTAATTAACCACTCCTTTCTAGAGTGTTGATTACTGTTACTGGCACACACACACATACCACACCACTTAGACTGGAGGATTTCAAAGCAAATTACCATGCACACAATACAGCACTAACGGGACTCTGATTTTGTTTGGGTTTCCAAGTACACAGCCCTAAGAAATAAATTGTGTTTGCTTCTGCTAATTTAATCATGACAAACTCGGTGTCTTTTTGCCAGATACTTTTTCAGCCTTTCTTATGATATAGGTTTCCATGTGATTAAGTACTGCTTTATGAAAAGGAAAGGGCAACTGTGCCCCCCCTAAAAGAGACACATAAAATAACTTCTCAACACCATAGCTGCCTTTGTTTTCTGTATTTGTAGACAGCCAGGAGAAAGTGTGATGGTCTGTAGCTGAGGCAGCCACCTTGCCATCATGAGGTCTCTGGGGATGAGGATAAACATCTAAGATGCTTTGGAGGGAAGAATTGAAAGACTTGGGTTCTGATGATCTTGTTGAGTTAGTGTCTCAGTCTATTCATGCTGCTATAACAAAATGCTTATGAGGGATTACTTTAAAAGTAATAGAAACTCATTTCTCATAGTTCTGGAGGCAAGGAAGTCTAATATCAAGGTGCTGGTGGATTTGCTGTCTGGTGAAAGCTCACTCTCTGCTTCCAAGACAGCACCTTGTTGCTTCACTCTCCCAGGTCAAAGATAGATGGACAAAAGACCTTGCTGGTTCCCTGGAGCCCTCTCCAAGGCACTAATCTCCTTATGAGGATGGAGCCCATGACTTAATCTCTTCCTAAATGCTCCAATGTTTAGTACTATCACATTGGGTTTTACGTTCAAATACAAAAATCGAAATACACATGTTCAAGCCATAACCGTTATCGACCATCCAAAGTTGGTTTTAGCAAAGTCCGAGGGGAATTCTTCCCTTTGTCAGTAAGACATAAATATGCCTACAGTTTTAGTCACTGTTGGTTAGATTTTCTATTATTCGCAAACTAATGTATTCCAATGAACGTCCGATATATTGACCACCAGAATAAAGATCCAAGGGAGGGTTCTTTCCACAGCATCTGATGCGCTAAGGTAACATGCACACACACACACACACACACACACACACACACACACACACACCTGTCTCCCTACCAAAGCAGAAGACCCCTCCTGCCCAAAGAGTCAGGGGACTCAAGGTCTTTCTCCTCTCACAACACTTAAACCTCCTGTCAATGCCATTTGTCACTGCTTCTGGAATCCACCCACTAGTGACAGAAATCAGGGACTTTACAACTTTGGATGATGAATCTGAGATGCTCTGATGTATTGGTACGCTGTGCTGTGGAAACCGAGAAGAAGGTGGCATCTGGCACCAGCGGGACTTTGGCTCCCTTGTCCCCAGTCTCATGTTCCTAAAATTTCCCATTCTTTCCTGTTCCGTCCTACAGATTAGACTCAGGCTTGAGAATCCAGTCTGCTCTGAGCCCCCAGCCCCACCTCCACCGCTGCTTTTTTTCTTCCAAAATCCTGTCAATGGGGAAATTTCAGAAGGTTATAGTAATAAGACACACGAGTATTTGGGGAGCCCAGGCTGTGAGCATGTGGAGTTTATAGATTAGGGAGTGAGGTGCTATATGCAAGTCTGACATTTTCAAGTGTTTTGGACAGTTCTAGTCTCCGCTTCTTCCAAGTCACACTCAGAGTAGCATCTTCCCGAAAGATCTCATGGGCTCAGGGTAAGAACTGAATACGTTCCTTTAAGTGAGAGAAGATTTAGGATACTGTGTAGGAGCATGCAAGTACCCTGGGACCAGACGGCCTTGTCAACTGAGTGACCTTGAGCGGGTTTCTTGGTGCCTTGTCTGTGAAATGGGAACAAAAGTGATACCTGTTTCAAAGGTGTTTTCTTAAGGTTTAGTGAGTTAATACACATAAAGCACTTATGATAGCAGCGATGTCCTCTCCCTCCTCCTACCATGTGACATGTGTGAAGACAGTGACGTTGGCCCCCCGAGTTAGGAGTAGAGGGATATTAGTGAAACCAAAAGGGTTTAACAATTTTACGGACAATGAAAAAAAGACCGAAAACAAAAACAAGAGAAGGGAGGAGATGTGAGGGGCGGGGGACGAAGGATGGGAGGGGCGAGGGAGGGGAGGAGGAGAAACGTGTGACTGACGCGTGAAGCTGCTGCCTGGAGAGACGGGCTCGGTGGCAGGAACGGGAGGAATGTGCTCATTTTCTTTTCAGCAGGCGTCACCGTGACCTCAGGGGAAACATCATTCAAAGTGCACCGTCTCTCACAGAGGCCCACCTGGTGCACCCACGATTTCATCCTTGTGCCCAAGTTGCAATAAAAATGTGGAGGTGAGTCCTTTACCTCAGGGCCCTGCCATGTGGCTCTCACTGTTTCCATGACAAACATAATCTGTCCTGGGAAACAGAACAAAGAAAGCAACTGAAATGTCCATAAACTGGTGGGACGGTGAGGGCAACCAAGCATTCCCACTCTGTGAGAAAGTCCTATGTACCTTATTCCCACCCTAGACGTACTTCAGGCTCCTATTTTTGGATAGGGAACCAGAACCTAAAATCAGAGCGTGTAGTTTACATGTGGGGTCCAGATGCCTCATTTCCTGGTTCTTGGCACACACTAAATCAGGAACAAGTAAGTGTGCTCCCAAGCCCAACACCTTAGCTGTTTGGTTACCCTCTTTCCTTAGAAAGACCCCACTCACCTCTGTTCGTGTTTCCTGGCTGACTCTTGATCACGTTTCCCAGCAACCTCTCTCTCGATCAGCTCTTCGTGTCCAGTGTAAGTGCCCAGTAAACATTTTTACATTCAAAAACATAATTTGATGCATCCAAAGGGCTTAGGGACATACTACAACCTATCGCTTCATAAATATTAATTACCCTTCATTTCCTGTCTATACTTTAGGTCCTCCTTATCCTTTCTATCTCAACTTTCCAAGGAGGCAGGGGACTAAAGTCTTGAAGGGTTCTTGAATTAATTGACTTTGGGCACTGCAGATGAGGAAGATCCTCTGCAAAAGCATTGTAATTTGATGAATCATGAGTCACCTTATTTTATTTTTATTATATTTTTTACTTGTTCTTTTTAGATATACATGACAGCAGAGTGTATTTTGACACATACTTGGGGTGTAACTTATTCTAATTAGGATCCCATTCGTGCGGTTGTACATGATGTGGAGTTTCACTGGTAGTGTGTTCATAAAGAACATAGGAAAGTTAGGTCCGACTCATTCTACTGTCTTTCTTTTCCTTCTCCCTCCCTCCCTTCATTACCCTTTGTCTGATTCAATGAACAATGAACGTCTATTCTTGCCCCTGACCCTTATTGTGTGTTAGCATCTGCATATCAGAGAGAACATTTGGCCTTTGGTTTTGTGGGACTTGCTCATTTTGCTTAGCATGATAGTCTCCAGTTTCATCCATTCATCTATTGAAAAGCACCTAAGTTGGTTCCATAGCTTAGCAATTGTGAATTGAACTGCTGTACTCATTGATGTGGCTGCTTCACTGTAGTATACTGATTTTAATTCCTTTGGGTATAAACCAAGGAGTGGGTCAAATGGTGGGTCCATTACAAGTTTTCTAAGGAATCTCCATACTGCTTTCAGAGTGGTTGCACCAATATGCATTCCCACCATCAATGTATGAGTGAAACTTTTCCCCCATATTCTCATCAATTGCTATTCTGACTGGAGTAAGGTGGAATCTCAATATAGTATTAACTTGCATTTCTCTGATTCTTAGAGAAGTTGAACATTGTTTCATATATTGGTTGACCATTCGTATTTCTTCTTCTGTAAAGTGCCTATTCGGTTCCTTTGCCCATTTGTTGATTGGGTTATTTGGGGGGTTTTATTGGTATTAAATTTTTTGAGTTCTTTGTATATCCTGGAGATTAATCTTATACCTGAGGTGCAGGTGGCAAAGTTTTTTTTTCCCCATTCTGTCGGCTTTCTCTTCACAATTTATTTCAAAATAAATCAAGATGCTGAAAGAATCTACTATTTAACTCATCAGAACCAGACTTAAAAATTCTGTTATGAGTTAGGATATAGAATTTCATAATGATAGTCACCCGAATAGCAGCTCAGTATCAAAACTAAAAGACAACTTGTTTCTCCTTGAAACCATTGTTGTTTGCATGCAAACAACACCAACAGCAATGAAAAGTCAGCTAAAATACTGAGGGGAAGAAGGCAAGGGCCCTGGCATTGAGCTGCGTCCCACATGAGTGATTCAGAGCGGGGGAAATATCTCAGTCCCTAGAAGGACTGCTGAATCTTGAGGCTGGCAGAGGAACTTTGAGGGAACAAGAAGAAATCAGCCAGACCTGAGCTGGCATAGTAGTTTGGAATCTGGAGGATTTCAAATTAAAAGTTAAACCTCTCCACCCACTAGTTCTGCCACTTATTTCATTCAATAAGTGGAATAATCAGGAAGTCTGGAATGAGATCTAGAAAAGTAGAGGAAGAGGGATGGTCTTGGGGTGCTAAGATCCCACATTTCTGCTGGACAGGGGGAGCCTGACCTCCTCCAAGACTTTAAAAGCAGAGAAGAACAAAAACTACCTCTATTGTCAATCCAACTCCAATTCTGTTCAACTGCTGATTAGATTGATCATCTCAGGACCTAACCACAGCTGCAGAATATTATCATCTCCTTCAGTCTCTGCTGGTCTTTTATACATTCTGTATGAAATTCAATTAAAAAATCATGACAGTCAATGAAGCAGGAACATGTAACTTACTCTCAAGAGAAATAAAAACATACCAATAGATGCAGACCCATAAGATGATCCATATGATGATAGAATTTATTTATATGTATATATTATAATTACGTTAAAGCACATAGAGGAAAAGGAGGGATGTTGTGGGTCTAGAGATACAGATTTGGCAAATAAATAAAAATTATTCAGAATAAATAGATATAAAACTCCATAACTAAAATATGCCTTTGAAAAAGAGACAAGTACTGGATGGATTTAACATCGGGGTAGACAAGCAGAACAAAGGATTAGTGAACTGTGAGTCAATAAAAGTGTTCAAACTAAAGCACAAAGAGAAAATATGTTTTAAAAATAACAGAATATCAAAGACCCATATAAAAACGTAAACTCTGCTAATGTAAATATAATTGGAGTTTCAGAAATAGAAGCGAGAGACAGTAGAGAAGAAAAATGTTTGAAGGCCTGATAGTTCCATATTTTCAAAAAATGGTTGAAATACTCCTTCACATATTGTATAAACACAGACATAAAGAAAAATCACAAAGAAAAAACACAACTAAGCACATTGTCTTCAAAGTACTAACAATCTAGGTAGGATAAGTAGGAAATCAAAAGCATCTAGAGGGAAATACACCACCACTTATGGGAACAACAAGAATTACCACTGACTTATTGGAAATGCTGCATGGAACAATGAAAGAAAAAAAAAACTATCAACCTAAAATATTCTAATCAATGACAAATCCTTCTAAGATGAGTATAGAATGAAGATGTCTTCAAAAAAATCAGAAACAGAAGTTTCAACCGTCCTACCTGCACTACAAAAATACTAAGAAAAATTCTTCAGGTCGAAGGGAAATATTCCAGATATAAATCTATATCTGCAGGTAAAAATAAAAATCACTTGAAAGCATCAATATGTTTATAAATATAAAAAAAAGATTTAAATATTTTTCTTTATAGGACTGTTGACTGTTTAAAGCATATATAAAAATTTATTCTTGGGTTTATGATATATTAGAAGTAAAGTATATAAAATGGCACAAAGGAGAGAGGAGTGGAATCATATTGTTAAAAGGTTCTAACATTGCTCATGGATAAATATAATAACTTAAAGTTGATTGTGATAAATTAAAGAACAACTATTATAATCTCTATATGAATAACAACTAAAAATAATGTAAGAACGTGCAAATAAAATCCATTAGAAAAGATGAAGTTGAATAATAGAAAATCCTGGACAAATACAGAAGAAGGCAGGAAAGAAGATGGATAAATATCAAGATGTCAAGTTAATGGCAACTGTATTAAATAAAAATGTATTAAATAGTGCTACAAATCAATAACTTAAAAATAAGAATTTTTAATTGGAAAAGACTTTAATAAGTATTACACAAAAGAAATACTTTCAAAGATACCCCTTTTCTAATTAATTGGTGTGTGGGTATATGTGAGATGGTTTTATTTTAATTTTTAAGTCAATTTAAAAGAATTTCTTGCTGATTATAACAAAAAAGGCAATGTGGTAATATAGAAAGAAAATTTAGTCTCACCTGCCACTCGGAAATGCTCCTTTAAAGAGGGACTCCAAAGCCCTCAACTCTTCCAATGTATAAGGACACTGTCAATTTCCATCAGATTACTCTGCAGGGAAGGACCCCTAGACCTTGGACTGGATCAAACCATTCACTAGATTTTATTAGGCCACAGAGCATGAGCTCCAACTTAAATGTCATGATTTAGGCCTAGAGTTAGAAAATATACCAACTGCCTTAAAAGTGTAATAGACAGTAATGCTGGCCTCTGGGCATGTCTGGTATACATTTACACATTTGTGTCATCTGTATCTGGCTCGAATTTTACTTTCGCTCTTTCTCCCCTTGTCTCTTTCTTTTCCTTTCTTTTTTTCTTTCTTTTTTGTTTACTCTCATTCCCACTGTGTTCCCACAGTGTATGCGTACAAGGTGTATTTCTCCTTGTTTACTTTGTTTATTGAATATTGGTTTATAATTCCTTTTTTTTTTCAGAGAGATGAAATATCTTATATTTTCTTTTTAAAAAATAAAGTGGGTTTTTTCTATGTGACTCTTCCTCAATTTTTAATGGGTCCTACTGATCTTTGCTCTAGAATCACGGATTAAATTTATAACCTCTGTTCTGAGTGAACTGGAGACTATGCATACATATTTTGATTAGGGTCAAATTCCTAGCTTTGTATTGCATAAAATAAATTTGTAAATTTGCCTAGTTTTATCTGTGAGTCCAATGCCTTCTGAAATGTCTGGAAAAGACTAAAAGAACTAAAAGGAAGAGAATCCCCAGAGGTGGGAAAAATTTATTTGTTCAGGGAAAGAATCTGAGATACATTTCTTATGGTTCATTCATAGGATTTGGAAGTTATAACTGCTTGTTCATTTCCAGCAATGCATATGAACACACACACACACACACACACACACACACACACACCTTACAGGGCCTTTCAAGATAAGTGGTCAAATATGTCTTATAACAAATCCTTTCTTATAAATCAGAAGCATCATTTCAAGATCAACTTGCAGTCTCTAAAGAGAATTAACTTGCACACACTTTGCATAAACCCAACACACTCTACTGCCATCTCAGTCATCAGGAAATGAGTGGATCTGAGACTGGGTGACCTGCCATTTGGGCAACACATTGCCTATTGGAATGTTCTTAGCTTCCTGGCAAATTTGCTGGGGGAACATTTCACCTTGGCGGCTCCCCAGCACAGTTGCTGCCACTACAGGGTGTTGTGTGTGGAGGAATCCAGGGCCCTATGTGTCAGCCTGGAGACCTGCCCACGGTTCATTACCAGAGAGACTGAACTATTTGATCTCAACCAAACGAAGCTTCCGGAAGTGTTCATTTTGTGGTGAGTCCAAATATTCTGTGTCATTGACCCTTATTGCTCTCAGAGAACCAAAGTGGAGAAAGCTTAGCTGTTCATAAGCATCGCATATAAATTAATCATGATTCGGGTCCTGAGGTGCTTTTTTTTTTCCAATAGTAAAAAGGTCAAACCAAATGCCATGACACAGTCTGTCTTCCTATAATGAACAGCTGCTTTCCTAAGAAAAGCTACACTAACAAATTCACCCTATCATAATTTCTATCACTTATTGACTGCTGATTATCCACCAGGCACTGGGTTAAGACCTCACAGGATTATTCATAGACTCCTCATAACCCGAGGAAAGAAGCACTATTATTATCTTTACTTTATAAATGAAGAAACTGAGGCTGAGAGCTTATTTTCATACTATTCTTGATGGAACCTGGATTCAGAGTCTAATTCAAAGAAATCTAATTCATAGTGCTTTTCCTTTAATCAGTATTCTTGACTGCTTCCTATTTAAAACAAACAAGAATCTTATGGAATGGAGTAAAAGAGATGAGGAGTTGGAGAGTTTCATTTATACAATTTTAGCACTGTTACTACCTATTGTTAGCACAAATTGAAAATAAGTTGTAGCATAGGTCATAACTATGAATGAGCAATGAAAGGAAATTCATACTGAGAAACCAGCCACTCTGACAGCAGTGTCCTCTGCTTTAGAAGACCAACTTTTTCTTATTCAAGTGGTGCCTACTTCTGGTTGGTGGTGTAGAATGCTAATGTTCTACATGGGTAAAATTGTGTGTGTCCTAATTGTTCAATGCCAATACATCCAGCTTACTTCATCACCCTTGTACATGTATGATTACACAAATGGTATGAATCTACATCGTGCACAACCTCAGAAATGAAAATGATGTATCCTATTTGTGTACAATGAATCAAAATGCAGTCTGTAAAAACTAAAAAAAAAATTAATTTTTAAAAATGAATTATAAAAACGAAAGAAAACTTGAGCTGTGGAGAAATACTTGCAAACATGAGGTAAGATTTTCATCTCTGAGTAGGCTTAATGCTGTTAGGAAGGCTCATGTTTATTTTTTGTCATGCCCAGATCGCTAATTTCACAGTACATGGAATAAATCACTTCCTTCTATTGACTTTTTCTTTCATTATTTACAAGAAGCCTAGACGTGGGGGCATTGTGTCCTGGGAAACAGTCACAGCCACAAAGTCTTTTCCTTACATCTCATACCCAACCAGGTTTTTAGATGAATACTCTTTCCACTGTGAAAATGGTATATGGTGACAACCCCCACCACACCCCACATCTCAATAGGCTGCCTATGAGTTAGTGTGGCTGAGCTGGGTTAGATGTGGTTTGGCTTGAAGTCTTCTCCCTGAGTCTTTATTCCAGCACAGGCCGAAAGAGTAATGGCTACCTAGAACATGTCCCTTATGGGTGAGAGCAAAAGTTTGAGATGTCTGATAGTAACCTACTGTGCTCTTTATGTCTGCTCAGAACAGATGCTTTGTCATTTCATTTCTGCCCATGTTAATTGGTCAAGTTACATAATGAGGGCGGGTGGAGGTATATATATATTGCTTACTGTTGGGAATGCACAGAAAATATGTGGCAGAGGGTATGGCTGTATAATTCTTCCTGTAAAGGAATAAAGAGTTGGGAACCACAATCCAACACACCACAATCATGATTTCCCCTGGCATGTTAATTGTTCCTCTTTTATAGAACCTATTATATTGTATTGTTTATATATGTATGACTCTTCCAGTAGACTGAGACTAGTTCTTCACTCCTACCCAGACCTAGGGACCAGGTCACTTCTCGTCACATTAATAGATATTCAGTAAATATTCACATAACGAATATATACATGAAGATACTTACAAACCAGGTATTATGAATGCTGCTCAATAAATGACTTAATTTTCAAAGTGAGATTATACCAAGGCATCCCCTATAGGAAAATGATCCGTCACTTGAATAGAAAGTGGTTAGGTGGGAGAGAAGTCTCATTTTGAAGTGCTTTTACTTTTGATTATTTTATCCATTCCTGCAGTATTTATTGAGACCCACCTATGTGCCAGGTACAAGGATATAAAAATGAGTAAGACAGATACAATTACTCTCCTGACCAAGCTAGTGGACAAGGGAGACAAACAGAAAATTATGACTATGTATGATTAGGCACCATGATTATGAAAGTACAAGTGCTCCTAATCAGTCCTGGGAGGTCAGCAAAGGCTTCCCGGATATCAGGGCTATCTAAACTATAGGAAAGGGAAGAGGTGGCAAGGTGGATAACATCCAAAGCAGAGGAAATGGTATGTGAGTAAAAACATCAATGGTGAAGTCCAGGCTCAGCTTTAGATGGCTAGGTAGATGACGGTACAAGGACATTTACTAAGAAATACAGAGGAAAGAGTATATGTGTTGATAAAGTCATGGAGTGGGAATAGCAATTTATTTCTGGTTGTTAATGGGTTGGTGGTATCTCCTAAGAGAGACATCCAGGTGGCAGTTGGGTCTGGGATTATTAATTTCAGAAGAGAGATATGTGCTGAGATATAAAATTATGATTCAACCATATATATGTGTATGAGGCAATATATCTGGTCCAGTTCCAGGTTCAATGCTTCAAAAGACTTGGGATTTCCTGAGTGATGGTAATGTCTCTGTTATGCTAATGAAGAAACTCTTGGTAGGCATCTAGTCAACTTTAGGATTTGGACTGGTCACCAAAAAACCAACCACATGATTGGAGTTGGAACTTGGGACCACCTGCCCAATACATTGACAAAAGCAAGGTTGGAGACTCAGCTCAGTCACCCGCTCAATGATTTAATTAACTATGCCTATATAATAAAGTCCCAGTAAAAACTCTGGACATGAGGCTGAGAGGAACTGGTTAGTGGATGTGTGGATGTCCCTGGGAAATGACGTACTTGAATTCCATGAGCAGAGGGCTTCTAAGCTCTGTTTCACATCTGTCTTCCCAAGATTTTTGCCCTGAGTCTCTTTGGTTTGGCTGTTTCTGAGTTCTATCCTTTAGATTTAAACTATAATCATGAGCATAGCACTTTCAGAGAATTCAAAAGAAGTTGATCTGATGAATTATTGAAACTGAGAGGTCATGGGACCCCCTGAATTTGTAGACAGTTCATTGGACATGCGGGTGTCCCCGAGTCTTGTGGCTTGTGTCTGCAGTGGTTACAGTCTTGTGCAAGACTTTACTCTTAATTTGTGGTATCTATAATAACTCGGGGTAGTGTCAGAATTGAATGAAATTGCAGGGCACTCAATTGACATCAGAGAATTATTGTTGGAACCATGTGGATATTGAGACCATTTGCTGTTGACAAGTTTGATCATGAAGAATATATAGAGAAGAAGTTAACCTAGGGACAAACCTCAAAAAATATAGACATTTAATGAAATGTTTCCCCAAATGTCATTTCAATACCATTGGTATAAAACTGAGTTTAAATGATATAGAAATAAATTTGCATTTATTTAATAGCTGTGTATTTATTGCACATGTGTTGAGACATAACTTTCATTTAGGGAAAATGGTAGGTTTTTTTCCCCCTCTAAAACAGCAATTTATTTCCTTGTAAGCAAATTAACTTGAGCTTAATAAGTGAATCCATTTACGTTTTAAATTGGTAAAACCTGTAAAGATGATATTCAGTATGCCAAAGCAAATCTCACCATTGTGTGTATCTGCAAGACACTAATTAAAAAAAAAAAAAAGATGGTATTCAAATGACTAACTTAATTCATCAGTTCAACAAATATTTATGTAACAAATCTGGGAATCCTCTAGCAAACAAAGGACCAAAAAAGAAATCCCTGCTCATAGGGGTTTATATTCCAGTGGGGAAGATCATGAAGATAAGTAAGATACAGATAGTACAGCAGATAGTAATAAGCATCATGGACATAAAAAGACATAAATGTGGGCAATAAGTCTGCGGAAGGAGGGTTGAATTTTAGATTTCAAGGTCAAGGAATTTCTTACCAAGAAGATGACAGTTGAGCAAATTTTGAGGAGGGAAGGGAGCAAGGCTTGTGCATATTTGAGGGGAGAGCCTTCCAGCAAGAGGAAATAGTAGGTTCAAGGACCCTGAGGCAGAAGCATTCCTGGGAGCAAGGAGGCTAATGTGGGTGAGAGAAAGGAACAGAAGTGTCAGCGATGGGTGGGGTGGGAAGCAGTGCAGATCCTGAAGGACTCTGTGATCATTGTGCTTACTTTGGGCAAGATGGGAAAAATCAGAAATTAAAAATCAGAGGAGTAACTTGACCCAACTTGCATTTTAAAGCAGGAACATCTGGTTGTGATGAGATGATATGGGAAAAGCCAAGAGCAGAGGTAGGGAGGCATTATAGGTAGGGAGCAAGTAAGCAATATCAGGGGATGGCCCTAGGATGGCAACCAGGGAAGTGAGAAGGAGTGGTATGACTCTAAAGACAATTGAAGTTAGAGTCTGTCTCAGTCAACTTGGGCTGCTGTAACAAAAATACCATAGACTGGGTGACCTAAACAGCAGAAATGTATTACTCACAGTTCTGGGTACTGGCAAATTCAAGATCAAGGTTCTGGTCAATTTAGTTCCTGAAAAGTGTGTACTTCCTGGTTTGCAGAAGGATACCTACTCTCTGTGTCTCCACATGGAAGAAGAAGGAGAGGGAGAAAGGAGAGGGAGTGGGGAAAAGGAAGAGGAACGTCGCTGGCTCTTTGCGGTTCCAAAATCCATGGATATTTGTCACCGCCTGCAGCAACAACTTGCACGGGTCTTATGGGTGGTGGAGTGGAAACTGAGGCACTTCTATCTTTCTCTTTAGTGCACTGCTTTCTTGCTTGTTTAGAGGATAGAGGAAATGAGGTTTACTTGCTTTGAGAGGAGAGAGAGAGAGACCCCACTTATCAGAGAGAGACTTTGCTTAAGAGAGATACTTGCTACGCCTTAAAGTCCTGCATACGTCCACCTAAGGTGCCCTAGTGATGCGTCTCAGTTCTCCATTCCGCGATCTGCCTTCCGCCGCTGCCCCTACTCGCTGCTGTGTTCTTTCTTCTGGCTTTTCTGCTAATGGCTGCTGTTGCGTATGTCCCTACTAGCTACTGCCGCGTGTTTTTCCCTCTGGCTGCTAATGGCTGCTGTGGCGTGTCTTCTTCTCTGGCTGCTTCTAATGGCTGCTGTGTGTGTGTCTCGCTCCGCCTACGCTTATATCACCTCCAGGAGGCGGAGAGCAGGGCCACGCCTCTTACGCAAAGATTAGGCGAGACGCTCCGAGCAGGCAATTAGTGCTCGAGAACACATGCGCATCATTGTGTGCATGGACGATAAAATCACCTGAGTGTGCTTATGTCAATTAACCTCCTCGCTGCCAATGTGATCAGGTGCCATCCTGGCGCCGCCAACATGGCACAGCCCCCAACAGAGGAAGAGAAAGAAGGAGGAGAAGGAGGAAGAGGCAGAAGAGAAAGAAAACTAATCTTGTCTTCTCTTTACAAGGGCATCAATTCCATCATAGGGGCCGGGCCCTCATGATTTCATCTAAATCTAATTACCTTCCAAGCCACACTTCCAAATACCACCACATGGATCATTACAGGCTCAACCTATGAACATGGTGGGGAGGTGGGGCGCCCACCACATCAGCTCCATAGCAGAGCCAACAGGATGTGCTGGCTTTGAATGTGGGAGGTGAAAGGAAGAGCAACAGGGGTGAGGGTGAGTCTGGGGTGTTGACCGGGACAAGAGAAAAATGGAACTGAGCTGGGAAAGACTGGAGAGAACACGTCTGGACCTGAGTCCAGTTTGGGACAAATCAAGTTTGAGAAGCCTTTAAAATATCCAGGTTGAAACTTAATAAAAGCCAGTGTGGTGAAATAGTGGGAGCAAAGATCTGACCAGATGGAGTTCAAGAAGAAAAGGGAGAAGAGGAAGTGGGAGGGGTGCTGTAGATGTTTCCAGGATGTTCTTGTAAAGGGAAGAGGAAAATGGCGGAAACCAAAGTTGGCAAAGGGGTTAAGAGATGATTCTGTTTAAGTTCAAGCATTTGCTGATGAGAAGGGCCCAATGGAGAGGTAAAGGTGATCAGAACATGCCACGTGAAACACGCAACTTTGGCACCAGTTTTACTTTGAGCTGAAGACAACTGAGAATCAACAGATACAGAAAGAGTTTTCTGCCCTCTCCTTATTTGTCCTAAAAATAGGGCATAAGTTTCCCTTTGAGAAAGGCGCCCCCTAGTCCCTGAAAGATAAGGGCGCCCTTGTCACTGGAAGTGGGGAGTCCACACCAGACAAGTTGCATAAACAGACCTAACCGAAACAACCTTTCCCTTCCACTGGCTTCCCTGTATATTCTCTAGTCACTTTCCCACAATTTATTACCCTTGAAGGCCAAGCTTCCTTTCCTTTGTTAAAATGGTATATAAACTTCTGATCTCACCACTTCTTTGGGCTTTGTTTCTTTTCTGTGAATTCCCATGCATGTAAGTACTGAATAAAAAGTGTAGCTTTCCTCCCATGAATCTGCATCTCATTAGTTTGGTTTACAGACCCCCAGTGCCTGCATGTAAAAGCATAGAGGAAAAGTTTTTCCCCCTTGACACAGGAGAAAGAGCAAAGATGAGCAAATGAAGAGAAGACCCATAAGAAGGAGGAAGAGAAAATACCAGAAAAATGGGATGTCATGGAAATCAGGGGAGAAATTCTAGAGTCAGCTCACAAAGTTAAAAGCTGCCCAGAAGCCAAGTGCAGTCAGGGATGAGACATGCCCACTGGCCATAGGAGCAAGCGTGTCTTTGGTGACCTCGGACAGAAAAGTTTCCATGCAGTGATGGAAGTGGCCCCAGGGTTGCGGAGTTGATCTCTGAGTGGAAGGTGAGGAAACGAAGAGAGTAGATCCACTTGAAGAAACGTGGCTGTAATTGACAGGAGATAAATACATAGTGCTCCCCAGAGCGGCCGGGACATTAAGTGGGTGGTGTGCCATCTGACACCCACCCTGAGAAGGACTTAGCCTCTTTAATGCAGATGGAAGATACCAGAAGGGCTGTGGAAGCTGAAAGTACGTAGGAGAGATAATTACTGAAAATCAGTGGAGCCCAGAGGAGGAGGGAGGAAGGTGTCCCTAACGTAGGTGGGGAGAAGAAGCTCAGACAAGAAGGGTGTGGCCTCCACTGGAAAAGGTTTAGAAAAAGCCTGACACAAAGTAGAGCCATTGAGCCATTTCAGGAAGAAGATCATCTCCTCTCTGAGGTTCACATTCTCTTCTTTTCAGGCTCACCTGCCCTTGGCCATCTAAGGGACAGCTACTCAAAGGCAGGAAGCCTCCACTGACCTCATCTAACATATTCCATTCTCTCTTCTAGTTGGTTTGTGGCCTGTGCCCTCTAATTAGCAAAATAGCTCTCCTTCTAAGCATTATTTAAGTAGCACTTGCCTACAAAGTACTGAAGGTGATATGCAAATCACAAGGACAGTGCATGGATCCCAGAACTGAGGTAAAAGAACTATAAACTAATTAAACCTCATCTAGCTTGTGACTCCATAAGTCCTGCTTCCCAAAGTAAATGAAACAACAAAGCAAAACCTCCACAGAACTTTATTGCCTCAGGGAGTTCAGGGATTTCCCTCCGAAGCTTGGCTCATCCCTCCCCACCCACCTTAAGTTCCTAGCCCAGAGGATCCGAAGACTGCAAAACCATTCAGTTTCAGGATAACCAATGTTCAAGTTACCCTCCAAACTTTTCAAACTTTTTTTTTCACCAGTTCTATTAGAGTAGTTGTATGTTTGGGGGAGACTTTTAGAATTCCAGGCAAAAGTCCTCAAATTATTTTTTTCTTTTAAATTGTACCTTTATTTTAGGTACAATTCAAATTTGGTATTCTTTTCCCCAGCTGTGTTATGTGTTGGTTTTAATGGAATCATCCAATTGTCAGTAAAACTGAGGCTTAATTAAGCTACTCCTACCCCAGAAGGTCAGCAATGGTGGTCTTTTTCTTGATAATACCAGCACTATCTGGAGGCCTCCTCCCCATTGTTATGGGGCGCAACTTAAGAACAGACCAATCGTCATTGAGAAGTCCAAATTCGAAAGTCTTTTTTAAGCTGGCTGGCAGACTGTTTTACACAGTGCCCCCAAAAATGGCTATTGGAAGAACAGCCTCGACCACAGGGTTGTAGGGGTTCTTATACCAAAAATCACATCAATCCTAAGTGTCTGTTGCTATGATTTGAAATTACAAACTAACATCATGAGGTCATCAACAGAGGGGGAAGTGGGTAAAAATGACCCTTACCTAGGTACAAACTAAAGAATGGTTACTAACATCCACACAATTACTGTTCACATTGTTTAGGAGCAATAGGAATCAAAAGAGAGCAATTTTTCATTACATAAGAATTGTCATTCTGTATTGTTAACCTGTCACGCTAAGCAACTGATGATGGGCACAGAGGTGGGGCGTTCCTATGGGAGAAGCTTATTTCCTACATAACATGGAGTCTCAGAGCAAAATGGAGTCTGTCCAGTCATTTCCCTTAGAGTCTGGCCTATAACATTCCCATGGAGCCAGATCTGTCAGCCCATTATATTCCCCACTGGTTTTATGTATAAAATCAAATCATTGATTTATTAGCATAGAGGTGATTGTAGTGGGTGTGCAACACTATTAGCTTAACAGACTGGATTCTATCTCTAACATATTTAGTTAAACAGTTTATCATGCATGGCCCAATTAAAAGTCCCAGGATAACTGGGAAGAGAGCTCCCACCATTGCAGTTATTAGAGTAGTTAACCAGGGGGACCAAGAGAACAGATTTTGGTGCCAATTTTTCTCAGGATTTTAGTTTTTCCTCATTTTTTTGAGCCTTTTTAAATCAAAGATAAACTATTATGAATGATACCTGAGTGGTTAGTACAGAAACAATAGGTCTTCCCTAAAGTCATACATAATTTTTTTTTAAATTTTAAAAACAGCAAATTTAACCCTCTTTTGTTTTGTAAAACTACCTCAGAAAGTGAATCAAGGGAATTTTTTAAGTGGCTTACAGGGTTTTTAAAATTTACTTACTTTCAGATCTATTTGTCTACTTAAGGTTTTGAAATTTTGGTTTCCCATAATGAGTGTAGTGGTCCCTGTAGCTGTGGAGCCAGCTACATTTATTCCCATTAGGAGGGGAATTAAGACAGGGACGACTTGTTTAGATATTAGCCCCATAACACTCATAATCAGTGACAAATCAGTCTTGGACCCCTGCTGTTCTATATGTGATTCTTAATTACTGGTTCCATTAGAAGATCCTGTGGACCTGTGCTGGACACAGTGCTTCTTCTTGCTGGACCTCCCTCTTTTCGTCTGCTAAGCCCCCTCTGCACCTTCACCCATTCCATAGGGTTGTGGTGGAAGCTGTCTTGATAGTAGAACAGGAGTCACCCCAAGTCCCTGCTGATGGGTCCATGTAGAGAAGCACCTCCTTCACTTTCACCCACACCTTGGTCGATTGGCCTGGGGATAGGCACCTGAATTGAGACCAATCAGAGAAATTCCATATGTTTTGGGGACCCACAAGTCGTTCTTTTTCCAGTTGCCAAAGCAGAAAGGCTAAGATCGAGAATATTGGTGGGGCCTGGGGTTGTGGCTCAGTGGTACAGTGCTTGCCTAGCATGTGTGAGGCACTGAGTTCGATTCTCAGCACTATGTACAAATAAATAAAAAATAAAGATCCATTGATAACTACAAAAATATTAAAAAAAAAAAGAATATTGGTGGACATTTTCCTACCATGTGCAGAATGAGGCCAAGATGCAGGGAGGAGCAGAGAGTCCTGGTATTGCTCGAGTTTCTGCTTCCAATCTTCCAAGGCCCAGGTGTGGCCCCGCCCCGCCCATGACCTGATGTTCATACTTGTATTCCAGGGCCAATAAATTTCCCTTTTGTTTTAGCGATTTTAAAAAGGCTGTCTATGACTTGCTGTAGCAATGATTTGATGTAATATTTCTTCAGCAAGCTTATCGTGCTAAACAAAGATCAGAGGATTAATGAACACTTGTTGATTGCCTGCTTGCCATATATTGGATTAAGTTTTGCTGAAAGCTATCATCCTGGAAATGTATCGACCCCTACAGACTCCAGCCAGGAGGTGTAACCCAAGGCAATTCACACTTGCAGTACTTGTGAAATTCAAGTCCACTGACCAGCAGGGAAGGAGAAAGTGAAAACAAATGAAGGGACGTCCACAGGGAGGGGAGAAACACACAAGGATGTCTTCACCCCAGAATAACACTTCAAATGCTGGCAAAGGGAGAGAGCTGGGGAATCGTCTGGGCCAAGGAGCCAAAGACCTAGATCTTTATCCTGCATGTACTGCTGACCAGGTGTGTGCCTTTGGGGTTATTTTTTCCATCCATACATGTAGAAGTTAGAGGAGAAATTAGCCAACATCTGGGTGAGGAGGAAAAGACCAGACTTCTCTTCTATAATGGTCAGTATGTGAAACCTAATTGTTGGGACTAATGACACGTTAACTAACTCAGGCTGACTCCTTACTCCCTGGTGAGTGAGCAAGATCAAGGCCTCAAAGGCGGTTTCAAAAGTTAATGACGATAAATCGGACCACCGTCAGGGATTGGTTAACAACAGTTCTGCAAACGTGATCAGCTTGTGCTTGCCATGTAGTCCTATGGGACTCTGGCCTGCGTGAACCCCCCTGCCTTGCTGACCTTTAAGTTGATTGGTTCCCGCCTAGCCCCCACCCTACATAAAAGCTGTGTGACTTCCTCAATAAACGAGTTCCTGCTGTGACTGGTCTCCCTGATGCGTCTGATTGTCCTCTGCCAGGAGGGCTGGGTGCCGGTGGTCAGTCGGCCCTACTTTTCCTGGTCTGGCCTTGTTGGGGAGTGTCCCCTTCCCTTGTGGCTGGTCAAGAAGAGCAAGGGGGCTAAAGACCCCAACACCTAATCACCAAGGTGATGGTGTTGGGAAGGTAATTCAGTCATGAAGCCTTGCCCTTGTGAATGGATCGTTGCCCTTATACAAGCCCAGAAAGCAGCGTGGACTGTCCAATGGAAGGTACCATCCATGGGGAAAAGGCCCTCGCCAGGCCCTAATGTGACAATATCTGATCCTGGATGGCCGAGCCTCCAGAACTATGAATGATTCATCTCTGTAGTATGATTACCAAAGTACTTCATTTTAGTAGCACAAACAGATTAAGACTCCTTCCCTTTCCTCATGGAGAGCTCTTACACCCATACCCACATCTCAGGAGAGTCATGGACTCTCCTTTCTCAGTGCAGTCATTTCTATCTCCCCATGGAGTGCCCTGTCCTGTAGGTAGTGGTCACCAATGCAGATCTAGGGTCTGCAAAGGGCAGAGGGTAGTTAGGAATGTCCTTTCTTAAGTGGAAACTTGGGCATCAGTCTAGACTAGAGACCATAGGAGAGGGAATAGGGGCCATTAAATTTACCAGCGGGGAGAATCTAGGCCTTCAAATCAAATCAAAGAGGCAGAGTGACATGCCTTCAGGGACAGAGAACAGTGCCAGGTAGAAACAGGGCCAAATGGAAAACAAATGGCTGCTCATTGGGTGTGTGATAATGAGGGCCTAGGGAACTGAGATCTTCTGATAAAAGTAACAAACAAACAAACAAACAAAAAACACAGAAATCATGTTTTTTTACGCAAAACTCATTATTCTAAAATGGAAGTATCAAAAACAACAATAAAAAAAAATCCACCATGAGGGCAAAAACAACACAACAGTAGTAAAAATTGATGCCTGTAGTCCCAGCTTGACCCTTGGCCTTGGCATGGTCTGGAGTATATGTGAAATTATGACTCTGATTCCCGTTGTCCCAAAGCATACCAACCAACTGGAGCTGCCAATGTCCCAGGGAGGGACACAGCCTAGTATCAGGATCTGCATTAGAGATGCCTGGTTTGTGTGCAGCCTGGGTGGGGGTAGCAGAGCTCACAAGTTCAAGTCATGTCTAATGGGTTTTTCTGAGTCTAGGAACCCTAAATGCCATTGCCTTGTGATGTTTGCTTTGACTACCCTGGTACTCAAGGTTCAGGTCTCTAGCAGGAGATTCTGGGCCTCATCCCAGATCCAATCCCACTGCTGGTCCAGGTGGCTTCTGAGGGAGAGTGTACCCAGAGCTCCAGCCCACACCCTCACGGACACTGGAATTCCCCGTGTAGATGCTGGGGTGCTAGCTTCCCTATCTCCCAGAAGGATGTGTATGTGTCTGCATAGTGGTGTATCTTAATAAGGAGGTATGGTCTACTCAAATGAGATATTTTAATATTGGCTAGTCTTTTGTTATGTTTGGCAATTTTATAAAAAAATACGGATCATTTGGAAAGCGTGCCTCTTGTGGGTTTCCACTCATTAGAGCACAAGTTTGGGAGTGAAGTGACTCACTGAGGACCCTAGAACTCCAATCCTAGACAGCGAGCCTCCTAAAAATGACAGAGAGGGTATGTGTCTCAGTGGACACTCCAAATCCTAGTTGCTTGATTTTTTCACTTCTTCTTCTTCTGTCCTGAACACAACTTCATTTCCTCAGTGCTCCAAAGTCAGCAGACCCAAAGGAGGGAAGAATCATCAGCCAGTCTTTCTCATGCAGACAAAGTGGTAAAGTAAGGGGTGAGCATTCTAGAATTTGGCGGTCACTCATCTATAGTTAATTCTGTTAGCTCTTTAGGCAGCTTAAGATTTACTTTCTGTTTATCTGTTTGTTTTGCTGATAAGGAAGCAAAATTCAGACATATTAAGTACCCAGAAGGGAAGGATTTTCCCACCATCATTTTAGATAAGCCCCTCAGACACCAGACACATACCTCAAACTCAGCCCAGTGGAAAGAGACCTGGGATTTTCATTACCTAAGTCCCCGGTGTTAAGGACTGTTGGCTCCAGTCATCTATCTTGTGTGTTTTCCAGATGCTTTGTGTTTGTCTGATCCTGCCTACAGCCCTAGTTGGTAAAATGTCACAGTTTGGGGATGAAAGTGACATGCAGAAGAATATATAAAAGAGCATGTTGGAGGGAATCCTCTGTACACTTCCTCCTGATTCCTGAGGGGGAGGGCGCCTATCCTCTTCTCTATGGGCAGGTGACACCTGACAACACCAGCCTAAGCAGTTACAGGTGGCATAACCAGTGGTCTGCATATCCTACTTGATAGTATTCTAGATCCTTCTTCTCAACCTAGGGCTGAAGTGCATCTAAGAGGATATAAGTATGTCAGACCAAAAGAGTAGGATAGCTCTTACAGCTTGAGACCCTACAAGCCATCTGTACCTCTTGGAGGGCAAAGAGAATACTGTTCATACTTACACAAGATCAACAGGCTAGGATAAGCACTGGCGTGGTTGACATCTTGGAAATCAAAGAGACAGGCAGTCCCAACCTGCTTTTGGGCATGAATCTCTTTGAGGATGGGGTGCAATTTATGGACCCTCTCCTTGCACATACATACCTAACTTTGCTTAACAGTTCAGGAGTTCCTGAAGCCACTTTTATGCCATGCATTGATCCCACACTAGGGAACAACCTGCAAATCCCTCTTCCCCAGCCTCCCTCCACTAAGTACTGCTAACTCAGCAGGAATAAAGAGGGATCCCAGGATTTCTTCATGCTCCTGAAAAGAACTCCACTTACATCTCACACCAAAATACTCTCTGCCTTGACATCATTAGGTCAGTACTAATCTCTTATTCTTCTTACTCCAATTTTCTTTGGTCAGCACAGGCTCCCAGGACACCTACAGTGTGCCTTATGTCCCAGACTGAAATCCTTATGCAACTCAGAAGGTGGCCAGGTAAGCAAACCCTGGCCCCTCTCCATTACCCAGCACTGTAGGGTCAATCAAACTTTCCTTATCTGATCCCCTTAGGCATAATGGTAGGGACTCCTGTGTGTCTGCTCATTGCTTTGTCCTTACATCAACAAAATGGTATATAGATCTATTCTGTAAATGTTTTATGAATGACAACCCGATGAAGAGAAAGTCAACATTTATTGAGCACCTACTACATGCCAGGAGTACAAACACTTTTACGTACAGTTTCACTTCATCTTTGCAACAACCCACTGAGGGAAATATTATCATCACTTTCACTTTACAGATGAGGAGGCTGAAACTTAGTAAGGTTATGGAAGGGGTGGGGTAGTAGCTCAGTGGTAAAGTGCTGGCTAGCATGCATGAGGCAATGGGTTTGATCCTCAGAATTGCAAAAAGGAAAAAAGAGAAATTTTATTTTCCTGACCCTGGAGACTGAAGCAGGAGGATCGTAAATTTGAGGACAGTCTGGGCAACTTAGCAAAACTGTTTCAAAATTAAAAAAATCAAAAGTTGGGGGATGTCACTAGAGCACCCCTGGATTCAATCCTCAATACTGCAAAAGAAAGAGGGAAAGGGAGGGGAGGGAGGGAAGAGGAGGGGAGGGTTCCAGAGACACAGAGCCACCCATGGTGGTGCCAAGGTTTAGACTCAGCCACCTCACTCCTGTGTCCCTGCTCCTAGGTACTGAGATTTTACTGTGGTTTAAAGTCATTACATGAAATATCTTGAGTCACAGTTATTCTGTGTCACAGATGGGATGTCTTGACCTTTGTTTTCTTTCTTTTCCTGAGCTGTGCTTTCTGCTATTCCAACAGATTAGGAGATAAACTAATCTATTACACACACACACACACACACACACACACACACACACACACATGCCGCTTCTCCTCGTAGCAAAATCATAATAAGATTTGGAACACTGGACCTTGCAATACTTGATGAGAACAAGCATCTCCACAAAACGACGTGGCATTACTCACTTTCCACCACCCCCGCATAGGCAGTGTCTGCCTGATGGAAATTCAGGTTGGAGAAACGCGGTGACTGTAATTGAGCATTCACGGCAGGTGTGGAACAGAAGCCAAGCAGCCATTACACACTCACAGCCATGCAGGCCTGCAGATAGCGCATCAGCTCTCATTCATGGGGAGAACGGGAGACTTCTAGAAAGAATGGTTCTGAGGCAGGCAACAGGGGATCGACCAAAAAGCACATGAGCTGTCAACCTAAAAGGACAGGATCACCTTCCAAAACAGAGTTCCACTGCCTTCCTCACCTCAGCTAACTCTGCCAGTGGGAGAGAGGCCAATGCTGAGACCACCAAGCAGAAAACATAATAAAAATGGATGCAAAATCTGCACCAGTTCCCGCAATTGCCCACCATGTGTGCTAAGTAGAGTCATCTGGTTGTTGTTTGTGTTGGTGAGATTATTGGAGTTTCAGATGTGGAGCTTCAAAGGTCCATGGTAAGATGTCAAAAGTTTCTGATAAAATTCACTCATTTAGTATGCAGGGGGGTGCAGGAATTGTGGGGGTGAGAAAACCAGAGCCTTCAACCTCTGGGGCTGGGCAAGTAGGTTTCTAAGGAGTAATTTTAGATCCTTATCAACACTGGATCAGCAAGAGCTGGGTACTTCCTAGCCACCCAATAGGACTGGAGACCTGGAGGTGGGCATCCAAAAGCATCTAGCCACACTAAGACTTATGAGATCACCGAGGTTTGTGGAGGGACCTCGAAGTCTCAGTATCTCCCACTGGTCCTTGAATGTCAGGCCAGAATCCTCTGGGATGCTGGCTTACATGCAGATTCCTGGGTCTCCTCCTGTGTCTATGACGTCAGCATCTCTGAGGGCTAAGGCCAGGAATATGCATGATAATAGCTCCCAGAAGGTCCCTAATACTCATTGGAGCCCCGGCCTAGGGAACACAGCTCTAGACTTTTAAGCCTATAATTCAAATCCAGGAGTTCAACTTGTTACTCTATATTCTTTTTTACTTTGGTGTTATTTTCTCATTGGGCTGTTATAAAACCATCCAGGTAGGCATTAGTAGAGAATTGATTAAAAGCTCGGGATTTATAAATCAGGAGAACTGGGTTCAAAGCTGTCATTAGGAACGACAGTAACCTTGGACGAGTCACTTAGTCCTTTAAGCCCCAGTCAACTCATGTCAGGCTGGGGAGTAACACCTTCCTCTCCATGCCGTGAGGGGATTAAAACCCAGAATGCCCCTAAGGTGCTCAGTGCGGGGACAGGCACAGGACAAGATCAGGATAAGGTGGCAGTGGCGGTGCCTTCGAGGCCCAGAGCTGGAAGGAAGAAGGACTGACAGAGCCATGCCACGTCCGGGTCTTTGGAATCTGAGAACTTGGCAAAGTGAGGTGAGAGAGGGGACAGGATGGTAAGTTCTTATGTGAGTGCTTCTCAGGGACCAAGGGAGAACCCTGATTCCAGGGGCTCTGGAAGTCTTTGACCCTTGGATGGACTCCAGTCTGCCTTCCTTCTGTAAATTGGGTTTCACTGGCACCCAGCCAAACTCCTGTGTTTACGTATGGTGCGTGGCTACTTTGAGGTGACCACAGCACAGTCCAGTAGTTGTCACAGAGGACAAAAGGCCCACAGACTCTCAAAGATTTACTAGCTGGTTCTTGTCAGAAAAATGTAGCAACCCTTTCTCTAGTAAGCAGCAGAGCAGGGCTTTTATACAGGAAGAGGGGCCCAAGATAAGGAACTGGATAACGTGGAAGATGAAGGGGCCACTTGTGTTGTGTTGTGTGCAACAACAGCACACACACACACATGCACACAGTTGCTATGGTTTGGACAAGGGTCCCTCAAAGCCCCATATGTTAAAGACTTGTTTCCAGGGTGGCACAATTGGGAGGTGATGGAATCTTTAGGAGGTGGGGTCTTGTGGAGGGTCCTTAGGTCACTGAGGTTGTGCCTTGAGGAGGATGTGGCCTCCAGCCTGCCCTCTCTCACTTTGCTTTCTGGCTCAGACATGAGAGGTCTGCTCTACTATGGTTCTGGTCATCACGCGCTGCCCTTGACAGAGGCCCAAAACAATGGGTGGTCCAGTCTTGGAGTGGAATCTCCAGAACCATGAGCCAAAACAAACTTTTTTTCTTCATAAGTTAATTATCTCAGGTATTTCATCATAGTAATATGAAGCTGTCTAATAATACCCTTCCACCAGAACCTCCGTGTACCCCAAAGTTCATAAGGATTTTCTCAGTATTTCCTTCCAAGGGTTTCTCAGGACACTCATTTCCCAGCATGGCCAAGGGAAAGAGGCCTGAGGATAGGAGCCAGAACACTCAGGCCCAGTCCTGGCTCTGCCACTCACCAGCTCTGTGACTTTGGGCAGGTCATTTTATTTTTCTGGATTCAAGGTCCCATTTGTATAATGAGGAGGCTATACACGTTTGGGCCATTTACAAATACTTTACATACCTAAAGTACAAGCCTTCCTTTTGGGGTTATTGGTTTTTGAGTGTCTGTTAGAGACCAAGAAGTAGAGAGGTAAGGAGTGGATGGATTCCTGAATATTCCTTTGGTCCCCTTACACCAGGTTTCAGGCCCACCCCTGGGAGTGGCTTTCTTAAACCCTACACAGCCCTGAACATAGACAATAAGTGAGTGCTGATTTCTATTTTGAACTGAATTGTGCTTTCCTTCCCCAAATTCCTATGTTGAAGTCTTAATTCCCAATGTGATAGTATTTGTAAATAGGGACTTTACAGGGATGATTAAGTTTAAATGAAGTCATAAGGGTGGTGTCCTAATATGATGGAATTGATACCCTAAGGAGAAGAGGAGACAGGGGAGAACTCTCCTGCTCTCTCTCTCCCTCTCCCTCTCCCTCCCTCCCTCTCTCTCTCAGACTTGTGAGGATGCAGCAAGAAGGCATCCATCTACATACAAACCAGGACCAGAGGCCTCAGTAGAGTAAGACCACGCAGACACTTGACCTCAGGCCTCCAGCCTCCAGAACTGTGGGAAAATAAATTTCTGTTGTTTAAGTCACTCAGTCTCTAGTATTTTGTTATAGCACCACAAGCAGGCTAAGATCCTTGTATTCCAGGTTGGACGACTCTGTAAGAAATAACTAACACCATCTTTGGCTCAAATGGCTTCTTTTGCAGTTAAGGATTAGGAAGGAACAGTGGTAGATCCTGAGCACTTTCAGTTTTATCTCAATACCCAATCACTTTCAGTTTTATCTCAACATTTTTAACCTGTGGGTTGGTTTTTTTTTTTTTTTTTTTTTTTTAGCAAATGGGGGGGGGGGGGGATGGGCCTTAAAATCAGGAGGTTTGCATTTCCATCCCAGTGCCACGAAGTCTAGCTTGAGTTCAGGAGTTGATCAGATCTGAGATCCAATTCGCCCTCTAGTTGCATGACTTTGGTCAAGTTTCCAAATCCTCCTGATGGACAGTTGCTTGATGTGCACAATGGGAACGATGCCAGAAACTCACCAGGTCATGGAGAAGGTGGAGACCCTGGGCCACGAAGCTATACAATACGACAAATGCAGCTTGAGAGAGGCAACTGCATTGATTATCTTTTGCTTCATCACACATGACCCCCAAACTTTGCAGCTTAAAACAATAATCATTTATTACTTCATATTTTCTTTGGGTCAAGAGTCTGCACAAGGCTTAGCGCTCCAACTCTGAGTCCAAGGCTTCTTACAATGCTACAGCTAACGTGTTGGCCTGGGTCGCAGCCTCCTGTGAAGTCTCGGCTGAAGGGGGATCTGCTCACTGGTGTGGTGGTTGGCGGGATTCAGTTTCTTCCTCTATTAAGAGATTCGTTTTCCCATCGGCTCTCCTTTCCTCACCATGTTGGCCTCTTCATAAGGAAGCTCCAAACATGGCAGCTGGCTACTGGCTTCCCTTGGTAGAAAGAGAGAAAGAGAGAGAGGGAGAGAGAGAGAGAGAGAGACCAAGATGCTAGTTATAGTTTTTTTAGATTGAATCTGGAACATGACATCCTATCACGGTAAGCCACATTCTGTTCACTGGACATAAGTCATTAGGTCTAGCACATTCTCAAGGGGACTGGCATTACCAAAGGCATTACCATGGACACGAAGATCAGGAGGCTGACCACAGTGAGTAAAATGTGAAGGAGAGCAAAAACACACTCTGCAATAAGACTACCCATCCTCGTTATTCATGGATTCCTACTTGATAAAACTGATGTATGTGTAACTCCAAAATCAATACTCATCACACCTTTGCAGTCATCGGAAGACATTTTCAGAGCAGCCCAAATATTCGAGGTGGGACAACAAGATGACACTCTGCCTTTTTGGGTTCAGCTGGTACTGTGAACGAGTGTCCCCTCTGCAGCTTTTTTTTTAATTGGAGATTGTGCTGTTGAAATGGCCCCAAGCATAGTGCTGTAGGGCCGCCTAGTGATTCCAAATACAAGCAGGCCGTGATGTGTGTCTCACAGAGACAAAAAATGTGTTAGGGACGCTTCATGTATGCATGCATCGTAGAGCAGCGGGCTGTAAGTTCAATGTCAATGGGTTAATCGTACACGTCAATTAAGATGTCTTTAAACAGAAACGTGCTCACAGCAAAGTTATGGGGGAAATGGAGGGGGCTGGGAATGGGAGAGACAGAAGAAAGAATCGGACCTTACCTTCCTGTGTTCACATATGAACAGTGTAACTCCACATCAAGTCCCATCACAAGAATGGGAAGTTATACTCCATGTATGTATGATATGTCAAAACATACTCTACTGTCATGTATAACTAAAAAGAACAAATTTTTAAAAAGTAAAAAAAAAAAAAAAAAAAAAAAAAGTAATGCGCTGATCTGTTGATGAAAACGTTGTGATCAGAGGCTCCAGGATGCTAACCCTGTAGGTTCCCTAGGAAGAACAATGGCTCAGAGTTGGTTAATTCAGTCTGGGTAGCCGCTTTACAGAATCCATGAATAACAAGATCATTTGGGGTTTTGAAAATCAACTGCATCTTGAGAAAGCTTCTTAGTCTGTTAAGAGTAAAAGGGAGCTAGAGCTAGGATCTACAGATGGAAACTGTAATGATCCCAGAACAGCAGCTGGCACATGGAAAACGCCTTATAAACAGGTGCTATTGTAACTATTGCTGTATGAGTTCAATGTCGTCTGGATTATGCTAAAGTTTCTGGAAGCTTCTCTTCTCTTCTTAGACAGGGTTAGATGCAGAATAGGCACTCGTGAACACATGCTGAATGATGTAAGGATTCTCCAACTCTGTTAGGGGGGATATCTACAGCAGCAGAAAGCCAGGGCCTCTGGGCCTGGTCTCCGGCTCTGACACCATTGTGGCTGGTGGGCTAGAAGCGAATAAAGCATTTAAAAACTCTTTCGTCAGAATCCACATCAAGACACCAAATCCATAGTATTGACAGACAGCTGACTCACTTCCCCGAGGAACCCACAGAATGCCCGGCAGATGGAAATGTACCCAAGATGCAGCAGCTGTGGTAGTTTCTCCATGTCACCAGGCAGGAGGCCAGAAGTGGATTTGGCTGTAGTACACACTAGATCAATCGTCTGTAAATAAGGAGCCGAGTCGTCTAGCAGATGATTTTTTGTCTCTAAATGCCGAGTCATCCCCGTGAGAGTTGAGGTGTGGCATCCATGTGGCCTCTGGGTTTAGAATCTGACCTTGTTTTTGCCAGTTGCTTTCCAAACCAAGGTCTGGTCTTTCCCCCAGATGGAGAGCATTTGGGAGCTCTCCAACACAGAGGGTTCTGTGGATTTCAAGGGCTACCACCAGTAGCCCTCTCTCAAGAAAGCAGAAAAGTTATTTGGGAAGGTACACATTCTACCCTGTTTCTTAAAGAGCATCTTGATGAAGTCATGTGACTCAAGACCAATTAATCTCCTTGAGACTTAGTTGCCTCATCTATGAAAGAGCATTTATTTAACAAAGCCTTATGGATACTCACCTGGGTAAAGGGGAAACTAAAATTTATCCCTGGTGGGGGAACTATCACCACCTACTCCTCAGTATTTAGTAATAGCTACGGACCATAGCTAACATTTATTGAATGCTTATTACTTCCAGGCATTAGCTCATCTACTCCCCCTAAATCCTAGCATTATTCCCATTACACATAGAAGAAGGAATGAAGCACAGAGACATGAAGTAATTTGCCTAAGATCACATAGCTAGTAAGTACTTTCAGGTCATCTGACTCCAGAGCCTATACTAAATATCTCCCCTCAAAGATATCTATTCTAAAAGGGGGCACTCTGAACATAATATATCAACCTAAATGCATGACAGAAATCCAGCTGTGGAGAAAGACATTGGCCCAGGGGAGGAGAAAAGTCCTACCTTATACCCACTCCACAATTATCATCACCTCCATTGTCAGAAAGCTGAGCACCAAAAACAGGGACTGGAGAATTAATCTTTCACATCCTCTTTTCCTTTTCAGATATTTCCTTGATCTTAAAAAAAAAAAAAAAAAAAAAAAAAAAAAAAGGGAGCTGGTCCATTTTTTGTGTTAAGAGACTTTCGGGTCTCAGAGCTTTGGGAACTGACGTATGGAGGGCAGTCGACCCCCCACCTCTGCAGAACCCCATCCCTCTCTTCACTTTTTTAGTAAACTCTACAGCCAGTACCTGCTCAGTGCCAAGGGCTGGACTCAGCATCAACAGGCTTTGGTGCTGTTCCTCTCAACCCTTGGAGCTAGCTACTGAGACCTGTTGTAGAAAGTAAAGTCAGCGCCATCAGGTGACCTCACAAGATAGACAGCCCATAATCGATGGAACTAGATTTGTGTTCAGGACTACTGGTTTCAAAGCTGGACCTCCCCCTTCGCCATCCCATAACCTCAGAAGGTTCCCTTGGGGACACAGACCTACTCCTTGTGTCAGAAGCTTTCATCAGTTTGGCAGCTACTGGGTTCGAAATTGCCAGGCTGGATAAAAGGCTGTTGAGAGTGGCAAAAGATGGATGTGTCACATAAAACAAAAGCTTCTTTGGAGACAAAGGAGACGTGGCCTGGAACACCAGCTGACGTATATTAAGGATATAATGTGACTTGGGTTGTAAGCTTCCTTTTATCACAACAAGGAGAGGTGGAGCCAGAAAGGTTCTCGCCAGAGCTCCTACCTTGCATGTTAGCACAGTTGCAAAGAATGTTCTTTCTCCATCACACAGAGGCCAACTTACAGCCGACATCACATAAATCCCTCCCGACATGGGAAATCTTTCAAGTGGTAACAACTTGAGTTGCAAGTCATGGAGTTTCTGAAACAAGACAGAGGACACATTCTGACACCCAACCCTAGGGCCATTTAAGTGCCTACTGGACCAAAAATAGCAGCAGCAGCCCATCCCGGTGGATGGATACGTTGGAATGACATTCTGGAGGGCAAGTTAGCAATTCCAATCACAGAGCTTCAAAATGTTCACAGCCTTTCACCTAACCAGTCTGCTTCGAGGCTCGTGTTCTATGAAAACAATCAGACACATGAAAAATGAGCTATCATAGCATTATTTTAAAAAGAAATATAATGGAAACAATCTACACGTTCAATAATCAGGACTGGGTTGTACTAAGGCACCATGGCAAACTGGGCAGGAATTCAAAAGCTCATGACTTTCTCAATCCTGCTTCTCCTCCAGAGCTGACCTCCAATTGATGAAACCTTCATTAAGAAGGCACCAGGAAGAATGGGGGTGTGTTCCGGTGTGTTCTCCTTACCTCCCCCATCCAATCAGCCACCAATCCTGTCCCATTCAAACCCTACAGAAATCTCAACCCCATCTGTTTTTCCCCATGACCACTTGAAACTACTGAGTCTACACCACTGATCCTGCTCTCCCGGATGCTCCAAGGTGCCCCACATCCACCCAAAGTCATTTCTAATATGTTCCCCACTGTGTCAAAGTTCTTTTAAAATGAACCAACCTAGATGCCCTTCAACAGATGAATGAATAAAGAAACTGTGGTATATATATATATATACACACAATGGAATGTTATTCAGCCATAAAGGAGAATAATATTATAGGCATTTGCAGATAAATGGATGGAATTGGAGACTATCATGCTAAGTGAACTAAGCCAAACCCAAAAAGCCAAAGACTGAATGTTTTCCCTGATAAGTGGAGAATGATAAATAACAGGGTGGGGATGGGGGATGAGAGAAGAATGGAGGAACTTTAGATTACATAGAGGGAGATGAGAGGCAGGGGGCTATGAAAAATGGTGGAAGGAGACAGATGTCATGACCCTATGTACATGTATGTTTACACGAATGGTATCAATCTACGTCACGCACAACCATAGAAACAAAATGATGTACCCCATTGTGTACAGTGCATCAATGCAGTCTGTAAAAATAAAAAATAATAATTAAAAAAAAGGAAGTCCGATTAAGTCCCTTTCCTGCTTTCCTCTCACAACCTTCCCATGTTCATGTGATGAAAGAATTCTACAACATGTCTGGCCTCAAGAACCTACAGCAGGGGTCTGCGAACTTTTCTGTAAAGGGTCAGACAGGAAATGCTTCAGGCTTTGTGGATCTCTCAGTCTCTATGCAACCACTCATCTTGCTACGTAGGCATTACAGAATGAACGCATAGTTCTCTTCAGAAAACCTCGTTTACAAGACAGACAGGATGCTGGATTTAACCCCTGGGTTATGGTTGGTTCTAATGCTTATCCTGCAAGATCTGACCCCTACTTTCCTCTCTAGCTCCCACAACGCCTCCTTACCCTCCTCTCCACATCAAGACCTCAAAGAAGCTGCTCCCTCCACCAGGAATTTTCGCATTCCCTCTGTGTCCTGCCTGCCTCCAGTCCTTCCCCTTTCAGCCCAACACACTCACCCCTTTCCTGGCTGGTGGTTCCTCACCACGTCATCTCAGCTGCAGGGTCCTTTCTTTAGGCCGTCTTCCTGATTCTTCCTCATCCTCTGTAGAGCTGTCCAAATTTAAGATTCAACAATTTTTAGCACAGTTGTCTTTCCATGTGTCATTTCTGCAAGAAACAAAATTTCATGAAATGAAGGGTCATGCCCATTATTGATCACAACTGTATTTCCAGTGCCTGGTATGGTGCTTGATAGATACAGAATGCGTTCCAAATATTTGTGGAAATGTTGGAATAAATGATCATACAACTATGGAAAAACCTTGTGCATATATAAATATAGTACATGTGTATGTATACACACACACACACACACACACACACACACATACTCAGTACATATATATACTGAAATCTTAGGAGACAAGTGTACAGGTGATTCTTATTTTCTTCTTACACTTTTCTTCTTTTCTCAAGTGTTTTCACCAAGAGCATATATTACTAGAATGTTCAGAAATATAATCAATGGAGAGAGAAAGAGACAGAGGTCAATCCTCTTTTCAAGTAACCTGAAAGACTAGTCCACCGTCTACTTTTGGCACATCCAACATGTTGAACCATCAAGAGGACCATCTTTCCTCCTCTTGCTCAGAGCTGCCTAACAACCTCCCCCCGACCACGTGCTTTCCTATTGCCTTTTCCCGATTTTCCTGCTGCAGGTCACTTGGTTAGGCCCCAGGAACACCTGTGTGCCTGGGCTGTGGTTTGAGTTGAGTCCTGCTTGCAGGAATACCTGTAGCAGATGAACACTGGTGGGCTCCCACACCCACACAGGCCTTCTGGGGCCTTCCATCTCCAAGTTTAAGAAGGGGTTAAGAGATCAGTTGTTGCCATTTGAGATGACAGGCACCGGCAGTTTTGCAATGCAGAGATCGTCTGTGCAGATGGGAAATGTGACAGCTAACTTATTTATTTCACTCACCAGTAGCTCAGCTTCAAACATCTGGTCATTTCCATGCCAGGCTGGTCTCCAAGTAGTACTCGGAGCAACAGGCCACATGGTCCATGTTCCTATTTATTCATCCGGTAATTCCCTCCACATTCGAGAGGAAGCCAATGGAGACGATAACTAATTATTATCTCCAAATAGAGCATGTTGGTCATCTTTTGAAAGAATTTGTGTGGGTTGGAGGAAGAGGGAGGGTCAATAATTGACAAAAGTGTGTGGGTTATGTAAAAGGTTGTAGGACTGCAAAGAAATAACAGTTCTAATCCTGCCCTTGATTTTGTAAAGTTCCAGACACGATGGACTTTCAGAACAATTCCATATAAGCATAAACAACAATACAGGGTAAGCTCAATAGCAGATCTAATTGCCAAACACATGAGAGCAAGGATAAGTGGCATGGAGAGTCAATCCCAGTTCCCAAAATGTCAAGGCCATTACTTCACCTTCTTAAATTTCATGGTATAGCAGAACAACTTTGGCTACAAATAACAGAAAATCTGGGTTCAAATGGACTTAAGCAATAAAGCAAATGCCATTTCATATTTGAAGTCCTGAGGTAGGACAGAGGACAGTCTTCCAGAATACCACATTTCCCATCTCTTCACTCTGCCATCCACGGTTGCTTCAACCTCACCTTGGAATTAAAATGCCTGCAGCAGTTACATCATGACATTGAGACATCACAATCCTTTCTTGTGGTTTTCTGTCAGGGACGGGAAACTTTCCTTGGAAACCCTCCAGCAGATTCCCCTAATGTGCCATTGGCTAGAGTTGGGTTATTTTCCCCATAAGCCAGTCTCTGGCAAAGGGACGAAGATAACTCTAGGATTAATTAGTCCCACCACTGGAGCAGGGAGAACAGGCAGCTTCTCGTGAATTCTATGGGAGATGGCTTTTGTTAGGAAGGAGGGGAAGTCAATGCTAAGTCAATAATCACTTGTGTTTAGTCCCGAGAATCAGAAACACTTTATATTTGCAGAACCTGAGGTTGCAATGATATTCCAGCTTCACATGTCACTCCTCCACCCCCGTCATGCTCGTGCACATGCGCATACACCCTAGAGTAGCCGGAATGCAAGTAGCTGAGTTCTTCAAAAGCAGGGTTCCTTTTCAACACTCTCTGCCTTTCCTTTTGTTTCTCTTCTTTAGACAAATCACACGTGCCGTTTCCCCAGAGTAGGCATGCTTTACACATGTTGTCCTGGAATAATTTCTAATAGTGCCCCCCTCCTTCCCATGGGCACTTCAGTTTGGATAAGAACATGAATAATAAATACTAAGGGGAGATTTTTGAGGATTGAGTCTGGAGCAAGGAGAGAGAAGAGGCTAGAATGACTCTCAGGATTGTGACTTGGGAGGCTGAGTTGGAAGTAGTGCCAGTCACCAAAGTAAGGAGTCGAGGCATAGAGATAGTTCTGGGGGAGATGTTCATGAATTAAGTTTTGGAGTCAGGAGATAGTGAGGTACCCCTGACTTAGTGGAGGTTAGCTCTTTAAGCTCAGAACTCAGGAGACAAGGATCTCACGCAGAGATAGAAGTGTGTAACTCAATTGTATCTAGATACCTGAAGTCAGAAAATGGCCCAAAAGAGATGTAGAATTAGAACACATCCCAGCAAGAACCCTGGGATTATGGTTTAGACATGAAGTGTCCCCCAAATCTAGTGTGTGAAACAATGCAAGAAAGTTTAGAGGTGAAATGATCCGGAGATGAGGTCCTTAACCTAATCGTACATTAATCCATTTGATTGGATCAAGTGGGTAGTAACTATAAGCAGGTAGGAGGTGGCTGGAGGAGGTGGCTCCCTGGGGGCGTGCCTGTGGGGTATATATTCTGTCCCTGATGAGTAGAGCTCTCTCTCTCCCTACTTCCTGTTTGCCATGTCCTGAGCTGCTTTTCTCTATCACACTCTTCCTCCATAATGTTCTGCCTCATCTGGGGCCCACAGCAATGGAGCTGGTCAGCTGTGGACTGAACTTTGAAACCTCGAGGGCCAAATAAACTTTTCCTCCTCTAAAATTGTTCTTGTCAGGTCTTTCGGTCACAGCAGAAAAAAAAAAAAAAAAAAAAAAAAAGACTAAAACACCTGGTGAAACCCATGTTTAGGAGTTGTGGAAAGGGACAGGAGGAAATGCTGGAGATTGGCAAAAACCTGACCAGAGAACAAATTGGAGCATCAGGAGAGGAGAGTTACAGCAGCCCAGGAAGATGAGAGTTTGGAGAGGGAAGGAGTGGTTAACAGAGTCCATAGTTTTATGGAGAGCTCAAATAACCTAAAGATCAAAGAGATATCCTTGATGTTAATAAACATTTATTGGCCACTTTTCCTGGAACATTCAGAGAACAGTGCAGAATCATAATTTCGGAGTGAAAGAGGACATCATTGATGACCTAATTTTTGTGTGTGTCTATATGATACATGGGATGGAATCCAGGGTCTCATGCATGCTAGGCAAGTGCACTGAGCTACATCCCAGCCCTCGACCCAAATTTCTTATGAAAAGTATTCACGAGATTGATTAAGACTCAGTAGCGGAGTCTAAAGCAAAGCCTCAGTCACCTGGCACATCCTTATGCTGTCCTGCTTGGCACGCTGAGTGGGAGACCGACAAGCGTCAGAGGCACTCGGGAGCAGCACAAATTAGTCTCCACCAGTGCAGATGGACAGTTCTTCTCTTTGTCTCCCAATCTCCATGACTGCCCACTGTCACTTCAGTCACCTTCCGGCTGATCTCCCTGCCTCCTCCATTCCACTGTTCCCACACCAGTGAAGATGGTGGGCGCTTTGCTTCTCTGTTTAAAGAGCTTCAAAGAAGCACCAGATGGTTCAAAGGAAGAAAGGAATCTGCACTGGAAGGATGGATAAACCCCTGGAGAAAGCAAGAAAAAGAAAGAAAGAAAAAAACAAACAAACAAACAAACCCTCACATGATCGAAAATGTAATTCAAGATGAATCCTCCATCTAAATACAAAACCCAAAATACTGCATCTAGAAGGAAAGAAAATAATTGGCAACCTTGGGAAGGCAAAGATATTTTTAGGTACAAAACAAAAAGCACTGACCAAACAAGAAAGATCAAGTGGACATCTTTAAAATTAAAAAGTTCAGGTTCATCAGAAGACACAATTAAGAAAAGGAAAAAGACAAGTGTTAGAGCAGGCAGATCTGAACACAGAATATATGAAAAGCTTATAAAAATCAATAATTAAAAGAAAAAATTCCTAATTAAAAAGCTTTACAAAAGATACTACAGAAGAAGAAAAATGAAAAGTCAAAAAGCAAATACAAGAGGGCTCCTAATCATTAGTTTTTGAGCAAAAGCAAATTAAAATTAGAAGATACCATTTCATACCCATTAATGGGTGAAATTAAAAAGGCCAGACAACCCAATCATTGGCAAGCTTCGGAAGCCTCTGGAATTCTTAAGTACTGCTTTTGGAGGATAAAATGCTACAATTGCTTTGAGACGTTGGAAGGAGTTCCTTATAAAATTGAATACACACCTATTCAAAGAACAAATCGGAGAACTCACACTGTTCAATTTCAAGACCTGGTATACTTCTGGGGCAATCAGTGTGATAATTGCGTAAGGAAGACATGTAGAACGTTGGACAGAACAGGGAATCCATAAATAAACCCACAATATATTGTTAAATTGATTTTGGACACAGGTGTCAAGGTAATTCAAAGAATGAGATGGTCTTTTCAACAAACCGTATAAGAACAAGTGGATATACGTATTCAAAAATGAACCTTGACTCTGAATTCATACCACATGCAAAAATGAACTCAAAATGGATCTAAAACCTAAACAAGAGACCAAAATTATGAGTTCTGGAAAAAAACTTTATGATGTTGGATTTGGGAAGGATTTATCAGAAAGGACATAAAACATGAACATAAAATACTTGGTAAATTAGACTTCATAAAAATGCTCTATTAAAGATATTATTATAAAACTGAGAATGTATGCTATAAACTGGGTGAAAATATTGGCCAAACATATATCTGAAAGATTTATATGATAAAAGAGTTGTATATAAAATATTTAAAGAATTTTGAAAGCTCATCAATGAGAAAATATATTATCTAATTTTTTTAAAAAAGAAAATTCAAGCAGAAACCTTACTGATCTATTAGAATGCCTCATAATCATGGAAAAAGATGCTCAATACTATTATTCATTAGAGAAATGCAAATTAAAACCAAATTAGGAAAATGGTAGATTAAACATCCTGAAAATCCTCTCCTTTATAAAAGCAATGAGAAAATTGCAAAAACAGGCCAGAATCAGTATTTTTAGAATTCTGGGAACTAACCAAAGTCTTATGGCAACATGGAAAGTATTTATTCCGGAAAGACATTTCACCAAGGACAGTGAGCTCTGGGGCAGTTTAAGCTGTCTTACTCCCAGTCCCACTCTCCAGCTTCACCTGTAGCCTTGAAAACTAAGAGCCCCAAATCACAGTGAACACCAGCAATCCAGCAGCCACTGGAAGAGGCAGAATGGGACTGGACTCCTTCAAAACCCTGTTCCCAAAGAATTGTCATTATTTGACCTGTCTGGAGATTCCCCGGACGACTGTAATTGAAAGGGTGTATTTTTCAGCCTGAATCAGAACTCACCCATGCCACCTAGGAGGTGTTTGTCAAGAGTAGTCACAGTAACTGCTTAATTTCACAGAGTCTGAGGCAGTAGAAAACAGTTAGAAAAACAAAACAGTTAGATGAACCAAAAATCTTAACAGGAAAATCTGGGTAATGGGATTCCCATAGGAGTGCTGAAATCCTCCAACGGGTTCTTGAGTGAAAGACCTGAGAAGACCCTCAGCTGTCACCTCTCATTGATCATGAGGCTCTGTGCAAACAGGAATCGAAGGTTGAGGGTGAGTTGCCAACTGCCTGGTTGAGTGTTCAAGGTATGCTCAGCATTCATGTGGAGACCATATCAGTCATGGTTCTGCAGAACCAAATGCATATTATTATATTATATTATATTATATTATATTATATTATATTATATTATATTATATTATATATATTTAGAAGAGAGAGAGATTTACTAGATTTGCTTATACAATAGGAAGCTAAATAGCCCAAAAGTGATCATCAATAGGCTGGAAAGTGAGGGAAACCAATAGCTTCTCAGTTTAAGAAGCTAAAAACCTCAGGACAAGAGAGACCAATGTTGCAGCCCTGGTCTGAAGCTGAGGCCTGGAAGCTTCTGGTGCAAGTCCACATTCAAAGGCTGAAGAATCTGGAGTCTGCTGTCCATAAGCAATAGCAGCAGCAAAAGGCACACCCACTTCTGAAGGGTCAAGCGTATGTGCATGAGCTTCACCCTCTTCCAGTTCTTCATTCCATGTGAGTCTCCAACCTACAGGATGGTACACCCAAATGCAGGGCATGTCTTCTTTACTCACTTTGCTGACCACATGCCAATCTTCTATAGAAATACCTTCATGGAGACACCCAGGAATATGAATTACCAGTTTTCTAGACATCCCACAATCCAGTCAAGTTGACAACCAAAATTAACCATCACAGAGACTATTTGCAAAGACTGGACAACTTGTGAGGTCATGAAGCAACTAAGCAGGGTTGTCAGTGGACACTACTACCAAAGAATACAGATTTAAATGTTCATAAAAACTTTTTTCATAATAGCCCCCAAATGAAAATGAATTAAGTATTCACCAATTGATTAATGAATAAAAAATGGCAGCATATCCATACAATAGAATACTACTCAACAATATAAAAAAATGAACTACTGATGTATGTATCAGCATGGATAAATCTCAATAACATTATAAGTGAAAAGAGTCATGAAAGATTATTTAACATGATTTAATTCATATTCATAAGCATAGAAAAATCAAAATATAGTGAAAGAAAGTAGATCGATGATTGCCAAGGCTAATGGATAGAGAAGGTCATTGACTACATAGGGGAAGTGGGGGTTTGAGGATATTGTTAAAGTCTTATGATCACGGTAATGCTTACACACTGTACCTATTTGTCAAACTCATCAAATAATTTACTTAAAATTGGTGAGTTTTACTATATACAAACTATACCTCAATAAAGCTTATTAATTTAAAATATAAAAGGAAATAATAACATTCCTACCTTATGATCCAGTCCTTCTGCTCCTAGTCAATGCCAATACATGGTCTTGGAAAGACTTGCTGTAGAAATATCCATAGCAGCTTTATTTATGTTAACCAAACACTAGGGGGAAAAGTTTCTTCAACAAGAAAATAGAACAGTCACTTATGGTAAACTTACACAATAGAATGTTGCTTAGTAGCATAAAGGAATCAGCCAGTTGGAGGAATCTCAAGAACATTTTGTTGAGTGAAAGCTAGACATGAAACAATACATAGCATATGACTTAATTTATATGAAGTTAAGAATAGGCAAAGCATGCATATGGTGATAGAATCAGAAGAGCTGCTATCTTTTGGGAATGATGATTGATTGGAAGTAGACATGAGGAAAATTTCTAGAGAGATGGAAATATTCTGTACGGTGATATAATAATTTTTTATAGGATCAATGCACTTCTTACTCCAAAAGGCACATTTAAGATCTGCACGTTAGCCTATTTTAATTTTATAAACTTCAAAGGATTCTCATAGCACTTAGAATAAAATCTAGACTCAGCAGCAGTCCTTGAGCTCCCAGCCCACCTCTCCAATTTATCTTGCTCCACATTGTCTTCCCTTCCCATCCTCCAGACTCCTCAGCTTCTTCCAGGACTTCAAGCACACCCCAGTAAGTAAGGCTTTTGCACCTGTTGTCCCCTTTGCCTGAATGCTGGTCCCTGTCCCCAAATGATGGGGCCATTCCCATACTTCAGATCTCACACAAATGCCAGGTCCTCTGAGGGGTTTTCCATAACCAGACCTCCCTGGGCGTTTGCCCTTGCCTGTAGTTTCATTCATCACTCTTATTAGTAATTCTTGCTGTTTTATGTCCTATTTCCTTCCTTTTGCCTGTCCATAGAAGATGTGTCCCTAGCTGCTGTGGTTTTGAGTTTGTAAGGCCCCCTCATTCACCCATGGGATGAGGGTTTGGTGTCCAGCTTGCTGTTCTAGTGGGAGATGGTGGGAAATCTTTAGAAGGTAGGGATTAGTGGGAGGAAGTTAGGTCATTGGTAGCACACCCCTGGAAAGGACATTGGGACCTGAGCCACTTCTTTCTTGTTGCATCTCTACTTCCTTGAGATGAGGCATCTTCTGCCCTGTGCTTCCACCGTGATGGACTGTCTCACTACAGGCCCAAAAGCAACTGGGCTAACAGATGATGGACAGAAGCCTCTAAACCTGTGAGACAAAAATAAATCTTTCCTTTCTACCTTTATTATTTACTTATTTTTAAAAATTTATCTATTTATTTTTTTGGATACTAGGAATTGAATTCAGGGTGCTCAACAACTGAGTCACATCCCCAGCCCTATTTTGTATTTTATTTAGAGACAGGGTCTCACCGTTGCTGAGGCTGGCTTTGAACTCACGATCCTCCTGCTTCAGTCTCCCAAGCTGCTGGGATTACAGGCATGCGCAACCATGCCCACCTAAATCTTTCCTTTTTAAAAGGTGATTTGTTTCAGGTATTTTTTTAATAGCAATGGAAAACTGATGGACACACCAGTTCTGCCAGTAGTGGTTCAGAGGTGGGGTTTTCTTTGTTGGAGAGTATGGAAGATAGAAAGTTAAAATAAGTTTTAATTAAAAGGTAGCAAACATCACTTTTTCTCTAAACCTTTCTCAAGCACTTTTTCATCCCTCTTGGTTCTGACTTTCCAGATTACATTTAAAGTTTCTAATGGTAGGAGATGGATTTATTTATTTCTAAATGGAACTCCCTAGTCACTAACATGGTTTGATTTGATCTGCTACAAAAATCTTTCCCTAAACTGTTGAGCTCACCTGATTCTCTGTCAGTATATCAGAATTCTCGATGCTTTTTATTAAGATCATTTTTAGAATTCTCGATCCTTTTTATTAAGATCATTTTTAGATTCCCTTTTTGGGACAAGACAAAATATCACTAGAAGTTCCCTGTGGAAATACAAACATATTCTCTGGAGTGGGTAAAACATCATGTAGGTTTAATTATTGCTATGCTCTGAATATTTATGTCCTTATGAAATTCATATGCTGCAATGCTAACCCTCGAGATGATAGTTCAGAAGGTGGTACCTTCGGGAGGTGATTAAGTCCTGATGACAGAGACTTCACGAATGGGACTCAAGTCCTTACAAAAGGCCCAGGTAAGTTGGATTGCCACTTCCACATGGAAAGGCACAGCAAAGAGGGACCCTGTATGAATCAGGAAAGGCTGAATCAAGGAGGGACCCTCTATGAATTCACCAGACACTGAATCTACCTTGGGCTTTCAGCTTCCAAAACTGTGTGTGAGTCATCAGCGTCTATTCCTTATAAGCTATCCAGTCTCTGGTGTTTTGTTATAGCAGCCCAAATGAACCAGGACAACTATTAATAGCACTCTCTTACCCTCGAAATTGTCCTACTTTGGATATTAAATTAAGGGTCATCCTCAATGACACAGTGGCACAGAAAAGAAAAAAATTTGGTAGGACCGAGGGACAGATGGACAAGGAGGTGAAGCAGGTTCATAAAACCAATAAGAAGTGCCCAGTATGCAGGAAGCCATAGGAATAGCGAACGATGAGTCCAGCAAGGGAACAGGAAATGATTTCCTGGAACAGGAACCACACAAACTTCACTCTTTAGCAATCTGTCAGGTGCCCATCCAGCCTGCAGGGCTCAGAACACATTTGCCTTTCTTGGAGGCAAAGGTGATTAACTGGTGCCAGACTCGTTCAGGGACAATTTAATATCCTTTAGCAATTTATATTCAACACCACAGTCTTTGCTTATTCTAGAAAAGGAGGTAGGAACTTCTCTTTCAACACTTTAATCTTCTGACTGAATCACTCTGCAGCAGTTGCTGGAACAGGGGAGAGAGTAACCCCCGAGGGATAGGCTAAAGGGAAAATCCCTCACGGAGCCAGGCAGGCAGACGGTCTCCGCACAAAATGTTGGCTAGCTAGCTCTGGTTTCTTGGTCCCTCAGGGAAAGTTAGTGTGATTCTTATTAATACCTACCTCAAGGTTCCTGGCTTGGCAAGCTCACTGTTAACATCTCTTAAGCAGGGCCAGTCTTCAAAGAAAAGCTCTTTTTCAGATTTATCTTTCCCTGAGATCGGGGGGGGAAAAAAAAATCTCTTTCTTTCTTTCTTATTTATTTATTTATTTATTTATTTTTTACAGACTGCATTTTGATTCATTGTATACAAATGGGGTATATCATTTCATTACTATGGTTGTGCATGATGTAGATTCACACCATTCGTGTATCATACACGTACATAGGGTAGTGATGTCTGTCTCATTCCACCATCTTTCAAACCCCTGTCTCTCCCATTTCCTTCTACGTAATCTAAAGTTCCTCCATCCTTCTCTCACTCCCCACCCCTCCCTCCCCCATTATATATCATCATCCACTTATCAGGGAAAACATTCTGCCTTTGGTTTTTTGGAATTGGCTTATTTCACTTAGCATGATATTCTCCAGTTCTTGATGTCACTTTTTGCCATTGTAGTTGTCAGGAGATGTAAAATCCAGGGCCCATCAGTGGGTAAAATGTTTCCGCGTGTTTCCAAGCAAGGCCTGCCATAGAGAGACTAACTTTGCCTTTTGGCCCCATTTCCCACCACAAGCCTGGAGAGCACAGGTGACTCCCCCCAGGAATATCTGTTCTTGTTCGATGCCTTGCAAAGGAAGGTCGTGGTCTTCACGTACTGGGAAAGGTTGTCCCCAAAACACAGGTCGCTTGGCAAATTTTAAGAGTTCCTCACTTTTTTATCCCTAGCTGGGTTTTTCTTCAGAATTGTTTTCCAAGTGGCAGCTTGTGTTTATTCTACAGGGCTCTTGGAGAACTTAAGAAAAGGGGGGAAAAATCAACAAAGTGTAGTTATGCACACGGAAAACCATATGCTTCATAAAACTGCATATGTGCTGCGTTGGTGACGTAAAGGAAGATGTGCAAAAATAACCACCTGCCAGCTTTACCATCCACCTCAATTAGAAAATTCAAAAGCCTGTGTTCAGATGCAGAAAAAATACAGCAATGCCCCTGCCTTAAATTTCACAGATTATTAAAGCTGGAAGCTAAAAGCTCTCTTTCAAGTGTCGCAAATTCCAGTTCCTGCAGGGAGCAGGCGGGTGATCGAGATGAGTGGAGGGGGCCAGAAGGGTCCCCGCAGAACTTGGGGTGAGGGGGTTCTTCGGGCTATCACAACCACATAGAAACACAGGGAAATCGAAAAACCCAGACTCTTACGTGCATTTTCTTAACCTTTCCAATGTTATGGAGTGATCCAGCTTGATTTCAAAACGTGGTTTTAACCCAGCAATATACTTTGACACCATTTGCTCTGTGAGCCTCCGGTCTGAGAGTTTAGTTCTAGCATGATTCCATTACTAGTTAATTGATCAGAAGTTTGAGATAAAGAAAGAAATTTTCTCCTTGTCACATTAATGGTGAATAACAGAGGTGCCACTGGGTGTCATTCGAGTTCCTAACAGTTATGGTTTGGAGGTGAGGCGCCCCCCCAAACTCATGTGAAACAAAGCAAGAAGGTTCAGAAATGATTGGGTTGTGAGAGTTTTAACCCAATGGGTGATTTAATCCCCGGATAAGGATTAACTGAGTGGTCACTGAAGTGGTGGGCGTGGCTGGAGGAGGTGGGAATTGGGGCGTGGCATTGGGTATATGTTTTTGTCTGGCCAGTGGCGTGTCTCTCTCTCTCTGCTTCCCTAGCTCAGGTGAGCGGCTCCTCTCTGCCACACATACTGCCATGATGTTCTGCCTCACCTTGAGTCCCAAGGAATGGAGCTGGCCTTCAACGGACTAAGACCATGAAACCATGAGCCCTCAAATAAGCTTTTCCTTCTAAAATTGTTCTGGTCAGATCTTTTACTCACAGCAGCCAAATAGCAAGCTAAAACACTAACCTTCAGCCTGGTGTTTTTCTTTTTCTCTTAATTATGGAATCGTACAACCAGCTTTAACTTACAAGGTTCCATGCACAGATGAGCAACGTGTGTTCTTTGTGTGTTTGTTCTAGTTATTTTGCATTTGCCCCTCAAGATGCATTCTGCATCCTTCATTATTCAGGAGACCGAGCCCTTTGGATTAGGTCAATGGACTCCCTTGCCCACTGACTTTCAGTTAAGTTTAGTCAAGGGGAGGCTTCAAAAGAAATTCAGAGGGAAGTAGAAGGAAATTGAAATTGGTGTGCTTCCAGTTTCTCTCAAAAAAAGCCTCCCATTAGACAGCACACTCCACTGAGCTTATTTCTCTGGGTTTTGGGGTGGAAGCAGTTCCTCATTATTATTAGTTCCCGGGTACTGCATCATTCCTTATTGGTGTCCCCAAACCCTGAACACAAATTTGTAAATATTATCTTTATTAAATTTTCTCCAATTTTTCCACTAAAGTAGAGTGACCAACCATCCTGGTGTGTCCAAGATTCTCCCTACTTTAAAATTGAAACTCTTGTGTCATGGAAATTCCCTCCATCCAGGGAAATGGGGAAGTTGGTCAACCTATGTGTGAATTCTGTTTCTTTCTTTCTTTCAGTCTGTTGATTCATACTACACCCTCTCTTAGATCTTTAAGAATTTCAAATATTCTTGTTTAATAGTCTCTTAAAGCTACTTCTATTATTTCAATTCTTAGGGGGATAATCATTCTTTTGCTGCACTTGCTAACTCCGAGTGCTGAATATCCTTGTGCAAGGGTTTTGGGCCTTGAACTATAAAAATGCCCACACAAATCAGTTGTGCAGTTGTTTCTATTATATCCTCGGGGTTCCATGGGCCTGAGCAGTCTGTGCTAACTTATCAGTAGTGAGCATTCAAATATCACACCCAGATGCAACGTGGACCTGAGGTTTTGATTTCTTTGACATTGTTTTCTTCTTCTTTTTAGCCAGGGTTCTAGATAGGTAGCAATTTTCTTGTTTCTTTTCTGAATTTAAATGTGGAGTTTTTAGGATGCCATTCCACAGACAGTGAAACTTTCTAGGGCTCATGGCTTTATGAAGCAGATCAGTTTCCCTCCCCAGCAAGGGCTTGATGACCCCTCTCCTGGACCCTCGTGGGTGTTACATCCACAGCCTTCTGCTCTTAGGGCCAATATCTGGGTCAGAAATTTTGCCGCCATGCCAGCTCTCCATTACTGCCCTGCTTTGATTTTGCTCTTTATTTCCTGCACCTGGGGATTTTTCTTTCTTTCATGCCAGAGTATTTTTAAAAATTCCATTTCTATTTTTTATTCAGCCTTCCTACAAATTTGCTCTGCCATATCGTCAGAATAAAAGATCACTTTGAAACACGGAAGTTTTATGCCCAGCATAAACTTGACATAGGCGGTGTCGGTCGCTCTGCTCCTGCACAGTCAAGAACAGAATTCGCTTGGCAAATTGAGGCCAAGATAGAATGAGTCTGAGGGGGCCAGACTTGGATACCTCACCATGTGTGAGTCACTTCTGATATTAATCTCGTCTCATTTAAGATGATTGGCACCCGTGATGCAAGGTGGAAATGAAATATTCATTGCCCATTCAATATTACCTAATTTGTATGTCCAAGTGTTGACAAAAGAAAAGCCTTTACCGTGTACTTTATGAGTAATTGTAAATTAATATGCAACCCTGTCCCCATTCCAGTGAGAAGAGAAGCACTTGGGTTTGCCAGCTGCTCCACAGCATGGCCTGGTTTCAACTGCAGATGTCGCCCATACTGCCCCCACTGTTGGGAATTCAGAGGGGGAGAGAGAGAGACTTCCTAGGAGCAGCCACTGTGCCTCACATTACAGAATCCAGAATACAAAATCTTAAACAGTCGAGGTTGAAAGCAATATTGAAGATCATCTTCTTACTTAATAGATGAGAAAGATGAGGCTGAACTTGTATTTCAGGTCTAGAAGTTTCCCCAAATTCTCCCAAGAACTTTTGCAAGCACTGTCAGACACAGTCCCTTTGGCTTTCTCATTTTGTCCCCTGCTAGATTTCACCCCCACCCTCTTTTGCACTTGAAAAGTTGTATTGAACAGATCCCGGAGTGCTCAGTGCCCACACAGATCTCGCAGGCAGTGCCAGAGTGCCCCATCCGTCGCCATGACTCACAGCCCAAAATGGCAGATTTTTCTTCATTTGCTTAATACATTGGGCACTGAGGTTTCCTGGGGCTCTCTTAGGAAGAATATGTTCAGGGCTTTAGCACCTTGCAAATGTTAACTTGAGGTTTGAGACGTTTCTTCGAGTATGTAGGCTGTTGGCATGAGAACGAGGGCCCCAGAGCACCTAGTAGCTCCTACACCGCTCCCCTGCCTGCAGTCTTCCCAGGGATTCAGCTCAAGTCCAAGGTTAGGAGTGGGAGGCCCTCTCTCTCAATCTAATTTCTTTATTTAATAGCAAGGCAGGGACCAGTGGGAGAATATCTCAGAAGAATAAGGCTATGTGGAGGTAAAGCACAAAGGGAAGACATTCATGTCATTGGAAAAGAGAAGGAAATGGTCATAATGAAACTAAAGCCCTGTATGTCCTTCGCATTCACCATCCGATTCATTACCAAAAGAAAGCTATGAGTTAAGTACCAATACTAATCCTGTTTGCAGAAGAGAAAACTGAGGCACAAAGTTGTATAGCTAGTAAGTGACAGAGCCAGAACTGGATTCAGGCATTATGGCTCCAGAGCCTTCAATTGTAACCACCATGCACATGAATGCCCTGCTGTCTACTCTGAGGGGCACCGTAATTCAAGAACCATGTTTATCTGTTCCTTTTGAGTTTTCTTAGCTCTGCTCCCTTCTCTCATAGTTTTAGTTTTCAATAATAGTGGTGTTACCCAAAACTTCTTATATAAAATAGCACTGGGCTAAGTATACTATATGCATCCATTATCTCATTTATTCTTACAACCCTATGGGACATTATTAGCTCCATATTTTGGATGAGAAAACTGAGGCCGAGGGAGGTTACTAGTTCAAGGTTATGCAGGTAGTAAATGGTAGAGACTAGATTCAAACCCAGACCTTGTGGTATGGTTGGGATATGAGGTGTCCCCCAAAAGTTCCTGTGTCAATGCAGGAATATTCAGAGGTAAAATGATTGGTTTATGAGAGCCATGACCTAATCAGTCCATCCTAGTTTGAATGGACTGACTGGGTGGGGCATAGTGGGAGAAGGTGGATCACTGGGGGGACGTGCCCTAGGAGGGTTAAGCTTACCTACAGCTCCTTGCCCTTCTTTCTCTCTGCTTTCCAGCTGCTATCCGTGGGGCAGCACTCCTCTGCCAAGCCCTTCTGCCATGATTCTCTGGCTCATCTTGGGATCAGAGCAATGGGGTCGACCCACCATGAACTGAACCTCTCAAACCATGATGCAGAATAAATGTTCTTCCTCTCAATTGTTCTTCTTGGGTGTTTTGTTCACAGTGATGGAAAGCTGACTAATCCACCTTATCATTTCAGAGTTAGAGATCTCATTTCTATGACAGTGGATCTCAATTTTTGTATGTCCTCTGGGAATTTTTTAAGAAGGATCATTCTGACTAGTAGATTAGATTCTGATTAGTAGATCAGGGTTTGGCCCTAGAATCTGAGTCCTTAAAAAACTGGGAGTACTGATGTCAATTGCTTGAGGACCCTGTTTCATCAAACCCCACTTGTTCATGCCACCACTATAAGACGTCAGACACAAACTGGTCAGTTGTCTTTTAGCTAACAAAAGTAGTGCAGCAAAAGCCCCTCACCTCAGACTATTGGGTTTATATGCTATTACTGTATTTACTCATTATGTTGCAGATATCTCTTTCTCCTCTCCCTGCATATCATCCTGAGTACCAAAGTGGCTGTGTTGGGACTTTGCAAAAACAACTTAAGCAAAAAATTCATTGCTTAATTTAACAGAAAACTTCAGGGGCAAATCTATCTTCAGTTAATGTTATGTTTTAAATATAAGGTAAACCCCTACAACTCCTATTTGACAATGAGGGATTTCAGAAGTAAGATGACTAGATTATAAGAACTATAATCCGCTAAGTGGATTAATCCATTTGATTGTGTTACTGGGTGGTGACTGAAGGCTGGCGAGGGTCATTGAAGGAAGTGCATACCCTTGGGGATTGTATATCTTGTTCGGGGTCCTCATGTGCGCGCTCTCTCTCTCTCTCTCTCTCTCTCTCTCTCTCTCTCTCTCTCTCTCTCTCTCTCTCTCTCTCCTTCCTGGTTACCATGAACTGAAGAACTTTCCTCCACCATACCTTTCTGCCATGATGTTCTACCTCACGTTGGGCCTAGAGTTATGGAGTCTGTTGTCCATGAACTGAACCTCCAAAACTATGAACCAAAATAAACTTTTCTTTCTCTAAGTTGTTCTCACCCAGTATTTTGATCATAGCAACAAAAAGATGATTAACATAGGCAGGTATCAACAAAATTAATCTCCATTTTTTAGTTTTCTCAGTCTATGTTGACCTCATCCTCAAGAGTTGAAGGCCATGTGCAACATCAAGCTTGTATCTATGTAACCTGATGAAGAGTCTCATTCTCAATTGTTTTGGCAAAAATCCTGAAACTGATTTTCATTAGTCTGTTTACAGTGAAGTTCTCACCCTTACACCAAACACTGTGACCAAAGTATGCAGAATACTGTGTTGACTAGACATTAGTCAAGTGTTCACCCTTGAGGGAGAGCGTCAGCTGACCATCACCGTAAGAACTGAGAATGGGAGAAAGGTGGTTCTCCAAAGGGGAGAGCTAAAAAGAATAGGGGGGATGGAAAATGAATAGGTAAAATGTACTGCAGTCCAGCACAGCAAGGTATCTGATGACCAACCCACAATTTATTCTTCTCTAGGGATAATGACCCTTTCATACCCACAGCTGAGTTAGGTTGGCTGGGGAACCTGACATTCTATACTAACAAAGCAACAAAATGAACAAACAAATAAAACAACAACAACAAAAAACAGAATAATAGAACTTAGCCCTTTACAAACGTCATGAAATACATCACAGAATTTTGAAGTTGAAAAGAATATTATTGATCTTCCAGTTTACCCACTTAATTTTGACATTTTAAAAAATCAACAGTATTAACCATTTTGAGTTAGAAAAGTCAATAAACCATTCACAGAGCATACAAGCAAGAAGCAAGCTTGTTGGTGCCCATGATAGCAGCAGGAGAAGACCTGGGTTCTTGGATTCTAGTCCCAGATGAAGGAGGCCAGTCTCTTAAGCAATATGGTGCCCAAGCTCCTCCATCTTTGATTTACATGACTTTCTTCAGTGAGGCAACATGGCAGTCAGGACTACAACCCAAGTACCCAGGCCTCGGATTTTCTTTCAACTCTATAGTTCTTTATGGGAGGTCATCTCCTTTCCCTATCTTAGTCAGACTTTCTTTACTCTTTATTATTATCCTTTCCATTCATCAAGGGTTTGCATTGCTCATTCAGTCAGAATTTACTGACTACCAACCAAACGCCTGGGGGTGGTAGGCAGGTAGCCATAACTGGGCCATGGCTGCTGCCCCAAAATGTACAACTTTTTCCCAGCTTCTTGGAACATATCCTTTTCCTGTCTGCTCACCCCTTTCTGTCACATTTTATTCTTCAGTCTCAATGGTACAGAGCTGTCCCCAGTCTCTCTCATCTCTTGAAATCCCCCTTTCTCAGGAAAGTTGTGTGGAGATAGACTGACTGCTTCCTTCTGTTGCTCTCCCACCCCACAGACATGGAGCAAGTTTTCTTGGAGTTCATTTTGCACCACCTGATACCATCCGTTAAATTTTTACGGCAAATGCTTAGCAAGAAGATGACGAGCTTTATTGGCAATTCAAATCAGGTTATTGGGCACCATCTGCCTTCCTTCAAATTAATGGGAAGAAGGAATGGATCCTTTGGGCTTTGCTTATTTTTAGATGATCACAAAGAAGCCCAGCAGGCTGCCTCTAGATCATGTTAATCCCCACTGCAAATGGGGCCACAATACGACATCAGCTAAGAAGTGACCATAAACAGGCCTCCATCCACATCCGGTGGTTATGGGGAAAGCAGAGTGAAGTGTTCCTATCTCCCTCTCATCATTCTGTCATCACCCTCCCCATCTCTGGGCCCACAGGGGAAAGGCCAGTGTAATTATAACCCCAAGGATATAGCTGATTAAGATTTTGCTTGGAGAAAGGAGTGCAGCAAGAATATCTGCTCTCTTCCGCAGTCCATATCAAATTCGAGCCATATCAATTTCAGGCCAAGTCAGTGGTTACATCTTGCCTTCAATTTCACTTCCTGAGGCAGATGGAACCCCAGAGCAAAGCCTGTCTGGATTTTGCCAGACAGGTCAAGTTTGGATCTGACTGAGGAATTCTCTCCATGGTGTGCCCCTTCCCCACATTGACTTCTAGAACTCTCTCTCACACAGACACTGGCTCTAGAAGATTCCTGCAAAAAAGCAACCAGTTTACTTAAGAAAGAAAGCAATAACTCATTAGCAGCTGCTGTCTGCCAGAACAGTCTGGAGAGCTTCTCTGTACTCCCAGGAAAGATAACGGACTGATGAGGGTTGAAAAGCTAGGAGAGTCTCCCCAGAGCAAGAGTACAGGGAAAGTCTGTGAAGGTTGTAGCTGGGGAGAGAGATAAGCCCAGGGGCTTAGAGGCAAGGATGGAGTATTGTCTGGAAAAGCAAAAAGAGGAGACTGATAAAGATTCAAAGTCATAGAAAAGGATGGGGAGATTCCAAATGCAGTTTTTGCTGCCCCATATTTTCCTCTAGAGTGCATAGCCCAGGATCAGGAGGAACATCAGATATTTGATTTTCCCCTTCTTGATGCACTAACAGGCATGGATCAGATTGGGGAGGGAAGGGATGTATATGTTCATAATATTCACATTACAAAATGATTAACAAAATGATCACATTAACAAAATGATCTTATTACTCACATTTGTTTTGTATGTACTTTATAAAGTACAAAATCACTTTTTGAGAATTTCTGGCAATAATTATTTCACTTGGAAGTGTTTTTTTGCAAACACGTTAGTGCTGTTGTGTGCCATTTTATAAACTCCCATTGGTATCCTATTAGCATCCCATGATAAAAGCCGTTTGTGGTTAAATAAACTTATTACTGTAGTTTAGATCTTAAATATTCACCAGTGACCCATGTGTTAACAGCTGGATTCCTAGGGCCACACTACTGGAGGTGGTGGAACCTTTAGGGGGAGGAGCCTTGTGGGAGGATCTTAGGTCATTGGGGGTGTGCCCTCCAACCAGACTATGGCACCCAGGCCCCTTCCTCTTCCTTTTTTTCACTGCTTCCTGGTTGAAGAGTGAGAAGTTGTTCTCTACCATCCAGCACCCATTAGAAGCCTAAAAGCAAAGGGTCCCCCCAATCATGGACTAGAACTTCTAAAACTGTAAACCCAAATAACCCTTTTCTCCTTATAAGTTAAATATTTCAGGTATTTTCTTATAGTGATAGAAAGCTAACACACTTAGAAAATGCAAAAGTCCAGACCCTTCATTGATTTCATTGAGCAATCTCATTTACATACACTAGCAGTGATAGCTCATTTTTTAACATAATTAAATTTTACATGCTTAAAATATAACTAAAGAAAGTACCATCTTCAGTGTTCACTAAGTTATTTTTTCACTGATTTTTTAAAAATTATTTAATTTTTTTGCAGACTGCATTTTGATTCATCGTACACAAATGGGGTATACCTTTTCGTTTCTATGGTTGTGCATGATGTACATTCATACCATTCGTGTAATCATACATGTACATAGGGTAATGATGTTGCAGTAAAATTCCATGGGGGACAACATTCTTCCTGATGTCAAATCCAATGGTTCCCAAATTTTAGTGCCAGGTGTGTAAAATCTGCCTTATTGGTCCCCATCCTGAAAGATTCTGACTCAGTGGTTACAGATTTTCTCAGGTGCTGCTGATTTTGCTGACCTGGGACCACATGGAAAATCCACTGGCCCACCATCCACCTCTCTGCAGTTAAAACTCCTCTTCCCATGCTCTGATTCCCAGAATGACTGAGCAAGCCTAATTCCTTTTCTACTATGTACAATGCCAAACACTTGAGCTTCCCACTGCAGTGTAAATACCACAAGGGTAGGGATGGGGTCAGCAACAATTTTCTTGTTTTATTCCCAGTGGTTAAAATAGTACCTCCAACTCACTGTGCATGTACCAGAGGTCTGTGGATTGACCCATTGGTATGGAGTAATTGCTATGTAATTGCTGCTCACTGTTCTTATTATTACTTCTGGGGACTAAACTCCTCACAAAAGACAGACTTTCTTTCTACAAAGTTCTGAGACAAGCTGTAAATGCACTTTGATCCTGCCGTCTATATTTCCAGACCTCAATAGAAACTAGACTCAGGCAAAGGTTGCAAGTTTGCCAGAGGTTAAAGGTTTCTAGGCCTTTCCCTACATAGGGCTGGTAGGGTTTATGCTTCTCTTTATCACTTTAAAGAATGGCCTTACAAAAAGGAGTGGGTGTATATTTTCACCACAGAATTCTCTTACTGAGTGGAGGGAAATAGTAGAATAAAAGATCTCATCAATTGAGTGGGAGATGAACAAGTAGAACAAACATCCTGTCGTGGTTATGCTCTAGATATCCTGTTATGGGGTGAGCATCCCTTATCTGAAATGCTTGGAGCCAGAAGCATTTTTCATTTTGGAATTTTTCAGAGTTGGGGATATTTGCACATACAGAATGGGATATCTTGGGATTGGGACCTAAGTCTAAACATGAAATTCATTTATGTTTTATATGCACCACCTACACATAGCCTGAAGGTAATTTCACACAGTGTTTTTTAGTGATTTTAAGCATAATAACATGAAGTGTGTGTACCCTGAACCATCACAGGTCAGAGGTGGAATTTTCAACTTGTATCTCGTCATCATTTCTGAAAGTCTCAGATTTTGGAGCAGTTCATATTTTGGATTTTTGGATTAGGGATGCTCAATCAGTGATAATTTAGCCTCTAATTAAGACCCCACAGCTGGAAAAGAACTAAAAAAAAAAAAAAAAAAAAAAAAAAGGCTCATGCAACAAAAAGCCTGGTGTGTGAGCAGGAGGTTCTTCTTCCCTGCTTCCTAGAGGAATGTGTCTCCACTGAGTCTTTGTTCCGGAGCCCACCTTAGGCATGGTGTCCCTCCATTAGCACTGAGGTTGGTTCACATCCTCTAACTGTACTCCTTACTTTCCCAACTCCCAGCAGGACCAGCTTTAGTTTGAGGGAGAAGGGAGGAAAAACCTTTGAAATGAATAATTAAAAAAAAAAAACAAAACAACAAAAAAAAAACTCTGTTTTTTTTTTTGTCCAGAGACATAAGTAGATTATTTGAGGTAGAAAAACTTTCTTTTCAGAGTCCTTCCCTGCCTCAGGAACAAGTTATTCCAAAGCCATCCCAGGCAACTGCCTCAGCAAAGAGACAAAAACAGAAGAAACTATTTCTATAATTATGACTAATGACAATCCCATGATTCCATTAAATCGGCACATACGAAGTTCACCAATTGGAGAGCAGCATTGATCTTCTGTGCTCGAGCCAATTAGATATTTTGGTCCAATCCAGAATGGTTACCCAGTCTTTGCCAGAATGAAATTGTGTTTAGAATTTTATTTTTATAGCCTCTTAGGCATCCCAGATTTTAACAGGACATTGGAAACCGTCCATTTGTGGCACATCTGCTCCAGTAAGATCTGTTGATTTCAAAAATCATTAAGAAATTAATACTGAAACTCATTTAAACTTTCTCCTTGATGGTAAGACTTTTTTTTAAACATTCAAGTGTTTAGATTTTCCTGAAGTAAAATAAAAATGGTTCCTTAGTACCTTGGAATTTTGATCCAGATAGGCCAGGAGGAAAGAGATTATAAATGACATCTCAATTGCAGGCACCTCATTAGTCAGGGGGACTTGATTTCCAGTGATTGCTCTTCTAAAGGACTAGCAGGCGAACTGATGCTCTCTGGGGTGAGAACTGCAGGAATCTAGCCTTTGGCGCTCCATGGTTTTGCAGCCTCTTTGCCTTTCACCGCCTAAGTGGGTCCCTGGGCCTGAAGGAATTCCCACAGAGGTAATCAGTCCTCTGTCATTTACCTAGGCAAGTTATTCATCCCCTCTGAACTTCTTCTTCCTTGGGGTGTAAAATGAATAAATTGCTACCGACCTGGAAAGGTGCTGTAAGAACAGGAGCAGGGACTGTTCAGGGGCCTGGCAGTTCCTGTCCAAGGCAAGCTGCATATTGGTTTATTCGTCCAGAAGTGAAATACAAGAGTGAGCATATGACCTCCAGGCCCTGCTTTCTTGGTGGTGCAAACAGACATGAGTCAAATAATCACCCAAATTAATGACAAACCCAGTACAATAAAGGGGTGCAATTCTGTGAGGTTGACAGAATTTGGTTTGGTGGGGATGGAGGTCAGCTGTGGATGCAGAAAGCTGAGAAAGTTGTGAGGGGATGTCACCATGTGGGTCCTGTGAGGGGGGATCAGAGAAAGAGGCCTGCAGAGATCCAGGGTTAACACGACAGATGAAGCTGGATGAATCATCAGCGATTTTACATAAATTATTAGTGAGCTTTATCCCAGATGGGAATACAGTGAAGCTTCTGACTTGAAGGACAAAATCTTACATGTGGGTCTCGAGAAAAAACTTTTAACATTGCTACGAAATAAGATATGAACAGGAATAATTTCTCATTGGTTCACTAATTTCCTGAAAAGATGCCTAATTTGCATGAAAAAGGAATAAAGGGAAAAAGTGTATAGCTATATAGTTATATATAGTAGAGAATAGAACATGATGAATGAATGCATTAGATTGTATAATAAATTATAAGAAGAAATGGACTTGACGTTGATGAATGACCTCAGAGAGAGGTGCATTTCTGTTCATCACTAGGTCTCTTAAGCATGTGTGCTCTCATTTACTTAGAATGTTTTCTGTGCCGGGCACTGTGCTAAGTGCTCACACAACATGTATCACAGGATTGTCACAGTTACTCACTAAGCTACCCATGTCCTTCATGGTCATCCTCATTATTATCACCTCCATGTTATAGAACAAGAGACAGAGGCTTAGAAACAAGCCAATCCCCCAAAACCAAAGGCTGAATGTTTTCTCTGATATGTGAATGCTAATTCACAATGGGGGTTTGGGCAGGTGTGCTAGGGAAGAATAGAGGTACTTTAGATTAGGTAGAGAGGAGAGAAGGGAGGGGAGGAGGAAAAAATAGTAGAATGAATCGGACATTATTACCCTATGTACATATATGACCGCGACTGGTGTGATTCTACATCATGTACAACCAGAAGAATGAGAAATCGAACCCCATTTATGTAAGATGTGTCAAAGTTCATTCTACTGTCATGCATAACTAATTAGAACAAATTTAAAAAGACATGGAAAAAAAAGAGAGACAGAACTTAGAAAAATTAAGTTACATGTCCAATTTTCTGCAGGTAATAAATAACGAAGCTGGCACTTCAAACCCAGAAGCAGGGCCCAGAATCTGAAGGCTAAAACCACAGACAACATCATTTGTTCTGTCCAGCTTAGATGACTGTGAACTTGAAAGAGTCCTTTGTAAAACACAAGGTCTCAGATTAGCAGCAGAATCCACTGGGATGCACATCTCTCCTTTCTTGCCCTCAGATTCAGATTCTCTTAAGTTCACTACAACTTCATTTAAACCATCTAAAACAAACTTCACAAGGATTTTTCTTAGCAGGATGCTTCACTTGTCCAGAATCCCAGGAGTCCACTGAAACCCTATGCAAGTTATCCTATGCATGTGCACATACGCATTTTCCGTCAGATTAGTAACCCAAAATGTTTAAGAGCCTCTGGGAAGGGGAACATTTTTTCCAACTTCTGATTCAAGGAGTTTGACTCAGGATGATAAAGGACTTGGAGTTAGGAAGAGATTCTTAATTCAATCTGGTCTCAAACAGGAATTGCTTGCTCACCAAATACCTTAGATGGGTCCAAGATGTGCCAGTTCAGGAGTCAACCACAGCTGGACTCCTCCAAGAATTAGTCCATCTTCCTTACTCCTCTATATAAGTTTGTATATTTAGGAGAAAAAAAAATTAATCTAAAATGCCTTCAACTCCAAACAATCATCACCTTTCAAATTCTGTAGTCTTCGTCATTGTATATTAAGAATAAATTTGACCAAGTTATGCTATGTGCATTGCGAATATGTAACAGTGAATCCCACTACTATGTATAATTATAATGCCCCAACAAGTAAATAAAAATAATTAAAAAGAGAATGCAGTTGCTAGGTGTGTCCCCTCTAGAGCTGTTTTTCGCAAATGGCATTTCACATGAACATTTCATGGAGTGGCAGGGCCCACGTACTTGTCATTTAATAACCCGGCAGTATTTCATTCTACCAACATATCTTGAATGTATTTAAGTTAAAAAAAGAAACTTTCCATTTTAGATCCTTGACTCCTTGATTTTTACTTTATGAATAAAAAAACAGTTATAAAACTGCCAACTCTGGAAAATATAATCATTTTAGAGCATAGACTTTGAAATCCAACGGACCTATATTTCAATTCCATTTCTACCTCTTACAAGTTGTGTGACCTTGAGCCAGTCACTTAAGCTATCTGAGCCCTAGTTTCCTCATTGTGAAACAGGAATAATAGCAATGTCTCCTTCTTCAATTGTTGCCAGATTAAGCAATATAATATGCTTAAAGTGTTTTGCAAAATACCTGGCACATACTAAAAGCTTAGTAAGTGATAGCTATTGGCATAATAGAAAACAAAGAATAGGAGCTACCTAGAGTATTTTCTTTAAGAGGGGTGAGAACATCATTTTTCCAAGGTCATAAGGAAAGAAAATTAGGAACAATAAGGAAGAGTCTGGACTGACCGCATGTTGGTGTCAATTTACTTGCCAATTCTTAGTTTGGGTGTCTAAAACAAACATTTTCAGTGTTAAAATAAGGATGGCAACTTGGGTCTGGTGAATGTGAATAATTATAGACAGAGAATAAATACATTCTGCATGTCCTTGGTACTGTGCATCTGTTCAGCTTCAATATTGCCCACCTCTCTGCAAAGTAGGTCCTTCTAAGCTAACTCAACTCTCCATTACCACCACCATTGAAGAGAATTTTCTGATTCTTTCTCCCAGCAAATAGTAGACCATGCAAGCTGAACAGAACCATGGCGATTTTTCTTTTGTCTAACTCATTCACTTTACAGAAAATGAGAGACTCAGGCAAGTGAAATGAATTTCCAAGGTTACATAACTTCTTAAAAGAAGAACTGGTGTGTATAAAACCTGGATCCCACAGAACATCAGCCCACAGATTTTTCCAGTCAGCCATGTGCATTTCATCTTTACCAAAATTTATCTAGCCATGAACTTTCTGTACTATTATTTATTTAAATTTTCAAAGTCTGTTATGGTTTAGATATAAGCTATCCCACAAAAGTTCCTGTGTTAATCCAGTAATATTCACAGATGAAATGATTAAATCATGTGAAGCGTGACCCAAACAGTCTATCCTTAGTTGAAATGGACTAGTTGGTAACTGTAGCAGGTAAGGCATAACTGGAGGAAGTAGGTCACTGAGGGCATATTCTAAAAGAGTTCGTCTTCCCAGAGGACTCTTCCCCCTGCCTCCCTCTCTCTGCTTCCTGGCATCCATGAGAGGAGTCACACCATTCTGCCATGCATCCTGGACCCACAGCAATGGAGTTGACAGACCATGAACTGAGTCCCTGAAACCGTGAGCCAAAATAAATTTTACCTCCTCCAAATGTTCTTTTCAGGTATTTTGGTCAATCATAAAAACCTAACCAACATAAGATACTTCTTCTTTTTTTAATGAAAACCAAATTTAAAAGGAAACTTTATATAGTAATCACTAATAGAAAAATTAGTATTTTCCCTTAAATAAATAATAAAGACATGCATGTAAAAGATGGTCATAAAAATAAATAAAAGAACAATGATTTCAAATTCCAGCTAAAATACACAGTGGCCTACCAATGAATCAGAGACTGAGGTAAAGGTCTCACCCACAAAAAGGGGATTAGCAAGGGTTTGAGGAGGGTGCAAAGAGGACAGATAGCCATCAGTCTAAGTTTCCATCAAGTGGAAAGTCCACCCAGCATTTCTCTAAGAAGATGGATAAGAGATTGAAAAGGTTCTAGCAGCATTGACTTAGAATGAGGAGTGTGAGTTTAGGAAATGACGGCCTGTTTCATCTTGCTTTGCTTTATTTTCTGGTCTCCCCTACACCATCTTTTATCTTATAATGGTCCTGGAAGTTCTTGTCTTTCAAGGTGGATTCTAAGTACCAACCAAACTGTCTTCTTTTTCTGTTGTTTTTCATGACGTTCAAGCCCTATTCAAGCCCTCCACATTCCCACATGGGTAAGTTGTTCAAGCTTCATTGGCAATAAATCTTAGCTGTATGTTAACCTGGCATCTTATTTAATCCCAATAATGCTTATTCAGTGGATCCTACTGCAATCCCCATTTTATAAATGGGGAAATCAAAGCACAGAAAAGTGACTAAACTTTGCCCATGTCCTTAACTGGCAACATAGAGCCATCCAATTGTGTATTCTATGCTCTTAATCATTGTGCTACACTGTCTTCCAGTCCAACTCCAGCTTATTTAATTTGCTTCAAAAATGTTTATTCGTATTCCTTATTCTCCCGTCCTTGGACACAGGATAGTAGGTGCCAGGAAAGAAGGATGCAACTCAGTCCTTGCCCTTGAATTTTATACTCATTAGTATACCACCACGTTTCGATCTCTTTCAAGAACTAAGACACACACACACACACACACACACACACACACACACATATGTATAATCAAAAACTAAAATGTATAGCATCATTAGTAAGAATTATGGCAGCTGAGGAAGGAGATGTGCCATTGTCTGGTGTTATTGGGGAAGGCTTCATGGAAGACATGACCCTTGAAAAGGGGGAGGGCAGTCCAGGAAAAGAATAGAATGAGCAAAGAAACAGGGAGGCACCAAGCATTAGGACAGCAGGAGGCTCCTTAATTCCTGATAAATTAACAGCAAGAACAAAACAAACAAGCACACAAAACCCTCCACCCCAGGGCCTCCAGGTCTCATACTCCTTGGCTCTAATTTTCAGGAATCAATTATAATAAACCCTGTGAGGAAAAAAAAAAATTCCTCCACTGTTCAGAGTGACATAGGGTCAAAAGGGAGCTCTCCCCAAGGATGCTTTAGCTTTCAATTGTGTGCTCGAGAAAGCGCACCATCAGTGTGGCCTAGAATATCAACTGCCCGGCAGGAACTTTCAGTCAGCATCGATGCAACAGAGGGGAGGGAAGAATGTCCTTATTAGGACTGTTTGCCCCGGGAGCCTTGAGGTGCAAGGCCAGAGCTTAGGAAATAGGACTGCTTCTTAAGTGTCAAGTGCAGTCGATGACTTGGGGCTGGTTCATTATGGACCTATTTCTGCTAATCCTCCTCAGGCAACAATTCCCCTCTTCTCAGGGACTACGGAAGCCTGGGGAAGGTTATTCCTTTTCCAGTCATGTTTAAACGGAAGAGTCATCCATCTTTAATAAATCTCCTGGCTCACAGAATTCTTATTGCAACAAGTGATAGAAAGTGTGGGGTTGCTGGTCTCTGAAATGTTCAGCATCTGTTTGCTTCTTCCTGATTGAATCACTGTGGCCAACACCTATTAGACATTCTAGTTATCTCACTACTAGATGCTAGGCTTCTAGAAGAGTCATCCATATATTAACTTACCTGTGCCTTTGTTCAACAAGCAACTACTTGGCTCTATGGTGGTCACCTGTTTTAGCACTCAAACACTTTTCTATTTGGAGTCTGGCTTCAGCCTCCATCTCCATCTCCAGCCTCATCTCCATCTAGCATCTTCCTAACAAACTCTTGCAGCTCTAACCACCCTGCCTCTCCTAAGACAGTGAGCTGGGCCTCCTCCTTCCCACCATAAGCAACCTCAGTGCCGATTGCTCTGCATGAACATGGAATGGTTACTACTTTCCAGCTCCCCCCTCCACTGATGAACGTCTGCTCATCCTTCAAACCTCAGCTCAAGTCTTGCCTTGCCTCCCCAAGTCCAACTCCCACACTAGGCCACCATCTTGAATCAAAGGCTACTAAAGGCAACTACTCTCCTCGTTCATCTCTAATCATCATAAGGCCAGAGTCTGTCTGTTCCTGCTTCCAAGCACCTAGCACAGTGTGTATCCCACAGGAAGAACTAAATATATATTTGTTGTTTTCAAGAATGGATGAATGAACAAATGTGGTCTTTTTTCCAGGGTTCTGTCACATTCCTGAAGGCCATGATTCCATCGTATGTCCTTAGTGCCCCACTGATGCCTGGTAGATGAACATTTAGTAAATGTGCATTGAATGAATGAATGAATGAAACTCCATGGGCACGTTTCCACTTTAAGATACTAGGAAGGATCAAAAATGAGTACATGAACAACAAAAAGTGAGAAACATAAATACATGGTTCTAAATCTCAAGGAGCTTTCCACAAAATGGAGAAAAGGGACCAGGAGGCTGTGATAACCCAAAACATACAGGTTGGTTGTAGAACTGTGGTCAGTTCCAAAGCACATTCCCTGCCCTACAACAGAGGCAGCTGCTTCTCAACTACAGCCAGTTGTCAGTATGTGTAAATAGGACTCTGTGCACTGATTTTTTTCTTCCAAGAAAATACAGAAATTCAGATTCTTAAGTGAAATCTTCCAGTTTTCAAATGTTGGCAACTAATTGAAATTATCATCTTAAAAAACACTCTTTAAGTCAAACAATACACACCAGTGGATGACATCCAGACAGTGGGTCTCTTCCAGACATGCACAGCTGGGTCACAACCTCTGACCTAGACAGATTAGACTTGAGAAAATTGAAACTCTCATTTTGCAGGCAGAAGATTAGCAAATATTAAGAAATATGATAAAATCAAATGTTGCCAAGGAAATGGAGCACCAGGAAGGTTCATACAGGCTACTGGGAGTGATGATTGGAAGAGCCACTCTAAAAACAAATTGTTGTTATCTTGAAAAGATAGAGGTATGCATACATTATGCCTAGCAATTCTATTCCTAGGCATATTCTGTAAGAAAAAAATTGTTACAAATATGCACAAAGAAAGGTATCTCAGAAAATTCATAGCTGCATTGCTATAGCAAGAAGCTGGAAAGAAATCAAATGCAAATGGACAGAAGAACAAATAAGCTCTGGTATTCTCTGAGAACAAAATAAAAATAACTTCAGTGCTATCGATTAGCATGGATCCAGTGTCTTGAAGGATTAGGTATGCCCTTCCAAGATCTTTTCTCTAAGATCTCCAAGATCTTTCCATCTCTAAAGGGACATAATCCTAGACATTACTAACCCACTGTGAACGCAACCTCTGTTCATTCAGCAACTATTTTCTGAGCATCCATATGCCAGGCACTCTGCTAAGTGCTGGGGAAGCTGAGGTGAACCAGGCAGATACTATCCTTGCCATAGAACATAGTAGGACATGGTAGTCATAGGATATAGTAGGAAAGCCAACACTGAACAAACAAACAAGGCAATTAGGATATTATAAATGGTGACAGGAGCAGGATTCTATGAGAAGCAATGAGGGAGGAGGATCATAACTTAGATGGACTTCCCTGTGGATGGGACATTTAAGTTGAGACCTGAGAAGTTAACCAGGAAGGTAGAGCAGCAAAGAACATTCTACAGAGGCCCTGAGCATGGAAGTAGCTCACATGCTCTGATGCACCAAGTTCTCAGCAGTCTGGAGCTTGGAACACAAGCACTAAAAGGCTTGCTAGCAACAGGAAATAGCTGGGTCCATCCTTCCACCAATTTTCAAGATGGCAGGCAAGCTAGAATTGTGTCTGAAATCTTTATAACAAGGCAAACTAACTGAATTTAACCCATGAGCTCTTCCTGTATTAACATGAAATTCTTCCAACTTCCAACCAGCTAGAATGAAGAGAAAATTAAGCTCAATCTCTCTTTTCTGCCCATGCAGATGGACCAAGGTTAGGTTAGGTTCAGACACTCAGGGATCAGAGGTCAGTAACCAAAATACTTTCAGGTATCAAAGATAGGAAAATTCTTGTAGGATACTGAGCATCATGGAGGAAAGTATTCTAACCATTCAGTGATTGCTTTTCTTATAAATTGTTTCATCTTTTGTGTGCGTGCACATGTATGTGAATTTACACACATCCACCCATACATGTATACCATGTGCACTCACAAATGTTTCAGAATCTAGAAGTGTTCTGTTTTTGTTCTTTGATCCTTGGTACGTGACCTAAAGAACACTGCGAAGTACAGTTCATGCACTATAGTGAAAATTTTCTAAATTTTTCATCTGCTAGGTAATCATGAATGCAACAAAAACCAGGGCCATGGCGATCACCCACCAAAGGCCTCACAATTGGCACCATCGCCTTTGAGAAACAGGCGAGCAGTATTTTAATTTCACTAATGGTCTTTGCCAAAAGTCATCCGTAACTAATGTTTCAGTCAGATTCCACAAGACCTATTCAGTATTTGGCTAAATCTCATGGAACATCTCATTTCCCTTCAATTTTTCATTAGTTTGAATTAAAAATTAAAAAAGTTAACAAGCATGGCTTGCATGAATATTTCTAAATTATAACACAACAGCATTCTCATTCATTTTGTTGTTTACAGAGCCAACTCACACTCTCTTTTCTGCCCTGGTCTGAAGTCTCTCCAGACCCACATTTAGTCTGGCAATGCCATCTTTGTGCCCTGAAGAATGTGGTCTGACCTTGTTTCATGTGAAAGATGGGAAGAGTGGTTTGTTCCCTACTGCACAGGCACATGGTTTTCATGGCTACATTTATCTTTGTAGTTCCTTGATTTGCCAGGAGCTAGACAATGAGTATCTGCATCCTGATTTTACACCAGAGAAATCTGGTTTTAAGATATCTAAATGGAACTTGCAAACAAGGAGGAGTGGGTTTCAGGGAGAAAGCAGAATAGAGGTGTCCTAGAACTTTGTACAAATGAACTCTCTTGCAGGATCCAGAGCTGAAATGGGTGTCTGAGAAATTTTCTGTGAAAAAAAGATTGAAAATATTGGGTAGTTTACTTACATGATGTCATTAGATTCATAAAGATTCATAAAGTTGTTGCCTATTGTTTCTGTCAGCTTTTTCATTGCTGGGACCAAAACACCTGACAAGAACAACAAGAGGAAGAAAAGTTTATTTGGAGCCCATGGTTTCAGATGTCTCAGTTCATGGACAGCCAACTCCATTGCTCTGGGCCCAAGGTGAGGCAGAACCTCAAGGGGAAAGGGCATGATGGAGGAAAGCAGCTCAGAACATGGCAATAAGGAAACAGAGAGAGCTCTGCTCTCCAAGGACAAAAATTATACCATACAGGCACACTTCCAGTGATCCATATCCTCCAGCCACACCATACCTGCCTATAGTTACTGCCTACTTAATCTATTTAAGGGGATTAATGCACTGATTAAGGCTCTCATAACCCAATAATTTCACTTCTAAACTTTCCTGCATTTTGTCACACATGAGCTTTGGGGGATACACCTCATATCTAAACTGTAACACCTGTTATTAGATTTTCTTTTGGAATTGTGAAGTCAAATCTTCCTTATGTTCTCCAATACTGCCTATCTGTTGATCTTCTCCCCACTTCCTGACAATATTTATTCATTCATTCATTTAACCCACAAGTATTTCTGAATACCTCCTAAGTGCCAGGGATGTGCTAGGCCATAGGGTCACTTTGGTGGGAGGGGTAAATTATTGTTTGCAATTATTTACCACCCACATCTCTTAAAGAGTCTTAGCATTTACCCATTGCCAAGTAACTTGAATACTTTCAGGACTACTTTGAGCATGTGCTCTGATCAAGCTTTGGCCAATGAAATTGGAACAGGCTTGACATGTGCCTCTTCTAGACAGAAGCTTTTAGAGGTATGATGATCTGTAGATCTTTTGCTTTTCCTCTCTTTCCTGAGAATTGCATGTCCTGATAAAGGTTGTTCTTCCACCAGATCTAGAATGAGAAGATACATGGAACATACTGTTGCCTGATTAGAGCTATAGCCACTCAGAACATGAGTGTCACAAGAGTGAAAAATACATTTTTGTTGTTGATAACCACTGAGATGATTGCGTAGTTCACTACTGCAGGCCTGATTAATGCATTTATTGATGCAGCAAAACAAACTATAAGATCCATAACAGGAGAGCCAGATAACTAAGTGTATGAACCAATGAATAATTATGTAACTCTTTAATAACAACTCTTCCTTTACCAACTCCTTTTCCTCACCTGTGGCCTTAGGTCTCCTATCTTCTGGTTCATTCTCTCCAGTGAAAATTCCATCCATTCACGTATATTTGAGAAGTATATCTCTTCAAATGATCCACAAATCTAATTCTCTAGTCTATCCTACACATACAATTATCAGATTCATATTCCCAAGAGCTGGCTGAAAATCACATCTAGAGCATCCATGTGTGTGCCTAAATTCAACATGACCAGACCCAAAGGCATCCACTATCACTCACGGATTCTGTGGGTCAGAAATGGCTCGACTTTGGTTTTTGCCTGGGATTTCTTAATGAGGATGTTATTAGAGCAGTGAGTTACCGTACCCTCTGGGGTCTCCTCCTGCTCTGTTTCTCTGTGTGGCCATGGAGCCATTCTTCATGATCTCTTCATGGGCAAAGTCTGGGCTTCCTGACAGCATAGTTTCCTCTGGGCAGAGCTATTTACATGGTGACTAAAGATATCTAGGGTGAAATCATTCCAGACAGCAAGACAGAGTTGAGTCCCTTTTTTATGACTTGCTGTTGGAAGTCCACCAAGTTCTCTTGGTTGCCAGCAAGTGGAGATCCTGCTCAGATCCACAGGTAGGGAACTAGACAACTTTTTGTTGCAGTGTGAATGAAGGTCTTGTTTCAGTCATCTCTGGATTGTACAATTTACCATACCTTCCCTTAGATCCTCTTCCCAGGTTCTCTTCTGTGTCAAGGGCCTAATTTTTCCATTTTACTTCCACAGCTGTTTCTATTCTCTATTCTTATAACATTCTCTTCAGTATCGGGTTCAAATGACTTTCAATATGGTTAAGGTTGATGGCCACAGACTCTCCTCCAGTTCCTCTCCACTGCTATTCAGTCTTTCTTCCTCCAGCAAAGCCTGACACGTGTTACACCTCTAAAGTGTATGGTTCAGAGTGAGCACTCCTTCAATCTTGAATTTTCCTGAAAATCTTTTTGGACTCCAGCTTCTCCCTTGAGTTAGGTATGACGCCTTTGTTCTGTCATTGAAAGACTTTCATAATATTCATTCATTCAGTCAGTGTTTAGTGAACATCCACACTACATCAGACACCGTGTTAATGACAAAACAGGCACCAAGATGAGCATGACTTTTGCCTTCATGATGCCTCTGTGTAGTGTGGGAAGGGTGAGCATTTATTTTATTCAGAACATATTTAATATTTTGAACATGTAACTGGCATCTCTTAATTGCTGGGGTCTCTATTCCAGCTTCAGCTTCACCTTCACAGCTTCAAGTATTGTCCTCTCATGGACAGCTCGTAGGGTCTCTGAATCTGCTACATTTTGCCTGGTGTCCCAGCCCTTCCTTTGAAACCTCTATGGAACCCCCCATGGTCCTAATCCATTCTAAGAGGGAAGATATTAATCTGTAAATTAATATGTCTACATTGTGTCTTATTTGGCCCAGTGAATTTAATTTCCTTCTGTTCTTCTTCTTGAAATACATGCTTGTTTTGATCAACTTTTGCATCACTGTGACCAAATGCCCGATCAGAACAACATATAGGAAGATTTGGGGCTCACGGTTCCAGTTCATGAACAGCTGACTTCATTGCTCTGGGCCCAAGGTGAAGCAGCACATCATGGGGAAACAGTGTGTTGGAGAAATACTACTCCACTCATGGCAGAAAAGAAGGAGAGAGGGAAAGAGAGGAGTGAGGGGGCTTCAGGGAGGGTGCACCCTTCCAGGCCACACCTCCAATGACTCACCACCTCTAGTTATGTTCCACCTGCCTGCAGTTACCACCCCATCAGTCTGTTTAAACTAGGATGAACTAACTGATTATGTTACAGTTCTCATAACCTAATAATTTTACTTCTGAATATCCCTGCATTATCCGAAGATTTGGGAGGACACCTCATATCTAAATCATAACATTCTGTCCCAGCCCCCCAAATCTCACATCCATCTCACAATGCAGAATACATTTGATTCATTTCTAAGGGCTCATATTTTTAATGGTTTTAGCATGACCCAAAAGTTCAGTCCAAGTCTGAAATTTCCTCTGAGTCCCAAGGCAAACTCTTAGCTGTGAGTCCCTATAAAAATTAAAAACAAGTTACATATACCAGATATACAGTAAATATTCCCATTCCAAAAGGGAAAGAATAGAGGTATAGAAAGAAGGTATAGGGCCAAAGCAAAAACAAAAACCAGCTGGGAAAACAGGTCCCATAAATTCATGTACAGCATCAAAGACACATGGCCATGCAATGCGTGACATACTCTCCAAAGGACCTGGGCAGCTCCATGCCCTTGGCTTGCTTATCATAGCCCATGTGGTCTTTATTTTAGCCTAGCTCTCTTTACAGCTCACAGCTTTTTTGGCAAAAAGTTCACATTACTGGCATCTCTTAATTCCTGAGGTCTCCATTCCAGCTTTACCGTCACCTTCACAGCTTCACATATTGCCCTCTCAGGGGAAGCCCACAGGGTCTCTGAACCTTCTACATTTTGCCTGGTGTCCCAGGTCTTCTTCTGAAATCTCTGTGGAAGCCTCCATGCCCCCTAATTCCAGCCTTCTGCCTGCCAGCAGAATCAACATCATGTATATGATGCCATGGTCTATTGCCAGCTCTTGAAATCCCTGGGCTTCCTGGAATCATGGCTATAGTGGCTTCTGAGTGCCTATGTGGTTCAGCATGGTGAAACAATGTCCCAGCCCTCCTCTCTCAGTCTATGCAAGCAGGGTGCTCCCACGATCTCTTCTTGAACGAATTTTCCCTCTGCATCTTAGAGCTTGCAGTAGATGTGGTCTTCAAAATTCTTGAGATGTCCTTGAGGCATCTTTCCTACTGTCTCTATGTAAAGTACTTAGCATTTCATTAGAGGTTGTGATCTCTTCAACCAGCACATCTTTCTTGGCCTCAGGTTTATAAGTACTTTTCTAGTCAAGCTGCCTGCAAGTTGGAAAAACTGTTATCTCTGTTTTCTACTCCCAAATCTCACAGTAAACTGGCTAAAAGTTGCCAGCAAAATCCACATAGCCAAGTTCACCGCTAGAATACACACTAGTTCAATTCCCAATAGATTCTTATTTCCCCCTGAAACTTCATGAATGTGGTTTGTATTCCTTTCATCACTCTGGTCTTCTAAGCTCCCATCAGAATTACCCATTAAGCTCCACTTACAACATTCTAAAGCTTTTTCAGTATGCACTTCTGTCCGAACTTTTCAAAATTTCTTCTGCCAATCAGCTCCAAAAGTTTTTGAGACACATGATCAGGTTAGTTACACAACAACCCCATTTATCCGTGCCAATTTCTGTTTTAGTCAGCTTTTGAGTCACTGTGACCGAAATACCCAAAAAGAGCAACTTAGAGGAGGAAAATTTTATTTGGGGCTCAGAGTTTCAGAGGTTTCAGTCCATAGATGGCCAGTTCATTACTCTGGGTCTAAGGTGAGGCAGCACGTCACGGGTATAGGGCATGACCAAGGAGTGCTGCTCTCCTCCTGGTGGCCAGGAAGCAGAAAGAGAAGGATAAGAGGCTAAGGGGAAGATGGATCCTTCTAGGGCACAACCCAGTGACCCACCTCCTCCAGTTATGCCCCACCTGCCTACTACCCAGTCAGTCCTTTCAAACTAGGACGAACTGATTAGGTTCTAGGTCTCATAATCTAGTCATTTCACCTCCGAATACTCCTGCTTTTGGGGAAGTGGTGGAATACTTCACATCCACATCATAACAATGAGATTGAATAAAATGGACTATTTATTTCCCTTTTGTGTGCAGAAAGCTTCTGTTTCTTTATTTTACCTCTGTTGACCTTGTTGTCTGAAATTCTCTTTGTTCCTCTCTAGTCTTCAAAATCTGTCTCAAATCTTGTATACTGCAAGAACATTTTACTCTACTTTCTAATTTAAAGTAGATTACTCCTCCCTTACTATTGGGACAATCAGGCAAAGCAGAGGAGCAGAAAGCTTCTAGGAGACCTCAAGCGAAAGGCCATGGGTAGTATGATGGCTACTCTTGGTTGTCCACTTGACTGGATTGAGAGATGCTTAGAAAATTGGCAGAGCACACTTTCTGTGTGCCTTTTGGAATGTGACTCAGAAAACTGAGTGGAGAAGACCCACCATTAGTGTGGGTGTCACCATCCAAGGAACTTGGCAGGGGCAGGGGCACACCAATGAAATAAGAAGTGGGAAAAGGAGGAAGCTCATGGATATACAAATGCATGAGTCTTCTTGGGCCGTTGTAGGTTTTGCTGCAACCATAGCCCACGGATTCTGGACTCCAGATTCTTCAGCCTTCGATCATGGACTTGTACAGAGGCTCTCTGGAGCTTCCAGGCCTTCAGTCTCTGACTGGAGCTTCACCTTTGTCCCTCTTCTGAGGCTTCCAGTTTCTTGGACTGAGAAGCTCCTGGTTTCTCTGACTCTCCAGCCTTCAGATAGACATTATGGGACACTTCAGCCTCTAATCATGTAGGTCAATCTAATAAATTCCCTCTTATAATTCCATATACATCCTATTGGTTGTTTTCCCCTGGAGAACCCTAACACACTCAGCCTTTAGGACTCACCCTCAGGCCCACCAGGCAGTGAGGAAATCATTGGATTGACAATAGAACAGAGTCAGGAAACTCTAGTAATCTTCTGACTCTGTCACTAGCTCTTTACATGACCTTGGGCAAATCATTTAACCTTTCTGAACCTCAGTTTCCTCATTTCTAAAATAAGCCAGGAGGGCTGGGTGGTCACTAACTTCCTCTTCCACTCTGACAACCTGCACTGTTTCTAATCTGAGTGTAACTGATCCTCATTCACAGGAGCTCTGGAATTCACTTCTCCCTGCCTTACGGTCTAGGCCTTTATAGAAGCATTAAGACTGTAACCTCTTCCACTTACCAACAAATCACTTAATCTCTCTTTCCTCAGTTATCTCATCTATAAAATGAGAATAATAAGAGCCCCTACCTCTTGGGCTGGTTATGAGGATTAAGTTAATATATGTAATGTGCTTAGGACAATGTGAAGCAAATTATAAGGGCAACATAGTTGTCAGCTATTATAAAAATTATTTACTGTGATGTTCCCTAGGTTCTCTTTGCACGAGAAGGTACTGAAGCCAGGACATGGAAAGATGGTCAGTGATTGACAGATAGACCCCCTTAATACACATAATTTATCATTGGTCATGCTGACAGTCCTCTTTGGGTCTGAGGAAACAGAGCAGTGTTTTATAACTATGGTGGCCAGATTTTTGGAATCCCAAATTAGAGCATTTTGTGATTCTGATTACACTTGTCAAGCAAATGGAAAAGATCATTTGAAACAAAAACTGTCCTACATTTTTGTCACAATTGTGTGTAGATTTTGTTTGCCTGAGTCCTCAGTCCTATCCCTCAAAAAGAACTTTCACAACCCCTAACAACATGACTTGCATTTGACCCAGGTGAGGACATGGTGCATGCACCCTAAGAATTATTTTTTACATGCTGCAGGGGCAGAGCAGCACATAGGGTCATAAAACACACACTCACACACCCTCCTTTTATTTTTCTTCCAAAGACTGAGGTTTCACCAATTTCAGACTCCTCCAGCAAATTCCAAATGAATCATTTTCTAAAACCTCCCTTGTCAGTGCTGCCTCTGAGTGCCAACTTCCAATCTGCAGAAAATAAAATTAAAATAAAACGAAATGAGAAAGCATGAAATGTATGAGTCCTGCTGGCTTCTAGAAACAGCCTCACTTCATTTGCTACAGTTATTGGAATTTTGTTTCCCAAACTGGGTTTTTATGGGGAGTCCCCTCTCCTTAGTCTTCAGCTAAGTTCAGAAGACCAGTGACTTGACTCTGAATGCTGAGAACCTGGGTCAAAATGGCAGCTCACATTTGTGTTTCCATGGGGTTTGTTTCTATTTCTATATTGTATCTGTTTCTCACAACTACCTTACGGGTAGGTAGTGTTGTTATTGCCATTTTACAATCAGGATAAACTGAGGTTCAGAGAAAGAAAATGAGTTGACCAAAGACAGACAATTCATATTTCAGCAAGAGCAAAACTCTGTGTCTCCTGACTTCTACCTCAATTTTTCCCAAGAATGACACATTAGATTTTCCTCTTAGGACATATCTAGTCCTCTTGCGGTGTCTGACCAGAATTCAGCCCTGAAAAAGATTCTAAGGTCTTTCCTAAGGCCATGATGGATTAGCAAAGTCTGATACAATATGGGAAGTGAACATGGGACCACACAGGCTGGGTGTCCACCATCCTGGGCTATATTATTGGATCTGTACTCTTTAGCCACATCCATATATTTTGGCAATCTATAAATCATTTTGTTTCAGAAATATCTCTTTTAGTTGCAAGTAAGCTTAGATACACTTAAGCCAAAAGAGAAGAATTTATCATAAGAACACTGATGTGTCTCTTGAAACCCAGTAGCAAACACTGACAGTCTTCTCTGTGGACTGGAACCAAGAGCTGAAACGTCGACAGGAACCCAGGTAGACTCTGTTATTTTTTCTTTTTTTGGGCGGGGTGGGTACTGGGGATTGAACTCAGGGGCACTTGACCACTGAGCCACATCCCCAGCCCTATTTTGTATTTTATTTAGAGACAGGGTCTCACTGAGTTGCTTAGCTTAGTTGCTGATGCTGGCTTTGAACTCACAATCCTCCTGCCTCAGCTTCCTGAGCTGCGGGATTATACGTGTGCGCCACCATGCCTGGCCTCTGTCACTTTCTTTATCTGTTTGCTTTTCCCTCTCTGATTCTTCTGTCCCCTCAACCCCCCTCCCCTCCCTGTCTCCCTTCCCACTTCTCTTCCTCTAGAGCAACACATTCATTTCTGTCTCATCCCTTTGGCCTTTTGTTTCATTCTCTTTTCTCTGAGGATCAACTTTCTCTCTCTGGGGACATGAGCTAAAATCAAGAGCAGTACTGTCCAGTGGAAATATAGTATGAGCCACAACTGTAATTTGACATTTTCTATCTCGTGGTCACATTTTGAAGAAATAAATCAAAAGGGCAAATTCATTTTAAAAATGGAATTGGAGAATATCATGCTAAGTGAAATAAGCAATTCCAAAAAGCCAAAAGCTGAATGTTTTCCCTGATAAGTGGAGAATGATATATAATGGGGGTGGGGAGTGAGAGAAGAATGGGGGAACTTTGAATTCTGTAGAAGGATATGGGGGGGTATGAAAATGGTGGAATGAGACAGACATCACTACCCTATGGACATGTATGATTACACGAATGGTATGAATCTACATCATGCACAACCATGGAAACAAAATGATACACCCCATTTGTGTACAATGAATCAAAATGTAGTCTATAAAAAATTAAAAAATAAATAAAGAAAGAAAAATTATTTTAATCAATATGTTCAAAACATTATTTAGCATGTAATTATGTAATTCTATATAAATATTTTAATGAGACATTATAAATTTTTTCTTCATATTAAGTCCTGAAATTCAATATATGGTTTATATTTATAGCACACCTCAATTTGGGTTGGTTACATTTAAAATGACCAGTATTTAGTGACTACTGGACCAAACAGCACATATCTAGTGTCCACATTTCCTTGGTTCTTGCAGCCAGCAGGGATAGGCTGACATCTCTGACTCTCCATTTCAGGCTTTCAAGACAGAAAATGTGATTGGCTCACGTGGAGTCAGGTATCCTTACCTAATCCAATCATCTGGGAAGACGGGAGTCATATTCCATTAACACGTCAGCCACAGAAGAGGGAAGTTCCCAGAGAAGAGGTTGGAGGACTTGCCTGATGAATCCAGAACTTGTTAAGATGAATCATCTGAATTCTCTGGAAGGTTCTAGAAGGTCTCAATAATTTTGCATTTGAGAATATAAGACAGAGAATCTCTATAAGGCAAGAGCAAGCCAAGAACAGTGTGCTGCCTGCCACCTGAGGGAGATAAACCAAGCCTGGATCCCTAGTTCCAGACAGACCCAGCGCTGCCCACAGAGAAGACCCCACGCAAGACACACTCAGTGCTGGATCAGTGCTGGATCGAGACAGAAGTGGGAAGCAGTATTGTTGTGATCACTCCCTCAAGCTCAGGACTCATCTTCAAGACTCAAATTACTTCAAGAGTGACAATCTCATGCAGCTTGAGAACCTGCCCTGGCCCTCTGGCCCCCAGACCTCAGGATAGAACATTTTTCATGCCATTTGCCAGCACCCGGAACTCCCCTTTACAGAGGTGTCTTCCAGTTACACAAACAGTTTTTGTGGGAACATCCAGTAATCTCTGGTTTTGTTTATGGAAGGTCTTCAATATGAAGAAGGCTTAAGTCCCTAATGAGAGCAGAGGAAGCAGCTGCTGTTCGTCTTCTCAGGACACTGGGACCTCTCAGGTGGCATCAAGCCCTTCACTTAGCTGACTGCAATCCCTTTATGAGGTGAGTGTTCCAGTCCCACACAGCTCCTCAGGTAATGGCTGTGACACAGAAAGATGGTCACTGCACGTCATGGCTACTCTGAGGACAGCAAATGTTGTGTGAAGGGGAGGAGAAGATAGATGAGAATCCCCAGATCCTATCTCTTGGGCTGATCAATACTTCTCAAAAATGTCATCCAAGCATCACGTCTTTCTGCCGCCTTGACACCTTCCAGCCTTCCCTCATCTCTTAGGATAAAACCCCAGCTTCTCATCACACCCTACAAGACAAGTTCAGGCCCTGCGTATGCCTCTGGCTTCATCTTGCAGATTACTTGATTCCAAAATTAGTCTCCTTTCTACTCTTTGGTCTTGGCAGTCCTGCAAAACCTTTGCCTAGAACACTCTCCTCCGGCCTTCCGTGGTTCAAGAATCAACGCCAATACTATTTCTTCACTAAGGCCTCCCTTGACCCTCACCTGAGGCAGCCCCTTGCCCTCCCAGCAGGCAATCCCCCCCACTACCCCCATTTCAGAGCATGGTTCTTGATCTGGAATGCTCTTGTTGATTCATCTGCTTGCTTCTTTATCTTCTCCACTGGAATGTAAACTCTTTGAGGGAAAGACAGGTCTGATTTATTAACCTCTGAACCCCAGGCTTCCAAAGAGGACCTGGCACATAGTAGGAGCTCGGGAGCTATTTATTGAACACACAAATCAATGGTCTGGAGTGCTCCAGACCCACTAAACCGTATCCTCTGATAGCAGCACCTGGAGTCTGCATTTGTGCCTGCTGATGATTTGCATCCTCCCTGGGGGCTGAGGAAAACTGCACTATTTTGATCTGCCCTGTCAACAGCTTACCTTTCCCTCTGCTCCCAACCTAGAGGCTCTGTCCTGAGACTATGAGGCAAAATACAGGCTCCTCCAGCTCCGTGGCTCAGTTTGTCTTTGCTGTGACTAGGACCCACGATGATGTACTAGAGGCGTGAGCCAGAGAGGATGAGAACCCAATGGGTTTTCTTCATTGCTTAGCCCAGCACTTAGGAGAGTGCTGGCTGCAGAGAGGCAATAAATATTTGTTAAAATAAGCAAATGAAGGAGCACAGATTTGAATCCCAGGCAATATGCTTGTCACCAAATATGGCAGATATGTACTACCCACATGTTGCTCAAAGTCAAGAGGGAAGGAAAAAAGTGAAGATTTGCAATTAGGATGTAAATTATATGCACACAGTGCCACAGGCCCCATAGCAAAGGCAAAATTTTAGCTATCTGTTGTTTCATGCACTCCTAGATAAGTCTGATAACTTTCCACGTCATTATCTATAGGTAGAAAGTTGACTTTTCTTTTTTTTTGACAGTTAAATAAAACATGTTATTGCTGTGTCCTAGAAACTATACATTTCACTGTTTTTAAGCATTAAAAAAATAAACTGAGTTCTATAATCTTCCAAACCAAAACCTCTTTAAATAATGTCCATTTTCTTAAGAGATAGTAGAGAATAGTAGTAGTTTCTTGCCACCACTATTTTCTTGATGTTCTAGTCTGTTTTCTGTTGCTATAACAGAATACCTGAGACTGGGTAATTTGCAAAGAAAAGAAGCTTATTTGGACTTATGGTCTGGAAGACCAAGAGCGTGACTCTAGCATCTGTTCAGTTTCTGGAGAGGGTCTCATGCTGCTCTGCAAATGGAGGAAAAAGCAGAAGGGAAAGAGAGTGTGTGAAAGAGAGAAAAAAGTGATAGACAACCCATTCCTGAGAGAAAAGCATTAATCCATTTGTGAGGAAGAGGATGAGTCTCTCATGATTCAAGTACCTCCAATGAGGCCCTGCTTCCCAACACCACTGCTCTGGGGATCAAGTATCAGCATGAGTCTTAGTGAGGACAAACCATATTTAACCACAGTATCAACTGTGCAAAAGGCAGCAAATATCCCTGGGCCTCAGTGTCTTTCTCTGAAATCGATCTCATGTGGGCATTTTCTTGTCATGAGAATTAAATAATACAGGTGAAAAGCTTAGACCAGGACTGAGGCACAGTAAGCACTCCGAATACATCAGCTGTTAGTTTCATGTAGTTTTAAAGCCCTCTGAGCTCAATATCTAGCTCCTCTTTCACACACATTGAAAAAAAAATAAGTGCATTTTTTACACACTTATTTTATCAATAGTGAATGCAAAAGGGCATATTAGCCCCAGTTTCTAACCAAGTTAAGACAAATCCCAGGTTAGTGGAGTCTGAAATTAATTGGTGTTCTTCTTTTGCGATATTGTAATTTAGAATGTAAGTCTTTTCTCCCTGGGTGGGAGAGGAACTTCACTATGACAGCACAGAAAACGGTATCCCTACAGCTGCTAAAACTTCAGCAAAAAAAGACAAAAGAAAGAAAATTATTATAATAAAATCACAGGGGCAAACCAAAATCTCTTGCATGAAACATAGACCAGTAAAAAAGGAATCTTAAATAGACAAGTTGCCATCCAGGCCTTGGAGGGCTTTGGGCCCATGAAAAATGGGGACAGTGGTGTCTGTTAATAACTCTCTATTAGCAGGTAGATTCCTGGACTTTGTGGTCACAGGAACCCCATGTCCTGGCTTGCTGGGGACAGTCCCAGTTTATGCTGGTCACGGCTACTTATTAATAACAGCACTCTCTTGCCTTCTCAAAGTGTTCCAGTTTGGATCACAAATTGGATGGTCACTCTCCTCGTGGCTTTTCATGTCTCCCCAGCAGAGATCCTGCGCTAGCTTTCCATTATGTAACGGATATCTGAGAAGAGCAACTTATAAAGAGGAAGGTTTATTTTGGCTCCCAGTTGTAGAGGGTTCAGAGCAGGATCGGTTGGCCCCATTACCTTTGGGCCTGTGGTGAGACAGCACGTCATGACAGAAGTGCTTGGCAGAGCAGAGGGCCGCTCACCTCAGGGCAGGGACCGGAAAGAGGGAAGAAAAGGAAGGGGTTGGGATCCTGTTATCCCTTTTGAGGGCACTCCCCAGTGACCCAAGACCTTCACTTGGCCCACCTCTGAAAGTTTCCATTACCTTCCAATAGCACCAAGTTGGGGACTAAGGATTTAATGCATGGACCTTTAGGGAATGTTTAAGATCCACACTATGGGGGCTGGGGAGATAGCTCAATTGGTAGCATGCTTTCCTCGTAAGCACAAGGCCCTGGGTTCAATCCCCAGCTCTGCCAAAAAATAAAAGATCCACACTACAGCAGAAGCCAAGGCCCAGTCTGGAGGAATAATAAGGAAAGCTCCCTTTACAGAGCCCTTGCTGTGTGCAGACAAGGTATTGAGCACCCACCATGTTTGATTTCACTCATCCCTCTCCACGAGACACAGATAAAACTTCCAGAAGACCTGGATACAGAAAGATCACGATATGCCCCCTCGACCACATTCAACACAAAAACCAAGGCATGGGCTAAGTTGAATTTTGAAGCCAACATGCATTTTGAAATTTAAATAGCTTCTTTCTAGATGTCTCATTACCAAATCCAAAATTCAGTCACTGGAGTTAAACTTTTCACACTTCTTTTTCTTTTTGACAGGTGCCTAATAAGCACATACTTGGTCTGTCCATGCTCATAAATCTAGAACTGCTCCCCATAATCCATCAAGGAATTGTTATTTGTGCCCATTTTACAGATGAGACTCCCGAAGGTCGAAAGGATCACCCTATTGTCACGCCCCATGTCCTTGGTTTTAAAACACCGTATTTAGTACCACTCATGTTTCAACACTTCTGGAATAAAGGTATTCTCACAACAGAAGTTCATTTTTAGCATAGCGTTTCTCTCCTGCCACATTTTCATTACTTTAATGACCACTTCTCTGAAGAAGCCTTGGCTCGCGGACACGTGGTAAACAGCAAAGTTGACATTCGAACCTGTTCCACCTGATTCCTTATCCTTAACCACTGTGCCATTCTGCACTTAAGGAATTTTTATTAAACGTCATGAATGAAGAGATAAAATTTAGCAAAACTAGCTGGTTGGATGTGGGAGTCCAAAAAGTAGAAGAATTTCCATGTATAGTTTTCAGCTTCTCAACTTCTTTCTGATATTCTATATAACAGTCAGGCTGTGAACTGGAGAGTGAGCATAGCAGGGAGAAGGGACCCCACTGGAAGGGTGAGGAGAGGACACTAGAAAAAGAAAGACCTGTGGGTGAGGGTCCCTACATTAAGTTCTCAGACCTCACAGTTTGCAGGAAACAGACATTGCCAATTCCTGATAGATTAAGTCCTACCTTAATTAGACATTGCTTGATGGTTCCATGCCTCCACTTCCTCATCTGTGAAATGGGTTGAAGAGTCGTTGTGAACTCATTATTACCATGGTCACTTAGGGCAATGGCCACCCTTGCCTACACACTCACCCACAATTGCACTCACAATTACCAGACATGTTGGTTTTCTTTAATTAGAAGGAAACCAACAAGCCAAGTTCTTTAACTCTCCAGAGTTTTCGCACATTCTGTTCCTTCTTCCTGGAACACTGTCTCTGAAGGGGCAAATTCATACTCATGCTTAAGCCTCTTGGCGGAATTGTTACCTGTTCAGAGAAGGCGTTCCTGGTCCTCTTCCACAGAGTCCCACTCTGCTCTTTCTAATGTGCTTCCTTGCTCATTTTCTTCCTGTCCCTCACTGGAATCTGAAGTGGTTATATGCGTCTGTTAATTTATGTCCATATTTTAGTAGTACCCACCTATATCCAAGTTTTGCATCTGCAGTTTCAGTTATAATTAATCATGGTCTGAACATGTTAGATGAAAAATTCCAGAAATGAGCAACTCACAAGTTTTAAAATTTTTTTAATTTGTTCTAATTTTTTAATTAGTTGCACATGACAGAATGCATTTATGCATTTTGATAAATCATACATAAATGGAGATAATTTCTCATTTTTCTGATTGTACACATTGTAGGATCACACCAGTCATGCATTCATATATGTGCATGAAGTAATAATGTCTGTTTCACTCTACTATCCTTCCTACCCCCTTACCCCTTCCCCTCCCTTTACTCCCTTCTACCTAATCTAAAGTAACTCTAATCTTCCCTAGTGCTCCCTGTTCTTATTGTGAATTGGTATCCACATATTAAAGAAAACATTCAGTCTTTGGTTTTTTGGGTTTGGCTTATTTTGCTTAGCATGATGTTCTCAAACTCCATCCATTTACCAGCAAATGCCATAATTTCACTCTTCTTTAAAGCTGAGTAATATTCCATCATATATATGAGATATATATACATATATGTATACATATGTATGTATGTATATATATATCACATTTTTTTAATCCATTCTTCTGTTGAGGAACACCAAGGTTGGTTCCATAGTTTAGCTATTGTGAGTTGAACCACTAAACATTGATGTGACTGTGTCACTGTAGTATGCTGATTTTAAGTTCTGAGTAGTGGGATAGCTGGGTCAAATGGTAGATCCATTCCAAATTTTCTGAGGAATCTCCATACTGCTTTCCATAATGGTTGCACCAATTTGCATTCCCACCAGCAATGTATGAGTGAACCTTTTCCCTCACTTCCTCGCTGTTAGGAGCAGTTATGGTTCGTCGCTAGCTCCCAGAAAATGCTCCACAGATACAGGTCTCACACAAGGAACTTTTATTTTATGCACACGATTCACATCCGCTCGGGGGAAAAGGGAAGAAAGAAAGAGAGAACATGGCGCAAGGTTTCTCTCAGACATAGAAATTTCGAGGGCTGAGAGGAACCAATCGCGGAGGAGAATTCTTACAGACCGACTGATGGACCAATGACATATTAGAATGTAACGTGGGAGGCAGGAAGATTACGGCAGCGTAAGCCGGAAATTCCTGTATAGTGAGAGGTGGGGAGAACACAGACTGACAGGTGATGGGGAGGCCGGAAATTCCTGTAACCGGAGAGGTGGGGGAATGCAGATTGACAGGTGGTGGGGGAAGCCAGATTCCTTACACTGGCCATTTATCCTGGCTTGTATTCTTGATAATTGCCATTCTGAATGCACAAGTTTTAAATTGCATATTACTCTGAGGAGCATGAGTTACTCCCACCATCCTGCTGGGAAGGTGACTCATTGTCCATTGTCTGCATGCCATATATGCTGTCTACCTGTTAGTCACTCAGGGCCATCTAGGATATCAACCATTCACGGAGGTGCACTGGTGTTTGTGTACAAGTAACCCTTATTTCACCTAATAATGGCCCAAAGCACACGGACAGTGATTGTGTCAATTTGGATATGCGAAATAACAATCATAACGTGCTTCCTCTACAGGAAAATGTGAAAGCACAAAAAAGGTATTTTGAGACCAAGAGAAAGAGAGATTGCATTCATAAAACTTTTATTACGGTCTATTGTAACAATTGTTCTATGTAGTTCTTAGTTATTATTGTCAACCTCTTACCATGTCTAATTTATAAATTAAATTTTATCATGGCTATGGATGCATATATGTAGAAAAAAATATATATATAAGCACCTGTATTTTCAGGGATCCACTGAACGTATTCTCCATGGATGGCGGAACTACTGTGCCTGCTGCCACCTCCCCCGGAATACAAACAATCTCACCATTCTTGTGTCCCTGCACCTACCACAGACCTGGCGTGATGGATGCTCAGTACAGTTTGCTGCATACATTTTCCAAACTCAATAAATGGAAACTTCAGAATCTAAATCCAGGTCAGGTTATAGCCAGAAGCCCCGCACGGCAAGGACAATGATTTGTCTTGCGACTGGTTTGTTCTCCCACAGGAGCCTCAGTCACCTTAGGAGCCGGGAGTCTGTGACTCAGCGTTCCATCTCGGGCACCCCTTCCCAATTGCCTCCTAGCACACACACCTGGGTGCAGAGCTGGAGGTTCGCGCTCATGCATTTGATGGTTCGGATCCATTTCTGACACCCTTGGGGAAATAGGAGTCTTCCCACATATATTTGTTTGGAAAGCAGTGGATGCGGCTTCCCAGAGCTCTCGTTCCCTGGTCTGTTCCCTGAGCAGCAGTTTTACTGAGGCCTTAGCACGTCGCTTCCTGAATCCTACATTTTCAAACCAGACGCCTATGGGATTCGGAGAACTTGAATCAGGTTGGACTTTCCTGTCCTTGACAGAGACTCAGTACAGGGTGGTCAACATCCTCAGCATAAAAATCACCTCCAGATCTTAGTTAAAAATGCACATTCCCAGCATCCCACTACCCCTGGGAGTCTGAGTCAATAGAACTTTATTACAGTAATATTTATTCAGAGGATCTTTTGTACTAGGTATGGTGACGAGCAGCTTTACATACATTATTTGGCCTAATCCAACTAAGCATTCTATGATGTAGGCAGTACTTTTATTCCCATTTATAGATAAAGAAAGTAGGGGTCAGAGAAATTTAGGACTTTTCCTGAGGTCCTACAGTTCATGAGTGAGTCTCAAAAGCTTTGCTACTCAAAGTGTGGTCCCTGGACCAGCAAGTTCAGTATCAACTGGAAGTTTGTTACAACTGCAGGCTTTTGGGCCCCACTTCAACCTTCTAAACCTGAATTTGCATTATCTGAATTAGGATTATCAACTGACTAATGGCTTGCGAACCCTGTCTAGTGTATCTGACTCAAAGTCGGCGACCTTTTTCTCTATACTTTTGTCCAGTGGTTTTCAAGCATAGGTCTGCAGAGAAGTCACCGAGAACCGTCTCACACAGGTAGTCAGGTATCGGGCCTTACTTGCAGAGCTCTGATTCAATAGGTCAGTGTGGGCACAAAGGAGTGGAATTTTTAACCAGGGGGTTGTAATGCAGAATCCACTCTGAGAACACAAAATTGCAAATACATTAGACTCGCTTTCCTTATCTGCTGAGAGTGAAGGAGAACATTTAAAAAACGAGCTTCTATCTTATAAAGACTACTCTTTTGCATATTTATGATATGCAAAACAGTGAAACCTGGAGGGGGAGGGGCTTTAGAGAGGAGGACAAAGCTCTTCCTTGTATGAGTATAGAGGTGACAGATAACTCGCTCTTGATCTTGTGGCTCCTAAGGCAGAGCTAGACCAGAACCCAGGACTTCCGATTCCTTCCACTGAGACACATCACCCAACACCAAGCGCAGCAGCACAGCGACTCATTAAAATCTCACTATATCCCATAAGGTGGGCGCTATTATCCCCATCACACTGATGAGGAAACTGAGGCACAGAGAAGCTAAGTTACCTTTTCAGCTAGTCAGAGACAGCACCAGGATTCAAACTCAGATGGTCTTTAAAGTTTAGATTTTTTTAGGGCAAGAATGCCTGAAGGGAATGAATGAATGAATGAATGAATGAATGAATGAATGAATGAATGAATGAACAAAGCATGCACAACCACACCCTATCCCAGAATACCCTCTCTCTTTTATTTCCTTCTCTTGGTCTCAAGTAAGCTGAAGGGAAAATGCTCCACGTCCCATTAGCATGGAAGCATGGAAGTTGGAGTCAGACCTGAACCCAAACCCAGTTTTTCTGTCCATTAGCTGGATGACATTGAGAAAGTCAGTGTCCACTGAAGACTTTTTTTCCTTCTTCTAATAGGTAAGAGAGAAGCAATAATACTGGCTGTCTCCTAGGGTCGTGGTAATGAAAATAAGAAAATGCCACTCAAACTCATTACTACTTTAAATGCTGACATATATTTTTACAGCCATATTTGGTTTTTAAATGAGCTTGAAGTTGCTTTAATAGCTTGAAAGCCCCCTGAGGGCAAGAAGCTCTTCCCTGAACTTCCTTAGGTGCACAGTCCCCAGCTGGGTGCATTAATGAGCCCTGGCTGGAGAATAGGGATTAGCACCAGTGTTAGTGTTTGCATCCCTGGAGGGAGGGAGGGAGGGAGGGAGGCAGGGAGGGAGGGAAGGAGGGAGGCAGGGAGGCAGGGAGGGAGGGAGCTCCTCTTCAAGGCCTAATTTCCCTGACCCGCCCCTCACCCTGCATCTCCTTTTACAGAGAAAAGGCAGGAATGTACAGAGAAACTTCCAACAAGTGCAGAGATGAGCTTTGCTTGAGAGGACACTTACCTTGAAAAATAATTGCACTGGGCATCACCAGCAGACTCTTCCCAGCCTGGTCTATGACTTGGGGCCAATCACTTCACCTCTCTGGGTCTCTATTTCTCTCCCTGTAAAATAGCTGGGATAACTATCTAGGTCTCTAAGGGCTCTTGCCAGTATGAACATTCTAATTCTTTGAGTTCTTTTTCAATGACTCTAAATTTCCCCATCTGGTCTGCTGAGGCTTCACTGTGGAACACTAATGGGAAATAAAATGGGAGGTACATAAAAATTATTAAATATTATGGCATCTATAAAAATTAGAGCACCTACTATGTGTCACCCACTATGTTAGTGCTGATGTCGGTAACCTCCAGGACAACTGTTGGAGGCAAGCAGTGTTGCTTTACTGTTACAGATGAGAAAACTGAGCTCAGAGACGTTAAGATGCATACCCAAGGTCACACAGCTAAGTGGCATAGGTGGGATTAGAAACCAGTTTGTGTGTTGTATGTGATCCGACATATATTACTAGCTTAAAACAAAGCAAAATGGTAAATAATGTGTGGAATATACTACAGTTAATCAAGGAGAGTTTGTGAGTACAACTTATCTATCTATATCTCTGTCATATCTTTATCTCTATGTTTATGCAGTAGAAAGAAAAATTTTAAATTTGTAAGTGATTCCTTATAGGGGGAAGAAGGAATTGAGTAGAGATGGCAGGGACTTCTTTTAATATGGCTCATTTTTAAAAGTACTCCCTGTAAACTCAAAGTTAAATGAAACGTAACTAACCATTGATATAACCAAATACAAAGGAATTAGTTGAAGTGTAAATCATTGTTATCTGGCTGGACGTTCTTACTAAGATATATCCTAAGTAAAAAAAAAGGAACTGGAGAAATAAATTGCCTTTATTAATTGCATTGGTGGTGACAGTGCTGGCGTTATTCTGAGGCCATTGTGAGTGTAGTGTGTCATAAATCAAATGAACGAGTTTGTGGAGGACATTGAAAACCAGGAATTTCAAGATAGGAGAAAAGAAATACAAATGTAAGACAGATGACAGGGGCTAAAATCCCATAATCCTGAATCTGAATAGGAACTCTCTGATACACATCCACATGATACATATTTCTTAGTTCTATTCACAGGAAGAATCTAGAAACAGTCATGCAGAAACACTGAGCACTCCTTTTGCCTAGATTGCTATCTTGAAATTCATTTCTCACAGAGACACTGGGGCTCCTTGGAGAAATGACTGATTTGCTGTCTGAGGCAGGAAATGTACAAAATAAGCCTGGAGAATTTGTCATACCAGAAAGCAAGGAAGCCATCAAAGACTACTAGGATTGTGTCAAAGAACTCTGGAGGAAACTCAAAGAGGGTGCGTTGGCCAACGCTGGAATCATTTGAGCATTAATAACTTTCAAATCCACATCTAATGTATTTTAATCCATGATATTTAAAGACATTCATTAGTCACCCCTAGAGATTGCCGCAGAACCAACACATCATTTAGAAAATTGGTAAACAAAGGGAAAGAATTGAACATTAATCATGTTTATCTATAAGAACTATGCCTCAGCATAACCAAGGAGTTGATGATGGAAAGTTTCTCTGTATGGAAGCGTTGTGGCTAATAATATTTTTTAAAGATGGGATATAGAATTAGTTCATCACCATTTTGCAATCCCTAATGAACTAATGTGTCTAAGCAATGATCGATGATGGCTCACACTGCAGAGAGTCAGACACTGTGTATCTCCTGATGGAAGAATGGAGCACCAGCAACCAAGTATCTTTGCCAAAAAAACACTGATTAAGAATTTAATCAAAATTCAACATCCAACTCTGATTTTACAGGAAACACAGGGGACAAGGTATCTGTCAAATGTCACCACAGAGAGGTTATCAGCAAGATCAAGCAGGGGGAAATTTTGCAAGACAACCCACCTAGTTTCTTCTACAAAATACTTGCAAGGAACATTAAAAAGAGAGAGAGAGAGAGAGAGAGAGAGAGAGAGATACAGAGATACAGGGAGAATCTACAGATTACCAAGGACCTATGAGGTCTAGAAATCAATGAAAAGGTATGGATCTCAGCATTAGAATTGTATTCTAATTCAATTGAACACATAAAAACAAGCAACAGCAACATCTACAAGACAATTGAGGAGGAGAAGTATACCTGTGAAGTATTTGATGATGTCAACAAGTCACCCTAATAGGTCACAATGTAAATTACATCATAACCACAAACACAGTCCTACATCGCTCAACAGCAGGGGTGCATTCTGCAAAGTGCACTAGGCGATCTGCTTTCGAGCCAACACCACAGAGTGTACTTACACAAACCCAGATGATAGAAGGCAGCCTCTTCACGTGGCCTCTTGATGTAATGAAAAGATGAAGTAAATGGAATGCGTGAGGCTGTGAGTGTACTGTGGCGGACTGTTCTGCAATAAACTTTTTTTTTTATAAGTAGAAATCATTTCTTTAAAATAATGATAAAAAGTATAGCATGATCAATATATGGACCCGTAACAGAATCATTTATCATCATTATCAAGTATCATTACTGTATAATTTTAATGTTCTATGCACATATAATTAAATCATATTGTTAACTCTTTTATTGCAACTGGCAGCACAATGGGTTTGTTTACACAACATCACCATGGAAACATGAGTAATGCGTTGCACTGCAACCTTGACCTTGGGATGGCTATGACATCACCAGGCAATAGGAGTTTCTCAGTTCCACTGCAATCTTATGGACCACCATCCTATATGTATCATTATTCAAAATAACACTTTAAGCTACTAATGTTCTTAATTATTATGATTCCCTTATCTTATAGCGCATCATGTGGAAATATTTACAGGTGGAATCGTGTGAAGTCTAGGAGTTGCCACATAGCAATACAGGGGGGGAGTTTGTGGACACAGATGAGACGTGATTGGCCACAGGTTATCAATTGTTGGAGGCAATGGTGGGATTCACTGTACTATTCTTCTTTTGAATGTTTGAAATTTTCCCCAATAAAAATGGTAAAAGCAAAACGCTTGCAAGTCCACCTATGGAGAATAGTAAATGCGTGGCCCTTATTTCCCTGGCTCCTGTGTCCAGGGGGTTGACAGTGATTCATGCGCCACCTTGGGACAGCATAAGCGTGAGTGGAGAAATCTCCTCGCTCTCATCTCCTCCATGCTGCTCAGAGCCATCGATCTTCAGAGCCAGGGTCTCACTCCGACCCAGGGTAAGAACAGCACAAGATGAGAGGCCCGAAAGCAAGTGCCAAAGTTATATTCTTCGCAGCAGAAATCAATAATTGTCTACAGAGCCTGAGGTGGGAGAAGGCACCTCAGTACCTGGCCTGAACCGCAGCTCCGCCACTTCGCCTTTCCTCCAGGGAGACTCGATTTACCTCCAGGGCTCAGAGCCCTGCTGGTCGGTCCAGTCTACACAGAGATTCCCACAGTCTCCTGGGGCAGTAGGAGCTGGCAGAAGAGGAGGTGGACACCAGTTCAGAGCCATTTCTTTCCCAGAGTTCTGACCTCACTCTGCAGGGTGCTCACTGACTCCCTGTGGCCGGTGGGTATGGTACAACACCACTTGCGTGGTCCACTGCAGAGCATACTCCGACCTCCCTCCTCCCTTCCACCTCTGCTTCTCCCACCTACCACCCACCCTCCAACCACTCCATTCTCCACACTACAGTCAGATGACCTCCTCAAACCTTACTGAACCAAATTGCTCTGGCTTCAAATCCACTGCTCCAGGGCTGGAGACCCGCATACTCAACACCAGCACTGAACAACTGTCCTCCTCTGGACTTACATCACACGACAGGCCTCTGCCCTCTCTGCTGTCCAGCACCACTGACTTTCTTGGCTCAGACTGTTGTAACATGCCCATGATTCATTCACTCATTCAACAAATATTAGCTGAGGATATACTCTATGTTATGCACACATACAACTTAAATAGCTCCACGAATTGAAGCCAGAATTGAGGGACAGGCAGTTAGTATAGAAACAGGGGACCGGGTCAGATGGAGAAAATGGAGGCCATGAAGCCATCTGCCTCTGGAAGTTGGAGACTGCCCCTGGGAGAATGGAATGTCAAGGATCTCCGGAGCCTATTAATTACCAAATTTACCTGCCCTTGTCGGGGACTGCAGGCAGGGAGCTGCTAATTAATGCCCCCTGGGCCCCTACCTGCCAGGATCGCTTTGGCCCTCCCCCTGCCCATCTGCTTCTCACTTTTTGCATCTCTCCTGCAAAACCAGGCTGAGTCATGTAGGCAGGAAAGAGAGGTAAGGGGAAGGAACAAGAGAATAAAACCTATAAGAAGGACAAGATTTGCTCATCCCATGGATTCCGTCTCTGGTCCCCTCCTTTCACTCGGGAGAAGTCTGATTTACTTTTCTTTAATAAAGCTTCTTACTTTCTACTCCACACTTGCCTTGGTGTGCTTCTCTGGAGTTACATTTCAACACCTGAGGAAGCAGGACTCATAACCAGTAAACAGTGGTATCAGAACTCTTTGGATCTCAGCTCGAATATTACTTTATCAGCTAAATCTTTTCTGACTTTCTTGGTTATGCTTTGTGGCCCTGATTCAGGCTTTTATGGCATCAAGAACTTCCTTTCAGAGTCTCTCTTTGTATACATCTACTTGTGTGGCTGATGGCCCTCCTCTTCTGTCACCGGACTATAACTTCATGAGAGCAAAGATTATAGATGATTTTGCTCATGTCTAATATCTCCAAGAACCTAGCAGTGTGTCTGGTACCTAGTAGGTTCTGGTGAAGTAAAAGTGACCATCAATTTCTTCCAACTAATCACTAAAAGACGGAGTCTATTCCACCTCTCCTTGAATCTGGGATGACCCTGTGACTTGTTTTGACTGTAAGGATACTGCAGAAATGGCTTTGCCTTTACAGACCCCCATCCTCTGCCTGCACTTAGAGAGCTTCTTTCAGGAGTTTGGCAGCCATGCTGTGAGGAAACTCAAGCAACTCTGTGAAGGGGCTCATATAAAGGAGAAATGAAGCTCCTGGTGGACCAACTGTTAAATAAGCGCCCCACCAAACACCAGGTCAAGAAGAAACACATACTATTCAACCCAAAAGATCTAGGAACTTTAGGACACTAAGGTTTATAGTGGTTTGTGAGAAATAATAGATCACACACACACAAAGTAGAGGTTTGACTTAGAGAATTGATGAATGGTCTGTCGTTTTGAGTCTTATTATTTAAATAAATCTGATAGGAAGTGCTATGTGCTCCATCTGGGGAACTCTGGACAGGGCCTGAGTCCTAATGCATGCTTTGTCAAAACATAGAGACTTAGAAGTCTCTATGGAGGAGTGAGGAAACACAGTCAAGAGCCCAAAACTAAAGAGATCCCATCCACTGGGAAAAATACAGTGTTAAGCAGGCAAACAACTCACATCCCAAAGTTCTGGGGGAACAGCTGAGACTCTGCACACCAGTTCTCTCAGGTCTTTCAGAACCTTCCCAGTCTGGCTCTGGTGCCCCTGAGGTCATCTCTATGGGGAGCAATCATCCTAAACTTTGGAATTAGCTGATACAGGTCCACATTCCCGTTCTGCCACCAGTCTGAGGGAACCTTGTACTTCATGACTCAGAACTTTCTCAAGGATGCTTCACCTTTTCGAAGCAATGGGTTTACCATCAGCCTCGCTGTTCATAGCACTGACTCTTCAACACGGCTGTCTGTCTACATCTGCAGCTTTGCATTTAAGCTGATTCTACACATAAGTTCCACCATTGACTATTTTGTTTCTAGAATAGTCAGGTCTGAATAATTCCATATAGAAATACCTATTATTTTATTCTAAATTATTTTTCTCTATTTTTAATTTAGGTTACAGATGGAGCAGTATGCATATTTTAAGTGTGTTCTAAATAGATTATGTTCAGTTTGAATTTTACTTCATACTAATAAGGAAATTTGAGAAATATCTGTCACCAAAAGGTGCTTTGGGTCTGATGGGGTTGGGAACGTCTGCAGCACATCTCCGAGTCGCCCATCCTCTCTGAGTCTCAAATTCCTTCTCAGTCCGAACAGGTGTAACATCAGTACCTATCTCTTGAGGCTGCTAAGAGAGTTAAATGATAGCAATGGGCTCAATAAATGTAGTTATCATGATGATGATTGTAATTATTATTATTATAACTAATGATGCAAGATTTCTCTTTGCAGCTTTGGTTAATTGAAACTTGGCCCCAGCTCAGGATACAGAGCCTCTGAGACCTGACCCCATCCACATCACCCCCGCAGCGACCCTGTGATCCAATACAATTTGCGACTCCCTCTGTAATTTCTGCGGTTTCTGGGTCCTGGACCACGTGCCTGCTATTCTCTCTGCTCAGGAGGCTCTTTCTGGGCCCCCAACTCCTCCCATTCTTTGTTCAAGCCTCAGTTCAACTATGGCCTCTTCTAGGAAATCTCTTCCAACCAATCTGATGCTATGGTCCCCTTTTATGCTCCTGAAACACACCATGTTTCCCACCCCTCTTATAGTAACATTGTAATTATCGGTTAATTTATCCATCTCTCCTACTGAACTGTGAATCCCCTGAGAACAGACACACTATTGTCTATATCTTGGAATTTCAACCCAAGAGTGGGTGCTAGGAAAGAATAGAGTACTTTAGATTAGGTAGAGGGGAGGGAAGAGAGGGGCACGGGTATGGGGGTAGGAAGGATAGTAGAGTGAAACAGGCATTATTACCTCGTGTACATATGACTACATGACCAATGTGATCCTGCAATATGTACAATCAGAAACATGAGAAATTATACTCCATTTATGTGTGATTTATCAAAATGCACAAATGTACTCTACTGTCATGTACAACTAATTAGAACAAATAAAAAATAAAAAAAATTTTTTTAAAAGTTGGCACTTAATAAATGCTTGTTGATTGATTGATTGAATGAGTGAGTGAGTGAACAGTACTACTTCCCTAGAAATCGCCTTGAAAGCTGGTAAGCAGTAGAACCAGGCCAAAAATGTGGGTCTTCCTGTAGCAACCCAGCTCTCTGCAGTGGATTCCCTCGATCAGCACTGCAGAATAAATATTTTATGTCTTAGACTCAAAGGACTTAAAATTAGTATACTACAGTAGTAACACAGTCACATCAATGTCTATAGCAGTTCAATTCAAAATAACTAGATTGTGGAACCAACCTAGATGCCCTTCAACAGATGAATGGATAAAGAAACTGTGGTGTATATACACAATGGAATGATATTCAGCCATAAAGAAGAATAATATCATGGCATTTACAAATAAATGGATGGAATTGGAGGACAGCATGCTAAGTGAAATAAACCAATCCCAAAAAAACGAAGACAGTGTTGTCCCTGATAAGTGGATAATGATACATGATGGGGTTGGTTGGGCGGGGGGGTAACAGAAAAATGGAGGAACTTCAGATTACATAGAGGGAAATGAGAGGGAGGAGGGGGCAGGAGTAGGAAAGATGGTGGACTGAGACAGACATCATTACTCTATGTACACGTAAGATTACAGGAATGGTGTGAATCTACATTGTGCACAACCATAGAAATGAAAAATTGGGCCCCATTTATGTACAATGAATCAAAATGCAGTCTGTAAAAAATAAAAAATAAAAATAAATAAAAAAGTTTTACCTTCTGTTTCGGGATTCTCATCTGTCTTGGATAAAGAGCCACCTTGAACACACGAGGAAGAATACACTGGAAGGGGCCTGGGAAGTGCAGGGGCCCTCAGGAAGCCATCATCCAGCTCCTGGATTAGAATCTGCATTTTCCCAGACCTGCAGAGGACCCCTTAGGCCTCAAGAAGCACTGCTCTGTGGAACCACTGGCTTAACAGCTGGGCTGAGTCTCCCTTCCTCCTGGAAAAATACTGCTTGTTCTCTTTTGGATGTTTTTTGGAAAAGTACTCTTGAATACAAGCAAAAGCTACTCTACCTTGGAGATTAGTGTGCCCAGAGAAGGAGGAAGGATGATTTTCTGAACAGGATTTGTTGGAGCCCCACACCTATCTCCACTCTGAGCCTGACTCTCTCTCTTGACTTCCTTTCTCCTTCAGTCCTTCCTCCTTCTTATATTTTCCACTAGGGAAATGGACAGGGAAAAAAAAAATTTCCATCATTGTCCAACAAAAATACTTCCTTGCTCCTGCTTCCTCAGGGGCCTGGGTCCCCTCTGGGATAATCACTGTGTGTGTGGCCTGGTCCCTGCTGGAGAAGGCAGCCCCTGGATAAAAGGAATCATCCCCAGGAGGCACAGGAGGGGAGAATAAAGAGCAAGAAAGAGGAGCTCTGAGAGGCTCAGCAGGGAGCCAGGCCCCCTGGCTTCTAAAAACAAACGCTCTGGATTTCTTTTCCTCTCTTTCTGGGAATGGGGCCACCAGGACTCTCTGATTCTCCTCTGGTGGCCACTGGGGAGATTCAGAGACCAAAGCCCCAATCCCGCCCCCACCACCTCTGCACTTGCCACTAGTGCCTCAGACCCTGAGGGAGGATTAAAGACTACAAAAATTAACCCTGGGTGTTCCCAGTTCTCCCTCTGACTGCAGGGTTTTCAAGGAAGCTTCTGCCATGGCCAAAGGAGTTCTTTGGTGTTTGGACATGTCAGGGAAAGAAAGGGGAAGGGGATTCAAGGCTCAGTGATCATAAAAGATGTCTTTTTAGGCAGGTTGTTAGGTGAACATGAGATTAAAGGATGTGAGCATTGTTGATGGGAGAGGGAGAGAGAATTGGTGAAATGACTTTATAAACCAGAGGCACTCCAAGCTATTCATAAGACCAAACAGTGTCATTTGAGAACTTAGAAATTCTCGATCCCACCCTGAGACCTGCTGAATCAGACACCCCAGGGATGGGACCCAGCCAGCCATCTCTTTTAATACAATTTTCCAGGTGATTCCAATGCCCGTTAAAGTTTGAGAACTGTTATTTACAAGAGTTTAGAACAACCAAGAATTTATAAGATTTGGAGCTAAAACACTTGAGTTCATTTGGAACTATTATATTCTTTTTGAAGCCACACACTTTGGCTCTGGGACTGTGTCAAAGAAGAGAGAGAAAGAGGGGTGAATAGATATTGAAAGAGAGAGAAGAAGGAAGGAAGGAAAGAAGGAAGGAAGGAAGGAAGGAAGGAAGGAAGGAAGGAAGGAAGGAAGGAAGGAAGGGAGGGAGGGAGGGAGGGAGGAAGGAGAGGAAGACTCTGCTTTGTAGGAACAAAGAAACTTGTTTATTTCTGAGTCAAATATGACCCAGGAAGATGGATTCAAGTTACCTGAATGACATGGGCCATCATGGAAGAACTTTTAAAAGTTACATGAACTTTAATCAAAAAAGTCATAAATCAGCTGAGCGCAGTGGCCCACACTGTAATCCCAGTGGCTTGAGAGGCTGAAGCAGGAAGATCTCGAGTTCAAAGCCAGCCTCAGCAAAAGCAAGGCGCGAAGCAAGTCAGTGAGACCCTGTCTCTAAATAGAATACAAAATAGGGCTGGGCATGTGACTCAGTGGTCGAGTGCCCCTGAATTCAATCCCTAGTATCCCCCACAAAAAAAAAAGTCATAAGTCAATAAATTTACCAGTTACACTGGTGGGAGTATCAGGCAGCGGGCAGCATCTCCTCTATAGGTTTCAGATGGGATCTTTCGATAGCCTTTGCTTCAGGGTACGTGGGCGCTGGAGGTCTGCTGAGCCTCGAGATACATTCTGAGGAGCTCATCTATTAGTGACAAGAATGGTGGGTCAGATTTTTTAAAAAGTATAGTAAATAGTTATTAAAGGAGTTAAGAGAGCCCAGGAAAATCTCGGCTCTTAACTTATAGCATTCTCTCTCTCCACAATCACAATGCTCTAGCCAAGATAAAGCAGTCTGCAGGATCCATCATATAAATACAGCTTCTTCCGAGGAACTTTCAGTCCACCACTCAAAGACGTGAATCGCCGACACGATGGGGCTGCACTTTTCTTGCTGGACGATGGAACAGCAACCCGAAGCCAAAACCCTTCATCCTGAGATGTTGCACTGTAGAATCACCCTACAAGACCCCATCATGCAGGCCAGCACCACTGTTCGGAAAATAAATCCCAAGTCGTATATAAAATCCAAGGACTGGTCTTTCATCCTTGGGGTTTTGCGCTCACAAACTAATGTTTTCCAAGTTCTGCTTCCTTCCAGTGATGGACGACACATTCACCTTCGGCCCCAGCTGGCTTATGTGCAATTCTACCTAAAACTTCACCAGAACTGGGCAGTGACTGGAAGGCTGGAGAGATAGCTTTTATCTACTTGGGGCCCAAGTTTTCCTAGGTCCCACCAGTCCTTAAAAACTGAGAAGTTTCGGTACTCACAGAGATGTTCACTGCTTATGTTCGTTATAGTCTGGATATGAGGTGGCCCCCCAGCTCCTGTTAATGTAGAAATATTCAGAGGTGAAATGATTAGGTTACAAGAGTCATGACCAAATCAACCCATCCGAGTTTGAGTGGGCTGATTGGATGACAGCCATAGGGAGGTGGGCCACTGGGGGTGTAACCTGGAAGGGAACTTCTTCCCTGTGGCCCTCATTCCATTCTCTCTGTTTCCTGACCCCACCGTGAGCTCAGCAGCTTCCCTCCACTGGACCCCTCCCCCATGATGTGCTGCTCCACCCTGGGCCCAGAGCCATGGAATCAGCCATCTATGGACTGAGACCACTGAGCACAAAGCTTGCCTCCTCTAAGTAGTTCTTGTTGGGTGTTTTGGTCACAGCAATGAAAATACTAACTAAAATAAAGTTCCACCTTGTTCCGAGGGGACCTCAGCTTCCCAGGCACTCCCCCTCCAGCATTTCACACGATGCTCCTAAATTGGGCCAGCAATTTCCTGATGTTATGCCATTTAGGATGCCTTTTGCTGAACAACACCCCACCCAGTAAATATAAGCACACATGGAAGACAGTCATGTAAACAGGCTGTGTACTACAGGAAGATTTTTAGAAGCCTGCTTTAAAAAAAATAAGAAAATAAATGCAAGCTATGCAAATGATAAAAAAGTGAATATAATGGCAACACATATCACAAAAAGTAAAATTGCCTTCTCCCCCTCTTGACTTCCCATTCCCCATTTTAAAAATTATTTCTGGAACTGTCTTATGCATATGCTAGCACACATACTCTGTATTATTCACATAAATGGGACCACTTTATGCATACTATTCTGCACTGTATTTCTCCCTCAATAGTTTGGAGGTAGTTTGTTATTTCCTTTTTGTGACTGTATAGTATTCCATCATAAGGGCATGCTGTAATTGTAAGAACCAATCCCCAGTGATGGCCCTTTCCCATTGTCCCCTTCACACTGCTGTGGTGAACCTTCTCCTATCTACCATCTATTGTACATCCATGAGTATTCGTGTGATTTATACTCCTTTACAGGGGTCAAAGAAGGAATGAATTTAAAATTGTGATTGATGTAGGTCAAACATCCCTAATCTGAAAATCTGAAATGTTCCAAAATCTGAAACTTTTGAGTGTCAACATGGTATTCAAAAGTTTCAGGTTTTGGAACTTTTCTGACTTTAGATTTCTAGATTAGGAACACTCAATAGTAAACTCTTTGCAAATATTCCGCATCTGAAAAAAAAAATCTAAATTTGAACACTTTAGCCCCAAGCATAAGGGATGAGGGACATTCAATTTGTTTCACCAAAATGCTCAATTTAAATATTACTTTCATTTTTCTGCATGTTGACTGTGAGTGAAAGTCCCTGCCTTCTCCTTCACTCATCAGCACTGAGGGTGACAGACTTTTAAACTTCTGCCAATCTGATAGCAGAAACAAGGCATTATGTCATCTGGATTTGCATGCCTTTAATTTGAGGCAAGTTGAACATCTTTTCATAAAATTATTAGATATTTGCATTTGTTTTTCTGAAAATTGCCTTTCATATCCTTTGGCCATTTTTCAATTGGCCTTTTCATATTTATTCATATTGATTTGTATGAACTCTTTGTAAAATAAGGAAATTAACTCCAAGTCCATTGTATGTGGTACAAATATCATGGACCACTTTATCGTTCGTCTCTTTACTTTGTGGAATTTGCTTCCTTCCATAAAGACACTTTAATTTTTATGTAGTTGCATTTATTAATATTTTGCGTAAGGGAGACTGGCAGGATGGGAGAAGACTAGGCAGTGAGGTTCCTCATTTCAGATGGTATTTACTCATCTAATTTGTCCACTGGCCAGAGACTTGGAGTCGACACAATACTGCCACAGAACAGGAGGAAGGACCTGTCAGTCCCCCGCTGTAGGTGGTGCCACTAGCTTTGGACCCACAGACCCAACAGCTGCAGACCCAGAACAACATCGTTCTCAATCTCACCCTTAGTCTAATATCTTTTTGAATATTATTCATGGAGAATTCTCTTTCTGGGGCCACATCATGCGATCTGAAATCAGTCATGGTGAAGTCAGTACAGGCTGACAAACAAACATCAAAACTTTGAATCTCTGAGAGATTAAGTGGGAGGGTTTATCTCCGTGCTCCTAAAAAATATAGGTCCGACAAGCTCATCCATCCTTCCCCAGTGGAAACCAAGGTCCCTCTAACCAATGAAGGAGCAAAGAATGAGTCCTTAACTCAACCAAAATGTCCTGGTACAGAGTTAATGAACAAAATGATCACCCCTTAAACCTCCCAGAGGGACGTGTCAATTCTCTTCCTCCCCATTTGGAAAGATCCCATACATCTCCCTTTAATTCATCTTGTTATACAACATAAGCTTTTCTTTCTAGGGGCAAGGGTGGAAGAAGAAGAGGTTTTTGTCAATCAGCTTCTATAGGAATCCATACTAACACAGTCATTTGCAAGTTCTTGATATAATATAACTTTCCTTTAGTTGGAGAATGAGCTCTATTGAAGTAAGCAGGTCACTGCATTTTTAGGCAAGGGTGAGCACTATGTGCAGGGTCCCTGTGTTAGTCAACTTTCTGTTGCTGTAACAAAATCCCAGAGGTAAATCAGCTTAAAGGAGGAAAGGTTTATTTTGACACACAGTTACAGAGGTTTCTGTCCATAGTCACTGGGTCCTGTTGCTTTGGGCCTGTGGTGTCACAGTACATCATGGTAACCATGTGTGGTGGAGGAGGTCTATTCACCTCAGAGAAATCAGGAAGCAAGACGGGAAAAAGGAAGGGACGAGCGTTGCTTCAGTGGCATGCCCCCAGTGACCTAACTTGCTTGCACTAGGCCTCACCTCCTGAAGGTTCTCCCTTCTCCCAACAGGACTGCAGGCTGGCAATCGTGCCTTTAACACATGGGTCTTTGGGGCCATTTAAGATCCAACCCCCTTTGGTCACTTCTGCCAACCTTGAATTTACATTCGGCACTCTTCCCTGTACCCCACACAAATCTAATTCCCCAAACACCAAAGATCCACACAGATATCATGGCAAGTGGAACTGAGGGGTGGAGAGAAGGTCCCATCACCCGTCACACAGGAAAACTGCTGGAATCTACCATGAACTTGGCCAGTATCTCCTCCCAGCCTTCCCACCATCTCTTCCCTCCGCCTTCTCCAGGGATCTTGTCTCCGCCCCTGTGACAGTGAGATCTCACCTCCTCTCATCCATCAGACTACACCCAGCAGAGTGCAAAACCCCAGCAGCCAAACACGAACAGCTTGTTGTTCCTGCAGCACACCCTAAAGGCTTCCAGCAACTTCCAGCACGCTTCCCATCCTGTGTTTGGGTTGTTCCTCGTGTGGCTGGTTGCCGTTTCTTTCCCTCAGTGCCAAAGTCAACAGGAGGGTGGGGACTCTGGGGCCAGGCACTCAGCATAAGCCACCCCCGTCCCAGGGTGGTGTCTTCATCTGCAAGAGGTGGGCAGCACGCAGCCCTCACCAACAAGCCGGGGCGAGCACAGAAGGCACACTCGTGGAAGTCTATTGCCACGGCACTTGCTGGATAAAGGGTGCTGGAGTATAGTGCTCGCCGCGGGGATGTACACCGGAGCAATCAGACCAGTGGGTGACACCAGAGATGGTGGCTGGTGGAAGGAAGCCACCTCCCAGAGAGGAGACAAGATGTAACAATTCTAACAGGAACTCACAGCCACCGTTGGCTGAGCTAAGAACTTACTATGTAGCAGGGGACATGCTAAGGGCTGTACACATAACCTTGATTTGTGCTCCGAGCAACCTGTATTGGGCAGGTACTATTATTACTCCCATTTTACAGGTGATAAAACCAAGGTTCAGAGGACTTCCCCAGGACATCCTGATTATACCTTAGTACCAAAATAACACCGAGGAATCTGGTCCAAGAATTACTGTCCCCAAGAAGAGTTACTGTCCTTGAGCACGTCTATGAGCTCACCTGTTGAGGTGGAGTCTCTCTCCCATTGCACACACAGCCTCAGGAGGCCAGTGTGCCCATCTTCCCTGTGAGTCTATTGAAATGGGTCCAAAGGGTGGGCAGGGTGCGATAAGCATCCTAGGGTGAATGGAATCACGAGTGCAGGTGTGGACAGGTAAGTTTGAGAAGGTCATGAGTCACCCACATAGGGTCAGCAGGTTGGTTTTTAAGGTGTGTCATTTTCAGGGGTCACTCTCCCCAAAATGTGCAACTAACAACAGTTGGAACGTCTTCCTCCCCTTCTGACCACACAACTATGAGACATTGTAAGTTTCTTTTCTGCATTTCAATACCACTCTCTAAAGAATGCTTACTGTGGGGTTGAAATCCCTACAGGTCACTTCAGACCCTGTGTCTTTGCTTATCCTGGCTTTCTCTCAAGTTGAACTTTCTGCAGCATCTAAGGTGCAACTCCAAAGTTGGTTTTCCCAAAGTTAAGGCCAAGTTTCACGCCTCCAGTGACACAGGAGAGCCCAGTCCACCTTGCGTGACTCTCCCAGGGGTGTGAGGGTACTCCTGCTATTCCTGTGTGAACGGTGACTACCCATCTCTCTCCAGTGTCCCTACACACTCACCAGCACTAACATAGGTGCCAATGGAAGATTGGATTACTGTCTAATTTGCATTGCAAAATAAATCTTTTGCACTGCAGAGCATAAAATAAGCTCAAGTTCAACACAACATCAGGTGCACACATGGTGATGATGTTTTGGACTGTGAAGACGGAGAGTGTAAAGGTGACTTTTATCAAGCACTTGCTAAGTGCCACATACTCTGATAAGCATTTTCTATCATTCAAGTACCATCCTGTGAGGTGCCCACTGTTACTGTCTATTCCCCGAGGAGGAAGCAGAGGAAGAGGGACAAAGGAGCCTGCATGGGGACTCACGGCTAGTCAGTGGAGAGCAGGACTACCCTGCTGTTAAGGTAGTGGAGCATCAATGGGAGGCACTGGGTGGCAGTTCCATCTGGCACTCACCTTGGTGACTTCAGGCAGGCGATGTCCTCTCTCTGAGCCTCAGTTACTCATCTTTAAAATATTGGAAACTTGCCTGGTTGCTGCGAAGACCAAATGAGGGGATGGAGAGGGAGAGATGAAGGAGAAAGCAGAGGAGGGAAGTAGGAGGAGAGAGAAGGGACGGGAGACAGAAGGTGAAATCCTCTCATTAAATGTGACATGAGGTCAGCGTTCAGGGCTCTGGTTTTTCCCGTGGAAGGCACTTCTTCAGGTGCAATGAATTCCGGGCAAGTCGGTCCATGGACTGTGGGTGTGGAAGGTAGGCCTGCTCACCCCCATTCATTATTGAAAGAATGGAGTCAGTTACCCCTGAAATGTCCACAGAGCCAAAGAGTGTGTCATGTCGGGGCCCGTGTGCACCCAGCTCCTGCTCTCTCCTCACTTCTCTCGCTGCCTTCACCACCTACACACCAGGTGGGCCAGTGACACCTGCAGGTGCGGGGAAACCCTGCAGCTGCTCAGGATGAAGGCTCAGCACCCAGCAGTGTCATTTGTTGAAGTTGAGGCAAAGACTTTGGTTTTCTCTAGAACTTAATCCAGGGACACTTCATGTTCATGGAACAACCCTGGATATCAGTAGGTAGAACTCAGGAAGCAGTCATTCTGCTGTTACCTGGTTTGTGGGGAAAAAGAGAAAAACACAGCAAAGAACTTTGCCTTGCTGTCTCAGAGACACATGCTGAGCTGATCTTAATTTCAGGTGGAGGAGACAGTGGCTTTTTGTTTTGCTTTAAGGGTGACAGAAAGGCTCTCCTTGTTCCCCAGCAAAATCCTCTCTTGCTCAAGCCTGTTGAGGAAGGTTGACTTGTTCCTGTGAACAATTCATCTTTCTTTTCTTTTTTTTTTTTTTTTTTTTTTTCTTTTTTGCAGTACCGGGGATTGAACTTAGCTGTGCTTTAACACTGAACTACATCCCTGGTTCTTTTTATTGTAAGACAGGGTCTCCCTAAGTTGCCGAGGCTGACCTTGAACTTGTGCTCCTCCGGCCTCGTCTAGTGAATTGTTGGGATTCCAGGTGTGTGCACCTCAGCTGGCTTTAATTAATTCTTCTGAACTAGACTTTGACCTCTTTTTGAAAACCACTTTGAAAATGCAAACCCAGTGATGGACATAATGCACCCTCATACCAATGACCACCAAGCTGCTGGCTTCCCTTATTCTGTCTATAACTTGGGGAAAACCACACGAAAACCCCAGCTGTAAAGCGAGGATATGGGGGTGCTTGAGATTAGCCGCACACCCCTCATTAAAGGGGCCATGCCTGGCACAAAGACAACACTAAATCAAAGGCAGGTGGCAGTAAGAAGCTGCAGCATGGGGATTTACTGCTGTCCATCTCAGAAGAGATGAGGAAAAATAAGGCCACTCAGTCCCCGGAAGGAGTGTGGAAGGAAGCAGAGCTGCCACCTGCTCAGCTTGAGGCGGGTTCCGGCAGCTGGCCTAACACACAGAATTCCTCGTCTCTGAATCCTCCTGAGAATTCAGTGAAATAGCTTCTACCAAGAGCCACATTTATGGAAGAGAAGACTAAGGCTCAGGGAGGCTTGCCTTAAAGTCAGGTGGCTAGGAGGCCACAGAACCAGGACCCTAATCATCTCTGTCTCACCCCAAAGTCTAAGAGGGAAACTCAGTCCCTCTCCCCGACTCCTGCAGCCATGAGGTCACCAAGCAGCACCCTCCTTCTGCCGCGAGTCTGTCGGGAAGTTGTCGGGAGGGGCGGAGATTGGGGACGGCACTCCGCTCTCCTCCAGGATCTAAGGATCGTGACCCTGCAGCAGGCAGACAAGCCCCGGCCCAGGCAGGGCTAGATGTGAAGCCCGGTATCTGCTTCATTTCATCAGGCTGAGGCAGCCAGCACAGGAAATTAAAAGCCACTCATAGATCACAGAGCGCGGCACCAAGTGATCTCAGACAGCACCCACCCCAGCCCTCCCGCTTCGCCTTGTGCAAAAACACAGCTCTCGGCTGTCGGTGGCTGAACTTGTGCAGGGAGCTGCAGGCTGCTCGGGTCATCCGTGCCCCAAAGGCAGACAAGCAGTCCTTCCCCTCAGAGGCCTGGAAAACAGAAAGCAGGCCCTTATCACGAGGATGGAAGTGTGTGTGTGTGTGTGTGTGTGTGTGTGTGTGTGTGTTCTAGGAGATGGGAGAGTGGTGTCTCTGAGGGGAAAGTGGGGGTCACAGGCAAAGGGAGGACCATTTTTCCTCTCTCTGCTTTTTTGTATGCTGAAAATTTTTGCCACGTGCTGTGTTAACTATTTTTACAAGCAACACATGTTTTAAAGATGAGATTAAAATACGGGTAGACGTGGAGGAGCGACTTCTACCTTTTGAGGAAGGGGAAGGTTAGAAAAGATTCCTTCCTGGTGAGTCTCTTATTTGAAATGAATGAACAGGTGACAAAGAAAGGGGAGGGAATTCCAGGCAGAGGGAACCGCTTCAGCCAGAGGCTAGGAGTCAGGTGGGCGCTGGTGGGGACAGGGCTCCATGTGGGAGATCGGGCCCAACGCTGGGGACAGGGGACTCCATTCTTAGCCCTGCCCTTTCCCTCCATTTGCCAGCCACGTGCTGTGGTGCTGGTTACTTCTAACCATCGGTCTACTGTAAAATGCATTTCCGGAAAGTGCAGGAGACCATGTCACCCGCTCCACCCTTACAAGTCAGCATGTGCACGGCCAAGGTACGGACCAGGGGACTGAACGTCTGGGGTTTCTGCGTGCCTGGCATCCCCTCCCTGGAGTTCTGGCAAAAGTATCCCCTTTCTTTCCTTCATCAAGTCTCTACGAGACGATGGTCAATGGTGACATCTCTCATCTGTGCTATCCCAGCCAAGCACAGGCGGAGGTGACCCTGAGTGGTCCCTGAGATTCCTGTTCCGTCTTGGTGGAAGCCTCCTCAGCATGGCAAACCACTGGGCCAGTTCACCCCGGGCTCCAGAAGTGGTGCCCCATCCACTAGTTCCGACTCACTGGAGCTGACTGATGGACTTTCTCTTCAGTTCTGTGAGCCACCTAGAGTCCGCCTAAGAGAATCTTTTATTGACATTTTAGCCACAGTTTCTGTTACTTATGACCAAAGAATCCTAGTGAATGCCCCTATTCTTTGAGGGTCAAACAAAGGTCAGTTTCAGACCCCGACATCCGTGCAACAGATGAGTCCCCTTCTGCCTAGCCTCCTGGAGAACTTCTATTTCCTTTTGCTGTAATTACTCATTTCCAACAAATTACTTTGAGTTTTGGATGGTTCACCAAGCTGTGTGGATTTTCTTTGCCAATATAAACAAGGTTCTCAGCATTTTTTCCTCGATTTCTCTTCTTTCCTCTACCCAAAGCCCACTTTAACAAGGTTCTTGTGCATGAGGTGAGGAGGGAGAGCTCTTTATAGGAGACAGAGATAGATTTACAGGACACGCGTGCATTCAAAATGTGCCATCAAACATTATACATCCCTATTCTTTTTTTAATTGTCTGTTCTATTTAGTTATACATGACAGAAGAATGCATTTTGATTCATTATACACAAATGGGGTACAACTTGTCGTTTCTGTGGTTGTGCATGATGTAGAGTCATACCATTTGTGTAATCATGCATGTACACAAGGTCATGATGTCTGTCTCAGTCCACCATCTTTCCTTCCCCCAGTCTCCTCCCCTCCCCTCATTTCCCTCTACACAATCCAACATTCCTCCATTCGTCCCTTACCCCTCCACCCTCACCCTCCCTGTTATTTATCAGCATCCACTTACCGAGAAAACCTTCAACCTTTGATTTTGGGGGGATTGGCTTATCTCACTTAGCGTGATATTCACCAACCATAATTTTATTCTTCAAAAGTTTCACCAATGCCGATTCCAGATTCTCCTGGGTCCTCTTCTCTTTTTGTTTCTTCTCTTTTTTCAGATCTCCTCATCCACGTTCCTCTTTTAATTTATGCCCCAAACACAAGTCCTCTCCGTTACTTTGTCTCCTGGAACGTTGCCTTCTGAGGTTCAAGTCAGTTCTTTCCCCCAAGAAAGAATTCTGGGGCTGGCTGTTAACATACCTTCCTACCATGATTTATCAGACAGATGAGAGTCAGCCCAATGACCAGCTGTGGTCCCTCCCAGGCATAAGAGCAACGATTCCGGGGCAGGAGGGGTCCCCACCTTTCCCGCTGCTTGAATTCAGGTTCAAGTAGATGGAGAAATCACCCTGTGGGAACTCAGGGCCCTTTCCTGGGCTGTAGTCATTGCCCTCTAAGGAGCAAGCTTTGGGAGTCAGAAGTGGGCTGAGGACACGGCTGGGGACCAGCATGGGTTCTGGACACAGTGGGAGTATGGATGGCACCTGGGCTTATCCTCCGCTGGGTCCTTCCCTTATCACCTGTGTGCACAGGTCTGGTCCCTGGACACTCAGGCTCCTGAGGATGTGAGCTCTTTTGGGTGCCCACCCCAGTATGATCTCAGTGTTAGACACATCGTGGGCACTTGATCAATCCTTGAAAAACGAACATATTCTCTGGACCTCAGCTTTTCACTAATCACTCAGCCAATCAACGAGTACCGAATTCCTTGTCTATGCCAAGCAGTGAGGAAAAAAGCAAAACAAGACCCAAGCTTGTCCATAAGCATCTAAGAATCTAGCAGGTTACATAGGGAAAAAATAGACAGTAATTCAAAAGTGGGAAAAGTTCCAGGTCTTATATCCAATGGATACCCTTCTTTGGACCTTCTTTGTCTATTACCTGGGATTCAGGGGAAGTAAAACACATCTCTATAAAGAAACACTCACATATGAACACCAACACAAACAAACCACCCGTGGATTTGATGGCGTGTGAGGTGCCTGGGGACAGGGTAAACGGACAGGAGAAAATTCACGAGCACCTAACACAATGTTCCAGCACATGAGTCACTCAGTAAGTATTTGCTGAATGAATGTTGATGAAAACAAATAATTACAGAGCGAGCCACGACAGAAGCAAAAGGACTGGCCGTATGGAAATCAGAGAACATCTTCAGAAAGGAGATGGCATCTTGCCTGAGCAGGAATGTGCCAGAAACAAGAGAGAGGACAGGGTTTCAGGAATAAGGACCAGCACCCACAAAAGCTCTGGGGTGGAGAACAGTGGGGAGAAAAGCCAGCGGAGGAGACTGTGGAGGGGGGCACCTCATGGTGGGGTGACAGGGACGGTGGAAACGTCTGGACTGCATCCCTGAGGGCCCAGGTGCCACACGGACAGCGAGAGGCCCTCGGCTCTGTCTCCTGGTGGCTGGTGGGCCACTGCTGCCTCCCTGGGCCTGTGCTGCCCCAGGAGATGGTGCAAGTCACTACTCACCACCTAACCAAGCAGACGGAGGTTCAAATCCCAGCTCTGCCACCTCCTGACGAGGACATGGCGGGCAAACAGTGGAACCTCTCTAAGCCTCAACAGTTTCATCTCCAAAACAGGAATCACAATATCCACACCCAGAGGAGCGCTGTAAAGCATGGAGTGAGGCGACACACATAAGCCCTTGACAGGCCCTGGCTCGAGGACAATATTCTTAAATGGCGGTTTCCTTACCATCGTTATTATAAAAATTATTACTACTGTCATTCTATTTAGAATAACGTTGCTTCTCATCAATCCCCTACTGGAAAGTCAGTTTCGAGGACCACTTTCCCATATGGGAATTTAGGCCGCTCATTAGATGGGGAGCGTGATTGCTCAGGTTGGGTTACTCCAAGAACACGAACCCCCACTTTCCTGATTTACTCTTAGAAGCCTGAGAGTCAGAGAGGGTTGCTGCGGGTGTCACTGCTGTGTAGAAAAAGGAGGTCCCCCTAAGCGCCAGACCCCTGCCTGTGCCCCTCCAGATGTATTTAACTCCACTGCCATTTAACTCTGTTGCCGTGGAGACAAGGTCAGAATTAAATCATTTTCAAATGCCAGCCTCCCAGAGCCAAGTCCTCTAGAGGACCTGACCCTTCCTGGGCTCTACCCTCCTCACCAGGCCCGAGGGGCTTGAGCCGGCTTTCTCACTCTCCCCACAGGAACCTCCACAAGCCGCTGCTCACATCTGAGGATAGAAGCTACCCTGCAGGTCTCCTGACCCAGAGGAGGAGACGAGAAGCCCTTCCTAGCCAGTGCGGCTTTACAGGCCTGGGAAAGGCCAGAGCCAGGTGGCCCCGGGAATGCTATGGCTTCGATGGCCCTCAACCCCTACAGAGGCTGACCCTCACGGCCCCCTCACTGGAGCACAGGCCTGTTTCTCACCAGCAGGCCCTGCCTGTCACTGGGAGTCAGTTTCTCTCTGGCAGTGGCTTTAGGCATCTGCATTTCCCAGAATTCCCCCCTTGGCCTGGTCGTGGCTCTCCTCTGTAGAAGCCGCTCCAGGGGGGATGCTCAGCAGGACAGCGGCTGCTCTGCTTTTTCTGGAGCTAGCCCAATTGCTCTCCAAAACCTCGTCAGAGGGCTGTACCAGGAGGACTCCAGTGGCTTGCACCAGTCACGCAAATCTCTCATCTGCTACTCTCTCCCCGCCAGGAGACTCAAAATGCCTGCTATTCCCCATTGAATTTAAAGATTTTCTTCTGCAAAAGGAGTTACCTTTTGCCTCATGGCCCCCTGCTCACCACGGATGGACCATGGGAGGGGGCCTGACCCATAGCTAACCAGGCTGAGGGCCCACACTGTAGCTGTGGTCTGGTCCAATCAGACCTCCTTATGGCATGGTGACTGACCAAATGAACCCATCGAATCCTCTCTCCTGTACTACCTTATTCCCCAAAGACATACCGGGTCCTTCTGTGCACCAGGTACTATGTTCAATGCCAATGATACAAATGCAGAAGGGATTTTGTAGCCCCGGATCTTTTTATCTTTAGTAAGAATTCAATATGTGACTCAGTTTCCTATCAGCAATAGACTAGTTATTAAGATTTTGTTGTGTCATATACGCAGTTCTTATCTACAAGGTAGATGTTACTTAAAATAAGCCCGTGAATTTGTTAGGATCTTTGAATTCAAGGAACAGAAATCTAACTAACAAAAATCAGAATTCACTGGCATGTGTCTATGAAGGCCAGGACTCAGCTGTCCTCAGGAACTTGAATGGTGATTTCTTCTTTCCCCACCTCCCTGCCCCAGCCTTACTTCAGTCCCCTCTTAGCTCTCTGCTTCTCTCCACATTCTGGACTCATTCTTTCCTAACGTACAAGAGCAGGAGACACAGCACAGGCAGCTCAAGGCTGCATCAGCTCATATCAGCAGCCCCCAAGGAGAAGAAGGTTCCTTTCTCCCAGAACCCACATGTAAAATTCAAGGGAAGGATGCCAGTAAACCAAACTTGGGTCATGTGGCCTGACTGAGCCAATCACTGTGGTCAGGGGCATGATTGGGTAAGTCTTGGTCACATGATTCCCCTTAGCCCATCAGAACCATTTGGTGGAAAGGAACAACAGCACCCCCAAGGAGGGCAGAGAAGTGGACCTCGTGTAGAATAGGGTGAAGGGGAGGAGCCAGAGGGGAAATGGCTGTTACACCAGAGAATAAAAGGGAAAGCTACTGTTGCACAGCGACAGTACCCAGCGACTTTACCAAGGAGTTATTAGTTTCTAATGGCAAGCTTCTTTAGAATATGTAAAATAGGAACATATTTCAAACTATTTAATGGGCTGACAATTTATATAGGATATATAGATGTACTGAATCGGGTTTTCCTCCATGAACAGGAGGGGTACTGATACTCAGAGAAATTACCAGAAAGAAAAATACATAGATCTTACTGACAGCCCATGGCTAGTAAGCTCGAGAGCCAGAACGTGAACCCAGCTTGCCTGACTCCCGAGCTTGTACTTCTTCTACAAGTCCGGTCTGCCTGCCAAAGGTAAAATATAGCCCCAAAGAAAGGTGGAGAGGCGAACAATAAGTTCCTCCTCTATTTATAGACAGAGAACAAAACCAGACAGCCCCAAAAGGGCAGAAGTGCCAAGAATGGAAGCAGTTTTCCCAGATCCTTCACGGGGACATTCTTTGCTCCCAAAGTGTAGATGGCATCGGAAAGTTAGATTACACATCAAGAATGACATGGTGGCTAGCACTTGTGTGTGTTTTTGTTTAACTGTTGACAAAGACTTGTAGACAAGTGCAAAAAATAAATCCTCTTTTGCAACCCAGAACTCATTGTTCAGTATGAGTTTTGATACATATAAGCAGGAATATTATACCTAAGATAGCTTAAAGTGATGGGATATTGATAAATGAAAAGGCTATGTTCAGACAATGATGCATTGGGTTGAAGATATATCTTACTACATTTAACTGTTGAACTGGTATTATTCCACATCTGTACTACTGTTATAATAGGAATGAATATGATTTGAACTCACTGATGTTTAGAAAGTGTTAGCACTTGAGAACCAGGAAGATCCATTTATCCCAAAAGCATAAGGTTTTGTTTCTATTGCTTCTGGCTGCTTGCTTCCTCCTATTTGCTTCTAGGATCCTAAAATCAATTACTTGAAGGAATTAAATCCCAAATATCCTAGATAAAGAATAGTGAAATCATCAGTATTCCATAACTCAAATGGAAAAAGAACGGTGACAAGGCTGTTGGGACAACTTGATAAGCATCAGTTCTTTTAAAAAGGGTATCCTTGAGATGGAGTGGATAACAAACAAATCACAATGGGAAATTCCTTAAATAAAACTTTATTGACTTAAAAAAAAAAAAATGACATGGTGGCCAGCGGGGTGCAGCTAAGAAAGGACAATGGATCCAGTAGCCCAGGACTCATTAGTGGCCTGCAAGAGGTCTGCAAGCTTTAGGGCAGTGTGTTCAGATCTGGCATTTAAAGAGGTCTCCACAAGCAATGGTTGAGAAATGGAGGCTTCAAAGGTAGATCTCATTGGAGAAGCTTGACGGTGAACATGGAGATAGCCACATGCTCTATAGTTACAGGGAGGCAATGCCAGAAGAAGAAGGGTTAAAAAAAAATCAGTCACACAAAACCAGTCTTCATCTTATTTCTGGAATAAAAAAAAGTGCTAGAAAACTAGTGAAACTCCCTATCGTGTACAACCACAAGAATAGAATCCTAATTAGAATAAGTTATGCTCCATGTATGTATAATATGTCAAAATGCACTCTACTGTCATGTATATCTAAAAAGAACAAATTTAAAGAGTGAAAAAAAAAGTGCTAAAAAAAAAACCCGCAATTAATGAAAGAAATAAGAACCCAAATTAACTTGACCAGTTGAAACCTGGACTGGGAAAAAGTGAATCTGGATCACAACAGGGCTTTTGTCTTCCTGACACTGTTTTCCCACACCTTTCTTCAGGTACCAGACACACCCTGGTGACCACATGGGCTGTTGGATGCTTGTGATATTTCACTGCACCAGATATGGTACTTGGTTGACCCAGAGTGACTCAAGTCACACTAGCCAGTCCTCTGGGATTGACATATGGATGTTGGGACAGAGCTGTCCTCTCCTTTCATTAGGTTGCTCAGCTGGGGACACAGCTGGAGACTGGCATAGGTGGCCCAGGCTTCATCAACTCAGAACAGCAATGACTAAGCCAAAAGAGGTTTCTCTCCCCCAGCACCCAAATATAAAATCCATCTGCCCTGGCCCTGCAAAGTCAGGCCAGTTCACAAGTAGGAGAGAAAGGCCACTGTAGAGAAGGAGAAATGGAGAGAAAGAATCAAGAGAATCAATAGCCTTCCAAAACCTGAATCCAGCCATACCTGCTCTCCATGTTAGACTCCCTTTTATTTTGAATTAGGTTTCTGTAGCTGGCAATCAAAATAGAGCTCACTAACATAATTCCCATCCACACCTCAATTAGCAGGATGGAGTACCTGTAAATAGATATGAAAACTGTGACCTGCCAAAGCTCTAAGAATGGATATGATTAAAAGAAAAAAAAAAAAAAAGTATACGGGACCCCATCCTCAACGTCTTCACGGTCACAGGAAGTTTCTTTGCTTTCCGGCTATGAATAAGAAATTCCTCATAACTGTTGGTATGTCTTGTCCAACATTTGCATGGAGGGGTGAAGAAGATGAGGAATCTTCCAAAAGAGAAATAGGAACACAAAACTAACTACGAGACTTGCAAATACTAACAGAACAAGGGACGGCGTTCAGAGTCTTGTGGCTTTCTCACTGAGACCTCAGACCCATGGAGTCTCTCAGTAGGCTTCTGAGTCCTTCTGCCTCAACCCTTCTTTCCTCTTTCCTGGGATTCCCTGGTCCTCTTGGCCTTTTGGACTCTTCTGTCCTACCTCCAGGGTTCCCAGAATATCAATCCTGTTCATTTCCACAAGTTTCTGGAAAGAGCTGAGCCTGGATGGGTGTAGTGTGGGGATCCAGGCCTCTTAGCAGGACATCTAAGTCCAACAAAGTTTTCTCTGACAAACCCAGTGTTCCTCCCACGAACTGCAGACGGGGAGGTCTGGCTCTCTCTTCTCTGCCTTACCAAAAACATTCTCCCAGAAAGAGAGGCAGAGAAGAGGAGTCAGTTGGAGAGGGACACCTACTCAGGAGCAGCCTCCGGGTTATCCCTCTCAGTGGGCCTCAGTGGGGACCAACTGGAGATTCCCGGGCTGGCCCCTTGCCTACCTCCACGTACACACCATCCTGCTGGATGCTTGGCACAACACTTACAAACTATTCCAGTTACACAATGCAACTCTTCAGTGTCATTTTTTTAATACTCTTACTCTGTAAGATTTTCTTTACCTGCAAGGAGAGATTTTAAATTAATGGATCCATTGGAGGATGGAATAGAATCTTTTCCAATCCCAAGACCCTGTTCTGTCCCATCTATGTGGCTGGTTAAAAAGTCTTATAGCCTTTCTGGTGGGTCATTTGGTTGTGTGTTTGTAAAACCTTCAAATTGTTCAAATTTTTCTACCCAGCTACTGAATTCCAGAGCATGGACTGGCTCCACTACCTATCAGCTGTGGATTTAATCTCTCTCAGCCTCAGTTTCCTCAACTCTAAAATGGGAATCATATAGGAGTACCTACATCATATGCTGACTTTGAGGATTAAATGAAATAGATAGAATGTCTCAGAATAATGTGTAACATCTGATTACATGCCATATAAATGCTATCTAGGTAAGTGCTTGGAGGTAAAAATGGAAAGACATTTCAGTATTATTTTAATTGGCAAATTTTAGAAAAATATCTAATTAAAGGTATTTGGTATAAGATAATGATGTGCATCTATACAATGGAAAATTACCTAGCCATTTTAGAAGAATACTGAATGATTTAAGAAGATGTTCATAAATGTTGTTAATACAAAAAAGCAGGGTGCAAGTACAGTTGGATCCAAATAGTAAAATAAAAACTACAGGGAATGCCTCAAAGTATTACTGGTAGATAATTCCAATCGATGGTTCAAACTCACCAGCCAATTGGCATCATGGTGGGAACTTACAAAAGATGTGGGATCTCCCCTCTAGCAACTCTGATTTCACTAGCCTCACCTGGGACCTGGACCTCAGGAGTTTTATTTTCTTCTGCATGCTTGTTTTTCTTCCCCAAGTCTGCTAAGATAAACATGCATCACTTTTATAATTGGAACTCAAAAATCATAAATACTATTTAAAAAGCAAGTCAATTACCCCCACAAGGCGGACTGGCTAAGCAGTTACCCCAGGATTCGTCCACTAGAGCCTTTTCTTCCAAGGAGAGATGGAGTTTGGTAGACTAGGGCGTGCAGACTGAGAACAGTCCTGGGGAGGGTTCTGGGGAGGTGGGACTCAGGGTGGGGACACTGCCTACCTGGGGGTCCAGGGCAGGGAATCAAGAGGACCCAGAAGCCGGTTTCGTGTGCAGGTGGCTCTATTGTTTATGGCCCTTGCTGTCTGAGACCTTGCTGGTGCGTGTTATGATACTGGGGCTTCATTTCTGCACGTCAGCGTCCTATTCTCTGTCCTCCAGCACACAGCCTTGATAAAGGCTGGGAGGAGCTGGTGCAGCAAGACTTCTGCAGGCAGAGGAAGGTCTTTGGCTGCTAAAAAAATGTAACTGACAAAACACTCCAGGGCCGTTTGCATTTTTCTCCCTCTGTGTCTAATGTTAAACACTTTGGTCTGATGATGGAGTTTCTTCAGCAAGTGTCAAATTTTTATTTTGCCCATTCATTCAGCAAGTCTTTATTGAGCACTTATTATGTGCCAAGCCATGTACCAAGTACTTTCCATAATTTAGTTCTCACTCAAGTCCTTAAACAAATGACTCAGGTACTGTTATTAGCTCATCTTTTCCAGATAGGGAATTCCAGATAAGGATTTGAAATTCCAGGAAGTTATTGACCCAAAGTCACCTAGCAAATTGCTAATCATCATCAGACCGACTGCTATTCACTGGGGACCTCTTCTGCACCAGACAAACTAAGACCTTTATATCCACTTTGTGTTTATTAAGGTGTCACCTCCCAGTGGCTCTCAAAGGCAGTGGCTATTCTTATCACCCCTGATTCACAGATGAGAACCCTTAGAGAGGCAAAGTTACTCACCCAAGGTCACACAGCTTATAGGAAATGGGAAAGGACTTACATCCAAGTGTGTTAAACTCCTAGACTTCTGTTCTTAAACCCTAAGTTATGTTGCTCTGCAGCTTAATGACAGAGCCTCAGAAGTCAGAGGTGATGCTTTTCCTATACCGTACGTTAAAGATACACCAATTACAGATGTTCACCTCAGACTGTCTCAGCCTGTTCTCCACACCTGGGATTTCGACAGCCTACAAGCAGATCAGATGAGGAGCTAGAAACCTACTCCAGCTAATTTGCCTTTTTATACATATAATTCTAATTCTCTTTGTAACTACTATTTCAGGCATGTGCCCATTATCATCCAAAAAGCCATGGCAGTAGAGAATTATGAGAAGATGAAAGACAAGACAGGAAAAGGGCACCTGCTGGTTGCCACGGTGAACTGTTCAGAGGGATCAGGAGGCAGCCATTAGCATTCAGTTTAATGGTGTGCTCAGCCCATCCATAACTGGAAGTGTGTTTACTGCTTCACATTTTTTCATGAGAGGGAGCCACAAATCTCACTCTCCATATTGAAAAAGAGTTAATCGTTCTAATTATACTTTAGCTCCCACCATTCCTCAACCAAAGATGGGGTGATCAGAGATGCCCAATTACCCCAAGCTGTGTGAGCAGATACCCCAGACCTTGACCCCACAGGACAGGCCACTGGCTTCCCCGTGGTTCCTGATGATTCTGAGCTGCCAACAATGTGAGCACCCCCACACTGAAACAAAAATGGGGCCACATCTAGCCCCAGGGGCACTTCTTCCTGATACTTCCCATTTAAATGGCACATTACAAGCTGTTTACCCATCCAGCACTGCAGCGAGGAAGCTCCAATGCCCACACAGTGCCAATGGAGATACTGAGATAACGACGTAGCACCTGGAATGTGAGTCAGCCACTTTCGGGGAGAGAATGGAAAAGTCGCTAACCACGAGAAGTTTCCTACATGGCTCCCAACTTTCCTCTTTGGCCCTGGGATCACCTGGGAGCTGTGACTCCATTCTAGATCAAGTGTATCCAAAACTTAGGGGGCAAGGGCCAGGCATCTCTCTTTCACAAATGCTGCTCGCTCAGGTGATTGGCCAGGCAGCTGGGCTCGGGAAGCAAAACGGCAGTAATAATGGCACTTTTATAAGGTTGCCCTGTGGCTTGAATGTGTCCCCAAAAAAGTATGTGCTGAAATTTTGATCCAAAGTGCAACAGTTTTGGGGGATGGGAGGTATTTAGATCCCAGGGGGCTCTACCTTTATGAATGGACTAATGCTGAGTACAAAAATCCTCAGGTGTTTAATGAGTTCTAACTCATCTGCTCACTTTCTTACTCACCCTCTTCCCTACTGCTATACAAGGGTGCATGATATGGCCCTTGCCAAACCCCAAACCTCAGTAGATGCCAGCACCATGGCCCTTGGTGACCAGCTACTACAACTATGCCAAGCACATTTCTGTTCATTATAAATTACCCAGGCTCAAGTATTATGTGGTAGTAATACTAAACAGACTAAGGTTGTCCAGAGAATGAAGTTCCTAATATACACTTAGTGCCAGATAAAGACCGTGGTACAGTACTGCAAATGGCAGCCAAGACCGTGGGATCCATGATCTAAGCCGTCTCTTAGAGAAGCTGAGGAGAAGGGCTGTCCTGGCCCAGTGAATTTCCCTGTGGGCAAGTGGAGCAATGTCCAACTTTACATTCTCAAAACTGTTGAAAACACATACATGGTGAGAGAGTGGTTTTATTTTCTCTTTATTTAATTAGAGGGAGGCCTAACTGAGAGGCAGCAACGAGGACTTCAGACAGTACTTGGAGAAGATGAATAGCACTGACCAACCCTGCCCTTCTCTTTTCTGAAAATACCAGTTCTGAAAACAGAAGGCTAAGGATCCAAAACCTCCAGATGCAAACTACAGCTATTTGGTTTGGGTCAACTTAGATAGATTCGTAAAGTTGCTCTGCTCTTCCAGGTTCCACAGTGCAGGTTGTTTCCTTACAGCATGCATTTCTTTTGCTGTATGCAAGAGCCAAGTCATTTCCCTGTACAAACTGTCATCTCATTTAATTTTCATACAGGCACCTAAGATAGATAATATTTTAAGGAAGTAAGCAAGGCTCAATAAGTTTAAGTAACTTACCCAAGATTACACAGGAAGTGAAAATATTGAAACTTAAACTCTACAAGTTTCACTCTTTATCAATATACTGTGCTACCTCACGAGATTTGGCTGGACAGTAAATCGTGGTGATTATTCTATGGCCAGTAGTTTGCAAAGGCTGACCTGCAACCAGGTTCCAATCCCCAAACTCCAGCTCAGAGCCTGACTATCACCTGCCTGCACTGCCTGACCCTGGGTTTTAGTCAGTTTTTATGTTGCTGTGACCAAAAGACCTGACAAGAACAATTTCAAGGAGGAATATTTTATTTTTGGCTCATGGTTTTAGAGGCCCACAGTTCTGGGCCCAAGCTGAAGTGGAACATCATGGCGGATGGGCATGGCAGAGGAAAGCAGCTCAGTACTGGGCAGCCAGGAAGCAGAGAGAGAATTCTGATCACATTACCAACTCTCACATTACCAACTCTCACATTCTTTTCATCTTACCTCTGAACATTCTTGCACTGTCCCACACATGAGCTCTTGGGAGACACCTCACGTCCAAACCATAACACCTTGGTTTCAGTGAAATAATAGCCTCTTTGGAGGCCCACAGAAATATCAGGTGACCTGAAGCCCCTCCAGCATCATAAGGACAGCTTAAGAAGCAGTATCACAAGGTTGGTGCAACTCTTCAAAGCTGTTCCTACTTGAGATTGCATTCCGTCCTCCAAACAAGCCTGTATCAGATGTGTTCCCATTCATTGAAAAGTGTAGCAAGAGGAACTAAAAAGTTGGGTCAACAAAGAAGCCAAGCATTTCTGCCTCCCACTCTTACCCCCTCCTTTTTTTAAACCTATTGCCTCTATTGTACATCCTTAGGGAGATCCGTACAATTTAGTGTAAGAACAGAAATCAGATGGCACATGTGTAACTAGATGGTCAGCTTCACCCTTGCAGACATTACTAATTGATTTCAGCTAAATCAGACATTACTAATTGATCTCAGAACTCTTTTCCACTAAGTCAGTACACTGCCTCAATTTTCTTTTTCACCAAGAACTCCTGAGAGCAATTGCCAATGAAATGATGCTGGTGGTACTGCAGAAAACACGTTTTTTTCCATATAGTGACTAAGAGAATGTACTTTGGAATTAGTCAAACCTAGATTAGAAGCCCAGCTCTGACTGTATGACCGTGGACATATTATTTGACTTCTCTGAGCTTTGGTTTTCTTATCAGTAACATAAAAGATTATCATCCTTCACAGGGCTATTCTTAAGTGTAGATGAGAACTGTCTGTACAGCTCTAGGTTCCTTTTTGGCACACAGAAGGTTTCTGGTAAATGCTACTCATTCACTCCCTTTCTTAACTGCATTTTTGGAATATTACTGTGTACCTACCACTCTGCTACGGGCTGGGAATACAGGAGCAAGCAAGTAAGATAATGGCACATTTTGGAGGAGAGAGCAGTCTTTGGTAAATGATTATTTATCAAACAAGTTCAGCTTGGAATGAGCATATGCAGGAAAAGTTCTGAGTGATGAAACAAGAACCTCAGAGTGGGACGGATAGCAATGTGGGGGCGTCTCAGACACTCTGCAAGCTGCACCCTCTCAAGTGCCAGCCTCTGAATCCCTAGCAGAGGGGAAAACAAGTGGCAGTGGGACCGAGGTGTTTTGATGTTCGTGATGGCAAAGGAGGCAGTTTATTCCTAGTGCTTCTCCCCCACCCTCTCCAGTTTGATTGGCTCTTTCCCTGGGGTGAGAGAAACAGCGCTGGATTCTTGTGCTCTGACGAGGCCCCTTTTAGGTCCCAGCTAATCTGCAATCAGCCTGCAATCTGCAGAGCCGGCCCAACCACCCCAGCAAATCAGCCCTGGACCCCTGGGGACCTCCTAGCACAAGGCCCCCTTCCTCTCTCAGTCCCTCCCTCCCCCATCCCTCCCCCATCCTGCTCCCACTACACAGTTCCTCCCTCCACATTCTTCTACCCTTCCCACTACTTCTTCTGTCCGAGGGTCCAGAGGCCACAGCTGCCTGGGGTGGGTCCCCTCAGCCCCCTTGATAACTACCTGCTGCAAGATCGGCTTCCCCTCCCCAACAGCAGGCTCCATAGAGACAGGGCCAAGAATCAATGACCGGGAAGGGGACACTTCTAGAGAGACGTAGTCAGGTCACCAAAGGGTAACTTTCAAGACACGTGTATTCAAAGAAAGAGCCAAATAAAGACAACCTATGTCCGTATGATGTCGACAAAGCATTTTTACAGAATCTGCCACCCTAGCAATCTGAAGAGACCTTAGGCAGGTGAAGAAGCTAGAGTCTCAGTGCCTTCAGAGTCTTGCTCAGGGCTGGTTGGCCAGAATTAAAACCTAGCTCTATTCAAACACTCCTTCTCCCTAAAATGCAGATTTTTCTTCCTTTTCATCAGTCAGGGTACTCCAGAAAAACAGAACCAATAGGACATACAGAGAGATATACAAATGGTACACAGAGAGAGAGAGAGAGAGAGAGAGAGAGAGAGAGAGAGAGAGAGAGAGAGATTGATTTGAGGAAATTAGCTCACATGCTTTTGGGGACTGGTAAGTCCAAAATCTACAGGGTAAGCCAGCAATCTAGAACTTCAGGTGAGAGTCGATGTTGCAGTTTTGAATGTGAAATCTGAGGCCAGCAGGTGGAAAACAGGCAGAATTCTTACATTACAGTCTTAAAGCAGACATTCTTCTCATGAAAACTTCAGTTTTTGCTCTAAGGCCCACATCTTATTGGATGAGTCCCTCCCACATCATGAAGGGTAATACACTTCACTTAAAGTCAACCGATTGTAATTGTTCGTCACTTCTATAAAATACCTTCATGGCAACATCTAGACTGGCATTTGACCAATCAACCCGGCGTTATGACCAAGCTGAGCTGACACCTGAAATTAACCATCACTCCCTCCTCGGGGCATTTTCTGTGTCTCTCACTTAATCCTCACATTATCCTGGTGAGAGAGCTGCTGACATTATCCCCACTTAACAAGGGAGAAGACCAAGGCTCAAGGAGAAGAGGTAACTTCTCTGATCTCTTGACAGCTTCTGTAGCTGAGCCAGGAGATTGCCTCCCATCACAGAGGATTCTCAGGGTCTTAAAGATTAAACGAGGAGAACTATGTTTAGCACAGATCTACTGAAAAAATGCAGTGAACTTAAGAACAGTATTCAAGCAATGCTTTAGTAATCTACAGCTGCCTCTCTTGGCCTCCTCCACGTCATTTAGGACAGATGCCTAGGCTCCTTCCAGAAGATTACCTATGAAGCTTGGAAGAAAAGCTGGTTGCCTGGGGACAAGGAGGAAACAGGATTCTTAATCACACATGTAACCTTTTGTGTCTTTTGCGATTTGAAATGTGACTGTATTGGTTATCAAATTAAAGAAATAAATGAGTTTGTCAACTTTCCATCTCTGTGGCAAAATACCTGAGATACACAACCTCTCAGGAGAAGGTGTTTATTTTGGCTCACAGTTTCAGTCCATGGTCACTGGGCCCCATTGCTTTGAGCCTGTGATGAGACAGAGCAGTGCGTTAAGGAGCGTGTGGTGGAGTCAAGCTGCTCACCTCCCGGTGGCAGGGAAATGAAGGCGCAAAGGGGGCCCGGGGCCCAATGTCCCCTCCAATGGCACACTTGGTGACCTAGCTTCCTTCCACAGGGTTCCACCTCCTGAAGGTCCCACCGCCTCCCAGCAGCACCTTCAGCTGAGGATCAAACTTTCAACCCTTAAATCTTTGGGAGGCATTTAACATCCAAGCCACAAAAATAAATAGAACACCAGGTTTAAAAAGAACCTCCAAGGATCTCAGACTCATGATTGCTTCATGGCACTTTGCTTTGGACACGGAGAAAAAAGATGAGGCAGATCCTCCAGCCAAGCTATTCACCAACACAGGGCTCTCAATGTCTCTGGCTTCTTCCAAAGATCTGAACCTAGAATGAAGATTTGCCACTGTTGAGAATATTTAAAGAATGTGCTTCAGGCACTGAAAACAATTCTGAGAAGAGTTTGAAAATCCTTCTGAGCAAAAGAAGAATCACTGGAGAAAGCATACATTACCCCCAAGGTGATGCTTAGAAGGACGTGAATTCACTGGGTTATGAAGTTCAAGTTCTATTCTCTTTTTTTTTTTTTCCTTCCTTTCTTTGTTCATCAGAAGTACCTGATCCCAAGTACACTCTCAGGTGCCTAATTGACTACTTACAACGGGAAAGAAGAATTGGATCTGGACTACTAAATCAAATCCCTCCCCAGTTCATGCAGGTATATACGAAGGTCCCAGGGAGTAGACAGCAGGTATTGTGCGGACCACAGGAAAAGGACTGGGTTTACCCACCCAAAGCACCCACTTTCAACTGTGTGTAAAGCTTTGTTCTGGGCAATGATCAGGACCAGATTTGGCCATAGTCCATTCGTTTACCACCACTAAATGAAGCTTTCTTTTTATGGACAAGAGAGAACTGAAGTCAGAAGAATTCTAAAGAGGAGGACTTCAGGTCTATAAGGACTAATAAGCTAATAATGGGAGACAGTCAGCAATGAAATGATCATTGCTACGGGGGGACCAGTCTCCCTCCACTGGGACGTGTTTGAGAACTTAGGTTGATTTTATACCAGTTATGTGACTGGAGGAAGTTCAAGCATTCGATGATCACTTGGAATTGATGACCTCTAACTTCCTCTCCTAGCTATGGACATGGTGGGTGAGTGACAGATAAATGGCAGACTCAGAACAACAGTTGTATCTAATCAATGCTAGATACACAGCCCTTCCTCTTTTTTCCATATTTAATCTTCCACTTCCAACATGTGCTCCATGGCACATTTTGATATTACATTTGTTTAAAAGAAATAAAAGATTTTTTCCCTTCCTTCCTTTTTTCCTCCTTTATTCTTTGATATTTCTTATGTTTTCTTCCTTCCTTCTTTGATACCCCTTTCCCTCCTTCTTGTCCTCTCCCTCTTCACCTTTCTTTCCCTCCACTCACTGCCCTCCCCCATTCTTTTACCAACAGCCCCAAATTTCTTTGGGAAATCATTATCAGACCTGTGGCTCATTTCCAGCTCCAGAATTGGAACGTCTGATCCAGGTCTGCCTGATCATTGTCATTTCACCCCTTTGGCCACAGCAATTGTTTCAGGGATGATGAGTACGTGTCATAAGACGCAGTGCAATCAGGGTGAATACAGGGACCTGTGTGGTAGCTTCCAGAAGGCAACCCCCTTTTCCATTAGACTTACATATGAAAGGTGGAGACCTGAAGATGCTGGAACCATCTTGCCACACTATTTTGTCAGGACTGAAGATTACCTGTAAGCCAGATGAACTATGGAATGGAGAGAGATTGGGTCTGGATCCTCTGGGTCAAATTTTCTTTGGATTTTTCTGTTATGCATGATAATTAATTTCCTACTTTGCCAAAATCATCTTGACCCATCTTTGGTTTTCTGTCTTTTATCACCAAAATAAATTTCAATGGATACATCTGCAAGTAGCAGCACGGACCTTGAATATGAAAGAGTTCTCAATCGGCCAAAATTCCTCATGAAAATGCAAATACTTTTGAGAGAGAGATTGATGTAGGGGCAAAATTTAAGAATTATAAGGATGGAAGGACCTTAGTAAGTCCCTTTAGGAAAACACCAATGGTTTTTAAGTTTTATTTCAACAACAGAAACTTTTTACAAAGAAAATCATGTTCAGGGTCCTAATACATAAATACATTTTTTGTTCCATTTCCTCTCTGGTTGTACAGGGTTAGTGACTTCTTCTGGCCTTTGCATATGATGTTTCCGCTGCCCAGAAAGGTATTCCTATCGCCATTGCCCACCTTCCAGTTACCCTAAGCCAGTTTCCTAGACAAATTCCTATCTAAGTCTGCATAATTCAGTTTAAATGTCTCTTCCACTGAGATGCCTCCTCTGATGTCTACGGCTGGGTGTCCTGCAATGACCTCCCACATCACCCTTTCTCACTTTAGCACATGGAACACACTGAGTCAAAAGCCACCAAATCCTATCTTCCTGCCCATTCAGAAGTCAACTCTGAAAGCACAGATTGGGATGCACTGCTGGGTGGAGACAGGATTATTTCTTAAATAAATGAGTAGTTCAATGGATGAATGAGATCTCGTGTCTCTCCCCACCCCCACCCCCATGCAGTAACCATATGCTTCTTCAGATTGGAATTTAAGATTTAATCTCAGTTTGGAATTTGAATGATAAAACAAAAGTGTTAAGAGAAGTGTTTCTCTACTTGTCCCCAAATTATCCTTCCACAATTTATTTTATTCAAAGAAAGAAGTTGATTTCTCTGTGTGAAGGGAATAGCAGTCACTTCTCTAAGTACTTAGGCAAGTGACTTCAAATTCTTCTGAGATGTAAGCTTCGTGTGAGTGGGGATTTTGTTGTCTGTTTTCTACACTTTTATTTTTTATGCCAAATAGTACTTGCCACATAACATGGATTCCATAAACCTATGTTAAATAAATGAATGGATCAGAGGGCATTGACATCAAAAAGGGTTCCTGTTTGGACATGAAGTGTCCCCTTAAAGCTCTCATGGTTTAATACAGGGATGTTTGAAGATGAATTGATTGGACATGAGAGTTGTAAGCTAATCAGCTCATCCTAGTTTGTATGAGCTGAGGGGTACCTGTGGGCAGATGGGGCATGGCTGGAGGAGGGAGGTCGCTGGAGACATGCCCTGGAAGGGTTCATTCTCCCTGTGGCCCTTTCCCCCTTCCCTGTCTCTCTGTTTCCTGGCTTCCATGAGGGAGCAGCATTTCTCTGTCGCACCTTTCCACCATGATGTTCTGCCTCACGCTGAGCCCAGCTCAATGGACTCAGCTGACCTTGGGGCACACCTCAGGAACCATGAGCCCAGGAAAAATTTTCCTTCTCTAAGTTGTTTTTGTCAAGTATTTTGGTCACAGAGACAGAAAGCAGACTAACAGGAAAGGAAACCTAAAGAGCAGATGATTCAGTATTTTCCAAAGGACTATATTCTGAAGAACTAGTATTTTGAGAAAAGAAGAATTTGGTGTCCAAATAAGTGTCTGAACAACTACATCCTATTTTCCAATTTTAATAATTCACAGTGTACATCAAACAGTAAAGACTGGTAAAAACACTCATTTAAGCTCGCTTAGCTATGAATTTTCTAAATTTAGTTGACCAGAGGACAGTTTTGTTGGTTTGTTTGATGTCTTTAGTATGATATTCACAGAACTAACATACCTCGGAACACACTTTAGGAAATGCTTCCCTGGACCAATTCACTCATTTCTCCAAAGACTCACCAATAGTTTACATCTATATAATGTTTTATATTTCAAGTGATTGCCTTGCTACTGTCTCCTTAAAGCCTCACACAACTCTAAGAGATCACTCAGATAGTATCCTATTTTGGAGACAAGGAAATAGAGGTCCAGGAGGATTATGGGATTTGCTCAAGGTCACACAGCTAGTTAGTGACAGAGATGAGAAAGGAGTCCAGGCCTCAAATTCATCCAGTTATCACCAATTAACACCTTAGCAGGTGTGTATCCAATCTTCTTTCCAGATCAGAAAGTAAGTTGAAAGCAGTATCTTTTGCAAAGAAACTTGAAATAGATCATTTTTTTTCTGAAGAAACACAAATATTAAAAACATAAGAATTCTTAATCAGAATATGGGTCAATTGTCTTCCTTGCTGACAACTGCAGAAGATCAAGGACCATCATGAGTACCCTTACTACCTGCCACATGTCTTTTTCTCCATGAATGTGTCTGGAGGTGGCACATCATGGCACACGTGCCATTATGGTGGCTCCCTTGGCCAAAACAGAGATGTCTAATTTATTACCACCAACAGAGCCCAGGCATGGCCTGGGGTTTTTTCAACCGAGCACTTCAGGCACCACTGTTGACAGATCAGCATTGACCCAAAGTTGAACCCAGTCTGCTTCCTCCTCCGACTTTCTCTGCCTCTGGTTTCCACCACCCAGCGTCTGTAAATTTATTCCTCACAGTGTCGTGTTCCTTTTTCATGGCCTGGAGTATGCAGCTTTCAAATTTCAAAGAATCAATGCTTATTTTTCTCACAATTCAATGATACATATGTAAGTGAAAGTGCTTTGGAGACAAAGCACTATGGAAAGCATTGGTACTGCGATTATTACTCTTCTGATTCATCTGTCTAGACTGGAGTCAGCATGCTTTATCTTTCTGTTTCTACTTCTAATTTTGGTCCAATTGTTCTAACTATTGGATGCTATATCTCAAGTGGTCCCAAATAATTAAAAAAAAAAAAAAAAACTCGACTAAAGCAGACTTATTTAAAATAAAGCTTGTATCAATGCAGCACTAGGTACCTTAGCATTTGCAAAGGTTTAAAGGAAAGGGTAGCTAAGACACAAAATGAGGAGCAAACAATTTTCTGTTTAATTCCAACCGTCTCAGTCTTTTTGAGCTACTGTAACAAAAACTCTTGATTTTGGGTGTCTTACACAGCAAATAAGTTCTCATAGTTCTGGAGGCTGGGAAGTCCAAGATCAAGGCACAAAGGGTCTGTTCCCTGGTTCATAGACAACCATCTTCCCACTGTGAACATGTAGGGCAGAAGGCATACACATCTCTCTCAACCTTCTTTCAGAAAAGCACTAATCCCAGTGCCTAATCACTTCTCCCAAACCTCCCCTCCCATACCTTGGGGCTTAGGATTTCATGTATGAATTTGGGAGAAACAAGTGTTCAGACCATTCGCCAACTGTCATTGGGTTGAGCACCTCTTTCAGACCCAGGCAAGAAGGGTCCTGCCCACAGGTCTGCACTCTAGAGTGGCCTGCTCACTCCCTACTCTGACCACAGCTCTCCCCATGGCAGGGGCTTTCCCAGGAGCTGAGGGAACCTGCCACCCAGAATCCCCAACCACATGCTCCACATGAAGTACCAGCACCCTGGCATTTCCTGCCTCGGTGACTCCAGTTCACTCCTGGGGACCGTGCAGTCCTCTTCCCAAGAAACCACACCCCTGATGAGGTGTGGTTGGAGCCTGGATGTGGGGCTGCAATACATGCTTGCCTGCACACACAACCTGTGCAGTGCAGGTTGGAGTTAGGAGTGGAAAGATCAGCAGGAGGCAGCCAAGTCGCCCCATGTTCCATCTGGAGACCTCAAGGAATTTGGGATTCTCAATTCAAGCATGACCTTCCAGAGCATAGAGGCATGGAATATGGGTTTTCTTGCTTGATTTCCATATTTTAAATATTCATACCTCTGTATGCAGGCCTCCATTTGTAGATTCTTTCACTCTGGGCCCCCCAAATTTTAAGACATGTACCTGATTGTTTTTTCTGGAACTTTCAGTTTTCCAACAGCCTTATCTGATTTTTTTTTTCATGAGATTCATCATTAAGGTCAAGCTAACGTATAATCCCAATTCTAAATGGAGTGTGCTATAGTGACTTTGTCTCCACACAGCCCATTAATAAACATTCACTTATTTACCCAGAGGATTCTTCAGCTTTATGACTTTAGCAGTTTAAAGTTTACTAGATGATTTGTCTTTTTCTCAATCAAATGATATAATGCAGATGGAAGTTGACTTCTAAACTGCACAGTGCTAACTGTTCAGATGCAAGAAATTTTTATTTTTATCTTCCCCAAAAATTTACAGAAAGGAAAAGCTGTAATTTCCCACCCCATGGTGTGACTGGGGCTGAAGTGATTTCATTTGTGATTCTGATCAGAAGCATAGGAAACGAATGACTTGTCCAATGCCCTGGTTTGCCCGTAGTCTTTCCATAAATTTGTTTATTTGGAATGCCCAGCACTGAAGGCACACATGTGCTTTGGGTAAACGATTTTGCTCACGGAAGATAATGTGCACAAAAGTCATAAGTGACACTAGCAAATGTGTGTCCTTTGTATATTTCTACCTTTCCAGATTGTCTCCAAATATCTGGGCAGGGGCTCAACTTTCCCTGAAGCCTGAACGCAGACCGGGGCTGAGAAGAGCTCATCACTGCCAACCCATCAATCAAAACCAAGTGGGCACCCATGGGAGTTTCCGGGGGCCAACACACTTCACAGAGCAGGAGAGACCGAGATGGAAGGAAAGCGCTTGCTGAAGGACGTGATTCTCTTATCCAGAAAGTGAAGCAAAGCCATGATAGAAACCCAGAGAGGACAAAATTTTATTCTGGTTTATGGTTCCCACGCTCTCTTCCTGTCACACCTTTCAACACACACATTGATGAGCAGGCCATGGACAGGAAGGGCTGCCATTCTCAAAACTAGCTGGTGCCTATTCATCTCTCAGGCCCCTTAGTTGACAGACATTTGCTTCATCTATGGATTTTCATTAAGCAGCTACTATGTGCTGGCATCTGTTCCAAGCATTGGGAATAGCGGTAAATACGATGAAAAAAGTCCTTGCCCTTATGGAATTCATATTTAATAACATTCTGTTACTCTTGGAAGAGCGGCCTCCTTGAGATGCCTCTCCCAAGTTCTCACGTCTCTGCTCGTAATTCCTCCCTGAAAAACTTTAAACAATAAAATAACTCAAAAAGAACCTTTTTTGTAAAAGTTCACATTTTAAGTGCTACCCAGAAAATAAATCAGGCGGTAGATCAGGAGGGGATGCTAGCCTAGGCGAGGTGGAAAGGGAAGGTTTCCCTGAGGATGTCACATTGGAACTGACTCTTGAGTGAGAGAAGTGGGCAGCAGTCCTCAGAGGGAGGGCTCCTGCAGAGCGGCTGTGCCCGGGTGCCACCCGCTGGGCGACACACACCCATCCTGCCCACAGAGCACATTGCTCCCACTGCAGCCTCTCCCCCAGTGCCACCACCACAGCCTCTAGCTTTCAGAGCCTCCCAGGCAGGGGATGCACCCCTCATAGCTCCAGGTACTTATTCTTGCATCTCTCTTAATTGCCCAGAAGTGGCCCTGGTGATGGGGCTCTTCACTCCTAAGATGTCCCTTCATTTAATCCCACCATCTCAAAGTTCTGATCTTTCTCTTACACACACTGATGGTAAGTGTAGGAAGGAAAACTCGTTTTTCCTCTTTCTGTAACTTCACTTCTATGTTTTTCCAGAAAGGGCAGGTACTTATCAATCACTGCTCTGTTCTGGAGACTCAGTGGAGCCTCTTAGAATCCAATGAAAGTCGATTTAATATCTTGGAACATTGGTCCGTGCACTTCAAGGAACTGGATTTTATTCCATCAGTGGTCCCCAAAGAGTGGCAGGATCTTCTTTCCTTGCCAGGAGAGATACTGTCACATATAGAGAAGCTGGTCGACTCCTCTGGGCAGACAGGGCCATTAGGTCCTTCTTCCAAGTCCCCTTGAATGTACGACTGGACATCTCAGCAGGAAGAATATTAGAATCTTACATTAATAATTTTTGCACTGAGCTTGGGCAGGAGAGTTAAGGAACGGACAGTGGGTGTTTACTCGTATAGAGAGAGCTCAGTAAATACTAACCCCTTTGGACTATGGTGAATTCCTTTTCAGACCGGCAAGAGACTGTGAACCTCTACATCACTGTACATTATTCTTCATCCTTCACACTAATGAGGTTTGCTTAAATTAGACAAATACAGATGTGCATATCTTTTCAGACTTTCTTTAGGGGAAATGAGTTTGGGGCATTTTGTCTGCACAATTGGACATGCTTCAACTCTGGCTTTTGCCAGATATTCACTTTGAGAAAATTGGAAAGGATTCTATGTTATATAAACTTTTCAGAGTAAGGCATTCCTTCAAGATCAGAGAGGTCACCACAGCCACCATCCCATGAATGTGAACCATCATCTGGATCCAAGGTTGCATGGCCAGGAAGGCGTATGACCAATCAGAGCACAGCATCCACCTGGCTGCTGGCCAAGCACAGATATCTAGAGATGTTTGTTCACACAGTGATCCAAAATCTGGACTTATCACTAGTCCTTGTGAATGGAATACTTAATAAGCCACATAAGCCCATCGAAGAGTGACTCACCATGGTTAATGACCAACAATAAAATAATACCGTATAACCCATTGCATAAATGTCTACAAGTAGGAAAGAATCTGACAAGGTCAGAATATTATAATCAAATCATGCAAACAGAAAAAAACAGTGGCTTTCTCTGGAAGAATTCCATTCGCCACCTGCCTGGCTTTTGTGTAGGTCTTGCCAGCTCCAGAGAGGCCTCAAGCCCCAGGCCAAGAGGAAAACATTTGTATTTATTCATTCAGTTATTTCCTATCAGACAGCAAAGTGAAAGGCATATTTTGACCAGTGATAACATTTGAAGTCAGGAGAAGGGTGAAAAATCTCAAGTGAGTAATCTTTAGATCTTAGGCTATCTGAAGAAGTCTCCTTAAACATCAAAGGGTAAAGTCACTTCTCCCAGGCCACACAGCTAGTGAACTGCAATGATCAGCATTTTGGGGCCCAAATTTCTAGTCAAGCGCTGCTTTCTGCTCTCTCTCTCTCTCCCCTCAACCCCACATCTTTTTCTGGTAAATAGTGTTCATTTCTTAAAACAGTTTTCCATTTCCAGAAAAAATCAAGCAGATAATAGAGTTCTGCCCCTACACGGCTTCCCTTATTAACATCCTATATGAATGTGGTGTATCTATTACAATCAATGAATCAATATGGACATACGTTAATTAAGCACATAGTTTACTTTAGTGGTCACTTTTTGTCTAATATGGTTCTGTGGGTTTTGATGAATGTGTAATATCAGGTGTCCATCGTCACAGTGTGATACTGAGTATGAGATCTCATCTTCCATACGAGGTTTCACTGCCCCCAAAACCACCACTCTTCATCAAGTGGTCCTTCCTAGATATCACGGGGCCACTCTTAATGAAAGCCCAGATGTTTTTCTAAGTTAATTGAAAAGTCATGATGACCCCATCCCTGCTCTGGGTTTCACCCTCATCCCAGGTTAGGGACTGAGACTTGTATCACTGTCCCCTGAAGATGTGCTCTGCCCTCCCCTGGGCTCTGAAAGACCCTCCACAGCATCAGCAGAGCCACCTGCTCAGGGGCACATGCCCTCTTCCCAGAACCTCCCTTCTAGAATTCAATCTCCCATTATTTCAGATGCACTCACTACTTTGTAAATACTGCCTTTGGGGAATAGAACAAGAGCAGCTTCTCTTCGGCATATTAAAAAAACAGCCCCTGAATTAATCACACTAATGGGGAAGGCAATCAATAAAAGTAATTATCACACATAAACTCAAGAAAATAAACAACTTATTTACTGAATAGTTTGCTTTGCTACTAGGGGTTCGACTTCAAAGAACCATAATTTCATCAAGGTTCAGGCTGCACAAATGAGGACAGGCCAGAAAGGAGCAGACAGGTCCCTTTCTAAAAGGGACCCTGGCCAAAGTGGGAAAAGCTCCCAGGATACAGCCTCGGGCACATGCTCCAGGAGCGAGTGCAAGTTGACAGGAAGCGCTCTGGCAGTGTGTATCCAGAGACAGAAATGTTCAGATCTTGTCATCCAGAAATTCCATTGCGAGAGAATTTATCTAAGGAGATAATCAGAGAGGTGCTTGAAGATTTTGCTGAAGAATGTTCAGATTTTTATCATACAATGGAGAAAGAGAACAGAAGGGAACAGTTTAAGAGCCAACAAAGGAGAGGTCCCTGATGTTTTGGGTTATTTGTGTGTGTGTGTGCGCGCGCGTGTGTGTGTGTGTGTGTGTGTGCGCGCTAATCAAATCCCTTTCCCACAGAGGCAAAGGACCCCGCCAGGAAGTACTCATGGGAGTCAGGACCCTGCTTCTCACCAAAATCACGTGAAAATTTTCTTGCCACTGCTTGTCCCCTGGAAGGCAGGGCAGGACACATTATCAAGATGTTCCTTCTCAGTGCATTGAAAGCTAAACAAATAATGCAAAAATCCTGGAGACAGATTGATTTTTATGGTAGTCCCAGCTAAGGGTCCCACTGCCGAGACCGTCTTGATTTCTTCTTTCTTTCTCAGCCTATTTTCCCAGCCCTCCTATAGATTCTCTGGCTGCTTAGGATGATTCCAGTCAATTCCTCTTCCAGTTAACCAGGGTTGTTTTTGCGTCCTACAAACAAAAATTGAAACAGACACAAAGAGAATTATCAGACACATTATGAAATTATCCAATACCATGAATCTATCAGAACTCATGTTTTCAACACATAAAGAGGGAAAAATGACATGCAACCTATATAGATTATAGTTCTATAAATTTATGTGTGTCTATGTAATTATTATTAGCTTATCTAGATGTTTGGTAAATCTGTGGGGGGGTCTATATGTGCATAAAAAAAACAGAAGAAAACATGCATAAATTTTAACATCTCTTATCTGCAAAGAAAGATGACAGGTGATACAGGATGGAACCATTTGGGGTTCAGATTTAGCTTATCTCTCACCTCTTCCAGAAGGCCTTCCCCTGTCTGAGGTAGGCTCCTTCCTTCGCATTTTGAGAGCACTAATAATCCCACCTCATAACACTGAATGGTGATTGCCCCTTTGATTTATCTTCCTCCCTGACCATTTCTTATTGCCTTCTCCCGTGTCTTACACAGTGCATGCTCATAGTAGAAATGCAGCAAAAATGTGTAAAATGAGAGCATACAAGAATTACTGATATAATAAGGAAAACTGATTTAGTCAAAAGAAATGGGCCCAAAGATATTCAAATGAAAAATAAGACAGACAGAACACTGTTACTTTACAGTAAAATGGGCAGATGTTATGTTGTCCCAGTGTATTAGATGGGTGTAGATAGATAAAATGTGGCCTTTTCCTTGGTCTGAATCAGTGCAATAACCGTCTTTGCTCTCCAGTTTTACTTTGCTTCCTGAGCTATTGCCTGTTCATCCAGCAACCAGCCTCTGAGTGCGTCTTCTGAGATTATCATCAGCTAAAGATCGCATTGTCTTTGGACAATTTTCCTACGCTGTGACTCCTCACCACATTTTCAACACTTTTCTAGCTCCAGACAAGCTACAGACTGTTAATTTATCCTTGCCTTTGCCTTGCCCAAGGAAATTGAAAATAAACTTTAATTTCCTAGTGGAGGGTTGTGGGCACTTCATGTGTTTCAGAGAAAAAGAATAATTATTGTTTGATGGAATTAGGGAATATTAGAAAAGTTTCTGAACTTAGTGAAGTTTATATGGCAATTGATCACTTGTCTATCTAGGTAGAGGTCATTCCGATGAGCACAGGCTTAGTCAATATCTGAGGTCTGTTTGTTACCTGACTTCAACCTGTCAATCACTCCTGGTAACCATATTCACAGACTTTGGGTCTGAATATTGAATTCGATCAGGAGTTTTTAACCAGTTATGTAGAAGACGTTGAGACCATTCTCATAGTTAGTTACTCTCAGATGACACAAAATGAAAGGGAAAACTTCCTTTTAGGGAAAACCAGCAATCTCTGGGAGAAAAATAAACAAGGGTGCTTTCAGGATATCAGAAGCCCGAACCTGGGCACCTGGAGGCAAAGGAAGGGCAGAGAAATCTCTGGCTATGTACAACTGCCAGCAGGACTTTAATGAGAGTTTGGTTCTTTGGAGTTGCTCAGTGAAGTCTTAAAATGAGCCCAACTATGATATGGAACCAACTGGAAAAAGCAGACAAACCGTTATTTCTGGGAGGGGAAAAAATAAAACATTAACTTTTAACAACTTGGGTTTTTTTGTTTTGGCTTTTAAACCTTCTTTAGAATACAGTTTCTTCGGGAAACTCTTTTTATTGTAAAAAATATATAAAACTAGCAGCAAAATAATAGTTAAGAAGTATTGATTTTGTGCCTACTGTGTAACAACATGAACGTGGAAGTAAACATGAAAGAAATGGTCTCTACACGAAAACACACACGTGTGTGTGTAGCATCTTTTTTTATCATTTTTTTTTAACTCTTTGCAATTTTTACTTGTAAGAAAATGTCTTCTTCTTTATTTTTCCATATTTCTACATGATCTTCATGGTCAACAAGTTATTTCTGACAAGTGACCGTTTCCCTCTGTAGGACAAATTATTGCTATTGTAAACAACACTGAGAACACTTTCACGGCATGTAGCAATTTTTCCTTCCATCATAATTGTCTCCTGGAATAAATCCTCAGGAACGAGATCCGTGGGTCCCTGAGGAAGGTAAATATGGCAGAGGCGTACCATGATGCTCTATTTCTATATGACACCATCAAGTTTCACTTTATGACTTACGGTGCTATTTCTGCCTGAGTCCAGATGCCACTTGAGAACCTTTCGAAACACCCCCAAGTAGTCTCTAGCATTTAGCCACTAGAACCATTCCTGGCAAACAAATGTATGAGTTTGCCACACCCAAAATTAGCCTTGGAGATATGTCAGAGGAAAATAACACTTTCATTTGCTTCTTCTTCCTAGGAAATTAGTGGACTTCCCTGTAACTGAACCAAATTTCCCTGTGGTTCCCTTGATCACGTTTGAGTTTCTAGATGTTCCATACCTCCCTCCACATCTGTGGTGTTCCATTACAGCTCACCGTGCCATGACTGCATGTCTGAATTCAGCAAATAGCTCCAGGACTTAAACATAAGTGGCAGACTTCCTTTGGCTAAAATCAGCAACCTTCCTACCAATTCAGTGACCACCAGTCCTGGGAAAGAAACCCCCTCAGTGGAGGGAAAAAGAGGCCCTGGCACTTTTGTTCTTAAGTTACAGAAAATAATTAAAACCAGGAAGATTCCAAAGATCCCTAACCCTATCTTTCCCACCAGGAAGCATCCACTGACCTTCGCTCAGGAAAAGGTGAGGTTAGCTCTTGCAGACACTTTTCAGGCAGTCAAGACCTGGCTGATGCCATTATTAATCTCTTCCGAACACACCTAAAACCTCCAGCACCCTAAGCAAGTCTTCTGAAGACACTGCCTTCTACACCAGAAAGACTATGTTCTGTCCTCCCCAGATTGGGGGACATTTTCTACTTTGGTCTCATAACCCTCTCCTCTGGTTCTTTGCTCATGGCCTCCCTACCTCATACTCCACCCTAACCCCAACACTGTTTCTCTCTCTCTCTCTTTCTCTCTCTCTCACACACACACACACCCCTCCGTGCATAAACTCACTGCCCGCCTCATTATTCTTTCCAGGTGGGTCTGATGAGATTGTCAATTCCCTCCCATCCCTCTGAATGATTATATAGACTGGTCGGTTCAAAGAATGGCCACAGGAATCAGTCTTTCTAGAGTTGTCGGTCCTCTGAAATGGGGTGGGGGGATTCAGTGTTTCTCCCAAGTTGGCTAGGCTTGGCTAGCATGAGCTTGGAGGTGACTTTGGCCATGTCCCTTTGCGCTCTGCCAGAGGTGGAAGCTCATTTGCAATGTAAGAGGAGGCTAAATGCAGAGGTGGGACAGGGACAGGTGAGCCCAGGTGGCAGATTTGATGGTCTGGATCTAATAAGGCCAAGAGAAAGGAACAAAATCTAAGGCCTTTCTTTATTCCAAAGCACCTAGAGTTTGCCCCAACACAAAAGGGTGATGATAGTGTGGTGGATAATTTTATGTCTCAAAACAACTGGGCTAATGGCTGCCCAGATATCTGTTAAAACATCATTTCTGTGTGTGTGTGTGTTTCTGAAAGAGATTGGCATGTGCATCATGTGCATCCCCAGACTCAGTAAAGAAGATTTCCCTCACCAGTGTGGGCTAGCACAGGCTACCCACTGAGGACCTCAACAGAACAAAATGGCAGAAGAAGTATGAATCTTCTCTCTACTTGAGGTAGAATAACCATCTTCTCTTGCCCTCAGACGTGGATACTTCGAGTTCTCAGGTCTTCTAATTGCTTCTGTTTCTCTGGAGAAGCCTTGCTAATTCAGTTGGTATGATCACTCTGAGAAAGATCCAGATTGCTAGTGTAGCTTCATTGGTGAGGTGGGGTGAGAGGGCAATGGTCTCAGGTAAGGCCAACTGATCTCTCGAAGCTGGAAATGCAAACTTTTTAACAGAGGCCTGCATGGAATACATCAACAGCAATGTTGTTTCTCACAGGCCTCTAGGGGGACATTTTTTTGAAAGTTCACAAATTTGGTTATCCACAAATTTTAGTCATATCCCCTAAACACTCCTAAATTCCCATCAATAACTTTCTTTCCCTAAGAAGGCAATTTTGCTGAAATGCCAGAATCAGATGTTTTCTTTTGATAGTAGGCAAAGTGATTAATAAGCAGTTGGACTAATCAGTCAATTGGGTGTACTCGCCTCTCACTGACGTTCCCCCACCCTGCCCTTGTGCACACAATGCTCCTACGTCAGCATCCCTACCATTGACTCCGGGGACATCCAGGTTTTTACAGTTGTGTCACCTGTCATCCAAACCCCACGTGTGGATGTGGGATAGCTTGCAGAGATGACTTATTGAAAAGTGGGTTGAGAGCTTCCACATTTGGTATACGACTTTTGGATGTGGTTCAGTTATTAGTCAAGTGTACACAGAAGTTCTATTGAGATTTATTTTTCCCTTTGTCAGTAATCCCTCAGCAGGCCCAAGTTTTATGAGGTAATTTCAGGGGAGTAAAATTTAAGCACTTCCAGATCGCATCATTTATTTGTATTCCTCTTCATGACAGTTACTAATTGATTCAGAATTTCCAGCCAACACCCCCCTGGCAATGATATTCCACGATCATACTACAGGGAATGTGTTTGCTACCGAGGGCACTGTTTTAACTACAGCAGTTCAGATGGGCTGGGTGGAGGAGATGGAAACAGCCCCTCCTCTGTGAAGCCTTCTCTCACCTCCTTTTCCTTTCGAGCGTCTCCTTGGAGTCATCCTTTGCTGCTTCTCATTAAGAAGTGTTCCCTAAGCAACCACCATGAGTCAGATACTACGCTCGGTGTTATGAGGATGGTTTCCCCTTCTCCCGGAAGGACATACTCCTGTCCCTCTCTCCACCCCTTACTGACTCCTCTACATGGAAGAGGAAGGCTGAGCATGCCTCGACTTTCCACTACCAGCAGTGATGCTCCTGCTGGCTCTCCTGGCTCATCTGCAGCCAGTGGTTGAGGTAGGCTCACCTTCCCTGCAGCTTGCTGTTGGAAAACTGGCTCAGGGTCTGCTCCGCGTCTCCATTCCGTCTGCGCATGCCTGGCACGTAAATTCCAAGACTTAGATTCCGGATAAGAGGGAAATGCCTTATTAGACTTGAACCTAAGACACCTGTTCTCTTTCAGTATACTAGAGCATGTTTTCTTCTTTTAATTTATTTTCTTTCTTCTTTTGAACCTGGATATTGGTCATTGGCTTGGCTCTTAGGCTGGTGGCTCCCATCTAGAAGTGGAGCCTGGTCCGGTGGCCCTCCCTTGGTTAGGCAGGCCAATCACAGGCAACATTGCTAATTGCATCCTTTCTTATTAGAGTGACAGACAGTCATAAGACTGTTAGCCCGGAGCTGAGGAAATGAATCCATCTGAAACTCAGCTGTGATAGTCTCATCTGGGCCACCAAAGCTCCGTGGAGAGGGTAGGGTTTCCCCTGGGAGAAATGGTGTTCCCGCTAATGGTCATCCTGGGGGAAAAAAAAAGTCCTTCAGGTCATCCTGAAGGACCTTGGGTCTCTGAATGTATTTTTGAACCTTTTTTATTACCACTGCATTGTCTTTGTTTTTTCAATGTTTTCTTTACCCATCAATTTATTTTGGTATCTGCATTTCAAGGTAGGGACTATCCTCAGGATTTGGCTACTCCAAGAGAAGCCTTTGAGCACTCATTCGCTTACAAGAGAATACTGAGTAGAAAGGACCCAGAACTCCACTGGAGATACTCAAAGGGCAGAGGCTATGAGGTTTTTCTCTGAGAACAACCAACCATCCCACCTGGAACCTTCTACCACATGGATCTCCTTCCACGTAGGACCAGCCGTCATATCTGGGCACTGAATGGCAGAAGGAAGCTGGGGCCCAGGTTCAATGTAGACGCTGTCACTCGCACCCTCTATGTTTAGTGAAGTGCACGTGACATACTCTATCCCTTTGCTCAATTGGGTCTCAGTTGCAACCTCTCCAGAGAATTTTGCCTTCTGCTGGGGTGAGGGAAGGCCAGCTGCCTGGCTGCTCAGGCTGGGAGATGAGCTCTGGGGATCCTTCACTGTTTCGACAAGTGCCCGCAAAGGCTTGGTCCCCAGCATGGTGCTATTAAGAGGGGGTGGAACTTTATGAGGTGAAGTCCAGTGGGAGGTCCCGGGTTATTGGAAGTATGCCATAAAGAGAACAGTGGGGCTCCGGCCCCTTTTTCTTCCTCTTTTCACTTCCTGACTCCTGTGTGAGCCTGTTTGTTCTACCACAAATTCCCACAGTGATGGTCTATCTCTCTGTGGGCCCAAAAGCAGAAGGGCCACCAACTGATCATGAATGAAAACCTCCAACACTGTGATTCAGAAATTAACTTTTTCTTTGAACATGCTTATTAGTTCAGCATTGTGTTAGAGTGATAGGATGCAAACTAATAAAGACTCTAACTGTTCCTTAATCAGAACTTTAAACCCATCCCCCGGGTCCAAGCCAACGCACAGCCTGGCTTATAGAGGAGCCCGAGGCCTCTAATTGCTGAGCCTGCAGAACTCTGTGGGGTGAGTCAACTTACTCTTTAAGGCCTCCCTTCCCTCCGCCTCACAGGCTCCTGGGTTTTGCCTTGACTCGCTGTTTGAGAAGACCCTTGCCGCTCCTGCATCCCCAAATTCTGTCCCGTTAACACCCCTAATTGTCCCACTTTCTTTGTCTTGATGGGTGTCTGTCCACTCTTCCACCTTTAAGTGGAAGCTTTCAAGGGAAACTTTATTTCTTAGGTTAAAGCTTCTTTATTTTTTTAGGTTGTTTACTTACGTTAAAACAAATCTCTCTTATTTATTTCTTATTATAACTAGGAAAAGTAAACATAAGAACTTCTCTGAAATCTTATTAGCTTGGGCCACATATTTTCTCAAAATAATAAAGTAGGTTACACGGGAAGTACCATCTCTGTGTCTTTTTTACATTAGAATCCATCCCAGGCCCTGGAAAGGGCTGAAGATGCTCCTGTTCCGAGTCAGAGGATGACAAAAAGCAGGAACTCCGGAAGTAGCAGAGGGACAAACAGAGAAGGGCCTGGAGGGAACTGGTTGGGGAGGAGTCTCCCAAATGGACCCGCCCCCCCCTCCATGGGCCTTCCAGGGTCAGGCCCTGCCCAGTACAACAAATAGCGTTGTCATGAAATTCTCTCCAACTGAGAAGTGTTCAGAAGCCTAGCCAGTGAGGAGCCCACAGAAATCGACAGCACAAAACCCTCTCCAAACCGGAGAAAAGTCCCTGGAAATCGGCCAGGATGGGCTGTGGCCGCTGATCCACCTGCTGTGGCCATTGGAAAGGGCAGGACACTCGGAAGGGGGCCGAGGATGACCCCACAGCCTCCCTTAGCTTCCTCGGCCTCCCCGTTTCTCTAGATTTCATTTTCTTGTTTCTTTCCCCACCAGTCTCCACTAGTCCTGGTGAGATCATGAACACTTCATCTCATTTCTTTTTGCTTGGCTTCCCTGCTCCTAGGTGCTTAGGTAGAGGCCAAATCTGAAATCCAGTTACCTTATTCCTTTGACTGTTGTTGGAGAAAAGACAAACAGAGAGGTTCTGAACCCCATTATTGCCCAGCCCCGTTCCCGCCAGCCTCGGGTCTGCTGGAATGCACCGGCCCCCTCCAGGGAGGGCTTCCTATTCATATTCATCAGACACTATTTGCTCTCTAATCCTCTTAGGCTGAGACGTGGTTTTGCCACTCATTGCGGCATGAAAACACACCACAGTAACTATGTACTTAAGAGCGTGTGTTCTTGGCCCTTGATTCCGAACCAGGAAAGGAAACCAAACAATGATCAACTCATAAAATGAAATGCCCAAATTAGATTTTGTTCTTCCCAAGGCTCAGCCCCCGGGATTACGATGACTAAAGCGAAGAGTGGATGCAGTTCGAGGATTTGAGGTCCTGGGGGAAGGTTCTGGCTCTGGCCACAGGTCAGATGGTCAGAAACCCAAAGACAGGGCCTGCTGGGAGGGCCCTGCCCAGTGCTAACGCAATTCGGGGCTGTTTGGAAAGCACCAAAGTGCTTTTCTCAACCAATTCCATGAGAAATCTGCTGGAGCAGAGCCCAGGGGTTTGGTTTTTTGGCCCCGCTTGCTCTTAGTAACGGTGGCCCCATTACTCAACTGAGCTGAACGTACACCAGACTCAACACCCTCCGGGGCAGGAGAGGGCCAGGGGCAGAGGGAGGAAGGTTGAGAAGGGACTTCTGGGGTTCTGTGTTTTTATCTGGGTACCAGTTCCTCAGAGTTATTCGGTTTGTGCGAATCCAGCAGGTTGTACATTTAATGTGTGCACTTTTACATGTGCATTAGTCTTCAATGAAATGTATTTAAATACTTACATCAGTGACTCTTACCCTTCTAGAGTCACAGTGTCCTTTGACAATCTGATAAAGAAAACAGCCCTCTCCCTAAGAAATCTCATACACGCCTAAATTTGGGAGACTTGGGGTTTCATGGCCTCCCTGAAGTCATGGACGGAGAAGGCCCTGGAAAGAGGCTCTGCCTCTGTGGTTCTCTGCTCCTCCCCTCATTCTCTCCCCTTCTCTACACAGCTGTGGGTTCCAGCTTTGCTTCCTGGACAAGTCAGGGTTGTAGCTGTCGTCTTTCAGTAGCTGCCTGCTGGACATTTCCATACTGCCAACCTGACCATCTCTGAGCTCTTCGTGCCCGGTCGATCCTGGACACCACTGCACCCATTGTGACAGGTGTCTTCTCACTTCACTGCCTTCTCACGACCAACAGGAACACGTAGGAGCACCCGGTGCCAGACTGCAGAAGCTTTGTGTGAAGTTCCCTTGCTGGTCTCCCCAACTCCATCTGACACCCTTCTCTAACAGTAAGCTGCAATTCCAGGGAAGCTCCCAGTCCATCGATCCATTCCTGCCTCCAACATCCCACTTCTCTCAGCCAAAAATCTCTCTCTTTTTGTGAAGCTTACAGAATACTACAGCCACAATCCTGTCCTCTCCAAGAACTGTTTCTCCACCAAAAATGGTCTCCCCTCCTTTAAACTCTCTAGCACTCTTTTCTCTATCTCCAGTCTCCTTGGCATGGTCCCGTACCATTCATTCATTCATTCACTCGTTCATTCATTCACTCACTCATTCATTCACTCACTCACTAATTCATTCACTCACTCATTTATTCATTCACTCACTCATTCATTCACTCACTCATTCATTCACTCATTCACTCACTCATTCATTCACTCACTCATTCATTCACTCACTAATTCATTCACTCATTCATTCACTCACTCATTCATTCACTCACTCATTCATTCATTCTATCACTTTTTGCTGCGCTCCATCCATTTTGATTGCTACTATAACTAATCACGACAAACTTAGTGGCTTAAAATAAGCATAAATTTATTTTCTTACATTTCTACAAGTCAGATGTCCAAAAATGAGTCTCACTGGTCCGACCTCAAGGCAGATGGGGCTGCATTCCTTTCTGGTGGCTGTAGGAGAGAATCCACTCCCCGGCCTTGTCCAGCTTCCGGTGGCTGCCTGAGTTCCTTGGTTCTGGTCTCCTTCCTTTATCATCAAGGCCAGCAATAGAGAGCTGAGTCCTTCTCACCGGGCATCTCTCTGACCCCCTCTTTCCCTTTTATAGACCTTTATGATTGCAGTGGGTCCGCACAGAGAATCCCACGTTAAGGTCAGCTAACTGGCAACAGTAATTCATTCGACAACCTAAATTTCGCTTTGCCTTCTCAGGTAACATATTCACAGATACCAGGGACTGTGATATGAACACCCTTGGGGAGTCATTATTCTGCCCCACCATAAATTCAATTGCACTTTCTTCTCTCTGTCTGATTTTATCAAATGGTGCTCTGTGATCCATCCATCCATCCATCCATTCATTCACTCACTAATATTATAGTGAACATCTGTTGTTTTCTGATCCAGCATCTTTTTACACCACATCTCATATAATATCCTCCATTCCCCCACGGAAATCACTGCCTCGCTCACTATCAGGCTGTTACTTTGTGTGAGCTCCAGAGAAGGAAATCGTCAGTGCAACGCCACTCCTGGCCACAGAGAGTTCTTCAGGGATAGGCACGTGGCCGAATCAGAATTGGATTTTTGGTGGAACTCATGGGAAAGAGGCATGTATTCTTTGCTACCGAGCTTGTTTAGGAAGACGAGGATTTGCAGGTGCCAAGAACACCAGGAGAGACCTGGAAATGAAGCCGATCCTAGGAAAGGCAGATCTGAACGAATATGGATGCCATCGTTGAGCCCCTGGTCAAACCACACCTGAAAGCAGATCAGTCTCTGGGATTTTTCAGTTTTGAGATCTACACATTTCTTAATTAAACCAGGGTATATATGTTCATTGTAACTGAAAGGGCTTTTGTTCATTCACTCCTTTCTGCAGGAAATTCACGCTGCCTAGCTTTGTGTCAGACACTGTACACGGGAGATGTAGTCATGAAACCGCATGACCCTGCCTTCGCAGAGCTTACGGGCCCGCGGGGAAGGCTGACCCAAGATTGACGAATTTTAAAGTAATATTGCTATGAGGATGGAGATTCTGAAAGCATTTAGAATAAACAGATTCCCTAAAATCTGGGATCAGGTAACAAGACAACGGACACAGGAGCAGGAATCACAGTGCTCTGGGCTCAGGTGGGAAGGAGGCATGATAGACTGTTCCAGACGGAGGAAGAGAGTGTGCGAGGGTTGGAGATCAAGAGGCGTGCAGTCTTGCTGCAACAACCAGACCCCAACAGTTCTGTTTCAAAATCTTCCTAGATTAGGAGCAATACCTAGCAAGAGGGTTTGCTCGAGGAAAACATTTGTCGATCAATTCCTATCTGTCCTAATATCTAAGGTTAATTCAGACCCACATTTTCTTCCTCTTCAGTGGTGGGTTAGAATTTTACCTACCTGGATTTAGGGGGACATTATAATAACAATTAGATTAAAGAAGAGTCTGAATTAATGTCTAACACCATCTGAGCCTTAATGTACATCCAGTACTCTCCTAAGTATTTTAGATGTGTAACTTAATCCTCGAAACCACTTTAAGACCTTAAGAATCATGACTATTGCCACTGTACACATAAGGAGACCAAAGAGAGGAAATTTGCTGAGCACAGTTGTGGGATCATGATTCCAGTAAGGCGTGAAGTCAAGTCAGCCAGGAACCTTGCTAACCAAACGGAGCTAGATGGGAGAGATTTCTGGCTCTGGACGTTGTCCTTGGCATGGAGAACCTAGACCTGGGGCAGTCCTCTGAAACAACCAGGGAGCCACTTAAAGAAGAGGCCAAGAGACCAAGGACGACAGCGTGGAGATAAAAAGAAACTGTGCCCTGAGAGGCCGTGTTGAGCTGCCACCCAGCAGCCCTGGCTCTGGCTTCCCTGTGGCCATCAGCTGTAAATCCACCATCACGTCGTGTCTAAGAAAGAGAAAAGACGTCGCCAAATCAACAGTGGCACGACACTCTCTCATCCCTTAGAATCCTTTATACTTAGAGTGCATTTAGACTTATTTATACCTAGATGCTGGCATTTGGAACAACATATCACTCTGTCACATTCGTAAATAAATATTTATTTTAAAAAGAAATAAGTATGTATTCACAATAAATATGCATGGGAAGTAAGGTGGCCTAGGTATTCCTGCATCTTATTGCATTGAGAGTCTCACACTCCCAAATCGCTTGTCCACTCAGGTTTTTCCACATACAATTGTCCTCTACCATGAAGAGCATCAGTGAGCAATGTCCCTGATGAGGGTCCCCATCTGCACTCTCTGGGGTATACTCTCAAGCTGCATTCTGCAGCTTCAATGTTCAAATAATGCTTAACAACACCAACTGCACAATATACCCAATATTAGAGAGGTAAAAAATATAAAATGTGTGTTTGCATACATGTATAGCTTAGGTTTTTTGTTTTTTGGTTTTTTTTTTTTTAAGATTTTTCTGGGCAGGGTTGGAGATCAGTGGTAGAGTGCTTGCCTAGCATGTGTGAGCACTGGATTAGATTCTCAGCCCTGCGTGTAAATAAATAAAATAAAGGTCCATTGACAACTAAAAAAAAAAAAAATTTATTTTTAAGATTTTTCTTCTTATTATAACACTTTCATTTAGGTTCATTATTTGCAACCAAACCTTCCTTTCTGATTCACTGTGGTCACCAGCATAAGTGACAAAACTCAGATCTGAACCAGTCAATCAGCTACCCAACTCCAGGCTAAGTTTTGACTACTAAACTAAACAGCTTTTGAGTTCCAGAGAAAGCGGCAGGTCTGAATATTGATAGTGCCTCTCTGGAGTGTCATGCTGAGAGGGATTCTGAGGCTTTGGTCTATTGTGCGTGGCTACCGTGGGACCCTGGGTGGTGAGTCATGTTATGCAAGACACATATTTATTTTTTTAGATAACCATCTCAGATAATCATCTGAACTCTCAACTTTCATTCAAAGTCATGAATTCCTACAGCTGGAACAGGACCAGTTCCAACATACACCCTTCAGAGAAAATAGGCAGGGCAAGGCACACAAAGGACAAGGCACCCTGTGTATTGTAGAGCCCCAGAGAGAACCAGCCACACAGACCATGGTGTAAATGGCAGCCCCCGGTTCTGTGTGTACACAACCTGCACAATTATACGTGGCAGTTCTTCAAATACACATCTCTATTTAAACATCATGAATTCAACCTGCACAGCTAATTACAATCATTTATTCTGAAATTTTATACCCAGTATGAAGGTCGAGTTATTTTTATGTCTAATTAAATTTCTCCTGTTTAAATTTAATTCTCCTCCTGGATGACATAGACTTAAGAATAGTACAAAGCATTTAGTCTGGCTTTGTAGAGGCTCAATAGTCATCAAACATAAGTGAATCATTAAAAATTTCTCATAGATTTGAAGGCAATAATTAAGTCTCCTATTCTCATTAGCTTCTCCAAGCTAAACAAACCCAATTTATTTAGCAAGCTATTACTGTGGGGCAGGAGCTATCTATGCTAAGCATTTTTATTTATGACTCCACTTCATCCTGATTATAACCCTATAAAATAGGTATGTAATTATTCCCATCTTAAAGATGAAGATCACAGTGCTCAGGGATCTATCTTAGTTTATTTTTTAACACTATAAAAGAATACCTGAGACCAAGTAGTGTATAGAGAAAAAAGGTTTATGAAGTGCATAGTTTTGGAGGCTGAAAGAACAAGATCAGGAGGCCCCATCTGATGGGCCTCTGGTAAAGGTATTCTGGAGATATGACAACATGGTGGGTGGTACGGTGGTGGGAACACATGTGATCAGGAGAAAGCAGTCACACAGTGAGACAGGAAGCAAGAGAGATTCAGGGCCAGGCTGGCCTCTTATTATAAACTGTTGTCCTGGGAACTAACTAGAGTCCTGCAAAAACTACGTTAATCCTTTCCAAAGTTGATGCTCCCGGTGACATGACCACATTCCACTAGGTCCCACCAGCTCCACACCACCACGCAGGAACCAAGCGCCCAGAACATGAACCTTTGGGGACACACTCAAAGCATCCTTGAACAAATGCAGGGTGCAAGTGCTGAAATTAGACCACCTGGATCCCAAATACCAAACTCCAAGAGATCTTGGAGAAGTCACTTTGTCTTCCTAGGCTCCCTCTGCCTCGATGAGGAAATGGAGATCTGACAGAGTCTGCTCCAGGCCCCCATGTGAATTACCCATCATAATGTCTAGCGTTTAGTTAAGTGATGGACACTTTTGCTGGTATTTGATTATAGTTTTCAAATAGCATGTGTAGGAAGGAACCTGAACTCTGGGATGACTTTCTCCCCAACTTTCCATCACGGGTTTGAAAAGGACCCTGGAGACTGCGCCATCCAACCTCCTCATTCTGCAGACGAGACCCCTGAGCCCACCACCAATCCTTTCTGCACTTTACTAATGGGGAGAATTTGGCTGTCAGAATAACCACTCTGTCCTTTCTGCCTCTCTGCTTCCTGAGTCAATGCTCAGAAGCTGAACAACCAGGTTCAGCTTCACCTTTCCTTTGGCCTGAGTGCAGAAGACTTTGAGGAATCATCTCACACAAGACCAGGCTGATTGCAGTTCCAAGGAGTTCCTGGGCCTGGTGCCCCCAGGGAGACCTGGAGCCCAGCCCAATAGCAGGTTCATGCTTGGAAACTCTGGAGCCCACACAATTATGGGGCACCATCTTCTTGCCCCGGGGGCTTCTTGTGTGAATTAATGTCTCCTCTTAAAAATGAAATTCAAGATAATAAATTGTCCTAAAGGGATCAGATGTCTTTAATCGTGGTTTTATCTTCTCCCCCAGGCCCAGAGACTTCTAATGAGTTCCAGCTCACATCCTGGATGAATTATCGTTGGAGGCGTGTGCGCACTCAGTAAAAATAAACTAGCAGCAAGACTCATGTTTACTCTTTAATTCACTCTATCCAAAAATAGTTTCCTTTTAAAAGATGATTTTCTCAAATAGAAGAGAGACTGCCAATTAACCCTTGTGCTTCAGACCAAAACAGGAGGAGGGGGGAATGACAGATAATCAATGACCATTGATTTTTTGAAGTGGTGTGAACTTGAAACACCGGTGACCTTTGACAAGTTATTCCCTAGCCTGGGCCTCAGTTTACCCATCTATAATGTGAGGAGAATAATATCTTCTTTGCTTAGTTGTAAGGATTTGTGTAAACAAACCATCTAGTTCAATATCTCCTAGGAAGTGCGAGGTCTTTGTAAAGTCAAACACTTCACAATGTTACCCAGAGTTGGTGTGAACTGAATTTGGCAAATCCATTCTGCTTTCCCACTGACTTACATGTGTCCCAGGGTATTTCATCTCTGTTCTTTACGTCTCCCAAATCTATACCGCACAGTGGCTCCAACTCTGGTTTCCTGCCTCCCTCTGCTTTTATCAAATACTTATGATCTATAAGCAAATTCTTAAATGTCCTAGGGAATGACTTCTTAAAGAAATCCTGGGTTGAAGCGATACCATTGCCCGTAAAACAACAACAACAACAAAAAAAAAAAAATCACCTCTTCACTGATCTGGTGTATAAGTCAGGATATTGAATTTCCCTAAGTTGAACTCACGCGTTGGGGATTGCCTCATTTCCACCTCCCCAGAAATTCACTTTCTGTGATGGAAATTGTGTAGAATTTCTTATACTCCAAGGAAGAAGACAGAGCTGCTCCCCACTACTCTCTATGGAGTAGGCGATGAGGGTAATTATTGTCATTGATGTTGTGTTAAGATTTAATTTCTTAAACCATCTTCGGGTCCACAGCAAAATTGAGAGAAAGGTGCAGAGATAAAGACATGCGCTCTGTCCTCACGTCTGAACACCTCTCCCCTCAACACAACTCCCCCCAGAGTGGAACACCTGTTGTAACTGATGAACCGGCATTGATACCATTTCCACGCAAAGTCCACAGTTGCTATTAGGGTTCACTCTTTTCACACATTTGTAGGTTTGGACAAGTTTAAAATGACAGGTGTCCATCACTGCATCACCCAGAGTAGACTGCTGGCCTTAAAATGTCTCTGTGTGCTGTGTGTCCACTCCCCTCTCCCTCCTAACTGCCCCCAACCACAGGTATCTGTGCTCTATTTGCGGTTTTGCACAGTATTTCTGTTTGTTTGTTTGTTTGTTTGCATTCCCTCCTGCCCCCCGCCCCCATAATTCCTTCCTCTGCCTGCATTGAAGGGGGAAAGGCACTCCCACCCCTGGCGGTGAGCAAGGGCTTTGTGTGTGAGCGTGAGAATCTGGGAGTGGGTGTTGAGAAGGGAGCTGAACTTCTGAACTGGAGCCTGGGTCTGGGTAACAACGGGGCCACTGATTGAAAAGCCCTTGTCCATCCCTCTTCCCAGCACCTCTTGCCCACCTGCCACCGTGCACTCCTCACAGGGCTGCTGGACCCCCACTAGAAGAATCAGAATCCAGGGAGCCTCCAGTCAAGGCCACGATGACCTCCCCTCAGCTCCATGGGTGAGTCATGCTCGGTTTCTCCATTGATTGAAGGATGGATATGAATGTGGGCTGCCTCCGGGAAAACGTGGCTTCTCAGATGACGCCTCAGCCATTATTCATGGGTTTAATATCTACCTTGGTCCTGGCAGGCACTTCAGATGTTGAGGAAGCTTCCTGAGAAGGAAGCCAGAGTGGAAGACTAGAAATGGAAATATTGGAGGATGTTTTTACCTAAACTGTTGTGGATATAAAATTCACAGTCATAATTCTGGAATCACTGTTTCTATGAAAGTTTTTTCCTTTTTTTTTTAATACTAATTTTTTGACATTAAGATAACACCATTACTCTTCTGATTAAAGCCATTCTCTTCTGAGTCATTGATTCAATTGAATTAAAAGTTCTCTCCTCCCTCATTCTCTTTTTTGTCTCCCCAGGAGAGAAGGAGGTTCCCAGAAGCCCTTTTCCACCCTCCTGACCTCGTGGGACATCATCTGTTCCAGGTGGTCCTAGCATCCTGGCTGGCCTCCCTTGAGGTGAGGTGTCTCCCCAGGCCTGGGCCACACCCACTTCTAAAGCATCCAATGTGGGTGTGACAGGCGCGGTCAGTTTGGATTGTCCTGCTCCCCTCTCTTATTTGGGTTTTGACCCTGAGACCTCCTGTGTCCCTCCTCCAAGCCTCAACTTTGGCCCAACCACACTAAAGACCCTCCTGCAATGTCTCCTCAAGCCACATCACAGTGACCCATGGCCAACACCTGGCTTCCACCTCAGCTGTTGGGAGAAATCCTAGTTCTCGGCTGGCAGCAGTGAAGGTCTCAAGTGTGTAAACCTACGGGGAGGAGCGTTCCCCTTCAGCTACCTAGGAAAGTATACGACTCCCCCAAATTGACTCAGTGTTACCAAGGGAACCCATATAGGAACCTGGTGGTCTGATCCCCTGTGGCACATTGTGACTGGGCAAGAAACCTATAAAATGTATAGCTGTTCCCACAATAAATAAGTTTGCAGGCTGCTCGCCACAAGCCTGCTTCCACCCAACTCCCAGAGTCTGGGTCTTGACTCTGTGCCCTTACCCCGCGTATGAGCTAGCCTGGCACAAGAGAAATTACACTTACCCACCTTTCTCTCCCCTGTCAAAGGGCATAGGGACATTTTCAGATCTCATCCATGCCCCTGGATGTGAGGGAGACTCTGGGCAGGGTATAGGGAGATGTCTCCAGTTCTCTCCACCTAAAAATGCCACAGCTGCAGCTCCACGGAAGTCACTCCTTGTGGCATGAGGCTTCCCAGAAGGCACATGGGTCTTCCCTGAATTTTAGGTCTGGTTCTGAGATCTTCAACCCTCCCTACTCCTTCATGGATTTGGCACAAAGCAGGAGGATTGGGGCAGACCCAGGATAATGATTCCATGTTCGCCCTGCCTGGGTGTTGATGTGCATCCTCAAAGGATCCAAGGAAAAAGGCACTTAAGGCATTAAGCATGGGGCCTGCATATGGAAAGTGCTCAAGCCGTCTTAGGTGCAGGTATCCTTATTAATTAGTCTAATCAAGTATTTAATCAGGACATAGATGATGGTTTCATAAGGTTTTGTCTGAGCTGGGAGGGTAGCTCAGTGGTAAAGCACCTGCAGGGCATGTGTGAGGACCTGGACTTGATCCCCTGCACCATGCACACACCCAGAAAAAGTCAGTATCGTCCAGCGCATGACCGTGTTCTTGTCACCCTTGCCCAGTACTGCATACATAACAGGAGCTCACAATTATTTGCTGAATTCATTCATTTTGAGAGATGATATCCAATCTGCCTGAAGACAAATCCTTTCCTTTCCTCTGGATTGGGGGGACAAGGTGTGCTGGTAGTTCACTTGGAGACCAGGACACGCGATGTCTAGAATGCAGGCAGGTAGGCAAGGGTGTTTCCTGTTCACAACAGCCCTACTTCCAGTCCTTTCATGATTATTTGACAAAGCTCCCCTAGAAAGGAAATGGATGGAGCCAGAGAAGTACCCTGGGCTCAAAATCTGAAGAAAGCAAATCTTGCTGGGTGAAAGAGCTTATGGTACCTCAAGGCATGATGGCTGAGAGGTGGCAGAGCGGCAGGACAGCCATGTCCAGGACTGCGTCCACACAGTGTCCAGTGCTTCATTGTGCAGGAGTGAACAAATGAATGAGTGAAGGATTCAGTGTAGACAGGCTTTCTAAACTCACTTTTTTACCTCCCTATTCAGAGCATTACTGTGATGCACACTTACCAGATGTCACCTGAGGTTTGAAACCAGCACAGGCAGGACCAAAAGTGCCCCAAAGAGCAGGAACCGTCACTGCACGTATGTGGACAAACGCTGGCGTCCCACATCCCTGGTCCACCTCCCTCAGCACGCCTGGTATTCTATTCAGCTTGGGCACTGATAATGTATCAGAACCAGTGCTCAGAGTTTTGAGGGAGGGATGGTGGGAATAAAGTGTAAATTCCTTCCCCAAGAAATTCATAACCTAGTTTGGGATAAAAAAAGAAGTAAGCACACAGATATAGATTTATTTGCTGTAGGAAATAGTTGTATTAAATTTCATTTGAATGACAGAGTCATTTCATGTTACAGGTTTTCAAAGTAGCAGGTGACGCCTTTGAGAAGCATAGAAGCAAGGGAAGGCTTTCTGGGGAGATGAGATTGCCTGAGTCATGAGGCATGAGTCACCTCCAGACAGAGTCGGCTGGGGGCAGGGCTGGTCCCAGGGCAGTGAGGAGACTGAGTCTCCATTTGCCACCTCACAGGGGATCCTCTGAGGAGACACTGGAGTCTCAGCCAGTCATGATAGTTACCACGTGCCAGGGCTTGGGCCAAGAGATTGACAAGGATTATCTCAGGAGTCCTCTCCACAGCTCTTCAAGATAGTGTGGCAGAAACTGCTGGTTGTCCCTCTTTCCTTCATTACAAGACCTCAATTCTGTGACAGAAAACAATATGTGCAGTTAAAACACTTGATATCTGAGCTATTTGAGCTATTTTTGCAGGCCAGATCAGCCAAGAGGGACAACCAGCAGAGTCACTAAAAGGGGGCTTTCCAGAAAGTTCTTCAAAGGGGCACAGATGCCACTGACTTATCTCTTCCACTGCTCACCATTTTGTTCTTTTCTTTTTCCCTTACCTGCAACTTGCAGCCATCTGGTGGCCCTGGATGCTTGGGCAGTAGGGTAGAAGAAGCCTGTGTCCTTAATGAGTCCCTTGAAGGATGCCAATTCCAATTGCACATCTCTGAACTACCCATGACATGAGAAAGCTCCTATTCGATTATGCCACTGAACTATGACTCGGTTGTGTGCGGCAGAATACTGCCTTAACATGCAGCCATGCTGTACTTTGTTTATGGATGAGGAGACAAAGGCTCAGACATGTCACTGCTCGCAAGCAGCAAATCCAATATTCAAATCCAGTCCAGTGCAGAACAAGGCTGGTTGACTTGTGGCCTCTGAAACGACTCCAAAATCACATTTGGAAAATGAATTACAGAAAGCAAGCCACCTGTAGCAACCTCCTTACATCTCACATAGCCCCCAGAGGTTGTTTCTGAAGCTCCTGGAAGGCAAGAGAGCTTGCCATAATCATGCTGGGAATGTTCCTTTCTTCCCCTCCCAAGTTTCTGGCTCAGGCTAAGTAGGCACCCCCAAAATGTTGGATGAGTTGAATTTTTTTAAAAAACCACTCCATGCAAAAATGTCCCTGCCAAGGTTGTTGGTGTATGTCCCTGTTTGTGTGTGGGTGTGTGTGGGTGTGCATGTGTGTGCTGATGGGGAGTGTCACACTGTGCACACGTATGTAAGTGCACGTCCAAGTGTCTGAAAGGGAGGGTGGAGGAGGGATGTTTTGTCCCTGTTGTCAAATCCCATCCCACAGACCTACAGTGTCACCAGCAATGATTATATTAGTGATAACTAAACTTTTGTGCAGGACCTGAAAATTTAATTTCCTTGTGGGAAACTGTGGAGCACTAAGCTTATTTGGGGCCAACAACTCATGAACTTTCCCAGAAAAGGAAAAGAGGACAGCAGATTCAGCCACTGGCATCTGGATTTTCTTGAAAAACGAAAAGGCAGCCCCTGGAGTCTGAATGTCCCTTTGGCAGGAGCTCCGGGTCCTCCTTCTCCACCCCCACCCCACTCCAGAGAGGATGGGCAGCTGCAGCAGCTGAACTCATTCCACTGCATTTCAGGATTTGTCGTTTTTCTTCCTTTAAAGTATAATTCTCTCAATTCTTTTGCTTTTTCTCGAGTTGCTTGGGTGGTTGAGACCTGACGATGTTGGCGGAATCTTCACCACGTGCCGGGCACTGCTTTTTGTTTTACATTTATTCGTACATTATAGTGAGACATGGTAGTTGGGTTCATTTTGGCACAATCACGCATGTGTGGAATCTGAATTACTCCGTTTCGACCCCCGCTTCTCTTCCCTCCCCCTTTCCCCTTCCTCTGCTGTACTGATCTTCCGTTCACTAATATATATGGTTTCTTTGTTTTGTTTTTTGTTTTGTGACCAGGGATTGAACCCAGGGTGCTTCACCACTGAGCCACACCCCAGCCCTTTTTTGTATTTCATTTGGAGACAGGGTCTCACTGAGTAGCTTAGGGCCTTGCTGAGTTCCTGAGGCTGGCTTGGAACTGGAGATCCTCCTGCCTCAGCCTCCCAGGCCACTGGGATTACAGGCGTGTGCCACCATACCCAACCTACATTTATTTTTTGATTGGTGCTTTACAGGTATTCGTAAAGGTGGGATTCCCTGTGGTATATTTACATATGCACAATTTTGTCAAATTCATTTTACATTTCCTTCCCTTTCCAGTCCCTCCCTGCTCCCTCTCCATTTCCTTCTTCACTCCTCTGATTTTCCCCATGTATCTTTATGATATCTGCCCATTTTCTTCCCTACTTGGCTCTAGCTTCCACTTAGAAAACATGTGACCCTCACTTTCTGGATCTGGCTTATTTCACTTAGTACCATGTTCTCCAACTTCATCTATTTGCCAGCAAATAAATGCCCCGATTTCATTCTTCTCTATGGCTAAGTAAAACTCCATTTCTTGATCAATTCATCTATTGATGAGTATCTGGGCAGGTACTGTCTTGAAAGTATTTGCATTGTTTTAACCCATCTAATTTCCTTATTTTGAAGATCAGGAAACTGAGCACAGAGAGGATAAGTAACTTGTCTAAGGTCACACAGTTAAGAAGTCTCGGAGCTAGAATTCAAACCTAAGCAGTGTAGCTACAAAGTCCAAGACTTCAATCACCTCGTTGAGGATGACTATTATCATTAGCCTGATGAGTCTATGTCTTCTTTGAATGCAAACAACAAATACTATCTCTGCTTAGGCTTAAGGAAGAAAAAAAAAAAAAAAAAAAGATAGAAAGAAAAGGCTCATTTTATCCACAGCTTTGAAAGAAAACTTCCAAGGGAGAGTCTGAGTATTTGCAGTTTACTCCGTGAGTCGGGGACCTAAACTGACCATCCCCAGTTGCTTGTGAAGAAAGGGAGAGGCTGCTACTAGACCAAGGTGCTCCGGACACGGGGCGGGAGAGAACCATTGGCGAACACGCTGACGAGTGCCTGGGAAGAAACAGGTCTCGCCGAATCTGACGAATTTGAGACTGAATTCTGGCATAAACTTGGCTCTAGGGGCTGTACAGCTGGGTATTTTCAAAGTGTCCTGCCCTGAAGATACATTCAGTCATTCAATTATGAATTATGTTCATTCACCACATGGTCACTTTTGTGCCCAAACAGGACACATTGTCCCCAAGGAGCTCCCAGAAAATAGCCAGGTGGGAACACCAGACACAGGCAACCAGGCACCAGGAGCAGAGCTGTGGACGAGCCAGCTGCCGTCCCCACCACCACAAGGCACGTTCACTACAAGCTTCATCTCCCAGTAGATGCCACTAACTAAAATGGGTGTCACGATGGAGAAGTCTCACTGAGTTGAAAGTGGCGGGGGCCACAGCCGGGGACGGACTGCTGGATATGTTCCATTTGCCACCACCTAGTTCATCCTTCCCTAGGCCCCCGGCAGGGTGACTTCATGGATGGGTTCCGGATCTCTGATCCTCTGGCTTCCAGGTCGATGCAACCCCTCAAGGTACTGCAGGAGTGGAGGAGGGAAAGCACGACCTCGGGTCCCTCCCTCCTGGAGGACGCCTCCCCCTACCACAGGTCCTTCCAGGCGCAGGAGCCTTCTCCTGCCATCCCTACCCTACCGCCACTTTCTCTGGGCCCCAGTACCTGCTCCCTCCTCCGCCTGTTCAAGTACGGCAGGGGCTCTTGCTAGCTCCAGGGGTGCCTCGGCTTCCCAGTCGGATTCCCTTAACCCTGCCCACTTCCTGGGAAAAGCTGCCTTCCTTTACCTTGTTGGAGTGAATGGAATCGTCCAGTAAGGCTAAGGAAGGGACCCTGGGACTAACTCCTAGGGTTTTAAGCAGCAGTGTCAGACAGCAGTACGTTAAGTGACCTGCAGAACCAACCACTAGGCCCGCAACCACCAGGCTGGTCCTGCGAAAGAACCTTTATCCTTAGCTGTGCTAATTCCGCATTTTAAATGATGTGGTACACATGGAGGGTTTGCCAGGTAAACACCCTAACATAAGCATCGTGGGGTGTCTGCCCAGCCCGCGTCTGCTTCCTTAAGATATTTGGGCGTTTTATGCTGCTGCCTGACTGATAGGAGCTGATTGAACCATGGTGGGCAGACACCTGGCCTCGGCTGTCCCAGTGAGCTTCTTTCTCTTTGGAGACAGAGATTCAGGAACGTCATTTCTTGCCTGCTGTTGGCTTCTGAGAGGACATGGGGGCCCCTGTCACAGGGCACCCCTGCAGCCCAGCATGCAAATGTGCCTGGTTCACCCAACAGCTGTGGTCCGCACTTATTTATGTGTTTTTAATACAGTCCTCTGACAGATGGTCGTTGACATATTTCTGTGAAGGGACAGCATTTCTAACTGGTACAGAGGCTCCATTTGGGCTGGGTAGCCATATGTCGTACATCCACCCAAACAGCAAAAGCCACACCAGAGAACAGGGAATGGGAAAGACATTCAGACAGACAGCAGCACCCGAGGCGGGGGTGGGGAACCTCCTCCTCCAGACGCTGGGAGCTCCACCTCTGGTCCAGCTCTTCCTGCCCCTGGCTCCCCTACCCGTCTCCTTACACCCCGGTCCCCTACTTTGCTTAGGGAGCACGAGCTGAGTTCTACTAGGGAGGCAGCATTTCTAGCATAGTTATCCATGTTCTCTGTTAATCTGCTATTTCCTTCCTTCTCTCCCCAGGCCTCTTCCCAACCCCACCTTTTCTGGTTTGGTTTGTTTTCGTTCAGCCCTGCATTCACTCCCTCAAGGAAGAGATGACACCGAAGAAAGCAGAGAGGTGGAAAAAAGGAGTTCATGATTCATCCTGACTTTGGGAAGTTCAGGCGTAGGTGAAGAACAAGGATGTGTGGATCCAGAGTCTATTCAAGTGAAAACAAAGTTAAGAAGGAAGCCTCCTGATCGCAGAAAAGACAGGTGCCCCTGGGCTGGGCAGGGTGTGGAGATCAATCAGGACGTGATTTGGAGGCCATTGTGGAAAAGCCTCCAGAGATGGCTTGGTGCTGATGGAGTCAGCCCTGTCCCTCGGCATTGCCCAAGGCCGTGCAGAGAACCGTGGGCACGTGCCTGCACTTCCGTTACCTGGACGAGGCCCTGGTGAAATCCTCCTGCGGTGGCCAGAACCTCTCCTTGTGTCTGCAGGAGTGACAGCCCTGGGTCCTGGGACGGTGTTCAGTCCAGTCTGACCACCCACCCTCTGCAGGGCCCAGTGACAACAACCCAGTGACCACCTGAGCCAGCGCCGTGCACAGGGTCGCTAGACTAGTCCAATCATGTGGTGCGGCCACTTAGAGAATTTGAAATTGAGCAAGAAACTGGACATGACCAAAGAAGTCATTTCACCCTTGCAGGCAAGCTGGGACAGGGTGGGCAGGATGGCAGCACGTGGGGAGACTGGGAGCTGCTAGAAGCCTGATAAATGATGCTAGTGTCCTCATGGAAAATGGTCTCTGTCTTCTGTCTCAGCTCTGTCCCAAGCAGGCGGCAGCTGATCAAAGCAGGAAAGAGTCTTGATCAACTGCAACACCTGCCAGGGGCTTCGGCCTGGCGTGTAGCAGAGCGCCTGGCGTTAGCTTTCTCTGCAGCCCACCCTGGCGTCCCTGCCCCACCTCCTTCCCCAGGCACGCACCCCCAGAAGTCAGTCTGGCCTTTCCTTTTTTTGTCACAAGTACCACAAAGCCACTGGAACTCACCTAAGCAAAGGGGGAGGGTATAAAGCAGGGATGCAGGATGCTCCAGGAACCGGGGGTTCCCAGGCAGAGGTGAGCAAGCTCCGTGACTCTGGAGACTGGTCCTTTACTTCCTTGACTGCACCAGGCCTGGGTGGGAAGGCATGCAGCTGCAGGCTGGCACATGTGCCACAAACACTTGGGATGTGCACTGCCAGCTCCGGATGAGTCGACAGCGTGAGGCAGCTGCCAGGAAAGCCAACGTGATCCTGGACTGCTCCAACTGGAGCAGCGCTGTGCAGCCTGCAGTGCAAATCACCGCATGTTGCGGTGCAGCAGGCGGGGAAGGGAAGCCCAGGAAGTTCAAAATTGTGCCCCACGGGGTGCAGTAGAAGGAACTGGGCCTTTGTAGTCTGCCTCCTTCTGGGGAATTGGTGAGGACTTCCTGAACTTGGGATTACCAGGGTGCAGTCAGAAGCCCCAGTTTAGCGATTCAGTAGGACTTTCCTAATGCAAAGTCATTTAATCCTCACCACCACCGAAGGGCTACCGTCTATATCCCTATTGTACAGATGAGACAACAGAGGCACAGAGAGGTGACACAACTTGCCGAAGTTCACACAGCCAGGATGTTGAAGAGCTAGGCTCTGAGTGCAGGGAGAGCGTGCTTTGGGCTCTGCCCCTAATCTATCTAACTGCGTGACCTTGAATTTTGTCATCTCTTCTCGATCGCCGCAGTTTGACCTGGTGCTATGTTTAAAACCACCCCAAGATGTAAAGACTTAAAACAAATCTGCAGCCTGGGCGGGGCTTGGTGGGGACAGCTGTCTCTGCTCACCGGGCATCAGCAGCCATGGCTCAGAAGTGGAGCTGGGGCTGCGGGTGGAGCTCGTGCCTCCCGCACGCACGCCCTGGCGCTGACAGCCTCCCTCACTCCTCTGAGGGCCTGAGAAGGGGGTACTCAGGGGCAGGGGCTGAGGTTCCAGGTCCCCACCTCTGGGTGGCCTCCCCAGGTACTCTCTCCAGCATGGGGGCCACAGGGTGAGCAGACTTCTCATCAGCCAGCTCCTGGCTCTCCGGGCACATGTCCCCAGACAGTGCAGAGAGCTACATTGTAACCACGGAGCCTAAGGAGTCATGTCTAGTAACTTCCACGGAAGCCCTGGGCCAAGGGGGTTGCCCAGATGCACCCCCAGGTCAAGAGGAGGGAACATAAATCCAAGACTCAGTGGAGGGCTGTCACTGCCACGTGGTGAGCAGGGCCCATGGGACACATAGGTGCCAATGTGCCCATCTTTGGGGACTACCACTTATAAGGCACGCTTCCCGTGTTCCAGGCACAGAGCAGCGGCCTCGGCACCCGCGCGGGCTCCATCAGCCTCCCAGAGCACGGGTGTGCCATTCCACAGAAGACGGAAGACTGAGACACGGGAGCTCAGCAAGTTGCCCTGGCCACCCCGATGGAGGACCTGGGGATGACCCCAGAGCCTGTTGGGCCGTGAGGCCACCTCCACGAGCCAACACACTCAGTGACAGCCACAGAGGCGGTCCAGGGCATGGCGGCTAATGGTGGCATCCCGGACGTCGGCCTGCTGGGGTCCACACCCTGGTGCCTCTCATTACAAGCTGTGCAGTCCTGGGCGACCGTCCTCCCCTTCCTGCACACAGGTGTCTCTGTCGGTACAAAGAACAGCCTCGCGGCCTGCCAGGGAGCAGGAAGGAGGCCTGTGGGCAAGGCCTGTTGTCCGGGAGCTGGCAAGGATCTTACGCATGTCAGCTACTGTTATGACAGAGAGGCCCGAGAAAGACACCTTCAAAAGACGGATCTACAACCACAGAAGTGTGTGTCATGCGCCCTCGAGCTTGGGATAGGCTTCTGCCCCGGCAGTGTCGTTGCTCATGCCCATGCAGACAGGACATCACAGCTGGCCGGTCTCCCTCCTCAGCCCTCAGATCCACAGGCAGGGGCCAGACGCTGTCCTGCCCTGGAGGCTACCTTGGCTGGCCGAGCAGGAGGGCAGACAGTGACTCACTGAGTAACAAAAGCTGAAGAAACACCCTCAGATCTCAGCAAGGAAACCAACACCCAAGAGAGCCCAGCTGTCTCCCAGCCTTAGCCCCGGAGGCTGCTCAGGCAGGAAGGTTCCCTGGTGTCCACGTGAGCAGGGGTGCTGGTCACTCCGCACACATCTCCGCTGTCGGGAGGAGGAGACGGCGGCTCTCCTGCTCACCCCAGGCTTCCTGGCTCACTCCCGCAGCTTCAGTGACCACCCGGAGCCACCAAGTCCCCAGCCCATGTCTCCAGTCCAGATTGGACACCTGGGGTCCAAGTAGATGTCTCATGAGCCCCTCAAATTCAGCACGCGCCCCTCCTTGGGCTCATCTCTTTCCCTCACCTAGACCACAGCTCGCAGGGAAGGTTTCTGTGTTGTACCCAGGGGCCCAACCAGAATTCTAGCTGCCTGGACACTCCCTGCCCGCCCCACAGGTGGCCCGGCCCGACGGTCCTGCTGTTTCTTACTCATGGTCTCCCCATGTCCCAACAAGTTCTGACCCGTCCCTCTGGGCCTCTCCAGGTCTCTGCCCTCACCGCTGCCCTAAGAACCCTGGGAAGCATACATGGACGCTACTGTACAGGCAGCCTCCAGGATGCCTTGGCCTCCAGACTAGGGCCACACCCCTCACTGTGTTTCCAGGGCCTCAACCTGGCCTCGACCTGGCCTCTGTCCAGGGCCTCGACCTGGCCTCTGACCTGGAGTCTGTCCTTCCCAGACTCCAGCACCTCAGAATGTGACTGTATTTGGAGACAGGGCCTTTGAAGAGGTAATTAGATTAAAATAAAGTCACTGGTGTCCCTATAAAAAGAGGAGATGAGGACACAGTCACATGCAGAGGGAAGACCACAAGAAGACAAAGAAGACGGTCATCTACAAACCAAGGCCAGAGGTCCCAGAAGACAGCGACACTGACCGACTTGATCTTGGCCTCCCAGCCTCCAGATCATGAGAATGTTCATTTCTGTCATTTAAGCCACCTGATCTGTGGTAGTTTGTTACAGCAGCGCGAGCACACTAATACTCCATCCCCAGGGACAGCCCGTGGCACGCTGCCCTGCACTCCCTTTGAGCTCCAGGCTCTTTCCTGGGAATCTAACCCTCTTCCAACACTCTCATCTAGCAGGTAACTTCCCCCAGGAAGCCATCCTGACATTTGCCTGCTATCATCTCCCCAGATACCCCTGTTCCCCGTCTCATAGCCCCAAGTCACACCTAACCATGGACTCGGCCGTGTCCGATGCTGGACCGCTCACTACTGAAGACACGGTCCAGGCCACACCTGTGCCTAGAACAGTGTCTGCTGCTAGAAGGAGCTGGATGAGCCCTCTGAATCATTGTGAATGAAAAGCCACAAATAATTTGAAATTGATTATATTTAGCACATTTTTAAAGTTCATAGATATCTTAATAGCTATTCCCAGGAAAGTCCTTTTTTTTTTTTTAATTTAAATATTGTCCTTTAAAATAAATCAAGTTACAAGAAGTCTGATATTAACTCCAAAGATAAAAAGTAGCTATATTATTTGTCTGTTGGTAACACTATTAGGGAAGTCCTCTTTTGGGGGCTAAAGTTTCCAAACTAAGGAAGCCCCTCTCTCAAAACTCCACATTCCACTGGCCACCTGAGAGCAGAGCGGGCCTCTGGCCACACGGGGACGGTGGCTGGAGCGGATTCAATGCAGGCAACAGGGCCACACGTGACCTGCCACAAACGCATGGTGGGCCACAGCCACATGTGGGTCCAGAGTCTCACGTCAGGAAAACCAGCCCCAAACTCCCAGCCACTTCAGTGACCATGAGACCGTGCCCCACCACCTCCACAGGGACAGCACAGAGCCCTTGGTCTCCTGGGGCCGCCGAGGCACCAGGACCCCTGATACTGATCTCGATGACCCAGAATCCTGAGGGAGAGCCCGCCCACTGCCACCCTATGAGGACAGGCCCAGGTCCTGCTGGCCCCGGCCGGAGCCCGTCTGCTGAGCGCACGGGCTCTAAGTGGACCTGACAGCAGCGTCTCTTTTGGATGCTGAGCACACCTGTCCCCATGGAGCGCTGGGCTCGCCCACCTCAGGAGCGAATCAGGGCTCTCTGAACAAAGATCCAGTTACTGCCGAGTGCAGACGCCCGATTCCACGGGACCTGGAATCACGGTCTATGTGCAGACAACTTCCGCTGGTCCCCGGTCCTGGCTTGTTTCCGTCCACGTCACCTGACATCTGACCCAGAATCTGATCTGTTCCTTCTCTGGATCTTTCCTTCAGCACCCCTGACCATCACAGCAGAACCAGGGGCTCTACAACCTAAAGATTTGTTCGGCTTCAGTCCCAGCTGTGTCTCTGGTTCCCACCACAGAGCGGGCACACAGTGCCTATGAGCGTTTGTTGAGTGAATACACGAACGCACGCGTGCACCCCCCGCAACGACCAGGAGGGGCGCTGCACACAACTCACAGACCTCACCTTTCACTGTGGGGCATTTCCGGCCTGCGTGAGCCAGTATCATAGCCTGTCCCCCTGTGGATATCACCATGGGCCTGCAAACGTCCCACCGGGGCCCACACAGTTTCTGGACGCCATCGTTCTAAGCAGCACTTAAGCAAATCCACCAGTGGCCAGTGATCCTCCCGCTATAGGTGGAAGTTCTCAGGTGACAAGAGCCAGGGGCCAGTGGCAGTGCACAGTCACCTGGCTGTGGTGGCCCTGGGGACACTTAGGATCCACCAGCAACTGCTGCCTTGGGACCATGCGGAGGAAGAGGCCGTGACCCGGGACACCAGGGGCAGGAGGGTACAGAGCAGTGGGGAGGTCGGGGTGGCCAGCCCTGGCCAGCCACTCTATGTCCTGAGCCTCACCGGTGACCAGTGGCCTCGCAGGGCTGATGAGAGAAGCAGAGGATGGGACTGTGGGGACAGCGGCAGGCTGGGTGGCCTCGGAGGTGCTCTGCCTCGTCCTGTGTCAGGGCGTGGCACGCAGCTAAGGAGACCCTGCAAAATGTGAAAGAAGGCCAGAGGGTGACCCGAGGCAGGAGCCAGAAGGGCGGCAGGAGTGCAGACAGTCCGCTGCTGACCTCACAGCGCCGAAGACTGCTCTGCCCCCGTTCTGCCCCCTGGACGGCAGTTCCAGGCAGGGGCACATTGCTATGCCAAGCCAAAGGCCCAGCTGGGCGGGTAACTGGGATCCTCCTGGGGCCCGTTCCCTGAGCTGGTGACGGAGATGAGATCTGTATGTGAACTCCTCCCAGGCCTACCACTTAGCTGTGTGACCCTGGCCAAGTCAGTTACCCTCTCTGTGCTTCCGTTGCCTCCTCTGCAAAATGCAAATCATGCTAGGTGGCTCTTCCCTTCAGTGGCAGCATATTATGGGATACATCCCCGTCCCCAAACAAACCCCGTGATTTCTGGCTCCCTGGATGCTGCTTCTGATGGTTCTCCGGTGCTGTCTTCCCTCCGCGGCCCTCCCCGTTGGAACCCCAACTAGTCGTCAGAGTGCTGCTCAGATGGCATCTCTTCCAGTATCTTCGGATCTCTCTGTCACACACGGGCTCCTCCTCTTTCAGCGTCCCCAGCACACACCCCCTTTATGGAAGCCACCCTGGCATGAAGGGACCCACGTGCCTACTCCATTCCTAGCCCTCCTCTCCATGGCGAGATCCGAGTTCAACCTGGGTTTGACTCCAGCTTTGCAGCTTGAAAGCTGTGTGATCTCAGCTAAGCTGCTCACACTCTCTGACCCTCAGTCTCCTCATCTATGAGCGCCTGACAAAGCAGCTCCTAGGGCTTGCTGCAAGAATTCAAGGAGGTCAAACGCAGGAAGCCCTCCGCCCAGGGCTTAGCAGGCAGTACCTGTTATCGCCATCGGAACCGGACCGTCATTGGCACCTAGCAAGTGTGGGTCTGGAAAGGCTGCCATTTGCATTTCCTTCCTCTGGTTCAGGGAATTTCTAAAATGCAAATCTTGGGGTTGGCGATGTCCCCAAGGAGGGGACCACGGGTAAATTCTCACTCAAGGCTCAGCTATTCTTCTGAGAACAGAACTCTGGGGCCTAACAGCAAAGTGGAGAAGAGAAGAGGAAGGGAGAACCAGGAAGGTGTGCCAGAGGAGACCGGTGACTACTTCTCAGTCTTGACCCTGGTCCCCAGCCAAAGGGACCATAGCATGCCTCTGTCTGAGGGCTCCGCAGGAGGACTGAATGGGGACCTTCCTCCATGTTCTCTCTACAAATCTCATGACAAACCTTCCATGTCATCTTTTGTCTTCCTCTTTTCCACTGGACGACTCTGAGCCTCAGAGGAGTTAAGTGACTTACCCAAGGTCACACAGCCAGTAGAGACCAAAGCCAGGTTCAAATCCAAGTGTCTCACTCCACAACTCACAGGGAGAGGAAGTTTGGAGAAAGGGAAGACAAATGCCCATCCATTCGGCACACACCCCTGCGATGGGCACAAAAAGCCCTCTGTGAAAATGTGTGGTTTTATTTATAGAAAATTAATTCAGCATACAACTTCATCATAATACCATTTCTCGAAACATTAACTCCCATCAATGTTGCAAAAATCGGAGAAGCTACAAAATGCCCTTCTTTAAAAACCTCTTATTATCTCTAAACATCCACTTTTCTGGCTGACCAAGATTTTCCCTCCTCTCCCTTGACCTGCTGGCTTTACATCTAGAAAGGTCCAGGACGGCCCCACAGGTCACTGCGGCTTGAGAAAGCTTCCCACCAGCCTGCAAGCCCAGGGGAACACGGGCCCACTTTAATTGCTCTGTGAATTAGACCTGCCTTTTCCGTTTAAATGCACAGCGGCAAACCTATTGTTTCCTCCAGTCTAGGAATGGCAGCGGAGCGCTTTCTCTTGTCCGATATCGCCCTCTAGTGGTCGCGTCTCTACTTGAAACATTGGGACTGGTCCTTGTAAACCGACCGCTAATGGCGAGTACAGACTATGGCTGCAGAGGCTGTGGGTTTCGATCCTGATCTGCTGTTTCCCTCACTGGTTACCTTCAGCAAACTACTCAAATACTTTGGGTCTTTTTTCCTATCTGTAAAATGGGCACAGTATAAACTTCAACAAATGATTTGGGTTCTCAAATGTTGGGGTAAGTCATATATATATATATATATATATATATATTCATATTTACTCTGGGGAGCTTCTAAATATATTGATCCAGGAAATCTGAAAATGGTCCCAAGATGATCCAAAAGCATAACAGCCCCTGGGAGCAAGTCTGGACAGGGATCCCTCTGGTCTTCAAAATTGGCTATACATTTGGCCTTGTCTGAGAAGTCACCAAAAGGCTGATGTCCCTCCCCCAGGCCCATTGGATTCTGATGTGTTTGGTCCAGGGTGGAGCCTGGCATTGGTAATTTTAAGAATTCCTGGAGTGGTTCTCTTGGGCAACCAGAGAACCACTTCCTCAGTCCAGTGCTTGAACCACAGTAGGAGCTTAATAAAGGTCGAAGCAGTCCTCCCCACCTACCCATGTTATGACTCAAGCACTATGCTTTATTTAACAACAACGATAGCAATTAGTGCGCTTGGAGATACCACAGTAGTGCATCAGGCCAGCTGGTCATTTTGCACTAGACCCCAAAATTATGTAGCCAGTTCCGAGAGTGGGGGCTGCAAATCATGGAGGGCTTGGGGCTTGGTCTTTCTCTTTGAGATGGAGAGCTAAAACATCTCCCACCATGATCTGTCTTGGGAAAGAGGAGATCTAGGGATGCTGTTACAACTTCCAGTGAAGTGAATCATCTCATGGTAAGATTTCAGCCAGGAAGAACCAAGGGAGACAAGATGTATGTGAGGCAGTGGACCCGTCCTGACTTACTGTGGCCCTTGTGTCTGTCTGCTCCCCTCTAACTAAGCCCATCGGAGCAGGACAGGGATAACCCCAACAATCAGCTACCATTCCCCAGCCCCCTCCTCTTGCTGACCAGCAGCCACGCCCCCTTCCTTTCCACAGACTCAGCCAGCCAGCTGTTTCCAGCTGTGTAGGCAAATGGGAATTCTTATTCTTAATGAGGATTCAAGCTTTGCACCTGCTCGCCTTGGCTGGGACTAAGCCAACTTCAGAGGCAAGGGATGACAGGGCGGAGGGGGAAACCCTGTTTTATCAGAGGAGCTACCCGCCAACCCCAGCTGCTCATTAGCACCTATGAACGAGGTCAGGAAACCCCATAGAAATCTGGTCAAGCCACTGAGAGTTTGAGAAAAGAGGATTCAGAGACTGTCCAACCGAAAATAGCTGCTTCCACGATTCCCTAGGACCCTGCCTTATCTTGGCTCATAGACGCATCACGAGCTGACCCACGCATGTATGCTTGCCTCTGTCCATCTCCTTAAAGACAGAGGAGGAGCCAGGTGAGTTTGCAAGACCCTTTCCCATGAACTCAGATGGCCTTCTGTGCTTTGTCCGGGAAGGGGGAGGGGAGACCTGGTCTGCACCGTCCAAATGGCACATGAGATGCAATCTCAGAAGAGTGGCCCAGTGAGCCATCACATGCTCGGTTTGCCCCGCAGACGTTTGCATTGTCCTTTGGCTGGTTGGTTTTGGTTTTCTGCAAATGGCTTAATTCCACACTGAAACCCCAGCTCCTCTGGAAAGCTGGTCGGCAAGGACAGGAGCTGCGTCCCCATGTGGACCAGCTGCTGCCACAGAGGGGCTCCTGCTCTCTGGACCGTGCTCTCCGGGAACCCTGTCTCCTCTGGCTGCTCCGTCCTTCACTACCCAGGCCTGACGCTGCAGATGGCCGTCTCTCCCAGCTCCACCTGCTGGCTTTGCTTCCTCTCCAGGGCCTGGGGCTTCTCAGCCTGCTCCCAGGGGCTGAGCCTGGCTGTGCTGGGCAGCAGAATTGCCAGGTGAGCCAAACCAGCAACAGCCGCCCCCGCCCCTAGACTGCCAGGCCAGGTGCAGCCTGCTGTCCACAGAGCCACAGCCCTGATGACCAAGGTCACCCAGGGGACACCCAGATCTCTCCCACCTAATCCACACAGGGAACCAAGGAGGGGCTTAATTTTTTTTCCTGCCACCATATAGCTAGTTGCTAAGAATTTCACCACCAGTGATTTTATTCAGGTCACCTTCCCCAGCTCAGAAACCAACAGCCCCCCCCGTTTTTGTGCAGCCTAGAACACATAAACCCTCAGCCTTTATGGTCTCTGGTCCTCTCCTCCCTTGATCTCCCCCCTCCAGCCGATCTCATTCCTTTTCATTTTTCTCTGTGACCTCAATCCTCCAGCTCTGCAAATCTACTCAACTATCTCTGGCACGCAGCCTGTTCCTTATTATTAATATGACTGAACATAATGGGTAATAAATAAGACCTTGCTTTCAAAGGGCTCTCATGCCACCAACCCAGAGCCTCACAGAACCATATGAGGTAAATAGGGACATGCAGAGTTGAAGGGACTTGTTTAAATTCAGCAGCTAGTTAGTGGCGGAGCCGAGGGGGGAACTTATTTTAAAATGCCATTATTTATGACTTTTCAGGAAATCATTTGAAAAATAAGCAAGCAAGAAAGATGGTCCAGATTTTAAAGGACTTTATTATACTTCAAGGGCAAATGTATTCCTGTTCCCTCGTATTGTAATTAAAGCAAATGCAATAAGATCCGGGATCATGTGTGCCCCTCCAACAGCCTCGCAGAGACACAACATTGTTCTACCAAAGGAAAGCCATCTACTCATTTATTCACTGTACCAAACACCAAGTCCATCAAGAGTTTGGTGCTGTGGTCCTACTGTGCACCAGCCCTGGGCTCAATACAAGTGCCCTGGGCACTGCTGAGCAAAACAGGTTTTGCCCTGTGCTGCGCATGGCCCTGTAGCCTGGAGGTTGAATCAGGTGTCAAACTGAGATTCCCACCAAGAATGAGCCATCAGAAATATGGCAAGGTCCATGAAGAAGAGGCACAGGGGCTCCAGAAGCTTCTAAGAAAGGAATCGACCTGGTCCAGGAACTTGTGAAGGGCTTCCCAAGGAAGTGGCTATTGCCCCCAGGAAAGGGGACATATTACACAAGGAAGAGACAGGGAAAGGAGGGAACAGAATGGGCAGTGCCCCACCATCCATGGAGCAAGCAGGACGCTTTCAGGTCACTGAAGGAACTTGAGTCTATAGCATGAGCGAAGCAGGACAGACGCTGGGGCTGGACCATGAGGCCTTGTGGGCCCAGGGAGGACCCAGGTCTCACCCAGAGAGCCGTGAGAGCTCTCAGAACGGGGGGGACCTCATCCGATCCCACCCAGCTCAGCGCTGGACATTCTGAGTGGCACAGGGAGAGGACTGTCTCAGCCTCAAAGAGCTTCCCACCAGATTGCCTGGCCTTAAGGAAACCCACGGACGTTCCCAGAAATACAGGTAACTCTCTTGAGACGATGATAACAAAAATTGATCGATATTTTTAAAATAAGAACACTTAGTGCCTGCGGGGCTTTAGTTGCTTTGTAGAGATTGTGTCAGTTTTTTCTCTGGCCTCTCCACAGGGTATGAGATAGGCAGTATTATTAATTCTATTTTACAGATGGGGAAAGTGAAGTTCAAGGTCCTGCGGCTACTGGCAGATCCAAGGTTCAGACCTAGGACTGTCTGAGTTTGGCTCTGTCATCTCTGGCCCCAAAATCTTGGGAACACTTACCCAGAAATGCAAGGACAGGCACCGTGCCTGGTCTAACGTTCCCGTCACCCGCACTTGTCAAGGTCAACCATGGGCTATGCTTTGCCAAAGCCAAATTGCTCCTTGTCTTATTTGACCTTCGGCTGCCGTCACCAGGAGATCATCGCCTCTTGGTGGAACACGTCCTCCTTGCATCGTGACCTGGTTGTCTTCCACTCTCCGCTGTCCCTTCCCAGTCTCCTCTGCCAGCTCCCCTGTCCTCGACTGGGCCTTAAATTGCTAGACTTGGCAGGGCTCTGCCCTTGACCATTTTCCCATTTACAGTCTTGTATCTGATGATCTCATCCGCCTGGGTCTTTAAATCACACCCATAAACTGAAGACAACTAAATCTATACCTCGTCTCCTCGCCTCTCTCCTGATCCTGTCTTCCCGCGTTTGTCCCATTGACCCTCCAAGTTAAGTCTGGGTACCCACCCCCAGCCCGCTCCTGCCCTTGCTGTCCCCATCTTAGTAAATGACACCTCCTTGCACTCTGCTGCTCAGGGCTAGCGTCTCAGTCTTTTCTTTGATTCCTGTCTTTCCAAGGTCCTCACATCCAATCACCGACAAGTCCTGCGGCTCTGCCTGCAGAACAGATCCTGCATTAACCACTCCCTGATGCCTCCCCGGTACCACCTGAGCTCAAGCAACCTCTCCTTCTCACCCGGACTCTCGCTGTGGTCTCCCAACTGTCCTGGTACACTCACTCCCTGCTGTCTCTCCGCCATACAGTAGGCAGAGATGCAGGTGGTCAATCGATGCACGTAGGAGTCTGAGCTGGGTTCCACTCTCATATTACCATGGGAAAAAACCTTAATTTCCACCCTCAGTCTCCACCAAGACTGATCAAACTTCTGCCGTAGCCTTGCTTGAGCACTGAGTGAGAAGGTGTATTCATACCACGTGTGCTGTGGTTTGGATAGGTGTGCTTAGCATATGCTACGGTCTGATTACGGCATGAGTGTGTCCCCTAAGGGCTCCCTGTTGGGAGCTTGGTTCTCAATGTGGCAGGGCTAGGCCTGGTGGAAACACTTAAGAGGTGGGGCAGAGTAGGAAGTAAATAAGTTATTGGGGGTGCTGCCCTCAGAAAGAATTGATGCAATTCTGGTAAGACTCTGGTTAGCTTTCCCAAGAGGTTGTTATAAAAGAGCAAGCCTGGCCCCTCTCCCTGCTCTGGTTTCCTGTTTCACCAGGTGACCGCTCCTGCTCACATGCACCACAGTAATGCCGTCCACATGAGCCAAACTGATATTGGTAGTATGCCCTGTGCCTTCAGAACTATGAGGTAAATAAAACTTTTTCTTTATAAAGTATCCATCCTCAGGTATTTCACGACAGTAACAGAAAACGAACTAATACAACACAGTTCCTGGTGCATAGTGAGGGTTCAGGAAGCAAGTTATTCTTACGTGCTGCTTGGATTCCCTCCAGACCAACCTTGCAAGGTGTCAGTCAATGGGGTGCTGGGCAGAAGACAAAGCAGTGCCTAGTCATTATACGCCTAGCCTGTGATGGCCACTGAGCATTACTTGAGTTAACAGGATGTGCAATGACACTAACCTATAGCAGAGTTTTGAAACGTGAAATGAGATGAGTTGTCTTTGCTCAAGAAGCCACCCCTCAAAACCACTTTCCCCCAGACTCAGATGGAACCCCTGACACTCACAGGCTCCAACTCTGAGGCGGGGATTTGCTGTCTCATCTTGAAAGAACCGTCCTCTTGGCCAAGGAGGGAGTGGGTGTGGTCAGGGACAGAGTCCCAGCTCATGGTGTTTGTGTCCTACTGTGGAATTTCTGAACTATGAAAACAAAGCTCTCATCCTATGAAGACACTGGATGGAAACAGTGTCTTCCCTGATGGACGCTTGCCCTCCTGGGGGTCACCAGCCAGGCCTCAGGACTGGCCTCCTCTCTTCTTTCCCATTCCTTCCTGGGAGGCAGGGATCAGGGTACAGAGTCAGACCTGCCTCTTGCTGGCTGTGTGACCTGCAACAACTCTGAGCCCTCTTTGAACCTCATTCTTTTCATATATAAAATGGAAAATAATAATAGTATGTATTTCAAAAGGACTTGTGATGATTATTTAAATAATAAACATAATATCAAAATAGGAAAAGACAGTGCATGGGTAATAATTAAGAATATGGGGCTCTGGACTTTGAATCCAGCTCTTCTACTCACTCACCGGGTGACCTTCAAGAAGTTCCTCCACCTCTCTGGTTACCCGATCTGTAACATGAGGATGACGTTGGTCCTCCCTTGATGATACACCCTAGGAACTAAAGTTTCAATACATGTAAAGAGTCTTAGGCTGGGGATCTTGAACAAGGGCTGACACTTAGAAAGTGCCCACTTGCTGTTATTTCCACCTGCTTCCTCTGAAGCCCCAAGTGAATTATTGTGCAAAGAGCTCGGGTGGAAGGGCTGTTCCAAGATCAAGTGGAAGGTAACCCCAATACGTGGCACTTGTGCTTGATTCCCAGAGTGCTTTGCACCTATTCATGAACTGATTTCTCAGAACGAGGCTGCTGGAAGCTGCAGGGACCAGTCTTCCCGTGGGCCGCCCGGGGCGGGCACGCGGACGGGCAGTTTCTGCAGCGCCTACTCCTACTGCTTGCACACCAGAAGCACGCAACGTGAATGGGCTCCTGGCAGCCTCTGGCCTCCTGCCTCCAGGTCATTCTCCACCACACGGCCAAAAAAATAGACTTGTTAAAATGCAGCATTCGGCCATGCCCGTCAAGCCCTGCTCCAGAACCTGCTGTGGCTCCACAGGGCGCCAGGAGAGTCGAAGCCCCCCGACCCAGACTGTCACTCACACACCCGGACTGTCTACTCGGGCTCCTCGCCCTCCGTATGATGGGCCCTGCACACACCATGGCCTGTCCAGACCGCTTCCAGCCCGATGTTCCCACCCGATCATCACTCCACGCTTTTCCTCCATGCTCTGATTGGGATGCCCCTGCATTTCTGGCACATGCCTACTGACCTCTGAGGACCCAGCTGAAATTCCACCTCTTCTGGAAGTCTTGAGTTACCTGACGAGGTAACCCCAGGGGACACTCATCTGTGTCCCCCTGGTCACCTCCTATACACCTCTGTCAAAGCCAGGAGCGGGTGTTGGTGAACCTTAACAACAATCCTGGGGAGGCTGGGGAGGGGCGAGGCCAGCTAGGCGGTTTAGCGTCTGCCCATTTCTATGGTGTAAGAGGGTCTCCCCGTGGTCAGTTTGGTGCTGCGACGGTTTACCCATCGACTTTCCCATTTCCTGAAAATGTTGACAGGGGGCCTTCCCAAGCTTATGCAAGACCAGACCAGCACGTCACAGCTGGTTTCCTTTCGTGCTTGTCACTGGCTGCCTGGCCTCTTCAGCCCTTTAGATGAAGTCCAGGCTCGCTGACTGGAGCTCCCAAAGCCTCGGTGTTCTTCCCGAGTCTCGCCTTGGGTTCCAGCCAGCGTTCGTGTCACTGTGACCAGAAGACCTGACGAGGACTCTTCTGGGGAGGAAAAGTTTATTTGGGGCTCATGGTTTCAGAGGTCTCAGTTCCTAGAGGGCCAGCTCCATCGCTCTGGGCCTGAGGTGAGGCAGAAGAACATCATGGCAGAAGGATGAAGAGGAGGAAAGCGGCTCAGGGCCTGGCTTGCGCCCCGGGGAGCCGCCTCCTGCAGCCCCGCCCTGCCTGCCTTCAGTTCCTACCCAGTTCATCTGCATCAGTGGATCAAGGCGCTGACTAGGTTAAGGTCTCAGTCGCTGCGCCTCTACACCTTCTTGCACGGTTCACACGTGAGCTTCTGGGGGACACCTCATGCCTAAACCGTGACACCTCCCATCACTGTCCCCTGTCTTTGAGAGTAAAACATTTGCTGTCCCTAGAAAGGGCCACACTTTCCCTTCCAGGCCTTCTCTGGGTCCCTCTTTCCTCAGCTTGAAACACGAGCCTTCCTCTCTGCACAGCTGAGACCCATAACCTTCAAGCCTCGGTTTAAACACCCCTTCTTTCTAGAAGCGTTCCCTGGCTGCCCAGAAGTGAGGTGTGTGTCCTTCCTGTGGATGCCCATTGTGGATTCAGTCATGTCCCCACAGTCCCTATCCTGAAGCCCTAGCCCCCAGTGTGACTATGTTTGGAGGTGGAGTCTATGAGCAGGGACTCAAGGTTACGTGGGATGGTCCTTGTAAGAGAGGAAGAGATGGTAGAGAACTTTCTTTCTCTCTTTCTCTTGCTCTCTCTCTCTCTCTCCGCACACACACACACAGAAAAGGTGAGGACATAGCCAGGAAGAGAGCCATCATCAGAAATCAACCACATAGCCCCCCTTGATCTTGGACTTCCACCTTCCAGAGCTGGAAGAAAATAGATATTTGTTGCTAAAGCCACCCAGTCTGCTCTTGCTGTGTTTGGTGTGGACTGTCAATCTAAGCGGCACCAAGCCCGCAGCCCCGGGTTCCTCCATCTTCACCCAGCCTCCTTGTCCCTCTTGCCCTCTGGACTGGGAGATGTGTTTGTCTCGTTCATCATCCCACAGTCAGCCTGACAGTTTACGGCAGATGCTCTAAAAACAGGTGTTGCATGAAAAAATAAACTTGCATTCATTATCAACCAGCTATATATTGTCAGCTATTTTATTAGTAAGTAGTTGTTAATGATAATCCTCCCAAACGTCGACGAAGGTGTTCGTCTCTAGGGAGAATGACAGCTTCTGAAGACTAGGTAGAGTCCTTTTCATTTTCTGCTCCCTAGCATGTGACATTTGCCTGGCATACAGTAAGTGCTCAATACGTGTCCATTCAATAAACCCCCCCCCCCCACCCCGCAGAGTCCTTCGGTTTTGTGTGCATGGCCATGGTCAGCAGAGAGTGACACCTCTACCCAGGTACACCTCTCATGCAAAAATCAAGTATAATTCGTTTTTAATGTTTGTTTAACATTTAAACAATATTTACTGACTATTTACTACTCTGAGTCCTCCAAGCGCCTGGTAACACATTCAGTTCTCAAAACAACCATGTGGATGAGGAAGGCACTCTCCATCCCTCTGATCTGCAGATGAAGGAGTGAAGAGCGGCCAGGTGGGGCCTCGTCCCGGGAGGCCCACCCCCTGCCCCTACCGACCACGGGGACCCAGGGTGCCCAGACCTCTCGGGGAGAAGATGGCAGGTCCTCTGCATGCTCAGATGGCACATTCTACACTGCCCACACCAGGTCCAGGGGTGGTAGACACATCTGACGGTTCCCAGAAGCCTGGAGAGCTGAGGCTACCTGCTGAGGCTGCTCTGGGACCTGGTGTAGGATCACCCAGGGTCGGGAGCCCCCAGTCCCTCTTCCCTGGGTCGTGGGGTGGTGGTTAAGAGCACCACTGTCATATCAGACAGACCTGGGTACGAATCTAGCTGCATGACTCTGGGGGTATTCAACCCGTCTGAGCTTTAATGTCCCTCATCTGTCAGGACTTGATAGCGGGATAGATGTCATTGGGTGTTAGATTCGAATAAGTCGTTCCAGGTAATGTACCCAGAATGACACCAGGCACAGCGTTTGCCCCCAGCCAGCGGTCACTGCCATTGTGGTTGCAAATATCTGACCATGTTTATTCTCCAAATTCTGCCAGGTGCCCACTCTCTCGATTAACCGGCAATGAGTAGCATCCATTCTCTCCGGAAGCCTCGGGGCAGTTGAGTGACCGCCCAGATACAGGCAAGGTGAAAGGGAGGTCCAGCCTTATCACAGGGCAGGGAGGAGCAGGCAGTGGGAGTGGATCTGGTCACTCCTTTGTTCACTCACTCACTTGCCCAGCACTTCTGTGCCAAGGGACAGTTATGTGCCGGGCCCTGTTCTGGCTCTTGGGATCCACAGAGAACAGGACAGAGGTGCTGCCTGCCCTCGAAGCCCTCACAGTGCAGAGCAGCAGCGTCCAACAGCAGGGACTCCTGAGTGCAGAGGAGACTTGAATTTCTTCAGGTCATTTATTTTAATTAATTTTTTAGTTTCTTCTAATTAGTTGTACATGACAGTAGGATGCATTTGTACATTCATACATAAATGCAGTGCGAGCTCCCATTTTTCTGATTGTACATGTTGTAGGATCACATCGGCCATGCAGTCACATATGAACATGAGGTAATAATGTCTGGTTCACTCTACTGTCCTTCCTACACCCATGCCCCTTCCCCTCCCTTCACTTCCTCTATCCAATATAAGGTAACTATTCTTTCCTCATCCCCCCCTTATGGTAAATTAGCATCTACATATCACAGAAAATATTTGGCCTTTGGTTTTTAGGGTTTGGCTTATTTTGCTTAGCATGATATTCTCCAACTCCATCCATTTGCCAGAAAATGCCAGAATTTCATTCTTCTTTAAAGCTGAGTAATATTCCATCATATAATATATATATATATGTGTATATATATCACATTATCTTTTCCATTCATCTGTTGAAGGGCACCTAGGTTGGTTCCATAGTGTAGCTATTGCGAGGTGAGCTGCTATAAACATTGATGTGGCTGCGTCACTGAAGTATGCTGATGTTAAGTCCTTTGGGTATAAACTGAGGAGTGGGATAACTGGATCAAATGGTGGTTCCATTCAAGTTTTCTGAGGAATCTCCATACTGCTTACCACAGTGGTTGCTCCATTTTTGCATTCCCACCAGCAATGTATGAGTGTACTGTGGTCATATTTTTAAAGGTGCAACAGACCTTCATGATATATTTCATTCAGTCTAATATATCTAAAATATAATCATTTCGGCATACAACTGATATTAAAAATGACTAAAGAGGTACTTTGCGTTCTTTTTTGGGTCTTCTAAACCCAGCATGTATTATGCACATCTGGTTCAGACTGGCCACACGTCAGTAGTCACATGTGACTAGTTGGTCACTGTTTCGAATGGTTCAGTGCTTGGGCATGTGTGAGGGGGCACCAATTAGGTTTGGTTAGGGAGACAAAGGTGTGCTCATCTCTGTAACCTTCGTGTCTACCATGGGGGGAGGCATTTTATGAACGCTGGGTAGAGGAATGCAGAGTGGATACAAAGACCTCAGGTCCATCCCTCTCTGGGGATATCCAGCAAGGTGGAGTACCCAACCAGTACCCAACCAGGTGGAGTACCTCAATCCCTCAAGCTGTTTCCCTGAGCTGGCACTTCCCCACGACATTAATGGAAATTTCTTCAGTCCTGTTTTTCTAGAGAAGCCAGACTAAGATGTTCAATAAGCAGCAGCTCCATTACCCTACCAGATGCAGCCCAAAGGAAATCACTCCTCTAGAAAGTTCTGATATTCCCTACTCTGACCTCAGCTTCTGGAGACCTTGATAGCACGGTTACTGGATCCTGTGCTGGTCTCCCCGGCCAGAGCCGGGCTCCTGCCTCAGACCAGATTCTATTCATTCTTGCTGTAATTTGGATATTAAATTTCCCTCAAAGGCCCATATGTTCAAGGATTGGTGCCCAGCTTGGTGCTCTTTTTTTTTTTTTTTCTTAATTTTTATTTTTATGGACTGAATTTTGATTCATTGTACACAAAAGGGGTACCACGTTTCATTTCTCTGGCTGTACACAATGCAGATTCACACCATTCTTGTCATCATACATGAACAAAGGGTAATACTGTCTGTCTCAGACTACTATCTTTCCTTCCCCCAACTCCTCCCACCCCATTTTCCTCTACACCATCCAAAGTTCCCCCATTCTTCTCTTGCCCTTCCCATTACTTATCAGAGAAAACATTTGGTCTTTGGTTTTTTGGGATTGGCTTATTTCACTTAGCATGATATTCTCCAACTCCATTAATTTACCAGCAAATGTCATAATTTTATTCTTCTTTATGACTGAGTAATATTCCATTGTGTACATATACCACAGCTCCTTTATCCATTCATCAGTTGAAGGGTATCTCGGTTCCACAATCTAACTATTGTGAATTGAGCAAATATGAACATTAATGTAGCTGCATCACTGTAGTGTGCTGATTTTAAGTCCCTTGGGTATAAACCAAGGAGTGGGAAAACTGGGTCAAATTCCAAGTTTTTTGAGGAATCTCCATACTGCTCTCCAGAGTGACTGCACCAATTTGCAACCCCACCAGCAATGTATGCATATACTTTTTCCCCACATCCATTTCAACACTTATTATTGCTTGTGTTCTTGATAATAGTCATTCTAATTGGAGTGAGATGAAATCTTAAGGTGGTTTTAATTTGCATTTCTCTAATTACTAGAAATGAACACTTTTTCTTACATTTGTTGGTCACCCATATATCTTCTTTTATGAAGTGCCTGCCCAGTTCCTTAACCCATTCATTGATTGGGTTCTCTGTATTTTTGGTGCTCTTGAGAGGTAGGTCCTAGTAGACCTCTTTTAGGCATCCCAGTGACTCCCCAGCCCCTAGCAGAAAAGAACCACCATATCAGTCATTCATACCCTACGTGCCCTTGAAGGGGACTGTGCGACTCTGCCTCTTCTTTCTCGCGTTCACCATGTGCACCCAGCCGTGATGCACCGCCTCCACACAGGCCCCAAAGCCATGGGCCCAACCAACCATGAACTGAAACCTACAAAACTCTAAGCCCAAATCAATCTCTTCTCCTTGTAAGAAGATGATCTCGGGCATCTGTTATAATAGTGGAAATCTGACTGATATGCTGCTGTATTCCCTGCACCTGAATGGACCAAGTTCTACTTACCACTCTGTGCTCAGCACCTGGTACCCAGGTGTTTGATACCTGAGTTTCCATGACTGAAGTAGCTAGCATCTGCTCACACAGGGATGGGGGTGTGTCTGTAAACTCTCTTCCGCTCATTTCCTGCCCCTGATTCTCTTTGCTCACTGATGCTAGAAACATCTTTTCTAGGAGTCCAAAATCAAGAGAGAGCAGATTTAATGTAAATATCTCTGAGAGAAGAAACTCGGGACCCTAAATTCCCACTAAGATAAGAATGACAGACAGGGTGGTTCTTTTCTGCTAGAGGCTGGAGAGTCACTGGGAGGCCGCAGAGCAGCAGAGGTGAAGAGCTCAGGGTTTTATTCCCATGGGAAGCCAACCCTGCATGTTCCACCACAAGATGGCAGCCAGCCTGCAGGAAGGGGAGGGTGAAGGTCCGTCTCCCTGGAGTCATCCCTGCCACTCATCTGCTGCCCCCGGGGATCATGTCTGTGACACAGCAAAAGGAGGCTCCCCTGGAAGACCTGCTTCTCTCACTGGCATTTCCACCTGCTAACATGAACTTGAGCAAAGCCCTGGCCCTCTCAATCCCTTTAAATATGGAACCAAGACAATGGTAATGGTGACGACGATGATGAAATCTTCTCTGGTTTCTTTGCAGGAACATGGGGGGCAGGGGATGAAGTTTCACATGTGAATCTTCCCAGTATGGGAAGCAACTTGCACAGAGAAGGTATTTGCTACTTTAGATTTTGTGGTGAGGACCTTCTTGCACAGGGGAACACACAAGGCGACCCTTCCGCCCTCTGAGGACCCTCAGTCACCCACACGCATGGGCGCCGTTGACCTTCAGGGCTGGGAGTCCTGCCACTCGCAGGCGACCCTCACTCACGCTCCTGTCCCCACCAGGAGGACGTGGCCTGGGGACCTCTCTGCCAGGGTGAGTGGGCTGCACAGAATGACCACCACCGCCCCAGCTGGAAGCCCCAGGGCTTTCCCTTCCCACCTGAGTCCTAACTCAGGCCAAGGTCACTAAACACGCCCCTTTTCTCTCTTCGGAGGAAAATTTCAACGAAGCAGCTTGAGAAGTGAAGAGGACCACAGTGTAAAGCCAGAGAAGCAAACCCGAGGGAACACCCGCAATCTAGACTTTCCCTTTCCGACTCTGCATTCATCCCCGCTTGCTGTCATTTCTGCCACGTGCGATGAGTCAAGGCGGTCACAAGGTCTGCCCAGGTCGCAGGGAGGACTCAGACACCCCGCCCCTTCCATGGACGTGCGCCACGTGATAAAAACGTGTGGGGTGGGTGGCATCCACGTCAGCATGGCTCTATTTGGAAAACACAGTCTGCCACACTAGCTTCTTAATGAAGGAGAAGAGCAACAGGTTCCTTTAAAAACGAGTAACTTGAACTAAAAAAATAAAATGCAAAATAGCAAATTACTGTGAGCACTAAGATTACAAGCAAACAGCATGCTTACCAAAACATCCCCCTAGAATACATTTCAATAATGACAGGAATCATTGGTTAAGTGATCCTCAACCCATGAAGTGTCTCCATGTCAGTCAGTGCAGCAGGGATAGCCGTGTCCCAGCTAGGGAGACTGAGACTCACAGCAACAAGTCCCTCACCCTGGGCCACCCCAGGGGACAGCCATTTCAAATATCCTAATGCCCCTTCCATGGCTACCTTATCTCACCTGCTCTGTCACCTGTGCCCTTCCCTCCAATGTCCACAAGCCCCAAGCTGCCCTCAGGACCAAGACTTCACCCTCCATGAGCATCACCATCCTCTCCCTGGCTCCAGAGTCCACTCACCCAGAATGTGCTTCTTGTAGCAGAATGTGCTTCTTGCTTGTGTATTGAGGCTGGAGAAATGTCAGGAAGATTACCGAAGATAGTGCACGTAATGCATTTAGCACAGTGCCTTGCAACTCGTAAACCCTCATTAAGAGCTGGCTGTTGTCCTGATCATTGCTGTTATCCCCCCTCCTGTCACTGCTGACTCATGGCTAAAGGAGAGTCATCTTTAAAAAAAAATTAGCATGGCCAGTGTTGTGGCACACACCTGTAATCCTAGCAACTTGGGAGGCTGAGGCAGGAGGATCGTAGGTTTGAGGCCAACCTCAGCAACTTAGTGAGGTCCTAAGCAACTTAGTGAGACCCTATCTCAAAATAGGAAATAAAAGGGGTTGGGGATGTGGCTCAGTGATTGGGTGTCCCTGGTTTCAATCCCTGGTACCTAAATAAATAAATAGCAGTGGTAGTTAAATGTTAACCATAGAGTAGGCTAATGGAGCGCAAGTTTTTTTGACGAACACTATTGTTCACGAAAGGAGCCAAAATCCATTCCTGTGCTCTCTCAGCTCCAGCGCCCATAGTCTGAGCCTCTGTGCTGCACGCTTAGGAAGCCCCGTGTCAGAGCCGACGGAGCGAATGTCTGCCGGGGCCACGGGCAGGACAGGAGGAGTTTGAAATCAGACAGAGCTGGATCTGAACCCTGGCTGTGTATTTGACCAGCTGTGTGAACTGGCACTATTCACACCTTCGGGCTTCAGTTAGCTCATCAGTCGATTGAGACACCATGGTGGAATTCATTAAGTGGACGTCAAAACTGTCCTCACCAGCACAGAAAGGCCGACCCGGGGATTCCCGGCATCATGGGGTGATGATGGGGAGTGACTTGGGGAAGGGACCAGGTACTTCATTCTTGCTTCGCCCAGCTCTTCCTCCAGTGTGGAGCAGAACCCCTTACCCAGGGGCAGCCCCTCCTGAGACCTGGGACTTTTTAAAGAATCAAATGATGTCCAACTGCAAAATGTTAACTTTGTGGTTCTGGTCTCTCTTCCTCTGCTGTCATTTTTTCAACTCTTGCTAAGAACCAACCTCCCCTCTCAGCACCTTCCTCTTCTTGCTCCCAAGACAGGGCCCAGGAGAGAGCTCAGGGGGTTTTGTTTTCAGTGAGTCCATCTTCTAATGCTCTTCCCTCTCAGCCTCAGTCTTGCCTTCCCTCCCTGCCTGGTTTTGCTCTGCAGTCACGACTGTGCCTGAGAGAGGCAATTCCCGGCGATCCCTCCGTCTTCAGGACTGGCAGGAGCTGTAAAGAGCCAGCGACGAGGTGTTTCTCAGAGGAGAGAACTTAGCCGTCAACCTGGGAGAAAAGGCCTGAAGCTCCTGACAGCCTTCATCGCCCCCAGAGGTGGCCGAGACGTCTGGTTTTCCTGCTCAATGGATTCCAGTCGCTGAGGCTGCGAGGTCTCCTGGACACACACCCCTTTCCCTCCAGGGTTGCCTCTAATGGCCAAGGTGATGTGCTGGCAGCTCTCCAGGCCTGAATGACCCCCTGGGGTGCCTCTTGACCACAAGAACCAAGAGCCCCAAGGTACCCAGTTAATCGAGGAGACCCACTTCCAGCATTTCCAACACAAAATTGCCACCAACGGTGTGTTTCAGAGTTTCTTTAAGGATGCTTAACGTTGCCCTGGTCCAGTTCTCTTACATCTGGTTCTTAGGGGTTGTTCAGCCACATTTGTGTCTATAGGACTCGGTCCTGTGCATTCCACAACTTTACACTCATTTTCAAGGAATCACTCTCTTCTCAAGAGCCCCACTTCAGTTCCCTCCCACCTCCACCCACCCACACACAGATCTAAACTCGACTTCCTGAGCAGTTTAAAGTGCGTGGAGAGAGGGGCAGAGGGCCAGCTGCGGTCTGGTCTCCCACCCATCTCCTTAGCGCATGCCCTCTGGGGTTGGGGCAATACAGAGGGTGGGGAGGAAAGAGATGGCTCCTTGCTAGCTGCCTATGGGGAAGGACATATCTCATTTCATTGGCGGCTGCTTCTCTGGGTAACACAGACCGCTCCTGTGTGGCCTTGGGACCCTGTGCTAGGTCCTCTGCAGGAGATCATCTGGCCGCCCCTGCATGTTCACCTTCCCTGGATGACTTGGCCAGGCCTCTGGCTGCTTCTTTCCCTTTTTCTCCCCAGCCTTTTGCTAGAATCAATTCATCAGGTGAGGAATAATCCCAGGACAGCTCTAGTCTCATGTCCCAAACTGTTCCCTGGGGAAAGTATATGCATCCATTCTGCACCTGCAGACCCTCCTCCTGCCTTGCTCTCCAGGGCCACGCAGTGGACACAGTTCCAGTCCATGAAACAATCAAAGCAAAGGTATCTTGGGCCCCAACTTAGCAGAGTAGGCCACTGACAGAATAGGGCTTCACCAAGGCCCCACACTGTCACTTCATTACCTTTGGACCCTTGGCTTTGGGAAAAAGAAATATGCATATCCCCTTCCTTCTCTCCCATGGAGAACTATGAGAAAAGTCCTGTAATAGAGAGTGAATAACTACATCTGCGCACGTGTCCCCAGAAGGGGCACACCGTGTTAATAGCACAAGAGGCTACTGCAAAGGGGCAACATGGCGGGTTGCACATTCCACGTTGGCTGCAGTCTACCATCGCCCACCCTCCGCGTTCTGACTGACCTGACAGTCCTGCCATCAAATGATGGGATCCGCATCACATCCTCTTGAACACGGGCAGACATTGGTGTCTGCCTCAACCAAGAACAATACAGAAGCAAGATTATTGGACGTGGTGGCTGGCTGGCTCGTCAATGGGCCACACACTTCCACCTCGCTCCCTTAAGATAGATGCTCACTCTTGGACCCCAGTTGCCATGCACTAAGGAAACCCAGGGCACCACTTAGGAAGTTATGAGGAGGTGTTCCAGTCAATGACCCAGCTGAGGTCCCAACTCATGGTTTTCCTTAACTGCTCGGCATGTGAGAAATGAGCTTTCTGGTTGTGCCAGCTCCCAGCCACGGAGCCAATCCCAACCTTTGCATTCCCCAGCTGAGGCCCTGGACTTCCTATAGCAGAAATAAGCCATCTTTACCAGGCTCTTCTGAAATTCCTGACCTGCAGCATCCGTGAGCTTCATAACTTGTTACCTTCCCCCTAAGCTGGGGATGAGTTGTTATGTAGCAATAGTAACTGAAACAACAGGGTACCAAACTGTACCATCTATTTCACAAATATCATAGGGGGAAAAATATTGAAAACTAACACAGACTGCAGATGCCTATCTTTTAAGAGGAAAAACACTGTCTATATCAATGAGAAAATAAATCTCTCTCAGGCTCTATAACACAAAGACTGACGGAGAGATCAGAGCAAGGAACAAAGACTGAGACTCAGTAGGTGGTCTTGGGTTTGGGGAGTACTGGGTAGTAGGTCTTTAAAAAACCAACTCAGGACTGAGTTGAGGTTGTGAAGCTAAACTGCTTTCTATAGTAAAATAAGAAAATGCCAAATTTTTAAGGGACAGAGAAGATAGAGAAACGGAAGGCCAGGATCTCCAGAGAAAAAAAATGGTCCTTGACAACGATATTTCTAATAGCAAGCAGGCGGAAGGACCTCTCCAGAGATGGAGAAACCTGAAATCTAATTTAAACCTTTGCTTCTAATATGATGTTTAAAAATGCTTTCTGAATCCCCACTCTTGAATAAAGTCCATAAAGCCCACATTCCTCAGGAGAAGGTTCCAAGCTCCATGCTGGGGGCTCAGTGCATGGCCGGTGGAGGGCTATGTGTGGTCCCAGGGAGAAGTGAACCCAGAGCTCCAGAAGGGCAGAGATCTAGACAGATGGTCCACAGGTTGTCTGCCCTAGAAATGTGGGCGATCTTGGAAGGATGCTGGACTTCCTGTGGAAAGTAGGAAAAAGAGCGAAAGTCACGTTTATGTCAGCCTCCAAGTACAGGGGTCCTCAGCTACCTGCGTTCCAAACAGTAGAGCAGCTTCTTGCATAGGGATGAACCTGTCAAATCAGTGCTCCAGCAAAAATGTGGGAGTCAAAATATCCTTGGAATCCCCCTGCAAGGTGCCACAGCGGAGACGGCGGTAGCTCAGAACACTTCAGCCATGTTTCCCTAAATGTGCCCTTGACCCCGGCGCTTGGTGTACCCATTAACGGAAGCAGCTGGTTTGGAAAGAGGGACTGGGCTGAACCAAAAATACATCTCTTTCAACCCCAAACCACAGTCTGTGTGGCAAGACACTTCCACAATGAGAAGCCCCAGAGCAAGAGGTGTAAACAGGACAAGGTATGCCTTACTCCCTCCCGGCTCCACCTTGCACTCAGCCCCTGGGGACAGCCATCAATTCAGTGGGATGGTGAATGGAATACCCACACTCTAATTCTTTTTTTTCACTCTTCTCTCTCACACTTATACAGTCAAACTGGTGTAACTTCGCTGCATATGTGATATGACACCCAGAAAATATATTAAAAAATCCTTAAGGAAAAAATATGACAAGGAAATACACATCATCTTGGCTATGGCCATATTAGGCACTTTATTATTCAATTTTTCTATAATAAGCATCTAAATTTTTTCTAATGGTAAGGACCCCATTGCATAGTTGTAGGAATTAATAGTGTCAATATATGTCCTCTCATTTTTATTATTTTCAGGAAAAAATAAAATTTGCCTAACAGCTGTATGAGCAAAAAAGAGGTGGAAAGAGATGGCCTACCAGCCAAGGAGTCCTCTCCCCGCTCCACAAATCTGAGAGAAGGTTTGTGGTTTTCTTGACCCCATTCCACCCTGCACGACTTGGGTGTTTTTGAGGGAGAGTCTTAGTGAGTTATACTGTCCCAGGTACTAAGCAGAAGTAAACCTCAGCCAAGATCTAGGAATCGGGGAGGAGAAACTGGGAAGGGAGAAGCAGGGCTAAGATTGACAAGAATTTCTAGGAGGAGTCGGTCGATGCTGTCATCCAGGGCAGAGAGCAGTTCTGGGTGAGACTCCTTTTCCTGGCAAGGGAAGGGAAAAGCCACCCTCCCATAGACCTAGGGTGTGAATCTCAGCTCTGGCACCTGGACAAGTTGCTTCATTTCCCTGTGCCTCCATTCTCTTGCCTGGAAAGTGAGGGCTGATCAAACCTCCACCTCGTGAGGATTTGTGAGGATTGGAGAGGGGTACCACATCTGCAGAACGCTTCAGCCTGGTGCAGGATGAATCTCAGTCAACCATCAGCCGTGGTTGCTACCTGCACCCTGAAACCAGAATAATCGCACATTGTTGTGAGTACTTAAATTGATGCTGTGCATTGTGACCACTGAGAGAGAGTATTTTGCTCTTTCAAAGCATATCTTTGCAATACACATGAAAATGTGTTACCATCTATCCTCTATCAGATCAGCAAATAATACTGCCCAGTATGGGTGGAAATGTGGGGAAACAGAGGCACCTGTGTTGCTCAGGCAGCTGCAAGTGACACCATCTCTGGGAAGACTGATCTGGCAATACGTTTCAGGTCTGTTAAACACATTCACACTGGGCTCCAGCTGGGTAGGAGGAGCAAGTCAGATCTTGGCAAGGGGACGAGCTGAGACGGACCAGGATGACTGGTGGAGATGAAAGGTGCATTCTGGGATGGATCCGTGAAATCGGCAAACCTTTAAAGAGCCCCCAGAACTCCAAACGGGAGACTATTACAAAATGTATGGTTGAGGAAATCAAGATTGATTGTTACATGGATATCAAAATGCTGATCCTTTAAGAGTGGAGACCAAAAAACTCCCTCCAACTGCCCACCCCAGGCTATCCCAAGCAGACCACCATGACTCCCACTACCCTACTAAATTGCCAACCGTCTTACTTCCACTCTCACCCCTTCCAAGCCATGCTCCAGGATCAGCCAGGATGCTCCTTTAAAAGCAGGAAAAGAGTCACTCAATGGACCAGATTAAACCAGTCCCTTGTCTTCCTCTTTATCTCTGCCTACTGCCCCTGTCCCCTTTCCCCAGCTCCACGGTCGCACGGCCCTTCCATCTGTTCCTCCAACACAGCTTTGTGCCTGGAGCGCTCTTTCGTTGGCTCTTCCCAGAGGTCACCCCTTGCTGCCTGAGCCAACAGTGCTCTAGGCAAGAACGTCCTGCCTCCTTTCATGGGCAGCCCTTATCTGCACCTGACCTTCTTTCATTCACTCACTTCCTCCTCCATCACTTATGCTGCCCACCCACCCACCCACTAACACAACCTGCAAGAACTTCGTGAGCCTGTCTACACTCGGTCCCCTCAGTAACTAGCTGGGAGCCAATCAATGAATGGCCATCTGGATCACATGAGATTCTGGGCTCTCAGGCTGTACCTCTTTCTTGTCACTCATGACTTAAATACTAGTAGTGGAGAAAGGAAGCAGAGAAGCAAGGTAAGAGACCTGCACTGGTTCTGGTGGAGAGATGGGGACAAGACGCCTCTTTATAATGAAGGCATAACCAGAGGGAGGATTGGGATCTGGCCTGAGCTCACTGACCAGAACATCAGGAGAAATGGGATGCTTGGTGCTTGTCGAGGTGATTGTTTCACATGCGTCCTGACCCCATTGCTGGGGTGCTGCTTTACAATGGTGCGTGAAGTCTGAGAATTAACTCCATCCCAAAGAACTCTTGCAACATCTGGTCGCATGGCACACAGGAAGTGGGTTAATTAATAAGCATTCAAATGATGGAGTGTTGAAATGTCTGGGAGCTGTGAGAGGAGCTGAGATAGCATAGATTAGAGTTCAAGGCATGCCACTCTTTGGCCTCTTCCAGTCTGAACTCTTAACATCTGATCTCTTAACATCCATTCCCCATCTGCACAATGGAAAGCGAATGATAACTGGGTGCCTCCTAGCCCTGATAACTTAGAATGTTTCCCTTGGACAGGAGAAACTTGCTGTCCTCCCTGACCCCCGCCCTCCCCTCCACATGCCCCAAAATATTCGCCTTTGTTTATTCTGGTCCTCTACTAATAGCTCTGTCATTTGCTCTCTGCCGTCTGAAATATTATGTAACCTTCAATGATCATTACAATTTCTATCCCCAATCTTCTTCCTTATTGCTTTCAGATGAAAATATGTCCTTCTCATAAACTCTTGGGGCATTTATTGTCTAATTAAAGGGGTTGGTAAACTACAAACTGCAGACCAAATCCAAGCCATCAGTCAAATCTGTTTGGTTTTTGTAAATAAAGTTTTATTGTAACACAACCATGCTGACTCATTTACATATCATCTATGGCTGCTTTTGCTACCATAGTAGGGTTGAGTAGTTGTAACAGACACAAGATAGTACATAAGTCTAAGTATTTATTATCCAGCTCCTTATAGAAAAAAATTGCCAACCCTTAGCTAATAATGTTTCTCAAACTCAAGGATGTGAAGATCCAAACTGATGTCCGGCAGAGGATGCCCAGAGTCACAGGGTCAGCATGATGTATCTTCTTGGAGCATATTTTCACTAGACAACTTGAAAGGAAAAAAATAGCTCATAGACAACAAATGTAGACGATAAAGCAAATCCATTTATATCATGGAGCGCTTTTGAGTTAAAATCCTAAACATGGTCCAAATTCCAAGCTTGGGGCAGCCCTCCTCACGTTCTCACTAATCCTCCGCCCGCAAAAAGGCTCTGGATAAAACTTTAGGAACCACCACCTTCAGAAGGGCTGGGTCATTACAGTAAATCCTAAAAGGCCCGCCCCTGTCCAGGGGTTTCAAGGTGAAGGCAGAGGGACACAGTCAGATCTGATGCCAAACCCCAGTTCTGCTGTTGGCCCGCTGGGCCACCCTTAGGGTCACCTGCCATTTCTGCACCGTCATTTTCTTTCCTGTGTTTGAAGGCAGGGGACTGGTGATCTCCAAGATCTCCAAGCTTTCTCAGTTGTAAGGCAGCATGATTAATGGAAAAGTCAAGACACACCACATAAATACAGCCTAGAAATAAAAACCTGATTGGCGAAGGTTAGTAACACACGACATTGCTTGAACTTCTTAGTGTATGGAATTTGTGTTTGGATAGTCCATCCATGTGGTTCAAAAAATTTTAAGGAATATGTGTAAAAGTCTTCCCTGTATTCCCTTTCCACCAACCCACAAAACTGTTCCTAGTGTTTGTATGCCAACTTTCATTTTCTTTATATTCACACATAAACACAAATTAACACAAAGGCTTATTTCCCTTTTGTTATACAAAAGAAAACATAGTATACATATTTTTCTGCACCTTGCTTTTTTTTTTCTCACCTAATCTGTATGTGGAAATTTTCCATATTAGTACAGCATCTTGTTTTTTTTTAACTGCATAGGATTCCATTATAGGGATGCAACATAATTCATTTGACCATCTACCATCAGTGAATACGTGGACTGTTCTCTTCTTTTCTATTACAAAGAATGCCACAGTGAACAACCTGGGCTCCTGTGCTTTTTAACATTGCAAATGTATCTATAAACAAATTCTAAGAAATGGGATTTCTCCTGTAATTCCATACGTTTGTATTTTGATGGAGATTGTCAAGTTGTCTTCAGCAGATACAGATTTTTTTTAAATGTTATCTATCTGTGGTTTTAATTTGTATTGCTGTTTAACAAATGAACTAATGAATCTTTTTTGATGGCTAACAGTCATTTTTATTTCTCCATAAAGTAACACTTGCAACCCTTTGAACATATGTGAATTTTTAAAACCTGCAAGTCATAGCTATTGCTTGGATATATGTCCCCCAGATGCCCATGTCTTAAAGACTTGGTTACTAACTGGTGGCACCATTGGGAGGTGAGGCCTAGTGGAAGGAAATTAGGTCAATGGGGTTATATCCAGGAGGGGACATTGAAACTCCAGTCCCTTCCTCCCTCTCTTTGCTTCCTGGACACCATAAGGTATGCAGCTTCTTTGACCACAAGCTCCAACCATGAGGTACTGCCTCACCATAGGCGCAAAAGCAATGGACCAAGTGATTATGGACTGAAACTTTAAAAACTGTAAGTCAAGTTAAACCTTTGCTCCTTTTAAAGTTGATTATCTCAGGTATTTTGTTATGGTAACAGAAGGCTAACATAACTGCATAATGTTGACAGTCATGGATTTAGACAATGAAGGATGGGAGAGACACTCTCTGACCTCAAGTGAAAGACTGCCTCTGCAGAGGATGACAGGGAAAGGGGACAGGGGAGGAGCACATGGGGAGATCCACTGAGGGTATGACACTTCATTTCTTTTTAAAAAATTGAAACAATCAAGGCAAGATAAAAATGGGGAGAGAAGAAAAGAAAGAAGAGAGAAGGGAGGGGAGAAAATAGGCTTTAAAACTCAGTGAACTTGAACTTGAATTGGCTGACCACACATGCTCTGTGACCTTCAGCAACTCTCCCAAGCTCCCTCACTCTCGATTTCCACATGTCTAGGATGTAGATAAGCCTACCTGGTAGAGCTGGTATGATGACTAAAGATAGTCCATGTCACCGTGATCGGCACATGCCCGTTGCTCAACGGTCGGGTCGTTATTGTTAACATCAATTTCATTATCATTACTACAACATATACCCTGCTTCCAGCCAAAAGAAAACGCTGGTGACTTCTCTTGACTCAGCTTCTTCTTTCCTGTTGGGTTTCCCAAGGGTAGCTCTTCTTAGCAGCAGCAGCCCAGGGGTTCATTCCTCCTGACTGTTTTCCAGTGTCCTCCCCAGAGCTGCCCCTGCTGGCAGGACTGGCCTGACTGGGGTGTGGACGGGTGGGGAGGAGAAGATTCCTCTGTGTGGCAACTGCAGCTGCTGTTCCCAAGAGCGGGGACCCCCGCCAGCAGGGAGGGCTTGGACTTCCCTCTGGGGCCGACCAGGGTTGCCTGCAGCTTGCACCCCCGCCTGGCCTCCCCGAACAGCACTCCATCTGCCGCCACCAGACTGCTCCTCCCACCCCAGGCAATGCTGCTTCGGCCCTCAGCACCTCCTTTCCCAGAAGCCTGGGAGAACCAGGAAAAAAAAAATTCTTTCAGCAGAACAGGGAAGAATAGAAAAGTGAACACTCTCCTACACCCCTGGGTTATTTTCTGAGTTTAAATCGTTTCTATTCTCTTTCATTATTTTGCTCCTAGAAAACTAGACAGGAAAGAAGAGAGGAGAAAAGAGAGAATGGGAGGCAAAAATAGAAAGGAAAAAAAAAAAAAGAATAGACTGGAAACTGCCATGTGCGGCAATGTCATACATGGGACTCTGGAGAAAAGTCCCACCAGTGACATTAGGTCCTCATTGGACATCTCTGGATCCCTGATTAGCCAGGCTCACATTACTGTAACAATATGCCTGTGATCATGAATGGAGAAAGAGGAAAGGTTTATTAGGCTCAAGTTTTGGAGATTTCACTCATGGTCAGTTGGTCCTATTGCTTTTGGGTCTGTGGCCAGGCAGTGCACTGTGGTGGGTGCATGTGGCTAAGCAGAATGACTCACCTCAAGGCTGGGGCACAAAAAAGAGACAAGAAGAGGACTCAGTTCCATATCCCCACATACCCTCAGTGACCTAAGCATCTCCCATTAAGCTCCACCTCTTAAAGGCTCCTCCACTTCACAATAGGGCGGCTCTAGGGACACCCAGACAACATTTGTGTCCAAACTGGAGCAGGGGCTGGCAGTCCCCTGTGGTCACCACTGACAGCAAGCACGGCTCATGCCAGGTGATGGGTACAAGAATGCTACAGCGACACCTCCCCAAGAGCGTCTGGAAGTTTCACCCAGCCAGCAATGACAACATCCTTCAATCATAGGCAGCAATGAACTGATAATGACCCACTCATTGACTAACGAAAACCATGAAGAAAGGAAGGGCAGTTGTTCACAGCACGTGAAGATGGCTTGATCCTGGCAGAACTGGTGGGAAGGGAAGTCGTGAGTCACACAGTTTGACCTCCTTGGCTGGGTTGGTGTCGCCGCCCTCTTTTAGCAGCCTGGTTCCACGTGGCTCCCGGGCCTGCCAGCACATTTACCATAGGTGCCTCGCCTATGTGTCCTTCATCCGGATTTCCCATCTGCTGACCTCAGTTCCTGGAGCTCTTTCCTGGAAAACAGACAACTCCCTGTTCAGAGAAACCATTTCATTCCAAAGTGGTAATGGAGGCCACGGCAATTAGATTAATAACCCCTTTCAAGACGTTTGTGTCCTAAACCCAAGAACCTTAGAATGCAGTATTTTATACAGCAAAGGGGACTTTCTGAACAGAGTTGAGGACCTTGAGAAGATCTTGGACTATCCAGTTAGCCTAATCTGAACACATGCATCCTCAGAAGTAGAGACCCTTCTCCTGCTGGGTCAGAGAGATTAAAGGGGAAAAGAGCTGCTGACTTTCAAAATGGTGGAAGTGGATGTGGTCTCTAGATAGTAGGAAGGGTCCTCAGTGACAGCAAAGAAACAAGATCTCAGTCCTATAGAAACTGAATTTTGCCAACAACTTGAATATGCAAGGAAACAGATCCTCCTGAGAGCCTTCAGTAAGGTATGCTTTCCTCCTGACACCCTGATTTTAGGAACTGTCTGAACCCACAGGACTGTAGGACAACAAATTTATTTACACTATTACACTAGTGGAAATGCGTTATTTTCTAGCATAGAGAACTAATACTAACATGAGGTGCTAACGTGAGACTCAGTCAGTGGGGATTTCAGTTTATTTTCTGAAGCAACTATTGTGGTACTATTTGAAAAAACAAGCTTTGAAACGGGCAAATTGTTTCACTACAATTCCTGGCCTAGGGTATTGTCCACTTTGTTTATTCACCTGTTCCATAAATACTTATGAAATGCCTGCTATGTACCAGGCAAGCAGTTCCATATACCTATGGCCCCTTCTAGATGGTTCCTACGTGAGTAAACCCAGGCAGCCAGTAGGCAGACAAATATCCACTGAGCATCTACTACATACTAAGGACAAGAGAAACTTGATTGGGTTTCATTGAAAGGCTTTTTTTAGCTGCCCAAGAAGGTTGAGATCCCAAATTCTACAAAGAAAGACTGGAGCGAGAACACTATGCACCTGTGAAACATCATCTTCCCTTTTCCAGATGAGAAAACTGAGGCTCAGACTCACTGGGCAAGTCTCACCACCAGTAAGTAATGAAGCTGGATTTTTAAAATTGTGATTAAAAAATATATAACATATAATTGACCTTCTTGACCAGTTTTCAGCATACCGTTCAGTACATTAAGTACATTGATATTATGCGGCTGGTCTCCAGGTTTCTTCTCATCTTGCGAAAGGGAAACATGGTACCCATTAAACTCATTCCTCTCTTCCCAAGCCCGTTCTACTCTTTGACTCTAGGAATTTGACTTTTCAACATACTTGATATAAATGGAATCATATAGCATCTATCTTTTAGTGATTGGCCTACTCCACTTAATACAGTGCCCTCAAGTTTCCCCCATGATGTAGCAAGAATTGAATGTCCTTCACTTTTCAAGTTGAATATGGTTCCATTACACACACATCCATAGGTATTGCATTTGTCCGCCATTCATCTCTCAATGGATGCTTGGGTTGCCTCCACCTTCCGGCCGTTGTGAATAGTGCCGCTGTTGACATGATGTACAAATATGCCTTTGAGGTCCTGTTTTCAATTCTTTGGGGAATAAACGAATGGAACTGGACTGTGAACACAGATCTCTCTGGATCTAACACCCATTCTCTTCCCATGATGCCCCACAGCTTGGAGTGCAACTGGATTCTTGGAATTTTTGCTCACATTCTGTTCCACACAAATCAGATGGAGTTCATTTATTCTGTGACAATCCAGCACTCAAAGTAGAATCTAGTATATGGCACAAGAATGAAACTCAAACTCTTGAACCCTTCATGATCCAGCCAGCCTTCTTTTCTGAATTCATCTTCAACCAGTTGCCATATCTCAGTGATGCTGGCTATTTCTGTTCTTGAAATATGTGGAGTTTGCTCCCACCCCAGGGCCTTTGCACATGTGTGTGTTCTACCCTGGACTATGCATAAGTGATTTGTTCTCATCATTCAGGTTTCAGGTCAAACAATTCCACCTCCATCAGGCCCTCTTAGATGACTTGGAGGCAACTCCTCTTGTCACCGTCTGTCCTATTATTCTGCTTTAGTTTCTTCATAGTCAAATTCACTTTACTGCTGTGCTTTCTTATTACCTGTCTTCCACACAAGTATGTAACCTCCATACAACTGTCATCTTATTCCCCTAATAAGCATAGACCTGTGTCTGGCACATAGAAATGATCATTAAGTATTTGTTGAATAAAGGGATGTATAAGGCTCTTCATTTCATCAGCATCAGATCTAAACAACGAAAGCGGCGTGAATGTCCCTCAGCCTGAGGGGCTGAATCACGGAGGGTGTGGGACGTTCTACAGCCTTTGAGAAAATCTAAGACCGCCTAAGATTATTGACAACAAACGATGCCTTCAAAGTGTGGCTACTTTTTAAAAAAATTACATCTAGGCACAGTGGCACATTTCTTTAATCCTAGGTAGTCGGGAGGCTGAGGCAGGAGGATGGCCTGTTGAAGGGCGAGTTAGCGAGACTCTGTCTCAAAACAAAAAAATAAAAAGAGCTGAGATTGGGGCTGGCGATGTAGCTCAGGGGTGGAGAGTTTGCCTAGTGTGCACAAGGCCCTGGGCTTGACCCCTAGCACCACCAGAAAAAAAAGAAAAGAAAAAAAATGTAAGGACTGGGATGAGCTCAGTGGTAGAGAACCCTGGGTTTAATCCTAGCACCCCTGCAAAAAAAGAAAAGAAAAAAAAATATATATATATGTATGTGTATATATATATATATATATATATATATATATATAATTTGAATTTTAAAAATATTAAGAACGAGTGTATTTGTGATTATTTGGAACCACACTCCTAACAATCACATTCATGCCTGGAGAACAAGAAGACTGATCTCTCTTTCTGTTCATCCCTCTTGTGTTGCCAGAATGTTTTAAAATTAGCTTCAATTGCTTTTGTGATTAAAAAAAAAAATCTACTCTCTTGGCTGAAGAGTCATGAGAAGAACATACTGATGTTGGTAACTGACTTGAAACACATATAAAGAAAGAGGAAGGATTGGCAGGTGGGCGGCTGGTGACGGAGCACGTGCCCCGGGGCTCCTGGCGGGAGCCCACCACCTGGGTCTTTCCACTTTCTTCTAAATGTTCACAGTGAAATGTGGGAGGACTCTGCCACTGATTCAGTGCTGACTTCCTGGGTGCCTGCTCCGTGGGGGACACACGCAGTAAGTTTCCTAGGTCGAACTGCACTGCGCCCTGATGGCATTTACAGGGTAGAGGACCAGAGGCCGCCGACACACGTCCTCCCCTTCACTCAGGCTGCCGGCCGTGGCGTCTGCTGGACCTCAGTCTTCCTGGAGAACCAAGGCTTAGTGACCAGCTGCCTGCATTTGGATTCCACGTGCTACAGATCTCTGTGTCCATAGAAACAAGAGAGGAAAGGTGGCCCAGAGACACTGGCCTCCAGAGACAGCACACAAAGCTGGACATAGCCCAGATCAAGGGCAAAAATGGACAAAATATTACACCTGGAACAGACTTGCCTGAAATTGGTCTTAAGATTAGCCATCTAACACAGGTCACTTACAGAATTAAAGAGATTATTATTAATATTTCCACCAGGGCAACCCATAGGCAAAACCGGATCTATGCCCCACTGCCTTCATCCTCCATTCCAATTCCTTCATTTTGCAGATAATGTCACTGCAGAGATTCAGAGAGGTAAAGTGACTTAATGGCAGTTGCACAGCACAACAAGGACAGAGGTAAAAAGTTCTCCTCTGCTGAACCCTTGATTCCTCTCCATCAGCTCTGAGACAGCCAAGTCTTTCTCAATCTTTGTCATGAACAGTCTCAGCAAAACACCCTTCAGTCTACTGTAGTGTCCTCACCCAGTTCTGGAGAAAGGACAAGTCATCTTTGTGTCCTGAGAAGCATGTGGTCTGGGGCTCCTCTTCTTCTCTCATTTTTAATTCCTCCCTTGTGCGGTCAAATACTGGGCTGGTGGGAGGGGAAGCACTCAGGTGTGGCTGGGGTTTCACCCTGTTTCATTACATAAGTGAAAGCCCCAGGCAGGGGAATGACAGGCAAAGCAAGGCCGTCTGACAGTCCCCTGGCTGGCCCCGGGGGAGCTGCAGGCCACCCCAGGCGCCCTCACTGCGTGGACTCCTTGTCTCTGGGGACAGGCTATTGAGACTCCTGGGAAATGCCCACCCACTTCTGACTACCCTTTCTTGAGCATCTTTAGTGCCATGTACCGGCTACGCCCTGATACATCCATGTGGATGAGAAAGACCTGGTCACTCCCTCATGGACGTCATGTTACAGGGCAGGGGATGCTGGATAACAGACAAATACCCAAATAAATCAACTTCAGGCCACAGCGAGCATGAGAAAGGAAATGAGATGTTCCCGAGAATCGTAATCATAGACAATATGCTATTGCATATTGATTTGATCACTCCGGGACCACTTTGAGCAACAGATGACATCATTATTCCCATCTCATGGATGTGGAAACTGAGGTTAGGTCATTGCCTGAGGCTGACCAGCCAGTGTGTGTCAGAAATGAACAAGATCGTGCTTCAGAGCCTGGGTCTCAGCCACTAACTCTGGGTGGAGAGTGTGCCTTACCGAGGCCTCTGGGAAGGCTTCTGCAAGGAGGTGGCCTGAACCCTGGGATGGGGCGGAACTGGCCACAGAAGAGCTGGCAGAAGAACCTTCTAGGCAGAAAAAGGAGCACATGTCAAGGCACAAAGTGGGGAAGAACTGGTGTGTCCTCCAGTTCCGAGGCTGGGGCAGGTTTGGCCTTTGTTCCAGGTGCATTTTACAGAGTGTCCTTGCAGATCTACATTTTCTCAGTTGATTGGCAACACAGTCTGGCAAAACCCGTCAAGCAAGAGTCGGTATCCATGTTTTACAGAATGCTCTACTTTGGTTCAGGGAGTCTAGGGATGGAGGAGAGACAGGCCCGGTGACCTGGGATCGCATCCAGTGCTCTTTCTACTCAACCTCTCGACTTCCTTTGCTGTCCCCCTGGTCCCTTCACCATGACGCACCTCTGATTTCATTCTCTGCCTTCTCCCACCTTCAAAGGTACCTCTTCGGTGGCCTCCACCACTTAACTTCTGGAAGAATCTAATAAATGAATCCATGCTCAGGGCTAATGGGTAACACAGTCCCTTCTTCCAGTCCTGAGATCAGCACCTCCTTCTCTGGGTGGAGATCCTTAGCTGATGATTGACCTGTTCCCAGAGGAGCCCGGCCAGAGGTGGAGCCTGGCGCCTTTGGTTAACAGGTGGCAGTTTGCAGATGCCCATGAGCCAAGCATTGTGGAACCCTCTAGTTGCTTGTCGGTGAACCTGATCTCACTTGTCTTCAGAAACCAGCCCCTAGAGCTGGCCGTGCTCTTTGGGGGAGGGCTCTTGGCTCTTCAGAGTGGCAGACAAGCCCTCCAAGCCCCAAACATGGCTTCTCTTCTGCCTCAACTGTCCCACTCCTTCCTTGACCCTGGGTTCTGGACACGCCAGAACCTTCACAGCTCCTAGAGATCCGCACAGAGTTCCACACCTCCGTGCTGCCTGCTACTTGGGACCACCTCCCACTTTGTCACCAGCCTATCTCCTTCACCCCTTCCCAAAATGCAGCTCAGATCCCTCACCCAGGAAGCCTCCTCTGCCCTCCTCCAACCATCCACAGTCACAACATACACCTTCTCTGGGTGCCTTTAGTACCCCACACACTCCATTAAGCCCCCGGCAGGATTATCCCAATCTGACAGCAATTCAAAGAGGCAGGTCTGACTGTTTGATTAGATTAGAAACTGAATCCTAGGGATGGGGCCGAGGCTGGGCAGGAAGTGCTGGAGATGGGAAAATAACCCCTGGCAGTCGGGCTTCAGGGTCTGGGCCACCAGGACCGTCACCATCTGCTGTGCTCACCATCAAAAGTGACATCGATGAAGCACTTAACAGTTTGTCTCCCGTACCTCTAAGTCTTTGACTTACATTTTCTCATTGAACTTTCACAACAATCCTCTAAAGTACATGCTGGGTGTTACTATTGCCTTAAAAGCAAAGAGAAATTGAATTATTTAGCAGATCAGACCGCATTGCATTAAAATTGCCTCGATGAGCTGAGACTGCTAAAAATCAACCCAACATCCCATCTTGTCCTTGTGCATAATAACAGAAATTATATTATTGGAGATAATGTGCCTGAAATAAAGAGAACTAAAAAAATAAAAATAAAAATAAAAATAAACAACACAAAACATCTCCCAGCCTCCTTTGCAGATATGGTACTCGAATAAATATAAGTTGATATCATGGGGTGGGGCTTCCAGGGACGCGATCTGAAGCAGGTGTACTCAATGAACACCACTTTGTTTTAACCTCTCTCCTTCTTCCCAGATAAGGTGCAAAGTCTGGATTCCCAACAGCCAACTGATGACCATGAAGCAATCCCACTCAAAATAGCTAAGCAGAAGAACAGAAGCAGCCAAGTTCCTGGTAACATCACAGAGCTACCCGGCCAGCCCAGTTACAAATTTACAGGACTTTGGAACAGAAGGATTCTTGTTTCGCTCTCTGTTACTTTAACTCACTATTGTTTGAGAGCAAATGCAATTCCTTGCTCGTTGTCGCCGCCGGGTCTAACCCTGTCTCCCTGAGCCCTGAGGTCCTCAGGAGAGGACTCCCTGTCTCTTCCCTCCCTCATTCAGCACCTGCTCACTGCATTCACACAAACCAACCCTGACTTTCTTGCCTTTGGACTCCCTCTCTCCTCCTCCTGCCATGAAGCAAAAGATTGGAAAGCAGACATCTTCTCTAGGTCGGCGGTACTGACGCAGAAGCAAGAAGGGATGCAGGAGAGTGTGAAGGGAGAGAAGGTGGCCACAGGTGAAGCAGGCGCCCTGGGAGGAAGCCACGCTGGCTTCTCTTCTCCAAGTGAGGGACATGCTGTCCCCATGCCTGAGAAAATCCAGGGCCCAGAACCAATTAAACCTGAAAAGTGGGACCAGCAGAGGACCTGAGCCAGAGCTGGCTATAAGCTTGGGCAGAACAGCCAGTGTCCCAAGTGTCACAGTTTGAGGCACTCTGGAAATTGCCCCATGTGCCCACCTGGAACCCCTCCAAAGGCTGCTGACAGCCCTGGGGGTTGGGGGGGCACTGATGTTGGGGGGCAACCCTGCAGAACCTCATCTTCCAAATCTGCACAATAGGAGTAATAGTGCCTACCTTGTCGCCCTGTGGGAACTGGTAAGACGGCCAAGTATGAAGATGAAGAGGAGAGCCCTTTTGTAAATACCAAAACATCACACAAGCCCAAGGTCATGGGTGGGCTCGATTTCCTGGGCCCCTGCTTCTACAAATTGTGGAAAGTTCCTTCCAAATCCCAAATTCTGTCTCCTTTACAGTCTTTTCTATACCCGAGTGTAAGTCACTGTTAAACAGTGTTTTTCTGAGAATTTTGTTCCCTAATGGGAAAGGTGGGTGTCGGGTGGGGTCCTATGGTGGTGGGAAGAGAAGCTAAGGTGTGACCTCAAGGTCACACTGTTAGCATAATTTGTAGCCCTGGGGACAGAAAGAGGGAAAGAAGATGTTTGTTTGTTTGGTTGGTTGGTTGGTTTTGATTCCTCTGAAGACAAAATATTCAAGCTACAGGTGGTCTTCTTGACATAGATATTTGCAAGTAATTAACTTAGTTTCTCTAGGACAATAGACTGGGAGTTTGGTGGGAGTCATGGGTACATAACGACTTTATGCTTTGTATACTTTTCTGGATAATGTTCCTTTTTAATCACAAATGTGTTTCTATGTTCATTAGGGGTTTAAAATGTGATTAACCAAAGTATTATTAAATGACTTTAAAATTGCCCCAGTTTTGACCACCATATGAGTCTGTTTTTTCATTAGTCTAACAAAATGCCTGAGGCTTGCATACATTTTAAAGAAAAGAGGTTTATTTAGCTCACAGTTTTGAAGGTTAAGAGTCCAAGCAGCATGACCCTGGGCTCCGGTAAGGACCCTGTGTCAGATGGTCCCATGGAGGAAACGTGTGGGAGAAAGAGAGAGGATGCAGGAGGAGGGAGGAACCCGAGGGAGGAACCCAAGGTGAGGGCAGAAGTCAGTCTTGTTTTTAACAGCTCAGTCTCCTAGGAACTTCCTACCTTAGTTTCTTCTAAGGGAATGTCCCCAGTGACCCCACCCCTTGAAGGTTCCGTCACCTCCTGGATCACCATCCTGGGTGGCGAACCTCCCAACAAAGGAGTTCTTGAGGGACATTCTCAAACCATATCCAGATATAGCAACCACTACCCTCAAGGAACCAGCAGAGTTCCTAGTCCAAGTCAGGCTCTGACCATGGTAAGGATGCCCCTGCTGGGGGAAATAGGCTGAGTCACTTGCCACCTCTATTCAGCCCTGCCCCTAGGACACTGAGAAGATCAAGAAGCACGCCCAGGGTGTAGCTTCGGGAATGCTGGGCATGGTGTGAATTCCCAACATGTGTCAATCTCCCAGGGTCCAGAAGCAGAGGGGATGAACTCTAACCCAGTGGTGACATTAAGTCATCGGAGGAGTTGCCCATTAGCTAATTCACCCATTCGAAGAACCCAGCTTATCTGGTTAGCTCACGGTCACCATCCACTCCTACCAACAGAAAGCAGAACCTGGAAATAACAGACAAAGGATGGAAGGGGGAAAAAAGAAAAACTTTAGAGCTCAGAGACCTCAGGGATGATCTCGTCACGAGACTAGAAAGTGGGATGCTCTGGCTGTATGCGTTAGTTTGCCAGTATTGTAAGGATTCCTGCGGAGGTCAGTGTCTTTATGTGTGTTGAACACTCAAGTCTCTCCTCTGTCTGTGATCCTGGGGTGCCCAGTCCCCCTTATTCACAATTTCACTCTCTGCAGTTTCAGTTACCCATGGTCAAGGGCTCTCCAAAAATATTCGATGGAAAACTGCAGAAATAGGCAATTCATAAATTCTAAGTAACTTTTGTTATAGTACATTGACATAACTATTTTATTATTGTTGTAGTTAATCCCTTAACTATGCATAATTCATAATTTAAACTTTTTCATAGTGTGTATGTAAAGGGAAGACATCGTAGGCGTAGGGTTTGGTATTGTCTGGGGTCTTGGAAAGTATTCCCATGGATATCGGGGATGACCGTGCCTGACTTCCTGTTAGAGTTATCTACTTGGCCCCTGAACTGGTCCTACCAGGGTTGGTATCAGCCTTTGGCACCTTTGTGGGACTCTCTAGTGAGAGTAAGCATCTAAAAGAATTGCCAATGATGTTCTCAAGAGGTGCAGGGCACCTAAGGGGGAAGTAAAGAATTAGTAGTAGTAAAGAATTAAACTACTTAAATCTCTCTCTGAGTGTCTCTGAGTGTCTCCTACAAAATGGACTTACCCATGCCCAGCTTAGAGTTTGGGGAGAATCGGTTCAGACCAGGCATGTGCCTTGACCAGGATGATAAAGATCTTTAATGACTGTTTGTGGCCTTAGCTTCTCAGAAATCCCAGCATGCTCTCCAGCACTCCTGCCTCAGGACTCCACATCCCTTTCCTGAAAAAAATAGGTCAGGAGCAAATTCAACTGGGGTGTTTCAGGTAGGTGAGGCACGGCAGAGGACAGGGACTGATCTGACCCTGGTCATGTGGGCAGTGCTTCACACAGCAGTCCCCAGTAGGACCCATGCACCAACTCTGCTCAAAACCGTGGCGGTACCTGGCATGGATTCTACCCACCTTGGCAACTGACTCCACATAAAGGGGCCAGCCAATGGGGTCCCAGCGTCACAGACAGCTGTCTCACTGAGTTTCCACCTTCCCTCTTGTCTTTTTGGAGAATCAAACATCTACCACCAGACACTTGGCTTCTAGGTTCTCCGCTGGGTCTCTTCATTGTTGGTCCACGGACCCCAGCCTCGCCAGTCACCTTGGCTGAAGCTTCAGTCAATGCGGAGCAATCATCATTTGAGTCAGGAAGCCACCGTTGGGGGCTGGCCCCAGGATGGCCATATGAGCTTGGGCCAGCACCGGTCAGTAGGTCCAGTGGCAGGATCCCCGGGCCCTGGGGCAGTCTCGAGTGCCCATCCATTTGTTGGTGAACATTAACCAAGCTTTCCATGACTAAGCAATCAAGTCAAAATAGAAAGCAGGGGGTCTTGTCCTGGATGAAATCTTGGCATTTTGGTCCCCCCGTGAACAGTGACCTTCCTCTGAGGCCACCTCTTCTTTCTCTTCTCCCCGCTGGTATTAGTCTGTCTGGATTTTCCATGGAGTTTCCTTTCTTAGCATTTGGTCTTTGGGTTTTTATCACTTTACACTAATTTCCTCTTTGTCACTAGACTAAGTCCCACTCTTCCCTCTTCCTCTGCCTCCTCCACATGACTCCTTCTTCCCCTCCCCCACCCCCATGTCCCCTCTGGAAGTATTCCTTGAAATGCTTCTTCTACTGAGAATTGAAGAGTCTGTCAAAGAGAGAAAGAAAGCAGAGTTTGTGAGTTCAAAGCAAAACCTTTGGTGGCAGCCTTGAATGTGGAGCCAAGATGTGTCCCTTAGGAGCTGTTTGGCTTATGACACACGGTCTAGTCACCCTGAACCTCAGTTTCCTCATCTTGACAACAGGCACAACCATACTCACTTCATGAAATCAAATGTCAGGCTGTGCGCAAATTGCTTTCTCGGCAAAATCTTGAGCAGACAATAGACTCTAAATGAAATTTAGCTCAGATTTAAAAAAAAAAAAAATCACTAAAATGGTCTTCATTCTCTATCACGGTTTAAAAAAAGAGGATCCCAACTGTGTTCCTTGGCAGACTGAGGCTCCAGAGAGGGCTGGATGGCAAGAGGCTGAGACCGAATTACCTGCCCACTTTCAAACAGTTCTATTTCCTCTTTTTGCATAATGTTTCTCTGAATAATATTCTGATAAAAGGATTCCATCACTATGAAAACACTGGTTTTAACTGACTTTTCACTCATTCTTTGGCCAAAATTCTCACATCCTATTCACTCCAAATGAGTAGCTCCCTGATGCATAGAAACAACTATTGTTGCACTCCTTGAAGCCTCTGTCTCTCTCTTTCTCTCTGTCTCTCTCTGTCTCTCTGTCTCTCTGTTTCTCTCTCTCTCTCTCTCTCTCTCTTCATATAAAAGTGTACTTGACCATTTCTTTTCTGCAAAGAAGCTTTAGAGAAGTTGATCCCCCTTGGCAGACTTCCTTGGACGTTCTTTGCAGAGTCCTCTGCCTATCAGACATGAAAGACAATCCTCAGCTGCTCGGTTTTGTGTGAAGAAAGCTAGTTATCCATTTGCTTTTCCATTTGAGAAATGTGGTTACACTCAGGATTTCACATAAGAGCTTGTGGTTGTGAATTAAGTCTGACAAAGCAGCAATGTTTCACTACCTTAAAAAGTAATTGATGCTAAAGAGAAAAGTCTGAATCGTATGGAAGACAGATCAGAAATAAAGATCACCTTTGTGACCTGGATTCCCTCAATGGCCATCTGGAGGTAGAGGCCCCCTGTAGCCTGTTGCTCACAAACATGTGCAAGCTTCAGTGAGATTCTGTGCTCTGAGCAGGTAAGTTCAAGAGCATCCTTCTACCTCCACATCCACATCGCCCCCCATAACACACACACACACACTTACATGCCTTGTGAGAGGTAGGATAGTAACTCTGGAGAAGAGTTCAAAAACCAAGAAGAAAGACCTTCAATCCCACATGGTCACTTACCTGTTTCTGAAAAACTCAGGGCATGAGAACCAGCCACAAAAGGTGGAAGACCGAAAAAAGAGTCAGGCAAATTCTGATCCCACACAATGCCATTCACTAGGGACTAACTGGTGGAACTGTGGCTTGGGCGGAAGCAAGAAAGGGGGATCCCTGCACCCCAAGGCAGGAGGAAAGGTTTATCTGCTAAGCTACACAAAGGTGGGCAACAGCTAACCAGAAATACAACACAAAATACAAGAAGAACAATTTAGAAAAGGAAAAGTCTGTTTTGGCTCAGGATTTCAGAGGTTCAGTCCATGGTCATCTGGTCCCATTGCTTTGGACCTAAAGTGAGACAGAACTTCATGGGCAAAGGGTATGGGGGGCGGGGAAGCTGTCAGCTCATGGCAGCCAGGAAGCAGAGGGGTGAGAGGAATGGCTGCAGGAAGATGCACCCTTCCGGAACACACTCTCGGTGAGTGACCAGTTACGCCCCACCTGCCTGTAGTTACTCCAGTAGTCCATTCAGACCAGGATGGACAGATTAGGAACCAGTTCACATCATCTAATCATTTCACCTCTGAATATTCCTGCATAAACAAGAAACTTTTGGGGAACACACATATCCATACCCTAACACGGGGCTTTCTCAAAAATAACTATCACATCCAGTTTGGGTATCCGTGGCCAGCATGGAAGGCTGGGATGACTATCTAACAACATGGTTTCGCCTATAGGGTTTGGAAAGTGGGACAGCATCACATCACAGGCACAAGGAGGTTATGACCAAGATGGCTGCAGTCACGTCAAACCGGACCCCTCCACTGCCCCATTTGTGATCCCACATGGAAGCATGTGGGTGAGCCACTGTGGGATTGAGGATCATGGAAAACAGCCCCTGGGCAGGGCTGCTTCAGAAACCGGGGAGCCAGGGAGACATTTGATTAAAAGCTCAGAGAGAGGAAAGTGCACGATCATTTCATATATCAGCGTAATCCCACAAGAAATCGCTGCTGGAGGAGGGAGCGATGAGTGGAAGAAAGAGGAACTCACCTGGGCTAGAGCCTGCGCCCCTCCTACTCCATGGCAGTGCACCTGTGGCCCCCGGCCTTTCTGCTTCTCCTCCTGTTTCCCTCCAATCCATCCTCCATGCTTCAGCAAGAGGCATCCACTTGAAATATAAATTAGGCCTGCTCAGTCCCCTGCTTCCAACCCTCTACCTAGGACTTGAAATATGATCGAACCCTTTGCCTTGGTCCATGAGACCCGTGTGATGTGGTTCCCAACTAGTTTAGTGGTCCCCCTTGTCCTTACTCTCAAGACCTTGACCCATTCCCTGGTCAAGCCCAGCTCACCCCTGCTGCAGGGTCTTTGCACTTGCTGTCCCCTTAGCCCAAAGCACTCTACCTCCATGTTCTTAAATGAAAAGATCTTCTTGTGATCCAGACCTTGGATCAAACAGTGCCTGCTCAAAGACCTTTCACACACACCAAGTCTAGGTATCTGTCTCTCCATCCTCTTTGTAGCACTAGGCACTTGAGAAATATTTTATTTATTTGGACTCATGATTATTGTCAGCCTTGTACCCTTTCTCTGTCTTGTTCACAGCTGAAGATTTTCCAACACCTAGAACAGAACCTGGCACAGAGTGGACCCTCAATAAATATTTTTTATTGTTGTTTGTTGGTTGGTTTGTTGGTTGGGACCAGAGATTGAACCCAGCAGTGCTTAACCACTGAGTTAAGCCCCTTTTTTACATTTTATTTTGAGACAGGGTCTCACTAAGTTGCTTAGGGCCTCACTAAGTTGCTGAGGCTGGCTTTGAACTTGAGATCCTCCTGCCTCAGTCTCCTGAGACTCTGGGGTTACAGGCATGTGCCACTACTTGGCAGTAAATTTTTTCTGAATGAATGAATAAATGCAACCTTGCATGCTAGGGCTCTGGGCAATGCCAAGTGAACTCGCCAGGGCCGATGCATCAGAGGAAGCAGACGGATGTTCCAAATAGACGGGCCTGGGAGGAAGAAACACGAATGATTACAGGAGCATTTGTAGAACTATACTTACTGTATGCCAGATATTTTCCCAATGTCTGACATACAGTTAAGCTTAGTTATTGCTTGAAAATTACTTCTATTTTGCTTTGTCACAGTTCCTCTTGAGATTGGTCAAATTATTACTCCTACTTCATAGATAAGTAACTGAAAAGAGGGCAAATGCTTTTGCCCATTTTCCATTGTCTTATCAAAATACTACAGCCATGTCGTTTATAAAGAATGGGTGTTTATTTGTCCTCGACATGGAACCTCACACCTCTGTCACATTACCTACCAGCAGCGTGTAGATGGGGCGGGTACATCTGCTACTTTGGGGAGCATGGTTTCCCACGGCCCGCACTGCGGGGGCAGCCCTCACTAGCCTCCAGTCGGAATCTTGAACCACTCAGTCATGCCTTTCACAATGCCGCGAGATCCCAGTGACAGCAATAGGAAAGGTCAGCCACCTGGTGGGTACTCAGGCCTGGTTCACCTGGGCACTGCATTTCCTCAGGTCTAAAACGCCAAGAATAAGCATATGTATTTTCTCAGTGCCTTCAGGCTGCTGTATCAAATGCCATAGTCCAGGAAGCCCACAAACAATGAAAATATATTTCTCCCACTTCACACCTGGCAGTTATAATAGGTGGGCAAGGAGCCTGGGAAATCCAAGATCAGGGCTGTGACAGGGTCCCCGTCTCATACCAACGTCTTCCTGCTGTGCTTACGTGGCAGAAAACAAGAGCCAACCCTCTGGAGTGTCTTTGGCAAGGTCGCTGATCCCAATCATGAGGGCCGTGCCCTCTGGATCTCATCACCTCCCAAATGCCTCACCTCCTGATACCATCACCTTGGGGTCAGGATTGACATCTATGCATTTTATGGAGACACAAATCCTCAGACCAGAGCATCTATCTTACAGGCTCCATTGACTTACAAATTCCTTCGAGCACGTGGCTCAAGGCCTAAATTAAATCCTAGTATTATGTGCTCCCTCAACATTCGGGGGGCCCAGGGGAGCTTCAGGGGGCATGAGCATGAGTTGTCCTCCCCCTCTACTCTCAAGGCTAAGTCGTCCCAGTCAAAGCCCCCTTTCCCTGGAGGCCAGGCACAGCCCCCACTCAGCCCTCCACAGTTGGCTTCTGCTCTGTGCCAGCTGACAGAACTGTTGACACCAGACGATCGCATCCTCCTGTGGGAAGCAGAGGGCGCCCCCACCATTGAGGCTACATAGCTAGCCTCCCAGAGCGCTGCACTTACTTTATTCTCAAATGCAAGTGCCCCCTGTGGCCGGCATACCTGGATGGCGGTCCCTCCTGGGACTTGGAGTAAGATGGACAAACTGCTCTCAGTTGGTCTCATGGATCCAGCGTTAGGTGCCGGCTTTGGCCATCTTTAGAACCTTAGGGCAGGAGTCCCTGGGTCACGCCTGATGGAAACAGCCTCATGGAGCGCTGCGTCAGTGGGGCTGCTATTATCCCTTGACTTTCATTTGTAAAAGGAAAGATCACATTCAGCTCTGCGATTTAGAAAGCTTTTGTATACATTATCACATTTAAGCTAGCCCACAGCTCAAGGAGATGTGTGTTTACCATCTCCATTTCATAAGAAAGGAAAACGAGGCTCAGGGAGGAAGATTTACACAATCGGATCATGTCAGTATCATTCGAGCCCTGAGGATGCTAAGTACTCGGGAAATACATATCTCCCGCTCGCTCTAGACTGCTGCAGGCACGTGCCATGGTGCCTGCTCAGCTAAGGAGGAGATTGCAGCTTGTGGAGCTTAAAGAACCCAAAGTCACAAAATATTTAATTGGTGGAGTCAAAGATTTGCACTGGGTCCTGCCTGGACCTGGAATCCAGCCCTTGCTTTACTGGACACGTGAAGTGGCACACAGACTTCAGATCCTCAAGTTTACCAAGGCAACCTTGGAGATCCTTGGGAATCTTCCCACATGGAATACTGGGCCTTCACTCAGGTGGTCTTGGTCGTCTTGCTCCAGTGGATTTCACAGTTTCTAGTCCTGGGGAGACGGCACCCATGTTAGAGGACAAACACGTTAGAGGAGAAAGCTCGCCATGATGTTGGATTTAAAAACACAGAAGTAGAGCAGGCACGATGGCACACGCCTGTAATCCCAGCACGAAGCAAGAGGATCGCAAGTTCAAAGCCAGCCTCAGCAACTCAGCAAGGCCCTAAGCAACTCAGCAAGACCCTGCTGAGTTTAAAAAATTTAAAAGGGCTGGGGAAGTGGCTCAGTCGTTAGGCACCCCTGAGTTCAATCCCTGATACCAAAAAAAAAAAAAAAAAGAAAGAAAGAAAAGAAAAAAAAAATTAAATTAAAAACATTAAAGTATCCAGGCAGCCTTTGGTTATTGTATTCACTCAGCAATAACTGCCTTAAATATTCAACCCATGGAATATTAAGACAGTAGCTAAATGTTTTGATGGGAAAATAGCAAGCTCTGCATGCTTGATTCATTTGAAATTTGCATTATACAATGTTTACATGATTCCTACTGTTTCTAAGTACGATGACGTAGCCTTGATTGACTTCTCATCACATTTTGATTCTGACAATGTGAATATACATGAAACGAATTCTAACTTGAGGCTTAAGAGAAAGTCAAAGCCACCAGAACAGAAAGGAGTACATTAGTAAGCTAAAAGAAAATGAGCTTTTAATCCTATCAGGGTGATGAGGTCAGTGGGCAATAAGGTAAACTGAGGGACCAGAGCAATTTTAGTTTTGGCAGAGCCTGAGAGAAAGAAATGACAGCTATAAAGGGAAGTTAGGGAAAAAAACCCAAAATGTTCATAAATTCCTTTTCACGAGGGGACAGTTACTGGAGAGACTGAGACTAGGAACACTCTACCTCTGTCATATCCCCAGTCTTTTTTTTTTTTTTTTTTTGAGACAAGTTCTCACTAAATTGCGGAGGCTGGCCTCTAGCTTGCAATCCTCCTGTCTGGGCTTCCCAAGTGGCTGGGATTGCAGGCGTGCGCCACCAGGCGTGGCTTTGTACATCAGCAGCCATGAGACTTGAGAATCCCTGGGAGCCACAGATGCAGGAAGGCCATAGCGCTTTCTCATGGATTGCTACTGGTACTCAGGACAGAAGCCCTGAGAGTCGCTCCTCCCTGGTGCAGGAGTTCTGAGCCTGCCAAGGTTTGAGGGGAGAGCAAAGAGCAGGAGCATCCGGAGAGCTCTGTGCACTTCTGGGAAGTCTACAAGCACAAGGTAGTGGTTAGCTTAGAGGACAAGTGGATCTGGAAGGTTCCCCAGAGTCTCCTGTGTTGAAGGCTTTATCCCCAGTGCAGCAGTGTTCAGAGGTGGGTCTCAGGGGAAGGGATTGGATCATTAAGGCTCAGACCCCATGAATGGATTAATCCATAAAGGAATTCATAATCTGAACGGGCTTGGGAGGTGGTAGAAACTACCGGAGGTGCGCCCTGGTTGAAGGGAGTGGGCCCTGTGGTTGTGCCCTTGGGGACTATATCTTTTCCCTGACCCTCCCTCATCTCACTCTCTGCTTCCTGGATGTCATGAAGTCAGCAGTTCTCCTCCACCACAGCCTTTCGCCATGATGTTCTCAGGTCTAAAGCCCTGGAGTCAGCAAGCGTGGACTGAAGCTCTGGAACCATGAGCCAAAATCAATCTTTCCCCCATAAGTGGTTTTTCCCTGGTGTTTTTTCACAGCAACAAAAAAGCTAACTAACCCAGAAACATGATATTCACCCACATTCAGAAGCTTCTCTGATTTGGAGAAAAGCTGCCCGATGCCAGGGAAGGGGCAAGAAATTCACTTCGGCCCTGACCTTGCTCTGCTTTGACACTGCAAAGCTGTCAGGGGAGGGAAGGAAACTCACTCAGGTTATACGAGGTAGAGATCAGCCTCCAGATGAGGAGGGGTTCATTTTCTAAAGATGCCATAACAAAATCCCACAGACGGGGAGACTTAAACCACAGAAATTTATTTTCTTACAGGTCTGAAAGCTAGAAGTCCCAGATCAAGATCCTGGTACAGTTGCTACCCCCCTAGGCCTTGCTGCCTGGCTTCCAGATGGCACCGTCTGATGCCTGTGCACATGGTGGTCCCTGTGTGTGTGTGTCTGTGTTCTGTTCTCTTCTCATGGGGACAACTGGGCATAGTGGGTTAGGGTCCACCCTCACAGCATCCACTGAACTTACGCACCTCTTTAAAGACAGTACCTCTGGATACATTTTGAGTAGGAGGGGTTGGGACTGCCACATGTGAACTGGGGGTGAGGACAAAGTTCAGCCTGTAGCAGTCAGTAAACCTGACTGGACCTTGAACCGAGCAGGTGCCAGAGTTTGTCTGCGACGGGGAGGAAGAAAGCCGACAGCGTCCAACTCTTGAGGTTCAGAGTAACAAGCCTGCCTAAAACTGAAGCTGGAGTAGGAGACTGAAAACATTCCCATCATAAGCCTTGTGCTGAGTGCCACGCAATGGAAATCTTGAACTGGAAGAGGGTGGAAGAGTGAAGACGGTCTACAGAGAGCTGAGGATGGAGGAAGAACAGTGACAACAATTCTCTAGGCCTCCCGGGCTCACCAAGCACCTGTGTGACTGAAGGTAACTATAGCAACAGCAACAAAGGAACCTCAACAATGAGGAAATGAGACAACATCCCCTAACAGCTTGACTGAAGAACAGAAACACCTATCCTAGACATCACTATTTATCTTACGACTCAACAGTCAATCAAAAATAACAAAACTCACAATGAAACAAGGACAAAAAAATTCTTCTTGTCAAAAAGTAAAATAAACCCAGAAACAACCAATTAAACAGGATTTTAGGATCCAAGGTTAGTGTCTATAAGTAAATTGTTTTCCTACATACCAAGCAGTGAAAAAATTGAATTGGAAATGAAAAACACAATACCATTCACATTATCATCCCCCAAAATAAAATGCTTAGGTATAAATGTAACAAAATATGTGCAAAATCTATTTGAGGAATACTACAAAAGTACAACAAAAGAAATACAAAAAAGTCAAATAAATGAGATAGTCCATATTCACAGATAGGAAGACTCAACATTGTCAAGATGTCAATTCTTCTCATCCTGATCTATGGATTCAAGATAATTCCAATCAAAATTCCCAGTAAGTTCTTTTGTGGATATTGGCCATTTTATACTAAAGTTTATGCAGAGAAGCAAAATAATTAGAATATCCAACATAATGCTGAGGGAAAACCAAGAGGGAGAACTAATACTACCTGACTTCAAGACTTAGAGTAAAGCTTCAGCAATCATGACAAGGTGGTATTGGCGAAGGAACAGACAAGTCAATGGAATAGACTAGAAATCACAGAAAATAGCCAGGTGTGGTGGCACACACCTATAATCCCAGTCACTCAGGAGGCTGAGGCAGGAGGATCACAAGTTCAAAGCCAGCCTGGCCTCAGCAACTTTGCAAGGCCCTAAGCAATTTAGTGAGACCCTGTCTCCAGACAAAAGGAATTAGGGATGGAGGTGTTGCCTGGGTTCAATCCATAGTACCAAAAAAAAAAAAAAAAAAAAGAAAGAAAGAAAGGAAAGAAAAGAAAAGAAAAGAAATCATAGAAATAGAACTACATGGAGCAAATGCAATACAATGGAGAAAAGACAGTCTTCAACAACAAATGATACTGGAACAACGAGATACAGACCTGTGGCACTTCAGCAAAAATTAGCTCAGAATGGATCACAGACCTAAATATAAAATGCAGAACTACAGAACTCCCAGAAAATAACAGGATAAAATTGAAATGACCTAAAATTTGATGGTAATTTTTCAGATGCCACTCAAAGGGATAATCCAGGAAAGAAAGAATTGATGGGCTGGACTTCATTAAATTTTCAGTTCTACAAAAGACAGTGTCAAGAAAATGAAAGGCAAGGCACGGACTTAGAAAAAATATCTTCAAAAGGCATATCTGATAAAGGACTATTATCCAAAATCTATAAATGACTCAATAATAAGGAAACAAATAATGAGAACAAAAAATGGACCAAAGAATAAAAACCAGTTTAAAGACTTAGGCCTTACCCAAGATGACATGTAGATGTCAAATAAACATAGGAAAATCTGTTCAGCACCACATATAATCAGGGAAATGCGAATTAAAACACACCTATTAGAATGGCCAAAATCCAGAAAACTGACACCATCAAATGATGGCCAGGTTGTGGAGCAACAGGAACTCACATTCATGGCTGGTAGGAAAGCAAAATGGACAGCTTGGTTGTTTCTTACCATATGATCTAGCAATTGCTCTCCTTGGTATTTACTCAGGAAGTTGAAAACTTATGTCCACTTAAAAACAAATACACAGATGTATACAGCAGCTTTATCCATAATTGTGAAAACCTAAAAAAAAAAGAATACTCCCTTCAATACGTGAATGGATAAATATACTGTAGTACCTCCAGATAATGGAATACTATTTAATGCTAAAAAATGAGCTCTCATGCTATGTAGAGACACAGAGGGAAGCTTAAATGCATAAAACAGTGCTTTTTATTATGTTTAAATTACACCTTAGTAATGTTTAAATCTTTTTGAGGATGCTACCATTAGAAGACCCAGATACAAAGTATACAGGATTTTTTTTTCTGTAGCATTTTACACAGATGCATATGAATCTATAATGATCTCAGTATAAAAAATCCTTTTAAATTAATTTTTTAAATTATAGGAGCCTGAAAAAAGAACTCTTTAAGAGATGGGGAAAGCAGAAAACATTATTTATTTTATTTTATTTATATTTATTTTATATATATTTTATATTTATGTGTATATTTTATTATATTTTATATTTATTTATATTTATATTTATTTTTATTTTATTTTACTTGACACAGATATATCTTTACATGAAAAAATAAGGAAATGACTTACACTAAAAACCAGGTCTTGGTAAGAACACAGATCATACCAGGGTTCATGTACCCAAAGTCATATTCATGTGAGAGAGGAAGATGGTTTCCCTATTCTAAAATTGCTCAAGTTGTTACCAGAGAGCCACGACCAAGCTGAGTCAAAACGTCCCCCAAGGTTAGGAGGAATCTAAAATCCTCAGTAACAAACCCCAGCTTTCGAGGTCTTTCCCCAAAAGTTCATGGTTGACAGTCCCTGCCACGAATCCAAGTCAAAGTGCAACCATTCCGAATGTCCCAGCCGTACTTTCCACTGTGGAGAAGCCCAGCACAGACAAGGGGTCCTGCCTAATGAGAGACGGGTGGGCCACAAAAGCATTTCCCAAAAAACCCACGGGGCACAAAGTGGCAGAGCCGTCCACAGCACCGCGAAGTTCCTCTTCTGGGTTCCACTTATGCCTGCAGACTTCCTGCCTCTGGTCCAGCAGCCTGGGCTGCAACCACGGCAAGAAGGTGCTGCCGATGGAGCTGGCGGGCATTCTGGCAGGAAGCCAAGGGCAGGCGGCCACAGCGTTCTGGACATCAGGTAGCTAAAAAGGCCCTCTGAACACTCATCCAGAAGCCAGAACTTGATTTTCACCAGAAGACAAGCTTGGTTATTGTGGGACCTTGTGAAAATCCTTTGACCTCAGTTTCCTCATCTCTGCTGGGGAAAATAAGGCCTCTCAAGAGATATTAAGAGGCAGTGAAGTCATGGAGATTCGAATGTCATCCTTTCCTTTTTCCCTATGTCAGTGTTTCCCAAGGTGTGGCACACACAGCCTTGGTGGTACTTCAGGCATTTTAGATCATAAAGGGTTTTTTCATTTTAATACCTATAAACTTAACTCAGAGGGTATGAGAAAAAATAAGCAGCCCATTTACCTTGCAAAAGAGGGATTAAGTTAAAACAAAGTGATAAAAAATGTATATATATATGACTGAAGATATTTATGTATATTTCATATATATAAATGAAAAAAAAAATCTCTTCAAGAGATGGGTTGTAGCTCAATGGTAGATCACTTGCCGAGCACGTCTGGGGCACTGGGTTCACTCAATCCTCAGCACCACATAAAAATAAATAAATAAAATGAAGACATTGTGTCCATCTACAACTAAACATATTTTTAAAGAGGTGAGTAAAGCAGAAAACATTATTTCTTTTCGTTAAAAAATAAGAAAATGACGTACACTGCTGGAGTGGGCATGGGCATGCACATCTGTCATCCCAGCGGCTCAGGAGGCTGAGGCAGGAGGATCACAAGTTCAAAACCAGCCTCAGCAACAGTGAGGTGCTCAGCAACTCAGTGAGATCCTGTCTCTAAATAAAATACAAGACAGGGCTGGGGATGTGGCTCAGGGGTTGAGTGCCCCTGAGTTCAATCCCTAGTACCATGCCCCACAAAATAGAAAATGACTTACACTAAAAACCATATATAATATATGTTAATATATATGTATACATACACATATACGTATACATATTATATATAAATCCGGTGAATAATTATTAAAATGAAATGTGTGTAGGTATGGCAGAAGTAATAAGGTATCTTAGAAGCAAACAAACATACAGGAAAAATATGTTAAAACTAAAATTAAAATAATGAAAAAATAAGATGACAAAATGTGGAAGATCATGCTCCCAGCCACAAGGGCCAGGCCTGTGGACCTCACCCATGGGTCTCCCAGAAGCCTCCTGGAGTCCTTTACGTTATATACTGCAGGGCTTTCTTTGTAAGAACCAGGGACACATTACTCCTGTTCATGGTATCAGTGAACGTCTTCTTCTCCTAAGGGTCTGGTTTGTTTCATCTCATGAACGTTGCAAACCATGTCACTGAGTGCATTTCTCTGTTTGCATTGACAATAAGAAAGTTCAAACCCAAACTTGAGGTTTGCTTGTCAAATATAGATATCGGGTCATGTTCCCTATTCCTAACTCTACTTAATATCCCTAACTTCTTATTATTGATTATTTCTCTTTTACTCTTAATTTATTGTCTTCCTTTATGTTTGTAATCTTTTTAAGATACCTTAAATCTTATTCAAAATAAGGATAGAATTTTTTGAATATTCTGTTTCTTTTCTTATTTTTTTAATTTCGTCAATATCTTTCTTTAAACAAATTTTGTCCTTAAACTCAAGCGATTATTCTCTCAGAATCTTTACGTATCCTTAAGTTAGTATTAATTTTAGGGTGTTTTCGTTAGAGCGAGACAATCAGCCGTTCAGTATGGATTTGACATTGGTTCTTGTTCAATCCACCCTTTTCAATGTTGCACCTCAACTGATCCTTAGAGCCAATTTCACATCTGGGCAACCCCAGATCTGGACCTAAAATAAAAAGGGAAGTGGGTGCTGCGGTGAAGTTAAACTTCCTCTTTTTTCCTCAAAAGCCAAGGTTGTGTGACAAAACAACAACAACAAAAACCAAACCTAAATCGATACCAACATTTGTCACCAGGACATTCGGAACACCCTGATTGTGGGAAGATGGGATTCCTACTTTATCATCAGCTGAGCCCGTAGACTGTTCCTGCCCCAGCCCCTCAGACCTACCCATGCTGCCCCTGGTGAGAGAAGAGTGGATATTGTTTAGGATCAACTCTTAATATTTTTTAGTGTCATGTTAACCTTTTTTTTTTTTTTTTTCTGAATCTCATATCCTCTCTGTAAAATAAAGATGATCCCTATTGCCATGTGAAGCCACAATGAAACATTCATCAGAACTCTTTGTTTCAAGGATCAAAAATTCAGCTCAAACCAACCAAGGGCATAAGAAAGATGGCGGAGGCAGGAAAGTTACAAGAAATTATTCATATGTAGAATGAATACCCAAAACAGCACATAAAGGTGGATCTGAGAGACTTCTGGAACCAAAGGTGAAATGTCCCAGACTCCTCCTGTAGCACTGAGAAGTCACCTGGTTCTTTCTTAAAAGAGACCAGCCAGGAACATGGCTACCCATAGCTCCAATACCTCAGACCTCACAATGCACAAGCCTATAGAGGATAAAAGTAAACTAAAACTAAAAAATAAATAAGTAAAAATACTTCACATATTGTGTCACCTATCCCAGAAGCCCTTCCTGATTACTATTTTCAATTATAAAACCCTTTGCCTGAATTAAGCTTCTGAGAATTTGAGGCTACTTTTTACTGCAGCACAACCTAGACAGACCTGACTAACAGAGGCCTTGTAAACTTCCTCCCCAGACCCACTTAGAAATGTCTTCCAGAACTCCACTCTCTGCTCTATGTCAGGTCTTTACCTCCTGTTTTCTCCATCAAAACATACCTTCTCTGTATTCCACATCTCCAGTGACAACAAATTCATATACTAATTCTTGTTGGCATGTTACTGGCAATCAAAGGTGAAAATGTTTTCCTCCCTATATTTATATTTCACTAGAGACAAACACAACAAAACAAAGTATCCCAAAGGAGTGAATTTTTTACACCATGGAAGTTCAAATATAAATTTGGGAGCTGTAAGACATTTTCTTACTATAATATAAGATTGTTTCATTGTAACTTTTTATACAGCATAAAGGAGTTTTGGTTCAGTATTATCAGGGGTAACAATTATTATTCCATTATGTAACTATTGGAATTGAGCCTTAGAAATTTTTATTTGGTTGTTTGAGGTCACATGGCTTACCTGTGACAGATTCAGAATTATTGAATCCAGATCTTCTGACCCAAGTACAGAGTCCATTCACCTAACAGATATTTGTAGATCCGCTGCCATGTGCCAGAAGCTGCCATAGGCTTTAGAAATTAAAAACAAATAAATAAACAAAACAAAAAAATCCTTAAATTCTCATTGAACTTGTATTCTAGAAGGAGGAGAAGGGAGTTACAAAACAATACCTCAACAAGTGTATTTACTTTGTGTCTGTTGGCAAAAATTACAATGTAGAAAAATAAACTAACTATGTACATGTATAATTACATGAATGGTATGAATCTACATCTTGCACAACCATAGAAATGAAAAGATGTACCCCACTTGTACAATGAATCAAAATGCAGTCAGAATAAATAAATAAATAAATAAATACTTAAATAAAAAAGAAAAATAAATTAAGGAAAAAAGGGAACAAAGGGCCCAAGGGAGCACCATTTTAAAGAGTAGTCATTGAAGGCCTTTCTGAAAAGGTGCTTCCAGTAAAGACATGAATGAGGGAGGAGAACAAGCCACGCAGCCATTTGAAGTAAAAACTTCCCAGAAGTAAACTTTCCAGAGGGGCAGCAGCAAGCACAAAGGCCCTGAGGCAGGATTGTGCATGACATTCTTAGGAATGCTGTGGAGACCAATTTGGCTAGAGTGAGAAGGCCACCACGGGAGTGAGCAGTTGGAGATGCAGCCAATGAGAGAAGACCAGCAGGCCAAAGAGGGGAGAGGTATACCCAGGCAAGAGATGGTCTTTACACTGAGAGAAACAGGAAGCCTTGGGAGAACTGAGCAGAGACAAGAGCAGACATGAGAGGAGTTGGTAAAGTAAACAATGGATAAATGACTATTGAGTTCATTAATTAATTTTGGCTTTCCAAGTAAGATCATACTTCAAAACTTACAATGAATATGTTAAAAAAAAGGCTAAAAAAAACCCACAATGAACTGTTTCTATCCCTAAAAGTTACATTTAGAATAATAAATCCAAAGAAAATGGAAGAATGTAAGTAGAAAATGTAAAAAATTTTTCATCTCTAAATTTCAGAATTTAGAGGAAATAGATTCCTAGAACAATGTAATGTAATAGAACTGACACGAAAAGAAAAGAAAAATTAAAATAGTAATTTAACTATAAAGTAAATTGAATACATAGTTATGGCTTTCCCAAAAAGAAAGCTGTAGACCCAGATGTTGTCACTGATATGTTCACAAAGCATTTAAAGAAGAAGGTGTGTCTGACTTCACAATAAATAAAATAGAACATGTCACCAACTGGTTTTGAGACCAGCATAGTCTCGGTTGCACAACCTGACAAGAGCATCAAGAGGAGAGAAAAGCATAGGCAAACCTTGAAACACTGAAGGCAGCAATGTATACAAAGAAAAGTATGTTGCACCCAAGTAGAGCTTAGTCCAGGAATGTGAGGTTGCCTTGACAGTTACAAACCTATACATGCAAATAAAGAGAAAAGTCATACGATTTGCCCTGAAAATTAAAAAAACATTTGAAAACAAGTCCATATCCATTCATAGAAAAATAAATACTCAGCCAACTAGGGATACAAAGAATCTCCTTCATCTACTAATTCATCTAGAGATTATCTATATAAATCCTATTGCTAATGTCATACATTATTCTCTAGTATTTCAATTTTCCTTCTTAGATTGGAAACAAGATAAGCAGGTCTATTACCATTCTTCAATCAACACTGTACTAGAGATCCTAGCCAGTGTAATAAGTCAAAAAAAAAAAGAAAGAAAGAAAGAAAAAAAGAAAGGAAAACTATAAAGATTGAAAAGGAAGAAACTAATGTTATTGGAAATAACATGATTGTATACATATAAAATCCCAAATAACTTACGGGTATGTTTTTTTAATTAAATAATTAAGTTTGGTAAGGCTGCTAGATGCTGAAAATATTTTTTAATTAATTGTATTTCTAAAAACCAACCATAGCAACTTAGTGAGACCCCATCTCAAAAATAAAAAAAATAAAAAGGGATGGGGATGTGGTTCAGTGGTTAAGTGGCCCCAGGTCAATCCCTGGTACTAAAATAAATAAATAAATAAATAAATAAATAAATAAATAAATAAAAATAAGCCATAAGGGGAAAACTTTGTTTTAAAAAGAAAATTTAAGATATATTGTATCTAGAAATAAACGTAGAAAAAAAATCGTCAAAACCCAATCCTAGAAACAAAAATTTTTGTGAGAGAAATTTTTAACAATACTGTTATATGGTGAAATACAGCATGGTCATTAATGTGAAAACCCTATAAATATATCAATTACCCTCAAATTCATCTATAGTCTGCAGGGAAAAATCCGAAAACACATTATGGAAATATTTCCACTTAAAATAGCATCAAAGCATATTGATTACTTAGGAATAAGTCTAAAAAGGTGTAAAACTTGCCAGGCACGGGGGCACACACCTATAATCCCAGCAGCTTGGGAGGCTGAGGCAGGAGGATGGAGAAGTCAAAGACAGCCTCAGCAATGGTGAGGCACTAAGCAATTCAGTGAGACCCTATCTGAAAAAAAAAAAAAAAAAAAAAACACAAAATAAGACTGGGAATGTGGCTCAGTGGTTGAGCACGCCTGAGTTCAATCCCCAGTACCCTACTCCCTCGCCCCTTCAAAGAAGTGTAAAACTTACATGGCAAAAACTGTAAAACATTCCTGGAGAAAATAAAGATCAAAATAAATGCAAAAACACGCCATACCCTTGTATCAGAAGACTTAACATTGTTGCAATGTCAATATTCCCCAAACTGATTTACAGATTCAATCCTTGTTTGAATCCCAGCTGACTTCTTTGTATGAATTGATAAGCTAATTCTGAAATGTATGTGATATTAGAAAGCATACAGAATAGCCAAAATTATCCCAATAAAGAAGAATAACATGAGAATTCAACCCTCCCTATTTGGAAATAACAATAAACAAGATAGTATGGTACTGGCATAAGGATAAATATATAGATCAATAGGATAGAATTAAAAGTACTATAATACACACATGTGTTTATGACCTACAGATTTTTGACAAGGATCCAAGACTACTTAGTGGGGAAAAAACAGTCATTTCAACCAATGTGCTGTAATATTGCACAGTGATATGCAAAAAAATTGTTGTGGCCTCTGATCGCCAGCTTTCTGTAACTGTGGGAAAATACCTGAGCTAATCAACTTAAAAGGAAGAAAGGTTTATCTTGTCTCATAGTTTTAGAAGTTTCAGTCCATGTTCATTGGTCCTGCTGTTTTGGGTCTGTGGCAGCACAATACATCATCATGGGAACATGTTGCAGAGAAGGCCTAATTAATCTTGTGGTGCCTGGGAAGCAGAAGGAGGGTTAGAGAGGAAGAGGCCCAGAGACCCAGTGCTTTCCTCAAGGGCCTGACCCCAATGACATAACTTTCTTCCACTGGGCCCTGAGTCCCAAAGGTTCCCCCACTTCTCTATTGTGCCACAGACTGGGGACTATGCCCCCATATGGATTACTGTGAGACAATCAAGATCTAAATCACAGCAGACTCTTACTTCAAGACATTTACAAAAATTTAATCAAAAAAGATGACAGAATAAAAAACAGAAACTTCCCCAATACCTGGAGATTAAATAATACGCTATTAGATGATGAACGGATAACAGAAGACATCAGGAGGGAAATTAAAAAATTCTTAGAAGCAAACAAGAACAAAGACACATCATATCAAAATCTCTGGGACACTATGAAAGCAGTACTTAGAGGAAGATTTATTTCATGGGGCGCATTCAACAAAAGAAGTAGAAATCCACAAATAAACGACAACACTACAGCTCAAAGCCCTAGAAAAAGAAGAGCAGACCAATACCAAAAGTAGTAGAAGACAGGAAATAGTTAAAATCAGAGCCGAAATCAATGAAATTGAACAAAAGAAACAATCGGAAAAATTAACAAAATAAGTAGTTGGTTCTTTGAAAAAATAAACAAAATTGATAAACCCTTAGCCACACTAACAAAGAGAAAGAGGGAGAAAACTCAAATTACTAAAATTCAGAATGAACAAGAAAATATCACAACAGACACGAGTGAAATACAAAATGTAATAGAAGCTATTTTGAAAATCTATACTCCAACAAAACAGAAAACCTCGAAGACATCAACAAGTTTCTAGAGACATATGAATTACCTAAACTGAACCAGGAGGATGTACGCAACTTAAATAAATCAATTTCAAGCAATGAAATAGAAGAGGTCATCAAAAGCCTACCACAAAGAAAAGTCCGGGACCAGATGGGTTCTCAGCCGAGTTCTACAAAACCTTTAAAGAAGAGCTCATTCCAATACTCCTCAAAGTATTCCATGAAATAGAAGAGGAGGGAACCCTCCCAAACTCATTCTATGAAGCCAATATCACCCTGATACCTGAACCAGACAGAGACTCATCAAGGAAAGAAAATTTCAGACCAATATCTTTAATGAACATCGACGCAAAAATTCTCAACAAAATTTTAGCAAATTGCATACAAAAATATATTAAAAAGATAGTGCACCACGATCAAATGGGTTTTATCCCAGGGATGCAAGGTTGGTTCAACATCCAGAAATCAATAAATGTCATTCACCATATCAACAGACTAAAAGTTAAGAATCACATGATTATTTCAATAGATGCAGAAAAAGTATTTGATAAAATACAGCATCCCTTCATGCTCAAAACACTAGAAAAAATTAGGGTAGTGGGAACATTCCTTAACATTGTAAAGGCCATCTACGCTAAGCCCATGACCAATATCATTCTAAATGGTGAAAAACTGAAAACATTCCCCCTAAAAACTGGAACAAGGCAGGGATGCCCTCTTTCACCACTTCTATTCAACATCACCCTTGAAACTCTAGCCAGAGCAATTAGACAAACCAAAGAAATTAAAGGGATACGAATTGGAAAAGAAGAACTCAAACTATCCCTGTTCACTAATGACATGATTATATATTTAGAGGAACCAGGAAATTCCACCAGAAAACTTTTAGAACTCATAAGTGAATTCAGTAAAGTAGCAGGTTACAAGATCAATGCTCATAAATCCAATGCATTTTTATACATAAGTGATGAATCTTCAGAAAGAGAAATTAGGAAAACTACCCCATTCACAATAGCCTCGAAAAAAATAAAATACTTGGGAATCAATCTCACAAAAGAGGTGAAAGATCTGTACAATGAGAACTACAGAACACTAAAGAAAGAAATTAAAGAAAACCTTAGAAGATGGAAAGATCTCCCATGTTCTTGGATAGGCAGAATTAATATTGTCAAAATGGCCATACTACCTAAAGTGCTATACAGATTCAATGCAATTCCAATTAAAATCTCAGTGACGTACCTTACAGAAATAGAGCAAGCAATTATGAAATTCATCTGGAAGAATAAGAAACCCAGGATAGCTAAAGCAATTCTTAGTAGAAAGAGCAAAGCAGGGGGTATCGCAATACCAGATCTTCAACTATTACAAAGCAATAGTAACCAAAACAGCATGGTATTGGTACCAAAATAGACAGGAAGATCAATGGTACAGAATAGAGGACATGGACACAAACCCAAATAAATATGATTTTCTCATACTAGACAAAGGTGCCAAAAAAATGCAGTGGAGAAAAGAGAGCCTCTTCAACAAATGGTGCTGGGAAAACGGGAAAACCATATGCAACAGAATGAAATTAAACCCCTATCTCTCACCCTGCACAAAAATCAACTCAAAATGGATCAAGGACCTCGGAATCAGACCAGAGACTCTGCATCTTATAGAAGAAAAAGTAGGTCCAAATCTTCAATTTGTTGGCTTAGGATCAGACTTCCTTAACAGGACTCCCATAGCACAAGAAATAAAAGCAAGAATCAACAACTGGGATAGATTCAAACTAAAAAGCTTTCTCTCAGCAAAGGAAACTATCAGTAATGTGAAGAGAGAGCCTACAGAGTGGGAGAATATCTTTGCCACTCATACTTCAAATAGAGCACTAATTTCCAGAATCTATAAAGACCTCAAAAAACTCTACACCAAAAATACAAATAATCCAATCAACAAGTGGGCTAAGGAAATGAACAGACACATCACAGAAGAAGATCTACAAGCAATCAACAAATGTATGAAAAAATGTTCAAATGTTCTAGTAATAAGAGAAATGCAAATCAAAACTACCCTAAGATTCCATCTCACCCCAATTAGAATGGCGCTTATCAAGAACACAAGCAACAATAGGTGTTGGCAAGGATGTGGGGAAAAAGGTACACTCATGCATTGCTGGTGGGGTTGCAAATTAGTGCAGCCACTCTGGAAAGCAGTATGGAGATTCCTTAGAAAGCTTGGAATGGAGCCACCATTTGACCCAGCTCTCCCACTCCTTGGCCTACACCCAAAGGACTTAAAATCAACATACTACAGAGATACAGCCACATCAATGTTCATTGCTGCTCAATTCACCATAGCCAGATTGTGGAACCAACCTAGATGTCCTTCAATTGATGAATGGATAAAGAAACTGTGGCACATATATACAATGGAATATTACTCCACCATAAAGAATGATAAAATTATGGCATTTGCAGGCAAGTGGATGAAATTGGAGAATATCATGCTAAGTGAGATAAGCCAATCTCAAAAACTAAAGGACGAATGATCTCGCTGATAAGCGGATGAGGACATATAATGGAGGGTGGGAGGGGTTAGGGTTAGGGTTAGGGTTAGGGTTAAGGAGGGTGGTAAGAATGGAGGAAGGAAGGACTGTATAGAGGGAAAAGAAGGGTGGGAGGGGTGGGGGGAAGGGAAAAAATAACAGAATGAATCAAACAACATTACCCTAAGTAAATTTACGATTACACAAATGGTATGCCTTGACTCCATGTACAAATAGAGAAACAACATATATCCCATTTGTTTACAATAAAAAAAAAAAAAAAGCTCAAGGATGGCCTGGAGTTGTGGCTCAGTGATAGAGTGCTTGCCTAGCACATGTGAGGCACTGGATTCAATCCTCGGCACCACATAAAAATAAATAAATAAAATAAAGGTATTGTGTCCCTCTACAATAAAAATATTTTTTTAAAAAAGATTAAGGACCTAAACGTAATTATGCAATTACAAAATCAGAACTCTATCAAGATGCCACTTTACACCCACCAGGATAGCTGGAGTCTTAAAAGTCAAATACCAAATGTCAGTGAGGACCTGGAGAAATCAGGACTCTCATACACTGCTGGTGGAAATACAAAATGGCACAGACACTTGGGTAAACAGTTTGGCAGTTCCTCAAACAATTAAGCCTAGAGTTGCCATATGACTCCACGATTTCAACCCAAGAGAAATGAAATTTTACATCCTCACGGGAACTTATGCACAAACGTCATTAATGGTATTATTCATAATAGCCAAAAGGTGGAAACAACCCAAATGCCCATCAGTGAATGAATGAATAAACAAAATGTGATACATTCATACACTGGAATACTATTTGGTCACAAAAGGTATTAGTGATATATGCCTTAATATGGGTAAGCCTTGAAACCACGCTAAGTGAAAGAAGCTGGTGACAAATGCACATATTCCTCTGGTTCCATTCATATGAAATGTCCAGAACAGGGAAATTCATGGAGACAGAGAGTAGATTAGTGGCTGCTTAGGGCTGAGGAGGGTGGCATAGCATGTGAGTGACAGCTAAAGGGTATGGGGTTCCTTCTTGGGGGATGAAACATCTCAAAATTATGGCAATAGATGCACATATGTGAATATACTGAAACCAATGAGTTGTATATTTTATTTACTTTAAATTTTTTTCTGCAGTGCTGGGGCCTATGCTAATTGTACACTCTAAATTTGTACAGTATGTGTATGACATCGCAATAAAGCCTTTTTTTTTTAAAAGTGGGGGAACACCAGATTTCAAAGATTTAGCACAAAAAAGATGACTCTAATGTATCTGATTAATTTTACACTAATTTTTAAATGATAATTTTTTTGGATCTATTGGGTTTTATAAAATATGTTATTAAAATTAATTTCACCTGCTACTAAAAAATTTAGAATTACATTCATGACTCACTTTACATTTCTTTATATTTCTCTTGGACAGATTTTATACATATGACTTGAACTCTGAGATTTTTTTCCTGTGGTATGAAGCAGTTAGAACAGTACTGACCTCACAGAGCTGGGTCAGGAATTAAATGAGATGGTGATTTTAAAAAACTTAGCATATGAATATTAGCTCTTATAAATGTTAGCTCTTATTATCAGGAAATCGATTGGGTGTTGTCTATGACAGTCATATCAACAATCCCTAGTAGCATCCCTGAACTTATTTTACCATCATCAAATTATTTTTAGAAACAAAAGGGATCCTAGAAGCTACCACAACCAGAAATTAGTTGTCACCTTGCCAAATTGTTAGATGACATCCTGGTTTTTAAAGATGGAACCTGAGCATCTTCATTGAGGGACTGAACTCTGTCCTGCCACAGGCCCAACTGCTCCTATTCCCTTGGCAGGGCCTTACATTTGGGTCACCTCTTTGGTGCTGAAGGCATTTGAGTTTGGATGTTGTCCTAGACTGGGCCAAACCCTTCACTGTCCTGATGCAGAAAGGGACTCATGGGACAGGATGCTTCACTGGTGAGTGCAGAGTTCAGTTTGCAGAGTGCCAGGCCAGTGCTTCCTGTCTCATCTAGGTGACCCTGGCTAGGGAGCCTCGATACAGGCTGTCCAGCTTGGATTCTAACACGCAACCCTTAGAGACTTTGGGGAGACTTTGAGTGTTCTTTTAGTTGACTGCTTCTGGAGAAGACAAATCATTACTAGGGATTATGACATCTTCAGTTGAGAGCGAGGGAAGTTGTATCTGGAAATTAGAAGTTCCAAACAGCGTGGTCTAAGATATCCCAAATCTGGTTCTATGAAAATCTGCCCATCAGCCATCCCTTTAGCTGGATCTGCTCCTGTTTATTATTTTTGTCATAGTTATCAGCAAATCAGACTTAACATAGCACAATCATTTAATTCCCCAATGTAACCCATAAAAAAAGGTGACCTGGGATAATTATTCCCACTTTATTGTTAAAGAAACTGGACCTATAAAAAGAAAAAACAAGATATAACTAAGCACAGACCTAAAGAGTTTCCCAAGGTTCACCTGATGCACAGTTGTACCATATTTAAATACCACCTATGCTATTAAGTTATTATTTTTAAGGGGGAACTTAGTGTTTTAGTAAGTCAATTGATGTTGAAATGAAATTTTAGTTCAAAGTATTCGATTGGAAATCAGCATCACTTGCCCTAAATAGGAAATTAATAAATACAATATTAAAGAATTCTATTTAACAGTTGCCTGAATAGCTTTTAAAAATCCTGACACCCAAGCCAGACCCCAGACCTATTAAGTCAGAGTCCCTCTGGGGAGGGCAGAACCAGGCATAACTAGTTTTTTAAAGCTCTCCCCAGGAAATTGCTTTGTACAGCCCAAGAATGGAACCCTGGGAATAGATGCTATTGCCTCGAAGGTCTCTGAGGTTAAAGAGCCCGCTCTCTGATAGGAAGAGAAGTCAGCAAGTGCTTGCAATGTAGTGAAGACACACCAGTCCCCAACTGAGACTCTCCTCATTAGCATAAGAAGAAGCAAAAAATAACTTTGGAGAAGAGTTCTCATGTGTGGTGAGCTACTGGTTAACGAGAGGCTCCTTTGCAGTCTAACATCACCTCAAACGGCACTTGCCCTTTGGAAAACACTGGACCAGAAGACCCTAGGTGGCCTGGTTCCCATTTCTGTGCCCTTTCCACTCTCCAGGCAGCTTCCCCGCCAGACTCCACCAAGGTAACTGGGAGAACCCCTACTCACCTCGGTATGCTCTCCAGCAGGGGCTACAAATGCCTGCGCTGATGTCACCCTTCCAGGCCCCTCTTTCTATTTCAAAATGAATCTTCCCAGTGGTTCACATTAGAAGACCTTCAGCAAAAACCACATCTGTCTCCTTTCATTTCCTCTCAAGAAGCCCCTCATTTTTTTACCGAGGAGTGTCTGTCCCTGCAGAAGGTTTAAGTCAACTGTCAGTCACGCCCTTTGGGATCTTAAAGGAAGTATCACCAGGGAAGGGAGAACCAGGAGACCCGGCGCAGGAAGCCACATGACTTGCAGAGGGCCTTCTGCTATTTGGTTTCTCTCTCTTCCCTCCCCTCTGAACACACGCCAGTACCCCACACAGACTGCTATGATGGAGGATTTGGACAGAAAGCTGGAGTTTCGGTGGGGACTCCAGGTCTCCGAGGTTTCCTCCTCTGGTCTGGGCATCACCACCAGAACTGGGTCCCTGCCTGTGAACTTGGGTTTGAAAAGGTCCTGAGAAAAGCGAGACCTCAAGAGCAGGCAGACATGTATGCTAAAAAGGGAGTTGAGCAAGAATCCCAACTCGTCGCTTTCTACATTTAAAACCTAGAATGCTGACCCACCATCTACCACCCCCCAGCCAGCCCACTGGACTGTCTAGCCAACAGAGCCCTTCTTGCCTGTGTCCCTTGGAGCCTAAGATCCAGCTTCCAGGTCCGTTCTCTATGCTCCATCCCAAAGCCACACAGTTCCAACACAGCTCTTGCAGAGCCCATAGTGGAGAATGTCCTCTGCCTCATCCCCAGCTGCCCAAAATCACCCAACTCCAGAGCCAATTGTAAATATCTCCTCCTCCATGAAGCCTCAGGTAATTTCCCCAGGAGATTTTGAGTGGATATGGAAGAATGTAATCACAGTAATAGAATTAATTCAAACGCCCTTACCAACGACTAGCATTTGCCAAGAGCGGCGACAGTGGGCCTCTGGACAAGAGCTCACATACAGGACCTCAACCAAACCAGACTCTAGACTCTGGACTCCAAGCACCTCACCTTCCCTGCTCTGATGTTTGTTATCTGAATGACACAGCTCAGTTTTTTCTCACTGGGTCTCATTTTCCCTGGGCACTAATGGGGATTGTAACACACCTTTCTTGTCCAATTGCCATAAGCTTAAAATAAGCTAATGATCGCAAAGCCTGCCACATGGTGCCTGAGATGTGGGTTTTGCTCAGTAAGCATCACCACTTCCGGTGGCAGCTCTAGGTCCAGTTGGCATTACCCTCTTCATACAAATGAGGAGAGGAAGACAACAGAGAGGGTGAGTCAACGGCCTCGGCTCCAAGAGAAGCAAAAATTGGGCTTCCCTCTGGTCTCAGCGGGGCTCCTAGTGCAAAACCATTCAGGTCGATCATTTGTGCATCTCTGTGCTGCCACTTTTCCAACTTCTTTCCCCACTCTTCCTCAGATGGATGCTACACTTCAGAGGAGAAGAATGAATTGGAGGCTCTGGGACACTGGGCCCTGTGTTTTCGTGCCTCACTGTCCCCTCCTGGTCTGCCCTTCTCATAACTGTAGTGTAAGGCTTCAAATCCACAGCCAGTGTTCCTCCGTGTAATCCACCTCTGTCCTCCAAACTGGGCGTGGTCACTGTTCTTCAGATTCCCCTGGCACTCCTGTGGACCTGGAGCAGGACTCTTACCCTCTCTGGTTTGTAGACACCTGAGCACTAGGCTCGATTCCCTGCTCACCTGATACCCTCTCAACCAACCACAGCAATACCCTAGGCATACTTCCAGAGAGTGACGGGTGGACGGGGAAGGGATCGATGAACGAATAAATCAACGCACTTGTCTCCATACTTCCTTGGAGAAGATCCCTGGCCTCCAGGATGTGTTTGGCATCTGCATATCATAGAAAGCACTTTTGGCCCGAAAGCTTCAAAAAGGACATAAATATTCATTCTTCGTGTTTTTCGTGAGAACTGAGAAGATGTCAAGAGAAGTCATGTTCACTGTGGTTCTTACTGTAGAATTCTAAGCTCTACGACACCTTGGCAAGTTTGAGATGGGTCGGTACAGTCAAGTTCAACCCTCGGAAAGTTTGTTTGGTGATTATGATGTTGTTTTTAAAATTCAGTTTGAGTGCATCTAGAGGGGGCATGACTGTCTGGTATGTTGGTGTCTCCTCTGCCATCCAGAGTCCTATATATGGCACCTTCATCTCTGGACGTTTCTCCCTGCCTCCTGCCCAGATTTTGTCATCCCTGTGAGTTTAACAAAATAAGGGGTCTTTATTCCAAACCTTAGCTCCAGAAAGTTCCACTGGAACAAAGGGAGAATCTGAAGAAAGATCCAAATACAATAATTTTGTGTGGACATAGAAGAAAATGGGGTCAAAGCACCCAGAACTATAATCAAGGACTACCTCGGTGAGTTAATTAGGCACCAAGTGCTCTGAGATCGCTCACAGCTTTCAGAAGTGCTGAGTACCCCCCCCAGGTACTCACAATGGAATCATCAACAGAGTATGGTTGAGCACCAACTGTGTGCCCATCATTGCTGTAAACACCGAAAGACATAGAAAAAGAAGAAAAAACAGACTTCTTGACTTAAACAATCTTGTAATGTATTCATGCAGTCCTGGAGGACAGAGATCTGAACATATGAAAACAGGTTAACATGTACCAAGCGTCTGTGGTAAGTGAGGTTCTCTAGGTGTGGTATCTCATTCAATGCTCACAATAGCCCTTCATGGTGAGTACTAGAAAAATCACCTCCATTTGAGCATGAGAAATGGTGGCACAGGAAGACAGTACCCTGCCCAACATCATAAAAACACCAAGTGGTAGGCTTGGTGTCTGAGCAGCAGGCCTCTTGGGCACTCTTATGTTTACCCATGCTCTATATTCTACTGTGAGAAGTTAGTGCTGGTTTACTTTAAATGCACTATATCATGAAGAAAGGTAACTCCTGTTGGGATCATCCAAGTTTGAAAAGGGTGTATCGCTCTTTCCCAGTCCCTCTCCTTCCTGCAATAGATACCTTTTCCACATGAGTTAGTCATTATAGGTAACCTCCCTGTGCCTTCCAAGGCAGCATCTGTGCATTCCAGACAGCCACACCTTACAAAGAGAACGTGGACCATTCAACATGGTAACTACGAGTGCAGAATTCCCAAGCCTGGGATTCCACCATCCCCCCCAAAAGATTCTCACTCTGGTCATCTACAGGACATGGAAGGAGCAACCTGAGCCAGCCCAGAGCTCCTGCCCTCTCAGAGTCTAGTTGTTTGTGCCAAAGGGTCAGCCAGTGAAGATACAGCCTGCCTCCGAGTGCGATTGTGAATTCTCCATCTGATTCCTAGGTCAAACCATCACAAGGATGATGTAAGCTTCCCAGGTTGTCATGGGAACTAGTTTCATCAGTGTCTCAGTCAGCCTGGAAGATTTGCATACATTAGGTCACACAGAAAGAGAAAGTTAGATTGACTTGAAGTCATCTGCTTCTACTGGCTTCTGTACGCTGCCTCAAGATGCTGGGGCACCACAGAGACGGGTCTGATCATTGATGCTCACCGGCTCTTGCTCCGCAAGAATGGGAAGCACTTAAGGAATTAGATGATGACAACCAAAGGAAAGGGAGCCAGGTGAAACCGGGTGTTGAATTCCTTCTCTGCATCTTAGCTCTTCTGCTCCTTCACTCCGCTGGCGGAATGGGCTGGATTACAGGGGCAGTGCCCTGAGGCTGCGTAACTGCAGGTCTGACGGTATCCAACCCTCCAGAATCCCAGGACTTCTTCCTCAAGGGCCCCCAAAACACTGTTGCGTGTCACACACTCATTTCCTCTCAGCTCAGCCTCACATGCTCTCAGCCTGTCACTGAAGACCTGTGTGTTCTCACACTTTCTCTCTTCTCCATTCAAATTAGCCAGACTGGTCCATCCCTGTTGATTTTCTGGACAGATAGAATACAATTTCCAAAAGGATGACAACTTTCCTTCCTGGAATCTTCACACAAAATGTGCACATATGTGGTTTTGAAAAAGGATCCGATGGCAAAGAAATAGTGCCATAGTCTGAAAATATGTCTTGCTCTGGGGTTTGCAGACTGGATGCCGGGTCACCCCGTGGGTTCCATGGTGAACACACACACTCACCAGGGTGCCATGGGACACTTGAAATTCTCCACAGGGAAAGCAGGGTACACACTATCCGTTGAACACTCAGGGTCGTTCATAGTTTCAACACTAGATCTAGCTACATTCCTTTCAACGAGAGCATGTTTCGGAGAAGCCATGTTCGGGGCAGTTACTATAATGAAAGCAAGTGCCAAGGACACCAGGGTGGAACAGGAAACGAGGGAGGCCATGTTCAATCAGATTCCAAAGTCCAAGGAGATGTACAGTGCTCAACACACACGTCAGATCAGTAAGTTATTGCAGTGATTTGAGGATACAATAAAAATGCCATATATTTTTCTTTCACTGTTATGTCCATCATTTTTTTCAAATGGCTACTACAAAGTTTTTAGCATATAAATGCTTTTCAAGCCATTGGCCTTTAACAACTTAAAAGTGGAATTGTTCAGCTATTTCTTTTGACCGATGGGCGCCATGAAACATTTGCTGAGGCCCTAAAGGGCCCCTTAGCTGGAAAGGTCTGAAAGCTCCTGGTCAGGTCAGTCGGGATGCACACTTCTGAGGACCTCGTCCCAGTACAAAGCACACTGAGTCTGCGTCAGCCCCGTGACTCCTCCGTCTTCCTACAGGCGCCGACCCCACGGGCCCCCTCACCCCTCACCCTGCTGGGCACCTGCCTCTGCCTCTCTGGACCTCTTTCCCCTTCGTCTCTAAGCTTCAGTCGCCCTGGCTTTCTTTCAGTTCCTCAAACGCACCAAGTCCTCTCCCACCCTGAGCTTCCTGCTTGTTCTCATCGTGATTCACTTTCAGGTCCCATCTCACGGGCCACGTCACCAGAGCGCCTTCCCTAACCCACCAGAGTGAGAGTTTCCGGGCATCCTTGGTTATTCTCTCAAAGGTGGTGACACACTCGCTTCCTTCATAGCAATCTGTCCTCTCCACATGCAGTGACCAAGGTGGGGGATTAGTTTCAGGACCCCCAAGGATCCTAAAACCCACAGACCCCTCATATAAAAGGGTGTAATATTTGATATTTGACAGTGTATTCTAAATCATCTCTAGATTACTCCTAATACCTAGTAGCATATAAACACTGAAAATAGTGACTATACAGCCTTGCTTAGGAAATAAAAGGAAAATGTCTCTTTTCAATACAAATGCAATTTTTTTCTTTTTCACACATATAACAAATCTATTACAACCTAAGGCAGACTTCCTACTTAGCTCATGAAGTCAAAATCTGGGGCTGCTCCACTCGAGATCATGCTCACAGAACCTTAGCCCAGTGCCTGGTACATACTTGTCACTCAACAAGTAACTGCGAAGAAAAGAAATGCTAATTTAAACTAAGCAAGGATATTTTAACTGAGGCGTGGTGAAGCCCAAGCATAGCAGAAGGCTTTTCTGGCAAACAGCCTGACCGAGGAAAGTAGGGACAATAGCTTCCCAAGACTCAGAGGAAAGTGTTCAAGGACAGGGTTTGAGATGGAGCATCCCAGCTGTGCCCCCTCACTGCTGGCAGACACTAAGCAAGTTATTCATTCTGTCCCGCCCCGCTCGCCTTTGGCTTGGCCTGCGAAAGGGTTGCTTTAAGAACCGTGAAGCTTTAAGTGCTGTCTGGTAAGAAACAAGCATTCTAAGTACAAGTCAACTGGGTTGTTGGCCCAGTGTCCAAGGTCTGGACCAGAAAGGTCCACATACCGCTCTCGGGGGAAACTTCTGCCTCAGAAACTGAGGGGCTCAAATGTACTGCTCATTTGAGAATACAGAGTTTACTGCAAAAAGAGAGTCATGGGCAATTGAGTTCCAGGTCCATCAGTGTGGCTGCCTTGAGTCATGATTGGAACTGAAAAGAATCTCTTTTGGAGCTTCAATGATCCAGTCAGACGACAGAAATGGAGACCGTTGGGCAGAATTTTTAAAAATTTTTTTAGTTGTTGATGGACCTTTATTTAATTTATTTATATGTGGTGCTAAGGTTCAAACTCAGTGCCTCACACGTGCTAAGCAAGCGCTCTACCCCAGTCCCCATTAGGCAGACGGGGGCCATTTTCCTCTGACTTGTCTGGGCTGTGGCCCCAAGCGAATAGCTCAGGGCGTTTGCTGTACTCTCTCACCTTTGCTTTCTCCCTTTTAACCAGCCCTCTTCATTTCTTGGTGCAAAAGGAAGCCGAGTGCACCCGAGTGTCTTTACAGTGGTCCCTCGGGAGCCCTGGGGCCTGCGGTCACTCTCAGTCACAGAGGAAGTGCATGGGAGGGGACTTTAGGTCTTCACCTGTCCATCCAGAGGGCTGCTCCTCTGTCCTCAGGATGCCTGGAACCACATCCCTCTCCTCCCCATGAGCCATCTCCACTCCTCTGCCTGGCATCCCCGCATCTCAGAAAACCATTTCTCCCTCTGCCCCTCCCCGTGGCTTAGCTAAGGGTGAAGCCTCTTCCACCAACCTGAGCAGCTTTCACTCTGCATACATTACCTGGGCTGGCCTCGCTTTAGGGACGGTGCTTGGGGACTCAACCACACTCCATCCGCCTTCTCCACTTACTACCTGCATTGCCTAGGGCGAGTTAACTTTCACGGGAGCCTCCACTTCCTCATCTGCAAAGTGGACAGGATCACATCAACTTCATTGTTGTATTGGAAGGACGGGATGGAAAAAAAAATCACACATGAAACAGCGTGGTACCTGGTCGGTGGAAGCACAGGCAAAGAGGTCAGCTGCTTCACTCTTCAGGTCTCAGCTTAGAAACCTCCTCTCCAGCACATTCCTGACCACGACCCAAAGGACCTGAGTATTCTAAGGCACCCCACCCTGGCCGTCATCACAAGACACGTCATACCGCACCGGCATTGCCTCTTAGCCTCCGTGTTGCCTCCTAGTATCCTGAGCACACTACCAGTGGGAACCGTACTTCTCCTCTGGCATAGCAACGGGCACAAAGTAAATGCTCAGTTAATGTTACATCTTTTGAGAAACTGATCAAGTAAACAATCAGATAAAGTCAAAATGGTTGTTAAAACTTGACCGTGCTGATATCTATAACCGGAACATTATAAGACTGGAGAGACTCACTTTGTAACCAACCACGTATCTTTTTATAGTACTTAATAAGAGTCTCCACGTATTGGTCCACCTTCTGTGCAAACCATAGCCTCATCCTTCTCTCCATCCTCTGAGGCATGTACTGTTCGCAGATCAGGAGACTGAAGATCAGAGAATTGAAGCAATTGCCCAAGATCATCCAGGAGACAGAACAAGGGAGGGATGCCCACCCAAGACTGCTCCACCCGAGGGTCTGTCTTCTGTGTTACCTCCCAGTGATGCTGAGGAGGTGCATTTCCTTCATGCTGTTTCTCTGGCCTCCCAAACGCTATAGAACAGCACTCCTCATTGGCTGGCTGGTGCTCGCACGGTGAATGCAGCGAGGCCCAACGCGTCATTCCTGGTGACTAATCGCCCCTTCCCTGCCACACTCCCATCTTACCTTGTCTTCCCAAGCACAGCAACCCCCTGCAGCAGTGATCAGATCGTGGCTCTCTGTCTCCCGAGATCTAAAAGGAATATCTTTGGCCATTAAGGAACATAAATAAAATAGAATTTGTCAGTTTGGTTGTTCATGTTTAAGGAGAATGACTGAAAAGTCACTGTGCCATGTACAATTCAGTTTTTGTTTGATTTTGAGACAGGGTCTCACTGAGTTGTTGAGGCTGACCTCTGTTGTGCCCAGATCGCGAATCCCCAAAGACCACCAGGGAGCCATCTCCGATGCAAAAGCAAAAGGGTCTTTATTGCAAGCTCGAGCTCGGACTCACAGCGTTCACTGACGCAGCCGGTACTGGCTGAGAGTCCAGAGTCTCCATTCAGTGGGATTTTTATGAGCTCCACAGTAGAGCGGGAAATTTGAACAAAGCAGAGCACACAGTTGGCTGATCTTCCAACAGGTGTGGTTTGGCATGTTTCCACTGGCTTAGGGTACCCAGGTCTTAACATATTGACATATATGGTTTGGAATGCTAGGCATTGGCTCGTTAGCTCCCGATTGGTTGTTTGCCAAAGGCCAGTCCTAATCTAGTAGCCTTCCTGGGATCGGCTCTCTAGGCCTGAAATCTTTCATGCCCTACATGCAGCCTGTCATGGCCGCGGTTTAGCTCCCTTTCCACCTCTAACTTGTTGCCATCCTCCTGCCTCAGCCTCCAGAGTCGCTGGAATGACAGGTATGACCAGCACACTTTTTTTTTTTTTCTTTTTTAAAGTACTATCAAGAGCAAATACAGATAAATAAATAGATGGGATTCTTCAAAACCAAAAAGTAGAGAGAAAATGATAAGGCAGAGACTGTGAGTCACAGTTATCTTCCAGGGCAGATTTCTAGAGCAAGATACAATGAAAGTCAGATAAATACGATTTTTCTACCAACAGAGAAACTAACACAGCCTCATCTGGGTGAGTCACCTTAACAGTCACAATGGAAGAGGCTCAAATCAGAGGCCCTGATTTTGGGTTAAGCCATTTCTAACCTGGAGAATCCTACCTGCTCCACAGGCTCTGATTAACTGTAAGGTGGTTTAACAATCGGTCCTGGGAGCTCAGGGGGGCAGCTGTTGTCAGTCACTGAGGGGTGGAGCCCCTGTGGTAAGGGGAAGGGCAGACCACCAGCCCCAGCAGGCCTTCACCCTGGCCTGCACTGTCCGCGCTGCCCCACCCTTGCCTCACTCCACCTGTGCCAACCCACAGCAAGGTGGGCGTTCCCACGCCTCCCTGGCATCTTGCTCCTGGCAATCCTGCAGCCCAGGACACACCCACTTCCTTCCGGTTGCCCGCACACCTCTACCTTTCACTGGGATTAACACAATACTGCAGCGAGGAAAAGAAAAGAGTTGCCATATACAAACAAGCACCGTCAATGTCAAAGGGTAGCCCTGACCTTAGCCTGCGGCCAGTCCAGTCCAAAGATGTCCACGTGGATGATGAAACTCAGCAGCGACTACATCCAACACCCTCTGCCTTCCCATCATGGGCCAAGAAAAAAAGGAAGACTTTGGAGAGATGTGATCAAAGTCCTTTGTGAGGGGACAAGGGGCAGAGACTTGAGAGTCCCTTTAAGGTTGAAGCTGACATGAAAACAATAAATAGGCACTTGAAGCTCACTTGGAAGTTTGCATGTGCTCACTTCCAGCAGTCTTCTGCCTCCGGCTACGACTGCTCTGTCTCCATCACCACCACAAAAGTGAGTTTCAGCAGTAACCTGGTGACTGACACCCCAGGAAATGTTCTATGTAAGTTACCACCTACAATTATATTGGAAATGTGACTTATGATCTAACCTAGAAACGAGCAATCCTGGAGGGCAAATCCATAGCCACTCCATGGACCACCTTCTTTGTGTGTCTCGTTCATCTCTTCTTTAGGTGACATTTTTCTGATTAGAAGAGTAACACTGGTTCAGGGTGGACATTTTAGAAAAAGTAGGAAAATATACAGAAGAGAACAAAAATCATCTGCACTCATGCTAAGGTAGGATGAAAGATTTAAGGATGAGCAGAAAGGAAGCAGGCAGGAGAACGCAGGGGTGGCCACAATCCAAAGTCCAGATCTAAGTCACTTTCATATCCCGTGATCACAAACAGCATTATTAAATCATCTATTAGAACTTCTCCACTGATACATCCATGCAGTACTGTTTAAATTCACAAAGCAGAGCACATGGACATCAGAGAAGAAAATAACCCCTCGTCCCGGTTATGGTCAACATGTCCAGTTACCAACACCAAGAAGCACTAGCCACCTCTCCAAGATCAAGTCCCTGCACCACTGATGGTAGGAATATGAGCACGTCCAGCCAGGGACAGGCGCACACCTTCCTCTCCACCATCCACGCTCCACCCGGCTCTCAGAGAGTGCTTCTTTCTCTCTCTCAACAAAATCAACCTGTGCCTCACTTAAATTCTGTTCAGCCATGAGATCAAGGACCTTCACAGCCCAAGTTGGGGACCACTCCCTTTTGGGGAGGACCTCCTCAGGACCCCAGTCCCAGTGTCGATACTATTCAGATATACCCTGTTAATGGTTCTTCTGTAAAAGCATGCATCAATGAGGTGGCCCACAGTCACAGGCCAGAAGTGTCCCTTTGAAGGTACTGGACTGTTCTGAGGAAACAGCCTTACCCTCCTTATCCACAGGGCCACCCTATTTTGTCACTTTATTGTCAGCACTCATCACTTGGGCTCACCTGGAAGACATTCATGGCTCTGGGTTCCCGCCTGTCTCCACAGGTTGGGAAACCCATTCCCCGGGGATCAGGACCTAGTCCCAGCTTAGGGCCAAAGCTGACTGGTCTTAAACTTCCATTGAAAGCCCAGTCTCCTTGTGCAGGAGTGGCTTATGGGTATAGGAAAAAGGGTAATGGCAGCAGTTGAGACAACTTCTTTGCTCCCAAGAGAGATGCAGACAATAAGATGGGGGTATTGTTTTGTTTTTGTTTTTTGTTTGTTTGTTTTTTATCCTGAATGCTGTCCCAGGTGGACTGTCATTGGGAACTGTGAAGCAATGACAGTCTGAGATGCTAGAGGGAAAACTAAGTCCGAGGGACCCCAACTGATGCAGAAGTAGAATCCACCCAGGGGACCCCGAGCAAGACATTGCAAGCCATGATGCAGAACAGACGGGTGCGACTCTGTTTGAAATATGGATCACTACCCAACCAAGGTCTGTCTGATTCTAGAAGACACACTCCTAACCACTACACAAGAGCAACTGGCAGAACAACGTGTTTAGTGGAATCCCATTTATATGACCAGATAGACAGATATAATAACATAAAGAAGGCTTGAGAGACTCTGAAGGAATATAGACCAAAATGTTAACAATGGCTTTCCAGCCGCCTCTCGAATCAGGGCTTTGGCTTCTTATTCAATGTGTATAAATGTAGTTTTGAATTTTTCACAATAGCATGCATGCATGGATTGCTTGTGTAATTTTCTAAACATTTAAATGTTTTAAGGAACACATGACTCCTCCCGATCTGAAATCTGTGCTAGAAGCTCAAAGCAATCTGCTGGGGGAGAGAGGGGGTATTCTTCATGGTCAGATAGTTCTGTGGTAATTTTCAGTTTCCAGGGGGATGGCCAGCCCCTCACAGCCCCATCAGCCCACAGTGTCCTGGCAGCTCAGAGGAGCTTCCTCTCCCACAGGGAGAGCGCGGGGAGCTCAGGGGCTCTGACTTAGTTTGCCTGAGGGTCAGGGTCTGGATCATGAAGTGGGATGAGTTGACAAACCTCTTCTGAGAACCCAGGGCAGTGTGCACTCAGCTGGCATTGCCAGAGAGCCAGCCGGCCTGGCGCAGTGTCCAGAGGAGGCCCAGGAAGTCTCTCCAGTCAATGGAACACGAGTGTGCAGTGTCTCAAAGGGTCAGCCACCTGCAGGGGACCATCTTAGTCTCCATTGATAGAACACAGACTCCCGAGCTCCACCGAGATCTTCATGTCTGAAGGTGGGGGCTTAAAACTTGAAATTTCTTGTTATACACACAGATCAAGTTCAAGAACTACTTCCACCGAAGTTGAACTGGACTCATCGAAACAGTCCCACGGGACAGAGAGGAGGTGGGCCCCAGTTCATCTTTCTCTTCTTGGTGTCTGGATGCTAGCCAAATGAGTGGCTTAGTCACAGCCACGTGGCCTCATGGTGTAAGGACTCTTAGGAGTCCTGTTCTGTCCCTCTCTTACTCCCCTGTGTCTCCTTTCTGTCCCATCATTGTTGATGTCCCCTTGTGAGCTACCAAAAGCCTTTGGGGAGAAGACAATATTAAAATAAATAAATACCCTCAAGCTTCTTAAGCATTTAGCCAGGATGCTCATCAGGTACATCCCACCAAATTCCATCCAATCTGACAGCAAATCGACAATCAAGTACTCTCACTATTTTTCCCTTGTGAGGTTCAGAGAAGTTGAAACTTGCAGCGCAGTGGCTGGAATGCAGTTCTTGGTAGCTCCAGAACCAGGCTCTGAAACACCTACTACCCTTGGAGCAAGTGAACAAGGAGGGCCATGCTTTGCATATAGGATTGGCCCTCAGGCTCCAATCTCAGTGGAACAAAGAACCCGAGACTTATCTCGCAGGCTCTGTTGCCTAACTAGCACATACTTCTACTGAGTACTTAAGTTACAAATCACATATTTTCTAAAATTGTGAAGATGCTTTTATGAACTCATACATAAAGAACTTGTCATTCAGAACCTGATTCATCTTATCTTATGTATGAGACAAGGGCTCCTCTGTAGTGATGTAACCCTTGGACATGAATGAGTGAAACTATTTCAGGTCGATTTCATAGGAAGTTTTCTGTTCAGTACCCTCTGGGATTGGTTGGGGGAAATTAATACATTAGTACAGAAATAATTCCCTCAAGTTGTTACCTATTTCAGTAACTGTGTACAATTCCACAGTAACATCACTCACACACACACACACACACACACAAATGGTATGGTACAACCAACATATAATGCAACCTTCCTGGTTCACAATCTCTTGGCTACGAGACCTCATTCTGGGAAGCCTAGAAAACAAGGGAGAATAAAAGGCACTCTGAGCTGGAGGCAATGTCTCCTCCCTCAGTCAGAACACAAGGTGGGACTGCCAGTTTAGCGCCTCCGCCCTCCCCGTCCAGGACCGACGGCTGGAGGGAGGAAGTGTGTGGCTGGGAAGCTCCGCTGCTCTCGCCCGGGTTTCCCTTTTTGCCCCGCGACTAACACTACGAGGAAAGCGGCCCGGAACTCTGCGCCCGCCCGAAACCTGGAGGGTCCAGCCCCAGCCCCAGGAACTTCCCCCGCCGCCGGCTGGGGCGGGATGGAGAAGTCGCGGGCCCCGCGGGCTCCCGGACGCCGGCGCGCCTCGCCGCAGCGCCCTCTGTCGGCGGCTCTTGGACGGCCGCATCTGCGTGGGAACTTGCTTGCCTGCTTCTGCGGGTGTGCAGGTGGCGGGTCGGAAAGGGAGGGCTACACGCGCGCCCCGCTTTGCACACCTCTTAACCACCTTAAATTCCTCTAGGAGAGGTGTCTTTATTCGCTGACCAGGGCTCCTAGGGTCGGACATGTGTGTGCAAATGATTAAGGGGGGCTGGGGATATAGCTCAGTTGGTAGAGTGCTTGCCTCCCAAACATAAGGCCCTGGGTTCAATCCCCAGTACCGCCAAAAAAAAAAAAAATGAAATAAGGGTCTAGCCTGGCTGCCCAAGAGGGTGTCCCGATTCGGGTATAGGTGGTCAGATGCTTGCCTGTGACCACTCCAGCTGTTGCTGCCATCTATCTAGGCGTGAGGATGTGGCTCTGCAAGTATCATGTCTTATAACTGTACAGAAATTTTTCTCAGAACTATGGATGAATGTGCAGTGGTGTGGGGGAGAGGTGGGTGTGTGAGTGTGTGTTGTGAATAGTTTTTGAATCTAGGGGTTAATGGGATGATGTGGGGGAAGAGGCCCCAGATACACTAAGCCCTTTGCTAGTCATCTCCCTTGACTTTGGGACAACCATGAGTTTTGCTTTCGGGACTTCTAACATGCCCTTGCTCTATTCTGTCACATACTCAGCTTCCTGCATGACTCCCCACTGGCCTTCCTTTTCCCCATCTGTGAACCCAGGGAGGCTGCCTGGGGCCATCTCTAAGCACCTTGGCCATGATGTAAACCCCCCAAAATTAGCATCACCGACTCCTTCCTTTTTCCCCACCCCAAAGTCATTTCCTCTTACCTGGGATTTGATGTCTTCGCTCCCTCAGTGTTACTGATACACACACAGGGGAGTGGGGGAGGGGAGGAACTTCTCAAAATTCCCCAAATGGTTTTGAGAATAGTTTTCAATGTTGCAACTTGGAACAAGTCAGTTTCTAGTTTGGTTTTCCATCAGAAAGATCGGTAGGAGTAGGGTATATAAGTTTCAGAGCAGGAACAGCAGCAGCAGAAGCAACTCTTTCAAGTCCATCTGCCCCAGCAGCCTGCACAGGACAAGGTAAGCTCCTCTCTCTGTGCCCTGACACCACTTCCCTTGGGCCTGCAGGTTAGTGTGCTACCCCTGCGCTAGGCTGTGTGGAGGGCTGGCTTCCTGGAAGCAAACTTACTTGCTGGGACACTAGTAAAACTAGCTACTTTGTATGAAGCATCAATTTTAAAAAGTCAATTAATACTAATTGTATAACAAGTCCTATGAATAAGCCTACACTGATAGACAGGTTTGTTTTCTGTGTGTGTGTATGTGTGTGTGTGTGTTCCTAAATATTAATGCCATCAATGAAACGCTTGTATACAGTTAAAGTCAGTGGTGCCTTTGTATTGAAAACTTTTTAAAGGTCTTTCGTGAATGCCTTCAAGTGATTGAATTCAAAATTCTGCCTCATAACTGAATGTTACAGACCATACCCACTCCCCTACTTGGGATGGGGCTTTCTAGTCTTGTTGTATCAACCAAACTGGACAGCAGGTTCTCTGGTTCTTTGGGATTAACTAAATTTGAATCCACTTGCAAAATGAAAAGCAATGATAAGGTTTACAACGATTTTCTGAAGAGTTCTAAATTCTGTGGGAGGAGGTGGTCTTTATGGTACTGGGGTCTCCACCTTGCCCAGGTACAACTGTGTGCAATGGCATGCTCAGGTTAAAATCTCATTTAAACCCCAGCTGAGAGCTCCTTTTAGCAAACAAGAAATTTGAAGACAGTGAACAGAATGTGGGGAACCACTCAGAGTCGGTTACACTGGGGTCTGGAATTGTTTGACTTTTGTACTACTGCTAATTTGCTAATTTGAAGAACCCCTCTAATGCTAGACTTTGGCTAGACTCTGGGGTTAAAGTCTGAAACAACAGACGGGGTCCCTGCTTTCGGAGAACTTAGTGTGTTGGGGGCCGCCAAACTTTAAAGAAGGAACTGTGTTACTGCCATTGTAGTAAGTACCTCCGAAGGAGAAGAGCAAGGGGCTGGGGGACCTGATGTCATCTGGGGGCCAAGCTGGACACTTCCCATGAATTATTTCATTAGCTCCTCACTGTAACAGTATGCCCATTTTACACATTAAGACCTGAGGCTGGCAGAGGTCTGTGTGACTTGCCTGAGATCACACAATTAGCAAGTGGCCGAGCTGGGATGCCAGCTCTAGCGACTGGAGACTGTGCATGTACCACCCATGCCATCCGTTGTTAACTGTGTCTTTTTTTTTTTTTTTTTTTTTTTGGTACTGGGGATCGAACCCAGGGGCACTCAACCACTGAGCCTCATCCCCAGCCCCCTTTTCACATTTTATTTAGAGACAGCGTCTCACCAAGTTGCTTAGAGCCTCAGCAGGCTGGCTTTGAACTTGAGATCCTCCTGCCTCAACCTCCGGAGCCACTGGGGTTACAGGGTGCACCACAGCGCCCGGTTTGACTATGTCTATTTGTAAATTACAATTCCCTTTTCAAATTGAAAAGTAACAAGCAAAATAAACCTGCAAAAGATCTGCTCGTTGTTGGCAAGCCCGTGTTGACAGCAGTGTCAGGCAGCATTGGCATACCCCAGGACACTGGAATGCCTAACTGGGGTCCCTTTGTTCCTCCTGCAAGGGCTTAGGAGTTTAGGAAACATTTGAAATTGAATGGGGGTGGGGAAGTAATCCTCAAGACTCTCAAATTTACTGTGCCAAGGAAATGTGGGCGGAGGGATACAGCCCCAGGTGGCAGCTGATCAGCCCAAGAGTGCAAGGGGAGCACGTTTTGCACCCTGTTTTGTTTTGCTGGGTTGGAGTAAGGTAGTGACCCAGCACCTGCTCTGCGTCTTCCCAGTGTTCTGTGGTCTAAAATGCAGGTGATGACAGATAGCAATTGTTTCTTAGAACCATCGCCAAGGGCTCCCTGGACCTTGAACGCTAGTTCTCCTGCAATGCTCAAATGCATCTGAGGCCCAGAGAGGAAGTACTTCGCACAGAGCCAAGGGAAAATCCCAGTATTGAGAGAGTCCAAAGGAATCTCCAGGAGATGCCAGGAATCTCCACTGTTTCCACTGCCAGAGTGCTGACACCTGGATTTCACAGGCCCGTGTAATGGCAGTATCTCCGTGGGCATTTCCCTATGGCTTGGCATGACTTTTTTGACTCCCCATTGTGCACAAAATAGAAAGAGACCCCATTTTCCCCTCATCTCTTCTGCTAATACATTTTTGGTTGCCTTCTATAATATGTCCTCTCATTGCATCCCCCAGCAACCCTCTGAGATGATATGGCACTTTTATTATGTCCATTTGATAGATGAGGAGACTGAGGTTGAGAGAGTAACTTGGCATGCACCACACAGCTCATGAGTGGTGGGACCAGAATGGGAGCGCGTATCTGTTTGACTCCAAGCCTGTGGAGGTACCAACCAATGCCCTTTGCCAACTAGAACCTTGCTATAGTTATAACTTGAATGGTGTCCCTAATCCTCCATCCTGCTGGGACAAGTGTGATTTGAGCTGAAAGGCCTGGCTTCCAGTCCTGTCTCTGCCACTCAGGAGCTTTATAATACAAGGGAACAAAGCACATAGCTTAGCAACAGTTCTGACACAGCTGTAATCACAACCAATGCCCATTTGTAAGGTATTTGAGTGACACATTTAAGCCTTGTTCTTCATATGATTTACACCAGTGGTCCCTGAAATCATGTTCCTCAGCACATTGGTGTTCTCCAAGATGGATGGAGACGTTTCAGAATGAAATTAAATAATCATCATCTCAACCTAATTTATAGGTGGAATGGAATTTTCACAGTCTAAAGATTTCTAGAAACCCCGGACACTAATCTAGACTGTGTTCTAATAGGGAACGGTGGCTGACTTGGCACGGAAGTATGCATTTCATTATTTCTTGGGGCATCTATCATTATTTTATTGTCTTCTGCCAAAGAACACCTTGATTTTCAGGAGTTGTGGTTAAACCAGTGACTCTCAAAATGTGGTCCCCTGGCCAGCAGTATCCACTTCACTTGTGATCCTATTAGGAATGCAGATTCTCAGGCCTCGCCCCAAGACGTGCTGGCTCAGACAGTCAGGCGGTTGAGACCCCGCAGTCTGTTTGGTAGGCTTACCAGTTATTCTGACGTATGTTCAGGTTTGAGAGCTGCTGGGTTATATTATATAGGAACCATCTTGGAATATGGAGTAATAGCTGCCAAAACAAGACAAACTGAATCAATACAGGTCATTGCCAGAACTTGAAAATTCGCTTCTGTATGACCTTTCCCATTCCTAACCCAAGTCCATTAGCCCTGGTTATCCCAACTTGTGCTACATTGTGCAACTGTGATACAGGCATGGGACTTATCTCCCCAACTGGAGAGGAAGCATCTAACACACTGACTTAGAAGACACTGAGTGGAAGTATCTGTACCTGGAAAGCAGGATGTAGGTGAAGACTTCTTTATTTCTCAGCCACTTCTAGCTCAGTGATCTTTAAGTATTGTATTAAAATTATAGCAAGCACTGAATAAATAACTGCTGAATGCTGATCCGGAAAAGTTCACATCCCTTCTCTGAGCTTGTGTTTCTCATCTTTAAAACAAGAGAACTGTGTCAGACGGCCAGACACCTAAGACGGCCAGACGGCTTAGGTGTCTTTCAGCTTCAGATAGCCTGTGGGTCTCTGGTGGGAGAAATCCTAGTTCTTGGCTGACAGCAGTGAAGGTCTCAAATGTGTAAGGAAAACTTGCAAAGAGGAGCGTTCCGCCTCGGCCACCTAGGAAAGTAAACAACTGCCCCAAGTTGACTCAGTGTTACCAAGGGAACCCGTATAGGAGCCTGGTGGTCTGATCCCCCACGATACATTGTGACTGGGCAAGAAACCTATAAAATGTATAGCTGTTCCCACAATAAACGAGTTTGCAGGCTGCTCGCCACAAGCCTGCTTCCACCCAGCTCCTGGAGTCCGGGGTCTTGACTCCGCACTCTTACCTGTACCTGAGCTAGCCTGGCACAATAGACAAACTACAGGTCTCTGTTTCAAGAAGTTCTTCCCAGAGACTGGCATAGGACTCCTGTAATCCACTTCACGTTCACCAGATTTAAAACGTAGATAGAATGTAGACACGGCTCACAAAGCTAACTGAATAATGACTGACTTTCTCCTTCCTCTTCCTTCTCTTTCCTCCCTCAATATAGATGTGTCTTCGGCAGTTGGTCATCTCCTGGGTCTCCTTGGTTTTGCTGGCATCTCCCCTCTTGGCCATATGGGAACTGGAGAAAAATGGTAACCAAACTCTTGTGATTTTCTGGGGAGGCTGCAGAGTTTGAGCCAGAGCTCTCAGGCAGCCTTGTTGGAAATCAGACAGAAAAGGGCAATTGAGTCCTCCTCTTAAGAGCCCTCACTGGGAAAATGGAAGGCCATGTTTCCTTCCGCCCCTGTAGGTATCTACATTGTTTGGTTTTCCTGTAGGATGGCAGATGGCGGCATTTTGTGGACTGTGGTAGAAACTATGGTTTCTACCAGTAATAATAACAACAACGAAATTACTAAGTAAATAATATGTTATTACATATCACTCACTTAGAGAATACACACTGGCTGATTGTCACTTGTACCCAAAAGACCCTTGGATGTTGGAGATTGCTGTCTTTCATCATATGATAGTCATGATCATTACTGTGTACCCACACAGGATCTCATTTAACTTCACAACAACCATGCCAAGTAGGGACTACATGCATCCCATTTTACAGATGTTGAAAACTGAGACTCAAGAGATTAACTCGCTCAATATCACATACCTGGTAAGGGCAGAATAGGCGGGACTTGATCCCAGTTCTGTCTTATTTCCAAAGCATATGCACTTCAGGTTTTGAAAATTTTACAAGGACAAGAAGTAATTGTTTCCTGAGTCCTTGGAGAGCTGAGTCAGAGGAAATAGGCATAAATTAAGGATGAAGATTCAGCCGATGATCAGAAATAATCTTTTGATAGTCAAGTGAGTACATCTCTGAAATGGGTGGCAGAAAGAACTTTGGGATCATTCCTTCATTCTAAAAAATTTCAGGAAGAGGACAACGCTACCAGCCCTCCCCACCCATGAAGGTCAGAGAAGAGGTCCTCCCTTAGTAAAGGCAAAGGCCTCGGCTAGATTCCTTCCAGCCCAGCAGTTTCAGGGCGCTCAGGAACCTAGGTCTTTGCATATTTAACCTCTTGGTTGTGATCTGGTAAACCACAGAAATTCCAGAAAGTCGATGTGAGAAATACTGAGAGTGTTTGGGAGGCCTCTTAATGAAGTGGAGGCCCCTCTTCTTCTGGCATTTGTTTTCCCTGCCCTTGGGCCAAGGTCTTCTAGGGTTTCTGAGTCTCGGTTGTGACAAGAAAATCACCATGCTGTTCAGTTGCCTACAGGGACAACGAGAAACTAGAGACAGCCCAAGGTTCCCAGCGGTTTTATGTCAGCGGAGCTAATCATTTCCAAAGTGTGGGACCCCAAGCGCTTGTCACCTCTTATCTTTGTTACCCGTCCAAGTAGTTACAAATCCCACTGATGTAAAGGAAGCACTTTATATTCCACGGTGCCTACATCTGAATGCCAGTAACAAGCATCTCCATTTGCAGGGCGTTTGGGGGCACTGTGTTAAGCTCTTCTATGAATTAGCTTATAAAATCCACACTTTGGCCTTTCAAGCAAGTACTAATATTTTTCTCATTTTAAAAATGGTGACATCCAAGCTTAAAATCTTGAATGCCCCTCCCCCAGCACTGCCTCAGGTCCCAGACAAGTGTGAGTGAGGCCTAGAGCTGACTCTAATCCAGACTCACGTCACTCCAAAATCCAGGCTCTTTGCCATGTGGCTGTCAAATTGGAACAGGCATCAGAATCATCCAGAGGGCTCAGAAGATGCATCACCGGGCCCGTCCCCAAGTTTCTGATTCAGCAACTGAAAATTCACACTTCTAGCAGGTTCCTGGTGATGCTGGTGGTGGTTGGATGATAAGGCTTTGAGAACCACTGCATTAAACTATTGTGTGCCATGAACACTGATGCATGGATAAACAAATGAATGAAGGTTTGACATGACATGCCCTTTGGAGTACTCTACTGAGCCATTCCTCACCCTAGGTTTAGATCCTGGCTTTAGAGATCCAGTGAACGGCCTAAGACACCAGGGTCTGAGGTATCGCTGTTATACCACCTGTCAGACATGACCTTGCTTAGCCCCTTGGCCTCAGTGCACTCCCCTACAAAATGAAAAGACTGTGATCCACTGGGTTGCTTTCTAAGAGTATAAAACAGCTTAGAAAACACAGAGATTATGAAAATCTCCATTGTTGAGTTTCATGCAGAAGAAACTAAACCGCTAAATCCCTGTGGAAATTTTAAGAGAGTTTTCAGTGCAGTTGGCTGACTCTTTGGATTGTGACTAACAATAATAACAAACACAGTTTGGCACGCGCTAAGTGCCTTGGATTTACATGCTTCCTTTATGTAGTCCTCAGAGCCAAACCTACAACATAGATAATGTTCATGTTCCCATTGGAGAGATGAGTAGACTGAGGCTCATGGTGTTTAAGTGCATTTCTTTAGATCCCCTAACCAGTTATGGAGTCAGGATTTCAACCCTGGTCAGTCTTTCTGGAAACCCTGTGTCTTTTCCCACTGTGTTACTCAGTCAAATACTGTACCCTGTCCCTATGAAACTGAAATTGTGCTGGAAGTTCATCTCCACCAGATAAAATGGCAAAGAATCTTGTGCTGTCTGCATATTTTGGTGCGTCAAGGTCTTTTTCTACATGCCCACTAATTAGATCATTAAAGGCAGACTATCCACTTATGAGCCCCCAGTAGCTCTAAAACTCTATTTCTGTGTTCCCTGACCTTGGCACAAGCAGAGCCCAGTGATGTAAGATCATCTCAGGAAGCATTTGCCAAACACTTACGAGCAAGGTAGTGCTTAGGCAGTAGGGATGCCCAGACGGTTAGTAACAGAGTCCTGAAGCTCCCGGAGCTTACAGTCTGGTTCTCTACTTCCGGTGCTGTCCAGTCTATGTTGTAGAGTTGGATTGGTACCCTGACGCGCCCGGAGAAATGGTGGTCCTCACCTGTGATACTCCTGAAGAGGAGGGCATCACCTGGACCTCAGATCAGAGCAGTGAGGTCTTAGGCTCTGGCAAAACTCTGACCATCCACGTCAAAGAGTTTGGAGATGCTGGCCGCTACACCTGTCACAGAGGAGGTGAAGTTCTCAACCAGTTGTTCTTGCTGCTTCACAAAAAGGAAGACGGAATTTGGTCCACTGATATTCTGAAGGACCCCAAAGGTAAGTGGAGAAAGTCATTTCTCTTCCCCTCAATGAAAGTTACAAAAATGTTTTAAAAATTGAAAAGGCAAGACATAATTCATAGAGTTAATGAAAGAACAGTAAGTCTTTATTAAAACCACCCCGAAACTCCATTTTCCTTTGCTTTCTGGAATGTTGGGGTTTTTATCAATCGTTAAAATTTCATATTGAGAGAGTTTTACAATTTGAATGCTTGTCCTGAGGTTGTCTTTAAATAGCAGACACTAATGGGTGACTGATGGAAGTTAACCAATCTGTACGTCATCCAGCACAGGGTGAATGCCAAAAAAAAAAAAAAAAAAAAAAAAAAAAAAAAAAAAATTAATTCTTCTGTCCAAAGCGTTAAGTGTGTGCAGTAACACACTCGGCAGAATCAGCCTCCTATTGGGTCATTCCCAATCTTTGCAGAATGACCTGCCAGGGGAGCAGCATTACTTTCCAAGGAAATAAATGGAAGGATGTCATCGTACTGTTTGTTGGCTTGTGATTAACCATAATCAAAATCTTCCTGGGAGACAACCCCTAAACATCGAATTTTTATTCTTTTCAAATCCAGAACCTAAAAATAAGACCTTTCTAAAATGTGAGGCAAAGAATTATTCTGGGCATTTCACCTGCTGGTGGCTGACGACAATCAGTACTGATGTGAAATTCAGTGTCAAGAGCAGCAGAGGGTAAGTGAAACCGCTCTGGTTTCTCGGCATTTTGATGCAACTATTTCATTAAGAATATAAGGGGAAACTATCAGCGACCTAACGGTGAGTGATAAGATGTTTTAAAAAATCAATCCTGTGGTTTTCAACCCCACCTCCTGCCTAAGGTGAAGAAAACATGGCGATTTAAGCCAATCCCCCAATGAATGCGTGAGGAAATTGTCAGGGCCAGGAATAGTCTCTGCTGTGTTTGAACCCACTCATCCAGATTTCCTGGCAGTGGTTCCTCAAGGCTCATGACACTACGGGGAGAAATAAAAAGAGAATTCAGAGCTACAAATGACTTGCCAAAAGTGTATCTTGAGTCAAAAATAGAAGCAGGTGCTCTGGGGCATAGATCTTGGAGACCCTAAAGCAGAGTCCAGAACTCGCTCTGTGAGGCCTCCTGAGAATTTCCCACAGCTACTTCGACCCCTGTTTCCTCTGCTGACACTGCTAATCTGAGGCTCACGGTTTGTCCAACACTCGGGCTTTCCCTGAGAAATCAATTTCCTGGGCTACAGAGCTTACAGGCTGGTGCCCTCCATGACCAATTCGAATCAAGTTCTAAGCAATCTAGAAGAGCAAAGCAAGCCCTAGGTGAGCACCCTGGCTTTGCCACCACTGAAATGGATGAATTAAGCATTGGGAGATCTCAATTTCCCATCTTTAAGATGGAAATGCTTGCTGGAGAAATGCTTATCCCAGTGCCCAGAGACGCAGGTGCATGTCTTAGGTGACACTAAGACGTTTTTGGTAATCAGCAAAGGAATGGTTTATTAAAGCCTAGAACAATACACCCTGGCTTAATGTGTATTCGTGAGCATCATTGACCCAATCTAACCGGGTGCCCTGGCACACGCCTGTAATCCCAGCGGCTCGGGAGGCTGAGGCAGGAGGATCGCAAGTTCAAAGCCAACCTCAGCAAAAGAGAGATGGTAAGCACTCAGTGAGACCCTGTCTCTAAATAAAATACAAAATAGGGCTGGGCATGTGGCTCAGTGATCTAGTGCCCCTGAATTCAATCCCTGTTACACCCCCCCAAAAATAATAATAATAACCCAAACTAAATGTTCTGTTGTAGAGAGGGACAAGATGGTTACAAAATCATAGGTATTTAATTATATAATTTGATTATATATCAATTCTATATATAATCAATTATATATAATAATCATATATTGATTATATATATCAATTATATATTATATAATCAATTATATACATTTGATTCTATTTTATTTTTAAAAATTGATGTCTTTATAGATAAAATATATAAGCATATGTACATGTGGGTATGTGATTATACTGAATATTCATTGAAAAAATCTGCAAGGATTCAATAGGTTAAGAAGAGTATCTATGTGGGGAGCAAGATTAGGGAAGATATGTACTTCCTTCATACACTTTTTTTTTTAAATTTTTGGTACAGGGGATTGAACTGAGGGGTGTTTACCCACTGAGCCACACACCCAGACCCAGCCATTTTTTTTAAATATCTTTTTTTTATGTAGAGACACGATCTCACTAAATTACTTAGGTCCTCATAAGTTTCTAAGCTGGCTTTGAACTCTCCATCCTCCTGCCTCAGGCTCCAAAGCCTCTGGAATTACCGGCCACTGCACCCAGCTGTTAGTACGCAACTTTATCATTTTTAATTTCTATAATTTGTATGTATTGATTTTGTGATTAAAATGGGAAATTTTATTTAAATTTTTAATAGGGGATTTAAGCAGGGACTCTGGATCTAACAAATTTCCAGGCTCATTTGGATTGGGGGTAGATAAGCATAGCTTTCTATCTCTTGTAGCTGAACTCATTCTGGAAAGGGCTATTTCTTACCCACTGTGGGGAATCAACCCAGCTGGACAAATCCTGTCCCAGACAAACCCTACAGGCCTTACCCGCCTCACTGGCCGCAGTTGCCAGGAGCTCGCACACCAAATTGTAACACAGGATGATTTCTGTCTTTGACCTCAGCTCCTCTGACCCTCAAGGGGTGACGTGTGGAGACGCGACTCTCTCTGCAGAGAGGGTCAAAGTGGAGCAGAAAGAGTACAAGAAGTACTCGGTGCAGTGCCGGGAGGACAGTGCCTGCCCGACGGCTGAGGAGAGCCTGCCCGTCGCAGTGGTGCTGGACGCCGTTCACAAGCTCAAGTACGAAAACTACACCAGCAGCTTCTTCATCAGGGACATCAGTGAGTATGCCTGATCTTCTGTGCCTCATCAGGAAAGACGATATTTATCACATGTTCACTATGTCCAGGACACTGGGGCATGGGGTCTCCATGCATGCTTTTTATTCTGCAACACCTCCCAATATGAGGTAGATACTTCTCTTTATTTTAAAGAGGGGGAATTGCCTCTTAGAAAGATGAAGCAGCATGCCCCAGATTTCAGATCGCACAGCTGGCAATTCAGGCCCAGATCTGCCCCACTAGAGAAAGCAGGCTCTTTGCTACACGTCTGTTCTGCTACCCAGGGGGAAGCCATCATGGATCCAAGGGCCCCTCCATTATGACATTTATATTCAGAACCAGAGCTTCCCTACTAATTACAATTTTTCCAAGCCAAAATTATTCCCAACCAATCTTTCTCTTGCATTCAAATATGTCATATACAACACACACACGCACACACACACACACACACACACACACACACACACAGATTTATATAAGCTTCTCCAAAAGGTACACCTGATTTTTTAAGTGGCAGGTAGATATGCCACTGTTTATTATTTCCATTACCATTTCTTCATTGAACAGTTATCATGATAAACTGTGATGAAAGACTCACGGAACTTGCTCTAGAATTTGTGAAGTTTGTATTTGGTGGGTGGGGACAGGGGAATCTAGTCCCCAGAGGATGGCCAGGGAAGCCCTCTGTAAGAAGATGGCATTTCAGCTGAGATCTCCAGGAAAGATATCAGTTGTATTAAGAACAGAGGGAAGAATATTTCCAAAGCACATACTAGGGCCGTGGATTTTGTGTGGAACCGTGCTGGGTCTCTGGAACCTACGCACATCCTGCAAAGGGGTGCTCTCCCCTTGTGTAGAGAAGGCACCCTACTTGAGGATGGAGACTTCGTGACACTCACTGCCACATCCTCCAGGTGCAGCGCAGTACAGCGGTGGCTTATGATAGGTGCTCAGAAATTATTTATAGAAAAAGAGTGAACAAGTACCGAGACAATCAACTCAAACTCGTCCAACCCGTCAGTGCCAAAAGCCATGAGATAAACAAAAGAAAGTGCGAGTGGGAAGTCCCTCGTCTCATCTCCAGGGAGCAGCCCAGCTCAGTTCCACATTTAGTGTCAAGTGTGGAATTCAGCACAGAGAGGGAGCCCCCACTGCAGAGCTGAGATTTCAGAGAGTGCTACTAACTAAGAACTTTCTCCTGAGCACCAAGCAGGGTGGTTCCACCACCAGGGCTCATTAGATTGTGCAGTGACAAGGAGTCTGAGATTCTCCTGGAAAAGTGAAAGCTGTGACCATTGATGATGACTTCCTACCCGGGCACAGCAGCAGCACCTGCAGGCAAAGGTGCCTCACAGGTGCAGCCAGCTGCTCAGAGAAGTTAGGAGCTACCTTATAAACTCACCACTGGCCAAAGGTGCAAGCAGGATCAGAAGCCCAAACCCCAACTCCAAAGCACCATTAGGAAAATAAAGGTGTTTGTCCTTTTCCACAGTCAAACCTGACCCACCCAAGAACCTAAAACTGAAGCCGTCCAAGACTCCTCAGCAGGTGGAGGTCAGCTGGGAGTACCCGGACACCTGGAGCACTCCACACTCCTACTTCTCCCTGACATTCTCCGTGAAGGTCCAGGGCAAGAGGAAGGTAAGGGTAAGAGGCAATCCCGGTACAGCAGATTCTGCGGAAAGTTTCGTGGGCCCACACCAGGGGAAGATGAATAGTGATAACAACTGATTTGCTCTATTTTAACTGATGCATTATAATTATACATAATGGTGGGATTCACTGTAATCACTGCTAATTTGATTTAGCTCTTTCTATGGGCTTGGAACTGTGCCAAGGGCATGTCATTTGATGCATACAATTAACCCTATGAAGGCAGCCAGTATTACTGTCACCACTTCACAAGTGAAGACGATGACGCTCCCTGAGGCTGTGACTTGCACAAGATCACCAGCTAGGGGGTGGTGGAACCAGGACCCAGACTCAGTCAGCCACCCGATGGCAGCCAATATGGCTGATCATTCATCCTTGCACTAAAACCAGTTCTGATACAGGAGACCTGGACTCCAGGATCCCAAAATGGTTGTTTCCACTGAGTGACTATAATGAGTAATAAAGCATTCACACTGTCTCTCCCAATATGGGTATCTCCTGGCTGTTCCAAACACTGTAAAATCACATCACCAAACAGGATGGCTGTGCTTACAAGGCCAAAATGCTGGCCTTCCAACCTTTGGCTTTAGCCTTAGAACCCTTTTGGCTCATACGAGTTTCCAGAGACACTTACAAAGCACTGCCTTCTTACACTGCACTTTTAAAATCACTGGACAAAGGTCTTATTCAGCACAGCATTTAGCATGTGGTAGAAACTTTTGATTCAGTCACTCCCTGGAAATGGGAAGGGTGGGAGGGGAGGCTATTCTGGAATAGATTTTACCTAGATGTCACCTAAAGTCTTGGCAGCTATCTTCCCTATTTAAGATACGCATCACTAATAGGTGGTACTGAACACTCCTAGGTACTGATGACTTACTTAGAGTTTTTACAGGATTTTACCCTTAACTTTTGCAGCTCTAGGAGACAGGCTTATTGTTGTCCATGCTTATACATGATGAAAGACACAGAGAACCTAAGACATTTCCCTAAAGTTCCACAACTATGAAGTAGCACTGCTGAGGATTTGGAGGCATGTTTGAGTGCTTAAGGATTGGGGTATGATTTCTGAATATGCAGGGACAGCTAGAGAAAAGCTACGTGAGTCCCATCAGCAGCTGAGTGCTGGTGTGACTGTCCACAGAGCCTTGGAGCAAGGCCACTGTGTAGAAAAATGAGAGCTGGACCAAACCGGTTCCCTTCAGGACTTAGAAGGTAGAAAAAGTCTCTGGTGTGTTCAGAGCTTCTGCCACTAAGTGGTATAATTCCACTCAGTGCCCAGTAGGTGGTGCAATTCTGCTCAGTGCCCTGGAACTGCAAGGTCCCAAGACCTAGTTGGTTGGTCTGGGGGAACAGTGCCCTGCAGAAACAGGCATGACCTACCTCGTGACTGCATCACCAGTGGACCTTACAGTTTCCACTCCTTTGCAGAACAAGACAATCCTTGTGGACGAGACCTCAGCCACAGTGACCTGCCACAAGGGTGCCAAGATCCATGTGCAAGCCCGGGACCGCTACTATAACTCATTTTGGAGTGAATGGGCAACTGTGTCCTGCCCCTAGGTGAGAAGGACTACAAAGCCCAGCCCAGACCTGTCCCCAGATGGAGGACAGTGATGGAAAGGAAAGGAGGAGTGGGATGCCCAGCATAGGGACACCAGAGCCCAAAGCATTTATTCCATGATAGATACTGATTTGATGTCTGTTATAGCAGGCACTGTGCTGGGCCAAGGGATACTGCAGTAAAGAAAACAGGCCTGGGTCCTGTCCTCCAAAGAGAAGGCAAAGGAGAGAGAGGAAGCCAGAAGTCAGAGCAAGGAGGACTTGGAGCTTCTGGGAGTTAAAACCTTGTTTTGGGGTTCAGGGAGCCACTGAAGAGTTCTAAACAAGGAAGAAACCCAATCAGATATACTTTTTAAAGAAACACCCTTAAGAGAACATCTGGGGAGGTGGGCATAGTGGCACACATCTGTAATCCCAGTGACTCGGGAGGCTGAAGTAGGAGGTTCTCAGGTTCAAGGACAACCTCAGCAACTTAGCAAGATCCTCAACAACTTTGTGAGACCCTGTCTCGAAATGAAGACAATAAAAGGGTTGGGGATGTGGCTCAGTGGTTAGGTGCCTCTGGGTTAGCTCCCTAGAAACGGAAGGAAGGAAGGACCGCTGGGGAACATGGTGCCTGCCAAATTTGAGGCCACATAAAGAAAGACTGGGTCTTCTGACATGGAATCCCCAAAACCCAACTGCCTGGGATCATGTGTGGTGAGAAATCAGAGCCCTCACTACCACGTTTCACACGCACACGGGCTTTCCATGTTCTTTTCCAGGTTCCAATCCCAGGATGAAACTTTGGAGGAAATATGGAAGATATTCTGCAAAGAATTTTAAAAACATATTGGAAGGAACCCAAAATAATATTTTCCACTTGATTTGCTTTTTAAACAATTTTTAGCACTGTAATGATACCTTTGCTATATTTTTATATGTAGAAGCTAGGTGCTCATGGATACAGTGAGCTAATTTGTTTATAGATTTTTTTCAGCACTCTAGTTGCCACTGACCTTAATGCTATTTAAATATTTAAGTAATTTATGTATTTATTAATTTATTACTGTTATTTAAGACTTATGTGCCAGGATGTATTGAATGGTTCGTAATCTCATGACCTGATCCATAGAAATCAGGCCCTATTATGCAAAGTGTGAACTTCAGTGTTATTTATGCTGACATCATTCCAAATGAAGCTGCAGGTGCACTGACCTTGTGACAACCAGAGGCAGCTCCACGCTGACACGCGCATAGTCATATATTTGGGCTGGATGGGAACACAGATGTTTAAGTGGAGACACGAAGACGTGAAGCTGTGGAAGAGATCCTGAAGGAGTTGATGCTAGATCCATTGGAGACTTGCTAGCAGTGGCGTTGATAAGCAATTCAGGGACATCTCTACTTCCAAGCAGATTTAGCCTTTGGATGCCTGAATTTTAAAAGAGCTAAAAACAAAAACTTTAAAATTGAATTTCAGCCTCCCTGGTGGTTCCCAGCCCCACCTCTCTTTCAGACACAGGAGGGTAGCACAGGACAGCATTGGTATCTGGAAGATAAAAGGCTCTTAATCAAGAGGGTGAGGGTGGACCCATGTAGTTATGGATAAGGATGTAAAATTGTCAGAATCGCAGGTGGCAGCTTTACAGCCACACACGAAAGCAGACAGATGCAGAGAAAATGATCTGAAATCACTTCCCTATCTGCACCAGTGAACCTGACACGTGGATATGACCAGAAGCTATCACTCCGTGGAGGTGCTACTTTTAAGTTATGGACGTGCTTTCTGTAAAGTGATTCAGTTGGTTTTCTGTTTGTTTATTTATTTATTTATTTTTTCATTCTGAGGCCAAACTAATAAAAACTCTTCTTTGCAATCACATTTGGGCTTTCTCAGCTGACTCAGGTATTCTATTTCCAGGTCTCCCTTGATGTTTTCTTTATTTTTCTCTCCTATCATTTAAAAATTGTCCCTCCTTGCAGCAATTTCATTTCCAATTTTGCAGAACTGCTCTTTCCCTTTATAGTATATCCAAAGTCAGTGTCTTGCTGAGCTCAGGGAATATCCCTGCAGGCTGACCAGTGGGGACTCTCTGCAATGGCATCGAAGTGCATTGTGTCCTGTTTAGGGCTTGAATGCTCTTGCTTCTTCCACCTTCTATCCCAGATCCAACTCTTAGGGTCTGCCTGACATTGTGAAGTAAAACTCTAACCCGGTGCACATGGATATCGGCCAGTCTTGAAGTGCCAACTCTAATCAGGCACAGTGGGTGCACGCCTGTAATCCCAGTGACTTAGGAGGGTAGAAAGTTTGAGGCCAAGCATGGGCAACTTTGTGAGACTCTGTCTGAAAAACAAACAAACCAACCAAGGAAGTGGGACAAGAAAGGGGGGAGGGATGCAGCTCAGTGGTAGAGCACCCTGCTTCAATCCCCAGTACTGTTTTAAAAAAAAAACAAATCCTCAAAGGTTTACCTCTAGTATTTACTGAGTCTCTGCCATGCATCTGGACATGGGCCAACTCCTGGGATTCGGGGATTCCAACCAAATTTGTGTTACCCCCCCCCAGACAATGCCTGCCTATTCCTGGCACTCCTTCTAAGCCAAGGCCGAAAAGGCAACTCCAATACCATTAAATGCCGAAATGTTCAGGGCAAGACTGAAAGAGAAAGGCCCATGTAACCTGCAGTCATCCTGAAAGACTTTGTAGACGGGGGAGATGCCAGCTTTGGTTTCAAAGAATGGGAAAGGCCTGTCAATTTCCCTTTGGTGTCTCCTGTGACAAAGAGGTGGGAGATCGATTCCCCTGCTGTCCTGAAAATCCCATTTGGGCTTCTTGCACTGGCAGGGTGATTGGAATAGGATGTTTGTTTCCGTTTCTGGGTGATGTGAAGTGTTCTCTGGAGTTCTTACTCTACCTGTTCTGGTCTAGAGACACAGCCGGAAGTTTCCGTCATCCTACTCCATCCTGTGTTTTCAGCCACACTTGACAGCATGTGGGTGGTTAATGACTATTTGTCCTCCTACAGGGTCTTTCATTTAGGGATACTGAAGCACTTATTGGACATTTAATGAACAATGCTAAGCAGAACAAAAAAAAAAAAAAAAAACAAATCGTATTTCATACACATAGAGCATTGGACACGGTTCCCAAAACTTCCAGTCAGTCTAGGGCAGAGGTTAGAAGCTCTGGCCCCACCAGGCCCAATACTCTTCTGTGCTGACCTTAGAATTTGATGAATTTCAGAGCATGCAATGGAGAATCTCTATCTGTTAAAAATGTCCTTCAGAACATTCCTTTGTGTTGAAAATCAAGTCACTACAAAAGGTATCAAACATCCAAGCAAGAGATTTCAGGACTGGAATCAGACAAAACAGCCTGGCCAGACCTGTTATATAACCCTGTGCTTTGAACAGGGCACTGAACACAACCTGCTGGTTGTCCAGTCAATACTCAGCTTTCTTCTCCCCTGATGCTCTTTAGCTTCAAAGGCTAAAAGCTAAGCAAACACTTTTCCAGTCACCCTTCTGCTCAGCAAAGCCAGGAGATCCAATTCTGGCCAATGTGGTGTAAGAAAATTCCACCCGAGACTTGCTGAGCGGTCTTTGTGTTTCCTGATAAAAGACAGAGTCACGACTAGCATCATGTCCCTCCTTCTCCCTCTCTTGAGCAGATAAAAATTTGGGAAGCTTCAGAGGATGCTTGGCACCCAGGATGAAAGTCAACATGCAAAAACTGAACGGAGAAAAAGATTCTGGACTCTTAAGTGTCTTGCTGTGTTTTCTGTTGTGGCAACAACACACTGCAAACCAGATAATTTACAAGGAACACAGCTAAAGCGCATGGTTCTGGAAGCTGGGAAGCCCAAGAACTTGGTGCCAGCATCTAGCGAGGCTTTCTGACACATCTCAACCTGGTGGAAGGTGTGACAGGTGGAGATGAGTATGTAGCCAGCTCAGGTCTTTCTTCTTACAGGCCCCACCCTTATGATCTCATCTAATCCTCATTATCTCCCAAAGGTGAGGGGTCCCACCTCCAAGCACCCTTCACAGAAGAATCTGGGGATTAAGTTTTAACACATCAACTTTTGAGGGACACATTCAAACCACTGCAAGTGAGAAAACAGAGCCATGCTTGTTTGTTTTGTGCTGAAATACATAACATAAAACCCACCCTTCCCGCCTCTGTCAGGTGTACAGTTCCGTGGCATTCATACATTCACAATATGGGGCCACCACTGTCCATCCCCAGAACTATTTCATCATCCCAAAGTTGAAATGCTACCCACTAAACAAGAACTTCCCCATATTGGTTTTGAAAATGGAAAATGAATAAACCAAAAATTAAATAAAGACATCCTCATAAACATCTATGACCCCTATGTAAGAAAGTCTGCTGTCCCAGGAAAAGGACTTAAAAGAGCTCAGGAAGAAGCTCAGGGTTGGGTGGCGAAGACCTGGCTCTTCCCCTCACAGTTGGAACAAGCCTGATGGAGGAACTCTCTCTCTCCACCTCTGGTGATGCTGGTGGGGCCCTCCATGCCCGGCTGCCTTGACCTCTGTGCTGAGCAGAAACAAGAAAGAACATCACTCACAGGCCCCCTCCAAGGTCTGTAAGAGTCAAACCATTAAGGGTCAGTTCCTCACCTCCCATCCTCAATAAGATGGTGAAGGAGGTTGGGACCCATTGTCGTCATTGTAGCATCTCATGAGTCTCTCACCCCAGTAATACAGATGGGGATGGTATGGCCAAGGTCCTTGTTCCAAGGGCAGCCTGAGTACCAGCAAAGGGGTGGAGTTGGAGGATCTCCTGGCAAAGGCAGTTCTGCTGATCCTTCACTCCACATGTCTAGGATTGCTCCTCTGTCCCTGGTGCCATCCTCAACCTCCTGGATGCAGAGGTGAATAAGTCCTGTCCTCACGTGGTTTCTTAGTCTGCAGAGGACTAAGTGCTTGAAACTCTAAGTACTGGAGGCCACTTCCTGAGGGTTAAGGGTACTATGAAGTGAGATCGTCCTTTATTGTGATCATCAATTTAATATGATTGGCACAGTGTGAATAGTAGCTATGCCCACCGACTAGCTCTCTGACCTTGAATAAGTTATGCGCTGTGTTCCAGGCACAGTTTTCTCATTCCTCAAAGGGAATCATCGCAGCATGTTGAGAGTGAAATGAAACCCTGCTCCGTGAGCACTGTAGGAGCAGAAAGGGGCGACAGCGCTCCTAGGCCAACACGGAGAGCGGGGTTGACACCCCTCCAACCAAGACAGGCGAACAGGAGAGAAGCGAGGCAAATCTGTTGAATCAAAGTCATGAGGAGACATGAAAGCCTTCAGAAATGAAGACCCGAAGACCCAGAGAAAACTGTCTGTTTTTATGCATAAGATCAAGGAAAGAATGAACCAGAAGAATGTGATGTGAACCAAAAGGTGTGAGCTGATGGTAAGACAGGGGCGGGGAGCCAGCGAGACCTGTGTGTTCCATCCTCTCGGTCTCTCTGTACAGTGTATTCCTTCCTCCCAGGCATGGGGCAGGACTCCTCCGGAATGAAGGTTTCAAAGGCCAGGTGGAGAGCGGCCTGTCTAGCTTTTAGGACTTTCTCCTGGGGAGAAGGGATCTAGTTCCTATACACTGCCTTGAGGAAAGGGAATTCTGGTTACGGCGACTCCCTTTGGGGTAAAGAGGAGCAGGAGACAAGATGGCAGGGGAAGGTCAGAGGAAGACTTGGCTTCTGAAGCCCTTCCAATGTCCTTTAGTTCAAAGGGCTCAGTGTGCCAAAATGCCATGCTTGGAAATATCATTTTCTGAGCCTCAACAGTGCTTAGCAAAGTCCTTGATCCATAGTAAATCCTCGATAAAGCTCATTAGTAGACTTATACTACTTACAGCTTGGGGGAAAAAAAGTTCAAATGCTTGGGAGGCTGAGGCAGGAGGACCACAAGTTCAAAGCCAGCCTCAGCAAAAAGCAAGGTGCTAAGCAACTCAGTGAGACCCTGTCTCTAAATAAAATACAAACTAGGGCTGGGGATGTGGCTCAGTGGTTGAGTGACCCTGAGTTCAATCCCCAGTACCCACCCACCCCCACACACACACCAAAAAAGTTCAATTCGGGACCCTGTGGTTTTCACGGGGTTGGGGAATGAAGGCAGGTTGTTACCATCCCTGGGTGTCTCTGAGAACTGAGATGGGATAGAGGAACCACTGATTAGCCAGTGGGGAAGAAATGTGGCTTAGTTGATTGAGATGGAAGAGAGTCTTTGGTTCAGAATTCCTTTCTTATAAATAAAATCACACGCACAAAAAATCCCTTTGTGGGGACATCAAGGTGCAGTGAACCCAGCTCCTGCCTTCAGGGATTGCGCAATCTGGTGAACGAGAGAAAGGAGAAAACGTGGTAAATATATTAAAAATCTCCTGGCTGAATAAATGTATGTGCACCATTAATATTTCTTTTTACAAAGGTTTCCAGCTCCTGGGAGGAACCCCTTCATTCTCTGTCACCTTCCCTGGATGTAATAATTTGGCATAAATCTACCAATTCACCTTATCTATAAATCAGACTTTAATCATCTCTTTCATTTCAATACAGCCTTTCTTCCAGGACAGAGTTTGTGAGCAAAATGTATTTGGACAAGACTTTCTCCAGAGGGTCACATTATACCAAGGAAATGAATTCCCTCTCTCAGGCTCATAAAATGCAAAAATAAAATCAGCATTCAAGCTGAAGGCGGAGGAAACCAGGCGCGCATACTAAAAAGCCTCCCTCTGCAGAGGCACGGGGAGGCGCCAATCTGCATCTCCCTTCACACAGGCCGGGGTCCTGGGCGGCAGGGCACTCTGGCAGGCTCCGCTGCGAGGGTGGCAGTGTGGGAGGGGCCACAAGGCTCTGCAGCTGCCTGCTAAGCTCCCGGGTCTTCATAAGGTGCACAAACCACCTCTCCAGGCTTTTTGCCTGAGCCCACCTGGCACCTTCCCTGATTGCTTGCAAAAGGAGCTAAGTGGCACATGGGTGAGAGAGGCCAGGGGCCCTTGGAGGAGAAGGAAGGTAGGGGGCAAACCACGACCTTCAGTGAGCTTCTTGCTTCCCACGCCCGACGACGCCCTGTGTGTGCAATCATGCTAAAACAAGAGCCAAGCAGCCAGTGTCTGAGAGGAACCCAGAGCTCAAGGGCGTGTGCCTTGTCTTGAAGCTAGATGGTCCGTCTTCAAATCCCTGTAACCCACTTACTATCTTGTGCCCTAAATTAATTCCCTAATCTCTTTGAAGCTGTTTCCTTATTTTTTAAATATGCTGCTAGCACCACCACCCCCCCGCCCCAGGCTGGTCATGAGGGTTAAATAAGACAAGGTTCACAGCACCCAGTAAAAACACAGGAAGGGTGAGTTACCATTGCTATTTTTTCCTAGGGTCAAACCAAACAGGAGAAGTGAGCCTAAATCCCACCTCTTCTCTCCCCATGGAGATCAGGGCTGGTTTGGACATGCACATAAGCTCTCCAGTCCTAACTCAGAAAGCCCCATCCTCCCACTCACCAGATCTCTCCTGGGTGCACTGCAAGCACCCAGCAGTAACAGCTCCCCCAAATCTCAGCCTCCACAGCAATGCCTGATTTTAGCTGACGATAGCATGAGGTTTCCACTCAGCCCATAGAACATTCTCCATCCACAGCTTGTGCCTTTCTTCAAAATACCTCTTTTTTGTATGTTTGGCATCCTTTGAGGCTAAGTAGATCCATGGTCCCCCAACTAATTTCACCAGGGTCCCTTCGTTCAAATGGAAATCCTAAATAAAGCCCCAAAATACACAGAGATTTGGAGGATGGTGTTCATAAGGGTTTCTGTTGTATCTGCAATGTTCTAATTCCTTACAAACAGAATATATAAAGACTTTTTTTTACATAATTAAAAATTAGTTTTCCTGAAGTCCCATATGAAAAGAAGACAAAAGCAGATCTGCTCTGGCTGAAGCCTCCTATTCACTGAGTACCCTCCCGACTCAGCCCTGAGAGTCCCTGGGCCTCTCGACATCCTTAAGCTCTACAGAACACAGTTGGTGAATGTCTAGTTCTGTGGATGAGGAAACTGGCAGTAGAGTTTGGTGCCTTGCCCTAACACTCAGAGCAGGATCAATGTCAGGACCCAAACTTACACCTGAGCTTCCTGATTCCAATTTGGGTCATTCCTGCTACTATAAGAAAAAATTCCCAGAAAATTGGCATTAAAATAACCAGACTATCACTAGAGCGGGAGAGCACATTAAAACTTAATATCTCCCACAAGCGCTTTAGTACTAATTAGTTTCTCAAAATAGTTGCCCATCTCCTTGGTACATGGTGCTCCATGCCTTGGGAAGGTGGAAAAGAACCAGTGAGCAGTGACCCTATCGGCTAGGAAAGTTGGGATGTGGGCTGTCACTGTGGTGCTCCACGTCCTACAGCAACTTTGTGATAATTAAAGCAAACAGGTTAGCACGGCCCCGTGCCAGGATGCATGGCTTGGTGAGTGGAAAGCAGGCTAGATTTCAGTCCCCATTTACACCTTCAATTAGGAGCCCCTGTTCAGGACGCAATCTACCCATCCACATGTGGCGCCCTACTCATGGTAGGAAAAACAGATGCTTGGGTAAGAGGAAGGAATAGGTGTTTGGAAAGAATAAGAAAAGGAATACGGGCTTGGAAGCAGCAAGAGGAATTTCAATCATCTGCTTATTCATTCATTTATTTAGCAAATAACTGCTAGTGTTTATTGCACTATGTTAGTTGTGAAAGAGAATGCATGAACAAGGTGAGTGGGCAGACTGCCCTTCAAGATCTGACACTCTAGAGAGGGCTGAAAATAAGGTCACAGACAATAAAAAATGCAGTGTGGTTAAATTTTTGAGGGGGAAAAAGGGTCTATGGAGTTATTTGGACTGCAAGTAAAACAACTACTAAAATTGGCTTCAGTAGTAAGGAACATTATGGATAACATAACAAGAAGTTTGGCTGTAAGAATAGATCAATTCAGTAATGCAATGATGTTTTCCAGAATCACCCTCCTCTTCCACCCACCTCCACATGGTGGCTCTCATCCTCATATATGCCCCACAAAATAACCGCTATAACCCGCAACATCAGGTTCTCATATCATCAGGCACAAATATTGGAAAGGCAGTTCTCTCCTAAAATTATTTTTTTAATGAGAGATAAGAATTTTCCCTAGCATCACCTGGTAGACATGCCTAAGTCCTAACTACAAGAGAGGCCTGGAAAGTAAGAATCTGAGATTTTCACCCTCCACAGTGGGAAGCAGGCTCTGAGAGCAGGAAGGGGCTGAGAGTAGGAAACATCTATTGGTTGGACAACCAGCAGTGCCTGCCACTGGTGCAGGAAGGAGGGACATGAAACTCAGATGTGCAGGTGGGCATTAGCGGTAGTGAAATAATGGCCCACTATGATGTCCGTGCCCTGTTCTCCAGAGAATGTAAAAGTGATAAGACTAGCTCAGATTATTAAGGTGGAATCAATATAATCACATGAGCCCTTAAAAGTCAAAGAGATGCAGGAGGTGGGTGTCAGAAATACCTGAAGCTTGAGAAGCACTGGGCATGCTGTTGATGACTTGAATACGGAGGTGGGCATTTGGTATCACGGAAACAGGAACCTCAGTCCTACAACCCCAAGGAACTGAGTTCTTCCAAAAACCTGAATGACTTTAAATTCAGATTCTTCCCCAGACCCCCCAGAGAGAAATATATCCCTGCCTTTTGAGACCCTAAACAGAGAATTAAGCCAAGGCCACCTGGACATAGGACTAGCAGAAATGTGAGAATTATCTCACGTAGGTATTGATGTAAGCAACTAAATATGGGGTGATTTGTTTCAGTGGTAATAGAAATCCAAATGAGAACTTCTTCATGCTGCACCTTGAAGAACTAAGAGAAATTTCCAGGTAAAGGGAATATCATGAGCACAAGTCTAGAAGAGAGAAAGAAATGTTCTATTTGGAGACCAGGAGGAAGTTCCTTCAGCTGAAGTATTGTGTGGGAGAAGCAATGAAAAAAGAGAAAGTTGAAAAATAAGGATAGAGAGATAAGTAGGAATTAATCGGGTCCTTAAAGTCAAGTTTGGGCTTCGTTGGATTGTAACAGGCATTGAAGGGTTTTACGCAGGGAACTGATGGAATCTGAATTCTATGTTTACCAGATGACACTAGTTGTTACCCAAAGAACAGAGTGGGAGGTGGCAAGATGACCAGGTAAAGGTCATGATAGTGGTCCAGGAGACAGATGATGACCATCTGGACAGGGATATGCTGGTGGGGATAGAGACAAGTGAGCCACTTGGAATAAAACAGAGCAGAGAATTGACAGGATTTATTGAACGGACTTAGTAGTGAAGGGAAAGAATCAGTAATGAGGACTGGTCAACGCTTGATCATTAACACCTTCCATCACAGCTCATGCTCCATGGACCAAGCTAGACACAGGCATGGCCTCAGCTCACAGCTCATGCTCCATGGACCAAGCTAGACACAGGCATGGCCTCAGCAAAACTCCAGACACAGATCCAACTTACAAAGAACTTAGAACTTTCTGACTTTATCAGCTTGGTAACTGGTGGAACCATTCACTGAGAGAGGAGCAGGTTTGTGTTGGGGAAGGAACAAAGATGATGAGGTCCACTTTATATCTGTGGACATATTTATGGAACAACTAATTAGCTTTTTCACTGCTGTGGCCAAAGACCTGACGAGAACAATTAGAGGAGGAAAAAATTTTGTGGAGGCTCACGGTTTTAGAGGTTTTAGTCCATATACAGCCAGTTCCATTCCTTGGGCTGAGGTGAGGCTGTTGTGCCCAGATCGCGAATCCCCAAAGATCACCAGGGAGCCGTCTCGATGCAAAAGCAAAAGGGTCTTTATTGCAAGCTCGAGCTCGGACTCACAGCGCTCACTGACGCAGCAGGTACTGGCTGAGAGTCCAGAGTTTCGATTCAGGGGGATTTTTATGAGCTCCACAGTAGAGCGGGAAATTTGAACAAAGCACTGTACACAGTCGGCTGATCTTCCAACAGGTGTGGTTTGGCATGTTTCCACTGGCTTAGGGTACCCAGGTCTTAACATATTGACATATATGGTTTGGAATGCTAGGCATTGGCTTGTTAGCTCCCGATTGGTTGTTTGCCAAAGGCCAGTCCTAATCTAGTAGCCTTCCTGGGATCGGCTCTCTAGGCCTGAAATCTTTCATGCCCTACATGCAGCCTGTCATGGCCGCGGTTTAGCTCCCTTTCCATTTCCCCCTTTCTCTTGTACCTAGGAGAGCCAATCACGGATCCTGGGTTGAAAATTCAGTTTCTGTCTCCTGTATTGGCCTATACTGAGTTCTAAGCACCATAAGTTGAATTGTATTTAAGCGGTCCTTCATGAAATTGACCAATCTACTAAGGATACAGGGACCGAAGGTAAGCAACATTAGTAAAATAATCGAAGGGCCCAGAAGCGTTGTAACTAGGGTAGTTAGCCAAGGAGATGAGTTAAACCATGACTCAAACCATCCCTCTCGCTGTTCCCTCTCTCGTTTTCATTTTGCCAATCCCTCTCTGATTTTAGCCATGGATTCTTTAACTACCCCTGAGTGGTCTGCGTAAAACCAACATTCTTCCCCGAGGGTGGCACATAAACCTCCTTGTTGCAGAAACACTAGGTCCAGTCCTCTTCTATTCTGCAAGACAACCTCTGACAGGGATGTCAGTGAGTCCTGAAGATGGGTGATGGAAGTCTCAATCCTAGCAATATCCTCATCTATGGCTGCCCTTAAGGTGCTGTAGTGTTGGCCCTGGAGTGCAAGGGAGGAGATTCCTGTCCCTGTACCTGCTAATCCAAGTCCAAACAGGGTCATGAGGGTCATTGTTATTATGGGTTCCCTCTTAACCTGGGGTGATGGGTTTCTTGTCAATGTTTGGTATACTTGGTCCCCATCATGATACAGTACTCGGGGGAAGAGTTGTACCAACACACAGTAACCCCCAGTGAAGTTTAAGATCCCACCATGAACACAGGGAGTGAGCCCAGTGCAACACGCCCACCATCCGTTGTCAGGGGGCAGTATGTAATTGGAGGATGGCAGCTGGATGGTTTTGTTACACAGATGCCGACGGGTGGGAGGCACTTGCCCAACGCACAGTCCTTGCCCTGATACTGACTGTAGAGTCAGTCTGGTTGAGCCTCTATGTTGCCATCTGCACTCTTCGGCCCTCGAACCCGTGGTGTAATTAGCAACCATGGCTATGCCTTCGTAGTAGGGGGGCCTAATATCATAGCAAAGCCAGCAGGATTCAGTGAGATCAGGTTTGGTCGCATTTAAAACCTGATAGGTCATGATCATCAGGTCCCACAGAGGTTCCTCCAAGAGCAGAGGCAATGAGCTAGGAACCGGAGTGGGCGGCTCTGAACTAGTACTGGGAGGATGGGGTGCGGTTACTGTATTCGTTGCCGGTGGCTGAACAGGTCTAGGTCTTATCTCTTGGTTGGGTCCTATTGCTCGAGCCAGGAATTGTTCTTTTCTGAGCCACACAGTGAAAAGGGCTCCTGGATCTTCAGCTCCTAATCTTGTCTTTTCATAAGGCGGACACCCCATGTTAGTCCCCCATCCACCTGGAATCCTGCCTACCCTTAGCCGTAAATTTGAGTGTCACAGGGTTACATTTACCTTCGATAGTTTCATCAGGTAGCTTTGCCTCGTTACACGGTAGGCGTTGGGACCCCAGGAGCTGGGACAGGGTGATCAAGTCCCCAGCATAGGGGGGGTTCCACCAAATGTGTCCCATCAAAACACAAGACCAGGAAGCACAGTAAAAATCTTGCCCTCCCCCACATTCTTTCGGAGTCATTTTTCCTGTCCAATGTCTGGGGCAAACATAGAAATGATGGTGTTGGATGAAGGCATCGTTCCAAGTCAATTGAAGCAGTTCCCCGAGATCGAAGGTTAAGTCCGGAAACCAGGTCCCAAGAGGTGCCACATGTGAGGTGGAAGTTAATACCTCTTCTGTAGCTGCATAAATCACTTGCCAGGTAAGGTTAAAGGGTTGGTGGGGGTTGGCTGCACATCTGTGAGCTTGGAGTAGGATTAGGAGAAAAATCATTGACCCCCTGCTCGTTGCAACTTTAATTTGAGAGGGTTGTCCTCGTGGTGGGTTACTTTCCATGTTGACAGGAAGTTGTTCTTGGCAGCGAATGGGTCTGCTGGTCTCACGTGTGTATAATGGACCCAGGTGGCAATCCCGTCTACCTCGAGGGTAGTTGGCGTGGTTAAGATGGTCATGTATGGTCCCTTCCAGCGAGGTTCGAGAGTCCCTTGCCGGTGGCACTGTACATAGACCCAGTCGCCTGGTTGATAGCGGTGGGGTTCAGGTGGGGGCCCCATCTCATATAAGGCCCTCAACTTTGGCCAAACTTCTTGGTGGGCCTGCTGGAGACCGCGGAGGGAAGACAAAAGTTCATGATCATTAATTTCAGTTATTAATTCTGCCTGGAGTCGTGGTAAAATGGGAAGGGGTATTCCAAACATGATTTCAAAGGGGGTCAGGCCCAACTTATAAGAGGAGTTACAGACCCTATAAAGGGCATAAGGAAGGAGAGCCACCCAGTCCCCGCCAGTCTCCATGGTCAATTTAGTTAGGGTCTCTTTTAGAGTTCTATTCATTCTCTCTACCTGTCCTGAACTCTGGGGTCTGTATGCACAATGTAATTTCCAATTAAACCCTGTATTACCTTGGATACAAAGGCAGGTCCGTTGTCAGATCCAATCATAGTGGGAAAGCCATACCTTGGCATAATCTCCTCCAACAGTTTTTTTGCCACTATCTGAGCTGTTTCATGCTTGGTAGGGAATGCTTCGGCCCATCCTGAAAAGGTGTCTATAAAAACTAATAGGTGAGGATCCAAGATGGTGGACTAGAGGGAGGCTGCGTTCCTTGTTGCTCCATAACTCTGGTTTCAAGCAGAGGATATCTGTTTCTTGGTGAGGCAGTTTTTGCTGCTTATCGATCCCCTGCTGTTTACCCCATTTGTCTGCTGTGATCACCTGCAGTCTGCCAGCATATTGACGCCTTTTTTGAGTGCAGATTGCTCACTGTCAAGTGCCTATCATCTGCCATTTGCCTGCCTCTCGCCAGTCCATCGACTGCTTTACACCTATCCATCACCCAACGCACGAGGTTCACCTCCCGATCGTCCGACAACAGTCAGAAAACTGATCACCAACCGCCAGTGGAGCACCAGCTGCTTGCTGTTGCCTGGAAGTTCACTGCTACAGTTCCTGCAGGTTTGATTACACGTGGCTGCCACCATTTTGAGACAACAACCAGGCCCCGTAGGACCCCTGGCCAGACTGACTGAGCCCCGTCTCCAGGATCCCTCAGCCCAACTGATCACTCCCTGCCTCTGGGGCCCTCACACTGACTGACTGCTCCCTGCCCCCGGGACCCCCAGACCAACTGACTGCACCCCAGCACTGGGACCCCAGAACAACTGATTGCACCCGGCCTCCAGGATCCCACAACCACACCAAACACTTCCAACCTCCAGGACTCCTGCCTGACCAACTGCATCCCGCCTCCAGGACCTCCTGCTGACCACAGCCACACCCTGAGCTGCAGCTCCCCATTTGCCAACACATTTCAAAGCCAGAGGGGCCATCTTGGATAATCCTGGAAGCCGTAGTTCCAATCTTTAGGTGGCGCAAATCCCATCCTGAGATGCCTGCTGAAGGCTTGAAGCTCATTGTCAGGGGCTATTTGGTCTAGGATTGCATAGTGTCTGAATTGGGCACTGCTAATATTGATCTCCCCTTAAAGAAAGAGTTTTGGAAACCTATAGGGCCACTATAAGCCTATAGGGGGAAATCTGCAATATCCCAGATCTGCATTGCTAGAGGGGAAGATACATGAGCAACATGAAAAAACAAGGGAAGAAAATGATCCAAACAAATCTAGATTCTATATTAATACAATCCAATGAAAGTATGTTAGAAGAAATGTCAGAAAAGGACTTCTACATGATTAAGATGATTCGCGAAGCAAAGGATGAGATAAGAAAGCAAATGCAGGCAATGAATGATAATACCAATAAGCTGAAAGAGCACCTGTAGGAAGCAAAAGATCATTTCAACAAAGAGATAGAGATTCTCAAAAAAAAAAAAAAAAAAAAAAAAAAAACAAATGAAAATCCTTGAAATGAAGGAAACAATAAACCAAATAAAAAACTCAATGGAAAGCATCACCAAAAGACTAGACCACTTGGAAGACAGAACCTCAGACAATGAAGACAAAATATTTAATATTGAAAATAAAGTTGCCCAAACAGAGAAGATGGTGAGAAATCATGAACAGAATTTCCAAGAACTATGGGACATCATGAAAAGACCAAATTTAAGAATTATTGGGATTGAGGAAGGCACAGAGATACAAACCAAAGGAATGAACAACCTATTCAATGAAATAATATCAGAAAATTTCCCAAACCTGAAGAATGAAATGGAAAATCAAATACAAGAGACCTACAGAACACCAAATGCACAAAATCACAACAGGTCCACACCAGGCACATTATAATGAAAATGCCTAACATTCAAAATAAAGATAGGATTTTGAAGGCCACCAGAGAAAAGCATCAGATTACATATAGGGGGAGATCAATACAGATAGCAGCCGACTTCTCAACCCAAACTCTAAAAGCTAGAAGGGCCTGGACCAACATATTTCAAGCTCTGAAAGAACATGGTTGCCAACCAAGAATCCTATACCCAGCAAAACTAACCTTCAGATTTGAAGATGAAATAAAATCCTTCCATGATAAACAAAAGTTAAAAGAATTTACAAATAGAAAGCCTGCACTACAGAATGTTCTCAACAAAATATTCCATAAGGAGGAAATGAAAAACAACAATGTAGGTCAGCAAAGGGAGGAACTACCTTAGAGAAAAACCACTCAAAGGAGAAACCAAGCCAACTTAAAAACCAAAAATAAACCAAATGACTGGGAATACAAATCATTTCTCAATAATAACCCTGAATGTTAATGGCCTAAACTCATCAATCAAAAGATATAGACTGACAGAATGGATTAAAAATAAAGACCCAACAAGATGCTGCCTGCAAGAGACTCAACTCATAGAAAAAGACATCCACAGACTAAAGGTGAAAGAATGGGAAAAAAGCTTTCTCTCAGCAAAGGAAACTATCAGCAACGCAAAGAGAGAGCCTACAGAGTGGGAGAAAATCTTTGCCACTCATACTTCAAACAGAGCACTAATTTCCAGAATCTATAAAGAACTCAAAAAACTCTACTCCAAGAATACAAATAACCCAATCAACAAATGGGCTAAGAATATGAACAGATGCTTCACAGAAGAAGATCTACAAGCAATCAACAAACATATGAAAAAATGTTCACCATCTTTAGTAATAAGAGAAATGCAAATCAAAACTACACTAAGATTCCATCTCACCCCAATTAGAATGGCGATTATCAAGAATACAAGCAACAACAGGTGTTGGCGAGGATGTGGGGAGAAAGGTACACTCATACATTGCTGGTGGGGCTGCAAATTAGTGCAGCCACTCTGGAAAGCAGTGTGGAGATTCCTTAGAAAACTTGGAATGGACCCTCCATTTGACCCAGCTATCCCACTCCTTGGCCTATACCCAAAGGACTTAAAATCAGCATACTACAGAGATACAGCCACAACAATGTTCATAGCTGCTCAATTCACAATAGCCAGATTGTGGAACCAACCTAGATGTCCTTCAGTTGATGAATGAATAAAGAAACTGTGGTATATATATACACAATGGAATATTACTCAGCTATAAAGAATAATAAAATTATGGCATTTGCTGGCAAATGGATGAAATTGGAGAATATCAGGCTAAGTGAGATAAGCCAATCTCAAAAAACCAAAAGACGAATGATTTCGCTGATAAGCGGATGATGACACATAATGGGGGGTGGGAGGGGGGCCAGAATGGAGGAAGGAGGGACTGTATAGAGGGAAAAGAGGGGTGGGAGGGGTGGGGGGAAGGAAACAATAACAGAATGAATCAACCATCATTACCCTATGTAAATGTAGGATTACACAAATGGTATGCCATTAGTCCATGTACAAACAGAAACAACATGTATCCCATTTGTTTACAATAAAAATACATTAAAAAAAAAAAAAACTAATAGGTACTTATACCCGTAGCGTCCAGCTTTACCTCAGTAAAGTCTACCTCCCAGTACACTCCTGGTTCGCTCCCTCGTAATCGGGATCCTGGGTTTGCAGAGGTCTTGGTCGCATTTGTCAGTTGACAGGCCTTACAGTCCGCCACGATGTTCTCAATCTTGGCATTGGCATCCTTGATTCAGATCTTTACATGCCTAATCAGGTCTTGCATTTTTCTGGTGCCCATGTGTGTGGCCCGATGCATCCTGGTTTAAACTTTGTTCCCCATATCCTCAGGGAGGGTTACGCTGCTATCCGCGGCTTCCACCGCCCGTCTATGCATTGAGTAGTGGGCTGCTGTCTGATCCACTCTAAGTCCTCCTTGGTATATCGGGGAGTTTTTGGTAGGCTGGCTGTTCCAGGATCCACCAGGGCAACACTGAGGGTTTGACTTGTTGGCAGAGCCACCTGCCTAGCCATCCAGTCTGCCGGATTATTGCCCCTGGCTACCGGGGTGGTGTCTCTTTGGTGACCAGGGCAGTGTACTATGGCCAGCTTTTTAGGCAGCCATAGGGCAGCCAGTAGAGCAAGGATTTCTTTTTTGTTTTTAATTGCTTTTCCTTCAGCTGTTAGTAGTCCTCTCTTTGTATATGGCCCGTGGACATGTGCCGTAGCAAATGCATAGCGGCTGTTCGTGCAGACTGTTAACTTTCGCCCTTTTGCCATCGTCAGGGCTTTAGTCAAGGCGATTAGTTCGCCGCACTGGGCGGAAGTCCCTGCTGGCAAGGGCTCAGCCCAAATCACCTCTGTCTCGGACACCACTGCTGCCCCCGCCTACTCTGTCCATTCTGTACGAAGCTGCTCCCATCGGTGTACCAGATGTCCTCGGTGTCTGCCAGCGGCTGGTCCTTCAGGTCCACGCGAGACCCATGGACTTGAGCCAAGATCTCCATGCAATCATGAAGGGGGGTGTCGAGGTCAGGGTCTGGCAGCAGGGTAGGGGTTCAGTGCCGAGGGTATCTGGAAATTAATCCTAGAGGGTTCAACAATAAGCTCTGGTAATGAGTCAGGCGGGCGTTGCTGATCCACCGATCAGGCGGCTGTCTGAGCACCCCATCCATGGCGTGGGGGGTGGTCACAGAAAGTTCCTACCCCATCGATAATTTATCCGCATCTTTGACTATCCGTGCAGTGGCCGCTATCATGCGTAGGCAGGGTGGCCAACCGGCTGCCATGGGATCTAGTTTCTTTGATAGATATGCCACTGGTCTTCACCAAGGCCCCAAGTATTGGGTCAAAACTCCTTTGGCTATTCCTTTCCGCTCATCCACATACAAGTGGAAGGGTTTGGTCACATCTGGGAGCCCAAGGGCTGGAGCCGAGAGGAGGGCAGCCTTAATTTTTGTGAAGGCAGCCTCCATCTCTTCTGACCAAGAGAGATCCTGATTTTTAGTGGCCTCATAGAGGGGTTTGGCTACCTCCACAAACCCAGGGATCCACAGCCTACAGAACCCAGCAGACCCCAGGAATTCACGAACCTGTCGGACAGTTCATGGTCTGGGAATCTTGAGAACTGTCTCCTTTCTGGCATTTGTCAGCCATCTCTGACCATCCCTGAACATATAGCCTAAGTAGCTCACCTCCTGTCTGCAGATTTGCGTCTTTTTAGCTGATGCTCGGTAACCAAGACTCCCCAATGTCTGGAGTGGATCTCGTGTGCCCTGCATGCAAGTCTCGCAGTCCTCTGCAGCTATGAGGAGGTCATCCACGTACTGCAGAAGAGTGATCTGAGGGTGGTTGGTATGAAACTCACCAAGATCCTCATGGAGTGCCTCGTCAAAGATGGTGGGAGAGTTTTTGAAGCCTTGTGGCAGTCAGGTCCAGGTCAATTGTCCACTGATTCCCTTGTCAGGGTCACTCCATTCAAAGGCAAAGATGTCTTGGCTTTTGGGAGCCAATGGTAGGCTGAAAAAGGCGTCTTTAAGATCTAGCACTTATACCATTGTTGGTTAGGAGGGAGGGAGCTGAGGAGGGTGTACGGGTTGGGGACCGTTGGGTGCACATCCATTACTCTCTTGTTAACTTCTCTCAGGTCCTGTACTGGTCTGTAATCATTTGAATGGGGTTTGCGGACGGGCAATAGTGGGGTGTTCCAGGCTGACTGACATGGTCTCAGGATTCCCGCCTCCAGCAGGCGCCTGAAGTGAGTGTGATTCCCAGTTTGGCTTCCCTTGCCATTGGATATCGGTGGACTCAGGCGAGTTCAGCTCCCGGTTTCAATTCAATATAGAGGGGTGGGCGATGATCTGCCAGACCTGTTCCCCCTGTTTCTGCCCAAGCTTGAGGAGTGGCTCTGAAACAATAGTCCATGTTATCACTGGGTGGCTCGGGGACCTGGTCCAACCGGTACTCGTCCTCTAAACTAATCGTAAGCACCCAGGTGGGTTGTCCAGATGAATCTAAGACTGATGTTCCCTCAGGCCCAAAACTAATTTGGACCCCCATCTTGGTGAGCAGGTCTCACCCCAGGAGTAGGTATGGGCATTCTGGGATCACCATGAACGAGTGGGATACCCGGCCCACGCCTAAGTCCACTGTTCTTCGGGTAGTCCATGAGTATTTGTTCATCCCAGTGGCCCCTTGTACCCAAAAAGTCTTGGTGGACAATTTGCCTTGAGGTAGTAAATAATACTGAGTTCTGGGCCCCTGTGTCCACCAGGAAGTTGATGGGGGTCCCCTCCACTTTAAGGGCTACCCTGGGTTCAGGGAGGGGAACCAAACCCTGTCCCCCCTAGTCGCTGATGTCCCCAGATTCCGTCACCAGCACCTTGCGTCTACCTTCAAAATCTTGGGGTTTTCCTCCCTGGCTTACTGGGACATTGAAAGGAGCAGACTTGGACGCCTGACGAATAAATGGCAAGCCCCTAGTGGACGGCAAGCCAAAAAGACATAAGTGTCACGAGAGCGCTGCACCAGGGAGGTAAGACACCACCTGGACCAGAATTGGAAACAAGCCAAGAAGAAGGTATACACACCCCCCTCTCAGACAGCTCCTCGGCTCAGCCCAGATCTCCTGGCGAATCCACGTCAGCCAGGTTCGCAGCCCCACCGATCACCCGTCGAGACTGCAGAGACTCCGCTGCTCCACGACCCGCGGGGCCTGCCTGTCCTCCACCCTCCGATCATCGGCCAGAGGGAGTTCCGAGACCAGCCGTCGTCTTCTCTCCGACTAAGATACGTCGCATTCGAGGTCCTCGGAACCAGCAAGACAGAGAGGACTTTGGGCTATTTGATTGAGGTGTGTTTATTTGCCATACGATTTGATTGATGGGTGATATTAGGAATATTAAGGTTTGTGTTATCCCGAGTGTATCAAATAAAGCCAACTTGTTTGGAACCAAATTCTAGTCACTCGCCTCTCTGCCGCTAGCGACAGACATTCCCGTGCCCAGTGTCCTATCTTCTTGCAGTAGACACATTGGTCTTTCTGCACTCTGGGCCTGAATCGGTCCTTGCCTTGCCCAGCTGCTAACTGCCTTAGTTGTTTCCTCTTTTCTCCGGGAGATTCTGCAGTAGCCGCGAGTAAGATTTTAGCCATGTTGCCGGCCTGCCTGGCGTTTTCAGTTGCCCTAACTTTTCTTTCTTCCGCTATCATCGGAGTCTGTCTTTCCTCCGGTGTCTCCTGGTTATTATAAACCCTCTCCGCCACCGCCATCAAGTCCTGTATACTCCTTTCTCCTAGCCTGTCAATCTTCTGCAGTTTCCTTTTGATATCTGGGGCTGCCTGGTGAATGCCATGATCACCGCAGCCCTCGTTTCAGGGGCTTCTGGGTTCATAGGAGTGTATTGCCTACAAGCCTCCATAAGTCTTTCTAAAATGGCAGCTGGACTCTCTGCTCTACCTTGCTGCATGTCACCTACCTTGGCCAAATTGCTGGGCTTTCATGAAGCCTCCTTGAGACCTGCCATTAGAGTCAGGCGGTAGACCCGGAGCCCCTCCTTACCTTCGGTTGTCTTGAAGTCCCAGGCGGACGAGACAGAGGAGAAACAGCCTTGATGGTGTCTAGGTGGGTGGTCAGTTGCCCATTGTCTCCTGGAACCAATATCCAGGCTTCCGTCTGGATACGCTCCCTTTCCTCTGTTGTGAAAAGGACCTGGAGGAGTTGCTGACAGTCCTCCCAGGTCGGTTGGTGGGTGAACAAGATGGTATCTAAAAGACTAATTAAATCTTTAGGATTGTCAGAAAATCGGGCATTTTGGGACCTCCAGTTATAGAGATCACTGGTGGCAAAGGGCCAATAATAGTACTGCTGGTTTCCCTCCTCATCACGGGGCCCCATGGCCCTGAGAGGAAGGACCCTTGAATCTGCTGGTCCTTGAGCAGCAGGGGAGCCTGCCTGGTGGCTCCTTGCTCAGGTACCGGCTGCTGGTCCTGCGACCTGTTCGGTGGCTGCAGCTGCGCCAGCCGAGTGGGGCTGGTTTTCAGGGGGTGCTGGCACCCTGAGTTGATACGGGGGAGGAAAGATGACTTCTTCCTCCATGCCTCCCTGAAAAAATAGAACATGAAGAATGCGCGGGAGCAGAGGGTTTAGGTTTGGGGCGATCCTCCTCCACAGGTTGTCATGGTGGAATGTGTGGCAGAGGAAAGCATCTGGGAACAAGGCACCAGGAAGGGGAGAGAGAAAGAGAGCCCTTCAGGGGCAAAACATAAACCCCAAAGCTACACCCCCAGGGACCCACCTCCTCCAGCCACACCCTATCTGCCTAGGATCACCACCAAGTTAACCCCTATCAGGGGATTAATGTACTGATTAAACCTTTTATAACTGAATCATTTCCCTCTAAACTTTCTTGCACTGTTTCTTACATGATCTCGTGGGGGATCCCTCACATCTAAACCATAACATGGTACCCTCCAGGAATTAGACATACCGGCTCAGAGCCCATGAGTGACATTTGGGCTAGAGATAGGGACAGGGAATCACTAGAAAAAAAAGAAAAAAAATGACATGAGTCACTCAGAAGATGATGCCTATGGGGACAGGGGACTTGTGATTCAGAGGCTGGGGGCATAGCTGAGTGACAGAGCGCATGCTTAGCACGAGCAAGGCCTGGGTTCAATCCCCAGCACCAAAAAGGAAGAAAGAACCAGTACAAGGGATTTGCCTTCAAAACCTGTCACTTCCACATTTTGCCCCAGGAATGAGAGACTTGCCAAAAACTAGGACTGTCGTTTTCTTGTCAAGTGGTTGTGCCTGGTTCCAAGGATCCCAGTGAAGCCAGAATTAAGGACAGGTAGTTAATGTAGAAATAGGGGATCGGGTCAAATTGAGGAAATGAAGCCATGAAAGTCATCTGCCTCTGGAAGTTGGAGACTGCCCCTGGGAGAATGGAATGTCAAGGATCTCCTGAGCCCACTGATCACCAAATTTACCTGCCCTTATCAAGGACTGCAAGCATGGAGCTGCTGATTAATGCCCCCTGGGCCCTCCCCCTGCCTATGGCTTCTCACTTTATGCAAAACCAGGCCTAGTCAGGAGGTAGGAAGGAGAGAGAAGGTGGGAGAGAACTGGAGAACAAAAGAGACCTTAACCTATAAAAGATGTAGGGTGCGCTCACTTCTTGGGACTTTAGAACATCAGCCACGGCCCCCTTCTTCCTCCCGGGAGAAGTCTGTATTATTACCTTTAAATAAAACCTGCTTAATCTGCTTGCCTTGGCGTGCTTCTCTAGTGTTCAATCTTCAACATTAGAGGGAGCAGAACTCGTCACCGGTAAATGGCAAATGGCGGTATCACCAGAATGCTCAATAAAGGCAGAGGAATGATGGAAAGACTCAGAAAAGGCCAGTGGACAATCCTGACTCTTGACCATCAGAGAGAAGAGTTTTCTCTCTGCTTGTCCTAGGAGCTCTGCTCTCCCAGGATGCAATCCCCAATGAGTTCATGCCTGAGTTTAAGCCCGAATTTTCACTTACATTAGTTGCTCACTTTAGAAGTGGATTGTCTCCCTAGATGACAAATACCCCTTCCTGGGAGGACTCGAAAGTCTGATGCTCAGAGTTTCCAAATAAGTAGATGCTTGATTTCAACGAGGCTGGGTGGGCATGGGAGATATGGCATCCTCTTGATTATTTTCCACCTCTGGAATTTACACTGGGGGTATAGAGAGAAAACAATCACAGGAAATCATTTCAAATTTCATGGGGATGGAAGTCAGGAAAAATAAGCTGTTGGTGTAATTGTGCTGATGTCAGACCTGCTCTGCCATTTATTTGCTGTGTGACCTGGGGCAAGTTACTTGCCCATTCAATGCATCAATTTTCAAGTACAAATTGAAAGCAATAATAGCACTTATTGCAAATGACTGGGGTGCAAATGAATTGAGACAATGGAAGTGGGAAGTGTAAGGTATAAAGCCGCCCGCCTCTTCCCTTACAGGAATTTCCCGCCTACCCATCACCTGTCAGTCTGCGCTCTGCCCGCCTCTTACAGTACAGGAATTTCCGGCTTAGGCTGCCGCCATCTTCCTGCCTCCCATGTTACATCCTAACAAGCTATTGGTTCATCAGTCAGCCTGCAAGAATTCTCCTCCTTGATTGGTTCCTTTCAGCCCAGGAGATTCCAATATCTGGGAGAAGCCATACGCCATCTTTTCTCTTTTGCCCCTTCTTTTCTCCCTGAGTGGACTGCATAAATAAAGTCCCTTGTGTGAGATCTCATGTCTACGGAGTGTTTTTTGGGAGCTATCAGCGAGCCACAACTGCCCCTAACATCTGGTGATGCATTTTGCATTTTTTATTTTTCCTAACAGGAAGCTCAAACTAGGGCCGCGAACATGACAAGTTCTCAATAAGTGATAACTGGCGCACTGATTCCTGGGGCTCCTGTGATAAAGAGCCACAAGTAGGGTAGTTTAAACAGTAAAAATGTATTGTCTCTCAGTTCTGGGAATGGTGTCAGCAGGGCTCAAGGTGTTGGCAGGGCTGGTTTCTTCTGTGGCGTGAGGGAGCCTCTGTTCTGGGCCTCTCCCCTAGCTCCTGGTGTCCTGATGGCCATCTTGACATCCTCGGCTTCTGTCACATCACTGTAATCTGTCTCCATCTTCCCATGGTGTTCTTGATACCGCCGTTTACCGGTGACACGTTCTGCTCCCTCTAATGTTGAAGTCTGAACACTAGAGAAGCACGCCAAGGCAAGCAGATTAAGCAGGTTTTATTTAAAAGTAGTAATAATACAGACTTCTCCCGGGAGGAAGAAGGGGGCCGTGGCTGATGTTCTAAAGTCCCAAGAAGTGAGCGCACCCTATATCTTTTATAGGTTAAGGTCTCTCTTGTTCTCCAGTTCTCTCCCCCTTATCTCTCCTTCCTGCCTACGGGATTAGGCCTGGTTTTGCAGGTGAGATGCATAAAGTGAGAAGCGGATGGGCAAGAGGAGGGCCAAAGTGATTCAGCCAGGTAAGGGCCCAGGGGGCATTAATCAGCAGCTCCTTGCCTGCAGCCCTTGGTAAGGGCAGGTAAATTTGGCAATCAATGGGCTCCGGAGAGCCTTGACATTCCATTCTCCCAGGGGCAGTCTCCAACTTCCAGAGGCAGATGGCTTCCATGGCCTCCATTTCCTCAATTTGACCCAATCTCCTATTTCTACACTAACTGCCTGTCCCCAATTCTGGCTTCACTTCCAGTGTCCCTGTCTACGTCCTAATTTCCTCTTCTAACGAGGACACCAGTGGCATTGGATTAGTGACCCGCCCTACTCCACTAGGACCTCATCTTGTAACTAATCACATCTGCAACAACCCTACTTCTAGCACTTTTAAAGGTACGAGGTGTGTCAGGCAAGGTGGCCCATACCTGTAATCCCAGCGATTTGGGAGGCTGAGGGAGAAGGGTCGCAACTTCAAAGCCAGCCTCAGCAATTTAGCGAGGCCCTGTCTCAAAATAAAACACAGAAAGGGCTGAGGATGTGACTCAGTGATTAAGTGCCTCTGGGTTCAATTCCCACCCCGCCCGCACATACACAGAAAGTACTGGGTGTTATAACTTCCAACATAAGAAACTCAGGGGGACCTGATCCAACCCATGACAGCTAGGTAGTTTTGCTTTTAACGTTATTATCATGCGCATGACGTCAGATTACCAAGTGCATCTACACATCTTTTCAACTTTTCATTTGGAAATCATTTCCAACGTAGAAAAATATTGCAAAAATAGAACACTGGAGTCCCACGTGACCCTCCCTCGCCCTCCCTGATCTTAGCAGGATCACAGAGCCATTACCGACACTAAGCTTCACACGATCCTATCGCCTAACCCACAGACCTTCAAAGTTTTCCAGTTGTCTCACCGATGTCTTTTTGTGGTCTGGGATCTAATCCAGGATCCGACATCAGGTTTATTTTCTGTCTTAATCACCTCAACTCTAGGCCAGTTCCTGGGTCTTCCTTGATCACAGACTGCCTTGTCACTTCTGAAGAGCAGTGACCGGTGACTGAGGACACCATCCCTCATTTGGGGTTCACTTGCCTCAGGATTAAATTCTCTTCTGCTTCCTTGTTAAGAATCCCACCAGCAATCCTGTGTCTTCCTCAGCCAACCACGGCAGGAGGGACGCTGAGTCACTGCACCAGGTGATATTCATTCCGATCTCGAGCTGCGGGTGGTCTCCAGGGTTGTCCGCTGTGACGTGGCTGCTCTTCCCTGTGGGATGAATACGCCTGTGAAGAGGTACCCTGAGATGCCGCTAATATCCTCTCTCATATTTTTACCCACTTACTTGTTTGTTTGTAAAATTGTTTATTCTCTTATATTCCTATTTATTTATTTATTTATTTATTTCAGTACTCAGGATTGAACCGAGGGGCACTTACTGAGTCACATCCCCAGACCTCTTAATATTTTATTTAGAAACAGGGTCTCCCTGAGTTTCTTAGGGCCTCACTAAATTGCTAAGGCTGGCTTTGAACTTGCGATCCCCCTGCCTCAGCCTCTGAGTTGCTGAGATTACAGGTATGTGGCACTGTGTGGCACTATTTTTTTTTTTTTTATAATAGGGATCAAACCCAGCATTGCTTACACACTGAGCCACATCCCCATCCCTTTTAACTTTTTATCTTGAGACAGTCTAAGTTACTCAGAGTCTTACTGAGTTGCTGAGGCTGGCTTTGAACTTGCAATCCTCCTGCCTCAGCCTCCTGAGTCACTGAGCCCAGCAACACTTCCCTAATTTTTGATGTTATCATGTTAGGGTCCCATTCCGACTAATCCCGGGAGAGTCCTAGTGAACACACGGTAATGCATTCACACCAGGAGGTTTTATTAAAGCAAGCTCGAGCCTGGACCTTGATGCAATGGCTGGGGGGAGGGAGAGGCCCCGAGGGGTGAGAAAGCGCTCTATTTAAGAGCTTTTTCCAGCATTCATACACAAGGACCTGTACATTATTGGTTAACATTCACACAGCTGAATATTTGTCCTCTTTTGGTTTGGTCCCTCCACTTTATTTGAATCTTATTGGGTCCCGCCAAAACTGAACGGTCCTGGAGGGAGCAGGGAGGAGGGAAGGAGGGAATGATGAGGGAGAGGGGTCAGGCCTGGGTTCCCCTGTCCTTGATAGATGGGGTCTCCGGACAGCTGCACATTCCTCGGGTAGATATCTCTGAACAGCCTTGATAAGCCCAGGGCCCAGCGCATCCCATTTGACCCTTATTGGCCCTCGAAGGCTCCGCTGTGGCTGCTGCCATCCTTGGTGCTTGCACGCCCTTTTCCTGGGGGTCCGGTTCACAAAATAGCTCGTTTATACAAGAGGGCTGCACGATGGCACCCCGTTCTCAACAGAGACCATGGTGTTGGCTCCTCAGATCCTCCTTTTCTGATTCTCGGGCCTGAAATATTTTCTACATGCCTGCATAAACAAAGAGGTTTTTTTTTTTTTTCTTTTTCACTTAAACCTCATGACTTGAGTTCCCATTAATAGAATCTTTGACAGGCGAATGTGCCAAATGCTTTGCAGGGTGGAGAGGATATTTAAATTATTCAAGAGAACTGCTTTTATACAATTTGGATATACCCATTTACACACAAAAGAATTAATGCTAATTAGATACAATTTCCATCTATTCATTAAAACAAACCCCAAAGCATTCAGAAATCCTTTGTTAGCCTAATGTTATTCGAGGCACTTGAAAACAAAACTGCTTTTCTTAAAAAAGGAATATCGTGACTTGCCTGTTTTGTTTTTAGATACCTATTTGCATTAGTGACAGGAGCTTTGGCTCCCCGCGTTCAGCTACCCTCCTCATCTATTTCTCCTGATTATCCTTCAGCAGCCATTTATTGAGAAGCTACTATGTGCCAGCCTCTTTTCTACAAGCTGGGAGCCAAAGCTAAAAGCAAAACAGATACAACCTCCTACACTCCCGAGCTTCCCATTCACGGGAAGAGATGGACCACTCCATTCCACGGGGGCAGCCGCTTTGCAGAAGCACTAAGCAGAGGACAGGCAGAGAGAGTCACAGGAGTAGGCGACACTCTCACGGAGATGGTCTGACCGAGGAAGACCCCGCAAATGGGGAAGAAGAGGTAAGGTCTGAACAGGGAACTGAAAGAAAGGAGGGCGAAGCTCCGTGGCTTTGCGGGGGGGGGGGGGGGGGGGGGCATTTCAGGAAAAGGAGCAGCAGGAAAAGGTTCTGGGTGAGGTCAAGGAGCGGCTGCGCTCGCGGGAGGAGTTGTCTGTCTGTCCCCCGGCTGCTCGGCTCTTGCTGTTACACATCCTTCTTTTGCTGAGTCTGAAGTTTTTAGTGTCCTCCAATCTACCTCCCCTCCCCCACTTAATTTTTTAAACAGGCTTTTTAACAGTTTTGAATATATTTCCTCATTTGGAATGGTACTATAAATATTTTATGTAGCTAAAGAAAAGTGGAGAGAATCAGACCATATATACATATATAGTGAAATATTACATATTTATATAACAAATATATATTATGTATATATTTATGTATATATTATGTACAAATATATATTATGTATATATTATGTATATATAATATATATAATAAATATATATTATGTGTATATAAATATAGATATTATAAATTCAATATATTTAAGTTTAAATAGATACAATATATGTAACACAAATAATGTTATTGTGTGTAAACATAGATATGATAAATACAACTTACTTTTTAACAGTTCTGAATATATATCCTCATTTGGAAAGATACTATACATATTTTAAATAGCTAGAGAAAGGTGAAGGAAGTCAGATCTTGTATGTGTATGTATATAGTAAAATATTATATATTTATATAATGAACATATATTATTACATATAAATTTTTTTTTTTAGATATACATGGCAGTAGTGTATTTTGACATATTATATATATATACATACATATATATTTGTCTAATCCAAAGAACTTCTGTTATTTCTATCTCCACTCTCCCTTGTTGTGGGTTAGCATCCACATATTAGAGAGAATATTCAGTATTTGACTTTTTGGGATTGGCTTATTTCACTTAGCATGATATTCTCCAGTTCCACCCATTTACCAGCAAATGCCATAATATTATTCTTCTTTATGGCTGAGTAATACTCCTTTGTGTATATATACCACAGTTTCTTTATCCATTCATCTGTTGAAGGGCACCTTAGGTTGCTTCAACAGCTTGGCTATAATTGATCTGCTATAAACATTGATGTGACTGTGTCACTGTAGTATGCTGATTTTAAGTCCTTCGGGTATAGAACGAGGAGCAGGATTACTGGGACAAATGGTGTTTCCATTCCAAGTTTTCTCAGGAATCTCCACACTGCTTTCCATATTATATATATTGGTTGCAATATATATTTGTGTAACAACAAACCAAACTGTGGGCAAAGGTCTGCTACACACCAGAGGCACTGGCTACAGGAGGCTACTGGGCACTTGAAATGAGGAAAGATGTGCTGTGCACATGAATTCCATGTTTTGAAGATGGCATGAAAGAATATAAAATACCCCATTAATAATTTTTGAGTTGGTTGTATGTCAAAATTATATTTTGTATATATTAAAGTATTATCAACATTTATTTCCACTATTTTTAACGCTTTTTAATGTGGGTACAATAAATTTTTGCCAGGTGCCATAGTACACTTCTGTAAATTCAGCAGCTCAGGAGGCTGAGATAGAAGGATCACAAGTTCAAGGCCAGCTTGGCAACTTCATGAGGCCCTATACAACTTAGCGAGACTCTGTCTCAAAATAAAAAATAAAAAAAACTGGGGATGTAGCTCAGTGGTAAAGTACTCCTGGGTTCAATCCCCAGTATGAAAAGAAAAATTCGCATTATTTATATGGCTCCGATTTTTCATTTAGCTTCTATTTGTGTTAAACAGAACTAATAAATACCAATGCATTTATACCAGTGTATTTATAATGTTTTGGAGTTTAGTTGTTTTTTTTTTTTTTAATTCCTTCTTTTGACTTTTGTATCATTTTCTAGCTTGTATTTAAAAATAAAAAAACTCAGAGCTGTTTTCATTGGAGGTAAGGGTGCTATTTGGGGTTACAGAGGAAATGAGATCACCTCCTCAAAAAATTCAGAAAATGAAAATATTTTCCAGTTAGCACTCATTCTAAAACTGAGTCTGCTTCCTACAAGATGCTTAAACTAAATTCGACCTGACACTGCCAATGTATCTTGAATCTCTACTGAACACACTATAACTTAACTTAGGAGCTTTTTTCTCTCCAGCGTTGGGGAGCAAACCCAGGACCTTGAACAAGCTAGGTGAGCACTCTACGAATGAGCCACACCACAAACCCTTTTGATTTTGAATCAGTCTCCCTAAGTTGCCCAGGTTGGTCTCGAACTTGCGATCCTTCTACCTTAGCCTCCCAAGTAACTGGGATTCCAGTCCTATGCCGCCTCCCTGGGCAGAATACATTTTGAATAAATAGCTGAGTCTCAGCCAATCACAGGCTGCAGCTGATCAGATTACATCCAAATCAGGCAAACATGAGCTGTAACCAGTCCAGCTCTACCTAGGGCTCATTTTCATTTTCTGGCCATAAGTGCTTCCTGCCCAAGTTCAAGGCTTAGTTCTCTGAAACTCCACTGGTTCTGAGGGCTATCTGATTGGCAAACTGTTCTTTGCCCGATTAACCTCCATTAAATTTGATTTCTCTCAAGTTTTAATGCTGCAAATACACTGTGTTAGCCACTAAGCAAGGCAGGCAGGCACCTTTAAAGGTGAACTCCTACATTAACACACCTTCAAAGTTATCCTTTCATTTTGTTCCTAAAATTGGAGGAATTTAGGAGAAACCAGCAAAGTCACTCTCATTCTTACAGTCAACCTGGAGTAAACCTGGATCATTGTAATATTGAACTGAGCAAGCTCAGAAGCGATTGTGTCTACCACCTTTCCTTTTTGAATATGTGCTCCATGACCTTGAGCTGACGGTGTACAGAAGTGCATCCGGCATCTTTCCTTTTGAACTATGACCTTAAACTGAGCATGCTCAGAAAAGTGTCTCTCCCTACGTGTGCTTTCCTATATGAATATGTACAGGTTCCCAGAATAAAATCCCCATTTCCTTTGTTTGGCCAGAGCATTGCTTTGCAAGAAACCCCAGTGCTCCTCACTCACTGCAGGTAATAAATCTTTCTCCATTCCTTTATCGTCTGCTCAGGCTCATTAGTTTCACACTCACCAAGAGGAGTTCAGGAAAAGCACGCTCTCTATAGGGTTTGGAGGAAATTACTCTAACAGTGACTCTGGAGTTTGCAAATGCATTGATGTGGCTTGGTCCACAGATGTGCTGCTGTCACAAGAAAGCCAAGGTGTGGCTGACTCCCACTTTCCTAAGTGCATCCCTGGGGTGCTCATTTGTGCTTGATGCAATCCATGGTCTTTTCCATAAATGCCCTCCGCGTTCAGATCCTAGTCCTCAAGACGGGAGGACCAAGTTCAAGATGGCTGTCCAGGCACGGATCGGTCTGCTTGGCAGGGTAATGTTTTGGAACAAATTGTGCAGATTTAATCATGCAAAAATGTTATTGTATTGGAGAGGTCAGGATGCGCAACATGCTTGGCTGATTCAGCAACTGGATTTTATTACCACTGACTCTGATGGGCAGAAAACAACCTCCTCTTATATTTATATAGTCAGCTCCTACCAGCAGAATAGACAGGAAGAGAAGGCAGAGCAGGAGGGAAAACACCAAATGAATTGAATTAGATCATCATATAAAAACTGCAGAGGTCTTACCACTTTTCAGAAAAATTCACTGTTTTCAAGGATTTAGTGATTTTTTTTTTCTTTACACAATGATTTGAAATTTAAACCTGAGTAATTTCAATTCTGTAAAATTTGAAACTTTACCAGGTAAAGCTGGGTGTGGTGGCACACACTTACAACCCTAGTGGCTCGGGAAGCTGAGGCAGGAGGATCACAAGTTCAAAGTCAACCTCAGCAATTTAGTGATGCCCTAAGCAACTCAGCGAGACGCTGTCTCTAAATAAAATGCAAAAAAGGGCTGGGGATGTGGCTCAGTGGTTAAGTACCCCTGGGCTCAATACCCAGTACCAAAAGAAAAATACTATTAACCCTCAGAAAGCAAGTATATACAAATTAGCAAATCAGTGAGTTTGCATTTTGCTCAAGATCCACAAAAAAGAAAAACTTTCACTTCTAAGCAATGAAAAAGTTACTTAAAATACACAAGCAAACCCTCATATTTGCTGGCTTTGGTGGTGCACACCTGTAATCCCAGGGGCTGGAGGCGGGGTTGCTGAGGCAGTAGAATCATGAGTTCAAAGCCAGCCTCAGCATCTTACAGAGGCCCTAAGCAATTCAACAAGACTCTAAATAAAATATTTTTGAAAGAGCTGGGGATGTGGTGCAGTGGTTAAGCACCCCTGGGTTCAGTCCCTGGTATAAACGAAATAAAACGAAACAAAACAAAACAAAATACCTCTAATATTTGACTTCACTCTTCTAACTGTACAAATCGAAGCCACTGTTATCTACTATAATTTGAACACCAAGGTGTAATTTTTTAAACATCTGTAATGAGAGGTAATTCACACACTGCACAATTGATCCTTTTAAAGTGTACAATATAATGATTTTTGTTATATTCTTAGACCCATGCATCTATCCCCATAATCAACTTTAGAATACTTTCGAAACCCTCAAAAGAAACCCAGCACCCCTTGGTCACCAACTCCAATCACAGAATTCCCCTCCTTCCCTCTAAGCTCTAGGCAACCACCAAGCTACTTCCTCTGTGGGCTCGTCTATTCCAGACATTTCATATAAAAGGAATTGTACAGCATGTGATTTCTTTCTTTCATACAGAACATCAAGGTTCGTACATGTTGCAACATGTATCAATACTTCATTCTTTTATTGCTGAAGAACATTCAATTACATTGATATTACATGCTTTATTTATCCATTTATTGGTTGGTTGACATTTGGGTTGTTTCCACTTTGGGGCTATTGTCAATAATGCTTATGAATATTTGGGTACCTAAGGGTAATTTAAAATTGAAGTAATTCTGGCTTTAAAGCTCAGGATGCATCAAAGAAAAGTTAGTCTAAAGCAAACTCCTGCCAAGCAACTTTGCTTTATCAGTGACTGCAACTGCCATTCTTAAATCATGTTCTCCCATAGAAAACAGTATGGTCTAATTCAAAAATATTAAGAAAACTCTTTCTAAAATTGTTTTCGTCTTTAACAGATTCTAACACATACATACATATTCATTGCCTCTCTACTTTGGGAGAAGAAAAATAATTTTTCCTCTATCATTTATCAGTTCTTACTTGGTACTAATCCCTACCAAAAAAAAAAATTAACAACAGAAAAACCAACAGAATTTAATTAACATGTATATCTCATGTATACATGATACCCAGATAAAGTTAGTAATTCTCAGGAGTAAATCTCTTAGATGTGTGTCTTTGTCTATTGTATGCTGCTCTAACAGAATGGCATGGACTGGGAAATTCACAATGAACAGAAATTTATTTGTCCCACAGTTGTGAAGGCTGGGAAATTCAAGATCAAAGGATCACATCCAATGAGGGTTTTCTTCATGCCTCATAACCTGGAAGAAGGTGTCGGGGAGAGGGCAAGATGGGACCTCAGCTGGCTTCTGTAATCACCCTGCTCTCGTGATGAGTTTGCTCCCTCAATAATGACATTGGTCCATTCATGGGGAAATGCCACCGTAACCTCCAAGCCTCACCTCTTGACACTGGGGCACTGGGGATTAAGTCCTTAATTTATGAACTCTGGAGGTTCTATCTATACCACAGCCAGGGGCTGAAAGACCTCATCTGCTGAAACAAGAAGGGTGCCCGGAAGTTCAGTTTTGACAAGATGGCCAGACAGGCGTAAAGCCTGCTGCAGATTTAAGTCAGGGCCTTCACCATGGACAAGAATTCCTGGTGTTTTAAAGTCAGCCTTCCTGCTGTGGAGAGGGAGAGATGACCTTATAAATGGAGATGTCCCCTTAGAAAGGGTAACTTCTACCCTTGCTGAAAGGGCTTCTCCTGTGTCTGCTGCTTCTCACAAACAGCTCAAAAGCATCCTTATGTCAAAGAGGCATATTTTGAGGTGATATGTCCTGGTCTCCTACAATCATATTTTGGGGTGGTGTGTCCTAAACCTATTAGGACTAGGTAAAAAAAAAAATTGAAATATTAAACTATTACCCCCTTGTTCATCTATTTGTTTGTTGTTTGGGCACCTCTTGGTCTTCCCCTCCATCCCATCCCCCACTCAGTCATTCATTGCTCAAGGAATGGTGACTTAGGACAGCAGAGAACAAAGTGACTGGTTTGGGGCCTTTGCGCCTCAGAAGCTGGGCAATACATGTGAACACGGTGATGAATTAAATCAAAGCTTCCTGTCCCTCCTCCAATAACTATTAAGTTCGTCTAGAATTGAGAAAGAGAAGGTATAGGAGGAAAAGTGAGCCCAGGAGGGGAACCTAACAGAACCCCGTGTTAGTCATCTCTCCATCATTATAACAAATAGTTGAGATAATCAGCTTATACATAGGAAATATCATTCTGAGCCCACGCAGTGGCACATGCCTGTAATCCCAGCTGCTTGGGAGGCTGAGGCAGGAGGATCATGAGTTCAAAGCCAGCCTCAGCAAAAGCCAGGTGCTAAGCAACTCAGTGACACCCTGTCTCTAAATAAAATACAAAACAGGACTGGGGATGTGGCTCAGTGGTCCAGTTCCCCTGAGTTCAATCCCTGGTATCCCCCAACCCACAGAAAAAGAAAAGAAACGTAAGACCCAACCCCTAGAAAAGATAGGAAACTCCAACTGACCAAATTTAAGTTTCTGCTACTCAAAGAATAGGAGCAACTTTCTGGAAGAAAAATGAAAGCACGTTCTGAGGTTAATGGCCTGAGATGGGATTTTTTAAGAGTATTGCCACAATCCCAGGGAATGTGACTCCATTGCTGTCAAAGTTCTGACCTCTCGGATCGTAAAATGTCTGCCCTTTTCTAGAAAGGGGCTAACTCCTCTCATTTGAACTCCAAAACATTGCTTACCTTCCTGTCTTTGAGTCTGACCTGACTCACCCCTCACTATTTTATTAGGTCTTCTGCACTTGAAATCGTTTAGAACCAATAATCTTTAAAAGGCTTTAAGCTCCATGAGGGAAGAGAATGTGTATATTTTATTCACCTGACACTTAGCCAAATGCCTGATAAATGGTTATCAATAAATGGTTATCAACTTTACAAGTGCATAACATACAAGAGCATAACACCAAAACTACACTGAGATTCCATCTCACTCCAGTCAGAATAGCAATTAGCAAGAATGCAAATAGTAAGTGTTGGCAAGGATGTGGGGAAAAGGTACACTCATAAATTGCTGGTGGGACTGCAAATTAGTACAACCACTCTGGAAAGCAGGATGGAAATCTCTTAAATAGCAAGGTTGGAACCACCATATAACCCAGCAAATGGATCAGTATATATCTCCTAATTATATATCCAAAAGATCTAAAATCAGCCTACTATAGGGATACAACCACATCAATATTTATAGCAGTACAATTCACAATAGCCAAGCTATGGAACCAACTTAGGTCCCCATCAACAGATGAATGGATTAAGAAAATGTGGTATGTACATACAATAGAATATTACTCAGCCATGAAGAAGAATGAAACTATGACATTTGCTGATAAACAGATGGGACTGGAGATCATCAGGCTAAGTGAAATGAGCCAGACTCAGAAAGTCAGAGGGCAAGTGTTTTTCTGATGTGGAGTATGATTTATCAAAATACATAAATGCATTCGGTCATGTATAACTAATTAGAACAAATTTTTAAAATTTAAAAAAAGGGGGAAAGAGAAAATAAAAAAGGTGGGATATGAGTCCATCAAAATAGAAGCAAGATCAGTGGAATAGAGGAAGGGGGAGGGAGGAGGGACATGACAAGGACAATGGAATGAATCTGACCTACGTTTCCTATGTACATATATGAACATACCACAGCGAATCTCACCATTATATATATCCACAAAGCACTAATTAAAATAAAAAGAAAACTAAAAGTAAATAGCAGAAAAACCAGTGGAGTGGAGGGAAGGGAATGGGGAAGAGAGTAGGGCATGTGCTGGGGACTGAATTAGAGCAAATTATATTTCATGCTTTTAAAATTATGTCGGAATGAATTGTAATATTATGTATAGCTAAAGAGAATTTTTAAAAAAGGAAAAAAAAGGTATACATGTAGAAGGATGTCCATTGAAGCACTATTGGCAATAGCAAAAACTACATTCAAACTAAATGTCCATCACTGGACAAAGAGTTAAATAAAATGGAAGACCTCTGTAGTATGGAACAATATGCTTGCACAAATCAATCAGGTAAAGAAAACAATCTTACAAAGTTCAGTCAGATATTTTCCTGAATTATGTTAATACCTTCACTCTCTGCATCACATACATAACGATAGTCACCCACTATCCTTTGAAAGACTCAGGTTCCAAATTTGGAGTTCTTGATACTCCAGTGAATTCTCAGAAGGGCACCCAAGATTTAGGAAGATGGTAGGCATTCATCAGGATATCCACCAAAATTACACCACCATTCTGACATTTATTTAGTGCTACCAGCCAAGCACCTACTATCATGCAAACGCTCAACAAGTTATCTCATTTTGAATCTGTGTAATCACCTGAGAAGTAGGGATTTTTATACCAACTTTATGGAATCAGTTCAGGGAGCATGTGAGATCGTCCATTAGATAACCTTTAATGATCCTGCCTCCCAGGAGTCACACCTTTGTGTAATCCTCTACCCTGGGCTTGGCTGGGACCCGTCAGTTGCCTCAAACAGAATATATCAAGTGGGATGAGATGTCACCCCCATGACTACTTCTCCTAACATAAGGAGTCCATTTCAGCGGAGTAGAGCCAGAAACTCTCCTGGAAGGTCTGCTGAGGTAAGCAGCCATACTGCAAAAGCTCAAGTAGCAAGGAACCATGGGAAGATGCTAGCCTGAGGCGGCTGACAGTCAACAAAGTTGGGGGACTTCAGACATGCATTCCGTCACACAGTCTCAAGAATACTGAAGCCTAGCAACAATCCCAGGGCATTTGGAATTAGTCTCTTCCTCAGTAATGCTTTCAGAGGAAAAGCAGCCTGGCCCCAAACCTTGATTGCAGCCTTGTAAGACCCTGAACAGAGGACCAGTCAAGCTGGGCTTGGGCTCCTGACCATGGAAATTGTGAGATAATAAACATGCACGGTTAAGCCACTAAGTGTGTGCTAATTTTGTTATGCAGCAATGGAAGAAAATGCAAGGATGTTAAGTTTCTAACCCAAGATCCCACAGAATTTATGGAACTGGATATCCAGCTCAAGTCTCTTAACCCCAAAGCCCATATTTTCAAGGACACGACCTGTGCTCCTGCTCTCGGATGGTACTTTTAAGATTGTTTTAGGTCCCAGTTTGTACCCTAATATATAAATCAGCTGAGTTTCCACTAATATTCCTACCAGGGGATCTTCCCTGACCTGGATCACCTAGCAGATCATGTAGCAGTTTCATGTATACTGAGCTGCCTGACAGGCAATGATAATGTGGCTTCCTCTTGGGCCCTGTTCTCCCATCAGCCCATTAATCAGAATGGACAATCACCTGGTCTTGAACTCCTAGAACTCTCAAGAATATCAATTTAAAAGAAACACTTTATGGCATTTAGATATTGTGCTGTGCAATTCTATTATTCTCTTGTGAAGGCATTTATAAACTACATGGATCAACTGATAACACTAAAGGCAGAATGTGTTGTAAGAGATGGATGAAAATCTCTCTCTTATATTAGAGAGATGTAAAACTCTAGTAGCTCACCCATCCAACATCACATCGATAACCAGAATTTTAAAATCTCTTCTTTTGCAATAAGCAGTCATGAAAATATTTTTATTTCAATATATCCTCCTATAAAGGTAGATTGAAAAATCAATAAGTAGGAATGCAAAAAAAGGGGGAAAATAAATATATATGCTGTATTTTATCATTACTCATCACAGTTAAAAGCAGTTAAGGAAACAAATGTTAAAAGTAATGATATTACGCAAGCACCTATTTATGGCTCATTTGTTTACATACTCACTGGTTAATTCTACTCACATCTGTCATGCCTACCAAGTTTAGAAGCTTGCTATGGACCTGGGAGGAATGAATATAAAAGCAACAGAGATATTGCCTCTGATCTTTTGGGGCTAATTCAAACCCACAGAGCCAGCGAAACACCTATCCATGCTTGCGCATGTTTTATCAGTACTTCTGGGCATAGAGAAACGCCATGAAGGGTGGACATCACGATGTACCCACGATTACGGTCCACTTCCGGGTGCAAGATTATGTGCAATTTGAAAAAAATTTGTGTTTCTTAAAGAGAAACAGCCCCCAAATAAAAATAATCATGAGTAGTATTAAGATTTGGGGGCTCAGATGATACCCCAAAGTATGGTGTTTGTCATAACAGGAACTTTGTTGAAGGAGGCTGGAAAGGCCTCAGAAATGAAGTTCTCACTGACCCTTCCCTGCCCTCCTTTCTCCATCCCTCTTTCTCCCTTGGTAAAGCAGGTCACAGCAAGGAAGCAGGTCTTCTTCCCCGAGGGGGCGGCATGCAAACTAGAACTCTGCTTCCTGCAAAGGAGCTATGAGACCTAAAGAGGCCAGCCTCTGACCTACCTTTCCTGAAAGCTGACCACAAGACCCTCATTCTAGAAGAGGCTGCCAAATGGAGAAAGGACGCTGCCTGGAGAGGACATGAATCTGAACTGGCCTTGCTGAGTTCATCCCAGTGCCTTGCCATCAGATCGGACCCTTTTGCCTGATCACATCTACACAGCTGTCCACTCTTCATCAGTTGTGAGCATAAAAAAATAGTTTTCCTTGGATCTTTGGGTCTTTTTTCTGCAGACCTCCTGTGTCACATAAAACTTCGTAAAAATAAATGTCACACTTTTTTCTTGCTAACCTGTCTTTTGTACAGAAAATTTGGCTCTAGGCCTTGACTTCTTCAAGATCTCCTAAACCATTAGGCCAAATAGATACTTATAGTCCATGTTCTTTAAAAAATTTTCTTGACTTCTTGAACTTGAGCAACATCTGCAGTAACACCCTTTGTCTTTTCCCTTTAGTGGACATTTAGGCTCACTGCGTTGTTTTTGCTTTGACTGAGACTTTAAAGATTTTATAGCAGCGCATGTCCTGAAACATCTGGTTGTAACAGGCACCTTTGAATGGGTTTGTGTGAGGCGAGCCCCAGGGATGCTGGAGGGAGTGGCAGAGGGGATTGGGAGATGTAGGGAGTGCCTGGCAGTGGAACTCAGCCTAACTTAGGGAACATGCTTTCCCCATTAGGGACTGGGTTAGAAGCAGCAATGTCACGAGTGAAGGAGAACAAAAATAAAATGCACACGAGTTTTCTTTTCTTCAATCTTTCACTGCATGGAGAAGCTGGGAGGACTGTTTGTCATGCAGTTTCATAGCTGCGTGCTCCCAAGGGGCACTGAAGACTTGACCTGGGGCTCGGCCATGCACCACGGGGGCTCGACAGGCTGGGAAATAATGCGACAATGGAGTGAAGGAACAAATGCGGTGGAAACCTTTCCTCTGGATGAGACATCTCAATCGCTCCTATTGGTTTCATCCTTTCTACTTTTGCCCTCTATAGTATATTCTCCACACAGGAGCCAGATTTTTTTTTTTTAAAGAATAAATCAGGAAAAAAAAAAAAAAGAATAAATCAGGTTCTAAAATTAAATCATGGAGATGATTGTACAATATACTAAAAATCACTGAGTAGCATACTTCAAATGGGTAAATTCGGGGCATGTAAATCCTCTTTTGATAAGGCTGCTAAAAAGTGAAAATGTCATTCCCATACTTAAAATTCTCCACTGGTTCCTCCCATTTCACTTAGAATGCATCAGACTACTTATTGTGACCAGCAGAATCCTGCCTTTCCTGTGGACTCTGCCTATCTCTCCAATCTCATCTCCCACCAGGCTATCACTTACCTCCCACTATCTCCTGAATCTGCCTACCTTGATCCTGCCTTAAGGTTTGGCATTGCTCTTAGCTCTGCCCTAAATAATCTTCTCCATAATATTCGAATGATGGCTCTTTATTATTCGGTTCTCAGCTCAAAGGTCATTGCTATGGTTTGGATATGACTTAAGTATGTTCTCCAAGGTTCACATGTTGGAAGCTAGGCCCTCAATGTGGCGATGTTGGGAAGCAGACCCTTTAAGAGGCAGGGCTTCATGGAAGGTTCTCAGGTCGGTTGGAAGTGTGCTCCTAAAAGGCAGGTGGGACTCTCCTCTCTCTCTGACCTCCTGTTTGGCAACATGATCTCTTCCTCTCACATGTGATCCCACCATTGCCCTCTGCCCCAGGAGATGCAGTCAAGAGGGGGCCCTTGTAGGAGCCTGCACCATACAAGATTTTCAATCTGCCACACTGTGAAATAAATCTCTTTCCTTCATAATTAGCCTGACTCAGATGTTTTGTTATATTATGGAAGAAGACTAATACAGTTGTCATCCTATTTGAATTCATGCTATTGTGAATTATTACCCTTCATCAATAAATTACTATCATATTGTATATACATATACGTATATATATATATATATATGTATATACTTATCTACATATACATTTCTCACTATTTGAAATTATAATATATAAGCTCTAAGGCTAGTGAATCTCATTGTTCATCCCTGGAGAGTAGTATCTCAGACACTGCAAAAATATTAAAATGTTGCCTGCCTGGTTCCTGTGTATTCCATAAAGTTCATCAGAAAAAATATCAATGTTTACCTTAGTGTAGCTTTACAAAACAAAAAGGTTAAAAAAAAATTGGTTTTGGATTTTTTTTTTTTTTTGCAGGGGGACACAGCAACATTAGCAAGCTTCTATCTGTGAACTGCCAGCTTCCAAAATTACAGGATTGAAGTAATGTTAATGAATGACAGTGCCACTAAACTTTTAATCATACCCACTTTGAGTGGTTAGGTGAGGAGTGACGGCTACTCTTCCAGTCCAGAATTACTAAATGGCATTTGCAGACTTAAAAGTAATTGGATACCTACAAAACAAGATCTGAGTCATAAAATGTTTCCTCATTCTTTCCTTTTCTATTTAGAACTCTTAGAAAACCAAGGTGGTATTTGTAAAGTATATAATCAATCAAAAAAGTTTTCCTTTTAATAATTGCACTATTAGTAATTATAATTTCCAGAATGATATAGCTTAATGAGAATCACACGTGCTGAACTACTTCTAACACCAGACATGCGCATACACTCTGCTGCCTCCTAGTGCTTCCACATGCCTTGGCTCATTTGACCTTTGCAACAGTCTATGGGAAAGCCAGAACAGGTACTTTTTTAAAGACTTTCTTGAGGAGGAAGCAGAAGTTCAGAGTTGAAGCCAGTTGCCCAAGGTCCTACTGCCAGTAAAGAGGGATTCTAGCCAAGTGTTTTTCTGACAAATCACTTGCACTTTCTTCTTAAAGCCTTATTTGGGAAACCACAGCAGTTTACAGATTAAGCAATCACACATGACAGCAACCTCAAGCGTGGGGACTAGCAGTAAGACACTGTATTCAATCAGAAACTGTTTAACCTCACTTTAACAATCTATTTATTCCTGAAAAGTCATCACTTTGGTCCTGGGTTGGTCACATTATACCCCTACTCAATTTAACATGTGTTCATTGTAATGATATTGACTTATGGAAACATCACCAGGGCTCAATCTTTGATATTTGGAAGGTTTGTGCTCTGTTTATAAACAGCCTTAAATGCCATAGGTTTAACTTTTAAAGCTTTTCAGAAGGAAATTAGTATTTTAATAAGTAACAGCTCATGTCAGGAAATATGTTTAGCATTAATTAAATTAGCATTAAAGAAATCCTTGCTTCCTTCCAAAGGAAAAGTCTAAAAAGAACTCTCAGTGGGAAGGTTAAGCTTTACTCTCTACACGGAAACTAGTATTATTAGCTGACACCCTTGTCTAGTCAACAGAGCGGCTAATGTTGATTTGTCCCCGTCCTTATAATGCACTAATTTGTCAGAAATCTTTGATAAATTTATGAAAAGAATTTCTAAGGAGTTCTCTTCCCACCAACACCCACATAGCTTCCCCCAAGCAATTCCAAAAATTAGATTCTTGCATAAGTAGCTAAGCATTTAATCTTTAGAAACACCTCTTAGCCTGCTATTCCAGCTAACAAGATTAACTAACGAGCTTTGATGTGAATACTTCAGTGGCAACCTGTAACTATTTGTTCCTTGAGAGAGAACTGTTGGTTACTCCGTATGAGAAAAATCCTCAAAAGGTTTATTCAGTATTCATATTTTGTTACTATTCTTAACAATCGTTGTCATTGAAAAATCAAACAATAACCTAATTTTTTTGGCATATGCTTCTTTTCCAGTTACTATCCCAGTACCACTCTACCTCCTTCCCCTAAAAGAGAACTACTTTATTTTCCATGAATGAACATGTTTCAGTTGCTTACCATCTATAATACCCTGTTTATTCTTTACCTATTAAACTGCATAGCTGCTATGGGTCATTACTTCAATAACTGATTTTCATAACTCAAATCTGAAGGGCTCCTAGATCTCATACTGCCCTCTCAATCAAAGATGTAATGATACTCTATAGTTTTTAGGCTAAACATTAGCTACTAATTGTTTTAAAGTCTGAAATTATGTCTCACAAAAACACAACTTGCTACTTCACCAGAATGACTTAGTCTGAACTAAGTCATCTCCTGGCTCAGATTTGTGTGCTACATACATAGATAGAGATACACAGAGATAAATAAATCTCTTCAAAAATCCATGAGACAGAGAAGATACACTAAAATTCCCATACTCTATGATCATAAAGTATTAATCACACATAGCAAATGTGAGTTCAATAAGTTAACAAGGACAACATTCTCCCAGAGTGGCTTGATTAAACATTTTGGCTAACAAACTTTGGTTTGGGCACCACCTAATGGCAGGAAATGTTTTGTTTCCAGGGTCTTGCTAATTATTGTGTTTTAGCTTATACTGACTTGGAAGACTTTTTTTTTTTTTTTTAAGTGTTCAGTTCACTTAAAAAGATTAAGCCCTTTTCATGCTTACTTTAGGATAAAAAAAAAAAGCTGTCTTCTACAGTGAGAAGATGTACCAATAAAACGAATACTCTAAAATATTCTATTCTATCCTTAAATATTTAAATTTAGTCTTGTAATTAAGAACACACTTTAATTAATCATTTTGTTAGTTACAAGCTCTTTCAAACTCTTCTGCACTGAATATCCTTACAATAACCTTTCACAAATAAAATAGTGCTTATTAGAATTAAGTGAATTAACATATTAAATCGCTATTAAAACCAACTCTGAATGCATAATAATATACACACCTTTAACACCACACACCCTTAATTTTTTAAGATGTCCTTGCCTAAACCCAGTATTTGTTTTGTGATTCAACAATGAGGTAAAATATCTTGGGGAATACAAAACAGATGACCAATGTTTTAAGAAAAGATATTTATTATTTATACCACTGAAATAGTCCCGTAAGAACAATATACACCATGTTTATTTAAAAGGATCAATTCCTTCCAAATACAAGAACTGTATAAAGCAATACTGTCAACACGAAACAGTGGTCACATTACATATCTGCAGGCTTAAGCATTGCAAATGATATATTTTTTAATCTTATGGCTAGATATTTTCACTGAAACACAGTGTTAGCACTTAGACAAGATAGAGCTGGAACAGAACAAAAACATTTTGTTCATGCTTTTTAGAGCTAATTGGTAATATATCCCATTTTAAAGTTTATTGCCTTAAACTGACAACGTTATGACAACGTTTTCAGGCAGAAGTGCTCCTACTTAGCCACAAAAAGAAACACTCTTGGTTCCTTAATTTTATTATTCAGTCTTATGTTTTCTAGTTCTCATACTAGGACATATCTGTATCACAACTGGTGTTCTCCAGTTTTACTTAAAGAACACTGACACACTTAGACCAAACTGAGATAGTTGGAATTTAGAGGTGTAACTAGTGGAGTATAGAAGAAAAATTTTGTCTCTGACAAAGGAATAAAAAATTCCTGGTAATTTTAATCATAACAAAGTAGGTTCTTATTTATTTTTTGGTCATTAAGGGAAAAGGCCTAGTTTCAAGGTGGGTCTGGCCTTAGATTTAGGCAATCAATAACACAATGAGACAAAAACACAAGACATAACCTGTTTCCAAAGTCACAAAATGACACTGTTAAGTAAGTTTTTCTCCACTTGTCTTTTTCTTTCTTTTTTCCTTTTTTTAGTGGAAAAATCTCAGTAATCAATGCTGGAGAAAATATTTTTCAAGAGTAACAGTATATTCATATGAGGGGAAAAAGAATTTTTTTAGCCTATTGCTATGATCTTCAAAAAATATAAAATTAAATTTACAAAAAACTGGAAGACCAAAGGATAAGCAGTCTGATATTTGCTTCAGTGTCCAGCACTATCATAATGATTTCTAGCATAAAAGCAAAAAGTTCATGGATCTCAAGTTATCTTCAATAACTGCCAGTATAGCTTGTAACTACTGTCCTTGCTTCTTTGAGAGATACCTGCAAGAAATAAACATTTCAAAGCTAAATTCATGGAAATAATCTAACTCTCCTCCCAAAGGAGTTTGACTTAATGACAAAACCTTTCAAAGTGAGTATTACCTGTTAATATTCAATAACAACAGTTGATTATATACATGTCAAGCACTGCTGGGAGCACATATATTAAGGTTAGTTCTCACGAGCGCTTCATGAGGAGTTTCTGATAGAATTTATTCCCATTTCAAAGGCACAGAGAATATAAGCAACTTGTCCAAATTCACATGGCGATAAAGTGCCAGATTCAAAAGAAGGCACATGGGTGCATTCATGAACTATCAATCCATGCTGCCTGCTTTCCATCATGAGAGTCAACATTAACTAGAGTACTGTAATTTCTAAATCACTCAAAGTCAATTTTAAGATCTTGTTTTTCTTGTATAAAGATAGTGGACCAAAGATGCTAAAAGGACTCTGATCAAGAATTTGTAAAAGACGAAAAGATGTTAATTTACTAAGAAAACAACTTTTTCTTATATTGTTTAATAGAAATCTACCAGTAAATTTAAAATTTTATATCTCTATTTCTCACATTTATGACCTACTATAGTGAACAGGAAGGGGGGGGTCTTGTGGGGAGGGGTCTTAAGATCCAGAAACCTGATGAGTTCAGATGCCCGTGCTCACTTTGTGCAGTGTGCTGACCTCCGTGACTCAGCTACATCATCTGCAATTTGAAGATGGGGATAAAAATGCCTGCTTAATCTTCCTGATAGGATCATGAGACTCTAATAGGACACTGTGTCAAAGTGATTTGAAAAGAACAAAGTGGAGTTTGAAAAGTCAAAACATAATTACATGAATTGTTTCTTTTGTTGCTATATGGTTGGAACCATGTCTCTAAAGATCAAATTTCAAAACAAAAATTATTTGTAGTACATAACAATCCTTTCCATTTCTCCAAAGTTTTCCCTTCCTCAAAATCTTGGTGTAATCTATATTAATCTTCTATGTAATCTCTATTAGATTTGTGTATGTATCTGTGCTTATAAAAAAGACTGGAAGACTATATACCCAGATGGTAACAGTGGTTATTTTGGAAAGGAAAATCATGAATAATTGTTTTCTCAGTGGAATAAAGTTTTCTAATTTTTTTGCTATACACAGATGTTATCTGAAATTTAAAACACAATTTAGGAAAAATTTTAATGAATCTTATCCTTACATTATTTTACAATATATGAACAGACATTAAATCCCCATGTGATTCATAGGCAAGCAGCCAATCTAATATCGCAAGATAATTTACAGGGAGTATAATGAATGTGTACCAGTCTCTCAAGTCCTTTCTACTAGAAATGCTAAAAAGCTTCTGAGATATGATTTTGTAAACAAGTTAAAGGTTAAAACTAAAGGGAAAAACACTTGCAGAGGGGATGTCACAGAATTGGAAAATATTTTCAGAATTCACCCATTTTAAATAAAAATTAAGAGTTATGCATATTCTGGAGTCACTAATTACTTTTTATTCATTAAAGAGAAAATGAGTAAACAATTAGCACTTACCTTTCCCAATATTTGTGATTTAGCTCCAAAAAGTCATCTAATTTTGCTATTTCCTTGAGGTATTGAGTTAATTTTAAAAGTTCTTTGTCCTTATCTCGATTTAGATGTGCTTTCATAAAAGGTCTTATCTATTAGGAAACAAACAAAACGTCAACTGTAGTAAGGGGGAAAAAAAAAAGCCTACACTGTTCTACCATTTAAATAGCCACTGGCGCTAAAATATCACAAAGAACATCAATACTGAAAATACTTCTATAATGACCTAAGTTTAATCAATTCAAAATCATGTATAATGTTTACAGTCCAAACCAAAAGCTCTTCCATGCATTTTATCTAACACCCCTTCAGTTTGAACCTGACGACACCAGTTTTCTTCACAGCATTTAGACCCAGACCCTGACATGGCTGCTCTACTTTGCAAACTACTTATACCTTTTCCCTTCCATCATTTTAGTTGATTCTTACTGCTTTCATTCAAAAAAAAATTAACCCAAATGCAAGCCTGATCCAAGTAAAGAGTGTGATAAGTTTTAACAATGGTGGGTTTTATTTCAATAATTTTTATGGAATTTTTATATAGCTGAGATAAATATCATACATGTATATCATCCATCTGTCATATTTTATAAGCATTTTTCATCATTAAATTTGCTATAAAAATAATTTTAACTACACAAATTTCCCATAAAAAGGACAGTAAGATTTTTTAAATATTTAAGGTTGATATATTTTATTATAAAAGTCATTCATTTAAAAAGCACTACTTCAAATAACAGAAGTCAGCACAGAGGTACAGGGATCACATCAAGTAAGGAATATCATACACCTTGACTTAGGTAATAAGTTTTATGGTTAATCTTTACAACAATTTGTTAACTATAAATTTTATGCTTTTTTGATGTGACTGCCCCAATAAAGTTTTGCTTTTCTTAAAGATATCAGTTCAAACATCTTTATACAACTCAAGAGAGCCTCTCAAATTTTTAAATTAATTTTAAATGAAATGTCTGGGTTTGCTTCAAAATATTAAGGAGACAGAAGACAAGGTATAGAGCAAACAAAATCTCCCATAAATTTATAAGTGATTTAAACTAGATGATTCATAAGTGGGAATTAATTATCTAGTACTATGTAGTTTTATTTAATTTGAATTTTTGTTGTGAAATGTCTCTTTGAATTAAAAACAAAACAAAAAAAATCACCCAGAAATTGGATATGTAGCTCAGTGGTTAGTGGTGGAACATTTGCCTAGCACACACGAAGCCCTTCAGTTCCATCCAGCACCAGAAAAAAAAAAAAAAAATCACAGACCTCTAAAGCATACAGGTTAAGGACTGACTAAATCCATACTTAGCAAAGTATTTATATATCCTTAATCTGACATGGAGAAAATTCAAATTTGTCACTAGTTATTAATTTTACATAGTAACACTGAAAAAATAGCTAACATTAATTTTTTTTTTTATTACTGTCACTTGAGAAGCAAGAACAATAACCCCAGAGGAGTTCACTACCATATGAAGGATAGGGAAGGTTTTAAATATTTGCCATATCGTTTTCTGCTTTCTCTAGAAAAATGCCTGACGTGGACAGAAACAAGAACATCTTCCCAGATGTTCTACTTGCATCAGAAGAGTCTGGTGTCAGAGATGGCTACAGCTGTGAGTGGGGCTCCCTCGCCACCCTGAGGGAGCCAGGAAGGGCTGTCAGAATGCGTGCCCAGAAGCAAGTTTTCGTAGGGGGTCCAGATGATGCTCCAGCATTCTCTGCATAAGTCCTGGGGCCAGGAGTAAATAGAGCCATGACATGATGACACAAGTGAAATAAATGACTATGCACAATCCTGAGTAATATGGGAATGTAACTCCTAAAGAATGTGAAGACAAGCAGACCTGGAAAGTCAAGGGCCAAATGTATTCTCTCATAAGCAGAAACTAGATCAAAATAAGGAAAAAGAAAAAAGAAAAAGAGACGAGGGAAGAATTCCATGAAATCAGAAGTGAGATCAGTAAAGCAGAGGAAGAGGACTGAGGGGCAGAGGAGTGACGGGAAAAGGGAAGAATAGTGGAATGAATCTAACCACTTTCCTACGTACATATACCACAGTGAATGTCACCTTTAGGTGTATCCATAATACACTAATTTTTTTTAAAAACTCTAAAAATAAATAGAAGAATGATCAGTAAAGGGAACAGGTGAGGAATAAAGGAAGGGAAAGGGAAAGTGCTGGGGACTGAACTGCAGCAAATTATATTCCATGTTTGTATAATTAACCCATATATATACACACACACACACACACTATATATACTATATATAACAATAATAAATACAAAAAAACTTTTTAAAGAAAGTAAAGCCAACATGTGAACTTTCAAACTACTAATATGCAAGACACCAACAAAGTGAGACAAAGTTTAAACAGCAGGAAGGAATTTAGAAATGAAAGTCAAAATACAGGGTCAATGGCTAGTAAATAAGATTTTTAACCCAAGGCCCTGCTACTTTTACTTTCCAAACGTTTGATCTTAAGCACTATTAAACAAAAAAACTAAGTATCCAAATAATTGTTTCAGACAAATTAAAGGCAAAAAAAAAAAAAAAAAAAAAAAACTATTATTCACCTAACTGATCACTTTTTCTAGCATAAAATCATGGCACACTGTACCATTTTTCAAAACTGATCTAGTGCTCACTGGTATAATGGGCAATATACATGATTGATCTTGTCTCCTATCAAAGAAAGGTTTTAAGGAACTTAAGATTGTTTAGTTGATTTTTTTTTTTTTTTTTTTTGCCAGGGGTGAGGTGTACAGGTGATTTATGCCAGGGACACTCTACCACTCAGCCACATCCGCAGCCCTTTTTTATTTTTTTAGGTTCTGAGATAGGGTCTCACTAAGTTGCTTAAGAACACTTTGAACTTGTGATCTTCTTGCTTCAGCCTCCCAAGTTGCTAAGACTACAGGCATGTACCATGGCACCCAGCAGTTGAACACTCTCATATCATCATTTCCTTACACTGGTAACAAAGTTTTCAGAATATCTTTTGCTTTACCCATGACTGACATTCAGTACTCAGCTCAATATTATGTTCATATTCACAATGCCTGCTATATGTTTCAAACTTCAAGACTGATGAGTTTATGTTACTAGAAGTTGACTATTTAAATCAGACTTATTTTTAAGATTGTGGGGCTGGGGAAATAGCTCAGTTGGTAGAGTGCTTGCCTTGCAAGCAACAAGGCCCTGGGTTTGATCCCCAGCACAGCAAAAAAAAAAAAAAAAAAAAAAAAAAAAAGATTGTGAAATTTTTTCTGAGGTTTCCACCAATTGCATTATAAAACCACAATAACAAAACAGAATACTTAAGAATATTTCTCAATTTCAGAATGTCTTCTAAGCCAATAAGAACAGAGCATTAATAATTGCCTCAAAGGAAACATGCCAGAGATCACCTGCACATCTTAAAAATACTTCCTGAAATTTTTGTACTGAGGTTTTTACCACTGGGCTGCACCTTTTGTCCTTTTTATTCTTTAGTTTGATACAGGGTCTTGCTAAGTTACTGAGGTTGGCCACAAACTTGGGATCTCATGCCTTAGTCTCCAGAGTCACTGGAATTACAGGTGTGTGCCACCAAGCCCAGCTCCAAATTAGAGTTTTTGAGGGTGGAGACATATATTTTTAGGAATTGCTTCAGTGAATCTGGGTTACCCAGGTTTTCAAAAATGCTACTATAAAATAACATGAAGAATTAGAAATGAATACCATCATCTCTCCCTCCATCAAGAGATGAGTAAGGTCCAAATGTTGGTTGGGGAAAAAAAAAGGTTTCTTCTAAACACACAAGAAATTATCATATTTTTTTAAAAAGGCCAAACGTCTGTCCTCAAAATTTTGTAAGCCTCACAAACTCACCTCCTTTCAAGAACAGGTAAAAGCCATTCATTTCATAGAAAATAAGGAAATCAAATAGTTTATATGTATATTTTAGTTGTCAACAGATTTCTTATTTACTTATATGTGGTGCTGGGTATCAAACCCAGGGCCTCACACATGCATGGCAAGTGTTCTACCACTGAGCCACAAGCCCAGCCCCCAGCAATCAAATATCTTGCAAAACTCAAATATACATTTCTGTACCCTCTACCTAGAAAAGTACTTCTCCCATAGCTTCGAACAGTAATCATTTTCCTTAGAGTAATATAAACACTCTCCTTCCAAGTCAACAACTTTATATTTGTGACAATTCAGGACCTAGATTAGCATTTTATCCCTTAAACTATACTCATTGTACACTAACGACCTAATTAACAGTTTGTAAGGAAGGCCTCAAAAAGGTATTTTCTGCAAGTTTTTATTTCTTAATTTTTAAAACTATCAAGAATCCAACTGGTAGAAAAGTATAGACTGAGAATAAAAAATAACTCAGTGCTTGGATATCTACTTCAAAATGGAGACTCCATTAACACACTACAGAGACAGCTTTTCCACTTTCATACTGAACCAACACATAAGCAACCATGGACACCAGAAATGTTTTACTTTCAAATTTCTCTCTTATGAATTTTTTACTTCTACCAGATTTTATACTGTACCAGATTTCATATAACTTAAGATTATCACTGACCCAGGAACCAAGTCACTTAGATGCTAGTTCAAATTCTGTCTAACCAGTTACATATAAGACACTGGGTAAACTGCACTTTTTCAGATCTCTAAAATTAAAAAAGTAGACGAGATGACTATGGTTCCTTTTAGCTCTGACATTCAAAATTTTAAGACTTGTATTTAACATATGTGTTCTGAAAACCTTTTTAAGTTTAAAAAGGGGGAAAAACAAAATCTCTAGTGCCAGCTACCTAGCACATTAGAAAGTCCAAGATTTGTATCCCTAATAAAATGCTAAAAGTCAACATTAGTAAGCTCATGTTGCTACCACAGCGTTAAATAAAAATAAAACCCTGAGATGAGTTGGCTATCCAAGGAGGTATCAATGCAAAAGAATGTTTACTTCCCTATGAACTTTTCTTGCCTGTGATCACAGAATATAGTATGGTTATGTGTCACTTAACAATAGGGATCTATCTGAGAAATGTGCCTTACACAATTCCACCACTGTGTGAACTTCAGAGTATACTACACATCCTAGACATTCCAGACCCTACACATAGGCCCTGTAATATAATGTGCTGCTCCTAAGGCCATGAACCTGTATGGCATGTTACTACACTGGATACTGTGGGCAACTGTAACACAGTGGTAAGCATATGTGTATCTAAACATAAAGTACAATAAATACACTAGACAGTAGGAATTTTTCAGCTCCATCAAAATCTTAAGGGATTATCTGCATACACCTGGTGCATCACTGACTCAAAAAGCATTAAGCTGTGTGTGACTACACTCCCCAAAATTTATGAAATTCCACAGTGCTTAAAATTTTGCCACACAGTCAAGATTACATACATACAGCAAGTAAAATTGTCTTACCTTTAGTCCATTTTGTGGGTTCATTAGAAAATTTCTTCCTATATCATCAAACATAATGGTGTTCTTTTTGCTGTAAAACTCGGAAAACTTTCCCCATATAACACCAAGAGGCTTTACCTTAGAATAAAAGTTTAGATTTAACTCAAATTTTATCAAAACTTCATTCTTTTCTTGAAGCGGCACTATTGCAAATGCCCTGCAGAACAAGGCTAGAGTTCCTTTCTTCCTATCAGATGGTGATGGCTTACTCTGTGAGCTGATGAAAGGGCCACACACTTCAAACACTACCTAACAAGTTCAAATTTCTGAAAGTTTCATTCTTATCTAATTGAACAAAACACATTATACAACTTTATGTAATTTCAACATAAACACTGTGGGTGAAAGAAAGAGTAGTTTGTTTTAAAAGGATGGAAAATAATTCCTTAGATGTCTAAGCATTCACATACTTCCTGAGTTGACACAAGTCCTCACAGAGCTTGAGAGTCATGCAGGGTCTTTTCAAAACTAGAGTCACCTTAGTGAGAAAAAATGTACCTGGCTCTTTTAATGGATAATTTAAATATTTTATTGTAAAAATAAAACAAAAACTGATTTTGCTTTCATTTGGTAACACAGGTGCACAATTTCTAGTGCATGTGACTGCTTAATTTCAAAAGCACCTTAATTTCTAAATTCTCACTCTTCAGATTTCTTAAATCATGTTTTCAAAAGGATAATTCATTGTATTGTCATATCTCTTGGTACTTCCATAAAGTCTCTATAAGATCACACAAGGAATAATAGTGCTTGCCTGTGAAAAAAATAAATGGCTAGGGGGTTCAGATGGGAAGAACACTTAAAGACGTAATTTTATGCTTGAATCATGTGAATGTATTACCCACTCAGAAAAAATTCTAAAGACAAATTATTTTTTAAAAATTACTTTTTGCTAAAGTCAGGAATTTCATTTATGCTAATATGAGATTAAATGTTATGATGACAAAAGGTGTCACCTAAAATGTTTTCTTCTTTATTCACCTGATATTTTTTCACTACTGAAACAACACTACCAAATGCTTGAAAACAAATATGTAGGAACTGAGGGCTGGGGTTGTGGCTCAGTGGTAGAGCACTTGCCTAGCATGTGTGGGGCACTGGGTTCGATTCTCAGCACCACATATAAATAAATGAATAAAATAAAGGTCATCAACAACTTAAAAAAAAAAAAAAGCAACCCTGATCCATGGAGGTATGTCCCCATTTAAAAAAAAAAAAATATATATATATATGTATATATATATATATATATATGAATATATATATGAACTGAAACGATAAGCCAGATTCTTGGCTTACTTTTAGCTGACAAAAGTCTCAAGAAATGTGACAAGAGGTCAATTTATATGACACCTAGGGTTGGAAATCCCACATCCTTTTTTAAAGAGGCTGTCATTTGGCAACTAGCCCACAAAAATAATAGGGATTAGGGAGAATTTAGGACACTAGGAAAGCTTAGGTGAGACAGTAATAAAATGGTTCCACAGGTATTCTTTGTTCTCAATTAGAAACGTAATAATGCTGATCACAGAAAAATGAGAGAAAAATAGAGAAAAGCACAAAGGAAAAATCACATATAAATCTGGTCAATATTGAAGACAGTAACTAAATATTCTGACTTAATTTATCTCTAGGCTTCTGTATCAACAGCAGATATGAAACCCAGATCCTTTGTTAAAAACTAGATAAAGGTTAAGGTCCATTTTCTAGCAGATTGTAAACACTGCACACTAGAAACTTCTACTTTAATGCATCATAAAATTTTTAAATCATTAAATACCCTTGGTTTTTGGTCAGCTTTTTTGCTGCTGTGACTTAAGACCCTAACCACAACAATTGCAGAGGTGGAAACGTTTATTTGAGGGCTCACAGTTTCGGAGGTCTTAGTCTACAGAAGGCAGGCTCCATTCCATGGGGCTCCAGGTGAGGCTGAACATTATGGAGGAAGAGTGTGACAGAGGGAAGCAGCTCACATGATGATCAGAAAGCAGAAAGACTCCACTCTCCAGATAAAAAATACATCCATGCCCCCAATGAGCCAGCTACACCCCACGTGCCTCCAATTACACTCAGTTAATCCCATCAGGGACCAATTCACTGATTAAGGATGTAGCTTGATCACTTCTCCTACAAACCTTCTTCAATTGTCTCACACATGAACTTTTGGAGGACAACACATCAAAACCATAACAATCCTACTATGCCAAATGACCAGTTGCACGCCATTATACAGATAACAACTTATATGTCTAATTTCTTATGGCTGCTTATTGAGGATTATTTTTATTTAATTTTTCACTATTAAAAACCCTGCTATTTTAATATTTCCCAAACTTCTTTTAAACATTTGGATTTTGGAAATGTATTATTTTACTTTAGTACTTTTTCTCCTGAGGTGAGTATCTCTTTTACTAAAAAAATTCCCATGCACTTAAACCATTCCATTTATGACTTTAACAATTTAAATACTATCTCACCTTAAGCTTTCCTACTGTTCTAAGTTCTCCCCAATTCCTACCAGCTTGTGTGCTTTCAAAAGGCCTGGACTATATATCACTCGTATCTTTATTCCCAAGGCCTGTTACTGGGCTTTGTAGATAGCTGGTACTCAATACTATGTTTACTTAAATAAACACAGTGAACACCACTTATCTTTCAGCCCAGCCTTTTTCCTGCTGGCACCTGTTGGTTTTCTCTAGGGCTACATATACTTCAAATCCAAAGTAAACATATATATCATGATGCACCTGTTATTAGTACCAGTTTCATATAAGGCAGGGTTTATGTTTTGGTTTGTTTCTAACATCTTCCTTGATGGTATTCAGTATTCTCTTACTTACTTCGTCGGGTAATGCTGCTGACACCATCACACATAATTATCTTTAACCACAATTCCTTTAGTGACAGTTGTGCTTCAAGATCCTTAGCTGTAGTGCTAAAATTAAAATGTTTTAACCTTAAATACATTCTCCTATGTTGAAATTCAACTGCCATTGTATCATCACTCAGATGAGTTTCTAAATTCATTCTGTGGTTTCCTCCATCAGTATAAACACAAAAAGCACACTAGGAAATAAACATGTCTTTAAATAGAAGTAAAATAAATAAGTTCTTACATCTATTAATCCTCTCCTTGGAGTATGCACCGTTATCATAGCAGCACTGTCCAACATGAAGGTAATCTTGTAATTTGCATTTGTGCTCACACCCAGTTCCTATAAACACAGATATTTGTTAAGTTAAAATATAATAAGGAGGAAAATTTCAGGGTTTCTGAATATTCCAGCTGCAATTTCCCATAATGCCAACTTTTTACACCACTGGCCACCACATCTGACTAAACTAGCAAGTATTTTACTTTCACTTAGCTAAGGCAACAAATAGTAGTCCAAAGAAAATTAACTAGGAGCAGATTACTGCTAAACTGACTATTTTAGAAGAGTATCACTGATTTAAGAGCAAAAGGAAAACAAAACATTAGTGTAAAATGGGTGAGAAAAACAAGGGGAAGCTTAGCTGTACTTTTTCTTGAAAATGATTCCAGCATTCAGTATAATCCACATTAACCAGGCTTTCAATACACTTCTACCCTGGCTACTGCAGAGCTTTTAACCACACAAATGCAGCTTCAAAACCATTCTGAATAGCTTGTTTCTAATACTTACTTTCATTTTAGCTTCAATCCACTTCATATTTGTTGCAGCTAAAACATGAGGAATAATACGATATGAAAAATTTTGAACTTCATTTTTTTACAAAAGTCTTCTGTATAAATAAGTCTTCTAAGCAAGATTAAAAGTTTAAAAGGCATCACAAATAACACTCCTTAGTACACTTATTATTATTTAGAAAGTATTTATAAAAAGCCAGGCATGGTGGTGCACTCTTACAGTTCTGGTGACTCGGAAGGCTGAGGCAGGATGATCACACTTTCAAGTCCAGCCTCAGTAACATAGTGAGACACAGTCTCAAAATAAAAATAAAAGGGATGGGGATGAAGTTTTGGGGTAAAGCACCCCAGGTCCAATCCCCAGTACCAAAAAAATAAAATAAAACAAACTTTTTTTAGTATGTCTTCAAGACAGAATGAGATTTAAACAACTTTTATTTATAAGATACTGGTAATCAATGCTCAAAAGAACTCTGACCCTAGAAAACTGATAAATCAAATTCAAAACTCTCTTTAAAAAACAGTCATGCCACCATGCTCTATCAATTCCAAAATTTGGGGTTCCTGAATGTCAATTTTCTTCCATGTTCCTAACTGCAGGTCATACAAAGGTATATATTTCATATATCAATATAAGCATATAAATGTTGTGTGTCAAAAGTTATGTTCAATACTAGCTAGATCCTGCATTTTGTCAGGCTCAGTAATTTTAACGTTCTTTTGAGTCCAGCACCTTGTAATAAAGAAACACATTCATAAAATGCATCTGTGTTATAGATCCATTCACTGTCAGATATTCACCAGTTTTGGGATCACTTACACTAAAATTCAATGCTTATCCTTATCTTTAGTTCAGATTATTGGACTAAACCATACAGCTATTACCAAGTAAAACATTTTAAAAGAGGAAAAAGTAGTTTTAAGTGTGTGTGTATGTGTTTGTTTTAAAGGCAAAAAAGAAACAATTCCCAAAGTAAAAATCTTCAGCATACACACATGAAAAAGCAAAAGAATCATCCTTTTACTTGGGAAAATGGTCAGCTGAAATAAAATTTTAGGCTGTTGGATCTCTGATGAAAATAGTCATAAGATAGGGAAACAATTTTTTTCACTTCAGTACCTATTTTGTGTCTGTAATTCCCAGTTGAAAACAAAGAGACTGGTAGCCAATAAAAATAGTTTCTCATTATTAAGTAACTACCATATATGTCAGACACAGTGCTACTTGCTGTACTGGTATTTCTGTTCTTGCAACTAATTTATAATACAGGTTTACCTATCTTCATTTCTTAGCTGAGGAAAGTAGGGCTCGGAGAGATTAAGTGACCTGTACAGCGTCACACAACAAGGACAAAACCAGAATTAAAACTCTAGTCTATTTCAGCTCCAAAGTAACATGTTCTTTTCAACATACTATCACAAAACATAGTAATTTACAAAAATAACTTAAAATTATCATATTTTAACAATATGATCAACGGCTAGGAACTAATCACCAAAAATGGAAGTACGCTGATTACAGGGAAAAGTACAAAGGAAATTTATAGATTTCAACAACTATCTGGCTTCTTCTCAAAGACCTAGTATAATTAAATATAGACGCTTTAATTGATGGGATTTCTTTAAAGCATAGTTAGTATAACTCTCCTCTACTTATGACATTACCACGAAGTAATGTCTGCAAATATTTGCAGGTAGATGAGGCATAAACCAATACACTGCTTCATTTTTCAATAAAGTCTTGGTAGGAATAAAAAGTCAGCTGGACTTATAGGGCTCTTACTAATATAGTAGATTTACTTTTCAGAGAAAACTCATCTTTTCAGAGGTCTATATTTTCTTGAAATGGTCCACAGACAATGCTTAGAGTAAAACTGCTTCAGTTCATACACTCATTTTTCCTTAGGTTAATTTTTCTTGCCCCTTTTTATTTCTATAGAATTAAATTACTGAGTTTTTTCTTTTTTAAAAAACTTATCTTTCTCCACGTGTTCCTAACTGGAGTGAGGAAAAAAGAAGAAAGCAAAAACATCTTGAAACATCCAGGATTCCACTGGAAAGATCAGAAAGAAAAATTTTGAATCTAGTTGAAAGCATTAGTAAGGTCACTTTTTACTCTGACATCATGATCTTCTCTTATACTAAACTATCTCAGTGTTATGTCACAAATGTATATACAAGTTAATACTGTGTTGTAAAAAAGTAAAATATACTTCATTTCAGAAACTTGCTAAAAAAAAAAAAACCAATTCCATATTTAAATTCAAGTCTTTCAAGGTCATGTTTTATAAAGCAGAATAATATAAAAAACCTTTTCAATGGAGATCTAAACAACAACAAAAAAATATTGCTTACACCAAATAACAATGTCATAATCTTCATATGCAGATGTTAGAAATTCATGAAGATATGGCCTCATTAATTCTACACCAGTCTCTGCACAAGACCTATGATCTAAAAGAAAGTTGGTCATAAGATGATTATTAGGTTATTATCATGGACAAGTAACTACTGGCAATGAAATTATTATGAAATGTTATCTATTATGAAACGTAACATTCAACGCAAACTAATTCAAACTGAAAAAGTTTGACCAATGGATGTTTTTCAAAACACAAAGTTAGAATACTTGTGCTACAACTTTAGTTGGTTTATTTTTCTCAGTATGAAATAATAAGAATTCAGGCTTATGTTATAAACTGTACATCTTTTCTCATCTAGTCTAAAAAGTTTAGATATTTGTGAAAATGAAAAATAAGCTAGGACCACCCACACTCCCATTCAATTATTAACTTGTAAGATAAAATCATATTCCACTGAATGACATAAAGTTTAGGATTAGAAGTAAACCAATTCTAATATGAGGAGTTAATGACCTCTTGTCAATTTAAGAGGATGAAATGGACATCTTTCTTTCATTGACATGACAAATTTTAAACAGCTCAATTGTAATTAAACAAAAAATGAGATAAAATACCAAAAATGACTTTGAATTTTCTCATAAAAACTTAAGTGTTAATCAATCAGGAATGACTTGGTCAAATTATGATGTATCCACCAACTATAATACTATGCAGCCAGAATATATAAATAAGTATATTTAATCACAACAAATAATATTTAATGACTGAGATGATGCACAATCTATCACAGAGTAAAGAAAAAAAAAGGAGATACATACAAACATACTAGAAGATACAATCAAAATATTAAGAGTGGTCATCTTTGAGTCTTTAAATACAGATGACTTCTTTTCTTGCTTATCTGTATTTCCTACAAGGAATGATATACTTTTGTAATAAGAAAAGCTGCCAAATACTTCATGTGAACCCTGAGTTGCTGGGAAAAAAAACAAACAAAAGAAAAAAAAAGTTGTTGAGGGTAACAGAAGATGAAGTCTTATTAACTGACTTACCAAATAATGTATAATCAACATCTAGTACCAAAAGTTTTTTTCCTTCCCTGGGAGGATTCAATATTTCCACTTTGTATTCTTTTACTCTGCGAGAAATTTTCAGTAGGTTTTCTTCCCTAATGGAAAAAATAAAATCAAATGAAACACTCACTTTTTCTCCCATGACCAAGATTTCCTCTAAAGTAAAGAGCACTTACCTATTTTCTACTTCAACAACTTCATCTTCAATATCAAAGTCATTGACAACATCATCATTATCAGGGGGTGGACCTAAGACATCTTCCTATTAAGATAGAAAAAAGTTTTGTTTAGTATAACAAATACATACACAGCACAGAAATCAAATGAGGTACAATTTGAATTCAAGAGTTTTTCAAGTACACAATTTATTACTTGTTATATATGTCCCCTAGGCAGATTTACTATATTTAATTTGGACATTTGGGCTACTACTATACTTACAGCTAACTATATACTAAGAAGTTCCCCAGTATTTATTTTATGATGAATTAATACGACAGTCACTGTGCAACTTTAATTTTTCATTGACCAATACACTGACAATCTTACCACAATTAAAATATGATACAACAGTGTAGTATAAATCATAATATCTTCAAAGGGACAAATGGTAACAAAAGTAAACATTTACCAAGCTCTCCTCACGAGTTCCCATCATCATGATTTTAGTATTTGGTTTCAGTTTAAGAGCTCCAAGCTTAACATCATTTTCTGCAGGTTTGCCTACAATACAAGCAAATGACTGTTTTCTCACTAAAGTTCAGGTGCTGATTTCACTATTCCATTATACAAACCCTAACATTAAAAGGTTTGGTACAGATGCCACAGCAGTTCAGGGTTTTTTTCTTATGTTACCAATTTGTTACTGCTGAATTAGTCAAATCTAAGTTACTAAGAAGTCACGAATATTACAAGGATTGTTTTCCCACATTTCATCTTAGAACACCTTTGCTCAACTAACTAAAAATGTTTGATTTCCTTGTTTAAGATGAAGATAAACCTTTCCCAGGAAGGCCTGAAACTAATACCTAAGAAAAAACTGTAGATTTATTGTTGCTCAAAACTCACCCTTCAGTGATATGACAAATGCAAAAACTTAGAAGTCCCTTTTAAGCTGGATGTGAACAGTACCTATAAATCTTAAATATCACCTTTACCTTTGGGACAGAAGAGATAATTTGGTAAGAGTAAAAGGCTCAAGCTATAATGAAAATATTGTGCTAAAACACAGATGTCAGAAGATAAACAGTTTCATCTGGGACATCTGTGTCAAAGTTTTAACCAGTAAACACCGATTTATGTTAAGAGGACTCAAAAGTAGTCTTAATAGTAGTAACACCTTCAAGTAACCTTTAATATTCTTACTTTTACTACTAAAAACAATTTTAGGAATATTCCTATCAAAGAAATACTTAAAAGGAGAGTCTCTATTAAAGAAAACAATAGATAATAACAAATGTAAGAATTCATAATTATCAATGCAAAACTGTGAAGAGGGGAAAAATGTACCTTTAACTTTGAGTCCAAGTAACTTTTGGCGTTCTGGCAGCACTCCGGTAAGGGTCTTGAGAAACTGTTTGAGATCTAACACAGTATCATCTTCTGAAAGTGTGGTCACTGAATATTCCTGTCCACCCCATTTTACAATGATAGGGAGAGCCATTTTTGAAGCATATGAGGAGGTGAGCTTTCCTTCAGGAACAAATAGCTGGGAAGGAAGGCATATACAAATGAACAGGTTAGAACTGATGTATCAAGCAAGACTGTAACTCTAAGTTCTGTCAGCATGTATAGTTTGAGTTCTATTTTACAATTTGATGACAGAACAACAGATATTTTGCCTGGAGTTGTGGCTCAGTGGTAGAGTGCTTGCCTAGCATGTACGAGGCCCTGGGTTCAATCCTTAGCACCGCCTAAAAATAAAACAAAGGTTTTGTGTCCACCCACAACTAAAACAAAATATTAAAAAATAAATAAATAAATAAAAAGTGCTGCAAGAACACCAAGAGTTATTAGGCTCAAAGTTATAATGACCCCACCCTCACAAATGTGGCTAAGAGTTACTACTTCCCAATACTTTATCAGATCCCCCCTTTTATTCACCTGGAAAGATATAATAATGAGGTAGCTATCCCTCCTGCTCTAACTAGTCAGGTTTATGTTACAAGCCATCATGTTCATTTAATATTTAAGAAGTAATGTGGTGTAATTGCTAGAAGCACAGACTAGAGCAATGCTACCTGGCTAGCTATTTGATTCTGAGAAATTAACTTGATTCTTACTGCCTAGGTTTCCTCATCTGTGAAAGAGGAAAGAGAATACTGCCTACTGATTAGGGTTCTGGTGAGGATTAAATTAGTTAATATTTATAAGTCACATAGCACCTAGCACACGGTAAACACTATATAACTGTTGGTTAAATAAATTTAAAGTTGAAAGCCTACTATGTTCTAGGCACTGTGCTAAATAAATAATAAGCCATTATTTGTTTCATATATTATGAATTGGCCAGTTTTACACAATCTCATTTAACATGGTTGTTTGGTAAGTGTTCCCTCTTTTACAACTAAAGAGTTATGTAATGTGCTCATGGGCACATAGCTGGGAAAAGAATAGGCCTTTTGATTAAATCTCATGAATCCTACATTCCCTCAATCACAGACATCTCTCTTGAACTGGACCTATAGGATTAAAGCATCAAAGTCCCATAAATAGGGCTGGAAAAGTTGGTAAAGTGCTTGCCTTGCAAGCACAAGGCCCTGGGTTCAAATCCCCAGCACTGCAAAAAAAAAAAAAAAAAAAAAAAGTCCCATAAATACCAACCACAGGCACAGATCAAAGCACACAATTTTATATGGCAGCTGCTACTCTCATCAACAATCACATGTAGTGCTCTTCCCCCATAAAGCTTTCTACTTTTTATGAGCATATTCCTCCCAGAGTTCAGATCTTTTCTAATTTCAAAGTACTGGCATTTCCAAATGCTTTCACTTATTTGATGGAACATGTGATTGCTCTATCCATGCAATTATTACAACCAACTACAAGAGAGAAGGCAAATTTTGAGTGTCCAGATGGAAAAACAATTTGGAAAGAATGTCTTCTATTAACATACCCATTAGTAAACAAGAACACCATAAACTCATATTTATATTTACTTATATAAATATCAAGATAATTCCTATGTTCCCTTATATAAATGTTTAACATTTACATTCATATTCATACTTACTTATGTTTATAATCTGTTCTCCTGAAAATTTAAAGCAAGTGTGTTAATTTGGGGTAACATGTTCACTTTAGAACTTGCTCTAACAAATGGCATAACCTTCAATTAAAAAAAAAATGGGCTTTTGAGTTAAGCTGCAATACAGTTTAGTGTTATTCTTCTGTCAGTGATGGGAATAAATAAGAGATTTAATGGGAGCTAAGAAGGTACCCAGCACCAGTATTTGTTACAATGGACAGAACAGAGTTTGGAGTGAGATGCCTACATTCCAGCACCTTGGACAAGTCATTTCTGTTCTAGTCTAGAGGTTCTAAGTGTGGTCTCTGAACCAACTAACAGGATTTTGAGTTCACTGGTAACTCGTTAGAAATGCAATCAGAGGTGGAGAGAGAAACCTAGCAATTTGTGTTCTAAGCAGCCTCATCCCATCATCTCCAATGCATGCTCAACTTTGAGAAACACTGCTCTAGGCTCTGCAACGTTCTCAGCCTTAAAAAAGAAAATGTACCAGATGGTAGGGGTTTTGTGTGCTTAATAAAGCAGCATACAAACAATGTGAAATACCTATGCCACAGTGGGAATTTCAAGTTGGCAAATGCCCTAAAGGACTTAAGCATAACAAACACTATAAAAATTTTTAAATGCATAAATCCTTGAGGCTTTTTCTTAGTGTTTTCGCATTTGACCTTTCTAATATTTTGAATCATTTTGAACCCCCATCAAACTTACAAACTTAAAAATGGCTGGGGTAGAGGATAATGAAACCTAAACAAGCAAAAAAAGAACATACCTTTACAGGATTATCTAAAGAACAGCTGTTTAGATCGCGGAGTTTTTCTGCCTAACATACCATATTGACTTTGTCTAGTCAATTCCTACCTCTGGTCCTCCGTTTTCTCAAGTACAAAATGAAGTGATTAGTATTTACTAGACAGGAACAGAGTTAAGGTAGAAGATAGCATCTGCCACAGCGCTCTCTTGACTGGAGAAAGCAATACAAATGGTGGTGGTTGAGAAAAGAACATACTGAACAATTTAATTGAAGAATCCCATTTATTCTTCACAACTGTGAATTAACAACTATTGTCCTCATTGTAGGGACCAAAAACCTGGGAAAAAAAAAAGAGTTAAGTAACTTGCCCAAGGCCGCACAGTTCAAAAGCTGCAAAGATGACAATCTGAAAGTAGAGCAACAAAAGTTAACTCTGGGAACTGACGGAGGGGGATTACTTTCCAACCAGCCTGGCATAGGTAACTGAAGTGCTGTCAGGACGACACATCAGCGGCAACTCCAGAGAGGTGCAGGCGAGAGTGACTGGTATGGGACAGCGTCGGAAGGCAGGCAGGCTCTAGAACCCAGGGGCTGCGGTGCTTTCAACAAGGAGGGCGGGAGGGATGGACAAGCTCCAGAAAAGGCAGGGCGGAGTTCTGGGGACGCAAAATCTACTGGGGCTCGAGAAGTCCGCAAGGGAAGGCGGCGGCCACCGCCATCGGAGGGCCGGGGCCAGGGGCCTGGATGTCGGATTCGGACAGCCGCGGCCCCCGGCCCGTCGTGTCCGGCCCCGGCGCGGACCGCACGGCACAGGCGGCAGAGCCGCGGTCCCCGGCCGCAGCTGCGTCCCCACCGCAGCGCACGCTCGCGGGTGGCCCGCATCCCCTCACCTGCAGCGCGGCGGACCCTGCCGCAGAGGACGCTGACACCGTCCACCAGGGAACCAAAGGCGACCGGAAGTGAAGGGCGGGACCGGAACCGGCTGACGAACCGGAAGTGGGTGGTATGGAACGGAAACACGCTGGGGACGCTGCGGCTGCTTTCCTAGGTTCTCTTCGGGAGCTAACCCTCGATGGCCACTGCCAGGAATCGCCACGGGGACACAAGGAAGGAGAGCCCTATTGGGACTGTGGTCGCTGTGCAGCTGCGCACGATCGCTCGGTGGCCCGCGGGCATCGCCCGCTCTGCGCATGCGCCCGCTGCGGGCTCTGGTGGGAAGGTTCTGTGCTTCGGCGCCGTGACGTCTTTTGTATTGTTTCGCTGGAGTTGGAACTGGGTGGGGCGCGGCGTGGCGGAGTGCTGCGCTCTAGGTGGGATTCCGGGCTCGGTCTGGTGTTGCCGCGTCGTGTTCCGAATGAGACGGAAAAGGTGACATCCTGAAGGCTTGACACCCCCGCGTGGCCGCAGGGGCCACCGAGGCTTATCACGAATGTTGCCTTTGCCTAGTCCGAGGGACCGGAGGGGCGTTAGGAAAGGGAAGGGACAAGCCTGAGCGACTCAGAACCCAGGAAACACATCTGGATATGACAGCTTATGATCAGATTACTACGTTGTATGTATCTCATCTCCACCTTCCCATCACATCCTCTTTACTTTCCAAGGGGAAAATGCAAGGAAAGCGAGTTATCCTGACAAATGAATTTCATTATTAAGTGGGAAGTCGGAGCAGTCCCCATCTCGTTCATAAAGGGAACTCCCAACAAGCAAAATAAGGTAAAGAAGAAGGGGGGAGGTCAGTGGAGTAGAAGGGAGAAGGGACGAGAAAGGGGAGGAAAGGCAGAATGTCTTTAACAAAATCATCACGTTATGTGCATACATAAATATACCACAGGGAATTTCACCTTTATGTACGAGTAGAACCAATCAAAAATAAATGAGTGAAAGGAAGATCATTAGAGTCGAGGAAGGAGAATAGGGGAAAGGAGGAGGGGAGGGAAAAGGGGGAAACGGGGACAAATCAGATTTCATGCATACATGGTTTTTGTCAAAATGAATGGAACTATTATGTATAACTATAATGCTCAAATAACAAAGAAGAAAAAAAAAAAAAAAAACACAGGTAGAAAAGAAAAAGACCCAATTGCAAAGTTTACACAGATTATAGATGCGTTCAAAGGACATGGGTACTCATGGACTTTATAAATGATTGTCAGGTAGAAACCAGAAAGTATCCTGGCGTGAGGTATGAAGGGCAATACAGGGATGTGAAGAATGCAGAATTTCAATGACAAAATTTAAATTCAGAATATAATTATGATATTCATTTTTGTCCAAGCACTAATATCCAAACTCAAACAAAATGAGATTGAGCTGTCAGCCTTGTAGTCCTTAGTCTCACCACCATAATTACTTATTGACTAATTACCTATGCCTCCCTAACTATCACAACCTACTACTTATTTGACCCACAAAGACAGTATTATTGCTCAGGCACTGTTTCTACACCAGCCCCTACTACTTAGCACACTCACGCCACAGATACATACACACCCACTTGCAGCATAAACATCTCTGCGGGAAACACTCACTGGACCCTTTGTGTAATAGAAACTATCCTTGAGATATGATTTCTTACTGGACTGATTGCTGAGATCCATCTGACCATCAGCCTCTCCGTGCTCTCACCACCAGCATCCATCCCGATTAATCTGACCAACTCTCAAGGAGCAACTTACATCTCATCTCATCCAGATATATATTCATATGAAGACAACTGCAGTGAGTCAGAAGACTCAGTCCACAATTGAAGGGCATTGCTGGTTGTACAGACCCGATTGAGACATCACCCCAGTATTTAGTAACCAGATACACCCAAACTTATTGAGCTGATGGTGGCCAAGATTTAGCAGAAACCTCTGAAGTTTATGATTTGCCAGCATTAGCCTGGCTATTCATTTACTTGATTGAATGCATTTCTAAATTGATAGGTCAGGCTTAGTGAAGGACAGCATAGAACCTTAAGTTTGAGTGAATTGCCTGTACCTTCTTGACTTGAAACCTAATATTTGCAGTGTTCGAGGATGAGTTTGACTATTCAGATGAATATTAACTTAATCCTGGTATTCTTATGATTAGCTTTCCTATATTCGTGCTATTTAAATAGCACCAAGAGCCATCTTGTTATCATAGATAAAAGAAACTAATAGCCTTACTGATACTATAGAGGAAAGAAATACATTTAAAGATATCTAAGCAATAGAGGGAGTCCACAATCAAGAATAAGACAGTTCCCCTTACTATATCAGGACTCACAGAGAATATGCCTTCATACATCCTTACTGATGACATGGCTCACACAATAAGTCTAGTAAAAAAATCATGGAAGATCTTCATGGAAGTCTTTGCCACTATCAGACATGTTTTTTCTTAATAGGTACAAGAAAATGCTTTAGGCTCTTCTTCCAAGCTATTCAGGCAGCAGGGTGATGGAAGGAATTTTCTCATGCATGATATCAAGACTTAGAATGCATGGAGGACGTGTATAGTTGTGATGAACCTGAGTTTTGTTCATACAACAGAAATTTTAACAATACAACATATTCATGGGTCCTCTCATTGGACATATATAAGAAGAATCAGTGATATACAAATCTTACGTAAATTTATGTGCAGTTACACTAGGACATGACATATTCAAATACACACACATGTACACCAATTCTAAACATAGTGCTCTATGTAAATATCCAACAAACACCACATGCATGCACGAATCTCATTACACACTCCTATAAGGGGCTAACAAATTTATGGTCCCAAGTGGTACTCCAGCAGGACATAACTATGACAATTATGAAAATGATGGAGATAAGAATGCTGGCATAACAACAGCATTAACAACACAGCATACAAAACAATACAAAAAACAACTTATTACTATATATGTGTGTACACATACACACACACACACACACACACACACTCACACACTAATTTTCAGCTACCAGAAAAACACACATCTTTACCATTTGGATATCCAAAGGGAGGAAACAACAACAATCATGTATGCATACCACCTAACAGGATTCCCCAATTTTTTTCCTTTGGCAATATCTGCATTGGAGTCGACCCTATGATAAATCATTCTGACCAATACTGCCTCAGAAGGACAGACAAAGATGACATGATATCAGAAAAAAAATTATGAAAAATCTAGCACACACAAATCGTCACTAGCAGGTGGATGGAAGTACAGAATCCCTCCTTCCACACTTGCACAACAAAGCATACACATACAAAGAGAAATGGAAACATGGCACTCTACAATACCAGGTCAGGCTTCACACATCTGGTGCCTTAGGCCCAATTTAATTTGCATGCAAGGATATACTATTAACCAGACTACAGCAGAAATACATGAGAGAATTTGGCATTATACATATTTTGACATTTTTCACATGGGGACAAGAACACCCAAGAATCATGGTTTATGTGTAGCACAAAGACTTTAAATCAGCCTTGCATGTTGGCTCACCTCTGTAATCTTGGTGACTATGGAGGCTGAAATAAGAGGATTACAAATTCAAGGCCAGCCTCAGCAATTTAGCCAGGCCCTAAGCAACTTAGTGAGACCCTGTCTGAAAATTAAAAATAAAAAGGGTTAGAAATGTAACTCAGTGGTAAGTTGCCCCTGGGTTAAGTCCCCAGGACCCCCTTCAAAAAAAAAAGGACTGTGGATCAAAGATTTCTTTTACAAAAGCAAATACCTATGATATCCTGGCAGAAAACACTCATTTCCTTATAAAACAGACTTAGTTCTTTCCTGCAATCAAACACCTTACAATGTAACACAATATTAAGAGCAATCAAAGATTTAATCTCACGTCACACAGTAACGTACACTGCACACATTTTGAAGATGTGAAATGGGAAGAAAATGTGGACAGATATAAGATTACAGATTCAGATTCCATTAGATGGTACTACTTTCCAGGACAAACAAAAGTCCATATCATCTTCCATCACTACCCCTAGACTCAAGTGAACACTCAAGGCAGCTGCAGAAGCCTAACAAAGATTGTCTCAGAGGGAAGTCATACCTTGTGCTTTAGCCATGGTGGCAATAAACTGATTATGATGAACAGACAGAATATTACATATATGATTTCTTTGGACTACACATGACATGCAAATTATTATTTCCAAATTATGACATGTTACTTTCCAAGTCACTGTTAGCCATGGAGGCCATACTCTCCAACATTTAAAACACACCTAATATCAAAATAACAAAATTTAAGGTAGAACACGTTACAAAGAGACAACTATGAAAATAAGACATATTATTATATAAACCAATTACTATTAGCACATTGCCCAGAATACATACAGGAAAATACAAACTTCGCATTTTCAAAGATCCGTAAGGATAGCATTATACAATGGAAAGACCCGCTGGGATGGAACATGTATGGCACAAAAATTAACTTTGACAATACAGCCCAGGTTGACCCTGGACTCACAAATTATTATTTTGACATGATTTTTTTTTTTTTTACCTATAGGAAGATCCTGGAATTGTCAACGTACAATTTTCAGTATAACAGCCCATACAACATGACCTAATATTATGGGACACATGGAGATATATTTACAGCCTCCGACATATCATTCAATCTTGCTACATTAGTCATATCTCATCAGTACCTTGTTATATACACAGAAAATGTTAGAATGACCCACACTGCATGAGAATAGCACACTAGAAACCACAGTGGACAAAAGGACTCACCTCAACTCTTCAAACCCAATCAATTCCCAATCAGAATGATATACAAACTAACACCAACTAAGAGTCACATAAAATTTAGGAAGGATGACATTGTCACAAAGTAATGCCATTTTGTGCATTTGTTTAAGGAATATGATACACCTCCACATAACCTACCTGAACTACCACCTATTGACAAATACCTTTTAAGAACACCCCTGCAATTGTTTGCAACACTTAGAATAATGGCAAATTTAGCAATTTAGGGGATACAGGAAGCAGAATTCAGGAAATTAAGTGACATAATTTCAACCATAACTTGAATGCTTTCTAACAATCAACAGCCACATACAGTAGCTGCATTGTCTACTCCAACTCAGCAAATGTATGTCCTATTACAAAAACAGGATGATTTGCAGAAATTCCAAGAACAATTCAGTTGCAACTCAAACCATGAGGTGGACATTGTGAAGACTAATTTACCTCAAATTCCTGAGTACTGCATGACTCAGAATAGACTTTAAATAATAGGATGAAGATATTACCCCAACTATAGACTATTACCCTATAACCTATGTTAGAAACATAGGAAACTGTGTGGATAATATAAATCACTGAACTGCAATATTACAATCATACCTCAGGATCAAATGATCACATGCTCATGTTGTTATAAACTCAGAATGTGTGAAGTTGAGAAATGTAATCCATGTTACTGTGAATGGAAAACCTTACCTAGCCTTCTATACCCATAGGAATGTATGTCATACAGAAATCTTCCCAAGTCGTGGCATGGTAGAATCCAGGAAATCCTGTGTGCCGTATGACACGTGAACACGGTTATTGAAACAAGCCAGGAGAAGCTCAAAACTGTCAGGAGCAGTGAATGAATCATTACTTTGAACTGTCCTGGACAATTCTCCATGGGAATTTCTGGTACTAAGGTGCTGAGAAAACTGCCCATTTGGGTTGGCCCAGTTAAGAGGAAAAAATTTGTGCTTGTCTCAGAATTTATTGGTTCAATAACCCAACGTTCAAACTCCAGCTGCCCCGAGGCAAAAGAGATACGGGCACAAGCTGAAGCTTTTAATTGGACTATGCTGTGCTCTGAGTTACTCCATGATGTATAGAACAGCAGTTTTCAGGCTGTACCTAATTCTTTGTTAGTCCAGTTTGTAAAGCAGTAGTTTGCCATAGTTACTCCATTTTGAGATTAAGGGCTGAAGTAGAATGATTCCACAACTTGTTTGTAAAAGTAAAGAACCACCATATGCTTGGCCCAATCATAAGAAATAAACTGATAAATTAATCATGCTAATAAGAATGACCACATGTGAGCATATTAAATTAATCAGGATCAAATTAATAGGGATGTATGGGCATATCAAACTCATGTCAGAAAAAGTATGCCTACAAGCTTATGAGCACACCAGACCACCAAGTGATGCAAAACCCTCATTTAAGAACCATAAATGATGGACCCCTTCATCTGGTCATTCATATGAACCTGGCCCAGAAAATCACCATGGCAATGAACTTCTGAATCCCTGTCCTCGTGCTTTAGCAGAGTGCAATTTCTTCTGCCCATGACAACCACACAAGTCCCACTCCAAGCTGACATCACAGGTTGACAGTGAAACTGCTGTCTGTACAGCCCTTGGGCTAGAATAAGTTCCTGAGCTTGGACAGTTTTGCATCCTGAACAAGTTCTTTGTCTACTTTATAACCTTACCTAACCACCTACAGTGACTCTAGGTATTACTAGAATATAAATAATTTAATAGTTGCCAGTGTCAAAGAGTATTTCTCGAATTAGAGTAGCAGAATATTTTTGACAAATTGTTCATCGAAAAGATTATTTCAAGTTAATTTTTACCCATATTTCAGTTCTTCCATTTCTATTTAGCTAAACATTCATGAGATCAAACATAATGTTAAAAAAACACTTGGAGTAATCAAAGATATTATTTTTAAACAGGATCTCAGTAGACTCTTGGTCACAAGGGCTCACAGCAGGGCTGGGGAGATAGCTCAGTTGGTAGAGTGCTTGCCTTGCAAGCACAAGGCCCTGGGTTCGATCCCCAGCACCAAAAAAAAAAAAAAAAAAAAAAAAAAAAAGGGCTCACAGCAACTCACAAAGAAGAGAAAAATTAAATTTCTGTTTCCTATCACTCCATGGAGTTGCTCTTCTAACTCATGGAGTGTAACATACTGGTCCTTCTCTAATGTCTTTGTAGCAGTTAAAGATGCCTGGGAGACCTTGTAGATAGGTTGTCAGGTCTGAGAGATTAAAAGAAACCAATTTCAAAATCAGTTGACAAACTGCAGACCTAACTATAACCATGTTTTGGTCACAAATGAGGACATTCTTGCTCCTGGCCCGGAAATCCATTGCTACCATGATTTTATCTCCATCTCCCCAGACTCCCCATTTATTCCCTTTTCTCTCTGAGGCCATCTTCCTCCTCTAGCAACTGCCTTCTCTTGCCCAGCTCAGATCCTCAGAAAGATTTCCTTCTCATCCCAGTTGAAAGACAATCCTCTATTTTTGTTTTATCAATGTAGTTCACTATTGCACTTTATTTTTCTCTTCTACTACTTACTTCCTTTTTCTGAAATTTGCCTGAAATTAAGAAACTAAAAATGGGGCAGATTCTACATGCTCATAACTAATCTGGGCAAGTGACTACCATTCCCTATGTGGTTTACTTTCCCAAAATAACTTAAAACTTCCACTCTCTTCCAACCTGAGGCCTTCTGATGTGTATCCTTTCTCTAGGCAGATGACATTGTTCCTCATTTGGGTTATTCCTCTTCCAACCTTTCTAAATCTAGAAACCATCTGTACCCACCATCACTTCTTTTGAGACTGTTCCAATGGAGGCCACTTCCTTCTCCCTGAAGCCAACCCTCCTACTTGTGCTCTGGCTTCTTCCTCCTCAGGAATCTTTCTATAAGCCTAAGAATGGCTTTTCTTGCTCCTGTACCTTTAACTTCTACCGGCTCATTCCCTTCAATGATAAACGTCCTGTGGTATCCTGACATCCCAGCGACCACCCTTTCTTCTCACGCATGACTATTTCAAAGCATTGTCTGCAGTTGTTTAAATTTGATGAAATCTGCAATCGTGTTTTTCTTTGAGATAGTATTCGTTGAGTGATATGCTCTCCCACTGTACTCTAAGCTTTGTGAGGAAATAGACCGTGTTTGATTTATCCAGCATTTTATTCCCAGAGTCTAACCTGACCTTGGCTAAAGTTGGTGCTCAAAAAAAAAAAAAAAAAATGCCGAAAGAATAAATAATAAATGTTAGTAAGAACATACTATACAATGATACATATTGTGAATGTAATCATACATATCAATGAATGATTACAATTTGCACAAGACTCAATATTTGGGAAAGTTCTGGAATGCACACAGTTCAATACTGATAAATCATACCACTACAGGATGTACCCAGTAAATACTTGTGAAATAAATTAATGAATGAAAGTATCTCTTTGTAGCATCATAGAACAGGTGATTTTTTGTCTTGTTAAATTTTTCCGTTATTTGGGGTTTTTTCAATGATTTTATATCTTTTTATACAAGAACTTCACAAAGGTATTTGTATTAGTTTTCCATCACTGTGACAAAATACCTTAGATGTACAACTTAAAAGGAATAAAGATTTATTTCGACTGTTGGTTTCAGAGGTGTCAGTCCATGGTTGCTTGACCCTGTTGTTTTGGGCCTGTGGTGGCACAGTACATTCAGATGGGTGAGTGGTGGAGGAGGTCTGTTCATCTCTTGGCAACTGGGAAGTGAAAGAGACATATTGAAAGTGGCCAGAATCCTAATATCCTCTTAAGGGCACATCCCCAATGAATGTCTTAACTTCCTCCCATTAGGCCCCACCCCCTAAAATTTTCACCTCTCCCAATGACATCACAGAATGGGGACCAGATCTTCAGTATGTGGGCCTTTGGGGGACATTCCACACACATATTTGTATACAGGTTTATATGTGTTTTAAAAAAAAATTTTTTTTTTTGGTGGAACTGGGGATCAAACTCAGAAGCACTTTACTTCCAAGCTACATTCCCAGCCCCTTTTGTTTTTTTACTTTGAAGAGAGTCTCATTATGTTGCTGAACCTGGCCTCAAACTTGCAGTCCTCCTTCCTCAGCCTCCTGAATTGCAGTGATTACAGGCATGCACCACTGTATTAGCCCTTAAAACTACTTCTTAAACAATTATTATTTTTAAAATAATTACATATTTATACGATAGTGCAAAAAAGCTAAAAGAAACCATTAAGTGTCCTTTACCCAGGTTTTCTAATTATTACATCTTGCATAACTACAGTACAACATCAAAGCCAGGAAGTCGATGTTGACATGATGTGTTTGCATTCATGCTGTTACCGCTATAAGCAAAATTAAGAACTGTCCCACCCCTGCAGACACAACATGTGTGCACCCTTTGTTCTCTCACACAGCCCATCTCTTGCCATCTCCTAACACTAGTCAGTAATCTGTTTCCTCCTTTCTCGTTTTTCATTTCCATAATTTGATATAAGTGGAATCATACAGTACAAAGCTTTTTGAGACTGACCTTTTCACTCAGTATAAGGATCTTGAGATCCATCTCTGCTCTGTGTATTAATAATTCACTCTCTTATGGAGGAAGGAAGGACTGTATAGAGGGAAAAGAGGGGTGGGAGGGGTGGGGGGAAGGGAAAAAAAATAACAGAATGAATCAAACAACATTACCCTATGTAAATTTATGATTACTCAAATGGCATGCCTTGACTCCATGTACAAATAGAGAAACAACATGTATCCCATTTGTTTACAAAAAAAAAAGAAAGAAAGTAGTACAAAAAACAAACAAACAAAAAAAATTCACTCTGTTTTATGACTGAATAGGAGTCCCTGGCATTTATCACAATTCATCTAACTATTAGACATCTGGTTATTTCTAGTTTTTTACTTTTGGGATAGAGTTACCATTTGTAATTGTTGATATATTAAGCCTTACGTTTTCTACCTTGTACTTTGTTTTCTATTTGTTCTATTTTTTATTTTTACATTTACTTTTTCTTATCTTTCTATTAGTTACTTGAATATTATTTTACAGTTCTGTTTTGATCTCTCTGTAGCACTTTTGAGTGCATCACTTTATATACTTTTTTAGTATCTCTATGTAAAAGTCCCTGGTGGTTGTTTTAGGCATTACATTACATCTACATAACATCCCATATTGGCAATACATATTGCTAGTTCAAGTAAAGTATAAAAACCTTACCTATATTTAAGTCTGTTTATACTCTCCCAGGTATAAAGTCTCTTTATACCTCCCAGGTATGTCTTAAATATTTCCTCTGTGTACATTGAGAACCACATGAAACAATGTTATAATTTTTCCTTCTGCTATCAAACACAATTTTGAAAATTAAAAAAAGGAAAGTCTATTGTATTTACTCATATTTTTACTCTCAACTTTGTTCTTTTTGCCTCACTGATGCTCAAAAATTTCTTTTATTTTCTTCTTTCTACTTGCAGAACTTTGTTTAGCCCTTTCTTTAGGGTAGCTCTCTTAGTAACCAAAGCTCTTAGTCTTCCTATGTTTGAAATTTATTGATTTCCCCTTCATTCTTGAAGAAAATCTTTACTGGATATAAAATTCTCAGCTGGTAGTTCTTTTCTTCTGGCACTTGAGAAATCTGCTACTTCCTTCTGGTTTCTGTGGTTTCAGATGAAAAATCCACTGTCATTTGAACTATTTTGCTCCAATATATAAGATATTGTTTGTCTTTTATTGCTTTCAAGAATTTGTCTTTAGTTTTTGGATATTTGACTATGATGTGTCTTGGTGTCTTATTTGTGTTCATCCTGATTGGAATTTACACAACTTCTTTTTAATCTATAGGTTTATAGATTAAATATATATATAAATATATATAATATATATAAATATATATAATATATATAAATAAATATATAAATAGATATAAATATTTATTTATAATATATATTATATATATTTAATTTATATATTTATAAATTAAATAAATTTAATTTATATAAATTAAATATATATTTAATAAATTATATATATTATATATAAATATAAATATATTATATATATTTAATAAATTAAATATATATATTTATATATAAATTTATATATTTAATTTATATATTAAATATATAAATATTTATTTATATATAAATAAATAAATATATATAATATATATAAATATATATAGGTATATATATTTTATGAAACAATGGAAATTTTCAGATATTATTTCTTTTTTTCCTTTTGGGTACTAGGCATTGAACCATTGAGGCTCTTAACCACTGAGTCATGTCCCCAGCCCTTTTTATTTTTTATTTTGAGACAGAGCCTCACTAAGTTGCTGAGGCTGGCTTTGAACTTGTGATTCTCCTACTCAGTCCCCTAAGCCACTAGGATTATAAGTAAGCACCACACCCAGCCAGATATTTCTTTAAATACTTTTCTGCCTCTTTCTCCTCTCCTTCTAGGGTTTCGATGACACATTAGTCAGATGTCTTGGTATGACCTATGGGTCCCTAAGCCCCTGTTCCGTTTTTCTTTTTCATTCTCTTGTCTTTCTTTTGTTCAAATTAGATCATTTCTATGATGCCATCTTCAGGCCCCCAGATTGCTTCTTCTGTTCCCTCCATCCTCTGTTCAGCCCTTCCATTTTTTAAATATTGTATTTTTTAATTTATAAAATTACCATTTGGTGTTTCCTTTATATGTCCTATGTCTTTGCTGAGATCTTTTGTTGTTGCTGTTTCAAGCTTGTTCATAATTGTTCATGAAGCAGTTTATAATGGCTGACTTAAAATCCTTGTCTGATCATTCAGACACCTGAATTGTCTCAGCGTTGGCATCTATTGATGTTCTTTTTTATTCAAGCTGAGATTTTCCATGTTCTTGATATGATGAATACTTTCCTATTGGACACTGAACATTTTGGAGACTCTGGATCTTATAGAAAACTATTTTAGCAGAGCTTCTCCAACACCGAGTTGATTAACGCAGTGCCATCTTCTGACTACTTCCGTTGACAATCTAGACTTGGAGGAGGGAGTGAGGATGCCTGGTTACTGCAGGCGGGGGTGGAGCCATGTTATCCACTGGCCTCCGCCAATGCCTCCCTGTTTGGGAGGGCAGAAGTTGCTCCTTTCCTTTCCTCCTATGTCCTCCACTGACACTTTGGAACATGTGCAGAAACTTATCACTGAAAAAGAGTGAAAATCCTCGTTTCCCATCAGCATCCTCTGGCAACATTCTGTCAGGGGTGGTTGGGCACCTCAAAGCCTGACAAGGATGAAGGACCAGGTTTCCTAGTCAGCAACTGCTGACAAGGGTGAAGGTGGGGCCACTGGTTTTCCTGTGATATTTGGTTGGTGTATGGTAATGTGGGGTGGTCTCCCAGGACACACCCAGGCTCAGGGATTTGCTAGGAGTACTCAGAGGATACAGTGTACTGGCACATTCACAGATGAAATTTATTGTAATAAAAAAAGATACAAATAAAATTAGCAGAAGGAAGGCTGGGGATATAGCTCTGTTGGTAGAGTGCTTGCCTTGCATGCACAAGGCCCTGGGTTCAATCCCCAGCATCATTTTTAAAAAAAAATAGCAAAGAGAAAAGTCTCACTGCATGAAGTCTTGAGGAAACCAGGCACAAGGTTCTAAGGGTTCTCTCCCAGTAGAATCACACAGGATGCACTTAACTTTTTCAACAGTGAATTATGACAGCAAGTATGAAGTATATGAATCCATGAAGGTTCTTAAAGAAAGACTCACCATTGCCCAAGGTTTGGGAGGGGATTGATCATGTAGGCCTTGCTGCCGAGCATATATCAAAATTCCAAACTCCCAGAAGAAACACATGTGTGCAGTATGATCATATGCATGTACTCCTTGAGCTTCTCTGATCATTGAAGAAAAGTTTCATACCATGGAGAAACTGTAGAAAGGTCCCAGATGGCAGGCAAGATTCAACCTTACACACAAGACTTTCTAAGGGCAGCAGTCTTAGACCTCCAATGTTAATTTTTCTGCAAAGGTGGTTATCAACTAAATGTTTTCTGCCTTTCTGGGCTAACCCTTCACAGGTCCCTTGTCTACAGACCGTTATGTTTTGGGTGGTGGTGGAGGCTTCTCTTTTTTTTTTTTTTTTTTTAGCCCACTGGCATTTCCAGGTTGCCTGTATCTCCAACACCCAGTCTGGGATATATGATAGAATTTTTAAAAAGCCCTGGGAACTCATTGCCATGTCTTTCAAAGTAATTAGCCAGTCTTCCTGATGTCTACCTTTCGGAATCTCCTTATGTGTGTTTTTTATATATTGTCCAGGGTTTTAGAAAAGTGCAACTACTTCTTCTTCCTACTGGAAGTCTCTGTATTACTTTTACTTTTGTAATTAGGAAAAAATGATTTTTGTTTTCATTTTGAAAACAAAACATATGCACATGGCATAGCAGGTTTAACTTAAATAATAAGGTCCAAAAAAATCACCAATAAGGGAAAAGTATTATCAAGATTTGATTGTACTTATTATAACAAAATGTGTTTTCTCAAATTATAAAAATAGCATGTATTCATCATTAAAAATGACTTGGAATTTTTCTTTGACCCAGGTTAATGTGTTAGCTTTCTTTGTTAAATGGAATGAAAATTTCAAAGTTAATAATGATTCCAGGCTAGCAAAGATCTAGATTCATTTAATTTTGCCATCATTTTATAGGGAAAATATCAAGAAAAGTTGAAATTTTCTTGTGTCTGGAATTTAGACATAGAATAGGACACCCCCCCACACACATACATTGATGGCCCCACAATCAGTTTCCTATGCCCAGTATTAGTAGGAATGGTAAAATTTGTGTTTCTTGTTTATATCAAAAATCATGTGCATAGGAAATAGTTTCTCCTTAGTCGTGGGAGTAATAATTACAAATGTCCCTACCCACAAATTCTAGACTAATGAAACTATTTCTGAGATGAAATTTTTAGCATAATATGTTGCTGCTTAATCAACATCCAATTTGAAATCTTAAATAAGAACAATAAATTGTTATTATGTTGTAGTATTTCACATTATGAGGACAATTTCATTTAAATGTTTTTCATACCCTCTGGAACTCATAAGTGGATAAATTAATCTCCCATGCTTCAAGAAATGTTAATAAGATGTAAAAGACATTTAGACAGCTACAATCTAACCATTTGCAAGAAGACAAAGCAAGTTTGACCACCAGTAAGCTATTGGTAATGAGTAGGCCGCCATTGTTTCAGTCATTATACTTCCAATCTTCGAGAGGCATTTCTCTAACAATGTGATCATTTCCAAGAGCATTAGACATGGTTCTAGAAGCAGCTTTGCCTAAAACTATCCTCCTGACCTTAAGGAAATCAATTTTCCCTGACCTCAATACCTCTGTTTGTAGAAATGAACTTACTGAATAACAAAAAAGATAAAAAATAAATTTTATATTTTGTAGCCTCTATGATTTAATTTAGTAGTTTTCAAATAAGAGCATATGGTCCTGGGCTAGAGTTTGACATAATCTCTATTCATCTTCCACTTGCAAAATCAGAAACATAAAAATCATGTAGTACCTTGTTCATAAATCCAAATGGAAAGATCATGTTCTTCTTCTTGATGAATAGCTATTCTTACTTCTCTGGTGTCTTCACCTATGTATCCTAGAATTTCCAGAGCTTCATCATTCAAACTGAAATAAATTTCATAGAGAATTTGCATTTAGTATTTAGAATTTAGAATTTAGTATTTAGAATTTGCATTTAGTATTTAGAATTGCATTGATAACATCACAGTGGTAAATTTTTTCTTGATCATGTATAAATATTACCTCAAGAAATTAAAAAAAGAAAGCTCTAGCAAGAACAATGTTGCATGAAAACGTTGCACAATGTTTTCATCAATCTGTTCTGGCATGCTACAAATGATATCAAAATCAGCTGGATCGATGATAGCCAATGTTTACACTCTGTTATTTCCCAAATGCTGTACCCTATTCAAGATTATTGCCACCGTAGTAATGAACACCAGACATGGTACTGTATTTCAGATTTCCTCAAAGCTGGGTACTTGTTGGCCAGGAAAACTAATTTCTCTTTTCCTTATCTGATTATCTTAAGAGCCTGCTTATAATCTATCATATATTTTCCACTTTTCATAATAAGTCGAAGCCCAGAGTTGATCAACTTCAGCGATTTTCTTCCTCTCCTTGTGGCTGCCATCTTCCTACCTTAGGTGCAAGACAGCCCCCAAGATGACTGGGCAGCAAGAAAGGAAGGAGATTCTACAATGCAAAGTTCTTCCTGCAGAACCAGGAAGCCAGGACTCTCAAATGATTTGTTTGGCTGTACTTTCTAGTTTCAAATAACAGAAACTTAGTCAGGCTAGCTTGGGCCAATAAAGTGGGGGTGAGGGGTGTGGAGAGATAGTAGAACAGCCTAGAACATGCCACAGGGTATCACTTGAATAGAGTCAAACCAGGAGCCAGGCAAGTTCAAGGTTCAACAATAAGTTCACAAACCCTGTTCCTAGATAATTTTCATAGCCTGGCCCAGACTTCCAGTCTTTCTACTGCTCAGTCCCATATTCCCAAATCCTGAGATTGAATCTTGTTGGCCTGACTATATCACAAGTCCATCTCTGAATCAATCTGTTCCATACAAGGGGTCAGTTTCTACCTGAGCTGGTCTCTGCGTCCTGGGGAGGGTTCTCAGGGTTGAGGGCATCTCTGTAGGCCAGAGAGCCACTCCTAAACTGTGTTCCACTCTGACAGTTAACAATATCAATTGTCTCCCTCAGAGGGCTCAATATCACTTTTTTTCTTCTCCTTAATATTCTAGTCCTCTATTCATTCCCACTGAATTCTTTAGTGATTGTTGCATTTTATCCATAAGCAAATCATTCATTTTCTCCCTCTCTGCCCATATCTCAGCTCTTTGAATTTAAATTAACTTTAAATTCTGCTGTCACTATTATTAGTATCTCTAAGAAGTGTCAAACAATTCCAAATCATCAATGGTTCTCAAATCTTCAAGAGTTCCATATTTTAAATTAACACAGATATCCACATTGATCTTTTTCTTAGAATTGCTCCCTTCAAAGTCGATTACATTTTAATAATTTTGATTTTGACATAAGTCACAATTTGACACGGTGAATCTAACCTAGAACTCTTTTTTTTTTCTTTTCATGACTTTCTCATAATATTCCTAATTAATGCTAGTAATTACAGCTCACCACTGGGGGAGGCAAGATGAGAGAAACCCACAGTAATGTAGCAGCACCCTGAGATTGAATTAAAACAGCAGTTCTTCAGTGACAGATCGAGGGAGGAAAACGGGAAACACCAGTAGGCAACCCAGAAAGCCAGCAACCAAGTGAAAACCAAAAATATCCATTTCTTAAAATAGAAAAAGAAGGTTAATAAAAAGCAATAGATGGCTGCAGCATCCAGCAAGGGGTGGCTCAGTGAGGAAAGGGAAGCTCCAAAAGTCTCCCGCGGAGTTTAAGAAAAGCAGATGCCGTTGTCCACTATCCGCTGCAGTTGCAATCTGAGAAGAAAATGAGCTCAGAATAGTGAACCCAAACCAGCTTGGCAGGTGTTTCGCTCTTTCTTTCCTTCTCTGTATTTTTTGACTTGTTCATGATACACATGCTTTTTGAACGCTCAGAACCAAACGGCTGCTCTTGGGTTCCACTTTTCACTGGATGGTGGCGCGCCCACGCTGTGGGGCGGTTTGAGCACAGAAGCGAGTCTGCAACCCTGGCAGTGGAGAAACTCGGCCACAGCAGATGCCGTTCTTCTAGTCTACAGAGTGGTGAGAAGCAAAGGATGTTTGCATTTGAAAGTGGCGGTCTCAGTGGCTCAGGAGACTGTAGCAGGGGGTTTGCAACTTTGATACCAGCCTGGAAAACCTAGACTCTGTCTCAAAATTTAAAAATAATATAAAAGGACTAGGGGCTGGGGTTGTAGCTCAGTGGTAGAGCGCGTGCGTAGCAGTTGTGAGGCACTGGTTTGATACTCAGCACCACATATGAATAAATAAATAAATAGTTCATCAACAATAAAAATATTTTTAAAACATAAATAAAAATAAAAAGGGCTGGGAGTATCTCAGTGGTAAAGTGCCTCTGCGTTCACTCCCCAATACAAGAAAGAAAGAAAGAAAGAAAGAAAGAAAGAAAGAAAGAAAGAAAGAGAGAGAGAGAGAGAGAGAGAAAGAAGAAAGAAAGAAAGAAAGAAAGAAAGAAAGAAAGAAAGAAAGAAAGAAAGAAAGAAAGAAAGAAAGAAAGAAAGAAAGAAAGAAAGAAAGAAAGAAAGAAAGAAAGAAAGAAAGTAGTCTGTGCTCTGGAACGAGGAACATGGCTGACAGGGAGGTGGACTGGGGTTGATCAGAGTCAGAAAGTGATGACCTTCATCACTTTCTCCAAGCCCAAAAGAGGCTGGAGAATAAATAGACCGATACATGCCACGCTCCCCACTGCACATGAACTTAAACACTTGAAGCAAGGGGTGTCACATAACTCACATGGGTTTACAGGCAAAGGGGGTGAGAGACCTGACTAGCACCCCTGAGATACTTTCACTCCCACCCCTTAACACAGTAACAAAGCCATGCGCAGAGTAAAGTCTGCTCTGAAGAAGACAATGCTCCCCCACCACGGGCGACCAGGCGAGGAGGGAATGGAACTCCATACAGACTATTCTAATAAGTTTGGCCAGTTTGGATCAGAGCCGAGAACAAATAAGTAGCATGATGTCTGTGTCTCACGACATTTGTCATAGTTAGGAGATTCTAATTTGAAACCATGGAAAGAAAAGCCTTTATTTAAAAATCCACAGCAAGAAAACAATGAATCTACATGTGATAGATGCTGTGTTAACTGCTAGACATTAACTGATTTGTAGTGTTTCTTGCATTTTGTGTTTCGTCCTTCATCCTCTTTCTTTAATCCTCATTTTAACTTCTGTCTCCCTTCCCTCTCCCGCCCCTTTTTTCTCTTACTTTTTTTTATCTTTTATTCCTTCCTCTGATTTAACTGAGTATACTATCATTAACATATAAACCTCTCAGTCTATTCAATATTATATCTCATCCATGTGTCTCTTTGATCAATAAAGTTGCAGAAGTCATTAGCAATAACCATTATAGTATACATTGATATATAATTTGCCCTTAGATTACCACTATTACTGGCAGTTATTCTCTCCTTTCAAAGTGGTACCAGTGTGTGGGGAGCCATCCATGTCTAGCATAATCAGACTTGGCTGAGCCATGGGATCCAGAGGTCTGACTCCCAGGAACTGGCGATTGTGGGTGACTGTTTCAGATAACCTAGGAGGAGATGGCCCTGTATGGAGCGACTCACTGACTGAAGCGATGCTAATTCCCTGAGCACATGGTTTTCCTAACTCCACCCCATCCTCTTCCTCAAAGAAGAAGCCCCTCCTGGTCTGGGCACCTTTACCTGTATAACTATAAATAAAGGTGAAGGTGGGGTTCTCCACCTTATTGCTGGAGACCAGATATGGTATGGCCCAATCCACGACACCCCCTTCCATTTGAAAAGAGTATTAGCTCTTGTGTGTTTGTTGAGTAAATAAGTTTATTAGTAAATAATTGATTTATTGCCAGCACCGTCATCCTCTAGCAGAAACTCTTCCCCTCATCCATGTGGGACACGGAAACCCCCCATTTTGATTTTGCTGATTGAATGTGTTGAAGCTAAGATATACCCACAGCCTGGAACTTATTTTAAAGAGATAGCTTCTCACTAAAGGACCCCCATATGAAAGATTAACCCATGTGAACAGATGCATAAATCTAAGACCCCTGAAAGCATGAGGAAACAGGTCAAGAGGATACCTCCAAAACTTTAGGCAAAAATTTTAACAGTCAGTGGTTAAAATGATCAGTAAACTATAAAAGCTGAAGAATGGACAATGGCAGAAAATACAGGAAGTGGAAGTACACATCAATAAAGAGAGAGTCTTAAAAAGAACCAAACAAAAGTCCTGGAAATGAATGATTCAATAAATCAAATTAAAAATTAGCTTAAATTAGATCATATAGGAGACTGAATTTCAGGTTTTGAAGATGAGATATATGAGTTTTAATCTTGGTTAGCAATAAATACAAGAAAATAAGCCATTAATAACATGCAAGAACTCTGGAACAATTTTAAGAATTATTGGTATTGAAGAGAAATCTGAAATATGACTAATGGCATGAATAAACATTTTAGGGAAATAACAAAAAATTCCAAATTTTGGGAATGAACTATACATCTAGATACAGGAGGCATTCAGAGTTCCAAACAGACAAGATAAAAAAGAACCACTGCATGACACATTATAATTAAAATGTAAAGCCTCCTGAAAAAATGTCAGTTTACATTTAGAGGTAAGCCAATCAGAATTACTTCAGCAGAAATTCTCAACAGAATTTATCAGCAGGAATTCTCAAATTCATAAGAACTTGAAAAGGACTCTAAGCCCTGAAAGAAAATACCAGGCAAAATTACTATATCCAACAAAGCTATCCTTCCAAATTGAAGAAGATATTAAAACCTTCCAAGATAAGCCTTAAGTAAAAGAATTAATGACTACTAAATCAGCATTACAGAAATTACTTCAAGAAATACTACATAGAGAAGAAATTAAAAGTGACCTCCAGAGCATGAATGAATGAATCTCATTAAAAGAATAGCTAATCAAATAAGAAATAGGGCCAAAGTAAACATTAGAAGTAAATCAAAATGGCAGGAATTAATAAACATCTTTCTATACTGAATGTAAATGGTCTTAATTCTCCAATTAAAATATACAGACAGGAAGAATGGGAAAAAACAAAGACCCAATTACCTGTTGTTTGCCAGAATCTCATCTTACAGGCAAAGGCAGCGATGTGCACAAAGTGAAAGGATGGAAAATAATACTCCATGCAAATGGAGCCCAAAAGCAAGCAAAAGTAGTTACTCTCATATCTAAAAAAAAAAAAAAAGAAACAAAACCAGACTTCAAACCAAAATTAATCAGGGGAGACAAGGGTCTCATACTGGTAAAGGGACCAATCCAACAAGAAGATATGAGGGTGAATATTTGTACTAAAAAGGTCAGTACAACTAATTACATTTAAAAAAAACTACTCAACATGAAGACTCAAATAGACCTCAAAACAATAATAATAAATAATAATACACACTCTTTCACCAATAGATAGGTCACCTAGACATAAAATCAGCAAAGACACTTCAGGCCAAAAAAATATTAATCAAATGAACCCAAAACACATCTATAGACTACTTTATCCAACAACAACCAAATTCACTACTCAGCTGTTCATGGAAACTTTTCCAAAACATACTACATTTTAGGTCACAAAGCAAGACTTAGCAAATATGAAAAAATTCAGTGCAATCACTTGTATATTATTAGATCATACTGGAATAAATTAGAAATCATCAGCAAGAAAAAACATAGAAACTTCATAAATACATGGAGAAAGAACAATACACTTTTGATAAATGAATGATTTATAGATTAAATGATGGGAGAAATAGAATAGAGATACAATCTATCATAATTTCTGGGACACTAGGAAGGTAGTTCTAATAGAAAAGTTTATAACTATAAATATCTACATTAAAAAATTAGAAAGATCCCAACAACCTAATGATACACCTGAAACACAAGTGATTATTAGGGATTACTCTGAAAACCTTTATGCAAATAAAGTGGAAGATACAAAAGAAATGGGCAAATTTCTAGATACAAAATGACCTATCAAATTTGATCTCAGAATACAGAAAACCTAAATAGGCCAATACCACCAAGAAATGATATAGAAGCAGTAATAAAAAGACTTACAATAACAACAAAAACAACAAATCCTAATACTCAATAGAGTCCCAGCTGAATTCTATCAAAACTTTAAAGAATAACTGATGCTAATACTCTTCAAGTTATTCAATTGAACAGAAAGAGGACACAACCAAATTCATTCTATGAAGTTAGTATCACACTGCTACCAAAACATTTCAAGAAAGAAAAACTTCAGACCAATATCCCTGATGAATATAGATGCTCAAAATCCTAAGTAAATAATTGTTGAATAAAATATTAAGAATTACATTAAACACACATTAAGAAGATTGTACATCTTGATAAAGTTGGTTTCATTCCAGAGATGCAAGGACAGTTCAGTATATGCAAATCAAATAAATGTAATTCATCACATAAATAGAAAAAAGGGCAAAAATCACATGATCATTTCATTAGATGCAAAAATTCTGGCTAAATTCAGCAGCAGTTCTTGTTAAAATCACAGAAGAAATTAGAAGAAACTTACCTCAACATCGTAAGTACTGTATATATCAGAAACAAGACAAGAATGTCCACTCTCACCACATCTATTCAATATAGTACTTGAAACTTTAGCCAAATAGGCAAGAGAAGCAAATAAAAGGGAGTCAAATATGGAAGGAAGAACTCAAATTATCAGTGTTTATATGTAATAAGTATACATCCTATACTTAAAAGACCACCCCCCCAAAAAAAAACACCAGAAAACTTCTGTAACTAATAAATTTATCAAAGTAACAAGAAAAAAATCAACACACAAAAATCAATAACTTGTCTATACACCAATAATTTTGATAAAAAGGAAATCAGGGAAATATTTAACTCACAATATCTGGAAATAAAAAACCCTATAACCTAGAAATAAATCTCACTATAGAGGTGAAAGACTTTTGCAATGAAAATTATGGAACACTAAAGAAAGAAATTGAAGAAGACTTTAGAAGATGAAAAGACCTACCATGTTCTTAAATAGGCAGAATTAATATCATTAAAATGGCCATTTATGGAAAACGATATACAGATTCAGTGAAATCTTTATCAAAAGACAAATGACATTCTTCATAGAACTAGGAAAAAGAACCTAAAAATTCATATGACAGAATAAAAGACCCTAATATCCCAAGCAACTCTAAGCAGTAAGAGCAATGTTGGAGACATCACTACACCTGACTTCAAACAATACTATAGAGTTATAGTAACTAAAACAGCATGGTACTGACATAAAAACAGACAGGTGGACCAATGGAACAGAGTAGAAGACAATCCCACACAGATTTTATCCTTGACAAAATCACTGGAGAAAAGACAGGATTTTTAACAAAAGGTGCTGGAAAAACTGAATTCTCATGTGTAGAAGAATGAGACTAGATTACTATCTCTTACCTTGCACAAAATCAACTCAAAATGGCTCAAATACCTAGGAATTAGATCAGGAACTCCCCAACTGCTAGAAAAAAAAAAAAATACTCCAACATGTAGGTTCAGGAAATGACCTCTTTAATGAGACTTCTAAATCTGAGGAAATAATACCAAAAATTAATAAATGAAATAACCACGAATTTAAAAGCTTCTGCACAGCAAAGGAAACAATGAAGAGCGTGGAGATCCTGCAGAATGGGAGAAACTCTTTTCCAGCTACTCTTCTGAAGAGGATGAACATCCAGAATACATAAGAACACAAACAATCTAACACCAAAACAATGAATAACCCAACTAATAAATGGACAAATGAGCTCAATGATTATTTCTCAAAAGACAAAATACAAATAGCCAATAAATAGGTGAAAAAAAATGTTCAACTTCTTTAGCAATTGGGAAAGTGCAAATCAAAATGACACTAGATTTCATCTCGCTCCAGTTAGAATGGTGGTCATCAAAAATACTAATAATAAGATATGCTGGTGAGAGAGTGGGGGAAAAAGAACACTCACATATTGTTGGTGGGATTGTAAATTAGTACAACCACTGTGGAAATCAGTATGAAGTTTTCTCAGAGGTCTAGAAGGGAACCATCATATGATCCAGCTACACCACTCCTCGTATTTATCCTTAAGAATTAATAAGGTCTGCATGCTATAGCAATACATGCATATTGATGTTTACAGCAGCACAATTCACAACAGACAAACAATGGAACCAGCCCAGTTGTCCATCAACAGATTAATAGATAAAGAAAATGTGGTATATATACACAATGGCATTTTATTCAGACATAAAGAAAAATAAAATTATGGTATTTGTAGGAAAATGGATGAAACCTGAGACCATTATGTTAAGAGAAATGAGCCAAATTCAGAAGATCAAGAGTCAGAAAAAGAAAAGGAATGGTGGGGGTCGATCTCATGAAGAGCAAAGATCAGTAGAACAGAGGAAAGGGACCAGGGGGTGGGAGGGATGGAGGGAGAAGTACTGAGAGGGATAGTGGTGAAATTATATTGTTATATATGTGTGAATGTGCTAATATGTAACAACTTATCCCACCATTATGCAGAACTATAGCACACCAATAAAAAAAAAAAGTGGAGGAAAGAAAAGATAGGCAGAGTATTGCCGTGTCATTCAGGAATTTCACTTTGACTACACAGTTAGCCCGAGGAATTGAAAGAAGGGACAAGACCAGATGTTGTACACCTATGTTCCCAAAGCATTAATCACAGTCGGTGAAAGGTAGAAATAATGCATACATCTGTGTAGATGATTGGATACACAAATGGCACATATGTATAATGGAATCCTTAAAAGGGATTAAAAATCTGATAACAGGCTACAGGATGAATTTTGAAAATATTGTAGTAATTTAAATACATGGGACACAGATGGATCAACATTGCATAATTCTACTGGCCTGGGTGTATCTAGAAAAGGCAAGCTCACACAGATAGGGAGTAGAATAGTTGTTACCCAAAGTGGGGAAAAGAAAGCACGGGAAGTTATTGTTTGAGGGGTACCGATTTCTTGGTTGGGGTAACATAAAGTTTCTGGAAGTGGATTGTGGTAATGGTTGCACAACAATAGGAATATACTTAATGCCACTGAGTTGGACAGTTAAAATGGTACGTTTTTATGTTATACATTTTTCACACAATAAAATAACCAAAATTAAAAAAACAAAGACAAGATGGAAACCAACATGCAGCCCATCCATCCCACTCCCCTGCATTTATCCAAAAATTTAAAGTCAGTGCACAATAGTGATGCATACTTCCTATGTTCACAGCAGCATGATTCACAATAGCTAAGTTACGAACCCAGCCCAGGAGTCTATCATCAGATGAATGAATTAAGAAAATGTGGTGTAGACACACAATGGAGTTTTACTCTGCCATAAATAAGAACAACATCGTGCTGTTTGCAGAAAAGCGGGTGGAACTAGAGAACATCGTGCTGAATGAAACAAACCAGACTCAGGAAGCCCAGAGTTACATGCTTTCTCTCAATTGTGGAAGCTAGAGAGAAAAGGAGATTTCATGAAAGTAGAAGAGAAGCCAGTAGAGGAAGGACATGAGGGGGAGGGAGAAAGAAAGGGTTAGGGGACCTACCCAGGAATGAATTAGACCAAATTATGCTATGTTCAGCATATATATACACATATACTGAACATAGCATTATATATCACAATGAAGCCTACTATTATTTATAATTATAATTCACCTATTAAAAAATAAGTTAGCATCACTGTTGTAGTATTTCATTCAATTCCTAAAACAACTTTATGGGTATCAAATCAAAATTTGAAGGTGGGGGCTGCTGAGGGTGTAGCTCAGTTGTAAGGCCCCTGTTTAGAATGCAAGAGGCTGTAGGTTCAGTTCTGTCTCACACACACACACACAGGCACACACACACACGCACACACACACACATGCACACAGCTGTCTCAAAAGAAAAACAATGGTAAAACCACACATTTTGTGTCTTGCTTGCGATTTCAAGAAAACCACTGGCAGCAGTCTTTAAAATCAGAATTTGTTGCTTGGTCTTCTGACTCTGATGATTTAATTCAGTTTCTGATTCCTCAACAAGGCTGGGAAATGAAACCTTAAGACTCCAATTAATAGCCACAGAAGTATGTTTAGTAGATATTGTATTAGGGTTTGCTTGTTTCTTTCTTTGTTTTTTTTTTTTTTTTTTTTTTTTTTTTTTTAAGTACTGTAAATTGAACCCAGGGGTAGTCTAGCACTGTGCCACATACCCAGCCATTTTTTATTTTATTTTAAGACAAGTTCTTACTAAGTTTCCCAGGTTGACCTTGAACATAGGATCCTCCTGTCTCAGCCTCTTGAGTCACTGGAATTACAGGCATGGGCTAACTTGCCTGGCTTATTAATCAGCTTTTCTCCACCACAACAAAATACCTAAGGCAGGCTAACTTTCAGAGGAAAGGGATTTATTTAGTCGCAGTTTGCTCATAGTTTGAGGGTTGCAGGGAACAGTGCTTTGTTAGTTCACAGTCCTCTGGTTAGAGGCACCTGAATGGCACCTCCAACCTGGATAGCACCCTGGTGGGTGGCAATAGCAGGAGTATGGGCAAAAGAAAGTGGTCACATCGTCAGATAGGAAATCAGATAGATTCGGATCCCACAGTTCCCCAACTGAGCTAGGGTCCTCCCACAAGGCTCCACTTCTTATTTTGTGCTGTGGTTCTAGGAATTGAAGCCAGGGGTACCTTTTCACTGAGCTACACCCCAGCCCTTTTATATTTAATTTTTGAACAGAGTCTTACTAAGTTGCTGAGACTGGCGTTCAACTTGAGATACTCTTGCCTGAGCCTCTTGAGTCACTGGGATTATAGGCATGTACCACCACGTCCGTGGAGGCTGCTCTTCTTAAAGATCCAATACCTCAACACCACACTTGGGGACCCATCCTCTAACACACGAATCACTGAGGGACAAATGATGTCTAAACTATAATAGACGCACTGATTTTTCACTTCCAATCAATGGTCTGCATATCTGACATCTGGTACTCTTCTCTCCAGATTTTTCTCTCTTAACAGGATAGAGGGGAACTGATGTTTTAATGACTATGAGAAATGGAACTACAAATGTTCAACTGCTTTTTTGTAAAACTCTGTGCGCGTGAGTTAACAAACAGCTCCAGTGGTCCTTCCATTTTTCAACTGTATCCCACTTCCAATCCTCCCAGTGGACTCACCCTTTGATCATTCCACCAGGTATCCTGCTATTAAACCAGCACCCTCTGACACATAGCAAAGTCATTATGTCCAAAGAAACCCTTTTCACCCAGGATAAGTGTTATCATTACACCCAAGGTAAGTATTATCATTACGGTGCAGATAAAGACACTGAGGCATGTGATGTTAAGTGTTTCAGGTCACACCCCAGGTGAGTGGAGAATTTTTACCTCAGTAGTTTGATTCTAGAGCACCATTATCCAACAGAGACATAATTTAACAGATGTGTAATTTTAAATTTTCTAATAGCCATCCCCCAAAAAACAAGTAAGAGAGAACATTTTTTAAATTTTATTTTATTGGTTATTCTTAGTTATATATGAGAGTAGAATCTATTTTGATAAAATTAGACAAACATAGGATATTATCTTATTCTAATTAGGACCCCATTCTTGTAGGTGGGGACAATGGTGGAGTTCACTTAGATATTTTCATATATGTTCATAGGAAAATTATGTTAGATTTATTCAACTGTTTTTCCTATTCCTATCCCTCTCTTTTCTTTTCGATGCCCTTTGTCTAATCTACTGAATTTCTCTTCTGCTCCTTCCCCCATGTTTATGGTGATTTAGCTTCCACATATCAGCAATAACATTCAATCCATGGTTTTGGGGGATTGGCTTATTTCACTTAGCATGATATTCTCCAGATCCATCCATTTACTGGTAAATGTCATAAAGTCATTCTTCTTTATGGCTGAGTAATATTCCATTGTGTACTTATACCACAATTTATTTATTCATTCTTCTGTTGATGGGCATCTAGGTTGGTTCTATTTTGGCTTAGCTATTGTGAATTGAGCTGCTATAAACATCGATGTGGATGTATTGTTGCTATAGTATACTGATTTTAAATCCTTTGGATATATACAGAGGAGTGGAATAACTGGGTCAAATGATGGTTCTATTCCTATTTTTTTGAGGAATCTCCATACTGCTTTCCAGAGCAGTTGCACCAATTTACAGTCCTGCCAACAATGTATGAATGTTCCCTTTCCCCACATCTTCCCTAACATTTGTTGTTACATGTATTCTGAATAATTGCCATTCTGACTTGAGTGAGATGGAATCTCAATGTAGTTTTAATTTTCATTTCCCTAATTGCTACAGATGTTGAGCATTTTTTCATATATTTGTCGACCATTTGTATTTCTTCTTCTGTAAAGTACCTGTTCAGTTCCTTATCAAGTTTTTTGAGTTCTTTGTATATCATGGAGATTAATGCTCTAAGGTGCAGGAGGCAAAGATTTCCTCCCATTTTGTAGGCTCTCTCTGCACATTCTTGATTGTTTTCTTTTCTGTGAAGAAGATTTTAGTTTGATACCATCCCATTTATTGATTCTTGATTTTATTTCTTGTGCTTTAGGAGTTTTATTAAGAAAATAAGTTCCTAAGCCAACATGATGGTATATTGGGCCTTCATTTTCTTCTAGTACATTGCAGGTTTTCTAGTCTAATGCCTTGATCCACTTTGATTTGAGTTTTTTGCAGGGTGAGAGAGATATTAGATTTCATTCTACTATATACAGACTCCTAATTTTCCCAGCACCATTTGTTGAAAAGTCTATCTTCTCTCCAATATATGTTTATGGTCCTTTTGTCTAGTATGAGATAACTGTATTTATGTGAATTTGCCTCTGTGTCTTCTATTCTGTACCATTGGCCTTCATGTCTGTTTTTGTGCCAATACCATGCCATTTTTGTTACTCTAGCTCTGTAGTATAATTTAAGGTCTTGTGTTCTGATGCCTTCTGCTTCATGTTTTTCCCTAAGGCTTGTTTTATCTATTCTGGGTCTTTTATTTTTCATGACTGTTTTTTCTATTTCTATGAAGAATGTCATTGGAATTTTGATGGGAATTGCATTGACTCTATATGGTGCCATTGGTAGTATGGCCACTTGACAATATTGATTCTGCCTATCCAAGAACATCGAAGGTCTTTCCATCTTCTCAGGTCTTCTTCAATTTCTTTCTTTAGTATTATGTAGTTTTCATTGTAGAGATTCTTCACCTCTTTTGTTAGGTTGGTTCCCAAGTATTTTATTTTATTTTTCAGGCTATTGTGAATGGGATGGTTTTCCTAATTTCTCTTTCAGCTGATTCATCATTAGAGTATAGGAATGCAATTGGTTTATGGGTGTTAATTTTGTATCCTGATTCTTTGCTGAATTCATTTATGAGTTCTAGAAGTTTCCTGGTTGATTCTTGGGGGGGGGGCTTCTAAATATAGAATGAAGTCATCAGCAAACAGATATATTTTGAGTTCTCTTCCTATTCATATCCCTTTAATTTATTTCTTTTGCCTAATTGCTCTGGCTAGTGTTTCAAGGACTATGTTGAATCAAAGTGGTGAAAGTGGGCATCCTTGTCATATTCCTGTTTTAGAGGGAATGCTTTTAATTTTTCCTCTGTTTAGAATGATGTCGGCCTTGAGTTTGTCATATCTGGCTTTTACAATGTTGAGGAATGTTCCTTCTATCCCTAGTTTTTCCAGTATTTTAAACATGAAATGATGCTGAATTGTCAAATGCATTTCCTGCATCCGTTGAGATAATTATGTGGTTCTTGTCTTTATGTTTTATTCAACCCAATATACCTAAAATATCATTTCAATATCTGATTAATATAAAAAGTTATAAGATTCTTACAAAGCTAAACATTCCTATCAAATGACCTAGCAATCACACTGGTATTTACCCAAAGGAGTTAAAAATGTATGTGCGCACAAGAACTTGCACGTATTTATGGAAGCTTCATCATAATTACTAAAGCTTGGAAACAACCAAGATACCATTTAGTAGACAAATGGGTGAACAAACTGTACATACAGACAAGGGGGAAATATTATTTCATCCTAAAAATTAAGCTATCAACTCTGGAAAGACTTGTAAAAAATCAAATGCATATTACTAAATGAAAAAGTCAATCCAAAAAGACTGCATACTATCTGATTCCAACATGTAATGTTCCTGACAAGACAAAACTATGGAGATAGTAAAGAGATCAGTGACTGCCAGGTTAGTGGGGAGAGAAGAAGAAACAAAGGATTTTTTGGACAGTGAAAATACTCCCTATGATGGTATAATGGTGGATACGTATCATTATGCATTTATCCAAAACCAAAGAATGTACACCATCCAGAGTGAACACGCATGTAAACTATGATCCAGGTCATTTGGGTGATTAAGATGGGTTGACATAGGTTCATCAATGGTAACAAATGTGCCACGCTGGTGAGAGATGTGGATAATAGTGGGGGCCTGTGCATTGAGTGAAGGGAGGTGGCATGAAATGGGCTCTCTGTGCCTTTCTTTCAACTTTGCTGTAAATCTAAAACAGTTCTAAAGAAACTGTCGATCAAAATGCTTTCTTGATCTTTGTTCCTAAAATTCCTAGGAATAACTAATGCTTAAGAACATCTCTTCATTATACTCTCTGCCCTTTTTTCTAACCTGGGGTTCACAGTTGGCCAATTCCTTCCCCAGTTTGCCCCATCCCACCCGACTTGATCAGTGGTTTGCCTAAATCTGCAATCGTTCTTTTGCCCTGATGGAATGTGTATAGAGAGCTGTGATGGGCAGAATGAGAACAGAACCCTCACGACCACTCTGTGGGAGTTACTTTTTGGGGTGTGGGTGCTCATTCATCAGAGACTTTTCCAGATGTCAATAAATCAAACATTGATTCTGTCTGACTGGATTGGATTTGTTGGGCAGGGGGTGCCAAAGAGCCTTCCAGATGGTTTAGGTTGACCACCCAGTCCTTCTTAGTTTGTACATAATAGATATAGAATAAATTCAGGGCATATGTATGTACTTGAAATTATCTTTCAAAGGCTAAAAAATAGAGAAATTAATTAAGACTCATTTGTGGGTACAAGGTCATAGCTCCCCTACTTTGTAGGCATACTTTGGACAATTATTCCATCTCTTTTTCCTTCAGTTCTCTCATCAGTAAAATTGACATTAATGGTATTTATTTTCCAGAGTCGTTGCCTGGCATATGGTAAGTACTTAATAAAGGTTGTCTTTTAAAACCCTCTATTTTGGGGCTGGAGAGATAGCTCAGCTGGTAGAGTGCTTGCCTTGCAAGTACAAGACCCTGAGTTCAATCCCCAGCACCACAAAAAAAAAAAAGTGTAAAACCCTCTATTTTACGTTAGTGGTTTATAGAACAGCTATGTGGGCCTGCTACTAGTTGAATGAAATACTATAGATTATTATTTTTTGAAAAACTAAGGCCTACCAAGGGAATTAAGTTTGATCGAAGGTAACAATCCGATTTTTCAAAACTCCTTTTTTAAAAAGGAAATAATTTCCAATAATCACATGAAACTATACTGATCCAGCAAAACCTCCCAGCCATAGAAAAGTAATAAAATCTGAAGTTACTCAAAACACAGCCTTCAATGTATTGTGCTTGGGTACCTTCTTTTCTTTCCTGCTTCTCCTGGAAAACAAAAGGCTAACATTCTTGTCAATCATCTTGACTCTTAGCTCTCGCTAATGTCCTGCAGTAATGTTTGTGCTAGGTTCTTCCCTAAGTGAAGGCTTCCAGGGTACCAGCGCTCAAAGCATGACATGTCCTCTGCCTCTGGATTAGGACAAACTCCAAATGCTTTTCTTCACAGTAGGACATACTAAATCCACTGGGTACTTTTCACTCAAAGCACAGCTCAGAGCACACTGACCACCTTCCAAGGGCTCAGTGACCACAGCGGCTGGTGGCGGCTCCACAGGACACCACCACTCTCGAGTTTGTCCTTTCGGTGATTTCTTCTCCTCACGCTGTATTCTTCTGTGTTTTATATTCCTTCATTATGATTTAAAATTTTTCTTCCATTTCTTCAAATCTCATCATTTTGGAAACAATGAAAATTTGCAAACGTTGAAATACTCTCTAACATGGCCATAAGAATTTAAAAAAATTAAGCCACCCCAAAGGATAGTTTTAAGCACCCACTTTCAGAAAATCATTATTGAATTAATACTTCATTTGCAGAGGAACATGTAGTAGTCAGCATTGTTTAGTGGACAACTAATTAGAACAAAAAAAATTAATAAGAAAAGAAATTAGAAAAGGGCTTTGCCTCAAATGCTTACAACTTTTTTGTATTGCATTCTCGTTCATTGCTATTGTTATTTCTCAATGAATTCCTTTTCCAAAAAAAAAAAAAAAAAAAAAAAAGAATGAGTTTCATTAATGTCTATGGGTTTACACTGAATTTTAATTCACTCAATATTGTGGTCGCCTGCAGTGACACAAACTGTACTGATTTCTCAAAGTGAGACAACGAACCCTTTCCCAGAAGGAGGGCCTGTACAGACAATCCTCAACTTAATGATTCTTTTGAAATAATTTTTCAACTTTATGATGATGCAATGTCAATATACATTCAGTAGAAACCATACATCAAACTCAGAATTTTGATCTTTTCTCAGACCAGTGAGGTGTAGTGCAGTATTATTTCAAGGTGTCCGACAGCAGGAGCAAGACAGCTCCTGGTGAGCCACATGATCTCAGAAGGAGACAACTGACGTTCTGCCTGGTGCTTCTTGCTAAGCTCTGATGTTCCGCGGTATATGAAATGCATTTTTGGCTTACGATAGATTTATTGATATGCAACCTCATCATAAATCAAAAATCATCTGCATATATGAGATGAAACCTCAGTGAAGGCAAATTTGTTAACTTTTTTCCAGTTACCTTCTACAGTGATATCCCCATTTGATCTGTCAGTATGCACCTCTGTCTTACAGAAGACTTAACATAGATTACAGACAGGTTCCCCCATCCTTTTATTTTAAAGGTGTGTTTTGCCTTTAAGAGGCATAAGACTGTGATGTACAAAAGAAAGTTCACATCACAGAAGATCTATAAAACATGTTTACCAGGAGAAAACAATGCCTCTTTTAAGCCATTCAGAAGAGAAAATAATTTTAAGGTAACTTTTTTTAAAAACTAGAATTTGTTTACATAAATTCATTAGTCTTTTGTTTTTTTCTTTTTTGTACCAGGGATTGAACCCAGTGGTGCTTTACCACTGAGCTACTTGCCCAGCTCTTTTTATGTTTTGTTTTTATTTTGAGACAGAGTTTCACTAAATTGCTTAGGGCCTCACTAAATTGCAAGGCTGGCTTTGAACTTGCAATCCTCCTGCCTCAGCCTCCCAAGCCATGGGGATTACAGACGTGCACCACCATGCCCGGCTAACACAGTAGTTTTTAACTCAAGTACTTTCAGTAGACTTGAGTTTCAATCCTCTCCACATTATAACTGCTGTCATGATACTCCTACCACAAGCACAGTTCAAGTTGTTAAACACCAACAATTGGACTCTTATCTTTCTGTTATCCAGGGATCAAAGAAAATGAGATTCACTTTCAAATAAATTCATAAACATTATCCTAATAATACTAGTTCTATTGAACTTCCACTTGAGCGATTGTGTGATCAAATAACTACTGCAGAAAAACCAAACATGAGAAATTGAAAAACATTTTAGGAGACAAAATTGTTGCTATTTTTCTGGATCAATATAAGTAAGACATTTGTTAAATAACAACAGGTAAAGATGGAATCAATATACCAATAAAGTTCTCCCTTACATTATGTATGTTTGTAAAACACCATCCTGAGATTTATAATTACAATCCTATCATTTCCATTTGAGTGCTTATATAAACACTTAGCTAGTTAGCAATAAAATGAAAAGAAAGTATTCAAAATTATTTCAGAAAACAAAATCCTTGCCGTATTTCTGGATTAATTTAGTGGACTTTTCAAGTTGTTTTGTTGTCATTGATGACAATAAAAATATGCTAATTACTTTACCAACAAATGGAATAAAAAACAATTTACCTTAAAAATTCATGTTTAAATAATCTATAATTTAAATATTCTTAAGAATTTTAATTCCCTTAGCTTTCATTTGAGGCATGGAATGGTCACTTAATAACAATGGAAATAAGAGAAAATATCAGAAGTACTTTAGAAGAAATCAAAAATGCATTCTCTTATCCTGACCTTCAGAAACAGTCTCCTTGGAAGGCTGGATCAACTCTGAAGGTGCATCACTTCTGTTTTTGAGTAGTGTGAACAAAAGACAAAATCCAGCGCTTGTGAAGAGATGTACTGAGCCAGGGACATCCCTCTGTGGAAAGGATTCTTGGGGGTCCATCCTGGTTTCTTAGAGAACAGAGCATGACAGGAGGTCCTCTTCTCAGGAACTTTGCCCTGAAGACCAACCTGTGACATGACTTTAGCAGGAGGATACAACGGAAGAACAGAGCCTGGGATTCTGCCTCCTGTCCAGGTGGGAGGATTGAATCTATGGTAAACCAATGACCAAGATCACCTGTAGCATCATTCCTGTTGACCTCCTCTCTGCAGTTGTGTGTCTTGTTGTCAAAAGAAGGTCCTGATCATCTGCCAGCCCAGGGAGCCCAAGAAGCTCTGTCTTGCTGCCATGAAGAAACTGCTCTGGCAGGAAGAACATGGCCTGTTGGAGGAATCTGCTTTACACCAGGCATGAATCCAAAACTCCCCGAGCCATCCCAACCTCATGCTCCTATTGGTACCTAGAAGTTCTCGTGCCTGTCCAGTCTTTGCTAGCTGCCCCTTTTGGAATATCAAGGACATGAATATATCTTTTGAAGAGTTGAAATTTTTTTTCCTAAATCATCATTTTCCCTGAATTATAATCTTTATTTCCTCAAGTAAGCAAAGTTTTGCTCAGCCAGTAAAGCTCTAAACCAAATATCTATCTTTTTTTTTTCTCTCATGAAAATGGATAAGACCCAAAGCTTCTTTCTGATTTTTTTCTAGAATTTTGGTTTGCATTCAGAAGGTGTCTCGCTCTTCACTTGTATGTCTGATCTTTTCATTTACTTTGGAGAGATTCTTCATTTTCTTTCCATCCTAACCATTATAAATTGAATATTGTGTTATAATTTTATTCTACTGATGAAGCTTAATAATGATTTTAAGTTTCTTTTGCAGTTCTGGGATCTCACAAATTGGATTTTTCTGATTGCAATGAAGCTAGTACATTTTGGAAACTTAATATTATTCATAAGTTCATTTGTTATAATTTAGTGTTCGTTTGATTGCTTTTTCCTTTGAGCACTTTTACAGACCATTTGCCCAGCCAAATTGATCCAGTTTTTTAAAGCTTCATTTTAATAACAAAGATGTAAACCTTCATGACCTCAGATTAGACAATATTTTCTTGAATATAACACAAAGAACATAAGCAACAAAAGAAAAATTTGTATGTTGAATTTAATCACAACCTTTTTTATTGAAGAATACTATCAAAAAAGTAAAAAGACAACCAAAAGAATGAAAGAAAGTATTTGCAAATCATAGACTTAATAATAGTCTAGTATCCCAAGCAACAATAAATGTTGGTGAGGATGTGGGGAAAAAGGTACGAGGTACATTGCTAGTGGAACTGCAAATTGGTGCAACTATTGTGGAAAGCAGTATGGAGGTCCCTAAGAAAACTTGAAATGGGACCACCAGTTGACCCAGTCATCCCACTCCTATCTTTATACACAAAGGACTTAAAATCATCATACTACAGTGTTGCAGCCACATCAATATTTAGAGCAGTTCAATTCACAATAGCTAAGCTATGGAACCAACCTAGGTGTCCTTCAACAGACGAATGGATAAAGAAACTGTGATATATATATATGCATATTACTCCCCCTTAAGGTAGAATGAAATTATGGCATTTGCCAGTAAATGGATGAAACTGGAAAATATTGTGCTAAGCGAAATAAGCCAATCCTAAATAACCAAAAGTCAATGTCTTCTCTGATGTGCAGATGCTAATTCACAATGGCAGGGGGATAGAGGTATTTTGGACTAGACAGAGTGGAGTGAAGGGAGGGGAGGGGGTTTGGGGGTAGGAATGATAGTAAAATGAATCAGACATTATTATCATATGTGCATATATGATTACATGACTTGTGTAACTCTACATTGTGTACAACCAGATGAATGAGAAGTTATACTCCATTTATGTATGATGTATCAAAATGTATCATACATTCTCTTGTCATGTATAACTAATTAGAACAAATAAAAAATGTAATAGCAACAAAAAAATAATAGTAATGGTCTAGTATCCAAAATATACAAAGAACTCTTAGATACCAACAACCTAAAGACAACCCAACAAAAAATTGGGCAAAGGAGATGAAAAGACACTTCTCTAAAGAAGATATACAAATTACCAATAAGCACATAAACAGATAATCAACATCATTAATTATTAGGAAAAACCACAAGGAGACACCACCTCAAACCAACTATGAAGGCTATAACAGAAATTTACTTGAAGAAGTAGAAAATAACATGTATAGGGAAGGATGTAGAAAAATTGAACCCCCATAGTCCACTGTTAAGAACATAAAATAGCACAGTCACTGTGAAAAGCAGGTTCCTCAAAATGTGAAAGATGAGTATCGTAGGAGTCAGCAGTTACGCTCCTGGGAATGTACCTAAGAGTATTAAAAACATATGTTTTAAAAAAAAGTTTACAGTGAATGTTTATACCGACATTATTTATGATAGGCACAAAGTAGAAACAAGATAAATATCCCTGAGTAGATGGATGTTGGTTAACAAAATGTGGTTACACCATGTAACATTACTTGGCCATAAAAAGGAATGAAGTGCTGACACTAGCTAACGTGGATGAACCTCAAAACCATTAAGCTAAGTGAGAGAAGCCACACAAAAAGCCACATAATATATGATTCCATTCTAGGAAATGCCTAGAATAGACAAATCCATGGAGACAAAACAATGGTAGTTGTTAGGTGATGGGGGAGGGAGAGGTAGGGAGCGACTGCTTAATGGGTTTGGAGTGTCTTTTGGGGTGACAAAAATGTTCTGAAATCGGATAATGGCAATGCAATTGTTATACTATCTTGAGAATGCACTAAAAGCCACTGATGTGTATACTTTAAAATGGTTAAAATGACAGATTAGTGTTATTTGAGCTTTACTTCCATAAGAAAAACTCCATTCTATTAATTGTGGACACAATCACCCTTCTGGTCTGCATCAATCATATCCAGTTCCCAGATTCTCATCATGTTCTATAAGCCAAGAATAGCAGTCTAATCTCTCCTTTCCTGCAAGATTTTTTTGTGTTTATTCATTTTATTCTTTTGTTTTATCCTTTAGCTTCTCATGAAAGCAGATTTGTGATTTTATGAAATTTTGCTTTCATTCAAATTTTGCTTTTATTACCACCTTGAGTTTTTCTTCATTTATCTATTTTTCCACAATCTTTTATTGGTGCATTCCTGTTGTCCATAATGATGGGATTTGTTGTTACATATTTGTGCATGCAAACAATATGACAATATAATTTGGCCTGCATGTGTTTTAAGGCTGTGTTAATTGCAACTACTTATAGTGGGATGTCTGGTGCATTTTCTAGAGACCGAGTCTCTCTTATATCAGCAGACATCAGCTTAACTTTTTCCAAACACTTGGATTTCTATTCAAAATACTTTTATAAGCCCCAAGTAAAGTTGGATATTTCTGGGGTTTTGTGAATGGTCACTAGTTTTCATATTTATGATCATTTGTTCTCCAGTCTAGCTTACAACAAAGAAGGCCGAAGTCTTCCAAATTCTCTTTGGATAAGGCTGAGTCTGTAAAATTACTGATGCTTTTCCTTCAGGAAGGCAGAATATCCAGTGGCTTGTTATTTGTGTACATTTGCAGAAAGTTTGATATTAGTAATCAAATGCTTTACAATGACTGAAAAGATTATTATACCCCAGAGAGATTCAGGGGAATCTGCACTGCGATTTGAGAAGCATAACCCTCCTGCACATGCTTCAGGTATCAGCTAAAGTACCCTTTCCTTAAGGAAACAGTAGTAACCCCACATTTCAAGTTAGGTCCTTAATTATGGACTCCATTTTTACCCAGAGGTAGACATTACTGGAATTTGGTGTTAAGGCAATCCTTGTTCTCTTTGGAGCTCACCACATCTGTAGGTAGTTTGTTCTAAATATTTTTATCCAGTTTGTTTAAACAATATCAAATCATATCACACGTGGCTTTCTGTGACTCCCTTGTTTTCACTCCATGTTTTAGAATATATCCACTTGCTGTGGGTATTTGCAGTGTATTTATTTTCATTGCTGAATAAAATTTCAGGATACAGATAAATCATAATTTTATTTTATTTTTAAATGTCAATATAAATTTCCATCGTATCAATTTTTTTTCCTATTTAGAACTATAATGGGTCTTTTCCTACTAAGAACTGTTAAGGAGTTTTCTGTAGGTATCTTGGGCATCACCTGAGCAAAGAAGTTTCTCTTTAATTTCACTTCAGAAATAGAAGTTCTTAGTGTACAGTGTGTGCTTATTTGACTTTACTGGATGTCATAGTACATTTCCTGCTGCTACAACAAAATGCCACAGGCTGCATCTTTTATAAACAACACAAGTTCATCTGGCTCACGATTCTGGAGACTGGGAAGTCCAAGAACATAACAGGGGCACCTGGCAAAGGCTTTTTAGCTACATCATAACATGGGAGAAGCTAACAAGCACTTGTGAGACAGAAGGAGGATGGGGAACAAATCTATTCTTTTGCCAGGAGCCCATTCTCAGGATGACCACTCCACCTCAGCGACAGCAGCATTAGCCTGTTCATAAAGGCAGAGATCCTCAAGACCTAGTCACTTCTTCAGGGCCCCACCACTTAATATCCTTATGATGGAAATTAAATTTTGAGCTTCACAGGTGACATTCAAACCATAGCACTGGATGATGTGAAAATGCTTTTTAAAGTCATAGCAAGTTACATTCCCACCAGGAATATGAGTTTTCAAGACTCCATGTTCTTGTGGGAACCATTGTCTTATCTTTATGTTCTGCCAGTCCAGTGAGCTGAAACAGTCTCCCCTTGTGGTTTCAATTTGCTCTCGCCTGATTGCTGAGGAGATTAAATCTTTCTTCCTGTGTTTCTAGGGACTTGAATTTCCTCTTCTGTGAGGAATCCTCTTGCCCATTTTCTGCTGAGATGTCTGTCTTTTTCTTTCCTGGAGTATAGGAGTTACTTATAGATTACAGGTGCTAAAATTTTGTGCATTATATATGCTGTGACTATCTTCTCCCCGTTACGGTTTTCATTTTCGCTCTTTCTATCGTGTATTTTGAATACAAGTTCTTAATTCTAACAATGTTTAATGTATTATCTTTTTCTTTACTGTGTGTGTGTGTGTGTGTGTGCACGCTTAAGGTCTCAAAGATATTCCATATTTTCTCCTAAAATTCCTAAGGTTTATTACTGACATTTTAGTGTTTGACCCACATGAAGATGAAGTTTGAATTTGGTGTGAGGTAGGAATTCGTTTTCATATGAGTTTATTTTTCTCTCACATAAAACAAGACTGAAGGTAGGAAATCCAACAAATCTGCTCTGTGGTATATGTTCTAGAAAGACGATCCTGGACAGATGAACAGGAAGAAATGTTTCAAGAAGTTCACAGGAACATTATTCATAAGAGCAAAACACTGAAAATGCCCCATAATGTCCAAGAGTAATAGAGTTGTTTTAGTCGGCTTTTTTGCTACTGTGACTAAATGGACCCAACCAGCACAATTAAAGAGGAGGAGAGTTTATTTGAGGGCTCACAGTTTCAGAGATCTTAGTCCATAGAAGGCTGGCTCCATTCCTCAGGGTTTGAGGTAAGGCTGAACATCATGGCAGGAGAGGGTGGCAGAGGGAAGCAGCTCACATCAAAGTGATCAGAAAGCAGAGAGAGACTCCACTCTCCAGATACAAATTATATACCCATAGCCACGCCCCAATACACACCTCTTCCAGTCACACCCTACTACTTCATTTAACCCCGTCAGGGATTAATTCACTGATTGGGTTAAGACTCTTACAACCCAATCATTTCTCCTCTGAACCTTCCTGTCTTGTCTCACATGTGAGCTTTTGGGAGACACTTCACATCCAAACCATAAGAAGAGTTGACAAATAACATTGGTATGTATGCCTGTAATAGAGTACCACACAGCACTGAAAATGAAAGATCTATAGCCCACATATTAAAATGAATCCTTCCAAAACATCTTACTTTGAGCAAAAAATCAAATTGTGGAACTCATAAAGTATGGTTCCATTTATATAACATTCAAAAATAGATAAAATCAAACAATCTATTATTTAGATAGGCGTGCATATGTGATTATAAAGAAAAGCAAGAGTGTGGTTAATAAGAAATTCAGAGTAACAATTATAGGAGGGAGGAAGGGAGGTCCATGAAGTCAGAAATTGACACAGAGGAAGCTTCAGCGCACTGATAACCTTCTCTTTCTTCAGCTGGGATGTGGAATCTGTTTCCCCTTCCTTTCCGATTCCAGCTATATGCTCCCAGTGGTATCTTCCTGAATCCCAGGCTTCATTATGTTACATTTGTTTTCTTCTCTTGCTTAACCATGCTGCAAGCATTGGAGGTCCTGGGACTCCACCCTTGGCCCTCTCACCCTCTCATGTTGCAGGTGATCTTAGTGAGTGATTTCATCCATCCTCATGACCTTCACTTTCCGCCTAAATGGAGATGACTCACAAATGTGTGTCTTTCCCAAACTCCAGACCCACATCTATAGCTCCTGATTAGACACTTCCACTTGCATGTTCCATAGTGTCTCAGACTCAACATGTGGAAATCTTAATTCATCTCTTACCCAACTCCTCCTCCCAGCAGCTTCTCTCATATTCTGCTTTGCTTCCTGTGGCCAGTATTTTGAAATCACCCACTGCTGTTCCTTTTCTCCACTCCCTTCCCAGTTACAATCAGTCACACCAAGCCCTATCAACGCTACTTCACTCACATCACTTAAAGATATATTCTGAACATTTGGAAACACACATTAAAAGTCTTAAAGATATGTATTATCAGTTCAATGTGTCTCCCCAAAATTCACATGTTGAATTGGGAGATCCTCAGAAAATAACCTTGTTTGGATACGGAGTCATAGTAGCCATTATTAGCTAAGTTAAGATAAGGTAGTACTGGAGTATGGTGGGCTGTTAATCCAATATCACTGGTATTCATATAGAAAGGGGCAGTTTGTACAGAGAACACATTGTGAAGATGGAGGCAAAGATTGGGACGATGCAGTAGAAGCCCGGGATCACCTTGACTGCTGGCAAACCACCACGAGCTGGGAAGAGGCATGGAACCACACCTTCTTCTAAGCCCTCAAAGGAATCAACCCTGCTCACACCCTGTCTCCAACTTCCAGCCTCCAGTTCTGTGAGACAGTACCTTTCTGTTGTTTAAGCCAGTCCATTAGTGGCACTTTGTCCCAGCGGTCCTGAGAAACTATTAAAACCTGCATACTTTGATCAGAATTTCCATAGCAAACAATAATTCTCACGAAAATAATCACACAAGCGAACAAAGGAGCTCATACTAGGTTGCTGACGTCAGTGGTGTTAATAATTGTACAACAGGGAAAACAACCTCCATGTCTGACAGTAGGAGACAAAGTCCATATATTACGACACAGTCAAATCACGAAAAGTCACAGAAGTTTCCAAACGAGGACGTCCATATCAGACTGGAGAGAAAGAGAGGCACAGTAGAGTTAGGTTGATTGAAAGGAACAATAAAGGAGGGTAGCGATGGAATTTCAGATAATTTATACTTTCTCCTTTTTGCTTATCCATATTAAGAGATGTGGTTTAAAAATTATCCTATAAGTCTTCCTTTTTTTCCCTCTCCTCCCACTCACCCCATGAATATTGACTGATTATATTCACGGATCCATCCCCACCTTGGGAAGGAGGAAGAAAGAAAAAGTGGGAAGAGAGAGCAGAAGAGGAGGGAAAGGATCTACGTAAAAGAACCAGGAAAAGATTAAGGAATTTAGAAAGCAAAATATCAGTGTGAGCTCTAAGTGAAAAGGTTTGGAGAAGGGTGGTTTTGAATGAGAGGCTCCGAATCAATGAGGGGTATGAGAAAAATGTGAAAGAAAGAAAAGGGGATCTAGGAAGAGTGTTCCTGGGGGTTAGAAACTTTGGAAATTTTTTTTCAAGCAGTGTACCTTAGAGCTTAGCATTTCATTTTTCATTATTTTCAGCTGCTTGGATTGTGCTTATTTGCAATGTCACATGAAGAAAGACTCAATGAGTCTAGGATTTATCAGGTTTACATTATTTTTTTCTACAAAAAACATAGATTCCAGTTCATACTAAAGTGTGCCAGAAATAAGACTTTATTTTTCAATGTCTGAATTGAACTTAATTTTTTTTAACCCAGGGACAGAAACAGCCTCAGGCAATGTGAGTTTTCAGCTTGAGATAATATTTAAGTGATAAGAAGGTGGATAGAAGCTTAGGTAATGCTGAGCACCTGTAGGACACATCTGGACCTGAGGTCTTTGGACAATGGCATCTTTTGAGATGTGCCTCATTCCATCTGGTCTTTCATCATCTGTCTGCCCAGATCCTATCTTTGGTCTGGCGAGTCTGGGCCTGTGCTGTCCTTAAAGAGAAAGAAACATTGATTGGGCTTTTCACTGGGTCATGCCCACATACTCCCTACCACACGGGGCTGTCAGTAAACTCTGGAATTTGTCACCTCCAGGGCTCAGTATGGACTTGGGTTGAAGCCCAGAGATCCATTTAAGTCTTCAACTGGTATTCTGTCATTCCCAAATTTTTGCATGATTTTGTTTTGTTTTTGATACCGGGAATTAAACTCAGGGGCACTCAACCACTGAGTCACATCCCCAGCCCTATTTTGTATTTTATTTAGAGACAGGGTCTCACTGAGTTGCTTAGCACCTCACTTCTGCTGAGGCTGGCTTTGAACTTGCAATCCTCCTGCCTCAGCCTCCCAAGCCCCTGGGATTACAGGAATGTGCCACTGCATCCGGCATTTCCAGGGTTTCTGCTGTTGCCTCCCTATGCTCCCCAACTACATCCCAACACACGTGCCATAGGCTTGGCCTCTTTTCTCACCAACACAGTGCATTCAACTGTATTATCTCCCATTGTGTCCCGGGGAGTCTTGCCACAACTCTATTTGATGCAGATTCACAGGTCTCTGAGCTTTCTTTTGTTGTCTTTCTCTTGGGCATGTGTTCTGTCATCTGTTCATGCCATTCTCAACTTCCCATCATCCCATCTTTGTTGCACTGTGTCTCAGGATTTAACCACCTCTGCTGTGATAATGACTCCTGAATCTGCAGCTCCAATCTGAAGCCAATGCCTGTTTGCTGCGTATCTCTTAATCTCCTATACACCAACAAAAACTCAATCTGTCCCAAATTCTACATACCTTCTGAAAACCTGTTCTTTCTCCTGCTTTCTTTTGTCTTCCATTGGGCATATGATTAGAAATTGCTCAGATCATAGGAGTACTTAGTTCTGAGGATGCTCAATGGAGTCCCTCGCCACCTGTTTGGGATGGGGTGGCTGGGTATTCAAGGAAAGGTTTCCTCCCGTAAATGTCACTGTAGTGATCTTCTCCTGATGAGCACAACTATGTTTGTCTGTACCAGAGTGGTCCCCTCCTATTGCCTACTTTCTTGATATATCCCTGAAAACTTGGAGACCACCTCTCTCCTCTCTTTATCCATGGATATTTTTTGAGCTAGAAAAATGTGAAAGAAAGAAAAAAGCATAGGAAGAGTCTAAAGCTAAAGTCTAAAGGCTAAAATCTAAAGCCAAATCACTGCTGTTTCATTTCTAATGTTATTCTTCCTGCTTAGAGATCCTCCCACTCCAAACATACACTGTATTTGGTGTATTTCCTTAAGATGGGGGAAGATGGAGTACAGCTCCCCCCAGGAAGTTGCCTCTACTCACCCAGGACTGAGTCATATGCACCACCATCCCCCAGTGACCTTGGGCTTCCACATCATTTTCTAAATACTGAATTTCTGCCTTGATCACACTGTATTCTAATCTGTTCATGACTCTCTCTCTCTCTCTCTCTCTCTCTCTCTCTCCCACTTGCTGTGTGAAAGCAGTCTTATTCATTTTCATGTCATAGGAAAATACAGATGCTATATGATATGCAACAGAGCCATACTCCGATCAACCCATCATAAGTTGAAAATATTTTAAGTCAAAATGCATTTAGGGCTGGGGGTGTACCTTAGGGACAGAATGCTTGCCCTGTGTATGCAAGGCTTTGTGTTTAATCCCCAACAAAACACACACTCTCTCTCTCTCTCTCTCTCTCTCTCTCTCTCTCTCTCACACACACACACACACACACACACACACACACACACACACACACACACTGCACTTAGTACATTTAACCTACGGGACTTGATTGCTTAGCAACGTGGTACACTATAAAGTACCAGGCGTTTCCCTTTCTGATGGAGTGATGGAGTGGCTGACTGGGGGCAGCTGTTCATTGCCACTGTTGAACATCATGAAAGAGTGTCTTACCACACTATCACTACCCCAGGGAAAGACAGAAATTCAAAATATGGAGTATGGTTGCTAATGAACATGTATTGCTCCTGCACCATTATCAACTTCAATCTTTGTAAGTCAGAGACCATCTGTACTTGTCACAATAGCCTAGGCTGGTGACAAAGGTGTTTACACAGTGTTGGGACACTTGCTTTAAATTCTACAAAACACTTATTTTCATGGGGAAAAAAAAATTGGAGAATGCCCTTGGTGTCTCCGTTTTCCTCTTGGAGCCCTTGAGAATCCCTCCTGTGAACTTGCCACATGTCCTATAATGCCAGGGTTCATCTCCACCTTGACTGCAAGATTCCCAGAGTTTTAAATAATGTCTTTCCACAAATCTCTGTGGAACTTTTGTTTCAGTCTAGTATTCAATTAGTATTCTGTTCATTTAACACCACCAGTAAATAGTGACAGTATTCAGAAACCAGAGCTTTAATAATATGGAATTTTAAAAAGCACTTGAGATCCTTGACAGCTGAAGCTGGGACATTTAAAATACATGTGACAGGGAACCAAACTGTGACATGTTCTCTCTCTAATCATCAGTGAGGTGTGCTCTAAAATGATTCCTATTCCAGGGGAGAGAATACAGTCTACCCCTCTTTTCCTATTGCTGCCGTTTACAAACTGTCACCAGTTCTTACAGAGGCTTTCCTCGCAGTGTCTCTCATCAACCATCTTTCTTTTCAATTTAATTATAACAACCTTATGAACGTTCTCCTCCACTATACCGTGTCTTGTGTAGTGTTTTTTTAAATAGTATTCTGGTTAGCCAGCAGCAATGGCTCACACCTATAATCTCAGCTACTCCGGAGGCTGAGGCAGGAGGATTGCAAGTTTGAGGCCAGCCTGGGCAACTTAGATGGGGACGTAGCTTAGTGGTAAAGCATGTGTTTAGCATATGCTGTGAGGCTCTGGATTTAACCCCCAGCTCCACAACAAACAAATACGTAAATAGTATTCCAATGTTGAAGTTTCAAAAAGAGCTGGAGGCACTGGTGTGCTGGTAAATGTTTCACCAACTCTCTGGGGGAAATCTTTGCCTCTAGTGCTTGCCAATTTCCCTAGTATCAATACTGGCACGTGAAGACATTGAACTAACTAGGAGTTGGAGGAAGGTAGACTCCTGGGCTCTTGCCAGCCAGTGCAAGCTGGTATGTGTTACCCCCAGCCCATCATCACTGCCTGGGTGATTAATTTTTCTCAGTCACCATGTAAATCAGGCTACCTTCAGATTCAGAAATCTACCATGGAAATGAAAAAAAAATCAGTCCATCCACTTTTCTCTATCACCACCCTACTTCATTAGGTCACTTGATTGGAAAGTGTGTTAACCATTTAAATGAGCTCTCTGTTTTTACTCTTTCCACCTAGAAACATTCACACAACTCCAAAGTAATTCTTTTTTGTTTGTTTTAGCTTTACCAGCCCTACCCCTTTTTATTTTTAATTTTTAGACACGGTCTCCCTGAGTTGCCTGGGGCCAGCCTCTAACTTGAGGTCCTCCTGCCTCAGTCTCCTGATGTGCTGGGATTACAGGTGTGCATGCACCACTGTGCCTGGCACAGAATGATGATGATTATTTTTAAATTCTAATTGATTGTGTCACCTGCAGGGATGCAAAGTTACACCACACCAGTGGCCGTGCCAATGGTGCCCCGTGGAGTTTTGCAGTATCAGGTCCGAACGACCATACTCTGCAGCACGGGCCTCTGCCTATGATCCTTGGGAGTCTTCCATACTCTTAGGGGTTTGTCTGATAGTTTGCATCTGTGTCACACATGGCCTAACCGGTCTTCCAAGGGTCTCATTACCTGGCCCAGCTCCCTTCTCTGCCCCATCCGTGTGCCCTCCTCTGACTTACTTTGCTACAGTTCCTCTAGGACTCCATCACTTCTGTGTCACAACAAGCTCCTTTCGAAATCCTCCCTGGAACTCTCCTTGCTCTTCCCTCCGGCTAATCCCTTTTTCCTAAGTCTCTGCTCACCAGACACTTTCTAGAGAAGTCTTCCTTGTGTTTAAGTGTTTCAATACTGGTTTTAAATGTAATAAAATTCTTCTAATACATTGAACTTAATGTCAGAAGTTAATAATTTATTCAATTTTATAATATAAATTGAAATTGAATTGAATTGAATTCTGCTTGATTTGCTAATATACTAAATTCCCCCAATTATAAAAAGTATTCTAAGTAACAGGCATGCACCTATTATTTCTCTACTTACCACAATTATGAGTACACTAACTTTGAATGAATCTCTTCCTATTATTTACTCCATTATCTTTATTCTCAATTCCAGATTTTCCTGGAGTTAAAATGGGCAGATGAAGTAGACCATTATGCCATAGCAAGCAATTGTTATTTTCTAGGAGAGGACATTGAGGAAAACTCTGACCCATGGTTTGACCAGGACTGGAATTTTATTTTCCCATCACACTGAGGCCTGTTTATGGTAATTTTTTACAAGGATTTCATAGTTAGAGAGGGTCTCATGTCCACTTCCCCAATTCTAGCTAGATTTTGGTCTGCAACATCTCTAAGTTTCATGTTGAGGTTGGAATCCTTTACTCCCTCAATGGCTTTACTCTATTTTAAATTAACAACTAACAGCTAACCATTATTGATATTAAATAAATACATTTGGATTCCCCAAAGCCCTTGGTAGTCTTACCCAGCTCTGTTTATATCAGTAAGATCAGTTTTAATGATAGGAATGGGTTCTCGATTTATAAACTCAGGTCTGCAGAAACTCTAAAAAATTTATCTCATACAAAGGGAAATCATACTCCATGTATGTATAATATGTATGTCAAATATACTCTACTCTCATGTATATCTAAAAAGAACAAATGAAAATTTTATCTCATCTTAATTTATAATTAGAGCTCCCCTTCAATTAGGAGTTAAAAATAACGTTACAGTCAGTCCCACATCCCCCCTTTTCTTTCCTTTAGGTTCTAGGGAACATACTGAGTGCCATGAAATGCAGGGTAAGAGGGATCTGGTCCTTGACTGTCCTTCATTCAAGCTGGCCTCCACCCTGAAGTCTGCTGCCAGTGATTTTGGAGTATTAGCATGTACTGGCAATATGTCACATCCTCATTCCATCTGTAGGGCCCTGAAGAAAATGATCTGCCTTGCTTCTTTTACATATTTCTTAGGCCCAGGGTAATCCATTCTGCCGCTCCTTTGCTATGCTGGGCTACAGAAACTGCTTGGAGGCCTTCTGACAACCCATGAGTAGTTGTATAAATATAAATATGTATATACATAATACATATATATGTGTATATATATATATACTTACCACATATCCTATGAATAATATTATACATATGATAAATATATAGCAGGTTCTAAATCCTTGAGAAAGCAAGACAGACAGATACTTAGATTGATTGCTCTTATAGGATCTGACATTTGGTAGGAAAAGAAACCTCTCTTGGTGAACAATACAGAAGGTCTAGAATATCATGGCAAAGTCTGGTCATTTCATGGTGGAAAGGTGAGGAATTTGATGAGTCACTCCTATTTCTGCAGCTGCACACTCAGCTGAAAGCGAGTGGAGGAGAGAGAGACTGCTCAATGTAGAAGATTTGAGAAAGAAGCAGTGTGTCCCTCCACTGATGGGGACAAACTTATGAAGACAATGAAGTGGAGGGTGGGTGCTGGGGGCCAAGAGTCACAGGTGTGGTTGGTTGTGGGGTTTATCCAGCAAATTCGGTTGCTCAGGGGCAGATGCAGGTGCGGAGCAGACGAAGAGGAAGAGAGTTAAGAAGTTCAAGAACCCCAGCACCATAAAAAAAAAAAAAGGGTTTATGAGCAACACGTTTAAACAATAGAATAAAGACTCCATGGTGTTAAAGGGAGATGGAAGGACGGGGCAGACTATATAGTTTGGAAGGGTCAGTGGGCTGGAAGCTTGATGCTGAGAGGAACACGTGAGTACAGGAGATACACATACATCTATCCAGAACTCTGTAGCAGTGCTCAGAGAGAAAGGTGCTTGAAAATGAAAAATGAGGTGCTTGAAAGTTGACAGTGACAGTTTGAGAGCTGACAGTGGAAGTAGGTCAGATGGAAGAAGAGATCATTTAGGAAGGGAGTGAGGCATAAGGAGCAAAGGCTGCACAGGCACAGGAATTGGTTTTTGGGATAATGAGAATGTTCTGGAACTGGGTAGCAGCAGTGGTTGCACAACATTGTAACTGTACCAAATGCCATTTTAAATCATTAGATTTATGTTACATAAATGTCACCAACATTTTTATTTTTTAGTTTTTTTAAAAGGAAAGAATGAGGATGTCAGCAAGAGGGAAGAGGGTATCAGCAGGTCAGGTGTGACATCTGTGCATAAGGGAGAGTGACTAGCAGGACTACATTCCATTGATACCATGTACCAACGTGTGGGCCTGGGCATTCATTCTTCATTTGCTCCGTGAACATTAGACCCAATTTACTCAAGACTTACTGTATACAGTCTACTAAATGCTAGGAAGAGGGGGTGAGGGGATCAAAGAATAGATGGTGGCTCATACCATAAAGAATATATAATTAGTTAAGGGAGAAAATACTTGCACAGTAGCTGTAAACAAGGTTCATAAGTAGGTCCATCTGACTGATCATGAGAGTCTTGAAGGCAGACTGTTGGGGTCCTCTCTGCCACATCCTGCATGGAGGAGGAAAGGGTTAACTGCTGGAGGAGGATGTTGGCAGTTTTTCTATTACCCAAAAAATGTATCTACTCAGTGAACACACAAGAGCCAATACTCTTTGCATGAGAGGGGATGTGACAGGTCTGGCCATACGAGTTCTGGCCTCTTACAGCAACAACATGGATTGTCCCAACTGTCCTTTATTTATAACATATAGGTAAAGGGGGCAAGGACTGGGAGGAGCTTCTTCTGTGATGGACAGGATAGGGTGGAGTTAGTGGAACCATCCTCTTAGGGGGAAAATTCCAGAAGGAGAAGGGAACCACTCCCACACAGAGCCACATGCTTCCCAGCAGTTCCTAGAAATCAGCCCTCTGCGTCCCGTGGCTCAACCTAGTCTGATTCTGTTAAATAAGGATGGCTTTCCACAGCAGGCATTGCATTTTGTTGCATTCATATCACACTTAGCATCTGCAGGAATTATGAGTCCTAATTTACTTATATCACACCTAACAGATGCTACCAATATGTACTCAATAAATATTGACTGACCCTTAGGACCTTTACTATCCATTGGATAGTGACAGTGTAGGTATGAAAAATCAAAATAAAAATACTAAGGGTAACAGTGAATGCTCATCTTAACTGGTTTGGACTGCTGTAACAAAATGCCTCAGACTGGGTAATTTATAAACAATAGAAATGCATTGCTCATTGTTCAGGAGTCTGGGGAGTCCAAGATCTAGGCACTAGCAGATTTGGTGAGGGCCCCTTCATTATAGAGAGCATCTTTCTTTGCGTCCTTACATGGCAGAAGGAGTGAAGCAGCTCCCTCAACCCTCTTTAAAAGAGCACTAATCCCATTCATGAAAACAGAGCCTTTAGGAACTGATCACCTCCCCCGAGGCCCTGCCTTTTGCAGAGCTATCGCATGGAAGATTAGGTTTGAACATGCCGCTTTCCCTGTGCCAGGACTCTTATGTGTACTAACTCATACTAACTCATCTAATCTTCAGAAAATTCTGTGAGGCAGGTGCCACAAAATGGGAAGTCAGATGCAAATCGATTGAGTCACTGGTCACCAACACAACACTGAAAGTGGCAGAACCAGGCTTTGAACCTGGCTAGCAACACTCCCAGCCCCACCCTCTGAGCCTTCACCTCTGTTCCCCTGCTAGGAAAAGGCATTTTGCTATTGTCCCAAAGGGCAACTTTAGAACACAGTAATGCACTAGACATTTCAAAGGCAATAAGAAAGGATTTTGAAAGTTTTCAACATAAATGATAAATATTTGAGGACATAGAAATATTTAACTCAATTTCAACATTATATCATACATATAAAATGTATTAAAACATCACAGGGTACCCCCTTAATATGTATAATTCTTATGTTTTTAAATAAAAAGCATTTTGCTACACCATATTCTGAAACCTGTGAACCAGACAAGCATTCTCACTTTATAGAACCACACAGAGTCATCAAAGAGCACCCACAGGGAAGATTCCTGAAGTGTTACTGCCCTTTCTGCTTTTATAGCTATTTCAGGGAAAATAGTATTTACTCATCACCAAGGAAAGATCAGTGGGGTGTGAGTTCTAGACTCAGGCATGTGGCTCTATGAACACACTCATCATTTCTGACATGGACACTGTGACAGGAAGCAGGGTACTGTGCAGTGCTCCTCAGTGTGTGACTCTGGGAAAGTTACTTGACCTCTCTGTGCCTCAGTTCCCTCGTTTTTACAATGGAGATCATCATGCTGCCTACTTCATAGATTTTCTTGCTGTGGATTAAAAGTAGTAAACATCGATGTCCTAGTAGAGGACTCAGAGCACAGTAAATGCCCAATATGTGCTATGCTTCTGCAGACACCCATCAGTGCTTCTCCATTTCCTACTAGAGTCCAAACTCCTGAATGAAAGAAGAAATAAAAGAAATGGGGACAGACCTCAAGGGATCAGTGATGCTTTATTAAAGCAGAGGGGTACATTTCAGGAGGGAAATGGTGACTGGTTACAATAGGGGTCTGAGTTTTATAGGGTTTAGTGAGACTTGATCATGGCAGAATGTGTCAGTTGGGCAGTCAGGGAAATGGTTGTAGAACAGGAAATGGTGAAAGTCCAGAGTCCATTGTTTTCCTTCTCTCCCTGGGGTCCATTGTCTTCCTTTTCCTCCCTGGGGAGGTTGTTTTCCTGGTCCTTCATTGCAGACTCTGAAAGAGAATAATGATGCCAGGGCATCAAACTGATTTTGTAAAGTTAGTACTAAGTCAACATCTGTTGGATGTCTTCAAGAACCTGTTCTGATAACTTTTTGTAGCAATGACTTGAGGCTCCCGATCCTGCTGCTCCTGTGCCAATCCCAGCAGAGATCTCTAGCCCTATCAGTAAGTGAACGAACTGAAGGGCTCTCTTGGGTCTGGTGTGCACCTTTATTGGGCTAGGCAAACTTCATTTGTTAGGTAAAAGGTCAATTTGAGGAAGATCAAGGCAAAGAGGCCAGTCTAATTTTTGTTAGGTGGAGGAAAATATGAGCCTTGCAAAGGAAATATTCCTCAGAATTTGGGGGCCACCAGGGCTGTGGGGCTGACACAAGTATATATCTTAAGTTCCATTGAAAGAACTGTAGTTTTTTAAATGTCCAAGTATGGCTGTACTTTGGTTACAACTGTTTTTGTTAGGTGTTTAAGACCAAGTTGGTCAAATTGACTTTTTTCCTACTTATTGTTAAGCATCAGCTGAGTTCCTTCAGAGTGTCACTCTTGAGAACTTGGGAACAATCTCTTAGCTCCTTTAGTGCCATCTGCCAGGATGGGTCAGGGGTTCCTTGATTATGTGGCTTCCCTTGGAAGCATCAGGGATGTCTTCTTCTCCAGTGATCCTCCCCTTTGCAGCATGTGCAGTAGTCAGCTTTCTGTTCTCCAGGGTCTCATTAATCTCCCTGATTGGGAGGTCATGTGGCCCAGTATTCCAAAGTCCTTAGAGAAGTCTCCTTGTTCCCTGGGTTCAAGCTGACCTCAGAGGGCAAGAGCCAAATATTGGTCATTTTCTTGCTTGGCCCTTTTGTTCCTTAACTTTTGAGTCTCCAGGTTTTGCTTAAACATCCAGCAAACCATTTTCACCAGTCTTAAAGTAAGAATACTGGGTTTTACCTTTAATATCTATAGTTTTATAGTTATTTACACCTTCTATTTAACTGGGGTCTGTATATGTGCTGGAAGTTAACCTTACATCCTGTCTGTCCTATAGATGATGGCCTATTATCTCAAATTAATTCAGGTTGTTATATTAAAAGTTGTATTTTTGTAAGGTACTAAAAGATAATAGTTAAAGTTTACAAGGAAGATACAAAATGAAATTAACAAGAGTAAAAACATATTTAGTTTGTATAATAGCCATGAACTAAAAAACATAATATTTATTATCCTAAACCTCTAGATTTCCGTTTGAAGAGTACCAGTGTGGCAAAATGTTCTTCTACACCTTATGTTTTAAATATTTATATACTTGGAAGATATGAACACATTTAGAAAAATTCAAAATCTGTAGTGTAGTGTAATACCCAAAAATAACAATTGTTGTTTAACCAAAGCTGTACCAACCCTAATTTCTTTAAGACTAATTTCTTTAAAAAACAAAACTTAGCAAACATAAGAGATTATCTTAATAGATTAGAACAGATTAGTGATTTAAGAAATCCTTGTTACTACAACATATAGAGGATTAAACTTTGGTTTATACCAGTACATTAATATTTGACCTTAGGAAATTGTTCAATTATCTGAATTTGTCCAATTAATCCTCTTAATATGATGAAAAGCTTTATGCTATTTACAGTATTTTAATTGAAACACAACTGAAACTTTTTGGACTCTTTGCATATACCTGTTAGAACTTTAGTAACCCTGCTTTAGTGAAGACCCAGGAATAAAGCAATCTTAAACTCTTTTTTTTCATTTATCAATTTATAAGAATGCATTTAATGTTTAAATATATCACCTTATGAAATTTAAGAAGTCAAGAGTACTTTATGTTTAGCAGTTGATGTTTTTTAGCACTTTCTTTGTTGTTGTAGGTGGACAAAATACCTTTATCTTATTTATTTATTTTTATGTGGTGCTAAGGATCAAACCCAGTGCCTCCCATGTGCTAGGCAAGCATTCTACCACTGAGCCACAACCCCAGCCCATGTGTTTTAGCACTTTAACTCTGTAAATTAGTCAGATATTTCCTCTAACAAACATATTTATGATTAATCCCATTAAGGATGCTAACTATAATTTATTCATTTTAACTATAAAAAACAAGATATCAGATAAGTGTAGTTAATAGTACTAGTTATCTCTTCCCTGTTGAAGAAAAAATCCTAGAAACCATGGATATTACATTCTATACATTTTATAGAAACCAATACTCTGTTAATTGTCTGACCACCTAGGAAAACTTGAGTTAGTAATTTTAAAGACATCTTCACATTAACTAAAGGGTAGTTGGATTCATTTCTCCTTTATATTTATGAGTGCTATTTTATCTATATGCCAATTTTGATACCATGTACATGATATATGGACACAAGCACATATGTAGATACAACAACACAATACACAGGTGTGTGCATATATATAAAATGCACGGGAAATAGAGAGCTTGTAGTTGTTTATAGGTAGGTCTCCACAGGTATGAGGCAATGCTACAGATGTTTATTAAGGACTCTATTAGATTTAAACTTTTAGAAATTAAAATAGAGCTTATCAGACTTTCACATTATGACTTAAATACAGAGGCCTGTGCAGTTGGGAATGCTAGGTGTAAAGTGAGCCATAATTACTCTAATAAAGAAGCATGCAGAACATATTTATCAGATCAGAGTGCATTTTTGGTTTAGATTAGAGTTCAGTTCAGATATTGGAAGAATGAGAGAGCTTTGAAATCCTTAGTAAAGGTTCTCAGGGTAAAGAAGACTTACATATATGAGATCATTCTATCTGCCCTTCCTGTGTCAGCAGTGTGGTAGATTGCAAGAGGAGATAAGATAGCCAGTCATTTAGGTTCCACAAGTCGCTTGAATTTAAATGAGACACTTTTTTTTTTTTTTTTTTTTACCTTTTGGTCTCTACTGGTTCCCCAGTTGGTAATCAGGCCAGGTTTAGATGCAGAAAATTATTCTCCACTGTGATTAACTATTTTAATTTAAGGGAAGACATTTGCCAGCTAGTCGTGTCCTTAATATTTCTTATATGTTCCCTTTGTCCTTTTGGGTCTTCATACTCACAGGACCATGATTTCATATTATGTTCCTAAATTTGAAGAGGGAGGCAAGTCTGTTAATGCTCTGGATGTTGTTTCACTGGAGAAAATAATTTGGATTCCTGAACTAGGATAGATGAGGGGCAGTTTAACTCCAGTTAAGTGAGACAGATTTTTTAGTCTTTTTCCTGCCAGATGAGGGGGGTTTAGAAGATAATGTGTCTTGTGAGAGTCTAGAGAAGGTAGTCTAATTTTAAAGCTAGGGAAGCTCTATCTTGATATTCTCTCAAAACAGGTCCCTGTGTAAGAGGCAGACAGTTTGGACAGAGTTGGGGTAGAAGCAATCAGAAACAGAGAGACAGATAGCAGTTGATATTCAGTACCCCTGAGGGCTGTCAGGATCAGACTCAGGACAAGAGCCCTTCATATGGCACCAGGGAGTGGCTCCAGCCAGCTGCATTCAGTTGTCTCAAACCTTCCTATGTCCCACACACCAAATTTCTTTCACAGAAAAGAAACTGAAGCAAGTCAGGAGTAACAGTCCCAATGTCTGGGTGAAGGGAAATCCAACCCACCTCTCGACTTTAAATGAAGAAGAGGGCTTGGGGTCAGGACCTGATCTGGGGGGGTTTATGGAGCTGGGAGTCAGTGAGAATTAGTTGTAGAGCAGAGCAGAGCTGCATAATGAAGACTTTGAGTGAAGGTAAAAGAAAGCTTGGAGATAGGAAACCTCAGATCACTTGCCATTTCATTGGAGAAAATTGTCTAAATCCTGGAGAATTTTTGGATCAAAGGTCCTGAATTCTGAATTTGGGCCATTGACAGGTTGTCTAATTTAGATTGAGGCCAGATCTGAGTACTAAGCCTAATAAGGTGTCTTGTTTTTAGGTTCTTAAGAAGGTCCTTTGATGTCTGCCATCTCTGGACAGCAGTTCCACCAGAGAATGAGAGGGTATCCCCTGCTACAATCTCTGTGGTGGAGAGGAGAGCCCCGGGATCCAAACAAGTCAAAAGGTGAGGGTCTAGGTCAAGGCACCTCTGCAAGAGACTGGACAGGATCTTACCTCCCTAAAGAAAGAGAAGTCTAGTGTTGCATGCAGGAACAAAATGTCAAAAGCAGCCTCTGATCCTGAGGTCTAAGTATGTAAGAGAAGGGAGGAATTGGCGAGGAGAGGATTGGAAGGAGGATGCCTCCTTCCAATAATTGGTGATGATTATTTATTTATTGGTGATGCCTCCAACACCAATAAAGGCCCTGATATGGGTCCTTGCTCCATCCACGTAGCAATGAGGCAGGGGTCAGTTTTGAGTCATATACTGGCCACCATTTAGCCAAAGTGGACTAAGAAAGTGTGAAGGGTCTCCCTCTATAAGGTGGAGAGAGTGGGGGAGTTGGGGGAGTCAGTCTGGGAAGCCAGCCATGCTAGTCATGGCTGGGGGCTTCCCCAGCCTTAGAGAGCCACAGAAGTGCTGGACAATCAATGGTCACTTTCTGGGTATCATCGACCATTTAACATGAGTGTTAGGAGAAAGAGGGAAATATGAAAAAGTCATAGAGGTTCATTAGGATGGGGAGGAATAAAGAGCCCCAAACTCCCCTTCTGGGTTTTAGCACCAAATGAAAGCAAAAGTAAAAGAAGCAGGGACAGACCTTGAAGGATCAGTGATGCTGTATCAAGCAGCGGAGGGGCACACTCTCTGGAGGAAAATGGCAACTGGTTACAATAGGGGTCTAAATTTTGTAGGGTTCGGTGAGGCTTAATCATAGTAGGATGTGTCAGACAGTCAGGGGAACAGCTGTAGAACAGGAAATGGTGAAAGTTCAGAGTCCATTGTTTTCCTGCTTTCCCAGGGACCCATGTCCTCCTTTCTCTCTGAGGGTCGTTGTTTTCCACGTCCTTCACTAAGTGTGGCATGGAAAGTCTTTCCTCAACTCCAGAACAGACCCCAACACACCTCAGCTCCCCCCAGATTCCTCCTGTAACTCCGAGATCCAGTCATAATTGTATTGCTTGTAGTTTCTTGTGCACTTTACCCTCTGGGAATAACTAGCAAGATGTGTGATGTCATCAAAACGCAACCTGATTTTGTCACCCACTCTCCCTTTTAACAATTTTGTTCAGAACAGGTCACTTTTTTCTGCCTTCCAATGGAAGTACGAACCACTACCAAGAATTCTCAATGGACAGTCCTTGAACTCAGAATGGGTCAACTTTAAGTTAGTCACTTTGAGTTAGAAATCACAGTCTTGATTTGGTAATAAGAATGTGGCTAGTCAACTTATTAATTAAATGCCTTAATCTCCATTTAAAAAGCAAGAGCTTTTTCATCTGTGAAGGCCTATGGTCATCTTTTGCCCTTTCTTCTCACTTCTCCTCCCTATGTACCAGCAGCTGCAGCATTAGACACTACCTGGGTAAAAGGCCACAGAAGCAGGGCACGTTGTTGGTGGCCTTTGAGTTCTCTGAATTTGGCAGGTGGCTAAACTTGATTTCTTCTTGGTACCCATTGTGTGTGTGTGTGTGTCTGTGAGTGTGTTTTCATTTAATAGCAGTTGATTGGAAAGAATATGTGGATATAGTGCAGAAAGCAACACAGTTGATGAAGGAGAGCCCACAATATCACTGATTCTCTTATTGTTCCAGGAAACTGCTCTAGACAGTGAGTGAGAAGGGACTCTTGTTGGCAGGATACACATGTTGCTTCTATGTTGTAGAATATATAACACAAAACAGTTATTTTACAGAATTTGAAAAATCTGTACCCACTGCTACTGATATCTCAGTGGGGAGCTTTTTATGACTGATCTCCTGTGGCAAGAAGCTGGTGGTCCTCTGTGGGTTGTCTAATTGTTCTTAATTCTGTTATCTCCAGCATGGGCGGGTGCATCTCTGTCCCAGAGGTCACATGTGACCCAAGGAGTCAGGTTTTTAACTCCAGCTTCTTACTGCTGGGTCCCTTTGCCTTTCTATTTAGTTCTGGTGTAGAGGACCTCAGACACCTGGGGCCAGCCCTCTTTCCCCTGTGGCACACACGGGTATTTCCCATGCATCTCTTGCTCTGACAAGCTCTTGCAGTAACACTCATCCACCCCAGAGCAGCCCTTTCTACTCGGTGGCCACAGGCTTTTAGCTTTCACTTTGTCAGGTAAGCACAGGTACCAGCCCTGGGCAAGGGACACATCTGCACCTCTGTGAGTGGTCCCGTGGAAGAACTCAGCACCACCACTAGATTAAGAAGGGAGGGAGCCTCTGCCATGATTCCTCCCTTAGTTGGCACTTCTGACAGCAACAGCTCCCTCCAAAGGAAGCTCTTCACAAACCTCCCTCTGCTTAACACTGTTATGCTATTCAATAAACTCATATGGCTAAATCCGAGTCTTGAAACTAGTTGGTCCACATTCCCTCATTCTTCTTGTATGTTTTGCCTATAGGGGAACTAGGTTCACTGCCAAGCTTGCAGCCCAACCCCCTATCTTTTCTTATTCTTTACTCCCTTAGCTCACTTTCATGTATTTTTCACACTGAAGATGCCTGTCCTGTTCTAGCACCCCAGGGCCCTCACAGAATGGGCTAATCCCTCACACCACTGTCTCATCTTGGTCACTATAATCACCTCTATAGTAACCAACCCATAACACTTTGCACGTCGATCTCCGTCAAACCATGCCGTTTATGTGTCTGCCTCTGCACTCCAAGAGACTTGGGTTCTTGGAGTCAGGGACTCTTGAAAGTTGCTGTTATATATTCTGAAAGTCTCACATAAGATAAAAATTCCAATTGCCATTACCAATAGCATAAAGAAACACCAGGAATTCATGTAATAATAGATGAACAAGACCTCTATGTGGAAAACTAAAAATCTCAACAGGATCTTGGGAAACTGGACAAGCTGATTCTAAAATTTATACAGAAATTTGAACAGCAAGATTCTCTTGAAAATGAAGAAAACAAAGTGGGACAGTAGATCAAGACTTCCTGGAGACTGGTGGTGTAGCCCAGTGGCAGAGTGTTTTCCTAAAATGCACAAGACTCTGGGTTCCATACCCAGCGCCATATAAAAGATTCCTTATTTAACTAGAGTCATTGAAAGTTTGGTATCCATATAGGCTAAACCCAAACCTGTGGGCTAGAATAAAGAGCTCAGAAGCAGATCCAATCAGATAGGCACACTCAACTGGCAATGAGGAACAAGGGGGAGACAGGTCTAAAACAAGACTTACACATAAAAAAATATTAAATTTAAATTAAGAATTTATGTTCGTCAAAAGATACCATTTTGAAAATGAAAAGGGAAGTTACAGTGAAGAAGATTTTGCAGTGTCTTTAACTGATCAGGAACTTGCATTCAGAATTTAATCAAAGAATTACAAAACAAAGTAAGAAGCAAAAGACAAACAGCCCAAGAGAGATTTGGGTAAGAGTCTTGAGCAACTCACAAAAGAGGAAATCTAAAAGCCCAGAAACATGAAAAAACTCAACCTCAGTAGCAATTAGGGAAATGCGAGTTAAAAACCCACTAGAATGACTAACATTAAAAAGATTACCAACACCAATTACAGGTTATAGAGCAACAAGAATTGTCTAAGATTGCTGTTAGGTGTAAATTGGTGCAGACACCTCGGAAACCAGTGGAAGATAATCAACTCTGTGTACACATGGACACACAGCGGGAAGACAAGCCCCAAATATCAGAAGCTGAATAGATCATGATAGATTCAAACTGGAATTTTACTGTTCATGAACCTAGTGTTCATAAGTAGTAGAATGAATAAATAATGTCATCTTCATGTGAAGGAAATCCATACTTCAATGAATGGCAATGAACAAGAACATAATCGAATCTCATGATGTTAAGCAGAAAATGTTTGCCACAAACATCACGTGACATCTGATTCAGCCTTTATAACATCCAAGAACAGGTGAAACTAAACCAGTGTTCAGGGATTCATATTTAGATGGTCAAAGAAAAGGAAGTAACTACATTAAACTCAGGAAAAGCTGTTTTTGGGGTTAGTGAAACATTTGTGAATGAGAAGGGCGGAAGATTCCAGGTTGTCTTCAAGCTTCTATTTCTGAGTAATAGTTAAATGTTTGTGGTTTATAACAGTATTTTAAACTGTAAAATTGTGTTTTATACACTTAGTTTTATTATTATTATTAGTTACTATTTTCTTCATAGTATATGACTGACATTCAAGGGTGAGTGATGAGCAAGAGGATTGAATGCCTTGGGACTCTTTACACAGCAGATAACGAAGTGCAGCTTAAACTGGCATAAGCAAAAAAGAGGTAATTTATTGGCTAATGTAATTAAAGGGGGGTGGGCGAGCATGCTGGCTTCAGATGAAGACGAGATCAGCACTCACACTCTGTGACCAGAATCTGGTTTCTTTTTATGTCTCTAGATTAAAAACAATCCGTGGCTTACAAGGATTTGATTTATGATTTTTTATGATAGTGTGAAAGCAACATGTGTTACATATGAGCTGCACTTTGAAGTCTGAATTTGAGCTAGTGCTATGTGGTATGATCCTGAGCAGCTGCAGTGAGTCGAAGCTCCAGTCAGCCATGAGATCATGAGGATGAATACGCCATAGCCTGCTGTGTAGCTAAGACAGAATGTTTGATAGGTAAAGTGTATTCAATGCACTTTTGATTTACAACATTTTTGACTCACAAAGGGTTTATTAGAAGGTAACTCTATTGTAAGATGAGGAGCATCTCTATAGCCTTCCTCTTTCAGATCTAACAGAAAAGAGAAAATTTGTTCTTCCAACAGTTCCATCTAAAGTCCTGGTGTTCGGTCCCATTCTGGTTGTCCTGACATGGGTCACCAGTCCTTCCTCAGGCTAATCATTAAGGGAGATAAGATCAAGTGGTTGATCCATCCATGGGCAATGGTCAATGGACCACATGACTATCCTAGGTTTAAGGTAGCATTAGAAAAAGGGAAAGAAGAATCACAACAGTGGAGAGGAAGCTAACTTGTCTCTGTCAAGTCAATATTACTGTGAAGTTGAATACCATCATGCATGAAAAACAACACATTTTTTTATTTTAAACCATTCATCTTAGCCTTCATCAGAACTAAGACAAAGAAAGTAAGAAACTGGCAGGGTAGGGTAGAGGTACACCAGCTAGGAATAATCTGAAAACAACAACAAACATAATTTTTTCCTGCTGATATTAAAGATTCAAGAAAGTCAGAAGTGCTCAGATTGATTAAGAGCAAAGCTGGGGACTAGGGGCATGGCTCAGTTGGATTGAGGCAATGAGTGAAACTTCATTAAACTTTGAATGGGAGAAAAAAGTTGTAACTGACATTTTGAGGAGAACTCAGAAAATTTGAACAGTAGAAGATTTAGGAAATTGCCTTTCATTTTCTTAGGTAATTGATCATTTTGGAGAAAACTCTTATTTTCAGAAAAGGCAAACTAGAATACTTACGGATGGAGTGTGTTGATACCTACACCTACTCTCAATAGCTTAGCAATACACACAGAGACACACACAAACACATATAGCAAATATGCAAAATTTAATAGTGGTATCTAGAGAATGTATATATGAGTTGTCATTCTTTTGTATGTAAATGTTGGGGGAAATAAACAATTGTTTTCAGGAAAATCTGAAAAATTCAACCCTGGTCCCCCCAAAAAGGAAAAAATAAGCTGATTATTTCTTTGCTGTCTCCTCCTCCTCTCAGGGATTAGTTCAATAGTAGGTGGAGAGAGATAAAATTATTGGGTATTAAAATAATTTAAGATAGGTTGTAATTGTAGCTCAGTGGTGGATCATTTGCCTAGCATATGCGAGGCACTGAGTTCAATTCTCAGCACCACATAAAAATAAATAAAATAAAGGTATTGTGTCCACCTACAACTAAAAAAAATTTTAAATAACATATGATCTATTGTTTTCCCAATTATCCATGAAAAGTATTTAGTCAGCACCAACTATGCACATGCATCTCTTATTGTTAATAGGGTGTTACAGTTTCATCGCTGACTTTATTACAGAATAAAAGTTGTCAACTAAATATAAAAGACAGAAGGAGAACTAATAGCACTTATGGAGGGCTTACTTTGTATGAGGAATATTAGCATATCTCATTGCATTTATTATTCATAATAAACAAATGAAGTAGATACTACCATTATTCTTGTTTTACAAATGACAAAAGGAGGCATTTGTAAGTTACATTCACTTGGCACATGGTCCCACAGCTAACAGATAGGCGAAATCTGAATCTAAGAGTGAATCTCTTACGGAGAAGAGATTGCTGGTGGAAATGTAAAATGGGGCAGTCCGTTTGGAAAACTCCCTGGCAGTTCCTTAAAAGTTAAACAAATTTGGGTGTGGTGGCACATGCCTGTAGTCCCAGCTGCTCAGGAAGCTGAGACAGGATTGCAAGTTCAAGACCAGCCTCAGTAACTTAGCAAGACTCTAAGTAACTTAGCAAGATCCTATCTCAAAATAAAAAGCAAAAAGGACTGGAGATGTGACTCAGTGGTTAAGTACCTCTGGGTTCAGTCCCCACTACAAAAAAAAAAAAAAAAAGTTAAACATAGAGTTATTGTACGACCCAGCAATTCTACTGTTAAGTATATGCCCAAGACACACAAAAATTGTATGCACAAATGTTCATAGCAGCATTATTTGTTAAAACTCCAGAGTGCAAAAACCCAAATGTCCATCACCTGATGAATGGATAAACACAATGTGGTACATCCATACAATAAAATTTTATTTGGCAAGCAAAAGTAATTAAGTATTAATGAGGCTACAGATAGATGGATCACAAAAATATTACACTAGGTGAAATAAACTGGACACAAATAAGTACATACTATATGATTCCATTTGTATGAAATGTCCAGAACTGGCAAATTTATGAAGACAGAAAGATTAGTGGTGGCTTAGAGCTAAGAGGAAGGGAGAGATAGTAACTGTTAATGGATACATTACCCTGAGGGGGAAGTTAGGATGAAATGTTCTAAAAATTTACTATGCAATGGTTGTACAACTCTGAACATATTAAAAATAATTGATTTGTATACTTTAGAATAGGTGGGTTCTATATTATGTGAGTTAACCTGTTTTCATATATATATATATATATATATTAAAATAAAAAGAGTGAATCTTCCTTTACCACACTATATTGTCTAACAAAACTATAATTTTCTTCATAAACTTGGCTTTTAAAAATCAGACCATGAGGGTAGCCAGGTTGAATGGAATTCTTTTAGACTCTTCTAGACAGTTGATTACTGAAATGGATATTTTTGAATGTCCAGTTATCTGAATTGGAGAAAGCCTCAAAATGCTCAGAAATATTAGGGACAAAGAAAGTGGGGAATTAATAAATTCAAGGAAATTCTTTTTTGTGCTAGTATTCTCAATGTTGGCTATCCACATTTTTTTAGATTTTGGCTTCATCATGTGAAATCTGTAATAGGAGATCTTGTCTTTGGGTCTAGAAGGCAGTGCATACTGAGCTGGCCACCAATAACCTGCAAATTTGTAACAAAAGACTATCTGTATTGATTATTAGTAATAGTTGGTTCTACAAGTGGTTCAGGAACTAATCTTTTGGACTGGCTGTTACTGTAGCAAATACACATTTGTTAAACTTTGTGTTGACTTTTTTTTGTACTGGGTATTGAACTCAAGGGCACTTTCCTACTGAGCCACATCCCCAGCCCTTTTTTAAATTTTTTTTTTTTTTTTTTTAATTTTTGAGAGAGGGTCTTGCTTAATTGCTTTGGGCCTTGCTAATTTGCCGAGGCTGGTCTTGAACTTTTGATCCTCTTGCTTCAGCCTCCCAAGTGCTGGGATTACAGGCATGTCCTACCACACCAGGCCTGACTTCTTTTTTAACGTTGGATGCATTTATGGAGTCAGACATGATGACTCTGTGCCATGAGGTCACATTTCAGATGCATTTATGAAAAAAGGAAGATAACCTTGAGAATCCCGAATACTCTTTCATTTCCCAGTCATACTAACTTCTTTTCTCCTAGCAACCTGGGCTAGTTCCTTTTATGACCAGGCTGTGATATTTGGGAAATTCCTTAAGCTTGTTTCAAGTATTTTCAGTAAGTTTCTCCTGTGTTTTCCTGATTGGGGTTCTCCAGGAAGTACTTCTACCTCTGGCTTGCTCTCTTCTGTTTGAGTAGCCCTCTCTCCACACCCCTGCCCTCCTTCTTTTTTCCTTGTCTTTTCTTTTTCAGTTTGATTTGGTTACCTGCTTCTGCACTGTGGCGCTTTCCCAAAACTGGATTAGCAGCAACATAATAGCAGTAACCCTTTCATTACCAGAGTAATTTTCTTTACACATTGTTTTGAACTTCAGCACTTAGAAACAACTGCTGTAAAATTCAAAGGTAAAATGACAGGTGACTGTTTCCTGCTTTTACAAGTCCAGAGTACCTACAGGGAGGATTATAGGGCTTTAAAAAGGAGAGGTAAGAGCTGAGGTAGGCCTCCTCTCCATTTAAACAAAACAAAAATCCAGCAACAATCCTAAAATAATATTTTCAAGATTCTGCAATCTAACCAAGAAAAATAAATAAATCAAATGAAAATTTAGTGTTATATACACTTTGAGTGCTTTGTAATCTATTTCTGACCTTCTGTTTTCTTGAACTGAGCCAGTAGTAAAATTGTTAAAACAGGGAGGGAATGGAGAAGGCCTTACTATCTCTGGCAGTTTCCTATTCTGATCTTTGGTCATATGGCCTCTGTAATTTCTCACTAGGCTATATAAAGAGACTCATAAAATTGCCTCCTTGTGATATGACAGGCTTAATGATTATTCTACAGTGGTCTAAGGCACCTGGATGAAAAGTGGTTATAGAGAGTAATGAACACAATTCTCAGAAATATTTAAAACTTGATTTCTACAGAGCTGTCAAGCTAATAGAAGGCAAGTTACTCTGAACTGGTTCACTGATTCCTCTAGGATTGTGTTTTTCAAATGTAGAGCACGCCAAGTTGTACTTGGCAAGACATGGGGTGTTCAGAATTGAGGGAAGGTCCCATTTAAAGTTCAGAGGCCAAGTCACACTAGTTTCTAGAGGAAACCTGCTCTCCAAGAATTAACCAAAAAATAGCAAGAACAGTGGAGGGATTGTGGAAGATCCTGGTTAGGTTGGGCAATAGATCCCGAAGTCTTGCCAAAGCCCAGGAACTAGTGATATCCTTGATGAGTTCTGTAACACAACAGGCTTCAGGTTAGTATTGTGGGCAAGGTTCCTGACCTAAAAGAATTGACATTTATGATAGGAATGCTCATTATTGTTTGAGCAGAACAAATGAATTTTCCCTATGTTGGGGAGAGGATGTGTACACCAATCTGTTTTGAGACTTGCACCAACAGACAAGACAAACCCCAAAACATGATTTAATTTCGTACTGTAGTGAAATTCTCTGAACCAAACCAAGGAATCAGAATGCTCAGATGAAAGATACTCAGTGAACAACTGCAAATTCATTCATTCATCTCCACCATTCAAGCGCTTATTTTAAAAAGGTTTACTGAGTGCCCAGTCGGTGCTGGGTACTGCTGAGCTATCACGGACGTAGTCCCCAAGGGAGCTGACAGTCTATTCTTATCAGGGAGTTTAAAAAAAGAATTCTCGCATGCATCATTGTTACTGAGATTGCACCGGGACCGGACCAGCCCTTCCCATTCTCCCACGTGGTCCCGGCAGGTGAGCGTGGGTGTGAGCGCGCGCGGCTCTTGGTGTCTGGGCAGTGTGCGAGAGCACGTGTGTCAGAATGGCGCGAGTCACAGTGCGCGTACCGGTGTCGCCGTGGTACGCGTCTCCATAGCTGCCCCAGCCGGCTGTGTGGGTCGGGAGAAGCTGGTGTCTCCCGCCCGGGTACCGGAGGCGGCACGGGAACCACCCCGCGCGCGATTGTGAGTGAGCGTGGGCGCGCGGGGGGCGGGGCGCCGCGCTGGCGGTACCGCGCGCAGGCGCAGAGCGCGGGAGCCGGGCCGGCCGCCGCAGAGCGCCGGGGGCGGGAGGAGCGAGCGCAGGAGGCCATGGCCGCCGCTGCCGCCGCCGGCTGCTGAGGGGCTCGGCCGGTGAGCGCCTGCCGCCACGGACGATGGTGACCGCACGGGCTGGGCCGCTGCCGCCGCCGCTGCCTCCGCCTCCCAAGACGCAGCAACCCAGGCCCGGCGCTGAAGAGCCGCCGCTGTGAGCCGCGCCGTCCCGGCCCCCGTCGCCGCCGCCTGGAGAGAACAGGAGGGCAGGCAAGAGAGCCGGGGAGTTGCGGAGACCGTCAGCCCGCAGCGCCGTCCCGCAGGGAGGGAGGCTGCAGCCAGAGGTGACCGCGCCGCCCGGCCCCTTCGCATCCCCGCGGCCCCACGTCCCCGCTCCCCTCCCCCATCCGGTCGCCCGCTCCTTCCTCTTCGCCCCCTTCGCCCCTTCCCGCCCACCTCCCTCTCCCCAGCCCCTTCCTGGCCCACCTCCCCTCTTCACCCGCGCCCCCTGCCTCCCGTTCTTCAGCCCCTCCCGCCATCCCCAGGCCGCGACCGGCCCTCCGCCTCTTTCCTCCCTCGCGGGGCCCAGGGCAGGGCTCCCTCCTCCAGCTCCGAGGCCTCGGCCGCGGCCTCCCCACCCTCGCATCCCTTCGCCTCTCCAGCGCCTGGAGATATCGCTGCATTCCTGAGATGCCCTCGCTCGGGTTCTCCTCTTCAGCCTCTCCAGCAGTCCGTTTCAAGGCCTTTTCCAAGTCCCTTCCCGAACTAACCGTTCCCAGCTCCTCTTCTCCAGTTTCCCTTCCCAACTTTACCTCTTAGCACCTTTGTCCACTTTGCCTCCACGCTTCCCTCCTTCTCTCCCTTTGCCTGTGCCCTTCAGTGGTGTACCTAACCCCACACTCAACCTGAACGCGTCCAGGCAGCCTAAGAATTGGGGGGTGCAGATAGGCCTGCCAAGAGCGGGGACCCATTGCTTTGCATCACGTCTGTCAGTCCCTTTTTCTTTCCTTTCCGTACCTGCGGTTTTCTCTCGCGCTGGCTGTTCCTCGGCCCTCCCTCTCCAGTTCTGCTTTGCACACCCGAGAACCCCCAGACACAAGCCCTCCCTGTGGGATGAGTCCCCAGTTTGTATGGGAATTATGAACTTTGCCTGCATCTTCGTTGCAGGCCTTTTGTTTTGTGGCGCGGCAGAGCCAGCACCCTTGGCGAGACAGGAGGGGAGCTCCCGGGCCTCTTTCCTGGCAGAGTTTTTGCTGAACGTAATCCCCTAGCCCCGGGGCGGCTGTGGCCGCGTTGTTGTTGCTGCTGCTGCTGCTGCTGCTGCTGCGCTGCCTGCTTGCCGCGAGCTGGCTTGGGGTTACTATAGTTCAAGCGCATCTGAGATCAGCAGGCGTGGGGGAAGGAGGTGCAGGGAGAGAGGAAGGGGCCTTTGCAGTGAGAAAGCATCAAAGATTAATGGATGGCTTTGCATCACAGTCTGCAGTAAACAGGAAACTAGTCTGAAAGGAAAGGAGAGGACTGTGTGTCTTTTTATTTTTTAAAATACGGAGTGTGCAGTTCTGCTGAATCTTGAATCATGCCCAAAAGGATGAGCTGTCGGTACTGCAGTCGTGACCCAAGCTGAGCGCCCAATGGCAGAGGTAGCACTTTTTATTTTCTGTCTGATCCTTAAATTGAAAGATGGCCTTTGTATTACAGGGCGGACTCTTTGCCGTTTTGGGAGATGATAAGAAATCACAGAATTTCTAGTAGTTTATATGGAATTCAGGTACATACAAAGTTAGCTAGCAACGAGTGGGAGTGGGGAGGACCAGCTATATTTAAAACATGTGCCAATGCTTATGTAAGAAGTGCGTTCTCTTTCTTGGTATCTCAGTTCTGGGCTGAGTTTACTTATGATTTTAGGTTCTAGGTTTGCTCTTACATTTTCAGGTCTTACCATACTAACAAATGGATAGTCAGAAAAATCTGTTTCTTAAGATCAGTTTTAGTTGATGGTAGAATTTTCTTTTTTTTAACTGGTTGGGACAAAGCAAGGAGGTTAATGATAAATGACTTTTTTTTTTTTTTTTTTTTTTCTTTTGATGGGGGAAAAAGAGTGTAGAAACTTCCAGCCCAAAATTACATAGAATATCAGTTACCTAATTATCTAAATTATTGAGTATTGTGTCATTCTTATTTTTGCTTTGTGTTTTTAAGATGGAGTTTAGGAGATGTGGGTACTGTTAAATTTTTTTTGGAAAGATCACATTTTCCATTTGTTTCTTATTTAACATAGGTTTTCAGCAGAGACCAACTGTGGCTTTGGAAACCTACTTTTTTTTTTATTGTTTAGGATGGTTTGTTTAATTTCTTCATATTGAAAAACCAAAATCTATACTCAGGAGATTATAGAAAGAGGCCCCCTGTGTTCTAACCCACAATCTGAACGGTAAACTGCACATTATACAAGACGTTACTGTGTTTGTAAGTACCCATTGCTGTTACCAAGTCTGGGAAAATAATCTCTTGAAATTGTTAAGGGCTTGTGTGTTCGGCAGCATTTAATGAACCTTTTCTGTGATTTCTGGAAAGAAGTGCTTTTTGTTGTTTTGAGCTGTTTTACTGTGGAAAGCATCTTTAAGTCACATTTAGTTTATATTACTTGCAGTGACATCATGTTGGAGTATTGTTTTCCCAATTCAAGGAGGAAATTTTAAAGAGCTTATATGGAAAGTAAAGCAGTGTAGAAAGTTTATAATTTGCCTTTTGCTGTGTCAAACCTTTAAATTTTCTTTGCTGTCAGCCCGGCTGTTTGTTTTCTAGAATTATTTGGTATTTTGGTTTTTAAGAGAATTTCTGTAGTTCCCGCCAACTTTAGAATATGCTTATTAGTCCTGTTTGACACTAAATTTGATAAAAAGATAAATGATAAATAAATAAATTAGATTTGAACTAAACATTATAGAGGTATAATCTCTTTAGGAAACAAGACTCCATTTTTATATCATGTTAATATAATAATAATGATTTGGTAGGCATGCGTGATTTTAAGTCTCAGGAAACAAGATAACTATTTCAGAATTTTGTGTAGATGTCAGTTTGGTATGTGGTACTAGACTCTAGTGTGTGCAGTTTTTATTTGTAATGGGCATTACCTGTTGAGTAACAGGTTCAAAATGATGAGGTTTGGAAAAATTTTTTTTTTTTTTTTCCCACTAAAATCTGTGTATTTTCTTACTAAAATATCACTCAAAAATAAAAACCACTTAGGAACCATTTAGCAAGTAATAGATTCATTAATAAATGAACAAACTTTGTTCTGGCCAGGGTCTTTTTTTGTACATGTAAGTGTGTGTGCAGGATTGAACCACTGGGCTGCTTTACCACTGGTCTGACCTCTTCCCTCCTATTCTGCATCCGTAGTCCTTTTTATTTTGAGAGGGACTTGCTAAGTTGCCCAGGCTACCCTGCACTTGCAGTCCTCCCGCCCCAGTCTCCTAAATCTTTGGGAGTACAGATGTGTGCCATTGCACCCATCTCCAAGGTCCTTAAAGATACTTGAGTCTTGTGTTGACTGGGCTGTGGCATTTGGGGATCTTTCTTCTTGGATATTTTTGTACTGACAGCTTTAGGAACCCAAGATTTTGTTTTCTTTTCTTTTTTTGTTACATTTGTGAGGCAGGAGTGGCAAGAGGGAACTTGTACCATTTTGCTGATAGCCTTCTTTCATAAATAAAGATGATCCCATGTGAGGATTAGGGAGATTCTGTTATCCCCTGCTTGCCCAACTCTAGATTTCTAAAACAGGATTGGTTATTTGTTTAGTTTTTTTTTTCTTAACCCCTTTCAGAGCTGCAATAAATGGTGAAAGTAAGTACATTTTAAAATTATAAAATATTAAAAACAAGAAGGCTCCAAACCAGGTGAAATAAATACAGACTGCAAGTTATTAGCTCAGTAGTAGACTCCCCTTTTTGTTGCAAAAATAGAAATAGTGATTTATATTGGATTTTAGAATGTGGAAAAATATTTTTCCATTATAGTATAAAGCCTGTCAGTGTTGCTATTTTCTCAATCATGGTAATTTTCACACGTGACTGAAGAAAAATCTGTAATTCATGTACTTTGAAATAAACTCCCAAGAAGGCATTGAGTTATCAGTTTGACTATCAAAGTAAATAGTTATTTACTGTGTATTTCCTGAAGGCATTTATATGGCTTAGGTGCATTATACTTTCATCAATTTCTTTTTTAACCCTACTCCCATGATAAAATAAAGATAATCTAGAAAATCTAGCAAACCAACAAAGAAACAAAAAGATAAAAATTACCCCAGACCCACTTTCAAAAGGATATTACAAAGAATATTTCAATATATTTTTCCCTAGGTTTTTTTTTTTTTTTTTTTTTTTTTTTTTTTAAATACCTCAGTATGGTCAGAGGCTTGGCATTAGGACCACCTTCAAATACCAAAATCTGTGAAAGCTTAAGTCTATTTGTCTCCCCCCCCCCCCACCCCCAGTACCGGGGATTGATCCTGGGGCACTTTACCACTTAGCTATATCCCTAGCCCTTTTTATTTTTTATTTTGAGATGGGGTCTTGCTGAACCGAGTGTCTGGGATTCCAGGCCTGGCTTAAAATTCTTATATAAATGGCAATGCAACTATGTATCTCCTTTCATATACTTCATATCATCTCTAGATTATTTACAGTATCTAATACAATGTAAGTATTATGTAAATAGTTGTGTTGTATTGTTTAGAGACTAATGACAAGAAAAAGTCTGTACATGTTCAATATAGCTATAATTTCTTTCCCCACTAGTTTCGAGTTAAAGTTAGTTGAATCCATGGATACAGACTCTGGACATGGAGTGTTCACTGTAATATCAAGCTTTCAGAAATGCAGTTTAGGTTTCTAAATGATATAGTTTGCAGTAAATGTTGATTAGAGATTTAATTTTTCAGTGTTTTATATTCCCCTTAGGACGCAGCTATTTGGTTTTGATTCTCACATTATTTTTTCTTGTGTAAGAAAATTATTTAAAGGTCTTGTTCTTTTAAAGTAAGCAGAATTACTGTATTTATCCATAAAATGTTAATTATAAATTATTGATAATATATATACATATATACATAGATAAAATGCTTGGTTATGGGAATCATCGATACTTGAACTTTAAAAAACTAAGTTCAGATGCTTTTGAGTTTTAAAAAATCTGAGCTAGGAAGTTGTGAATATTGGAGGGTAAGATGGAAATACTGACAAATATTTCACCATAGCATAGCAATCTGTCACTATAATTTTCTTCAGAAATAAATGTTTTCATTTATCCTGTAATGTCTGAAATTACTGCCAAAGCTAGAAATGTGTTTAGCTTTCTCAGCAGAATTCTTAAAAGGATATTGTCAGAGCCAACAATCCAGAATTATCTTTACTTTTAAATTGTCCTTTACCCACTTTTGTTTGTTCTCATATAATTCTTGGGTTAATTTGAAGTTCTACCACATGAAACAGGATTACACTGAATTGTCCTTTTAAGATCCTGATAACTGCTTTTCATTTCCTCTCCACCCCCTTTGCTTTTTCTTTTCTTTCCATTCTCTGAATACTTATCAACCTCTGAGCAGAGGAGACCTTGCAGACTCAATGCCTGGCTTCTTCCATGTGCCTACATGTCTTTGTATCAAAGAAAAAAATTGATAAGCATTATTTTCCCATCTTTGAAAGGAGATTATGGGTCTTTTGGACTAAGAGTTTTCCTTTAGTGATTGATTAAAGGAAACAATGTTGCAGATAATGTTTCTTCTCCCTGTATCTTCATCATGAATTTGCTGGATTATAAATTTAGTACTTCAGTTTTGATTTTAAGTAAGCAAAGAAATGGATAGACTGTAAGATGAATAGCTTATACAAGCTTTTTCATTTAGTAAATATTCAATATTTTCTCTCATTTTGAAAAGCTACGTAAATCTCAATTGCATAGGTGTGAATTTTTTTTTTTCAAGTTAATTGAACAAAAGTTATAGTATCCCCGTAGGAGGTTTTGTTGCTAAGTGCCTAGATTTGAAGTTAGTGACTTAAAAAAAAAAAAAAAACTTTTGAGGTCTTAACATTTAATCAGAATTTAAAGTTTGGGCAGACCTCAAAATATCAGTGTGAAAACACAAGACAGGTTTATTTCATACATATCTAGGAATAGAGATACAGCTAAGGAATTTAGGTTTTGTTCTTTTTTTTTTTTTCTTTCTTTTTTTTTTTTTATTTTTTTGTGGTACTAGGAATTGAACCCAGGGGTACTTTGCTATAAAACTACATGCCCAGTCCTGTTTATTTTTTTAATTTTGAATCAGGAGTCTCAAGTAGCTCGGATTACAGACATGTGCCACTGAGCCTGGCTTAGTTTTTGTGTAGTGTATGTCAAGTCCTTTATATTCATAAGAGCATGTCTTAAAGTTATTTGTGGCAACTTATTTTTATGTCTTCTTCATTTTAGTTCTGCTCCAAGAAAAAACAAAAACAAACAAACAAACAAAAAAAAACATGGCTGCAAAGGAGAAACTGGAGGCAGTGTTAAATGTGGCCCTGAGGGTGCCCAGCATCATGCTGTTGGATGTCCTCTACAGATGGGATGTCAGCTCCTTTTTCCAGCAGATCCAAAGAAGTAGCCTCAATAACAACCCTCTTTTTCAGTATAAGTATTTGGCTCTTAATATGCATTACGTAGGTAAGTGTCTGCATCACATTTTCTATAACCTTGTTGTAAGCATTCTGATGTATGTCTTTCTTTTTTTGAATTTGAGTAAAATGAGGTTCAGTTACATAGAGAGGACTGTGATATACTCATTAAAGAATGTTTGTGAATCTTGTTTGTAGTTTTTGTCTTACCATTGCATATGAATTACTAGGACTAGAAAAGAGCAAGCAGTGTTAGATTTATTTTATTAGATAAAACCAAAGTCAGAAGAAAATATTTTAGCTTTTTATATGGTTAAACGTAAAGAATGAAAAATACTTTTCCAGGTATTTGGTGCCTTCAGATTTGTCTTTATTTTGGCCTGTGGTAGTAATTCAGAAAGTTGTATTAAATGCAGTATTTACTGTTCCCTGAGACAAATGAAAACGTTCCATTTAAAGAAAGAGCTTTAATTTCAATTAAACGAAATATAGGAAATGGGACTATAATATGATATTTTCTTCCTTAAAAAATTTTTCGTAGCTGAGCATGGTGGTATATGCCTTGTAGTCCCAACTCCTTGGAGGACTGCAACAGAAGGATCACTTGAGACCAGCCTGTACAGCAAAGCCAGACCCTTTCTCAGTAAAACAAAACAAATTCTGGAGTTATAATTTATATGCTTTGAGGTTAGTGGTAAGAGTAGTGAGGAGAGATTAAAGAAATTAAAGTCAAGAAATACAGGCATGAAGGGTAAAATTCATCAAGAATAAGTCAGTATACTTAGGTTTTAGGTTAATTTTTTAGTTTACATGTAATGAGCATCACATTTTTATTAACATTTCTATTACATAACCCTGGATATATTTTGAATGGTGTTATTATAGTGGTTTGATGTTAATGTTTTTATTATTGGAATTATTCATCATGAAGTATACCTCTTATGAAATTGTTCTTTTTCTGTAGTTTTATTTTTATCTATAAAAAGGACTTTTTGAGTTTTGAATCTTAGCCCTAAGAACCCCTTACTAAAAAGTAAATTCTCTGAGAGTTCCAAGTAAGCCATTGTGGGAAGAGGTATGGTGTTAGTAGAAAAGAGATTACAGAACATGGGGATTCAGTAAACTCATCTTTTGTCAGTGGTACTACTTTGGGAAAGTCTGAGAAATGAGAACGGACTTTTATATAATTAAATGAGAAGGTTCTTTTACTATATTTCTGAACCCTTTATTAAAGGCTTTGTATGTTAGCTAATTTATGGAAAGTAATTCCAATTGGTTGTAGGAGAACAATTGTGTACTTAGATTTTTAGCTTAACCAACAAAGTAATTCACACTGTAGTGTTAAAAATGTGCTTATCATATATAATTTCTGAAAAGATTGAAATATTTCTTATAAAAATATCTACCTAAGAACCAGACATTAATTTTAGAAATTGAATGGGTCGAATGGTAGAGGTGTCATACTTTGGCTTATAGCTTTGGGAACTCTACTAAACCTTCTTAAGTAACACTTCTTACATGTCATGGTAGAATAAACTCAAACTCTTATCATTACTTTTACTACCAGCCTCTGATATGAACAGATATTTTCAGCGTGAACAATTTTTTGGAGTAACCTTCATCTAAGTATTATCTAGTGTTTATATAATGCTTCAGTTTATAGAATTAATTTCTAATTACATTGTTAAAATTCTTCATTTTAAAAATAGGTAATGTATTTGTTTTCAGAAACCAAAACATAAGAAAGTGTTTCTTTCCTATCTCTGTTCCTCATCCACTAAGTTCTCAGTCTGAACCCCATCAAGTAGCTATTATTATTTCCTTGTGTATAACTTGAGATATTTTTATGTGCGTATATAAGTAAATATAAACCTATATATTTTCCTTTTTTGTAACAGATGTTACAAAAAATGTTGGTTTTGCTTATGTATTGTGGAACTATTAACTACAGCTTTTAGATAATCATGAAATAGTTTTGTATGTTTTTTTTTTTTTTTTGTCAACACTTTCCATTTTGCCAAATCTTAAGATTCTGGTTGAATTTTTTTCTTTAAGTTTTAGAATTTAATCAATTAGAAAAGGCTTCCTCCTCCTTCAGTTCATAAAGAATTCTCTTATGTTTTATCTTATTATTTTTGTGGTTTCACTTTTCATGTCTGAATCTTCTGTTCACTTGAAATTTATCTGCATATACCATTGTTTTATATTTTAATTTTTCTAAATAACTGTTCTATTTTTAATTTATCCCATCTTTTCCTCACTGATTATTATATACTAAATTCTCACATATTAGTTTGCTTCATTCTAAACTTTTCTCCTTTTCCTTTTTGTGTATGCCTTTTTGTGGACTATTAGCATACTGTCTTATTTATTGAGGATTTAGATTATATTTTACTGTCTGATAGTATTAGTCCCTTCATTTTCCTTTATTATTTCCTCAGTGCTTTTATTTTACATTTTTATACAAACTTATCAGTCTTATTACCCTAAAAAAATCCCTGTTGGCAATTTTATTGAGATGGCACTGTTATTACAGTTTTAAGTTCTGGTGAAGCAATAGCATAAGGATGCTCTTCTCCATGCAAGAAAACATTCAGCCTTCCTGTGATCAAAATTTGTTTTGAGTCCTTGAGTGTCAGCCCTCCCTCCCTAGATTTTTTTCCTCTCTTCTTTTTGATTCTTCCTCCCCCACCCCCCTTTAAACTTCTTTAAGTGTTGAGATTGCCCAGAATTTGTGTTCAGTTTTCATCTTGGTTGCCAAGGTAATGTCACAGTTTTGACTTCAGGTCTGTGTCTTCATGTTGTATTGCCCTTTGATCATCTCAGCCTGGAGCTGGTGTTCTTCCTCTGTGACCCATGGCACTCTGTTTACACCACTGTGGTTCTTATTGTGCTGCATATGAAGGTCCTTCTCCTTATCTCTAGTCCCAGCTAGACTGTGAGTTCTCTTTCATTTGGAAGGGTATTATCTGTATGAGTTCTTTGGCTAATCCTGTGGAGTGAATAGTGGTGTACATACTCAAAAGTCAGGTTTTAAATAAGAGCGAATTGAATTTTAGGGAGTAAAAAAAATGGAACTACCTCCTTAAGGGAGAGGAAATGGAGCTCAGTTTGTGCTTGTTGAATATGGAAACATTTAAGTGGGCCATATCTCAGGCATCACAAGATATAGGATGTCCACTTAGAATAAGAAACAAGTGTATGTTTTTGCATATGCAGTAGGTTCTTGGTAACTATATATTGATATTAAATATCTTGAAGGGATGTCGACATTCAAAGTGACAAAAGAAATTCAGATCCTTTATAGAGAGAAAAGCAGTTATTTGAGTGTTCATTGGAAAGTGTGAAAAGAAAGTGAAATGGAAGAGAAATTAGAGGGTAAAAGAAAATCCATGTCACAGAGCCAGAGAATAGTAGGGTATTGAGGATTGTTGCTTTAGATGCTGAACCAACAATAAGCAGACTATATTAATTTGACAAGTACACAGTACTGACTTCAAAGTTTCTTTAGAGTGGGAGAGTAAAGGGGATTTATAGATCATAGAGGGGGAAATAGATGGTTAGAAACTGGAAACCCTGAATATAGCTGATTTGAAACATATTTCAGTAGAATGAGAAAAACGGATAATAGGAAAAGGAATGATCACTGTGAAGGAGAAGTATTTGTTGGTTTCCAAGATGGGGAAGAGCTACACATCTTTGAAAGAAAGCGAAGGACCTACATCAAGCAGAATGATTTGAAGGAGATGTAGAAGAGCAAGGGTCTTTTGGAATCCGAGAAATAAGATCTTGACTCAAATGAATGAGGCAGCTTTTCAGAAAGACATTAAGACTCCCTTTCTTCCTTTGGGACTAGAGAGATGAGAGAATTTGTGTAAAACAAATTAGATATTGAGGAAAACTAGATGATGACAGGAATCGTGTTGCCCTTGGTGTGCTGTATTTGGTTATAAAGTAGAAAATCTACAAAGAAAGTGACAAATGCTATATATTTTCAACAAGAACAAATCCATTGTGATATTAAGGGTGCTGAATGAACTTTGGCAGTAAAATTGAAAACCTCAGAAATTTTGAAACCTAACTGGAAAGTAATTTATTTTAAGCTCTTTTCTAGTGTAATTAATTGGGAGATTAAATTAGAATCATATTTTATTTATATCTCTCCTAATTTCTGCTACAGGTTATATCCTAAGTGTTGTGTTACTCACGTTACCCAGGCAGCATCTGGTCCAGCTTTATTTATATTTTTTGACTGCCCTGCTCCTTTATGCTGGACATCAAATCTCCAGGTAACAGTATGACCCTTTTCTTGAAATGTATGATTGAATTTAAAGTTTTGTTTTGCCAGTAAAATTGCTGATAAAAATAAATACTGGTAAGAAGCTAAGACTTTGGTAAGTATCCAAAACAGATGTTTTTAATATGTGTTTTCTAAATAAATATTGGTGTTCAGAACTAATAGCTGGGGTTAGGTTCAAATTTTATTTCCGTTTAAAAATAAGCTTAATATGACACAGGCCTTGAGTTTATGTTTAAGGATATTCTTGAAATTTTTAATATTGCCTGAGAAAAGAATTTCCTACAATAGGGTTTTGGAACATCATAACTCCTACAAACTTTATTTTCCTATCATTTTAGGAAGTCACATTATTGATGTATGAGAATCAGCATAAGCTACAATCATGTAGAGTGATAGGAATTATTTGATAAAACTAATTTTTTATCTTATAACTTCTGCCTCTTCAACAATATTGTCTCTTTACCTTGGTCTGCTAGACTTTAATTTTAAGACTCAGGTCAGCCAATGCATATGAGCTTCCAACCTTTGAAACATTGTCAAAATATAGGTGAACCAAAAGTGACACCACAAATGTGATAAGGTAGAATTAATTCTGGAGACAGGTCTTTTGGGATTTAGGTTTCATGAACTTTGATTGAAATGTACTTACTGTAATAAAATACTCCCAATTCAGGGAGGAGTGGCATTTAACCTTGTATACATAAAGGTAGTAACAGTCACCTAAAGTTATATCACCCAGAGATAGATTTGTTAATATTCTGATGTTCTCTTCCAGTTTTTTTTATACCATTCATTTCTCACCACTTCAGTGGAAACGAAAGAGCAAGAGTAATTATGATTATTTGCTGGCTTTTGGCCCTCGTGTAGATGCAGGACTGCCATCCTCCTTGATATTTTATATGCTTATCTCTCAGAGTTCTCAAGAAGCTTCCCCAAAACTCAGTCTTCTCTTTTCTTTTTGGGTACTGGGGATTGAGCTCAGGGGTACTTGACCACTGAGCCACATCCCCAGCCCTATTTTGTATTTTATTTAGAGACAGGGTCACACTGAATTGCTTAGTGCCTCACTTTTGCTGAGGCTGGCTTTGAATTCATGATCCTCCTGCCTCAGCCTCTGAGCTGCTCGGATTACAGGCTTGCCCCACCACACCCAACTGAAACTCAGTCTTCTGCATTTGTTTCTTCTGTTCCTACCTGGTTGACTTTCCCTGCTCAATTTGGTCCCTGGAGGGTAATTTTACTCTTTAATTTATGGCATTATCCTTGCGCAAGGTATGCCATCTGATGCAAAATTTGGAGCTGCCACAGTAGTATCATGCTCCTTGTAATCCTCAAGATGTTCAACTCAAGCTGAGTTCCACTGTGTCGTACATTGATGTCCTCAGGTCGACTCCCTCACGAAAACAATTAAGTCCTTTCCTATAGCATTTCCATAGAACTTTACTAGACCAAGGGCCGGTACTGACTATTTTGTTCATTCTTAAACAAAAATCCTATCTGTAGAGTATCTGGAGTCACCATTTTAACGTGCAAAGGAGTGCCTGGGCACCTAAGAGCTTTTCACATAGTTTGTGAACGGGTGGGTGGGTGGTTGGGTAGACTCAAATTCTAGGTTATTTATTTGCTGTTCTGTAACCGTGGCTATTGCAAGAGAGAGAACCCTTATTTTCCTCACCTATAAAATGACATTTTCTTGAAGGACTGTTGCAAGATTCAGTAAGATGAGGCATGTAAGTTTCTTAGCACAATTTCTGACATACAGTAAGTACTTAATGAATTTTCACTCATATTCTTACGTCTTGTTTTTAATCACAGGAATGTTTTGTGAGCATTTTTTTGTGTCATTGATCTTTGAAAAATTATTTTTTAAAGGGTAGAGTGTTCCATGGTATAGTCATAATAAGATGATAAGGTTTTTTAGAGTGAATAATCTTGATTTTGATGATCAATCAGAATCTCAAAGCTGAAAGTAGAGCCGTTAGATCTGTTGCTTTTATTACTTATAATTCTGATTGAAAAATGTATGAACCTGCCCTTTTCTTCATGATTTTTCTATTTCCATGTGATTTATTGGTATAGTGATGGCTGAAACCATGTAGCTATGTTTTTGTCTATAGTGTCACCAATCCATGCATTTTCAGAGAGGTCAAAATTCTATTATGTAAGGACACAAAGCAGCTTCTGAGGTTAAAAAAAAAAAGCACTTTTTCTGACCATTCTTTAATTTCAATTTTTCTGTTCTAGTTTATGGGAATGTTTTTGAAATTTATTTTCATTATTAAAAAATTAAAATAAGCAATAAAAAGAATTTTAATAATATTTGAATGGGTGAAAATACTTCATATTTCATTTTGATCCTCACTATAATCCTTTGGTATTTACAGATGAAACAGTGAAGTAGGCCAGCAGCTGAGAAGGGACAGTCCTAGACTTTAACTTGAATGTAGGTTTTCTGATTCTTAACTTCAGTCCTCTTTGGGAGGCAGCATGATTAGTGGAAAGACAGTTAGTTTTAGGGTTAGTTTTACTACTTGGTAAATATGTTACTTCAGCAAATTACTTCTTTGGCACTGTAGGTAGTACTTACGTTAGAGTTTTGATGTTAAGTGAATGAATTTCAAAATATGGCACATTTTAGTATTTTTCTTCAGTATAATTTATACTGTATAGTGCTTTCTCACAAAAGGTTAGCAAAGACATGCTATCCTTGAATAATTCATGATATGTCACTTTTAATAAATATTAGAGTTTGAACTTGCTACATTTATAGGATATTGAGGTTGGAGGACTTAATTTTAAAAATATAATTAGTTCAGATTTCATGGGGCAGCTTAATAACTGACCTTTTTTTTTAAATAACAGCTTTATTAAGATACAATTTACATACCCCTTTATTGCATATGGCTCTTTGGTTTTTAGAGTGTTTGCAGAGTTGTGCAAACTATCACCACAATTGATTTTAGATTTTTACTGCCCCATCAGGAAACTCCATTAACACATTCCCATTTCTCACCACTCTCCTGTTCCCAGCTGTAGGCAACCATTAGTCTTATTTTCTGTCTCTTCAATTAGCTTATTTTGGATATTTTATATACATTGGATTGTACCAAACATGGTCCTTTGTACTTGGTTCTTTCATTTAGCAAGGTTCATCCATATTCTAACATGTATCAGTGCTTTATTTTTCTGTCCCAATTATAGTCCGTTGTATGGATATGCTGCATTTTGTTTACCCATTCATCTATTAATGGGCACTTGGGTTTCTGCTTTTTTGGCTGCTATGAATAATGTTATAGGCATTTTTGTGTGGATGTGTGTTTTTTAATTTTCCTTGGGCATTTTCCTTGCAGTGGAATTTTAGTATTTTATGGACTCTATATTTAACTTTTTAAGAACTGCCAGACTCTTTTTTGTTGTTGTTAATTTTTCTTGGTACTGGGGATTGAATTCGGGGGTACTTAGCCACTGAGCCATATTCCCAGCCCTATTTTATATTATATTTAGAGACAGGACCTCATTTTTTAGGGCCTCACTAAGTTGCTGAGGCTGGCTTTAAACCCACAATCCTCCTGTCTCAGCCTCCTGGCCTGCTAGTTTGTTTTTTAAAATGAGAACACTATTTCCCATTTCTCCCAATATTGTTTGTGAGCTCCAGTTTTTCTATAGCCTTGTCAACATTTATTGGTGTCTTGTCATTTTTAATGAAGTCATAATAGTGAATATGAAGAGGTGTTTCATTGTTCTTTTGATTTTCATTACTTTTGGCTAATGATGTCAAGCCTCCTTTCATATTTTCATTTACCATTTGGAAAATGTTAATTCATTTTTCATTCATTTTATTCAGTATTCATTGTTTATTATTTAATTTTTTTTATTCAGTTGTAGAAATTCTTTATATATTCTAAATACAAGCCCCTTCTACTTATAACTCTATAAAATCCTTTCCTTCTTAAAGCTCTTTTTTCATTTGTGCAATTTGTGGACTACTGACAATCAGTCCTAAGCACTAATAAACACTTTGAAACTTTTCCAGTCCCCTGTGATAGCCTCTTCTTTTTAAACTGAAACTGGGAGCATAAAGACTGTGTAAGATGTGTGAAAAAGACCTCAAATATGTAGCTTGCAATTAGAAAGATTCTTGCTATGAAAAAGTACATGGGTTATAAAACTTAAACAACAAAACCTAGGAGCTCACTATTCCATCAACTGATTCAAAACCTTTATACAACAGTCTCTTAAGCATTCTAAGTCCCTGAACAACCTAGGAACAATCTGTACATCCTGGCCACTTATGAGAAACTTTCAAAAGATGTTAAGTCCAAGGAAACCTAATCTTTTGCACAAAACAAAGTAGAGGCTCTCCAATTTATCTTTTGCAATATGTACAAACAAAGCACCACTCAGTACAAGAGATTCCAGATGCTAAGATGTTCAAATACCAATACTTACTAAGTAGTTTATGTGCACAAACACATACCTACTGTGCTTTTAGCACTGTACTAGCAACTGAATTGTTCATCTACACAGGGTTTGTTTAAGTTATTTTGACTTCTCGTTTCTCCAGCTTCTTTCTGGCCTCTCAGATATTTAGTCAATTTTATTTCTATCAAAATTAAAAGTTGAAAATATAAACAGTGAGATTAATTGAATGATTTCTTTATTTATAGTAATGATTCTCAGCTAAGGACAGTTTTGTCCTCCCAGGAAACAAAGTCTAGGGACATGATTTGATTGTCACAACTGCAGTTTTCACAGTGTGACTAAATAATGGTAAAGATAAATTCTGCTCCTAGTTAGTAAACCTTTCCACAGCAGGTACTGTGTTTTGCCTATTGTAGTATCCATAGGGCTTAACAGAGTGTTAGCAATATATTATGTACAACAGTTTCTTTACAACTTAAAAAAGTGTGCAGAGCATATTAATTTTCCTTAGAAATTTTGTTAAGTGATATTAGAGTTTAAAAAACTCTAAAGACAAACTTTTAAAAAGAAGCTAAACTAAAGAAGGCTTTGAAATAGTGCAAAATAGTTAACACGTCTCAATAAGAATAAATTCCAGAATATTGTTGAGTTTGCTGAGTTACATTATAAAACATCTGTAATATGATGACAGAATCAAATGGGAGAGAAACATGGCAGGGAGCTCCTCTCTGCAGTCTCCTTTCCCCCCACCGAGAGAGAGCTCCTGGGATGAGAGCCCCTCTGGGGCACCTTTTGGCTTTCCCCTTGAGGATAGGGCTCTTGCATTGATGCTCCTTAATTGAGATGAAATTAACGTACTGTAAAATTGACCATTAAGGTGACATATAGTACATTTACATAGCTATCACCTTTATCTGACTCTGAAACATTTTAAAATAAAACCTGTTATTCATTAAACAGTTCTACTTCCTCCTCTTCTAGCCCCTGGCAACCCTTTCTGTCTCTGTGGGATTTTCCTGTCCCTTTTTTAAACTGATCTATTAGATAGGGATATGGTGTGGTCAGAAATAAATTACTTTGGCTTTTGAGGCCTAGATAGTTCTGGGACTCAGAGTTCTCTCTCTCTAAAATATAAATTTATTTCCTTAAGAGTGTTTCAAACACTTTGTAAACATTGTATTTTATTTTAAACTTCATGATTCTCAATTCTTTCTCAGAACTGTATAAAATATAGTAATTTTATTGGGGATTACCTATAATAATCAGGAATGTATCTGTTCTTTGCATAGACATAAGAGTTACTCAGCCACTGTACGACTGACATTTGACACCAGACATTTGGGGAAATGTCATGTGCATTGTAGAATGTTTAGCAGCATCTTTGGCTTTTACTTCTAGGTCCCAGTAGCTTCCTTTTCTTCTCCCCCCAGTTGTGATAACCAGAAATGTTTCCGGACAGTACAAGATGGCCCTTCCAAGGCAGAATTGCTCTTGGTTGGCAAATACTGCATTAAAATTATTATTCTTGAGAGTCTGGATATATATTCTTCTTGAGAGACTGAATATATTAATGTGTTAGAAATAGTCCTTAGAGAGTGATATAGAGAATTGTTAAATCACCCGTGGAGCTTAGTCAGTCACTGACTTTTATAATCATCCCCAAAACTGTTCCTATTCTTTAAAAAATATGTATTTTAGTTTTAAATTTTGAATTTTTAGCAGTACTCAGCTGCTTGATTATGTAAGGGGCATTCCTTGTTTGGCTATGCTATGCTAAAGGAATTTAACTTGATTGCCTAACAGGAAGTACTTTCATGGAAAAAAATAATGAATTTGAGTTTGTTCAGAAATACTCAAAACATTCAAATTATTTTAAAGTACAATGAATAATACATTCAACAGTTGAAGAAAAGAGGGAGGAATTTTTTTACATAAATTTCCCTCCTTCGATGCCAAAAGAACTTAACTGTTTTCCATAATACTACTCAACTTCCTTATAACAAAATAAATTCTCCCTTTTTATGCTTCCTGTCTATGTTTTCTCAGAGTGTAAATGACTCTTCTATTACCACTTACTCTTTCTCAGTAATCACATGTTAAATGAAATAAATTTAAAAAGAAATATTTTTTGTACTACCAAATTACATTCCCAGCCTGAAAATAACCATTTTTAAGGATTGTCCTGCTGTGGTTTAGTTTTCCAATTAGTTTTTGTTTTTTTCTGTAACTAACAAAATATATTGGGGGGGCACTTTGGGGGAAATAAGAGGTGATAGTGGAAGTAACAAAAGGGGAAATTTAATGTACAGTTTATTAGGTGTTTTCATAGTAGAATAGAGGGATGATGTTTCAACTAACTTTTTATTGGGCACAAAATATTGAATAAGGGCATGGGAAAAGGGAAATCACACATTGTGGGACTTTGGCAGCCTTCTTTGTGTAGTAAGACTCAGTTTGAGTAAATTGAACCTGTTTCCAGTGCTTGAAAGACATGATGAAGGCTTTTCCTATAAATTCTGGTTTTTTTGGTGCAGGGAATTGAACCCAGATTCACTTAAACACTGAACCACATCCCCATCCCCTTTTTCATATTTTATGTTAGAGACAAGTTCTCACCGAGTTGCTGAGGCTGACTTAGAACTCCTGATTCTCCTTCCTCAGCCTCCTGAGCTGCTGGGAGTACTGGCATGCACCAAGTGCACCCGACCATCCCTATTTAAGTCTTTAAACTTTTTCTTAACTGAAAAGTTATTACATGTCCTTAAGAATGCTGTAATTAAGCTACTCCTTTCCTTCATCCAACACATTCTTACCATTTTTCTTCTTCAGGGACTATGTTAGGAGTGAACTGGAGTCTGCCTATGAGGGACCAATGTATTTAGAACCTCTCTCCATGAATCGGTTTACCACTGCCTTAATAGGTATGTATCGTTAAAGACTTAAAAGTGTTGGTAGGAACTGATGAGTCTGAGTGCATTCTTTAGTATCTTATGGTAAAATTGGTGTGTACTTTAAAAAATAAATGCAAAAACTCAGTTATTCATGGTGATTCTTTCCAAGTACAGTAGTTGTTTAATGTCATATTTTCTTAATCTTTCCCCCCACAAATAGGTGTTTGTTTTTATAATCATATTGTTCATAGCTCACAGTTTCTTGTGTTTTTTTAGTGTTTTGGGTATTTGGGAAAATTTAAGTTTTAAACAGAACTATTTGAAAGATGAAAATGAAGTCTGCATCTTAAATCTACTTATTCAAAGTCATCACAGTGTCATCAAAAATAAATTGCCAGAAGTATTAAGAACTTTAGATATAATTGAATCACTCAAGTAGCAGAACATTACAATTTGGAGTGTTGACTAAGGTTAAAAAAAATACCCAATACAGTCCAAAGTGAGCTACCAGACCTTACCATGTCAGAGTTCCAGAAAACCTGTTTTGTGAATTTTAACCTAACCCTTGTAGAAGGTATTAGAAAGCTGAATATTGGAGCTTGAAGGATTTCTTTGGAGAGGACTGTTTTCTGACATACCTTTCCAGCCCTTTGCCTATAGAGTGGACCATCTGGAGAGGCCCCTGTCTTCTGTGGTGTTGGGGAGTACTGGGACTGATTCAGACTTTTAGAATCTAAAGCTGCACTGTCCAGAACTCACCACAGGTGGCTACTGAGTGCTTGAAATGTGACTCTTCCAGATTCCTATGTGCTGTATGTGCAAAACAGTTTCTACTTAGTCCAAAAAAGGTTGTAAAATGTCTTTTATTTTTTAATAAGTTGAACGTAAATAATAATATTTAGGATGTATTTGATTAAAGTATATTGTTAATTTACTTGTTTCTGTTAGCTTTTTGAAATGAAACTTTTAGAAAATTTTGAATCACCTATGTGGATTGTGTTGTGATTCTAATGTGATAGAGAAGTCTAACAGTGAGCTGGCTGCCGAGGAGTGTTTTGATGGGGAGTGAAAATGCCTTGCAGGGCTGTGTTATGGGAATATCTGTTAGGTTGGAAAGCCTGTGAATTTTTGTCATGGGTGTACCTTAATATAAGTGTGAGACATTATTTCCTTAATCAATGGCTTGTGGTCACAGCCCAACTAAGATTAGTGAATAAGGAAATAAAATAATGTCTATAAACCACTAAATGGCATTTTTCTTCTGACTGATTTTAAAATAACTTCCTACTCCTTTTCTTCCATTTCAATAATAAACTTTTACTGAAAAACAAAATACTTTGAATGTGCCATGATCTCATAGGGTTGCAAATTTATTGGAGATATTTCTATTAGTAGAATCCTGGAATCCAAGGATTGTGATTTTGACTTATTTAGAATTACTAGTTGGCACAGGCACATCAAAAAGCAGTTTACTCTTATGGAGCTCCAGGGAAGATTCCACTAATAATATGACTCCTTCTTTCTTTCACCTAAATAGGATGAGTAGTCTTCTCTCAAAGAGAATATGTCGTATGAGTCATATTCTTCTCTGAAAGAAGATAAGTGAAGCTTGTAATGCTGGAGTTGAGCACTGCATATGTTGCTGACATAGACTTTTGGGAATTTCAGAGGTTAGAAGTTTACATCATTCTGAACAAGAAAATTTATCGTAGCTCTTGAGTACAATAAGATATGCCAGAATGAAAATTTCTTAACCATTCCTAGTACTAAAACATTTCTTCCAACCCTCTCTTTCAGTTTTAACTAATTTTTAATTTTTTAATCAAAGAAATACAATTATTTTTAATCATCAAACTCTACCACAATTTTATGATGGAACTCGGCTCTTCTGCATCACTCCCCTCCCTTCTCTGTATCCTTCCCCAGACACCTCTTCCTTCAACTCTGATAGTTTCTTCCCTGCTGTTTTGTCTTTTCTTCCTTTCTATAAATCCTGTTAATTGGATTTGGACCTCCTACATTGGGCCCTTAATTTTCTTACTGTTGTATTTTCCTCCTTTTGAGCTGGTTGGCCGCCTCTCTCTCTCTCTTTTTGGCTGGGGGGCAGGTTTATTTTCTAAGATTTCCCAACTTTTATCTTCTTGCCCTTTCGTTGTTGTATTTTAATTTTTGTTATGTAATTTTCATATCTAAGAGCTTGTTTCCCTTGAATGCTTTTACCATGGTAGTCTTTATTTCTTAGGTGTACAGTTTATATTTTTGAAGGTATTATTTTTATTTGAGACTTCCTTTTGCTACTTGCATTCTCGTCATTTCCTTGAGGTCTTGAAGATTGTTCCTTTTGGTCTTTGTCTTTCCTGAAAAACCAGTGTTTCTCAAACCTGTATTAGAATGACCTCGGGATATTAAAAAAAAAAAAAAAAGAAATATAATACCAGTGCCAAGCCTACATTTGAGACTGATTAAACTGTTAAGTTTTACTTAAATGTCTAGGCATCCTCGACCTATCATTGTGTTAAAGGGAGTTACTAAGTTGTTGGAATTTCTTTAGGGCTTGCCAGTATTGTGGGTGATCATGTAGGACTGGCCCTTTGAGGCAGGTACCCCCAGTGTCAGTCTTTGTAATTCTTTTACTTGGATTGGTCAACTTTCTCAGGACTGTTTTAAACAGGGAAGGCAGCTGGCAGTGGCTCAAACTGACTGCTGAGAACAGAATAATAAATTTAATAGCAATGCTTTGGGATCTAGAGAGATCTCATCTCTTGAGGTATAGTCTTTTATTTTCAACTGGGCACCTCACCTCTGTTATGGGTTGCGTATAGTGTCTAGGAGCTTCAGTTTTTGCATCTTCAAAAAGCAAACTTCAATCTTCTCCAGGTTAAGGGGAGGAGGCCTAGTGAAAAACACAGTTCTCCTCTCTATTTTCTATCTTCTAAAATCATGTTGACATCTTTCTCTTTTGGTGATCTTACCTCTTGTTTCTTTCTGAGTTTTTCTCTTTTCTAAACCTTTATATATTGTTCACATTTGAATACTAGTTGTTAGAGGGGGAAATACTAATGCTTTGAAGGAGAGAATAACACGTGTTCTGTAACATGTTAAATTGTTAAAGATGTTTGGCCTTGTGTAGAAATTGCCGCCATTTGTGTATTTTTCTATGGATAGAGCACAAACATAAATCTCCAAATTTTGTTTTGCTTTTCATTGGCAAGAAGGAAGAGAATATGAATAAGTGGTTTTTAAATTAATCTGGAAAATAATATGTTTAAGAATTCTCAAACCATGAGGGACTTGTTCATTCACTGAAATGGAACAAGGTGGCACTGTTACCAGAGTATGTCACTGGAAAGAAAAATGGCAAGTTCCTGCACAAACCCAAATATGTAAAAAGGATTTTGGAGTATACTGAAGTAACATTTCAAATTAAAAAGAAAATAATGAATGATTCTAATAACTAGTTTTAAGACAATGACCTGAACATCTGGAAAGAACAAACTTAGATCTTTACTTACTCTCTTACTCCAAAATAAATTCAAAATGTATTAATTTTTCAGTTAAAGTTTTCTAAAAAACAATGTCAGTACTTGTATAATCTTGAATAGGGGGAGCCATATAAATGAGTAAAGAATGTGAATAAAATTTCACCAAATAATTGCAATTGTTTTTATATACTTGTTGGTAATGTTCAATTCTATTGATAATCAAAAAATGTGTATTCGAAAACCCTAGAAAATATTTGTTGTTTTCTCCCCTCTAAATTATACTCACTATGAGCAAACCAGTAAGAAAATGGGCACCTTGTATACTTGTATAACTTGTTTTTGGAGGACAGTCTGATAGTATGTATTAAAGTCCTTAAAAAAATGTTTCTTTTGATTCAATAATTCCACTTTTAGGAATTTAGCTTAAGACAGTGTTAGGAAATGTGACCCAAGTAGTAAGCCTATGCAAGGATATCATAAATGTATAATGGTATTACAGCTTATTTATATAAAGCATTTCATTGAAATATTAGGAAAAGGCCAAGTGCTAATATTTTTCCACATGCATTATTTAATATATCATCAACTTTAAAAAATAACCATGTCTATTAGCATGGAGTGATGTACAATGTGTTAAGTGAAAAATATTGATTGTGAAGTAGTTTGTCCACTGTTATCTCTATATAATTATTGCATAAAATAAATGTAGAAATGTAATTTGTACTATGAAGAGCTAACTTCTGAGTACTTGCTAGGTTCAGATACAGTGCTAAAGCTTTACGTATGCAATACTTCATTTAATAAATTAGGGTATTCATAGAGGTCAAACTTTTCCCTTTTTGTATCTCTGTAATTCTAACTTTTTATGTTATAATCATGAGAGAAAAATTTGCTTAAACTTTTCAGTTTTAATTTGCATGGTTGAGTTATTTGGGAGGTTTTTGTGGTACTGTAAAAATAATCTTTAATTTTTAATTAAAGTTTTTTAAAAATCTCAAAAGTAGTGTAATCTTGGACAAGTAAGTATATCTCTCAGGTTTTATGTTTTACCTTTAGTCCCGGACAGTTAAATATTGAGTTACATTTGGAAAAGGATTTAAAACTATGAACAGTAGCAACTGAATTATTATAATATTGAATTCTGCATCTTAAAGAACTTTCTCCGTGTTGTAAATGCAGTCAGAAATGTCATGAAGACCAGTGGAAATTTATGTTGCTTTTATCAAATCAGTCCAAGTGAATTAGTTTTCAGCATTCATACTACATGTGAATATGTAATTATCATCAGATGAAGTTAAAATTTGATTTAAAATATTATTCAGTAGATCTGGACTTCGCTAAAAGCTGCGTTACCATCATTATCAGTAGTATGTTTTCTCTATGAATACCTAATACTCAAAATTAAATGCATTCTTATCCCCTGTTTTAGGTCAGTTGGTGGTGTGTACTTTATGTTCCTGTGTCATGAAAACGAAGCAGATTTGGCTCTTTTCAGCTCATATGCTTCCTCTGCTAGCACGACTCTGCCTTGTTCCACTGGAGACTATTGTTATTATCAACAAATTTGCTATGATTTTTACTGGATTGGAAGTTCTTTATTTTCTTGGGTCTAATCTTTTAGTACCTTATAACCTTGCCAAGTCTGCATACAGAGAATTGGTTCAGGTAAGATTTTCACACACAGGTAGATAAAATTTTACATAAACATTAAAAGATCTCATAGTTATGTTAACATTCTTTTTTGAACCTTCAAAAAAGTGACTATTTTCAGCTCATTTAGGAACATCTGAAATTCTTGGAAGTTCTGTTGAGATGGTAAAGAGAAATGATTGTCTGAGAACAGACTGGGTTTATATCCTAGAGCTGCTGTTAACCAATTGTATAACCTTGGGATAATCACTTTCTTCACTGTCTGTAAAATGGAGTTAATAACATATTTTCCTCATAGAGTTGCTATGAAATTTAAGTGAATTCAGTGCCAGGCAGATGTATGTGTTAGTTGTTGTACTGAAGTAAAAAATAATACAGAATCACATATCTAGAAGTCAAATCCCAGTTTTTTTTCCTGATTATATTCCTGCTGTTACTATAGTTCCTTCACTTTATTTAATATTTTTAAAGTGAAAAGTTAAATAGTTGTGGGTTATATTATGAATGGATTTCATTGGATACAATATAGGAGCTAACTTTGCCAACATAAAATGTCTGTTGCAATAAATAGTCTTTCCCTTCTTTTTTTTTTTTTTTTAACCTTTGCTCTAAAAAAATTTACTCCCAGACACAAGATACACTTTGAGAGATAAATGTCTTTTGATTTAATTTTCAGTTTCAGTGAATAAAATAGATCTTAAACCTGACTGGTATGGAAAACATGTTTTAACATGATAATTCTCTTCTGCCTCTTGACTGCGTATATGACCAGAAGGTACAGGAAGCTCTTAGATTGACCATACTAACTACTGACAGAGGTGCTCTCTTGTGCCCCAGTGGCAAATCTTTAAGAAAAAATTTCCTATGCTCTTGGCCTAAGCCTGACTCTTTATCTTCTTTCTTTGTCTTACGCAGTGATTAACTTGGGTGGTTTCCAGAAGTATATATTTCAAAGAGGAGGAGATTATTTCCATACTCAGTATAGAGATGCTTTCTAAGGGGGGTTATAGTTGTATTCTGAGTGATAATGACAAGTTTAGGAACTGTACTTTTTTAAATTTCATCTTATGGCTCTATTCTAGTTTGGTAAACAGGAGATATTTAATAAACCCTTATTGACTATTAAATATGTAATACCCTTAAGACAAAGACTCCATTTTTTCAATGGTATGTGTACTCCCTTGGTTGCCATAAGATTTATGTATCACCAGGTGTAGTAGTTGAAAATAAATTTTAGGTTATAAAATTTGTGACTTAGGAAGAATTGGATAAGCAAGAAATGTAATGTCAGGCTTTTTAGTGGTCTGTTCCTGGAATGGAAAAGAGAAAATGTACTTTCTACCTCTTAATAATCTGCTTGCCTCTAATCATAATTTTATATCTAGTCAAGCAGTTTACTTTAAGAATGTTTTCTAATTGGGAAAGGTAGAAATTAATTGTGGCTAGGCTGTAGAAAAAGAACTACTTTACTGATGAAAAAATATAAAATTAAATAATCCAAAGTCACTATACCTAAAGCTCTTTATACCTTTTTGAAACATCCTGGTGTCACACTGAGAGATGCTGGCAAGATCAGTTGGCTGCTGAAGTAGGATTTTGTAGACTGTCTGGCAGAACCCTACTGGGTTTCCAGGGTCTGGTCCCTGGCTTAGTAACTACACAGAAACTTGGTTACAACTATGATCTAAGATTGAATCAGATTCTGGCAATTGATTCTTGCTAATCAGTTCCATTAGAGATTGTTTTATAATTGGAAAATGAATTTATTGAGTTATAGCAGATCATTGAGATTTTAAAGGTGTGCCCTTTTCCCGGTATTAATGCATTTGGCAAACAAGATTGAGAACTATAATTGATGAGTGAATACCCAGTAGGATCAAGGAGAATCTATTCATCTGGGGAAAAGGCTTGCTGTTTACCTTTGTTCTGCAGTAAAGTAGATTTCTCCAGTGAGTAAGTATTTTGTCTTCCACTGAACTACTTCTCATCTATGACATTCCTGAGTAAACCCTGAAAAATGATTTTTTTCCTGATTCTCTTTCTCCTAACCCCTCAATCACTATTGCATTATTCATGCTAGTTCTGATTATTTTGATTAAATACAAGTGTTTGCCAAGCCTCCTCAAACTACCTCGTGGGGTAGTTCTGTTCTGAATGTGATCTTACTTTGACCTTACCCTTAAACCATTAGGGCAGTTTTCTGTTGCCATCAGCTGGTGGGTGAAGTGTTAATAATATTACGAAATGAGTAAATTTTTATAAACATATGATTTACTATGTAGAGAGCTAACTTTAAAGAAATTTAACTGAAATAGTCCTGTAAAAAAAATTGTAATTTTTACTCTAAGTACTTCAGATTAAACTCTTTTAAGTGCTTAAAAGTATCTATTGAGGGTGATGAAAAATGTTTTCCTGTCTTATTTTCTTATTCAGGTAGTGGAGGTATATGGCCTTTTAGCCTTGGGAATGTCCTTGTGGAATCAACTGGTAGTCCCTGTTCTTTTCATGGTTTTCTGGCTCGTCTTATTTGCTCTTCAGATTTACTCCTATTTCAGTACTCGAGATCAGCCTGCATCACGTGAGAGGCTTCTTTTCCTTTTTCTTACAAGGTAATTAATAAGAGCCAATGATACTATATATAACCTTAGGAAGAGAACACTTTGATCTAAGAATAAGTTTTACAATGCTTTTTGAAGTCATGTTTTTTGACTTCATGTTTGATTAAGATAGGATTTTCATTCAGTGGATACGGAGGCCAGGCCAGTGCCAGGGGTATGCTAATGGAAGCATGATTGTGTGTTTGGCTGTACTCGGGATTAAAGTATAGCAAATGATCTGTGGAAAGGTACATAGCAAAGTGTAAAAGCATTTTTTCAATTTTAAGTTGAACTATGGGTCAGTAAGAGAAAAATGTTACCAAAAAATCAGTCACTTATTATTTAATATATCACACTGCCAAATATTTTCTCTCACATTTAATCTTTCCTACAAATTGGAGACATAGGTACCTTTATTGTCATTGCCATTTTGTAGCTGAGGAAACTAACACGAGTAACTTGGCCAAGATGACATTGTTAAAAGAAATAGAGCTAACTTTCAAACCCATCTGAGTTCAGAACCTGTGACTTTTCAATACTTTGTGTCCTCATATTTCTCATGTTTGCTTCAGAACTGACATAGTGTCAAATAATTGGTGAAAAGGATAAGTCATAGTATTTTACTGTTTAACCCAACAGAATTCTATAAGACTTGGTTTCTAAAATTTACTGGGTTCCTTTAAGTCTTATGACAGTTGAGTTCTTTTCCTAGCACCCTGTCTTTGCTATGAGCTTAAACCACATTCATGTTTGTCATTTTTTCCACTCTGGGCATACATCTTGGTTCCCTGTTTCATTGTTATTTTAAAAGGCAATAATGTTAATAAATAAAGGCAGGTAAAAGTTCTGAGTTCTAGTTAATAGAGCCATTACTTTTCAGGTGTCCAGTATGATGGAGGACTGTGTATTAAGTGGTATAGGTAATGAGAAGTTTAAGACAAATTTACAGTCCTAAAGGAGCTTGCTATCAGCTAAGACAGAAATTATTAATACAAATCTAAATATCAATAAAATGTGATGGAGCAGTATCTTTTAAAAAATAAGTGGGATAAACTTACTGGTTTTAAGTCAGATTTGTAGTTTATGAAAATGAGTAACATTTTAAATTATAAGTAGCTTGTATAAGCATGCAATAAGTGGTGTCAAAGTCAGACACATTTTAATGACCAATTCTATATTTAATAAGTTTAATATTTGTTTTTCTATAAATATTATGAGGGCTTTATGCTGAACTCTTAATTCAAAAAAAGAAAAAAGTATACAGCTGTGGTTAAGATAGTAACTGCAACATGGAACTGGAATTCATCATGCTTTAAGTCAAATTATCCATTTGAATTCATGATCAAATTATGTATAGTACAATTATTTTTAATAGGTTTAACAAGTTACTAAACTGTGAATGAATTTGGATTTATTTACGAAGCAGAAAAATAATGCTGAGCTTTTAGATACCTTACCAAAATAATTTTTCTCTCTATTCTTTTTCTATACATAGTCAAGATGGATTATCCTTTCTCAAGATGAAAATATTTTGATTTGGTTTTAATTGAGATGCTCCCATATTGGTTCTTTTTCTTAATTTCTGTCTCTGAGAGTTATTCTCTGTCCTTGATGTTTTTGTGTCAAGTTATATTTATGTATTTCCTTGTCCCAAACCAACTTATTTACATAAAGAAGATTAGAAGTTTATCAGAATACCCCAAACAAACAGAAACATATACACAAGCAACTAAAAAATGGTGTTTTGTTTACTGCCGGAAAATAGAAACTGAAATCAATTAAAACGTCTCTCTTATTGAAGAAAGAAGGGAAGAAAAGTTTTGTAAATTTCCTTCTTTCACTTCCCTCAAAGCTCAGTTTGAAACCTTTTGAATCCTTTAGTATGATGTCTTTTGAAAAATAGCACCACATTGTTTTCTGAAGTAAGAGAAGAGTGTGCTCCTCTTGCATATGTAATTAAATCATACAGTTTGGGTGTAAAAGATGTTTCTAAATATGAACACGGGAATAGAAGTAGTGATTCTCATATTAACAAATTTTGAACAATTTGTTTAAACATTATATAATGATTTCTGGGAAGAAAATGTCAAATTCAGAAATTCAGATTTGTACGAATGTCATGAAATTATTATTTTAGCTATATCAACCACCATGACTAGTGGATATTTTGGCTTCTAGCAGAAAATCAGACACCCTTTTTCTCATTATAATGTACATAGATCTATAATAACATTACATGCTTTCACGTAAAAAATAACTTATAAGCAATCGTTTAGGGAAAAACAACCATGTATAAGTATGGAGCTACACAGTAAATGATAGGCATTGATTTACTTAAATGAATTTCTCATGCATACAAATGAAATTTTCTGAAATTCTTTGTGTGTGTGTGTGTGTGTGTAAAATTATATGTAGGTGCTGAGCAAATGCTAAATCTAAGTCATTATTACATAATAGTTCATATCATTTATTTATAATATATACCTAAATTAATATTTAATATGTTAAATGAAAGGTTGTCTCTATAAGTGGTTTCACAGCAAACTTTTATGTTAAAAATTGATACTAAAATTATTTTTAAATTGTCTTAGTCTTTATTCTTATGCTTTATTCTTTATGCTTATGAAATTATCCTTTAAAAAATTCATTTAACTAAACCTAAATTAAATTAAAACTTGAGACACTGGTAGTATGTTTGATACTGTTGTAGTTAAGAGCGTTTGTGGGTTGCCAGAAGGCCCTTCCTCTGAGCCATTTGGTCAAGTGAAGAGTGGTAACAAGTGATCATATCAGTGGTATACTCTGAACATTTTGAACAGCCAACATTTTTCAGATGGAACAATGGGCAAAAGTACAAGTTTCTTTTGAGTACTTACCAGCAGTTAATTATATGTTTCTTAAGGTTTGAACAGGATTTAAGCTCTTTGAATTTTATTGCATTTGAAGGAGGTGAAAGCTAATTAAGGAAAAATAAAGACCTTGTTTCAGATAGGGTGCTATGTACTGGATATTTGCCAAAGAGGTAGAAAAGATGTAATTTTGAATAACAATAATATGATTTAAAGTATTTATAGAGTGATAGGGTGATTTCATCTCAGATTTTGTCTTGAGGTGATTTAATGAGGATCTAATCAAGCTTGGTGGTTATTTAAAGACTGAAAATGTTTTTAATCTAAATAGAAAATTCACATCTGTTCCTGTGTCCTGCTCTTTTCCAGCATTGCTGAATGCTGCAGCACTCCTTACTCTCTTTTGGGTTTAGTCTTCACGGTTTCTTTTGTTGCGTTGGGTGTTCTGACACTCTGCAAGTTTTACTTGCAGGGTTACCGAGCTTTCATGAATGACCCTGCCATGAACAGGTAAGTTCTTTTCTTGAATATGTCTAGCAACATAGCTTGAAGAAGTAACGATGAATTGCTTTGGTTGATGGATTATAGAAGAAATGGAATTTTGAGGAGTTTTTCTTGACGAGTTAAGACATTTAGATTAAAATACTATGAATAAATAACTAAATCCCCATGTAATGTATTTTAATTGTGTGTATAATACAATGAATTTTGGACACTTTTCCTTTTCTAGATTGCTTTAAGATTTTTGAAAGCTATTTTCCCTTTGAAAGTTTTAATGTCGTCCTAGTCAAATCTGATTCTGTGTTTGATACTTTATTTTTTTTTTTTGTTAGAACTTACATAATTTGAATACTACGTTTTGCTGTTAAATCACTATGATTGGGTATTGAGAAATTGTTTACAGAACTTCTTATGATTTCTGTTACCTTCATTTAAGAATGTAATGTTTTTCATTTATGAGTTTATATAAACTCTTCTCAGAAGCCTTCATTTATTTTTATAGCCTCTTCTTAAAATCTTTAAATATTTATTATTCATAATCTTCTTGCTTGTCCTAGCCAGCAACTTTAAAATGGAAAAAAGAAAAAAAAATAAATAAATAAAATGGAAAAAAGGGGGTGGTTCTGGTAAAGGGAACAAGGAAGAAAAATAACTCATGTAGAAGTTTAGAAAATTCATATAATTTACAAGGTAGAAAATGGAAAGGGATGGCTCCTTTCCCCTACTTCCCATTTCCTATCCCCAAAGAAAACAGCTCTAGATGGATATTCTAAAAAATTTGATCTGGAAAAGTACATCTATGTATATAGTTTTTTTGGTTCATTGTTACCTCTTCTTTTGTTGTTTTGCTATTAGAAAATAATACTGCTTTGAGTATCTGCACATCTTTTTCTCTTTTAAAATCTCTAATGAGGAAAATTTTAAACCAACAAACTTGAGATAATAATAAAATTAACCCAACATGCTCATTGCCCATTTCCATTCTCATACTGCAGTCAGCTCTCCCCAGCCTGCCCCCGATCCCATGGTCCCCTATATGTGATTGTTTGGAAATAATATCATTTTTTCCCTAAATATTTCAATCTGTAAATCTTTTGAAAAGCATAACTGCAACAGAATAATCATTCCTAATAAAAGAATTCCTCGATATCAAATAACTAGTTGTTTAAATTTTCCTAATTATTTTTTAAATACTTCTTTTTTTTTTTTTTTTAAGGACAGAATGCCTTTATTTTATATTCATTTTTATGTGGTGCTAGGGATTGAACCCAGTGCCTCACACATGCTAGGCAAGTGTTCTGCCTCTGAGCCACAGTCCCAGCCCCTAATTATTTTTTGTTTTGCTCAACTCAAGATCCAAATAAGACCCATGTTGCAGTTGGTTAGTTGTCTCTTAGGTCTCATTTAATATTTAGGTCCCTGATATCTCTGTGTACCCCACCTCCTTTATGTGTTGAAGACCCTAAGTGTTTGTCCTGCAGAGTGTTTCAGAGTCTTAATTTTGTTGAGTGTATCCCATGGTGTCACAGAAAATGTTCCCCTATTCACTGGATTTTCCTTTAGACATACATATTAATTTTCTAGTATATCCATAGAGAAAAATTATATCAGTAAGATTTTGTGTCTATTTAGATTTATTAGCAGTTTTTCTCCAGGAGGATTTTGTCTATCTCAACATTAGTATGCTCACTTTCACATTTTTGTCACTCTTTCGTGTCGTCATACTTTGAAATACTTGCTAATATGTAGTTTTAAAAGCTGCACCCATCCTTTGCTCATTTTTCATTTATTTCTGAGAGTTTTTTATAAACCAAGTCAATAGAATAAAAAATTTTATGACTTTTACATGCATCATATTTTTATGGAGATTAAATTTCAAAAAGTATTTGTGTTTATCTGGCCTTTATGGTCTTCTTTTGATAGAGATGTTTCCCTCTGGAAGAGTTTGAAAACATTAATATTTTTTCTTTTATAATCAGGGTGTGGCTCATGATGTACATAGGTTTGATTCATAAGTGTAATTGATAGTGGATATCTAAGAGTGACAGAAGTAAATGATTCATTAACAAAGTCTGGTTAGAAAAATTATTAATCTTAGAAATTGCTCTTTTTCCTTCATTGTATGCTGATAGTAGCTAGTCTGCTTTTGCACATGTAGGGGGGAGTACATGCCTATGCATTTCACGTTCATGTTATATGCTGTGAAGTTACTGTACATTACCAGTCAGGTTTTTAGTCTGAATTGTCTGAATTAATTCACAAAATATGTAACAACATTTTGAGTCTTTGGATTTAAATGAGATTCACATTGTTTACTTCTGAAAATGACTGCTTTTTTAGGGGCATGACAGAAGGAGTGACACTGTTGATTCTGGCGGTGCAGACGGGGTTGATAGAGCTGCAGGTGGTTCACCGGGCATTCCTGCTCAGTATTATCCTCTTCATTGTTGTAGCTTCTATCCTGCAATCTATGTTAGAGATTGCAGATCCTATTGTTCTGGCGCTGGGAGCATCTAGAGATAAGTAAGTAACTTCCTAACATTCTTTGATTTAACTCAATTCTTACAACATCTTTCCATGACTTTGTTATCAGAAGACTTAGAGAATGTTAAAGATGGAAAATGAATACATAACTGGCATTAGCTTAGGTTAATTCAATAATTATTTTATTTTTCCAATATGAAATGTTTTGTTTGTTTGACTTTTATAATCTGTTTTTTCCTCCTCAAGATTTCTGTAGTTGAAAGTCCCATTAGAGACTACAAAATTATAAATCAATTCTTCAGAGAAGTTCAGTACTTTTTATAGTTGTCCAGTTTTAAAATTAAAAATGGAACATATATAGTCCAGTGAATATTATGTAATTTTATTCTGTGTAATGTTATTTAAAGGAGGCAAAGCATTAAGAAAAATGCAGGTAAAGGAGAGAAAAATAAAGGCTGTCAGATAATCATAAAGATGGGTATTTATGAAATAAGAATCTTTTAGACAGTTGCAACTTACTGAGGTTATAGTGGGAATTCTTGACACCTTATGGGACCAAATGAAATTAATAGTCAGATTCATGTACATCTTGTATTACAGAAATTTTCATAAGGAATAAAACTCAAACAATCAGTTCTTTAAAGATAAAATTTTTGGTAGTTGTAATTTATGAAAGGAAATTATGTAGGGAGTTACTTAAAATTCAGGGTCACTTTTTTCTAGAATTCCAGCCACATTTTAATAATTTATTAGTTGATTATAGAAATACATCTGAAATTATTTGGAGCAGGCAGTCTTTTGGGAGGGAGAGTTGTGACAGTAGATTTCTAAAACATTCTAGTGTAGCATTTTAATTATAGTTCATCAGATTTATCTTTGTATCCCCATAATGCACATTGCCAAATGTTCTGTAAAATTATCTCTAATGGTAGGATGGCTGAGAGAACCAATTTAAAAGCTCAAAGCTCTTGGATATATTTCAGATAATCTTAATCTTCATACTTAATAATATAGTTACTTGAGATTTGTTTTCAAGGTTTAAGGTTTCTCCATAGAAGCATTTAAGATGATGAACTCAAGCATGAGCTCAGTTAAATAACCATTTAATAACTTAAAAAGTAGGTTGTTTTGACCTACCTATGGTTAGTATTTTGTCATCTCTGGAAAATGAAACTGATAGAATGTTATAGAAAGCTTAGAAAAGAGAAAGGAAGAAATAACAACAACTCATAATTCCACTACAGTAAGAACCAGCACAACCAACTCTGGTCTTCCCAGGATGCTGAACTAGCCTCCCTGCTGGCCTCCTCCTCTGAAATCAAATGCAAAGGAATTGAGAGAAAAAGGAACAAACTTAAGAGGCTTCTGCAAGTGCCTGGGGCTGCTAATTTGAGCTTGTGTATGTGTTATTACTCAAGCTGCCAGCAGCCAAGGGGCTGGGCTGCCCTCTTGGCTGTGGGAGGAAAATCGGAATCACCAGTTAGGTTCTGTCCTTCTTCCCATTACCTATGGTCTTAGGAGAATACTGTCCACATCCACCTATTAGTACTTTTCAAAACAACAAAAGGGAAAAATTATGAGAAAAATGTAACGAATGACTCAAGAAGAACTGAGAAAAATATGTGCTGTCTTCCTCCAGGAGTTTGTGGAAACACTTCCGTGCTGTAAGCCTTTGTTTATTTTTACTGGTATTCCCTGCATATATGGCTTATATGATTTGCCAGTTTTTCCACATGGATTTTTGGCTTCTTATCATCATTTCCAGTAGTATTCTCACCTCTCTTCAGGTAAGCCTAATATTAATTAACTATGTAATAAGTGATTTCCTTATTTTTCCTTCCTGAAAATGAATTAAGCTTTTTTGAGATTAGTGACTTCAAATGGCTTATTTCTGTGATCACTTCCCACTGTCTTTACTAGAACACATTACATTTCTTTGACTGTAAGAGTAGAAGGCAGGTTGTAACAATGCTAAATAGACCTGTTTATCTCACTGTATTTTTTTTTTTATTAAAGTAATTAAGACTTTGTTTCTTATTATGAAAATGGTATGATACAGAGTTGTTAGGTAAATCTGAAATTGATAACCATAAAATATTAAAATACTTCCAAGCTTGTTTGGAGTAGATTTTTTAAATCAAATACTTGAAATACCCATAGTTTCATGATATATATATATAAAAATAAATATACATGATACAGTATATCACACACAGAGATACAATATATACTTTATACACACAGATACAGACACAAACAATATTGCTCTAGAAATCACAGGCTTATTGTAACTTAAAGGTGAAATTTGCTCCTAGCTCAGTGAGAAGCAGAAGAGAATATAATATCAGCAGTAAGGATTTATTCATTGTTCCTTGTAAAAGTAAATTTTTTTTTGAGATCTTAGAGGAATGACTACAGAATGAGAATTAAGATAAATCATGGATGAGTTAGAGAAGACTGATTACTCATTGTTTTAGGAAAGTTATGTCTGAAGGTGTGACTTTTTGTTATCTCATACATGATTTACAAGATCACCCACATTTAATTACACCTGTGTCTCCTTTATAGATTGTATTTATTTTTCCCTGGGAAACTTCTCTTTAGATTTTAAATATGACATCCAAAAAGAACTAAGAATGTGTTGATATTTAAAACTTATGAAAAAAGTTTCTTACTGTTCATATACATTTTTTTTTCCAGGTTCTGGGAACACTTTTTATTTATGTCTTATTTATGGTTGAGGAATTCAGAAAAGAGCCAGTGGAAAACATGGACGATGTCATCTACTACGTGAATGGCACTTACCGCCTACTAGAGTTTCTCGTGGCCCTCTGTGTGGTGGCCTATGGTGTCTCAGAGACCATCTTTGGAGAGTGGACTGTGATGGGCTCCATGATCATCTTCATCCATTCCTACTATAACGTGTGGCTTCGGGCCCAGCTAGGCTGGAAGAGCTTTCTTCTCCGCCGGGATGCTGTGAATAAGATTAAATCATTACCCATTGCTACAAAAGAGCAGCTTGAGAAACACAATGATATCTGTGCCATCTGTTATCAGGTAACTCACTCAGTAGGGATCCACTTGGGTGGATCAAACATCATGCACTTTGGGACTGCAACCACATTAACCAAATACAAATTAAATTTCTAGGTAGCATTAATTCCTGGGTTAAAAAAAATGTGCCTCTAAAATTATTAAAGACCTGATAAAATATTTCCATTTTATTTTAAAATTAAACTTCTAATTTAGTCCCTCCCATTCTAATTATCATTGTTTTCAACATTATTGCTCACCCATAAATAAAGGAAAAACAGGTCAGGTGTATTTTATATTTACTCCTGAATACACATACACACACACACATGTACTACCAGATGTATACGATCGATCAGGAGTCAGCAACTTCTGAAAAGTGGTGTGCCAAGATTCTGACTCATCCTTCTACTCCCGAGGTGGGGAAGAAGTGTTCATGAACGTAACACAGGTAGAGACTGCTCGCCTGTGGGTTCCTAGGTATCAGAGAGGTGCAAGTGTTTGTGGGAGGTGGGGGGATGGTGGAGGCCACCCTTGGTGAACCTCTGAAGCTGACCTGCCTCCCGTTTTTGGCACACACACTTTAAAGAGCTGATGATCGCCTTCAGTTACAAATTAAATGCTTAAATCTCCTTGGAGATTTTTTTTAAAAGGCCTAGTTTTAGTCACCAGTCATCTATGCAGGAGGGTGACTGGTAGCAGTTCACTACTAAAGCTGCATGTTGGAGTGGGATAAAAATTATGATCAATAATAGAAACTATATTCCACTTAAAATCACTCTTAAAGAGTGTCTGCTGGATAATGTCAGAGAATATACAGGGAATGTGCTTTCTCTAGGGTTACCTTGATAGAGTAGGAGGGCTGCGTTTTGTGTGTGCTTAAAACTATCTAGAATATTTTTCTCATAGTAAAATATTCCTACCACTTTTAAGAAATATGATTAAAACATACTTGCAGATTCTAGGAAAACATTGTTTGCCAGGTGATTGTTGGATTTGAGGGAACCGAGGAGTAATGTAGCTCCCTTCCCCCAAGTCTCTCTGCCATTGTCTTAGTTCTGTTTGCTGTTAAGTGGTCTCCAGCTCTTTTGTGCCAGGTAGCCTTATGCACTCAGAGCAGAGCACCTTACAAACGGGCTCAGGGCACATCAGCTTCAGCAGCCGATGTCTAACTATTCCATCCAGGGATTCAAGAGTCCTCTTTTTGTATTTCCTGTTGTCACATCACTTTTTTTGAGGTGCTAGAACTACCTGCTGATATCACATGGAAAATAAAAGTAGAATTGCTTAGCTTCCCAGCTGGCTGCTTTTCTTTGAATGGCTTTCTGCTTAAAAGTTGACTCCCAGGTGTTACCAGTTCTTGGCAAGGAATTTCTGGGATAATCACTTCTTGTTTTGGGACTTCAAACAAAATTAATGCGTATTCACCAAATGTATATTATTACAATTTTAACTTCATGTACTCAGGCTTCCCTCCCCAAATACATCTTATGGCAAGGAATATTCATGCAAAGTATGCCACTCCTTACTCCATTGGTTATCAAACAGGGGTGTGTAAAAGTCACTTGGGAGGCTTATTATAACTATAGATTTGTGAATCCCATCTTCAAATATTCTAATTTGGTGGGTCTGGGACAGCCCTAGAATGTGTTGATAGCAAGTGGCTCTGATGCAAGTTGAGGAACGCTGACTTATACAGACCAAACCTTGAAAACTGGGTCAAATGAGATTGCCACTTCCTTGCCAATACCCTGGTGTTATGTGGCTGATTTTTGTCTCTCCTTGCAAATAATCTCATCCTGGAGTAATCTCTTCAGCTGTGTTGTAGCATAACTGTGGTAAAAGTCCTGTCTTCATCAGATTTTCTGAGGTTATAATTATACTTGAGTCATACCAATGGCTCAAGTAATCATACTGCTACAGTTGTGTAACTCTTGCATTTCATACTTAGGCACACCTAGTTATGTAGGTATTTTCTTCCTCGTTTTTGTTTTTGTTTTGTTTTGTTTTTAATTACTTAGCCAGTAGTTCTTAGTTTATAAGGGGGTCTCTGATAGCAGCAGCATTATTACTAAAATGAGTTTTTTTTCCTAAGATCTATATTGCAGATTTTCTGTTTGTGTTATAAAGAAATATTGGAACCAGAACTTTTGGGGATAGCACCAGAGAGTTTGGATGTTAGACGTTTATGAGCTACCTTTTTGGCCCCTCTTTCAGGACATGAAATCTGCTGTGATCACACCTTGCAGTCATTTCTTCCACGCAGGCTGTCTTAAGAAATGGCTGTATGTCCAGGAGACCTGCCCTCTCTGCCACTGCCACCTCAAAAACTCCTCTCAGCTTCCTGGATCAGGGACAGAGCTGGCTGCACAGCCTCATGCTGGAGCTGAGCAAAATGTCATGCTTCAGGAAGATACTGAGCCTGCAGACCACGAGCATTCTCCAGGAACCAGGATACAGGAAGGTTCTGGGGACAGTAGTGAGCTCATCACCAGAAGATCAGATAGCCAGGAAGGGGCTGTTGACCCCAAAGAGTGTCCTCAGAGTGTGAAAGATGAAGCATGTCCCACTGAGTCAACCTAGAGGAAAGGAGGTGGTGGGTATTCTGCTTCAGTACCCTGGAGAAGCTGGCTCAAGATGAACTTCGTGGTTGGATCAAAGGAGTGAATGTGTGAAATGATCAGGCAGGAAATTAACATTCCAAGGATCTACTCCAGGAAGCGCACTCAGTGGAGACCCCTGCTTTCATCCCCTTGAATGCAATGTATGCTAATCAAAATGTATTTACATGTTCTATATTGATGTTCTATAGAGGTTTGCCAAGAAAATTCAACCTCAGCATCTTCAGGAACAGCCCCTAATACGTGAGGCATTAAATGAAATCAGATTTGAGTGTTTGGAGGGGGCTAAGGAGAAGTGATAAAGAGCATGAGGACAGCACGGGAAGAAGCAGGCAGAGTGGAACTGGCGCTTCCCCGGGCAGGGGTCATTCATGTTACGAAGTCTGAGTGGTGGCCAGCCCTTTTTCTCCACCCTCTTTTCCCTCAATTGATTGGAACTCAGTCAGGGGATTATTTAGTTTTGTACAGCACTGCAATTAAATCAAAGATGTAGAAGCATTGATTGTATTCAAAGATCGAAGCACGCTCATACTTCAGATGTGCTTTAGGGAAGGGGTGGGTGGGTGTTGGGCCTGGCGGGTGCATTCACGTAACCTGAGACTCTTGAACTTCATGATGGAGTCTTCATTATTTTGATGTATATGGAACTTTTGTTAATATATTGTATACTTTGTTGGCTGTGTGAAGTAAACTAAAACTCTAATGAACACTTTGGAGTCCGCTTTAGTGATGGAAGCCAAAGTGGGAGGGGCTTTAGGGCACTGATAAAGGCCCTGAGTGTACTTCTCAATCCTGTGTAATGTTTAATTCTTGCAATTGAATTAAAACAGTGTTAAATTATGGCAATATTTGCACTTTGGGAATGAGTACATAACTGTATGATCACACTCTGCAAATGCCACTTTTAAAGCTGTTAATAGACTTTGCACCTTTTCTTTGACAAGGATGTGTCATATTTAAATTTTTACATTCATCATGGCTACAGGTAGAACTGGGGAGGGGGGAATGTAATTTTTTATGGGAATTTTGATATGAAAAGAAACTAGTCATTTATTTATACAATAGGCTTGGCTCAAAAAGTGTTTTTCAGACTCGGTATTCCTAATGTGGGATGTGACTTTATTTTATTTTTAGTAGCAAATTTGGATGTAGACTGACAGACATAGCTGAATGTCTTAATAAATTTAAATTTGAAGATAACTGTGTTTTGTATTATTGCTATAATGTTTTATTGAAATTCTCTTTTCAGGAGGTTCTGTTTTTATTTAGCTTGACTGTGTGTGTGTGTGTGTGTGTGTGTGTGTGTGTGTGTGTGTGTGTGTGTGTTCATGTCTCCTAATTGCCCTGTGGATGCAAAACTCCATGAGAACATTGAATCTTATACACTACTGGCAGCAAACAGCTCTGCACAGAAACATCTGATCCCTACTTCAGACACCTGAATCAGCCTTTTGAGGTGCCTGAGAACATGCATTTCAGTTCTTTGCAGGTGGTTGTGTCTGGCTACCTTAGCACCAGCACAATATTACCAGTAGAAAAGCGGTGTCTACACTGGAATTAATTTCTCCCCAGGTATAGCTGGCAGTTTTTCCATCCTTTTGGAGAACTACATTGGGCAGAAAACAAAGCAGATGGCTCCCTCTAGTGGTCATGGAGCTGTTGACAACACCTCGCACTGATGAAAACCTGATTTTTTATTTTTGTGTGAAAGATGCATGTTCAAGTATTAGACATTTTGGTGCCCTGTTTGGGATAAAATGACAGATAAAGTTGAGATCATTTATGGCATACTGAACTTAATTGCCATTAGCATGAACACTTGTGTGAGATCTTGTTTTAGGTCTTTGTGATCAAAGGGCTCTCTCTTATTTAGTCATAAGGAAAAGTACTCAGCTATTTTAATACAAGAAGAAACTTCCTTGGGATCAGTTTCCCATTGTAACAGTTTTTTCCTCCTCATAACTAGTAGACCCCTGCTGTATATACAGGTCAGATTAGCCTCTTAGCAGCTTATTGGACATGTATTTATAACTGCATCCTTTTGCTTCAATTGGGAGACTTATATTGTGTTGTAGTAAAAAAAAAAATTAGTGACTTTAAAAAAAAAAAAGTTTATGTTTCATATGTCTCACGTATGTACACTAGTTCTGTCCAGGTGGTAAAGATACTCTGGTACATACACTCAGCGAAGTAAGCTGGTGGCATGGCCACTCTTGAACCTTTCTGATAGGAAAGAACTCAAAAACTGTACAAATAGTTTCCTAGGTGTGGCCACTGCCTCTTCTACTTACCATCTCTTACCCATAACCATGGCCTGGGGTTCAGAAATTGTCTTTGATGCCTGGAAAGAGAATGGTGGAGCAACACGTTATTCAAAATTTGAGCAACACTTCATTCAACATGCTATTCAAAATTTGGGGCTACAGCTGTGAATGGTTCTACCTGTACCATGTGGGAACCTCTGACTTAATTTGTTCCTTGTTCTAATACACTAGCACGATAGAATTGTATTATGCCATTCATTTTTTTTTTTTTTGAAAAGTGACCCATTTTAATTATTTAAAAATATACAACATCAAAACATCAAATTTCCCTTAACTACAATTCAGTTACATCCTAAGGCCAACAGTTCTCTGCTCAACATTCTTATTTCACATTCTGTTCTCTAGTCATGTTTTGTTTCCAACTCACTGCATATATTTTGACTTAGGATGAAAGAAAAAGAGAAGACGAGAAAAGAAAATTTCCCTTTTATTACGCTTGCTCAAACTGAGAAAATGATCAAATTCTACTTTTCCTGACCATGTAGCATTTTCCACTGTTTTTAAGATAATACACACCTTATTTCCACTTGTAATCTCTTCAAAAATAAAAAAAAAAAAATTATTACCTTAGTGAACTTTGATCTCAGCACTGAACAATCTAAGCCTTCACACTCGTTAACATAGTTCCTCTTTGTTTTGACTTTTACTTTGTAAAATGTGTTCCAGCCAGGTGCAATGGCACACGCCTGTAATCCCAGCTACTCAGGCGGCTGAGTCAGGAGGATCACAAGTTCAAGGCCAGCCTGGGCAATGTAATGAGCCCCTGTCTCAAAATAAAAGGGGCTGGGGATGTAGGTCAGTGTAGAGAGTGCTTGCCTTGCATGCACAAGGCCTGTGTTCAATCCCAGTATATGGTACAACAGTGTCAAAACAGTTGTTCTAATCAAATTATGCTGTCTTTCCATCAGAAGCACTCTGCTTTTAATGTCTTGAAGTATGTCAAGTTGTGGATTTAACTGATTAAGAAGGAAAAAAAAAAAAATCTTGTTTCCAAGTTTAAAGGAAGGGCTTTTGTCTATGGCTGTAATATGGAAACTAGAACCTTCAGGGAATTTTAAATATTAATAAATTACGTGGAGGGATGTTAAATAAGTTTTACACTTCCATGCTGGATTTTGTTCCTTCAGTTTTAGAATCATGACAAGGTAAAGGTAGGAGTTACAAGATTTGGGTTGTTTTTAAAAATTTAAGTTCTATATAGAGGTATGTTCTGCCTCACCTTGGGCCACAGCAGTGAAGCTGACTGACTATGGACTAAACCTTTGAAACCGGGAGCCAAAATAAACTACCTCCTCTAAATTGTTCTTCTCAGGCATTTTGGTCCCAGCAATTGAATGCTGATACCTATACTTAAAACATTTTATTTTAAAACACTGCTTATTATTTAGAAATAAAAAAAAAAAAAATCACCCCAATCTCGTTTTGGAATTTGTCCTTCCAAGAGTTGTGCTTCTATTTGATGAGAGTAGACCTCCCCCTAGTTACAAGTGCACCTCCCCACCAGCGACACTTCCATGTGTTTTGTTTTTTGAAAGTCTACTGCCTATCATTGTCTTATGAAATTCAAATACATGGAAACAATTTTGTAATTGTAATCCATTAGGGCACACCTGTTTCACCTTTGGAGATAAAGATGGTACAGCTTTAAAACAGGCTTACATTTTATAGGGTACTTGGTTAGAAGGTAATCATAAATACCTGAAGCTTCAATTAAAACTTTGGAAATATCCAAAACATCCAAGAAAATGCCTTATTTCTTTCCTGCGGTGGGTTCTGCACGTCGTCAAAGTATGGGAATATGTTTCAGAGTAAAGGTAGGCTCTTGCCAGGGCGGACAGCAGATCCTGCTCAGCACCTCACACCTGGAGTCTGTTCACGTTCCTTGCTCTTACTGACACTGCTATTGGGGTTTCTTTTCCTAATCTATTTTGTGTGAATCCTTTTTCTTTCTATTGTCAATAGATATGAGCAACTTTTTTATTGTTCTGAGGTAAGAAAAGATGATTCTGGCTAGCTGGAAATAACCTCTTGGGAATGCGGGAGAAATTGAGTCAGTTCCAGATGGAATTTTTGATTACTTTCCAAATGAGAACTTGCTGACCTGCAGACAATTCTCTGGCATCAAGCCTGCCAACTTCCTTTGATCATCCTTTATCAGTCCCCTCATGGTCCCAGGAAGCAGAGAATGTGAGAAGAAGGGGGTCAGGGACAAGAAATTGCCTTCAAAATCACAATCCTAGGGATCTACTTCCTCCAACGAGGCCCCGCCTCCTAAAGTTCCCATCATCTCTCAATAGCCCATTATGAATCCATCAATGGATTAATCCACTCATGAGGTCAGAGCACTCATGAGCCAATCATTTTCCAAAGGCCTGACCTCTGAATACTGCTGCTTTGTGAACCAAGCCTTCAACACATGATCCTTTGGGGAACATTTCAGCTCTGACCCATAACAGGGTCTTCAGGTGAAATTTGGTGAATTTTGCTGTTTCGTTATATGGGCTGCTCCTTGGTGTATTTTCAAATGATGTTTTTAAAAAACATTTGAATTTGTTGTCGATCATCTAAAAATTAAAGATTGTGTATTGTGCAAGTTCAATTTCTATCTTTCTATGAAGAAGGTAAGAGCTGGCTACATAGCTTACTCATTCCTGCTGACAACAGCAGGTAGAGGCTGAGGTGGGCTAGGTTTCTGATTCATCCTCCTCCTCTTCCCACCACTAACTATGCTGGAAACCTTGAGAGTTAGCATTAAGCTCTCCTGTTTCATAGAAGATACTGTGAGTGAGCATGGGGTAGTTTTTGCATCTTAGTTAATCACGATCAAATCCCTTATGAGAAGGTGTAGTACTGATAGTCCATAATGATCAAAGCGAAAAATGTAGGATTTAAAAACCAGAAGAAATATGGAGAAATTCGATGTTAATTTATGAAAGTGCAGAATCTGTATATTTTCATTTTTCTTTATTATAGTAATTCACTTATAAAAAGAAAAACAGTAACCAAGCCTTTCATTTTAACAGCCAGTCATTTCTCTATACCTGTGAGGGGATTGGTTCCGGGACACCCTGCAGAACACCAAGTTTTCAGAAGCTCAAGTCCCTCCTATAAAATGGTCTATAACCTATGCACAACCTCCTATGTATTTTAAATCATCTTTAGATTACTTATGCTACTTAATAAAATATAAATCCTATGTAAATAGTTAGTATACTGTATTGTTTAGGGAATAATGAGAAGAAAAAGTCTGTCCATGATTAGTATAAGCACAATTTTTCTTTTTGAATATTTTCAATTAGTTGGTTAAATCCACACATGTGGAGCCAATAAACAAGGAGGTCCCACTCTATTTTTAGTTGGGGCTATACTTTACCTTTGCAGGTTACAATATCACCAAGTTGTTCCATGGCCCTAGACCAGTGTTTTTCAATCTTTTATGGATGTTGGAAGCAGGTTGAGATGTTTACTTGGGCTCAACTCCATAATTCTGACTCTGTGGGGATGGAGCCTGAGCAACTGTTATCTTTCTACATTTTCAGGTGATTCTGATCCTGTGGAGATGTGAGAGCCTTTGATCTAGAGCAAATATTCCTATCATTTCAGTGAGCTTCAAATATTTCTTTTTATGTGCTACCAAGTATTAACTTAGCTAAGGTTTGGTTCCCCACTGTATTCTCTATGCCCGGCACAGGGCAGGAGCTCAGTAAATGCTCACTGTTGGAACGATCGCTTTAATGGAAGATTATTCTTTGAGAAGAAATGCACACGGGTATGTTTGCCTCTGAGGAACATTTGTGGTTGAGGATTTCAGCAAATGTTACAGCATACACCATCTCTGCAGTGAACCAGCAAAGTCTGGCCAGCATGCAATGCAGGTTTGGCTCAGTCTATTAACCATTTGGTTGACTGATCACCCAGAAAAGCCTAAAGCTACTTATATTGTTAGGTAAACCACTGTCAGTCCTCCCATCCCCCTAAGCATATAGAAAGAGAGTCACAAAATTTTGGAAATAAGCCAGCCTTCAGAGATCCAGCTCAGTGGTCCCATCTGACAAGAGAGCTACATTATCAACGTCACACAATTGAAAGGCAAGGTCACACAATTGAAAGCCAAGCAGTGCTCAAACCTGAATTCTAATCCAGGGCTCTTTTTGTTATACCAGTTCCTTCAGGAAAGATTCAAGCATCTATGTGTATTATGTTGCATTCATTTATTAAATATAAAGGTGTTGTATGTGAATTTTGGTGAAACGACAGAACAGTTAGAATTTCTGAGTTCCAATAATAAAGGGATCAATTTGAGGTCACACTTCTAGTGGATCATGTAAAAAGGAAAAAAAGAACAGGAAATAAATTTGGAGTGCAAAATAAATGCTGACCATGAAATCACACTGTTTGCAGGAACAGATGGGAAGAGTCTGAGACTGCGGAGGTCAGTCTTGGTTTAGAGAATTAAAAAATAAATAAAACTGCTTCCTTCTCAAGATATTAAGTCAGTCTAAAAGGCACAGGTGAGGGATAGAGACAAACATCAATTTCCATTTTTTTCCCTCAAGTTGCTCAATCTTTTCCAAAGTTACTGGTGTTCCCTAAATTGCCCTGAAATTCCTCCCTTTCCTCTAAAAAAGAAACGGGGCATGATGGATATTTTCAGGGGATACTTACTTATGTGTTTGTTATTATGAGCTACACGGTGCAGCACAAACAGAAGTGAACTTGAAAGAAGCGGGTCTCCGTCTTGGTGCTGGCTCTGCAGGGCACATCTAAAGGGCCAGGAAGTACTCGGACAGGGAAGGAGGCCCATTAGCAGAGTTCATTTGCACCTTCACATTTGTGTGTTTTGAGGTCTCAGCCTGTCCCTGTGGTATTGCTATATATCATTTGCCATAATTTTAGGTTTTTGTTGTTTCTTCCACATTTCAGAAAAAAAGTAAATGATAGCTGGAAGAAATGACCCCTAAGAGCCAGGTGTGGTGTAATCCCAGTCACTTAGGAGGCTGAGGCAGGAGGACTGCTGCAAGTTCAAAGCCAGACTCGCAACTGAGCAAGACCTTGTCCCAAAAGAAAACATAAAAAAGCTGGGGATGTGGCTCAGGGGCGAAGCACCTCTGGGTTCAATCCCCAGTACCAATAAATAAATGAATAAATAAATAATACCAAAGAAATGCATCTGCTACCAAAGTTCACTTGGTGCAAAGAATAAACTGTCATTTAAACATTTCTATTTAAAAAAAGGATGGAAAACAGTTTTATCTACTTAGAAAAAGAACTAGAATTTTTAATGTACCATGAGGCAAATACTTCCTAAATCATCCATGCAAATAAAATGAACAATTTGCTTTGTCACGGGTGTGCACATATATAGATTCTATCTGCTTTGAAGGTAGAGGTGGATAGAATTCAATAAGCCTACGTGCAACGTGTGGCATTCAGAACCCAGTAGGAAACTGCAATTAGTAACGCACCACTTAGGACACGGCGGGTTCCCACCAACCGCCCTGCAGCTTGGGGTGAGGTCATTGTGTGCCTCCTTGTTCTCACCAAGTCACCCGATTCTTTTGGTATTTAAAGAGAGCAAAATAGAGTCCGTTTCTCCCTCACCCTCCTTAGGCTTTGATCCCTTAGCTAATGATCTCTGTTTTCCAAACATCTGACATGAACATTCCAGGGAATCACTCTACCCCTGTTTTCTGAAATCCTCCAATAGCTGATACTTCTTTAATCCCTTTACTTATAATAACTCATAAGCTCCTGGTAACCAGCTGTTTAGATGGACATTGCCATCTCCAATATCTAGATGAGGAAACTGAGGCACAGGTGCGCAATGGCTTGTTTATTTGAATCTAGACAGTTAAGCTTCAGAGTCCACTTAACCATTTACATTACAGTGCCTGGTGTCATGGACACAAGTTTTTCAATTCCTTTTTAAAATATTTTTATCAGTTGTTGATGAACTTTTATTTATTTATTTATATGTGGTGCCAAGAATTGAACCCAGTGCCTGCACATGTGCCAGGCAAACACTCTACCACGGAGCCACAATCCCAGCCCTCAAACTTTTTATTTTTATATTTAAAATTGGAGGTGGTAGAGAAGGCCCATTAGGAATTACCTCTGTGCTGGGCGCTATGTGGGTTTCATTTATTCAGCAACCGCCACAGGATGACCTCCATGGAACCCACCCTGTTCTTTGCTTTGGACACCTGGTGTTTTCTGCATTCTTTGTCAAGTGTTAAAGAAACACAGCTTCCAATGTGTCTCACCCCACTTCCTCCCCACCACAACCCCCTTGCCTTCATGTCTCCATGGCATTAAATCCACATGCATTTGTAGGTGACTCCTAGCACCAGACATAGGCTAACTGCCAGTCATCCCTGCCTTCCGGGGCTCTCCCAGTCCATTCGGGAGACTCACAGTTAAATGGGAACAAGAAAGAGTCATGGGTTCCTTAATGAGAAACCAACATCTCCGCTCCCTGTGACTAACTGTTTGCACAGACCACTATTCACTAAGTCCAAAGTGACTAAAGAGGGATGGTGTTGGGACTAATGACACGTTAACTAACTCAGGCTGACTCCTTACTCCCTGGCGAGCGAGCAAGATCAAGGCCTCAAAGGCGGTTTCAATAGTTAATGACGATGAATCGGACCACCATCAGGGATTGGTTAACAATAGTTCCACGAAAGTGATCAGCTCGTGCTTGCCATATAGTCCTATGGGACTCTCACCTGCGTGAACCCCACCCCCCCACGCCTTGCTGACCTTTAAGCTGATTGGTTCCCACCTAGCCACCACCCTACATAAAAGCTGTGTGAGTTCCTGCTGTGACAGGTCTCCCTGAAGCGTCTGATTGTCCTCCGCTCGGAGGGCTGGGAGCTGGCGGTCAGTCCGCCTTACCTATCCCTGTCTGACCTTGTTGGGGAGTGTCCCCTTCCCTTGTCGCTGGTCGAGAAGAGCAAGGGGGCTTAAGACCCCAATAGGATGGTAAGCGTGTCACTTTCAGAATCATTTCCACCAAAAGAGGGAAAAACCTTCAAATCTTTAAAATTGACTACAGTATTTTCTTCTTGCCTTGTATGAGGAATAGCCTCTCACCCCCAAAGAAAGCTTTATCAACACTGTGAAGGCAGGCTCTCAAACTCAGAGAGAGACCATTAGCCCAGTCCTTCTCACATTTTGATGCACAATTGGAATCCTCTGGGATCCCACCTTAAGGCATTATGATTTCATTGGGACCTGGGCATGGAGATTTTGAAAAGTTCCTTAAGTGATTCCTGGGTGTGCCAAAGTCTGGGAACCAGCATGTCCAAGATGTCAGCACACTCTGCTGTTCTGGCACCCTACAGATAGGGTCCCCGTATGATCAGTGTCCCTGGGTCTTAGCAGCGCTTCCCTCTGCAGTGAACCTTTTCATTCTCCACACCTGACATGAACCAGCATCAGGCAAGCCAATTGACCATCATGGTGATGCCAATTTTCAGGCTCAGAATGGCAAACTGTCACCTGTGAACCTAATCTGACTAGCAAACTTGTTTTGCTTGGACAGTGTATCTTAAAATAATTGAGCTAACTTTTAAAAATTGGGAGATTTCACCTAAAAAATATGGACTCCTGACTTTTTTGGGAACATAAGGTTTTGGCCTTTTTGCAACACATAGTAGCAGGAGTTCAGGGGCTCTGCCCCTTAAATAGGCATGCACTTCCATCCGACCTCCCAGATGGACAGGTGCATTAGAGGAGACCTGATCATTTATGTTGCCCATGATTTCCCCAGCTGGTCACATTCTCAGGAATTATTAAATTTTTACAGTTGTTTTTGCTTATCTATTGAATATTGGCAACAGATACTGTCTAATATGCCGCCCCCCCCCCCCCCCCCCCCCCCCCGCCAGTTCTCTCAAACATCACTTTCCAGATTTGTTATCTCGGCTTTCCTATTTACTTTTTCAGATCATTTCCAGCTCTTACTCTTTTTGTATCTTTCTGATGGATCAGATTTAGTGGATTTTTCGAAACATCATAAAACTAAGCAGTCAAAAGCATGTGGTAGACCAAGTTCTTAAATTCTGCCCACAGGGATCAGTTAAGTGATGTAAGTGGATGAAGAGGGATAACTGGAGAGCACAGAGACCTGCAGGCAGTACTGCTCTAAAGAACCCTCTGTGATAATGGAGTGTTCTATAGCTTCCCTGTCTAAAATGGCAGCCATTGGCCACAGGTGGCTATTAGGTACTTGGAATATGGCTAGTGAGACTATGCAATTGAATTCTAACGTTCAGCCTACTGAAATTTAAGTAGCTGTATGTGGTTATGGCTACCATATTGGAATGGATCTAGCTGATTACTGCTTAGCAGAAAAGAGTGTGGGTTCAGTGTGGTCAGATGTTCTGATTTTTTTCCCCAGAGTTTTCAAGAATCTATATGTTGAGGAAAATGTGTTTCCTTCATTTAAAATGTTACTCCATTTAAAAAAGTGCTGTAAAAGCCAAACAAAACACATTGATGGGAAGTACTGTGTCCTGCAACCATTCATCAGTGCCTTCTACCATGGAGTAATGAACAGTTGAGGGTAAAAATAAAAATATCCTACAGTCTAATGGCACAAAGCAAAGGACACCATAAATGTGTTATTGCCCTGAAATATATCATTGCTTGCACCAATTAAGGGTTGAAAGTTTGTCATGGGGGAGCTTATATGCATCCTATTTTATCCTATTCTATCCTATCTATGAAAATATATAGCAAGTGATATGTAGGCTAAGACAAAAGGATGAAAAAAAGGTATGTGCATGAACAGGAACAGCAAAAGGGAAGACCAGAGAGATAAGGAAGAACATAACCAGCTGGGAATCTAAACAAGTTTTGTGTTTGCTCATCCACTGTGGTAGCCACTAGCTATATGGCTCTCCAAATTTTAATTTAAATAAAATTTCACAATTTAAAAATTAAATTCCTCGATCACATTAGCCACTTGAGAGTCACATGTGACTAGTAAGGACCATATCGAAATTTACAGATAGAACATTCCACAGTTGCAGAAAAGTCTGCAAGACAAGACTTTGAGGGCACAGATGATGAGGAAACCAAGGAAAAGGAAGCACCATGAGACAGGAGATGGGGGATTTCTCAGGGACTAGCCATGAGGTCATGAAGGGGCTGGGGCACTGTGTTAGGAAGTTTGGGCTTTGGGCTGAAAATTTTCCCTTAAGAAGCTTATGCAGCTGTTGAGTGGAAAATGCACTGGAAGGAGTAAAAGAGTGGAAGTGAGAGACCAGTTAAGAGGGTGAGATGAGGATGCTCCGAGGATCAGACACAATGCATTATCCATAGTGCTTGCTCCACAGCCTACAGTGCCAGGCAGAGAACACTCACTCACCATAGACCTAATCCTGCATCAAGGGAACTGAGTTTCACGGCAGTTAACTAAATTAACCCCACAGACCACACAGTGACGAAACTCCAGTTCCAGTTCTTAGCCATGGCTATTTAATGCCAAAGCCTGAGATATTTTTTAATTATTATTTTTCTCTTATATAAGACTTTGCTCCCTGGAATAGAAAGCAAGGAACATGGAGAATAGAGGAATGAAAGTTCTTAATCTAATGGACTTGGGTGGTGTTAGGCAGGAGGACAGGGAAGAGGCTCTGAGTCACAGTCATGTGGCCTGAGCAGCACTAAGGTCATGTCTGGGATGGTGGCATGCCAACCACCCCACATCTGCTCTGGGTTCTGTGCTGTTTCTTTTTCTTTTCTCTCTTTTATAAAGGCACAGGCAGCAGGCAGCAGTGTGGCTACTGATACACTGGACTTGCTGCAAGGGACAGCAACTTAGGGGATGCCACATAAATCAGCTGTCAATTAGCGTTTTGCTGGGGACAAATTCATTCCTTTTGCATCAGCTTCCCCTACCCCACATCCAATAAATCACTCTCCGAACTGTATCCTCACCAGCACTTATTTTTTTTATTTTAAGATGGGAAGGAATATATTTCAGAGCAATGGGTTGGGGGGGGCGGGATTCATAGCCAGCTTCCTCAGTCCAAATTAACCCATCAAGCCCCCAATTGTCGATTCTGCAAATATTTCAAAGAAATTGATACAGCTGCATTAAAATAGGTTGGAAACAATAATCTAGAGATTATGTATATTATATCAATTAATATTATATTATATTATATATTTACATTTTTACAGATGTTCCACATCTGGGACAATAGGATGAAATTGGTTCAGGGTGATGGTGGTTGGTTGATTGGTTGTTTGGTTGGGTTCAAGGATAGGACTGAGTGTGTGGATAATCAGTCTTCCATACCTGACATTAAATGTGTGAGCTTTTGCACAAATGCGTGTGCCTTTGAGGAATTCTATAGACATCTGGGGAATTGAAACTGATAATTTATAATAGATTCTTTGACTAGCTAAATAATTCCCTGATGGAAAGAGCAGCACTTTATCTCAGACTTAATGCAGCAGTGTAAAGAAATCAAGTTGCTAAAACTCTGAAATTCTTAAGTATCTTGGTACAAGTGTATTTTGCTCTTGTTTGTTTGTTTCTAGCAAATGAGGCAGTTTAATATTCCTGAAAATCTTATTTGCTAATTTTTATTTTTACGTAATTTCAAATTTACAGAAAAGTTGCTGAGCCTGTGTGCACCCTGCACATATTCAGCCATTGTTAACAGTTTGCCATGTGTACCTCCTCTACACACACACACACACACACACACACACACACACACACACACACACACAGTTTTAAACCACTTAGAAATAAGCAGCAGAGGTGGGTACTGTGGCACACTCTTGTAATCCCAATGACTCAGGAGGCTGAGGCAGTAGGATTGCAAGTTCAAAGCCAGCCTTCGCAAAAGCCAGGAGCTAAGCAACTCACTGAGACTCTATCTTTAAATGAAATACAAAATAGGGCTGGGGATGTGGCTCAGTGGTCAAGTGCTCCTGAGTCCAATCCCCAGTACCCATCCCCCGACCAAAAAAAGAAAAAAAAAAAAAAAAAAAGAAAGAAAGAAATAAGCAGCAGACATAATGGCCCTTTACCCTGAACTATTTCAACATTTCCTGAAATAGATTCTTTCTTCCCCCTGCCCCTTTCTTTGGTTTTCTTTCTTTTTCTTTTGCAGTTCTGAGATTAAACCCAAGGATAATTTACCACTGAGAAACATCCCTAGCTCTTTTTACTTTTTATTTTGAGACAGGCTAAGTTGCTGAGGCTGGCCTCTAATTTACAATCGTCCTGCTCAGCCTCCCAAGTCACTGGGATTAAAGGCAAGTGCCACCACACCCAACATAAAGATACTTCTTTAGCTGCAGCACGTGGATGCCTCACCTAAGATCCCATACAGACTTGAATCCAGGATTCTGTATCACAGAGAGTTGTCATATCTCTTTGATCTCCTTGATCTAGAACAATTCCTCAGCCTTTTTTGATTTCCATGACATATTTTTGAAGGTAAAGACAATAGCAATAGTTTATAGATTATACAAAGATTTAGATATAATCTGTAATATATACATGGACATGTAATCTATATCTAATACATTGTTATCTATGGTAAGATCCACACCTGAATAGACTTGTGAGTTTTGGATTCGTAGATTATGTAAGAATCCATGAGCCTATAATAATAAATAAGGGCTGGGGAGATAGCTCAGTTGGTAGAGTGTTTGCCTTGCAAGCACAAGGCCCTGGGTTCGATCCCCAGCACTGCAAAAAAAAAAAAAAAAAAAAAAAAAAAAAAAAAAAAAAAAAAAAAAAAAAAAAATAATAATAATAATAAATAAGCACAGGCCTAAGTAAGCAGACAAACAGGGAGCCCTCCTCTTTCATCCAAATGCTAACTAATAAAAATGTAGAAAAGAATGACAGAATTAGAAAATTCACAGCTATTATAATAATAATTGACTCAGGCAAGAATTATTAATGGATACTAAAACTAGTAGATGAAAGATTGAAAAGGAAAAAAAATTATATAACCTCAAAATATTGCCCCACAAATTCTGTATCCATTAGAAAGGGGAAAACAGGCAGGGTGTGGTGGCACATGCCTGTAATCCAGTGGCTTGGGAGGCTGAGGTAGCAGGATCTCGAGTTCAAAGCCAGCCTCAGCAACTTAGCAAGATCCTCTCTCTAAATGAAATATAAAACCAGGGTGGGAATAGGGCTCAGTGGCTAAGCACCCCTGGGTTCAATCCCTGGTACCGAAAAGAAAGAAAGAAAAAAAAAAAAGGAACAAGGAATAAACCTGGATACACGTGGTGGGTACCCTGGTAATCAAGTAATCGAAGTTAACATTACCAATGACAGGACAAACCATCATGTGCCTCTTGATAGGAGGTCTAAGGACACTGCTGCACTTTCACGGCATTCCTATTAAAACTATATCTAATAACCAGGAAGCAGACAAACCCAAACTGAGACTAGGCTACAAAAATGTATCCCAAACTTGATCAAATCAAGGGTTCCATGAGGAGTTGCATTCTCAAACAGTACCACTAGATGTCACTGCGGTCCTGCACGTCGCCAAGTTTATAAATTCCTTTGCTGCCTGCTTCTTCATTTCGGTAGAATGGGCCCTTGGAGTCAATTCCAACAGATAGAGCTTCTGAGAAACCTAAAAACCAAGTAACGGCAGAAGAAATGGAGGAGAGGGCAGCAGACTTAGATTTAACCTGTCTTTGCCATTACAAGCCTTGAGACTAGATGACCCTGGCCTGTCTCTGGGCTTCCTTTTCCCATGAGTAAAGTGAAGGGGTTGGATTATCTGCTTCCATCTCTTCTTGTCCAGACCATCTGTTTTCTTAAGCTGATATTTTCTTAACTAAAATTACTTTTGTGCTCCTTTCAAGATTCTTGCCCAATCACATTGGACCCACTACTGTTTTTCATGGCTATTTTTTTTTTAAATCCAGTACTTTTCAATCTACTATTTGTCTGTAAGTTGACTCAGTTTTCAAAAATGTAAATAAAGAAAAAATGTAGACCGATCACAAATGGAAACCACTTCACTTGCCATAAATAGAAGGTAACTACAAAAATGAATACAATCAAAACAATAGAGTATAATTAAATTTGAGCTAGATAATATTGTCTGCTCAAGGCCCAGGCCAGTGACCTGTTCATTATTTTTTTCTCATATTTTTTAAAGGAGGCTTGGAAGTATTAAAGATAAGTTGAAGACAGGCTAGCCCTGAGACTTGCTTTTTGAAGTAAGCAAAAGAATGGAGACTGAGAACTTTCTCTAAGTGCAGTTCAGTATTATTGAGTTCTGTATCCACGAAACCAATCATGATGCTTCCTATACCACCTAAAACCAGACCCAAGCTTTCACATCCCTTTCTCTCCCCTTCTCTTCCTTCCTTTTTGCCTTCCTTCCTTCTTTCTTTCTCTCCTCTTATTCTGCAGCATTTCTGATAGTTCAGAAAGGAAGTGATTTGAAATCATGCATTATTTATTATATTTTCCAATCAATATTTAAGCTTATCTTTTCATTTGGTATCTATTTCAGTTTTGTGTTGGTTTAACTTTCCTTTACTGTTTGTTTAAATTTGCTTTTACATTTAGTCTTCCTCCTTTTAAAAATGCTTATTCCCCTTTTAACGAGGAAGATGATACCTACCCCTGAACTGTCAATGTCGAAGCAATTATATGCCACCAAATGGCTTGTGATTTGGCATCTCTTCCTGATAAAGGCTTATGATAGATAGAATGTGGCAGAGGTCAGGAATTTTACTGAGTACAACCTGAGGGTATTCTTCAAATTGCTTGTGCTTTATCCAAATCCCCTAGGATACAATCAGAAAGCTGGTCTCCTTCAATTTTGGCACAAAGCTTTCTTCTTCATTCTTCATAGAGATTGGGAGTACAGATGTGCAAGTCTGAGCCACCTAATTGCATTCTTTACTCCCTAATGTTAACTTAGCCCTTTCCTGCTTTGTATAATCTGTTATCATTACTAATTTTCTGGCCACAATTAGCATAGGGGATTTTATCGAAGCACAATTTCTTAACTACCCAAGGTTGCTAAATAATTTAAAAAGGGGAAGACAATGAATTTCCATCAAATATGCTTTGTTTTTTTAATGTTCATGTTGCCATTAAAGAAAATGATTGCAAGGTAAAGAAATCAGGAAATTCATAAGGATCGATGCACCAATGCTTTCCCGTATTATAGAAGTTATTTTTTCATAATTTCTTTTTCTTGGCAAAGTAGATCTAATTTGCCATTAGAAGCTCAAGAGCAGAGAGGATATTTTCACTGTTCAACAAAGCAGAATACATTTATTCTATCAGGAAACACTGTTAACTCTGCAAAAACTGTCTAAAGATTTTTTTTTTTCAGAAGAAATTTTCATTAAAAGTTTGCTGACGAATCCATCGGCATATTTTCTACATCAAATGCTGTGTAGAACAATCTCAACCTGCACATCTCCATCCCCCACATTGAAATAAGAATCCCTATTTTTTTTTCCAGTTTTCATCAATCATAATTATGCTGAGATTCAAACCACAGTGAGCAGATATAAAATTTCATGAGATATACTACATATACCAGTGGGAATAAGATTATTTTCTGGTGAGAGGATTACTTGAAATTTTTAAAAAATTTCTTCAGGGCTGGGAACACAGCTCAGTGGTAGAGTGCTTATCTAGCATGTGTGAGGCCCTGGGTACCAGTAACACTAAAAAAAATTCAGATTTCCTTGAGCCCCATTGTTCCTGATGTTGATCAGTGTTTACGATTCCATCATCCTCTTTATGTTACAGATCTCTGTCCCTCATCATTTGCTCTGTTGTTTTATTATGTGTTGACATCAGCCTTAATAGACGATGGTGCAGTTGGCAGAGGCCCCTTCCCAGGTCTTCTGAATATCACTGTAAGACTTTGAATCCATTTCTGGAACCATATCTCTAGGATTGCACATTTTACTTCATTCCACTGTTTCCCAGCATCCAGAGCCAACCTGTCTGCTGAAGATATTGAGCCAAGCGTTGTCTGTCCAGCACATGCATATCTGTCAATTCCTTGCGAGAGAGACTTAATTGTATTTGTGCTTATCTTACAACTACAGCATTGACAGAGGCTTTAAAAACCTCATCCTCTCACTAGTGCCTGGTGGCCAGTCATAGAAGTCTCTGTGGTTCAAGGAAACACACTAATTCAGGGCAAGTCAAGACCAGTTGTTGGAAGAGGGCTCCTGGTGTAAACCTGGAAGAACCCGGCTAGGAAGGCCAAGGAATCATGTAGACTCCGGGGATCTTGCTGACAGGCGCCAACTGGGAATGTCACCCACTGGTGATTTCAGGGGGATATTTAGGGAACTTTAAACTCCCTCATCCCTCCCCAGTTCTTTGTACAGATAGTTGAGATTTCTTACCCTCATGCAAAACTCAACCTGATTCCCACTTCCATCCCCTTCTACGAAGAAATTAGAAGGCCGACATGGGCACAGGCAATGTGGGAACAGCTTTGCGTTGTGTTCCCAGCTACTCCTACTTTCTGTGTCAGAGTCCTGAGTCGGGGGTCCTTGGCCAGTCTTAGGTCAGGATAACGGCACCTGCAGCCACAGTCACAGCTGTCACAAGAGGGGAGAGCGACTATAGTTTGGATTTCAAATGTCTCCCAAAGTCCCGGGTGTTCACAGCGCAGTCCCCAGCTGGCATTCCTGGAAGGCAGCTGGAACTTCAAGAGATAGGGCCTAGCAGGAGCTCTTCAGTCACTGGGGACGTGCCTTCAAAGGGGATTTGCAGGACTTGGTCTCTTCCTCTTTCTCTTGTTAACTCTCCCCACCCTGCCATGCTTCCTGCCATAACACTGTGCCTTGTCACAGCCCCAAGAGCAATGGGGCCAACCAACCACGGAAGGAAAACTCCCAAACTGTGAGTCCAAAGAAACCTTCTCTCCTTCTAAGTCATCATCTCAGGTATTTGGTACAGTCATAGCAAGATGGCTAACACAACAGGTAATTCCCCACCAAGAAAATCAGGGGAATGTCCCCCAAAACCGTGTTCACTGACCTTACCAAGCGAGTGATAACCACTCCCAGTAGCATGGCCCTGCTGACTCCCTGAGGGACCCATTGCCACGTGCTGGTGGCTGCACGTGCTGTCTTTCCTGGAGAGGAATTCAGCTTTCCCTGGTTTTCCTCTGCTCATCCCAGCTCCACATTCTCCAGTTCACCCAAAGCGATTTCTGCAGGGGTTTGAGGTCAGCTTGCAGATCTCTAGCAAGTCACTCTCTCTTCCAGGTGTTTTCAGGCTCTGAACTTGCTATTTTCTCTTCCCCAGATACACTTGCCCAAATCTTTACAAGACTGACTTCTCACGCTTCCCTTCTCAGCCACATCCCCTCAGACACCGACTCTGACAAATCTAGTTCAGCACCCTGACCCCCAAGGACTCCCACTAGCCACTCACCTGTTTTTCATACTCTTTAATACCATCTAAAATTACCTCTCTGACTTGGAATGGAACCACCATTTGATCCAGCTAGCCCACTCCTTGGTTTATACCCAAAGGACATTAAATCGGCTTTCTACAGTGACGCAGCCACATCAATGTTTATAGCTGCTCAATTCACAAAAGCTATGGAACCAACCTAGATGAATGGATCGAGAGAATGTGGTACATATGACACAATGGAATATTACTCAACCTTAAAGAAGAATAGTATTATGGTCTTTGCAGGTAAATGGATGGAACTGGAGAGTATCATGCTATGTGAAATAAGCCAATCTCAAAAAACCAAAGGCTGAATTTTTCTCTGATAATCGGATGCTGATCCATGGTGTGGGGTGGGTAGGGAAGAATAAAGGAACTTTGAATTGTATCGAGAGGAGTGAGGGGAAGGGTGGGGCGGGTGGGGAGGGGAAGGTTAGTAGTTGTGAGACAGACATTATAACCCTATATACGTATATAAAAAGAATTTTTAAAAGAATATCACTGTCGAAAAAAGTTAATGAAAATAAATAAATAGAATTTTAAAAAATGAAATAAAATTACCTTTCTGGGTTGGGGTCATAGCTCAGTGGTAGAGCGCTTGCCTAGCAGGTGTGAGGTAGTGGGTTTGATTCTCAGCACAGCATGTAAATAAATAAACGTCCATCAGCAACTAAAAAAAAAAAACTAAAATAAAATTATCATTCTTTTTGGAGGGTTGTACTTTTGTCTCTGTCTCCACTAAACTATAAGTTCTAGGAGAATAGGAACCCTCTCTGTTTTTTCATTATTTTATGTAATCATTGCCTAGAATTGCACCTTATGTACTAGAGAACCTCAGTAAATATTTATTAAAAATATTTATTAACAAATATTTGCTAACAAATAACAAATAGTTTGCTTTCTAGAATTTTAATTGTAATATATAATATGTATGCAGAAACATGCATAAATCCATATGTATGGTTTAGAAATGGTTCTCGAGTGAACATTTGTTAACTACCTCCCAAGGCATGAGGTAGTACTGGGCCCAGGAACCACCCCTAAAATGCATTTATCCATTTCCAATCCCCAGCACTGTTCCCCCTAGAGTTAGCTCTTCTCTTCATTTATGTGACAATCATTGACTTGCTTTTCTTCATAGGATTGCCATCTATATGCTCATTCCCCAACCAGATGGTTTAGTTTTCCCTCTACTTAAAACTAGATAAAAATGGAATTGCACTTTTTTGCACCTTAATTATTTCACTCAGATTATGATTTAAGACTTTCAACTTTCAGCATTATGGAGTAAAAAGACTGATAAACTCTATCCTCAAAAAGCAACTATCAAGCTGGTCAGAACCTCAAAAATAACTATTTTAATATTTTGGAAATTGACCCAAAGCGTACTACAAATCGATGCCACCTCCTGGACTCTGGGTAGAACAGCACGGGCCTGTGACATTGTTGCATGAACTGTGTCCATCCCTCCCTGACCCCAGTTCTGTGGAGCTCAACCAGGTGGGGAAGGTCATGAAAACCAGCACCTCCTGCTGCCACCAGAAAGGGCTCCTTGATTTGGAACATTGCTGGTCGAAGTGGGAATCTTGGTGACACATGGACCAGAAGAGCCAAGAGCTCCACCAGCTGAGATTATGGTCCTGTCTTGTTCAAGGAATGGACTGACTGGACGCCAGGAAAGTCCAGGAGGGAGAGCCACGGGGTTTGGAGTACTTCTCCACATGTCTTGGGTTGATTGGAGGCTGTGCTTCAGTACAGCAGAGACCAGAGGGATCCCAGGCAACACGCATCCCTGCCTCATGGGTCCTGCACATGTGCACAGTAGACCCATAAGAGAGCCCAGCAGAAAATAAAATCTGGGGCCAATTTAACAACATCTTGTACTTTGAATGTGCTCCATAATCCCCACATAGATTCCTCAGCAAAGAGTAGATGGCTCACGGGCTTGAGGTATTTGAAAATTATGTCTGACCAATCTATTTGAATTCTAAGCTATGCAGACAGAGGGGGGAAATCCCGAAGAAGTCAGACTGAAGCATAAGAGCACAAATGTCTGATTCCAGTGGCTGGGGAGGCTGAGGCAGGAGGATCACAAGTTCAAGACCAGCCTCAGCAACTTAGCATGATCCTGTTTCAAAATAAAAAAATAAAAAGGGTTAGGGATGTGGCGCAGTACTAACCCAGATGTGGCCTCTGGGTTCAATCCCCAGTTACCAATAAATAAATAAATAAATAACAATGAAAAAAAACAAAACAAACAAAAAAAAACGGAAAAATCAGCAATAGTCACAAACAGTGAGAAAGATAGATTTCATAGTTTTAGTCCAGGCAAAATGCAAAATAAAACAAATAAAAGACCACCCCTATGGGGGAAAAAGTCACAATCCAGAGTGGTCACCATTTTACTTAGTTGTTCAGTGTTTAACACAGTTTCAAGACTTGTAAATAACTGCAGGGGAATAAAGCTGTCAATAGACTATCTCAGAGTATGCCCAGATATTGGACTTAGGAGCCAAAAATTTTAAAGCGGGTATTATTAAATATGTTCAAAGGGCTAAAGAAAACAATTTAATTAGGGCAAAGTATGATAATAATGACAGCATACAGAATCTCAATAAAGAGAGAACAGTTACTAAGACAATTAGAAATTCTAAAGTTGAAGAGTACCATAATTGCAATGAAAATTTCACTAGAAAAGCTCAGCAGTTTTGAAATGGCAGAAAAATAACCAATAGACAAGAAAATAAACCAGTAAAAATTACTCGATCTGGAAATGGTAAGAAAAGTATTAAATGTAAATGTACAGTCCTTAGAGAACTGTAATGGCAGTCTCTTTAGATACATCAGAATCAACCTGTTGAAAACTAAATACAGACAGAAAAATCTAAAAAACAAATCAAGAAAAACAACAGAGAAAAACAAAAATAACTATTAACAACTGACTTCTCATTAGAAAGACTGAAGACCATGTTCAAAATGCCCAAATTTATAATTCTATATCAGACAAAAATATTCTTCAAAAGTAAACACAAAATAAAAATGTTCCACAAATAACCAAAGGTGGGAAGTATTCACTGCTAGCAGGCCTCATGAGAATACAAAGGAAGTTGTCAGGCTGAAAGAAAGTGGCACCAGTTGGTAAATTCAATCCAAAAGAACAAATGATGTGTACCAGGAATGGTATAGATGTGAGAAGACAAGGAAGTATCCTGAAATGCATTTTTTCATTTTCCTCTTAATTTCTTTAAAAGGCATAAGTTTGTGTAAAGCCACATGTATAACACTATTTTATAGAGTTTATAATATATAGAGACATAAAATATATGGCAATAAAAATACCACAGAAGTGCCAGGTGTAGTGGTGCATTCCTGTAATCCCAGCAGCTACAGAGGCTGAGGCAGAGGATCATGTGTGTTCAAAGCCAGCCTCAGCAATTTAGTGAGGCCCTATGCAACTCATGGATACCCTGTCTCTAAATAAAATACAAAAATGGGAATGCGGATGTGGCTCAGTGGTTAAGCACCCCTGGGTTTAATCCCCAGTTCCAAAGCAAACAAAAAACAGAACAAAACAAACAAACAAACAAACAAACAAAAAACACTACAGAAGCAAGATAAAGGAGATATATTGGAGCAATGTTTCCATATTTCAGCAGAATTAAATTAATATTATTCGTAAGCACAAGACTGAAATACATAATGTAATTCCTAGGACAATCATTAAGAAAGCACCTTATTACAAAACATAATAAAAGAGAAACAGAGATTAAAGTGACACAAAAAAGGAATTTGTTTAACCTGAATGGAGGCTATAAAGAAGGAACAGAGAAAATACGTGGGATGAATAGTAAGCGTATAGCAAAGTAACAGTATCAATTATTCCATTAAACATGATTGGGCTAACCACCCCTCTTGAAAAGCAGGGATTGTCAGGCTGGATAAAAAAACAAAAGCCAATAGCACACTATCTACAGGAGATTTATAATGGAGTCAAAGGCACAAATAGGTTAAAATAAATGAATGGAAAAAGACACACCATGCAAACAGTAACTTAGTAAATGTAAGAGTGTTGAAATGCTCGTTTAACATCAGATACAATAATCTTTAAAATAAAAAACATATTAACAAAAGGGACATATCGGAGGACGCTCGGCACAGCGCTGGGACTCGGAGCAACCACTGGGGCTCCGGCGGCTGCCCAGGGGAAGAGTGGCGAGGAGAGCTGTGTGGACTCAGGACACCCGGGCCTGCCCTGAGGAGGAGGAGAGGAGCGTGGCCACTTGGATTCGGAGAGACTGCACCAGAGCTATAGGCGGTTGCCAGAGGAGAAGCTGCGCGGCGAGCTGTTTGGAATCAGAACGACGCTTCTGAACACCGGGGCCTGCCCTGAGGACGAGGAGGAGGAAGAGGAGCGCGGCCGCTTGGATTCGGGTGACTACACCAGAGCTACAGGCGGTTGCCAGAGAAGGGGCTGCGTGGCGAGCTGTTTGGACTCTGACCACTTCTGAACCCCGGGGCCTGCCCGGAGGAGTAGGAGAAGGAGGAGAAGGAGCGCGGCGGGTCCTTTGGACTCGCAGTGACTGCATTAGTGCTCCAGGCGGCTGCTCAGAGGAGAAGGCGAGTGGTGAGTTGTTTGGTCTTAAAGTGACAGCTCCTGAACACAGGGGGGCTGCCTGGAGGAGAAGCGTGGTGGGACGCTTGGTCTTGAGTGGCCGCACCTGAGCTCCGGGCGGTTGCCCAGAGGACCCGTGCAGCGGGTCACGTGGATTCAGAGCCACTCAGAGGGACTGCTCCTGAACACCCGGGGGGTTATCTGGAGAAGGAGGAGGAACGGGGAGGGTCACTTCGACTCGGAGTGATTGATTGCCCCGGGCTACGGGTGGTTGGTGGGAGGAGGAGGCACGAAGTGAGTTTCTTGGACTCCTAGTGACCGCACCGGCATACTGGGCGGCTGTCTGGAGGAAGAGGCCTGTGGCGGGTCTCTGGGACTCAGAGCGATTGTTCGGGGCCACAGGTGGCGGCTCAGAGGAGGGGCCACACAGCCAGGTGATTAGGTGCAGAGCAGGGTCCCAGGATCTAGGAGGCTTCTTGGTGGAAGAGCCGCACAGAGACAGGCTTAGGGCGGAGCGAAGGTTCCAGGCCTGTGGGCAAATTCTCTGAGGAGGGGCAGCCTAAGGAGATTCATCTGCGAAGGGTGAGGCTCCCAGGCCCAGGAGGTAGGGCCGGGCCCCTGGAAACTTTGCAGAGGAAGGCAGCCCAGCCCAGGCAGTAGCTGTAAATTGAGGGGAACCTCTAGGAGGAAACTGACCAGCGAGACCTCCCCACTGGGTGAGTCTGCCCTGCCTGGTGAGGTTTTCCCACAAGGACGGTAAAACCAGAGACACAGGCCCAAACAGGCCTTGCCTCAGCCCGCAGCCTAGGTCCCCTTTGGATGACCATTGGTCAACAAGTGGAGGCACCTCTGACCACTAGCAGGGAATATACCCCACCTGAAGGCCACCACTCCTAGAGAGGCAGCTTCCTTGTGGAGCACTGCATTATCAACTTCCTCCAAGACTTCAGCCTACTGAAGGCTAAGAGGGGATATATATAGAAATCTTCAGGGACATTGTAAATCAACAGAGGAAATCTGCAATATCTCAGCGGTCCACTGATACCTGAACAATATGAGAAAACAAGGAAAGAAAATGCTGCAAACAAATCTAGATGTTACATCAATAAAACCCAATGACAGCATGGCAGAAGAAATGACAGAAAAGGAGTTCAGAATGTACATAATTAAAATGATCAGAGAAGCAAACGATGAGATGAAAGAGCAAATGCAAGCATTGATTGATCGCACCAATCGACAGTTAAAAGAGCAAATACAGGAAGCAAAAGATCATTTCAATAAAGAGTTAGAGATATTGAAAAAAAACCAAACAGAAATCCTTGACATGAAGGAAGCAATAAACCAAATTAAGAACTCCATAGAAAGCATATCCAATAGGATAGAACACCTGGAAGACAGAACCTCAGACATTGAAGACAAAATATTTAACCTTGAAAACAAAGTTGAACAAACAGAGAAGATGGTAAGAAATCATGAACAGAATCTACAAGAACTATGGGATATCATGAAAAGGCCAAATTTAAGAATTATTGGGATTGAGGAAGGTCTAGAGAAACAAGCCAAAGGAATGAACAATTTATTCAATGAAATAATATCAGAAAATTTCCCAAATCTGAAAATGAAATGGAAAATCAAGTTCAAGAGGCTTATAGGACTCCAAATACACAAAATTACAACAGACCCACACCAAGGCACATTATAATGAAAATACCTAACATACAAAATAAAGACAGAATTTTAAAGGCTGTGAGAGAAAAGAACCAAATTACATTCAGGGGGAAACCAATACGCATATCAGCAGATTTTTCAATCCAGACCCTAAAAGCTAGAAGGTCCTGGAACAACATTTTTCAAGCCCTGAAAGAAAATGGATGCCAACCAAGAATCTTATACCCAGCAAAACTTACCTTCAAATTTGACGATGAAATAAAATCCTTCCATGATAAACAAAAGCTAAAAGAATTTACAAAAAGAAAGCCAGCATTACAGAACATTCTCAACAAAATATTCCATGAGGAAGAGATGAAAAACAAAGAAGCAAATCAGCAAAGGGAGGAATTATCCTAAAGGAATTGTCAAATAAAGGAGGAAACAAGTTGTGTCAAACAAATAAATAAACAAAATTTTAAAAATGAACCAAATGAAAACCAAATCATTTCTCTATAATAACCCTGAATGTTAATGGCCTGAATTCATCAATCAAAAGACATAGACTGGCAGACTGGATTAAAAAGAAAGATCCAACAATATGTTGCCTGCAAGAGACTCACCTCATAGAAAAAGATACCCATAGATTAAAGGTGAAAGGATGGGGAAAAACATACCATGCACATGGACTCAGCAAAAAAGCTGGAGTATCCATCCTCATTTCCGATAATGTGGACTTCAAGCCAAAGTTAGTCAGAAGGGATAAAGAAGGTCATTTCATACTGCTTAAGGGAAGCATAAATCAGCAAGATATAACAATCATAAACATCTATGCCCCAAACAGTGGCTCATCCATGTATGTCAAACAAATCCTTCTCAATTTCAGAAACCAAATAGACCACAACACAATAATACTAGGTGATTTTAACACGCCGCTCTCACCACTGGACAGATCTTCCAGACAAAAATTGAACAAAGAAACCATAGATCTCAATAACACAATCAATAATTTAGACTTAACGGACATTTATAGAATATACCATCCAACCAAGAGTGAATACACTTTCTTCTCAGCAGCACATGGATCCTTCTCTAAAATAGACCATATATTATGCCACAAAGCTAATGTTAGCAAATACAAGAAGATAGAGACACTAGCATGTATTCTATCAGATCACAATGGATTGAAGTTAGAAATAAATGAAAGAGTAAAACACAGAAACTATTCCAACATCTGGAGATTAAACAATATGCTATTATATGATGAATGGATAACAGAAGATATTAGGAAGGAAATTAAAAAATTCTTAGAGGTAAATGAGAACAAAGAAACATCATATCAAAATCTCTGGGACACTATGAAAGCAGTACTTAGAGGGAAATTTATTTCATGGAGCGCATTTAATAAAAGAAGTAAAACTCAACAAATAAACAACCTAACACTACAGCTCAAAGCCCTAGAAAAAGAAGAACAGAACAGCACCAAAAGTAGTAGAAGACAGGAAATAGTTAAACTCAGAGCTGAAATCAATGAAATTGAAACAAAAGAAACAATACAAAAAATTGACAAAATAAATAGTTGGTTCTTCGAAAAAATAAACAAAATTGATAAACCTTTAGCCACACTAACAAAGAGAAGACGAGAGAAAACCCAAATCACTAAAATTCGGAATGAACAAGGAAATATCACAACAGACAGGATTGAAATACAAAACATAATTAGAAGCTATTTTGAAAATATATACTCCAACAAAATAGAAAATTTCGAAGACATCAACAGGTTTCTAGAGACATATGAATTGCCTAAACTGAATGAGGAGGACATAAACAATTTAAATAGACCAATTTCAAGTACTGAAATAGAAGAAGTCATCAAAAGCCTACCAACAAAGAAAAGTCCGGGACCAGATGGGTTCTCAGCCGAGTTCTACAAAACCTTTAAGGAAGAGCTCATTCCAATACTTCTCAAAGTATTCCATAAAATAGAAGAGGAGGGAACCCTCCCAAACTCATTCTATGAAGCCAATATCACACTGATACCTAAACCAGACAGAGACTCATCAAGGAAAGAAAATTTCAGACCAATATCCTTAATGAACATCGACGCAAAAATTCTCAACAAAATTTTAGCAAATCGCATACAAAAACATATTAAAAAGATAGTGCACCATGATCAAGTGGGTTTCATCCCAGGGATGCAAGGTTGGTTCAACATCAGGAAATCAATAAATGTAATTCACCATATTAATAGACAAAGTCAAGAATCACATGATTATTTCAGTAGATGCAGAAAAAGCATTTGATAAAATACAGCACCCCTTCATGCTCAAAACACTAGAAAAAATAGGGATAGTGGGAAAATTCCTTAACATTGTAAAGGCCATTTATGCTAAGCCCATGGCTAATATCATTCTAAATGGTGAAAAACTGAAAGCATTCCCCCTAAAAACTGGAACAAGGCAGGGATGCCCTCTTTCACCACTTCTATTCAACATCGTTCTTGAGACTCTGGCCAGAGCAATTAGACAAACCAAAGAAATTAAAGGGATACGAATTGGAAAAGAAGAACTCAAACTATCCCTGTTCACTAATGACATGATTATATATTTAGAGGAACCTGGAAATTCCACCAGAAAACTCTTAGAACTCATAAGTGAATTCAGTAAAGTAGCAGGTTACAAGATCAATGCCCATAAATCCAACGCATTTTTATACATAAGTGATGAATCTTCAGAAAGAGAAATTAGGAAAACTACCCCATTCACAATAGCCTCGAAAAAAATAAAATACTTGGGAATCAATCTCACAAAAGAGGTGAAAGACCTCTACAATGAGAACTATACAACACTAAAGAAAGAAATTAAAGAACACCTTAGAAGATGGAAAGATCTTCCATGTTCTTGGATAGGAAGAATTAATATTGTCAAAATGGCCATACTACCTAAAGTGCTATACAAATTCAATGCAATTCCAATTAAAATCCCAATGACGTACCTTACAGAAATAGAGCAAGCAATTATGAAATTCATCTGGAAGAATAAGAAACCCAGAATAACTAAAGCAATCCTTAGCAGGAAGAGTGAAACAGGGGGTATTGCAATACCAGATCTTCAACTCTACTACAAAGCAATAGTAACAAAAACGGCATGGTATTGGTACCAAAATAGAAAGGTAGATCAATGGTACAGAATAGAGAACACGGACACAAACCCAAATAAATACAATTTTCTCATACTAGACAAAGGGGCCAAACATATGCAATGGAGAAAAGATAGCCTCTTCAACAAATGGTGCTGGGAGAATTGGAAATCCATATGCAACAGAATGAAACTAAACCCATATCTCTCACCATGCACGAAACTAAACTCAAAATGGATTAAGGACCTTGGAATCAGACCAGAGACCCTGCAGATTATAGAAGAAAAAGTAGGTCCAAATCTTCACCTTGTTGGTCTAGGACCAGACTTCCTTAACAGGACTCCCATAGCACAAGAAATAAAAGCTAGAATCAACCACTGGGATAGATTCAAACTAAAAAGCTTTCTCTCAGCAAAGGAAACTATCAGCAATGCGAAGAAAGAGCCTACAGAGTGGGAGAATATCTTTGCCAATCATACTTCAGATAGAGCACTAATCTCCAGAATCTATAAAGAACTCAAAAAACTCTACACCAAGAATACAAATAGCCCAACTGACAAATGGGCTAAGGAAATGAACAGACACTTCACAGATGAAGATCTACAAGCAATCAACAAACATGAAAAATGTTCAATATCTCTAGTAATAAGAGAAATGCAAATCAAAACCACCCTAAGATTCCATCTCACCCCAATTAGAATGGCGATTATCAAGAATACGAGCAACAACAGGTGTTGGCGAGGATGTGGGGAGAAAGGTACACTCATACACTGCTGGTGGGGCTGCAAATTAGTGCAGCCACTCTGGAAAGCAGTGTGGAGATTCCTTAGAAAACTTGGAATGGAACCACCATTTGACCCAGCTATCCCACTCCTTGGCCTATACCCAAAGGACTTAAAATCTGCATACTACAGAGATACAGCCACATCAATGTTCATAGCTGCTCAATTCACAATAGCCAGACTGTGGAACCAACCTAGATGCCCTTCAATTGATGAGTGGATAAAGAAACTGTGGTATATATATACAATGGAATATTACTCAGCCATAAAGAATGATAAAATTATGACATTGGCAGGCAAATGGATGAAATTGGAGAATATCATGCTAAGTGAGATAGGCCGATCTCAAAAAGCCAAAGGACGAATGATATCGCTGATAAGTGGAGGATGACACATAATGGGGGGGAGGGAAGGGTTAGAGTTAGGGTTAGGGAGGGGGGCAAGTATGGAGGAAGGAAGTACTGTATAGAGGGTAAAGAGGGGTGGGAGGGGTGGGGGGAAGGGAAAAAATAACAGAATGAATCAAACAACATTGCTCTATGTAAATTTATGATTACACAAATGGTATGCCTTTACGCCATGTACAAACAGAGAAACAACATGTATCCCATTTGTTTACAATAAAAAAAAAAAGGGACATATCACAGTGATAAGGTCAATGCATGAAGGAAATAAAATGATTATACATCTATATATGCACCAAACAATAGAGCCTTAAAATACATAAAGCAAATTCTGACAATATTAAAAGGAAAAGTAGACAATTGCCATAATATTTGGAGATTTCAGTTTCCCAAACTCAATAATTAATACAACTAGACAGAAAATCAAGACTACAGATGGGCTAAGCCATACTATCAATTCTACTTAAATACCATTTAGAGGACCAAAAAAAAAAAAAAAAAAAATCAGTGAATATAGAATGCAAATTCTTTTTATTGGTGCATTATAGTTGCACATAATGAGGATTTGTTGTTATATATCTGTACATGCACACAATAAGAACACATATTCTTTTCAAATTCACATGGGACATTCTCCAAGAGAGGTCACATAGTGAATCAAAAAACAAATCCCAATACATTTTAAAATATTGAAATCAGACAAAGTTTGTTTTCTCACCACAGCAAAATTAAGGATCCACAAAGAAATTCACACAAACCTCAAATATTTGGGAATGAAACAACATTCTTCTAAATAACCCATGAGTCAGAAAAGAAATAAAAGTGAAATTAAAATATATTTTGAACTGAATGGGAATGAAGACACAATATATCAAAATTCATAGGTTGCATTAAATAGGCACACAGAAGGATGTATTTTTTACTTTAAAAGAAAAAAGGTATGCAATCAATAAGTTTTTCCGTAAGAAACTATAAATAAACTGGACATGGTGGCACATGCCTGTAATCCCAGCTACTTGGGAGGCTGAGGCAGGATTGTGAATTTGAAGCCAGCCTGGGAAATGGAGTGAGACCCTGTCACAAACCAACAAACACAAGCAATGTGCTGAAAGTGTCACTCAGTGGCAGAGCACCCTCAGCTTAATCCCTAGTAATGGGGGCGGGGAGGAAACTGTAAGTGGAAGAAGGAAGGAAAAATCAATACTAGAGCAGGAAATGAATGAAATAGATCTTCCTCCTTCTATAGAGAAAAATCAACAAAACCAAAATTCGTTTCTTTGAAAATATTAACAAAACTGACAGATAGTTAGCAAGTCTGACAAAATAAGACACGAACTATCAAAAACCAGGAATGAAAGAATGGGCATCGCTACCAGCCCTAAAGAAACAAAAAGGATTTATGAGAAGGTTATGAAAAACTATGTCCACAAATTAGACAACCTAGATGCATGTTCCGAGAAAGACGCAAATCTCCAAACTGATTGCAGAAGAATTAGGAAGAGTGGATAGACCTATAAGAAGTAAGGAATTGGATACTGTTCATAGGAGCATTATTCACCACAGCAGAAACCACCCCTCTGCACTTGTTCTGTGAAACATTGGTTATCCTGCTTCAAAGTCAAGCAAAGACCTCCCTGGACAAGAAAGCTGCAGACCACTTTTCTTCCTGAACATAGATATAAGAATTCTAAATGAATATTACAAAGCTGAATTGAACAATAATGGGAACCTTCACTATGACTAAGTAGGATTTATCTCTGTATTGTTAGGTGGTAAATGTGCATTTCTATAGAGTATATACCTAGGAGTAGAATTCCGGGATTAAAGGGTGAAATGTTTTATAGATAATGTCAGAGGGCTTTCCAAAGTGGTTGTACTTATTAACAGTATGAGATAGTTCCTATCTGTACTACTCTAAGTTTTATCTCACTCAAGTCAGAATGGCAATTAACAAGAAAACAAGCAATAATAAGTGTTGGCAAGGATGTGGGGGAAAAAGTACACTCATACATTGCTGGTGGGACTGCAGATTGGTGTAACTCTGGACAGCAGTATGGAGATTCCTCAGAAAACTTGGAATGGAACCACCATTTAACCCAGCTATCCCACTCCTTGGTTTACACCCAAAGGACTTAAAATCAGCATACTACAGTGACACAATCACATCATTGTTTATAGCAGCTCAATTCACAATAGCCGAACTATGGAACCAACCTAGTTGCCCTTCAACTGATGAATGGATAAAAAAATGTGGTATATGTACACAATGGAGCATTACTCAACCTTAAAGAAGAATGAAATGATGGCATTTGCAGGTAAATGGATGAAGCTGGAGAATATCATGCTAAGTGAAATAATATAATCCTCCAAAACCAAAGGTTGAATGTTTTCTCTGATAAATGGATGCTGATCCATAATGAGGGGTGGTGTAGGGAAGAATGGAGGAACTTTGGAATGGGCAGAGGGGAGTGAAAGGAGGGGAGGGAGTATGGGCATGGGAAGGATGGTGGAATGAGACAGACATTATTACCCTATATACATGTATGTTTGTGCAACCAGGGTGACTCTGCATGGTTTACAGCAGGAAGAAGGAGTTGTATTCTATTTGTGTACGATGTGTCAAAATGCATTCTGCTGTCATGTATAACTAATTAGAACAAATTTAAAAAAAGAGTTCCCATTTGTATTAGCAATACTTGGTCTAATCTTTAAGCTTTTGCCTGTTGAGTAAGTACTGTAGTATCTTATTCTGGGTTTGTTTTGTCTTTGTCTAAATCCTAGGGAGACTGAGCACCTTTTTATGCATGTTTGGCTATTCAAAGAGATTAAAATAGAATTGGAGATTCTATATGTGTGTATGAAAAGCCTGTTGGAGTTTGTAAATGGTGACAATAGATAGCATTTATTATGTGATTATCACATGCCCGGTCCTGTTCCAAACGCTTGATACATGCTCAATTTATCATCACAATAATTCTTCAAGGTAGATACTATTATTATCTACATCAACTGCTTTTTTTCCTACATGTATCATGATGATAATATAATTTTTCCCTTTTAATCTATCACTTCAGTAAATTATATTACTTGATTTTCATTATGTTACCTCAACCTTAAAAACAAAGGATAATCTCAACTTGTTCATGACATTGTCTTTTTTGTATATTGAGAATTCAGCTTGTTCAAATGATGTTTAGCATTGCTAAAATATGTGTTCATGAGAGAGACTAACTTGTAATATTTCTTCCTTATACTGTTCTTGTCAGATTTTGGTGCGAATATTATTTTTAATCTCCAACATTTATAATTATTCAATTAATTTCCTTTACTAGTTTGGGAATAAAACACTCCAGATCTATGATTTTAGTTGTTAGCATGTGTTATAAGTTGAACTGTGTTCCCCCAGAAAAGGTATGTGAAAAAGTCCTAGCCTGTAACTGGATTTAGAAATAGGATCTTGCAGCTGCATTAAATCAAGGTAAGGTCATTAAGGTGGGACCTAATCCAATGTGACAGGTGTCCTTATAAGAAGAGGGACAGAGACAGGCAGGAGGAAAATGACCCTGTGAAGACAGAGGCAGAGTGGGGTGAATCTAAGGAAGGCCTGGGGCTTCCAGAGACTAGAAAGAGCTGGAAGGTTTCTTTCCCAGAACCTGCCCAGGTTGCTAACACCTTGATTTTGGACTCCTAGCCTCCAGGAACTGTGAGAGAAGGCACTTCTCTTGTGTAAACCCCCCAGTTCCTGGTACGCTGTTAGGGCAGACCCAGGAAACCAACACACCTTAGAAATTCCAAACTCCATGAACTAATTTGCCCAAGTCCACAAGTCCTCAGAACTTTACCCTCTTGTAAAAAATCAAGGAGTCCGAGAAAACCACAAACGAGAATTTTCTCTCTTCTCTACTTCCCCTCTTTGAACTCACATGCTTTCTTTATTTGGTACTTTAATCAATCCTCTTCTTCCCCTCTAGAAATTCTCTTTACTATTTTGTAGTCTGTAGTTCTTTACTATCCCTCCCCATTTCCTTCCTTCCACAAACTTCTGACATCTCAGATCTGTCACCCTTGTCTTTCTTCTTGAAGCACAGCAACAGATTCCTGCAGTGAGAATCTGCTGGTGAGGTATTCTCTTAGGGTTAGCTTGTCTTTCCCTGGGTACAGGAATTTGTGCTGGCAATTGTTTTTCTTTTGGTACATCAAAGATACCATTCCACTGTCTTCTATGTTCCATTATTGTTGTTGAGAAAACCAGTAGCTGTTTGCTTGAAGTCAGTCTCACTTCCAATCTTCAATGGATCTTCTCCCCCGCCTCCTTTCTGGCTGCTTAAAAATTTTTTCTCCTTGCTTTTGGTTTTCTACAATTTTACTTTCATGCATCTACTTGCAAATTTATACTTATTTTTTTGTGGCGCTGGGGATCAAACTCAGGCCCTTGTGTGTGCTAAGCAAGTGCTCTATCACCGAGGTTTTTTATTTGTTTGTTTTCTTGCTTAGGATCCCTGGATTGCTTTGAACTGTAGATTAATGTGTTTCTGCAGTTCTGAAAAATTCTCAGTTATATTTTCTTTAAACATTTCCTTCACCTCATTCCTTCTTTCTTCTTCTAAGGAATCAATTAAATGTATGTGAGATTTCTCATTGTAACCTCCTTGCGTCTAGCTCGCCCTCCCTCCCTCCCTCCCTCCCTCCCTCCCTCCTTCCTTCCTTCCTTCCTCTCTCTCTGTCTCTTTCTCTCTCTTTTTCTTTCTTTCTTCTTTCTCCATGTTCATCCTGGATAGCTTCTTCTAATTTACATTTCAGTTCATTAACTCTCCCTTATATGTTTTTTCTCCCTTCTGCTATTGAACACGTTTGAGTTTTTAAGCATTATTTTAGTCTTTATTTAGAAAGCTCTATTTGTTTCTTTTTCAAATCTGCTGTAACAAATTCTATAGTTTTTCTCTTTCCTGCAGATATTAGCAAGTCTGTCATTTATTTCTTTAAACATGGTAACTGCTGGTAAGATATTTTCCCTATTGGAGATGTTTCTGTGTCCTAATTCGGCTGATTCTCATTATGTCGTGTTCCCTCGTGTTGCTGCTAATCTTGGACTGCTTGCTTTCTTTTTCCTGGTAAAATGACTTGTAGGGATTGCTGTGGTCTGGCATAGATACGCCCTGCCCCTGGGAAGTTTTGGGCTTGCTTCTGTCGGGTACCTGGGTGCAGACCAGTTGAATTCCACCTTCGGTCATTTTTACTAGCTGAGATCCCTTGGCAATTCACTCACCACAGGGCCAGCCTGTGAAGGGCCAGAAGCCCCCTGCAGTTGGGGGAAGGGGGATGTTTTAGACCTATGCTGTCCTGATGTTGAAAACGTAGCTCTTTGATATTCCAGCTTATGTGAAAAATCTCTTAAAAATTTTCCACCTTGGATAGTTTAGAGCCCTGATCTTTGCGGTCTCCTGGCAGGTAACCTCAGAGCAGAGGCTGAAGTGTACTATGAGCAGAGATGCTTTCTGGCTTAAGTACTTAAGTGTCAATATTACAGCCATTTCTTTGATTACAGGTCTTTCCCCCTAAATTGGCCTGGGAACCCCTCACTGCTGTTTTAGCTCTTCAGTACTTATAGGAACATTAGAAATTATCTTAGCCTGTGTGTGTGTGTGTGTGTGTGTGTCTTGGGAGGTGAACTGGGGGTTTATCTGAATGCTGTAGCTGCCAGGACTGGAACTCCAGAGCTCTGTGGTTGGTTTCCGTCTCCCACATCCTTGAATGTATCCAAGTTGGCATGGTAACCCCAGAAGACAGTGGAATTTAGGTGCTTGCAGAGTACTGTGCATGTGGCTTTGAACTAGCACAAAGGAAAGTGAAAAGTTAATTTTGCTTAAATTTATTACCTAATTTTGGTTAAGAATATGGTCTGAGTCTTTCTTAAACAACAAGTGCCTAGATATCCCAAAGCTGTCTGACGTCCACAAATCTTTATATAGGAAGCTGAGCTTGGGGCTGGGGGTACAGCTCAGTGGTAGAGCATATGCTTAGCCATGAAGTGGCTTCTAGCACCCAGCACCAAAAATGAAAGAAAAAAAGAGAAAAGAAGCTGAGTTCATGCAGTTTCTCAAATATTAACATATTTACTGGTGATAGATTAATTTAAACAAGTGATCAGTCTTGTGACTGATCTTGATTCTTCAAAAAGAATCAACAGTTGCTCGGGCTTATTAGGAGTGTAGGCTATATATATTTTTAAATTTTATTTTTAATTTTAAAAATATCAGTGTTTCTCAAACATGCCCTTTTGCAAAATTAATGAAGTAGAATGTTTCCACTGAAATATTTAGGAATAATTATGCTGTTAAAACTAAGAGTACCATGACGATCAAACCCAAATTACAAAATCTTTCTGAATATATGATACTCTAAAATCAACCTGTTATAAAGTTGAATATCCTGGTGAACAATTTGAAGCATCAACTCCCTACTGATGTGGCCTTCATATTTCAAAATCTAGCCTTTATTCTGTATGACAGATAATAGGTGCTTTTCGAATATGCTGGTACATCATACAAGAAAACATTTTTTACTACTTACACAGCATATGTGTTCATGTCATTCAGCTTTATCTTATTAACTCCTTATCTGCAGTATCACTTTCCATGTTTTCAGTTACCTGTGGTCACCCAATCTGAAAATATTATGTGGAAAATTCCAGAAATAAACAATGAGCAAGCATTAAATTGTACACTTCTGGGTAGCATGATGAACAATCACACCATCCTATCCTTTCCTGCCCTGAATGTGACCCATCCCTTTGCCCAGGGTATCCATGTTATATATGCCACCCTCCCATTAGTCACTCAGTAGCCACCTTGGTTATTTCATTACTGTGTAATGTTATAATTGTTCTAATGTAATATTAGTTACTGTTGTTAGTCTCTACTATCCCCAATTAATAAATTTGATTTTAATATAATAGAGTAAGGATGGGGTTCAGTACTGTCTGTGATTTCAGGCATCCAGGGGGCCTCTTGGTACACACCTTCCACACACAGGGGATCCTACTGTAGAAATATGGAGTTGACTGTTCTTCAATCTGTAGATTGATCAAGTGAGGTAAGAATGATGGCTACGAGCTATAGATTGTGAGAATGCTATTTCTTCTCTGGGTGGTTTCACAGCCATGATTAAGTCAGAACAGAGTAGATTGAGTGTAATGTGAACCTTTCTAGGGCCAGAGCAGTGGTGCTCAGCAGCAAGGACTTCTTTCCTGAGGTTGTTTAAGAAGACAAATTGCACCTGCCTCTATTTCCGAAGACCCTGGGTGACCCTTCAGCAGCTGCGTCTGGTCCTCCTGGATGGCTCCTACAAATGACTTTTGTGCACATGTTCATAAATGGGCATCTCAAAGGGGACACCAGGTCTCTGTCCAGAGGCTGCCTATGAGTAAAGACAGCAGTGTGACCTCAAAGGTGGTCCTGGATCGCATGCTGCTCCTGCCTGTGACTTCAGGCAAAGATCTCACGCCTGCGCCTTGCTTTCCTCTTCAGTAAAGGGGCATAGTGACTGCATCCACTTGACAGACTGCGGTGAGGAGGAAATGAAGTCATCAATGGAAAGGACACAGAATAGTTGCTGGCGTGTAAGAAGTGCTCAGCAAATCTTGGGGATTATTATTCAGATTTGAGAAAATGTTTTGCACAGTCTGGGCTAACTCACCTGGGGAGAGTGATATTCTTGAGAGAGAGTTTAGAATGTAGTTCAGAAATAATTAAATGCCTTCCTTGATTGAAATAGAAAGGCAATTAAGACAATGAAGCATTTTTCTCTGTGGTATCTAGGACATATTTTTTTTCTCATTTTCCTTTTGTAATGGGAAAATTTGAAACTCAGTGAAACTTACTCAGACTAGTGACAAATTACTCATTCTGAGGTCAATTGTTCTCCCAACAAACACATTTCAAATAGGGAAGGTGAGTAAGATCTTTGAGGCCTCAGAACCCAACCCTGGGCAGCATGATGTTAGGACTCAGGAAACCTGGATTCCAGAAGATGATTTTGGAAAACTCTAACTCCTCTGGGTCTCAGGCTCCTGAACTATAAATAAGGGATGAAAATACCAACCCACAATAGTGGTCGTATCGAGGTGGTAGGAGACAACGTTGTGTTACAGTGGCACAGTCAGAGAAAAGACCCAGGAACTGGCTTTACAGTGGGGTCCAAGGTCGCTGTCACTGTGGGTAACCTGTCACAGCACCTGGACCAGCTAGCCAAGCTCTCTTCACCTCACTTAAGAAAACAGTCTCCCGCATGTGTTTAAGAATGAGCAGAGGGAGGGGACATGTCAACCTAAACTGCAGTACACGTTGCATACATTAATTTCCCCACAGACGGGACTTTTTATCTGATGGTGTTTTTATTCATTTCACCAACGTGAGCTGGAAAAGCTCAATAAACAAATTATCCACAATCCTTATCTTTGAAGGGAGAGAAGAAAGGGAAGACTCATACTTACAGAAAGCCATAAAGGTGCTTGGGTATTATATCAGAAACACACAATATATTGCCCAAGAAACCTGAAATATTTGCTCTCTGGACCTCTACAAAGACAATGTGTTCCCTTGTGCCCTGGAGCCCTGGAATCCTGTGCCAGTTTCTCTGATTAAGTCCATAGAGTGGGAAGGAACAGATTGAAGGCCTTGTGGGAGGATTTATGGACTACATCTGGAATTGTCTTTCATTAAGGAAAGCTGGGCATTAGTTGGGCTATGGCCAGGGAGGAAAATGCATAACAAAATGATCCTGCATTAGACTCTTCATTTCACTCTATCTGCTTTAACATAAGAATGGTATCTTTTGCAAATGAATACCCAAATGTCAGAGAGGTTAAGCAACTTGCCTCAAGGTCACACAGCATCAAAATAATAGGGAGATCAGGACACCCATGTTGTTCTTTCCAAAAAAAATTTTTTTTAATTGTGGTAAAACAGGCAACACATTTGTCTTTTTAACCAGTTTGCAAGTATACACTTCATGGGTAGCTGAAATGTGTTTTGAAAGTAGAATGTTCCTAGATTTTAATAAGAATTTCAAAGTTTAGGGTTTTCATTTCAATGATAAACTTAAAAAGCTAAGCACAGGTAGCCTTAAATCTGAAAACCCACACAAAATTTCTGAGCTCAAGTTTCAGAATGTGTTTATTGGCATCAACAGTGATAAAGGTCTGGTAAGAAAGGGACAGAGTAGCTTTGGTACTGAAATGATTCCTTTAAGCTTTTCTTACACAATATGAATTAAGGAATGTTTTGTGGTAGTTGAAAGAAAAAGTGGTAGAAAAATTGAGCTGTTACAGAGGGTACATTAAAGAGGCACACCCTACCCCACAGAACCTGCTTGACACAAATCAGAACCATGTTGATACTTGGAGAGCAATGTAGTTTCCACGAGGTAATGTGGATTCCAGTATATTTTGTAACTGTTTATTTATAAACCTTTGGTAACATGGTATTTTTCTTGTCATTTAGTTTGGAATCTGGTTTCATAGTTGCTCAATAAGTACATGTGTGAAGAATTCCTTCCTACTCTTATGCTTGGGCCTATTTAAGTAATATTGTAAAATTAGTTTAAATAGAAGCATAAGTGGTCTAGGAGACTATTTTCTCTTTCAAAGGTATATATCTGTATGACCAAGTTTAAGATCTACCCCACAGAGATAGTTTTAAAAAGACTTAGACTTGAATCAAGAGACCCTACCAAGCAAGACAGGCTAATTTAAGCTTCAAGAACAAGCAGGCCCAAATTCTTAGTGGCTGAAACCGCTTGTTTACATTAAATTCACTGCATTTTGGTAAAGTACCTGTCATCACAGTGGAAACGGAACTCAGGCATTCACCTTCAGAAAAACCTCGAGTCAAGTGGAAGGAGTGTTCAGGGGGTCCTCTCCTTCAAGGACATGCTCTGGATGGAGGAACAGGGATTTACCATAGCAAACGCTGAGGTAGAAGCTTACTATCTTCTCTGATGCTCAGGAGAGAGAAAACAAGTTTTACTGGCAATAACACCTGCAACACAAAGTATCATTCCGTACGGGATGTCCATGGCATTGTTTGACACTTCTGTTCCCTGCGAGAGTGGCCGATGAATTTCTTCACAGGCAGCCATTGCTCTGGGGTGATAGCCAAACTGTGCTGCTTACCAGCCAAGTGGTATAGGCACCACTCAGCCTCCCTTCCTCTCCCGTGAAATGGAGAAATGTCAGCTGCATGGTTTGTGGAAAGGAGTCCAGGCAATACATCATGTGAAACTCCTCTGCCAATTTTACATTATTATCCAAATCAAAGAAGCAGTATTATTCTTGGCAATCAGTCACACCACACCCAGGATAAAAAAACAGATAGCAATGATTTCACCCAATGGCGTTTGTCACACAATCAATATTTTCTCACAAAAGTTTCCTGAAAATTCACAGGAAATTTCCTTAGGTGATGAGATATGAAACCCAAAGAGAATAGTTCATCAATATAGAAGCAAATTTCTCCTCTTGGCTAGAAAATGACAATGCATTATATATGGCCCCAAATCTATCTGGCCCGATTTTCTAGCAGAGTTTCACATTTAAAAAAAAATTGAGGTTGAAGGAAAGAAGTACCATATTGCCTAAGAGGCAAGTTGAGCTGGAATCAGCCTGAAAAAAATAAATGAAAGAACATTTCACAAAATAGTGCTAGGGGTGGAAACACAGGAAGATTATATCAAAGCAACAACTTTCTGAAACTGTTGTCACCCCAATACCTCAGAATTCCAGCTGAGAAGAACTGAATGGTATCCTGAGTTACTAATTCTAATTACTTTCCTTTCCTACAAGTGTTAGAGCTCAGGCTGCTCTTACAACACACCACAGACCAGGCAACTTCAACAACAGACTATTTCTCAGTTCAAGAAGTTGGAAAGTCTGAGATCATGGACCCAACACAGTCAGATTCTGGTGAGGGCCCCCTTCCTGGCTTGCAAGATGGCTTCCTTCTTGCTGTGTTCTCACAGGGCAGAGAGAGAACTTGAAAGAGGGAAAGAGAATTCTAGTCCCCTCCTCTTCTTTTAAGGACACTAATCCCACCAGAGGGATCTGTTCTCATGGCTTAAGTCACTTAAAACCTAATTATTTCTTAGTTACCTTTGGGAGATATCTTTGGGTTAGGGTTTCAACATACAAATCTGGGGAGGGGGAGGTGAGTTGAGGAGGGGATGGCATGTTTATGCCTCCATGACACCAGATGAGGAAACAAACTTCATCCTGGGTAATGTTCCGCAAAGATGTATTGATTGCCAGGAGTATTTTTCCTTTTCCCAGTCTGAAATTATACACATGAACATGATGGAAAGAAAGGTTTCTTCATTTCCTCATACAATGGCTAACAATGTGTTTTCCAACTAGACCCTGTGGACTATTCTGGTGTATCTATTAGTGGGCATACAGCCCACAAAAATTCTTGTGGAGGTCTAGCAAGAGTTTTGAGATTTTCTTTGTAATCACTTTCTAAAATTCAGTTTTCCTCAGGTCATATTTTTCTAAACCATGTTTTGAACCCCAGACATGTATGAATTAACTAAGAAAATAGATTTAGATTTCTAGTTGAACAAGTTCATTAGCTGATGATTCTACTTAACTAGATGCAGAGATCCATGTTTCACTCCAGGAGAATTTTCTGATTGTCCACAAAAGGAAAAGTAAAGATAAGTGACCTCTCTACATATATTAGTCAGGAAAGACTAGGTGACTCTGGTAAAGATCCCTAAGTAACATGCTAACAAAGATTGGCTTCCCAAGCATGCTAAATACCCAAGGGTAGGAGAGGTCTCCACTCTAAACCATCTTTGCAAGAAGTGGCAGACTAAGGGAAACTCCATTTTGGGGTCATCAGCTCTTACAACTCAGGAAAGGGGATTTGGTGAATTGCACATTAACTCTTTATCACTCTTATTACTTTATCAGTGCTGATTTCTCATTTGCCAAATCAGATCTCAGGGTCACATCTAAATGCAGAGAGGACAGAATACTTCAATTTTACTATGCACTTGAAAGAAGAAAACCCCAAATTTTGGTGAATGGTCCTAATGACTACTGTACTAGGAATAAAAAAAAAAAAAAAAAAAAAAAAAAAAGAAAAGAAAGAAAGGAACAAAACTCCAAATTATCAAGAAGTCAGTGTCTCACACCATCAATATAAATCAAATCCTCAATCAAGAATAACAAAATTGTGTCAGCTGTGTGGTAGGATCTCTGAACACATAAGTTTTTGCAGGTAGTTTCCCAAATCTATTTCATGTTCATACAAGAGCACAGCCTAAAAAGGGAAGCAGGTACAAATGAACAGAACTAAATTGGGGCTGGGGTGAAGTTTCTAGAAATGGATTATGAGCCAGCTAAATGGGAAGGCACATTTATACCTTTTGTGGATTTTATTAGCCTCATTTCTCTGAGGAGAAATGGTGTGTTTATGACAAGACTATACTAGTCAATAGTCATTTGGAAAGAAGGAAAGTAGTAATTTGAAAGTAGGAAAGTTATAGCCCGATTAGGCAGAAAAGTTCATTTTCACTTAAATTGCTAATAGGAGAAATTAATGGGTCATTCTAGAAAGAGACCCTAAACTTTTAAAACTTAGCCTTTTGGGGGAAATGTCTGAAGGCCTGGGATATGTTTAAACAAACCTCATTTGTTTCTTTTCTTTGGGTACAATCATTTGCTTAGACACATATTTTTAAACTTTTAATGTACTAGTAATAACAAAGTTTTTCAAGTGGGGAAAAACTCAAACTAACTCAGAATCTCCCCTAACTTTAAAAAAAATAGATTTTTGTACTTTCCAGAATAACAAACATATTTATAGTCTTTCTTTAAATCCTTCTTGTAGCAAAAGTCCACAAAGCAGGAGGAAAGGGGGAGAAGCAAAATCTTCTGATTGACTGTGTAATTATATTTTTCTCCCTGCACCTAAGCTTCAATCACAAAGCAGAGTTAACATAAACCCCCCAACCACAGAATGAACATATTTTATCACGTAAGTCAAGTTCAAGATGAAAATAAAGACATGCAAAGGTACAGTGAATTCTCTGTGATGAGGGCTAATTTTACTTTTGTTGTAGTTTTTAAGTTAGCAAAATTATATTGTGAGTTATAATGATTGAGTACTGATTCGAGGAGTACTAAATCAAGCACTTCAATTCTTCCCCTCATCTAACCTTACAGTAAACCTATTTTTACAGATAAAGAAATTGAGGACAAAGTAATTTAACTAAAGTCACTTAGCTAATTAGGAGTGGACTGTTTTGGGGGAATTACACATCATGGAGACATGTCAATCACAGTGTCTGAAAATTACAATGCTTTTCCCAGTCCAACTCTAGAAGAAGAGCGAATTTAAACAGCAATGGTACATTTGTTCGTAAACTTATGAGTGAGCCTTGTCCTGCCATAAAATCTGTGACTAAAGAGCTGAATGAATCTGTAAGATACAGAGTTAAGAAAAGCGGGTTCTAGTATCAGACGGATAGGCTTGGGGTCAGTTCTGCAATGTGACCTTGGATGGGCACTTATTTTCTCTAGCTTCAGTTTCTTCATCTGCAAAATGGGAAATAACATTGAAGTATTGATGCAGTATTGGTGCTTGATGCAATACATTGCCTAAGATGCTCCATAATATTCACTAAATAAATACTAGATTTTATTGCTGTTGGATAGACCAAAATAGTCATGGTTGAGGAAATAATATTTCCTTTATTAAACAACATTTAAACAGTACTGCCCAATGTAATATAAATATTAGGGACCAGGGAAGAGACAGGAGTGACTGTTCTAGTGGGGTCTGAAAAGGTTCCATAGAGGTGCCCTTTGATGCTGGTGATCATAGCGAGAGCAGTGCCTTGTCAGGTGGAGAAGAGGGCATTCCGTGGTGCACAAAGGGGCAGCGGCAAGGCGTGTTTGCCGGCATTTGAGGTTTGGGTGAAGGGGAACATCTAGCGAAAGAGAAATAAAGTGAATGGAAAACCTGTGGTAGGAAGGTCCCAACCTTCGCGGCGGTGACAGGAGGGACCCTGGGAGACGCGAGGTGGCGCTGTGACTCCATCATAAGAGATGATTCTGGCGTTCGCAGATCTCGCTCCGAGTTGCGCACCGCGGTGGGGCAGGGACCCTGGTAGGTTTGGCACCGTTTTCACGGCGGGCACCAAATAATAACAGTGATAAAGAGAATAAAGATATAAGCAAATAATCCGAAAGCAGTTTCTTTTAGCACACACCGCATCAATAACCAGAAACTGTCCGCAAGGAACGATCAGGAGCTCGGAACTGTCCAGCAGGGACTGTTGCGATCTCAGTCCTCCTAATATGCTGGCGGGTAGCGGGGACCGGCCTCGCCTGCCGAGAACTAAGCTGGCGCTAACTTGCGGACTCTGAGAGTGTCCCGCGCTCCGCAGGAGGTTCCCTGCCACCAGCGAAGCCAAGGGACCAGCCTGCCCTTGGCCCGTCAGTAGGTATCCAGCCTGCTACTTTCTTCTGGCTGGGCTTAAGTTTTTTGGAGTTCTTTGCTAGGTTTCACACGCGCAAGTGTGTTCACGAATCACGTGTGAGTTCAGGTTCTACACATATGTATGATGCTCTTGCACAACAGACAGTACTTCTGCACGTACACACTGCACTTACGTAAGCTAGACACGCGACACCCGCACACACTATCCACATAACTGTGTGCTCTTGCTTGTGTGCACCTCTGTCTCCTCAAGCACAAGCGCGCGCACGCTCTCACGTCCCAGCACACACACGGACTGTAGAGTACCACAAAATATACACACCCTTCGTTCATGGAAACGTACTTACACACTCGCATCATAAGCATCTCTCAAAGATGGCGAAGATCGTACAGCGCTCGGGGTTGGCAAATGTCCAGGGAGTTGTGCCCCAAAGGAAATAGGAGCGCAAACTTTTTATCACCCGGGCACCTCTAGCACTCTTTCTAAACTCGCCCTCTCTTTTCCAACTTTCTCCGAAGTAAACAGGCCTATTCCTCTGTTTCTCTCTAAATCTCCGCAGGCCTCTGGTTTCTTTTACCAGAGCTTGTGCTACTTAGGGGATGCTAATTTCCAAACTGCTGGAAAGCTCCCTTCTCCCACCTTCGAAGTAACTTCTATTGAGGAAGCGGGATTCCAGTGTCCCAGACAAGGGGACTATGGACAAGTGCCGAAGGGTGAGTTACAGCCGCGCTCTGGGGCAGCTTTGGATCTATGAGAGAATTTCTGGCAGTGTCCCCAGCTGTATTCTCCGGATTCAAAATAACTTGAGATTTTAGCCTCCTATGGTTACTTCCAGGGAGAATCTTCTCCCCAACTAAAGCACATTCGCAGGTGTCTAGATTTCCATCCTCTGATGTACGTTACCGAAGTCCCCCCAAATGTATGTGTTTAGCGTCTTTCGGGCAAGCTTGCGTGAGCTCTGAGACCTCAGCTGGGACTGGGACAAACGACTGAGGCCAAGTAAATGTGACAGACCGGGCTGGAGCTGGATGCCCCTGGTGAGCCCTATCCCGAGAGGGCTGGGAGAGAAGCGCTTGGTGGCTGACGAGTGGGTGCGCCTTCAGTTCCAGCGCTCGTTAGGACTTTTCGGAACCTTCCCGCGTGCTCTTTCCCTCCTCTGTCTCCCGGAGGCGGCGTGCGCGCTCTCTTCTTTCCTTTAGAATTCGGAACCCAGACCCAGGGACCGGAGAGCCAAGGGGTCCGTGAGCGTTCTGGGGTAGGAGACTCACGCTGCCGTTGGGCGGATGGTTTGGCTTCCAGGTTAAGGCGCAGGCCCTGGAGAATTGTGGTTTGACAACTGTACTAGCTGTGTGGCCGTGGACACTTTTTAAAAAATCTTTCCTCATCGGTCCTCAGTTTCCCCACCTATGAAATGGGAGTGAACTTATCTGTCTTCTTGGTCTGTGGTGGAAATTCAGTGAATCTATACCGGTAAAGTCTTCGACAAATGGCATCTATTATTATCTGGGACGCCCCCGGGGGAAACCCGAGAGAGCTTACAGGCTCGCTTCGGGATGATTTGTCCGAACCCTTAGCCCCAGGCTCCTGGTCCTAGCAGACTAAACTCTTCCACATGTCCCTACCTCCTGTCTGTGGTGGCTTTGTCCTTCTCTAGGCCTTAGTTCCCCCGGCTTATCCCAGGTGCGCTCCCTGGGACTGGACGTGTCAGACTGAGAGAGCCAAGGGGGACTCTGCAGATCACGGGAGTCGGAAACGGGGATCAGAGTCCGGATTTCCGGTGGAATTGTGGCCTGCAGCTCCCACGCGGAGGGTGAGATCACCGAGGGAAAGGGCCAGGGTTAGCTGGTCGGTGGGTCCCGCTGGTGGACCACTCTTGTCCGCGTCCGGAGTGCCGAACCCAGGCGCTCGCAGAGCTGCGCCAGCGCCGGTCCCGGCTTTCCCAGACTCTGGGTCGCCACCTACTCATCCCTCTCCCCGCCGGCAGCGGATTGGCCTCTGCCCATCCCCGCCTCCACCTCCGACTCCAGGTTGCGGGGGACTCTTCAGGAACCCGCGCACCTGGAGGGACTTTGCGGTTTGGGCTTTGTCACCCTATTCTCCCGTTCCCGTCCCTTGCCCGCACTGAAGGAGCGTCTACCTTCCCACCTCACTCGCGGCAGTCTCTAGCAAGTGGCAAAGGTGAGAGATCACTTTCCCGGGCAGGTTCCCCTTACTAGAGGAACGAAGATCCAAAGATTTTTCTAAGTGACAAGTCCCAAGTCTGGCCTCCTGGGGGCGGACGAGCAGAGACGATTCCCTCCTTTCCCGGGACGTTTCCGCTGGTCCTAGTTAGGCTGAATTTATCAGCTCTTTTCTCTTTTGGGGGGGCGGGGGTGGGGGTAAGGGGCCGGTTTCCACCTGAGTCCCCAGAAATCATTGCGGCGACTCATGCTCTTCAGGAAAAGGAATTGATTCCTCTGTGTTTCAAGAAGGTTGGTACAGCCAAGGAGGAGAAGTTGGGGGTGAGGGATGGGGAGGCTTGCTCACTGGCCTGAACATCCTCCGGCGGGTGACCCTGAGAACCGGGCAGCCCTGCCTGAGAGTTGGAGCATTTGAGAGAATGTGGTCTGTGCCCCCGTGCAGTGAAGAAACTTGGAGCAGCTCAGGGAGCTTCAGGGAGAAGCTCATTCCCGGGAAATGCCAATCCTCTCCAATGACTCCTTGGAGTTTATACGGATGAAAGTCGGTGTGCTCTTATTTTTCATGCATAGGTTCATTTCCCTCACTTCTTCCCACCTCCCTTCTTTCTCTGAGATGATATATCAGAAACCAAGAATGTTCAAATATCTTTAAATATAAATTCCCAGGCACGGCATCAGAAGCTCTGATTGTGCAGATCTGAACAAGGCCTGGAAATCTGCCTTTTCAGAAGGCGTCCCCACCCTTCATTCCCCTGCTATGATTAGGCTGATGAGTCCAGTTTATAAATTACTAAAGTCAACTCACAGATACTCTGAAGATCTTAGGCAATGTGCTGTAGATCCTACATGCATGTGTATCTCCACAGGAGCCGTGACTATAAAGTAAAAAGGAGGAAGGCAGTCTGGATTCGCACTTTGCAGTCACCCCTACACAAAGGCTTTGTCTCTGGAGGTGGTGCCAACCTCACAGGAGAGGGAGATTTAGAAGTATTTAAGAAATTCCTTTTCAAAGTTTAGAATTCACCAGAGAGAGTGACTACTCGGCCGGTTTGGGTGTCATTCCCAGGTTTCTGTTACTCTCTCTGTCTCCCACTTTCTCTTTTTAGCCTCCTTCCTACTTAAACATTTATTACCGTCTGGGAAAGCCAGGTTGAAAGCACAAGGACACCCAGAAGAAAAGCTATGAATACTCTGCTTGATTAAAATGCAGTCACCACTCCAGGCGAGGTAACAGCCAAAGTGAGTTAGTCTTATCAAAAAGATTCCTGCCCGTCCCCCTTTATTTTTCTTCCTTCTCTATCCAGGCAGATGTGAAAATTGCCTCCCTCTTATTTAGTTCCCAGGGATATTGGCTCTGGGGCAGGAATCCAGCTGCTGAAGGCTCCTTTCTCTGTGCAAATTTCTCACTTGGGATAGTCCCCTTCAGACACCTCAATGAACACATCCTTTGCAGATGCTTCTAGATTCTGCTTGACCCCCAGAAAACCCTCTGTTGTGTGCGTCTTGCTCATTCTGGTCCTCCGAGCAGCTGTGTCTCTCCTTTCGCTGGCACTTTGCCCAGTGATCAGTTCCTTTCCTGTGTTTTCTCCATCTCTGCAGCATGGACCTCACCACACTGAACTTGAAGTCCTGCAGACTATTTACTGGAGAGTAAAATGTAGGCTAAAGGAGTTAATGAGAGGGAGGCATGAGTCTTGTGCCAGGGCTATCTGGGATTCACTGATAAGAGGGTGACCTTTGCTTCCTGACCTCTCTACCTTGAAGGTCCCCTCTGAACAGGGGGAAGGGTTTGGCTCTAAGGACCTTTGGGACCTGGGGCATCAAGTTAAGCTTGGTGCTTTGGAAAGTTTTTTTTTTTTTTTTAAGAGAAAAACATATACCATTTTAATTTATTTTTGAAAGCAGGCTCAGTTTCAATTATACATTTAGATTTCCCCCACAAGTTTGCAACCCTTTCAGTTTCTACCAGTATATCTCTCTCCTGAGCACCTACTGTATGTCAGGAAGTCTGGTAGATGCTATGGGGACCCCCCTGGATGAGAAGAACAATCTCTTCAGGTGTACCTTGGAGCAGATGGCATTAATTCTGGTACCAGGAAAAAAGTCCTCAGCACATAGAGGTGTAGAATACGTACTATCTATGAGAGCTGGGTAGGAGATAGTGTTCAAAGACGGTGGCCATGCATTTGCAGGCCTCGAACACACTCTTTCACTCAGTTTAGGAATCGAGAAGTGTTTCCATTTTTCTGTCGTGCCAGAAGCACAAAGCATAACTCTTACCTGTCTCCCTCCATTCAACATGGGCATGTGTACTTTTATCACTGTACTTCCTAAATCAAAGGGCCAAAGAAGGCCAGCAGAAAGGGGACCTGGATTTCTGGCAGAGAATTTCCCCCAAGGGGTCTTTAGCAGATTTGGCTAAGTTCCTTTGAGGGCAATGAAACAGAAGTTGACCATGTGCTTAGTAGAGGTTACAACCTGCTAAAAAATGATGGGGCATGCTACCCGCCTCTAGCCATTACTTCCACCATCCACAAGCATATATGCTAAAGGTAGAAGACAATTTCTTCTCTTTCCTTCCATCTTTCCTTCTCCCTCTCTTCTTCCCCTCCCTCCCTTTTATTGTCTCCCCCCTCCCTTTGCTTCCCCTCCTTCTTTCCATTCCCTGCCCCGGGCTCTCCCTTTCTGTTTATATGGCTGGAACAGAAGTTGAGAGGGGTTTGTTTACCGCCCCCCCCACCCCGCCCTTTTAACAGGAAGAAATTCCGCACCAAACAACCAACAAATCAGAGGTATACGTTGTCGTTTTGGTAGTTACTCTAAAGAAGAAGAAAAAACTACTTTGGGGCGGAGCTGAGGAGTTGGAGACGGAATTTGAGAAAAAAAATTTAAAACGCACCCTGACACAGCCGCAGTGAGACCTATTATCCCACTGTTCACATATCTTCACAGTTGCCCAAGAGAAGTGAGCGTGTAAGAGTGCTTAACATCGCCGGCCTCCGGGTTAGTGAGGAGCGAGAAGCGTTTCAGAGGCCAGGGTGGGTTCGGAGTCTGGATTCCCCACTCCCAGGGGACCCTCAGAGCCTCACTTGCGCGGTCGTGAATTCACCCGCCCCTCCCAGCGTGGAGACATTGTCTCTCCGCGAGCTCCCAGCACCGATCTCGCGCACCCATATTCCATCCCACCACCCCGCCTCAAAGCGAAGAGGTGGGCACCTGGGACACGCGTCCTGCTTTTCCTGTCTGGGCTCTCCCGTCTCCTCCACTTTTGCCCCCGACGTCCCAGGACTGCGGAGCAGGACGTGGAATCAGCCCTGGGAGAACGAAGCCTGTATGCCTCGAGCGCGCTCAGGGCGCAGCAAGGATGCTAAGGGACAGCAATAGCCGGGGTGCAGATCTCCAGCTCAAATCCCTGGAAAGGATACCCCCCTCTCCTTCCTTCTGTCCCCTTTTCCGCTCCAGTCGACCCGACTCCTCCCCAGCCCAGACGCCTTGCTCAGCGCTCCCTAGCTCGCCACTTTGCAAGGAACTTTGCCCGGCTTCTCCGCGCCACCGGGAGAAGGATGTTAATGAGGGAGCGTGGCCTGGCGCTGTGAGCAAGCCAGATCTTCAGCGGCGATTGGCTGCGGCGAAGCGGAAGGATGACGTTATGCAAAGAAGGGGAGGGGCCTCGAGGCGCGAGCCCCGCCTCCTCCCTTTGGGGTTAGTGTGCCTGTGTTTAGCTCTGGGGAGAGTCAAACTGGATTCCATAGGGAAAGCCTGCAAATCACTTCTATTTTAGCAAGGAGAAAACAGAATCTCCATCCAGCAGGGTCCACCCCTCTCTCTTTCTCCCAGTCCTCTCTTTCTCTCTCTCTCTTTCCCCCCCCCCCCTTCCTCTTTCCCTTTCTCCCCCCCTTCCCCCCACCCTCTCTGGTGTAGCTGTCTACGGCAACCAGCGTCCTCCTCATCTACACGCACTGAAAGGAAAGAAACATCTTTGGTTGGGAGAGAAGGAGGAAAAAAAAAAAAAAAAGAAAGGAAAAAACTTGCCTGGTTGTGGAAAATGACACTTGAAGTAGCAAAGCCGGCAGCGCGAGTTGAGTCTATTGTTTCTTAAATTGCTATCACTTTTTTTTTTTTTTTTTTTTTTTTTCTTCCTGATTCTTCAAGTGAAGGGTACCTCTACAAAAGGAAACTCCAGCCCCTCCTGTTCTCCACCGGCCTGTGATCACTACCAAAAAAAAAAAAAAAAAAAAAAAAAAAAAAAAAAAAAGCAAAAAAAAAAAAAGGCAAAAAAAAAAAAAAAAAAAAAAAAAAAAAAAAAAAAAGCACCCAAACCAAAAATCAACCAACCAAACAACCCCCAACAGCCAAGCATACATCTCTAATTTTTTTTATTTTGGTCTTTTCGTTGGATTTTCCCTTTCTTCTTCTTTTTTTTTTCCTCTCCTTTTTTTTTTCCGGGTTTATCGCTCTGCTTTGAACGAAGGTTTACATTTTTTAAAAATTTGCTTTCCAGCCCGCCTTGATCTTCTAGTGCGAGTTCATCGACTCAAAAAAAAAAAAAAAAAAAAAAAAAAAAAAAAAAAAAAAAAAAAGCAACTCTGGTTGGCGTTTTCTTTTTTTTTTTCTATTTTTTTTTTTTTTTCTATTTTCGAGGGGGAGGAGATTTTCCACAAGAAAAGGTTGTTTTCATGTTTGGGATTCAGGAAAGCATCCAACGGAGTGGAAGCAGCATGAAGGAAGAGCCGCTGGGCAGCGGCATGAACGCGGTGCGGACGTGGATGCAGGGCGCCGGGGTGCTGGACGCCAACACAGCGGCGCAGAGGTGGGTATCGCGCGGGGACCGCGGCCGAGGGAGCTAGCTGCAAGCGGGAGAGCTGGGAGGCGGCTGCCGCTGCGGCTGCCCCGGGGCCGGGCCGCACAGCTGCGTCCGCTGCTGCGCTCCGCTAGCCGCCGGAGCTCCGCGCTCCCCGGCTGCGCTGCATTCGTCGCCTGCGGCCGGAGAACCAGGAGCTGCCTGCGAGGAGCCCACGCTTTGCCGGCACTTTCCGCTGCCTCCTCTGTGACTGTTTTCATTTTGTTTTAACCCAGAAGAGGCGTCTCGCCAGCATGCTGTTGGATATCTGTGTTTTTGTGATCGTTCTTTCTTTTCTGTCAGGCTATATCTATTTTTCTTTTTTCTTTCCTTTTTTCCTCCTTATTCCCTTTCTTCCTGCCTTACTCAATTTTCTTCTCTTCTCCCTCCTCCTTCCCTCCTCCTCTTTTTTTCCTCCCTCCATTTCTTTCCTTTTCTCTTCCTTTCTTTCTCTTCCTTCTTTCTTTTCTTTCCCCTTCTTTTTAAATTCCCTTCTTTCATTTCCTTTCCCTCCTTACCTTCATCCTTCCTTCCTCTCTTCCTTCTGTCCTTACTCTTCTTTCTCCACTCTTCCCTACTCTCCTCTCTCTCCCCTTGCCTTTACCTCTCGGTCTCTTCTGTTTTCTCTCCCCATTTCTCCCCCGAGTCTTCTCTTATTTCTCCTATCTGGTTCTCCCTCCCTCCCTCTCTCTCTCTCTCTCTCTCTCCCCTTCAGTTTTTCTCAGTCCATCGGTAGAATAGCAACTCCCAACTTTAATTCTGACATCTCCTAAGTCTTCCCCACCCCCTGTCACCGTGGCCTCTTCCAGCCCCTCTCCCACTCAAAGCTCCCCAGATGCTAGACTGTGTGGCCCGGAGGCACTGCCCTTGGAGGTTGACTTGAGGAACTTCCCTGGGCACACCCAATGCCCTTTTCCAGGGGCTCCTGGTCCCAAGTGAGAAATAGTGCCCTTTTAATTCCCGGCCACCAGCTGGGCTTAGGGGAGCGGGAAACCTGGTGGCCCCAGGCCGTATCAGACTCAGAGAGTGCGGAAGGGGAAGAAGGAAGATGACTAATTACATCATTCCCAGCTTCCCGGGGCTGGAGACAAGTGTCCCGAGCACTGTTACTATCCCCGCTGAGCACAAGGTTGGGGGTAGTTGGTAGTGAGAGTGAATTGGGTAACTGGGCTGAAACGAAAGTGTGTGTGTGTGTGTGTGTGTGTGTGTGTGTGTGTGTGTGTGTGTATGCGCTCGCGACGCGCCCTGTGTTTGTGCATGTATGTCCCTCTGTGCGCTTGTGTTGGGCAGGTCGGGCTGTCAGTGGCAGCCGGCACCCCTGGTGCCCAAGCCTTCAGTCCCCCAGTGGGTGAGCTGAGCTAGCAACCCTGACCCTTAGGATTTCTGGAATGACTATGAGGATTTCTGCAGAGCAGAGAAACTTTTCCAGGAGAGGTCTTTACAAAACATGTCAGTTCTTTCTCCCACAGAGACCACCCCGCCCCCCGACAAGTCTGAGTCCCATCCTGGACCCTTCTCCACATGTTTTGGGGTGGAAAATTGGTTTCCCCAGGCCAGGCATCAGCAAGGCACAGGAGGTTTCCTGGAGGGTGGCTGTTACAGCGATAAGTGGAGCTTGTCTTCATTCATTTCCACCTGTCCTTGTACCTGAGACAGGAGATTCCAAAGAGGAGCGGGAACCTACTCCTATGCCCCCTCCCGCTAAACTTTGGGCTCTTCAAACCTCCTTCACTGCCACTTTTCTAACCACCCCCGCCCCAACTCAGCGCGGCTCAGGTCGGAGAAAATGCTTATAGCGTTCCATCTCGCGCGCAAAACCCAAACAAAACTTTCACACCTCTTTGGCGAGTTTTGAGGACCGGCTCTGCCCTCCGCAGGGAGGACAAGCACAAGCAGAGACATGCATACTGGATTATTGGCTACTTCTGGGGCGCCTGAGGGGTCGTGGAGGGAGTCTACTGGATGTTTTGGGGAAAGAGGAGGTGGGTGTTTGAGGATTCCCGGGTGTGTACCGGTAATGAGGGGGGCGCGAGTCGAAGTCTTGCTCTGCCGTCTAACTCTGCGTCTTTGGCCGCAGCGGGGTGGGTCTGGCCCGGGCTCACTTTGAGAAGCAACCGCCTTCCAATCTGCGGAAATCCAACTTCTTCCACTTCGTCCTGGCCCTCTACGACAGACAGGGCCAGCCCGTGGAGATCGAGAGGACAGCCTTTGTGGGGTTCGTGGAGAAGGAAAAAGTAAGTGGGCGCAGCGCCTCCTCCCCTTGTTCGCGGCTCGGGGAGCAGGCCCTGATGCCTTGGGAGGCGTGCTCCTCCATGAGTGCAAAGCATTCACAACACACTCCTGTGAGGGGTCCCCAAGCCATTTCCCGTCCCGGACGAATCTGGGCTCCCAGTACACGGGGTCCTGCTCCATAAAAGTTCGCGTGGAGCCCCTAGAGCTGGAGAAAGGCGAGCCCGGCTTCACAATCCACTGTCATGGGTGCCGGGATGAACTCGTCTTCGACTACCAGACCACACAGCTGCCTCTGATGGCCCAGGCCCGCGTCCCCAGGCCCTGGGAAGAGGATCACCCCTTCGCGCCCCACGGAATTTTCTGGAAGGGGAGAGAGAGCAGTTTGGGATGGGAACGAAGGAGGGATCACAGTTTGCAGCATTTTCTGTTGCTCCGGGGCTCACCGGCCCGGGGTCCCGGCTTGGGGAAAGTTGCCTCGAAGTTGGTCCACTCGCTCACGCCGACCTCTCTCCTGCGTCTCTTGTGTCTTTGCGTTCTGCTGCAAACTAGGAAGCCAACAGCGAAAAGACCAATAACGGGATTCACTACCGGCTCCAGCTCCTCTACAGCAATGGTGAGGCTCCCGTCGGGTCTGTGCCTGCACCCTGGGGTTCCATGTCCAGGCAGGGCACTCAGGGATCTCCAGGCGGAGGAAAGCCTCCCCAGCGAAGCTCAGTCTGCCATTCTGCAGGTGACCCTAACTCTCCTAAGTTTCCTCTTAGGAAGTTTCACCGGAAGGGGCCTGGAGTGGCCTCAGGGCCGCTTTGTCCCTCCAGTACGTACTTGAGGCCAGGTGTGGTGCCCCAGTCTTCTCTGGGTCACTTGCCTTCTTTCTCCCCTTCCTGAGGCCTGTTCCTTCTATGTGGCCCAGACTCCAGGCCCAAGGTTAGCAGCGGTGGTGACCTTAATGGCTCTAGGCGATGGCAGAGGGTCTCCTGCTTGGGAAGGAAGAGTAGTCGGGGGGTGGGGGGGTCCTGCCTCATTCCTAGTTACAGGCTGTAAGTCTGACTTCTTAGAGCACCTGAGCTAGGCCAGCGTCAACTATCGGATGCTGGGGAGGGAGGTCCAGGCTATGCTTCTCCAGGGTTGGGAGTTCCGATCCGCCTGAGACCCTTTCCCCCTTTCGTGTGCTTGAGTGTACTTTTGTTGTAGTTGCTATTTGTTTTGTTATTATCGCCCCTTCCCTCGTGACTGATCTTCTTTCATTTCTCATTTCATTCTCTTTCGTTTCCTCCTCTTTTCCCCAGGGATAAGGACAGAGCAGGATTTCTACGTGCGCCTCATTGACTCCATGACGAAACAAGTAAGTTTCTTAATTTCGCGCTGTGGGGGTGACACTAGATTTCCGGGAAATCAAGAAGCTGGTTGCTCTCCAGCGGGAGGACTGGAACTCAAACCCTCCATGCTAGTGTGGACCTGGGACCATGCTTTCCGTGCCGCCTTCCGGAGCCCATCCGTGCGCTGGCGCCTCCCCGTGGGGAGCGTAGCTCGACGGCTGCTTCCCTCTAGGGGCAGCTCAGGCCTTGGGAATTGAGCCCGCGGGGTGCTGAGTGAAGTGAATGGGGGCTGAACTTCCTCTGACTTGGCCCGGCAGCCCCAGGGGGCGCAAAAGGTGCCCCGGGGCTCTGGGGCAGCTTGGTCTTAACTTCTGAAACCCAAGCCAACCTGGCCTCGCAGGGGAGGCCCTGGGCCGAGGAGTTGAAGTGTAGGGGCAAAGGGGGCTTTCCCGGGAGTGCCGATCGGGACAGGGCACAGATGACCACTCCACAGATTTTTTTTTTTTTTTTTTTTTTTTTTTTTTTTTTTAAAGGAGGTGATAGTGGAGGGCAGTGTTGGAACAGGGAGCGACAATTGTTAAGGATATTTTGCAAAAACCCTCCCGCTTTTGCCTCCAAGTTTGGCAGGATGCCAGGCAGCATGAGTGAGCTTGCGGTCTTAAAGGTACATAGACGGCCTTTTCCTAAGCTCCCAACACGCGGTGTCAGGCAGTATACATTAAGGTTGAGTTATGGTTTAAAAGATACAATTATGAGCCGAGTCAGAAGAGAGGCCTGACATTTTAATGAGGCGCAGGAGTTCTCCCCCTTCTTAATTTTAAGAAAAAAAGTTTAGTTTCAGAATGAAGTAGCTGGTTAGGTAGTTGCAGAACTTAGTAGCAGAAATAGGAAGACAGCTTTATTGGGTGGGGGAAAGAAATCAGAACAAAGAGAAAAGTTATTCATTGTGTACTACCAGCATTTAGTTAGAGGATTACAATTTGTTTACTTGATTGTTATTTTAATATGTTCCCTTTAAAATAAGGAAGGTGATGTTCTCTCAAACACTGGTTTAGAAAGTTTGAAATTAGGGTATGCATGCATATTTAAAAACTGCTTTTACATAGGCATGGCTTAAATATGTTGTCCAAAATGCACATTAATTCGCTGTTGGTAATTTTAAAATATATTCAACAAGAACCAGTTTAATAACAGCTAATTTCGATGATTGCTCTTGTATTTCATTGTGACCTAAGTAGAAAACAAGAGGGCATGAAACATATTTTTAAGAAGAATAAATATCTATTGAAATTGATTTCAGGTTATCTCCTTAAAAGATTTGCCTTTCTTGAAGATTCTGCTCATTACTTATTTGGTAGATCAAGAGTAAATTCCCATTTATACTTTCAGGCTTGGTCTTATTTTCTTTAATGAATTTGATTATTGCACAGGATAATTATCTTGCATAATTATGTGTTTATGTGTTTTGGTAATTTTTTTTCTTGCCAAGCAGAAACACAAAAGCCTGACTTCAGTAACTTTTTTCTTTTATAATATCAAAACAAAAATATCTTAAGTGGAGTTTTGTTTTCAAAAATTGTCTTTGATACCCTGAACATCCTTTCCTGCCATTCTTACCAGAGCAGGGAAAGGCGGGGGAGAGTATGAACTCTAATACATATTCCATATGTTTTTATTAGGATTTATTTTTTAAAAGGTAAAACAGTCATAGACACAAATAAGTATATAAGGCCCATCTGTACAACATTGGCCACTGAAATGTTAAATTCTAGGCAGCACAGTTTTAAGGAGCACAAAATTTGAACATGTTTAAAATGATTCTGACTTAAACCTCCTCAAAACTTTATTTTAGCTCTGTCTAAACAAAACATGCCACCAAGAATTGATTTTTCCATCACAAAATGAACTGACCTTACACACTAACATATACAATGATGGGAGAATAATCTTTTGATTTTTATAAAGCAATACGTCAAATATTTTACTAACAAGGTCATAGAGCTTAAGAGAAGCTGCAGCTAAAGTCATTCTTCGATCATTTGGTATCATCATAATTCTAGGAGAAGGGAAGGAAAGGATGGGAGGGAGGAGTGAGAACAGGATATAGTTTTATTTTTAATGATAGCAGGTCTGAGAAAGTCATTCACCATATGTGACATCTTACTGAAAGTTAAAATTATAGATGTGTGCAATTATATATTTTGGTGGGGAGTATCCTGAAAAAAGGTTTAGTAATTGTCTAAGTTAGTACAAATAGTATGAAGAAAAAGGGATAGTTCAAGACGTACCTGTTTGTTTTCATAATAATGGTTTAAATAACTACCTTCTCTGTAGCTTTCGATTTGAAAGTCAGTTCTTGCTCATTATCCAGTTGCTTGTTCTTGATTACCTGCTGTAAGAGTTTTGAAAGTAGGTTAGCTACTTGTGTACACAGTTAATACAATAGTCTCCCCAAAGCAGATAGATCAGCAGGAAGAAGTCTACCTTTCCCTAGCTGTGACATAATATTTATATTTAGCCTTAGAGAATAAAGCAGTAGATCTTAATCTAGCTTGAGATTATTTTATAAATAAATGCCCAGTCTGATTTTAAATTTCTTTCATTTTTTATTTTACTTAAATATACAGTGGTCCCTTTAATCAGAAATAAGGCTTGATATAAGCTGACTAATTAAATGGTTACTTTATTCCCCCTGGGAAATTCTTCCTGATAGATTCCAGATTTTGATTTTAGAGTGCAGAATGGGATACTTCTGGTGATGTGAGTTCTGATGACATCACAAATTGTGGTGGGAATACCTGGCCACTGTTCAAGTGTCTTCTTAGTTGCTTGTTTATCATAACATTTTTTTGGTAGTAGAGATATGGCTTTGTATGTGTGATATCATATCCTTGATTCCCAAGCTAGGATTAAAATTCTTAAGAACTCTTGGGCAGGTGACATGCAAAACTAGCTGCGCATTCTAAATTTTCGTAGATTGCTCCTGATCTTGAGCTAGCAGCATTGAGATCAAACAGAAATGTAGTCAATCAACCAAGATGTATTGATATGACACAGAGTTTCACACCTTTTCAAAGTGTCTCATTAGACTGTTTTGGGTAATGACTCTTAATTTTGGACTCTACCAGAAAAGAAGCACTTTAATAGAAGTGAATGTGTAAGACTCTGGGGCTCCTTATAACTAAGGCTTCCTTGTAAAATTCATAGAAAATAAAAGTCTTGCTTTTGGGAAGGGTTGTTCAAAACTAAGTTTAGCTGAACTAAAAATAGATTGTTTTCATGTCATTGCTGTTTTTGGTATTCTATTAGTGAGCATGCAAAAAAGTCCTGTAGGATCCAGAAGTTTATGGTTGTTGCATCCAGTAATAGTATCCACTGCAGAAGCTCAGATGAACCCATTGGATGAGGTCAGAGGTTCAATATGCTTTATTTCAGATTTTGGTCTACTACTCGTAATATGATTACATTCTGGATTGCTTCAGTGATGTATTTATCTTTAAATAGTAAAAAAAAAAAAAAAAAATATATATATATATATATATTATTAGCTCCCTTCCTAACATCTTGCTTAAAGAGTGACATTTTTTTTCAGTGACACTCAAAGAAAGAATATCAAATTTCATAAACTTATCAAAAACAAATGTTCCCTGCCCAAGCAAAAACTTTTTTGGAGAAGGGAAAATAGTCATCACCTAATCTTTGTATGTGTGGATTTAAAGGTGGGAGATGTGTGTGTGTGTGTGGGGGGGGGGGGTGGACCCACACAGTGGGGGGGTCTGAGGTGCAATTATCAAATGCTGTCAGATTCCTTCTCCCAGCCAGACTTCTTTATATATTGTTTTGATGTTCCCAGTACTTTAAGTAATTGATGCAAGTGCATTTTTTCCTATTGATTGTTTTCTTATATCCTACCACGACTTTGTAGATCTGATTAGCAACTCTCTCAGTTTAGGGTTCTTCGTGGGTAGAAAAACACATTTTTAATATATCTATAAGCTCCCAAGGAATTCACCAATCCAGCAGAGAGGTTCTTTCATAGATCTGGGGAAAGAAACAAAAAAGGTTAGAACAAGTTCGTAATTAAGGGCCATCTTTCAGCAGCTTTCTATCTCCTTTGGTAACATGTCAAAAATGCAGGTGATTTAAATTTCCTTGCACATAGAGGGATGAAGAAGTTTGGAATTTTTATGCATGATCAGGACCTGTGTTTGGGAAAATGTAAACTCATCACAGTGGAAAATGTGTTGTTTGGAGTCTGGGGGTGAAAACAAAGCTGATGGTTTTGGAGAGATTGCTGGAGCCAGATGGCCTAGCACTTCCCCAGTCTGGCGGTCCAACTGCTCCCTCCTGGATATATACAGCCATTTGTTCGGGGATATTTACGCTAGAGCTGTTTCCATGTGAATGTTTGAACAGCATTAAAAACGAACATATTAGCAGGGATGCATCTATCGAACGTGTATGACTGTACAGTCTGTTATGTCTGTCTTTACTTAGATTGCTGAGAGGGATGAAGGAGTGTTTGGACATTGGCAAATTGTTGACATAGTTGTTGAGCAAGAAAGATTTGGTCTTAGCAAGTAATTAAAATATATAAGCTTTTGGAATCAAACTAATGGGAATAATGATAGCACCCACCTCAAAGCTCTGCTGTGGAAATTAAATGAATTCATACACGTAAAGGGCTTAGAACACAGACTGAGGCATACTAAGTGCTTCATAAATTAGCTTCTCCTATTATTTTATTTTTATTATTATTATCGCTCTATCGGGTTGACAAAGCCAATTGTATCTACGAATGTGGATGTAGGTGTAGTTACCACATGACCAAAATATCTTTTATGACTGCTAGGAAAAGAAATATAATGTAGAATTGATTTGATGATTTAGTTTAGTATTTTTTTTTTTCAGGGCATTTGAATAGCATAAGAGGTTTTGTTTCTTTGTGACAAGAGAAATGTATTCTGCATTGGGTACAAGTTTGCTTTTTATTCAGGACTGTGATGTAACTGTACAGCATACTGAATATGATATCATTCCTTTGCAACTTTCCTGATCCACTTCTGAAAATGGGCCTGCTTAACTGTTGAGCTGAAATTACATCTTTGTGATTTGTTCACCACTAGTGAAGCTGCTAATGGAAGCAAAATAATTTTTTATTTTATCCCACTGTTAATGTCCGATTTCTGTTTGACCCAGTTGTTTATGAAATGTCAGGTTTGTAGGGTTTTCTTTGGCACAGTTAAATTTTTAACTAGGATTCTTTTACCTGCTAGAAATCTCTAGGACCACGTTAACTAGTGATTTTTTTTTAATGACCAGCAGTGGAATTTGGTTGAATGCGATGATTACTGTTACAGTATGTTCATATCGTAGGTGTTCATATTATTTTTCGATTAGTTCAGTTCTTGGTAATTTGCTACCAAAGGCGTGTTAACAATTTAAATTCAGAGGATATTTCACTTCTGGTTGAAGGAGGTACTTTGTATGCTCATGAACTTAGCCTCTTAAGGTGACAAATTGAATTTGGCCTTTTATTTTGTATATGGGAAAAAGAGTAATATTTTCAAAGTTACTGTTTTGATTTGAGTGGAAAAGTGGGAGTTTTGTTAGTTATAGATAATCTTCTTTTTCTTTCTCTCTCCCTTCTTGTTTTAAACTAATGATGACAAGTCTTCTGTTGTTTAGTTGCAAACCAAGAAAGGCTCCTAATGGAAGCATTTTAAAAGCTGTTCAGATTTTGCTGTACCAATGTCAAAAGTATTCTCCTTGCTCTCTCTCTCTCATTTTTTTTTTTTTTTTTTTGAGGGGGCCTGGAACACAAAGAGTTAAAACTATTAGAAAAGTAAACAAAGGGAACCGAGCTCAATTCTCTGTACTTCCTTTGGCATCCTATTGAAGTGTGATCCTGGTGTATGTTCACTGTGTATTTTTCGTTTTACTGCGTGGTCTTTATCCATAGTAAGTTTCGGCTCACTTTTAAGAGCCAATGATACTTTAGCAAAGCAGGGGTGAACCTGGACTTCAAAGGTGCCCTCTCAAACAGTGGCAACTGAGGTACTCTTATTGTCTTGAGCAACTGGTTTCCAAAGATGTTGCAGGTTAACTTATAATTGAGCATTTGAAATTGTTGCATTTTATCCTCTAACAGTAAAACTTCCAACGCTGCTGTTGCATAAGGATGTGAAAGTTTAACGGCTCCTGTTTTCTCTTCAGTTCATTACAACAAAGCAAAACCAAAAACAAACAAACAAAGCAAAAACCCTTCAATTTGAAAGTGAAGAGGAAAATTAAAAATAATATGCAATATTTTCTGTCTCATTATTTTCTGACTGATCATCAGAGGACACTATTTAGAAAGGAGAGACTAGTTCATCAGGAAAAGAAATCTGCCTCACTGTTTATCAGTATCACCAGGATTTTAAAGTTGAGATGAACTTATTGCTGTTTACAATTTTACTTTTCTTCCTGTACATGCATTCCCACTGCCTTAAGGGATTTATTTGCCATTGCAGAATTAATGTCAACATCATTTTCACTTGATACTGTATTTTTTGTTTCTTAAGTTACACACCTCATCTCAATTCACCATCAATTGATATATTTAAATAACATATTTTTGTATAATTCCTCTCCCTCTGCTGCCCATCTTTGCAAACAGCCCTCTCATCCTCACTTCTGATAAACACATTGATTTATTTAAACCACTGTTGTCTTTGCCACTCTCACAGCAGACACCTTCCTCCCAGGGAGCAGACACATGATTTACTGTGGAGGATGACAATAAGCCTTCTTCTTGGTGTCCCATTGTCTGGGCCCTAAACCAGCTGTCTATTAAAATGGTTTCACTTAAAATAGTCAATGCTGTTTATATGCTACTGGGATCTCCCAGCTGATCCAGCCTGAACCAGCTTTATTCAGACCCTGCAAAGTGCATATTTAAATTAGGAAGAATGGCAGAAACTTCCCTTAAGTTGGGGTGAGAGGATCCCCATCATTCTGAGTTTAATCCATTAAGGTTTGCTGAACTCTGAGCCAGTTTTGATGTGTGCGTGCTAAATTAATATGGTAGAGTTTGATGAGGGGCTTTCAGTTGGGGTTGCAAGCTGGAAGAAGAACTCAGTGGTATTTTTAAGTCTGTCTTATTGTTGACACTGTGTCGCAGAGATGTTAATCCAAATAAGTTTATCATATCATTATATGTTGGATCTGATTGCAATGTTGGCTTCTGGGCCCATATGTTCTGTACGATGACTCTGTGTGTGTGTGTGTGTGTGTGTGTGTGTGTGTGTGTGTGTGTGTTTGTGAACAAGACTTGGCAGTAACAAAACTGCTGGGTGGCGTTGGGGTGGCTTTGTCCTTGAATTTCACTGGAAAGCTAACCCCCTTGCACTGAGTCTCTAGTTGACTCTAGGTACAGGATTTCAGTCCTAGTCCATGGTGAAGTTTCGCTTGCTTCTATTTCAGAAGTCACAGGCAACTCTGCTTTCTCTCTGCCTTGAAGTGCTGAGAAGTGCTGTTCTATCCATGCCCAAGGAGAGGGAGAGCAGAAACTTAAGCTTCTACTCCTCCCTAGAGTTCCTAATTATTTCTAAGTAAATCCAAACTCATGGTTTCATTTTTCTATGCTTGATTTGGAGAAAGATTCTCTGTTTTGACTCTGCAGCCAGAAGTGAAGTGGCAGTTTGGTATTTGGTAAAGAGATGTGTTCCAGAGACTCCAGGCCTTAAATAAATGATGTTCGGCTACCAAAGAGAAAACAAGGGACTTTTGGCAATCCATACCATTTCCTTGGGGGAATGGGCATGTATTTGCATTGCAGTGTATCTTTAATCAGATATCATGGGCTCACTGATTTAAACAGAATCATTAGCCTCAATCAAATAATATTCATATCATTTAGAACTAATCAGAATAAGGAAATCTGATTAACTGATTCTCCCCCCCAAAAATAAAAACACATCAAAAAAACTTGTTTTTTTTTAAACAGTAAGGGAAACTTTAATGTCTGTGAATTTATTTACCAAGTTACTTGTTTTAATTTAGCAAGATAAATATTAAAGTTGGAACAAAGGTTATCAAGAGTATTAAAAGAACATACAAAGAATTTAGTGATGATGGGATTTAGCAGAAATGCGTCATTTGAATTTTTAGCACCACGTATGAGATCTAATCAGTAATTTACTGTTTTTTAAAAAATATTTTCCAGGAGTGATTGTAGGAAATAAAGCGGGTCGACATATTTTTCCGTTTTCAGAGCATTTTTAATTAATGCATTTTCTTGAGTAAAACAACTTCTTGGGAATTTGAAAAGGTCTTTTAAGAATATAGGAATGAATCATCTGTGTGTGCTATGAATAGTGGATGGAAATTTGAGTCATAATAGGTTATTAACATAATGTAGATTATCTCTGCAGAAGATAGTTATGAATTACACGGGGTACAGTGATAACCTTAGACTGGGGAAACCTGGCAGGTGATCTCTGTGAATAGCTGGCATCACCTTCACCAAATGGTCAGATTATGTTACTAGTAGTGCTCTGGTGGATAGCGTGACCTGATAGGGAGGGCTGTCCTGCATCCCCATGACATTCCTGCCCTGAGGTACATCAGTAATCTGAACCTGAGGAAACTCAGATCAACCCAAATCGAGGGATGTTTTGCAAAATGACTGGCCTGTATTCTTCAAAAATGTCAATGTCAAGAAATTCAAGGACTCACAAATGTTTCATCTTAGAGGAGACATGACAACTGAATGCGGTGATTAGTATTGGATTTTCTTTTGCTATAAAGGACATTTATTGGGTAACTGGTAATTTCAAGAAGGTCCAGAGATTAGATTATTGTATTGTATCAATGTTAATTTTCTGATGTAGATAATTGTACAGTGGTCATGTAAGATAATTCCTTGTTTTAAGGAAATACATGCTGAAATATTGAGAATATGTCTGCAGTTTATTAAAAAACTTTTTAGGGAGTAGAGAGAAAAGAATAAAGCAAATTTAGTGAAATGCAAACATTGGTGAATCTGAGTAGTAAATATCCTGGACTTCTCTACATATTCTTGCAATTTCTGTTAAGTCTACTATTTTGTCAAAGTAAAAACACTAAAAAGAACTATAGGGTTATGACAGACTAGCCATATAAAATGATTCTGATTGGGCCAATCATAGGAAGATATTTCCTCCTCAATGTTTACTTTGTTACTAAGTTTGTTTTGCCATGTGGTTAGATATCATAACCCCAGTCTGTTTTAAGGACCTTACACACTGAGTCTTATGCTATACCCATCATTTGTAGATTCTGAACCTGCTAGCTTAAAAAACAAAGTACATCAGAACCAACTACCAGTTAGTCACTGCAGCATTTTTATGTACTACATTAATAGTCTCTGGCTAATTTAAGTTTTGTCACCAAGAAATCGAGGGTTATGGGAATGTGTGAAAGTAATTTTATTAACAATTTGAAGCTGTGTGATATTAGTATTATGCAGTGATGCAGTGTTAAGTTAGCTAAATATATCCCTGTGCAGAATACTTAATAGCTCTGTGTTTTTCTTTGGCCCAGGTATGAACATGTAGATCTATGAGGAAGCTGAGCTCTCAGGGAACCTTCATGGTGTCCTGAAGCAAAATGTGCATACATTACAAGAATAGACAAAAGCATCTTGGCTGGTGAGAGGGTTTGGGATTTTTGAGAGTGAGAGGCAGCTCATAGTTTAGGGGGATAACTCTGTGGCTTAACCACCACAGCCAGCATATGCTCGCAAGTATTCCTGCTTGGGTGGGCGTGCACTCTGTGAGATCACCTCTTTTTTTAGCCTACAGTGGGAAGAGGGATTTTCCCTGATTGAGTGAATCATTTGCAAAGCGAGGCAGTCAGTCTCTCCCACACCTGTTTTCTCCTGCTCCCCACTAGAACCCTAAATTTGGAGACTGGGAGTAGTGCAACTGTATGCTCTTCTAGAATTTAAATAAATAGTATCTCAGTCTATTCAGTTTTCTGGATTTTTCCTCCTTATTGATTAGGCTCATTTTTATTCTGAATTGAAAGAAGAATTATGGTTGTCTTGACAACAGAAGTCCATCACACACACTGATCCAGAGATGTGCATCATAATAGGATGGTTGACAGGGCAGAGAAGGACATATCCTATTCCACTCGATTGGGGTTGATTCCCAACAGTGTATTTGGAAACAGCTCAGTGAGGTTCTGGCTCCCAAGGGTCACTTGGTCCTCAGCAGTGGCAAAGTGGTCAAGAACTAGATTTTGATGGTTGTTTTGTTTCTTGGTTTCATTGTTAGCTAAAATCATTCCTTTGCTTTCAGGCCATAGTGTATGAAGGCCAAGACAAGAACCCCGAAATGTGCCGAGTCTTGCTCACACATGAGATCATGTGCAGGTAAGAAAATCCTTGATCTCTCTTTATAATTAGCCAAGAGAAGATTAATTTGTATCTGAAATGTAGGTGAGTTCAGTTCGATTTTTGGGTATACTTTTATCTTGCTTCTAGTCGACAATCTGAAAAGAATTGTTAGACGTATTTGGTAGTCACGTGTCAGGCATCACAGTGGTGCTCAATTATTGACTAGATTTTGCCCCAAAAGACACCCACTTCCATTTTGATACCACACTGTTCATGGGCATAGTTCTTTTTCTTCCTTACAATTGCATAAGATACAATAGAACCCTTTCAATGGCAATACAGGCACTCAACTGCATAGTAAAATGAGTAAGCATTCTATTGAAGCCAGCAGAGGTTTCTGTTTGGGTAAACTTGAAAGTTATACTTTCCACTTTTTAATTCCACTTAAATATATAACCATCTGAAGCTTGGGCCGCTGAGGCAGGAGGATCTCGAGTACAAAGCCAACCTCAGCGAAAGTGAGGTGCTGTGCAACTCAGTGAGACCCTGCCTCTAAATAAAATACAAAATAGGGTTGGGGATATAGCTCAGTGGTTGAGTGCCTCTGAGTTCAAACCCTAGTCAACTCCCCACCACTTCAAAAATGACCATCTGTACTTAGGCATCATTTTTCCTTAAATTGAACATGATTTTTTCCCCTTACATCTGATCTCTTAGCTGCCTTGTATGTAACTGGTGTTGTAGTGAATATTTCTTAGAGGTTGTGAGCTTTGAGCCTTTGGAAGGATAGCAAAGATGAGTGCCTAAAAAGTCCAAAAATTCATGTTACTTATGTTATTTCTGCCTGCAATCAGACTGAAGCTACATTTGAAAACAGGGAAGGACACCCTTGGTACCTCCATGTCCTCAGCCAGACCTCACATGTGAGGGAATAGACCAGGCAACAGCCTTTTAACTCCTTATTCTTTGTAAAGTAACACCAGCACTTTGCTTCCAATATATTCTGAGTAATTGGATAAAGCATTTAGATGCCACTGTGCATCAGAGAGAGGCTACTAATTGCTTTGTTAACCACGCAGGCTCCTCTTGGCATAAAGCATGCTTGGCTACTGACTATTACTGACCCATTGGCTTAGGACTTCAGCTGCACCTCAGCATGGGTGGCCTTTATATGCTGCTCATGGAACTTGTGGGGGAAAGCCATCCTAAGACTCTACAGGTGGAAATAAAACCCAAAGGGCTTAATGTGCTTCCTGAGTGAAATCCCAAATATTAACTTCTTCCATGTCTATAAAAATTTCATTTTTTCCTTTTTTTAAAAAATGCTTCTAATATATTATTTCAAAATATATAGGAGTTTCACAAGTTTTCACTTCAGTGATCTGTAAAACTTGTTAATTATTCCAAAAATATGTTGTTTTTCTCTAACTTTAAAGCAGTAGCAGAATCCAAAAGTGTGGTCATGGATTTGTTATATGATTAGGCCAAAATTAGGGTTATGCTGCATATAATGATTGTATAATAAAGCTGAGTTGCACCTCTCAGAATTAAATGAGTAAAATTCATTTTGAAAAGCATTAAAATGTGAACTCCTTTGTCTTTCTGTTTTCCCATCATCTCTCTATTATTTTAGCTTCCTACAATTAGCATGTCATTAGACCGAATTTTCCATATTCCTCTATGTGTGATTCTAGCAAAATAGGAAAGAGACAGGAAGATGGATCTCAACCAATAGGCCAAATAATAGCTATACATCACAGATTTACATCTCGTATCTGCACGTTTGGTCTATGCTAGAAATAATTCTGTTCTTGAAATACTTAAAGATATATTATCCCTTTCACGCACAGGCCTACCCTCTATTAATGCAGTTTATATTTTTCTTGTTTTTAAAATTCATTGGTCCAAAGTGCTTTATTATGCTGGTTGGTGTGCTTTATTGCTGATGTTCTCTCTATTTTTCAGAAACATAAAAATAGCAAAAATAAAATTCTCAAGCCACTGAAGGCAAACGATGTTGTTTGTACCAGGAGGCTAAGAGGGAAAAGCCATATTCAAAATGTCATCTGGCTAATGTTACAGATTACAGTTTTCCTGGCTGCCTATGGATGTGTAAGGGGTACTGTTTGTTTACCAGGCCGCCATGACCCCATTACACAAACCTGTCATCTATTGTGTGGCTAACAGTCTTTTAAATTGCAAATCTGATGCTCTTTAGGGGGCTTTAGGAAAAAAATTCTCACTTTCCACACCATCCTATTTCTCTTGATTTCTTGCCTGTTGTAAGTGGAAGTTGGGATGTGCTGAATTTGCACCAGGGGTGCAAATGCAGGCTCAATTATAAGCATAAAATTAGAGTCTGTTCACCATTAATCAGCCTGGCTAATTGCTATGCACCACCATTAGCCATATGGTGTGAAAGACAGCTTGCTCTCCCCAAGATGAAATTTCTTCATTGCAGACATGAAATAGTGAGGGCCCTGGATTTTAAAATAGCTTGTTTTAGATATTTAATTTCTAAACAACTTTCTGCAGTGCTTTCTATCAAAGCTAACTGCACAATAAAACTTTGCGTCGATGTCACAAAAGCTGTATATTTACAGTACGTTGCCTATGGTAAAGGAGACACAGAGAATTTAGATCGACAAGAAAGGGCTTGGTATGATTCAGTTTTCTTGCAGGTAAAGGAAAGAAAAAAGAAGAAAAACAGAGTCGTATCTCAGGTGTCGCACATTTTAAAAACCTATTGTGTTCTGTTGAGAAGGTGACCCCATTGCGAGAGCTGGCTAAAAGCACTGCTGCCATTGGCTTATAATTGTTACTACCTGGAGACAAACCCTCTTTGCTTGATGACGTGGAGCTCTTCTGCAGGATTCTGGGAGGAGAATTTCTGCCTTTTGGGTGAATCGTCATCTGTTATAACAATCCTGATTACATTGTCCTAATGCCTGGTGGTGACGTTCTTCAAATACCATGAATCCATGAATGACTTTTTAGAGTAAGATTCTAGAAGGGATTTGCTTCTGAGGGCATCTTGACATCCAGTATTTAAATGTGATTGGAAAATAGGACCGCTGGCTGGTAGGTGGACCTCGTTGCCAGTGACCCCGGGAAGGCTGGATGAAGTGGATTTTCTCCATTTCTAGTGCACAGGACGATTGCAGTGGGTGGGAGCCCTCTTTAGGAAAGCATTCTTCCCATTTTTAGTGCCTGGTTTCTTGTAGGACCAAGTGTTCTCAAGGCTAGCCCTGTTCCTTGATGTGCTTTTTCTTGCTTCCTCTTTTACTGGCTTACTCTGATTTCCTCCTTCAGACACTCACTTGAACCTGGCTTTTCAGGGAAGTTGGCCTGGCCCTTGGTCTGAGCCATGTCCATTTGGTTGCAATCCTGTATACACTGTGCTTTCCTCAGGGCTCTTAGTCTCCTTGCGATGGTGTGAAATGAGGTTTTAATGTTAATTTCTCAGGTGGTGGTGAAGATTAAATGCAATAATCCTTCTAATTGCTTATCTCAGTGCCTGACACAGTCCATACTGAATGTCTATTGTTATTGTTAGTAGTATTAGTATTAATGGAGGCAGTAGCAGCAATATCTGCAGTGTCTAGCTAAGCATTGGCTACATTTTTGAGGAATAATCCCTCCAAGGAGGGAGGGCATGTTGGAGATTAGGAAAAAGAACCTTTTGAGTACACAGCTCAAGAAATAAAAGGAAGGTGCCTCAAGAGGGAAGTTGTCCACCTAACACATGCTGGAGAGATCCAGATGGGTGTGAAGACTGAGAAAAGTCCCGGAGGTTCACTGAAGACTTCAAGAGAGGAGATTCAGTAGGAGCTGGGTCTTGCATGACAGTTATTGGGCTGGGTGTTTTTGCTTTACGAGACTGGGAAAACTTGACAATGTTCATAAACCATTAAATAGGTTGTTGAAGAATTAAATAGGGGTAGGGAGTCACAAATGCTAAATAGGAGGAATCATTGGGGAGGTCCCCAGTAAGGCAGAGGCGGGACCTGCAAGCTTCTGCACTTGAGTTAGTTGTCTGAGAACAGATAACTTACTTTAAGACATGGGAGGAAGATAGAGGATAGAAGAGTCTGTTTATGTAGTGGCTTCCTTAGAAACTAGCCACCCGTACAGCTATTAATCAGATTATTCGTCTATTTCACTCTAGCCACCGTAGCTAAATAGGGAAGACTTCTTGTTTCTTATTGTGCAGCTGAGTTTGAAAATGACACTCTTCTCCAGTTGCAAGGGTCTCTCTTTAGAGGAAGATGTTCTGTGTCCAAGGTGAGGATCTACAGGCCCCATGCTTGGGAACATTTAGGTGTTTCTTGCTCTCATTTATGAAGCTGCGAGTCAGTTCCCTAGAAATTCTGCATCTGCGTTAGGCAACTAAGGCAGAGGCCTTAGTTTGCTTGTCTCTGCATGTGCAGAACTGTTTGGGAGACACATGATCCTGCTGGAGAGAGGGCTGCTGACCTAGTCCACAATGTGGTACCTGACCAGGTATAGGGGATTCACTGCTGTGACTGGCCACGTGGCTCTCCTGTCACTTGGGTTGCAGATAGGAAGGGATGTAAAGACTGGTGGTACCTGCCTACTTTGGAAGTCCTGCTCTGGTGATAAAGCAAATTAGGAAATTTGAAGTTCTCCCAAAGATGTCTGCTTTAGGAAACATATGCCAAGTCCATGCAGGCGTATGCAGCAGGAGCCTGAAAGATAGGGTTGTGAATGAGTGAGGTCCTCGCTGGGTAATGAGCACTGTGTCTCCTTTTATGAACACAGTGATTTCCTCTGACAGTGCTTTACAACTTTCATTTTTTGGATTGTTTTAGTATGAGCCCTCTTGTTTCTTAAACATCAGTGAATTTGTTTTCTTTTCAACTACTCATCCTCCAGGGTTAATGCCTGTCTTGTGTGCAGTGGAGATGGGTGCCCATCTTTCTTCTTCTGAATTGAGTAGAAGGAAGAACCAGTGGGCAAGAGAGACTGTCATGAGACTGAAGAAGGCCTGGGAGCCACAGGGGGTAGATGGCAGCTTAGCATTAAGAAAGACCTTCCTTCTCCTATTGGTGGTCGGTTTTAAATTTTTTATTAGGGAAGTAATATTACAAGCCAAAGAAGTACACTGAAAAAACATGAAACTAACATTTCCTCCAGTCTTCCCCATTGCCTGTTCCATGCCCCACCCACTGGTTAGCTCCTTAAAGTTCCTATTAAATGATTAAAAAATGATTCACGAAGTCTTGTGTGCTAGACTCCATTCCAGTTGCTGGGGATTTAGCGGGGGACTAAACAGTTTAGGACTCTGTCCTTGTGTGGCTTAAATTCAAGTGTGTGAGAGAGAGAGACCCCAAAAGAAGAAGACAAATCAGTATGAAATACAGTATAGTGTTATGAAGAGAGGTACTGCAGGCTGAGGCTGGGGAGCCAGGGATGTCAGGGAAGAAGGGGGATATGTAGAGTCCTGTGCAAAGTGAGGAGTGAACCAGGCTGGTGAACAATTCTCGTCTCTTCCCTTTCTCTTTCATGCATTTATTTTTCTTCCAGAAGTGGGATTATACCATACACACTATTCTTCAACTAATTTCTCAATTCACAATACAATGTAGATTTTCTTTCCATGATAGTGCATTAAACCCTACCTTCATTTTTTAATGATACACAGAATTCCATACATTCCACAAATAGGGGTATGTGTATATACACATGCATCCATGTGTTTACACACATGTATACACGCACGCACACACTCAAGCAATGGTTGTGTGATACACTGATTTGATCCAAGAAACAGGAACCTTGTTGAGCTGTTTGTCATGCTTCGCATAAAGTCTTCTTTATGAGCGTTAAGTGACCCTGGGCCCCTTCCTTTTTATTCTCCTCTTCTTCATTCTGCCTGTTTCTTCCTGTTCTATCTTTCCTTCCACACATCCATTCTTTGCATTAGCCCGCTTCCCTTGGTCCCTTGTGGCACAGCATAGGGGCATGATTAGATTTAACTTGTTGCTCTCAGGGGCATTTTTATTTTAAGGAGGTGAGGACCATGCTGAAGTCAAAGGACACATCAGGCCTAGTGTGGCACCTGTATGGGGAGATGGTTTAGCAAGGTGGGTGGGGTGGAGTGGATCTTCCTTCCTTGAGCAATGTCCTCCCAGAGGGTCAGCTTGGCCCCTTTATCTGTCATCTCTTATTCCCTCAGCATATCATACTCATTCATTCATTCATTCAATCATTCCTTTGATCACCTAATATTTAAACTTTCTTATTCAATCCCAGGATTTATGCTACTCACTAGGTAGGCAAACCTGACATTTTCTTCCTTTATGAAGCACATGAGTTATAGGGGAAGGAGAATGAGAGAGGGAGAAAGGTCTAACAAAAAATGAAAAAATACACATGCAACAGTGTAATTTGCATTGCATTCAGTGCCCTAAAAGAAAACACCCTAGAGGAGTCTACTTTAGATAAAGGGTAGGTGTCAGGCAAAGCTCTCTGAGGATGGAGGAACAGGCTGAGCTCTGAGGGCCAAGGAGAGGTTGACTTGCTAGGGAAGGGCTGGAGATGGGATTGGCCAGCAGAGAGGCCTGCCCAGGCCTGGGCCTGAGGGCTGGTAGAACTCGGCACATCAGAGGGATTGAAATTGGCCCATAAGGCTGCAGCTTGGCAAGCCGGAGAGAAGGGGCAGGAGGTGGGGAGGTGGCCTGGTGTGGTGCCATGTCATGGATCTGTCCTAAGTGCATTGGGAAGCCTTTCAAAGGTCTTGGACAGTGAAGTAACACAGTCTCCTGGATGTTTTGAATAGATCACTCTGGCTGGTGGAGGGGTCACAGTGGGAACAGGGAGACCAGGTGGGAGGCCACTGCAGGAGCCCAAGAGAGAAATGAAAGTGACTTGGCTGATGATAGTGGCAGTGGAGAGGGATGTTGGAAGAGGCCTGGGAGGGCATTTCATCCAGGTAGGACCATGTGAGAGTGTGGCCACCAGGGACTGCATCCTTCGCAGGCTGTTTTTGAAAAAGAAAATGAAGAAAAAATAGGCCCTTACATCCATCAGTCCTCCTCCTGGACCCACCGGGTAGAGAGGAGACTTAGTTTCTGTTGATGGGCTGGCTTTGGAGACCTGCTGGCTCTACAAGACCCAGGGCAGGTTTGCTCAGACTTGGAGAAGGAGGTAACTGAAGGAGGTAGGCATAGGGATTGGTAGCTATGCTGCCCTTCCTTAGGATCCTAGTAGGCCCAGCCATAAAGCCCAGGCTTTATGCCTTTAGTCCACCAAATCTATGCCTGAGCACTTAGGGGTGGGTGTCCAAATTGCCTCACTTTACCAGCAAGAAAACTGGTAAAGACTGGTAAGACCGGTGGGGGGTGGAGTACCTTGCTCAAGGTGACACAGGTAGCTCTGTCTCATTCCAGAGCCAGTATTCCTAACCCCTGCTGTTTTGGAGGTTAGCTTTTAAACTTTTTTATTTTTTGACATGCAACTCTGGTTACTTGTACTTTCCTACTTTCTTTTTCCTTCTGTCTCTTAGATATCAGGACATTTTGGATTTTCTTTCCATCCCCAAAGCACTAGTATGGCAGAATTTAAGTCCAGAGAAAATGGTTTCCTCTGAATCAGAAAGGGAAAGGCACTCAGGTGGGTGGAGTGGTCTTTAGCTGGACTTTGACAAAGGAGGTACAATTCTTATCATTGCTTTCTGAGGACCTGAGGCACAAACAGAATTAGCACCAAGTTTGGGAACTGATTCACTTCTCCGAGATATAGTTACAGCTGGGAAAGAGACGTCCCAATTTTGGTGAAAGACTCCCTATGCAGAATATTTCTGGCTCCTAAAAATGAAGCTCAATGTTTGGTTCTCTCTAGCATCTTTCTAAATTTAGACTGCATATTCACTAACTCACACGTGTGTTTTTGTGTGTGCATACCCGTGCATGTGTAAGAGGGTGAGAGGAAAGTGTGTATTTTGCTTGTGGTGTGTGGTAAAGTCTAATCCTTGGATGACCTCCCCATCTTAACTGAACTAATATGTGCTTCCATAGGGTAACTCTGGGTGTAACCAGCAAGAGGACACGTTTGTTATTTGCAAACAAGTCTCCAATGGATAGTTTTCTGCTGGCCATGTGTATTTTCTAAAACATGGATTTTTCATCCTTTAGAACCTTCTCAGTTTCAAAAACCATCAGCAGCCTTAAGGTCACAAGTGGTTAGGGTTTTGGTCACGGGTGCTGTCTTTGCCCTTGGCTTTTCTCTCTCTGACCTGATTAAGAGTGTTCACCGTCAGGTCTGTGCTAATGTTGGATCCACCATCCGTACCCTTCCCAGAACACTGAAGTGGTGGCCAGCACCATCCATAAAAGCTAGAGGGCTGTGAATGTGAACCCCATTTTCCTTTATCTTGCCTTTCCCTTGTCTTAATCATTGTGTATTGCCTTTATCCTCATGAAGATGGTTCAAGAGCAAACAGTTACTGCTTTAGGACTTGGGGCAAGGCTGTGGTTGAAGGAGATGCCACCCACAAAACAGAAAGGAGAAGAAAAAGGAATCCATTTAATACAGAGTGACTGGAGGGGGAGAAATCACTCATATCTCATTATTGACGCGTTCCACACAATTAGTGTGATCTTGAGGGAAGAACGTCTGAGCCACCCACAACCCTGACTATTCTCATTGGGTAGATGTAATAACAATGCACTTCACATTGAACTCTGCCAACACTGCGGGCAGTGATGGAGAGACCCCATCTTTGTGCTGTCATTCCTGGCTCTGGGAGAGCCCCTCTCCCTCCCTTCTCCTCTGTTCAGGGAGAGGTTAAGCCTGGTCATTAACCCATAGGTGACCCAAATAGAATTTTCTGTCCCAGGGATCCGTTGATTGCCAGGTATGGCTTTGTGGTAATTCTAGCATTTGCAACCCAGCAATTTGAACCTTCTGTCTGCTTAAATGATGATTTTACATTGTAATGATTGTACTAAATCCTTTCGCTTTTGCTCCATAGCCGCTGTTGTGACAAGAAAAGCTGTGGCAACCGAAATGAGACTCCCTCAGATCCAGTGATAATTGACAGGTAGGGACCACTCTTCTTTCCCTGGATTTTTATTCCTCATTATAATGAAACACCTGCCTTGTGTGGCTCGTGGGTGAGGGTTAGGAATTCATGTGGCTGAAGTTCGCCTGTTGGTCCTGACTTAAGTTGCGCCGAGCAATCGTGATCCCTGGGAAAGCCATGCGGAATGTTCTTTGGAGGCCTGTTTCTTGGATTGCTCTGGTCTTGTGTCTGATTCATGCTTCTGAAGGAATATATTTTTTTTTCATTCCTGACTTTCTGTGGCTCAGTCCTCACGCTGTGCCAGGAAGCTTCAGAAATAAAATAATAATAGTTTGTGATTTATGAAATGTGGTTGGGTGCTTATAAATATTTAACTTTTATTTGAAAAATGTTTGAATCATTATCACTTTTAGCTACAGTAGTTCTGTTGGATGTAATCCATCTACATTTTAAGGTTTTATTTATGCATAAAAGCAGTTTAAAGAGATCTGTGAACCGAGATTTTCTACCGTTATTTCCCGGGTTTGATTGCAGCTCATACTGTATTGTAAGTTGATTAATTTATCCTGCTTGTCTTAATTATTGTGTTTTTAAACAGATCCATATTACTAATCTGACATGACCAAGTAAATCACTGTCGAACAATAAATCTGTTTTAGTCGTTCGGTGCAATTTTGAATCAGTGTGTGCACACATGCAGAGTTGCATTCCAAATATTCATTTTACATTTTAATTATTGAAATTCATTGTATGGAAACATGTATGATAAACCATTTGTTACATGGCATTACTCATTGGGAGTTAAATGGCCTGGAAGCTTTATAGATACTGTCAGTCGTCAGCCACGAGAGAGTCAACATCCTCTGCTAGTCTGAAAAGTCTTACAGATAAGACTGATCCCCTCCTTGAGGAAATCAGCAGCCACAGAAAAGTCCCTTTTGGTTGTGGTCATATTGATTTTTGATGACAGCAACAACAACCACCAAAGAAATAAACCCCCTTTTGTTTATCAAGTTCTTCACCTCTTTTGGACTTGATTTATCATTTTTCAGCTAAAAAAACCCTCAAGGTTTTGCTTCATCATAATGTATATCAAAAGATTGTTGATTTTGACCCATGTGGTTCTTCAGACTTTAACCCAACATCAATCGCCAAGTAGCTTTATCGAAATTACATTTCGATTGGACTCCTTAATAAACTACCTCTCCCTAATATTCATTAAAATACAGACGTGACTAATAATATATTCAATTGAGAATTAAGAGATGTGAAAGTTTTAATGTTCAGTGCCCTTGCATGCTGCCTATAGAGTCAGGGGTGTGTTTATCTGCCAGAGCAGATATGCCATTCAAATAATTGCTTTTGCTGCCATGGAAGATAAAAGTCTTCAAATGAATAAGGTCAAAAATAAATATAAGCTTTATGCTGTTTGTTTCCGTTAGATATACCTCTTCAAAATACCACTTCTTATTTTAAGCAAGTTTTCCTTACCCTTTTATTAAAAAGAAAGCCTCTGATCAAAGGACTAGCCCAAATAGTCCTCCAAACTTTGAAACTCTAAGTATTTTGTTCTGCCACACGGGTTCCTTTTGGTTTAAATGATGACAAGAACTTCACCTTGCCACCCGCAACGAAAACACTTTTTTGCTTGTGAATGGGTTAAGCTTTTAAGTTCTTCGTTTGGTTTTAAGCTGTGACTCTGATATAGAAGGTTGATATGACTGTGGTTTGAATAACATTTGATTTGACCTGTTCCTGTGGGCTGCGATGGCATAAGAAACTTGACTCAGCAGCGCTGTAATTAGCCGGCCCGTGTTTTTGAAACAGGATTGTGTTACCTGGATTGCATTAGTGTGGCTTCTATTGCTGCCGCCTCGCATCTGTCCCAGTAGGGTACTTAAAACCTTTTCTTGGCTGGGATAGTTCAAACAATTTAGGCAAAATAAGTATGCACTTTATGCTGTTGGTGGCTTTAGCGATATTACTCGTGACATTTATCCTTTTCATTCCCCCCCGCCACCCCGCTTTTTGGTTGGACAAAGTAGAAAACAGTGTGTCGTTAATCTTGGTCTCTTAAGGTAGGAGAACTTAAAAAATGGCTGGAGCACACTGTTTGTGCACAGGTCCCACCATATGTTTCTTCGCTGGCTGTTGCCACCGTCTCATATGAACTATCTTTTCATGCGGTGATACCAGTTGATAGGCAAAACCCCACTGAGCTATTTTTATTTGCATCCGAATTTTCAGAATTTATTTGTCCTCCAGTCTGCCAAAGGTTTTAAAAACTCTGGTCCTATCTGGGCCGATATGTGAAACTTCCATTTTTAACAACAAGAGAAAATAATAACCAGAAAAGAACGTACATGAAGAAGGAGATTTTTCAGTTCCATAAAATTGCTGCAAAGGAAGAAAATATGACGACAACCATGTTTGAATTTCATACTTCCCAATTTTGTTCTATATTACTGATTGCACAATATCTGTTACATGCTTAGGGTTTGATTTGCTTTCAGATTTATGGATGCAAATCTTTGAATATTTTGCAAAATTAGGCTATGGGCCTGCTTTCAGGAGCAGTAGTGACTGTTTTTACGAGATGCATACAATATGTAATTATAGAGCTGAGGAGGATGCAGGCAGTCAGTCATTGCCTTGGGATTTGGCATAGTTTTAACACGCAGTCACCTTTTGAGCACCAATAATTTTTAACTTCCTTGCTTGTCCTTCGGAATTTGGAAGAACACTGCTATTTTTATCAGTCAAAAGACTTTTAGCAGTGGTTATTCAGGAAAACTATTTATAGGATAGATAGAAGACGCTTTCTGGTCATACAGCAATGGTGCAGGGCAAGCTATTTCTGTGTTAAATTTTGGCTGTATTATTTGCTGTCAGTGATTTGGGGTCATCAGCTTGTAATATTTTATCAAAAAATGCAATTAACAAAATCAGTAGTTGCATACTGGGACTTAGAAAACAAGTTTCTACTTTCTTCTAGTGGCATGCAACAAAGTTGGAAAAATGGGACCCAAATTCTTTTTCACAGTTGTGACAGTTTGTCAAGTCACTTCAAAAAAGTTCATAGAAAATTTAGGTAAAAGCTAGGAAGTGTACATCTGGAGTTGACTGCTGGATTACTTTTTGTTGGATGCCAAATGACTTGATTATGAATCACAAAACCCAGCCTGTGCCCAATGATCCAGATATTTGGTCTGTGCAGACGTGGAAAAAGTCAAATGTGTTATGTTTAATAGCCAATGACCAGAAACTAATAACAGCAAATTTCATTATCATTGAGGTAAAGGGCTATGTGTGGTAATTATTGTTAAAGTAAAAAGCAAAAAATGACTCCGAGTTATTGAATTAAGGTGGAGATTGATTTAACATATTCACACACTAACTCATATTTGAATTTAAAAGGTTTGCAATAAAAATCCATGTTTAGAAATTGAATAAATTGTAGTTTTATTACTACATTGGATATCCTTGTGTCTTAACCTTTTTCCTTGGAGTTATCTTAGTTCAATAAATAAAACCTCATTAGACTATTCCCATTTCAACGAGTTTATTAAATTTTGCAGGAGTAATTAGCATAAGCTGTGCTAATTTTTCTGGAAGACTAATGAGGGAGGTTCTTAATTAGGTTTACTTTGTAGGAATCAGAAAAGATGGTAATGACAAAAGTCATGTAGGGTAGTTTGAACTGGGAACCCAGTTTTTCTGAACCCATAAAAAACCCTTCCCTTTTCTAAAACTTTTTTTTTTTTTTTTTACAAGCCCTTGAAATGTATATATTAAAAGCAAAGACTGCAGTTCTCTTCCATATCTAGATTAGTTAGTTAGGATTAGCATTCTTACTTGATTCATTTCACAAAACTCTTTATTTTCCTAAATTATCTTTGAGTGATGACAGGGATGAATACAGTCAGTCTTACAAAAACATTTCTTTCTCCAAATTGTACTATAGGGTTCCTTTCACACAGAGCCCTGATGTTCCTGGCTAGAGTGCACAGGATGGGGGAAGCTCAATATTTATTTGTTTGTTTTTTCAGTTTAGCACCAGTGTGATTGATGAAATAGTGGAATTACTAAGTAAGGAGAGACAGTGGGAACCCAATTCTTGAGTACTTTGTACTATGGATCTTTAACTGTTAACAACTGGAATTAAAACATAAAAGAAATGGATAGAAATAATAATGGATGAAATCCCTTCCTAAATCATGATCTCCTATCTCTTGTGAATTGGGTTCACTCCTTTCAGGGTATAATGCGGATCGAGTAACTTGTAAGTTTTAGGTTTATAGCCTGTCAGTTAATATACCTCTAATGATTTGGGGTTTGCTTTTTGTAACTTTAACAGATTTGCCATGTCTTTCTTTTCTGCTTATAAGAATTCCTGTATCTGTGTTTACATTTAGGCCATGTGATATAAGACATTTAAAAAATACACAAATTTTGTAACATGAAAACCCTCTTCTGTTTGGAATTACTTCTGGCCACACTACCAGGCTTCTCACCCCTGCCCTGCCTCCAGGAAAAAAAAAAAAAAAAAAAGAAAAGAAAAGAAAAAAGGAAAAAGAACTTAACATTTGTTTTTTCCATAGTTGTCTGATGATATTCCGCGTCTAGATTACTTTCATGTAGGTAACACTAATTGGTTTGTATTATGACTATTGCCTGAAATAGAATACCCAGTAAGGAAAATATTAGTATGTTCATTTTACCTGTTGATTTTTTCATGACGTTCATCGTTTGAACACAACACCTAACCATGTTAGGATTGTGCAGAGAAAAAGTTTTACTGGGGACCCACTGTTCATCTAAGAGGAAACAAGTCAGAACTAAGACATTTCAGAAAAGTGTAGTCTAGTCTTACTACCTGACTAAATTGATTCTGATAAATTTATACAACATATATGTTCATCTGTATAATAGGAAGACAACAGTAAAACCTTAGACTTAGGATGCATATATGCATCTTTTACCTTTGGACAGGGTGGGGTAAATATTCTCCTAAGATTGTGAAGGCATCGACAATTAATGACTTCCTTCTCTGTCTCTTATCATCAGCAGTAAATCCCCAAATCCATTAAAATGTTTTTGTTTTTGCCTTCCATAAAAAAGTCCTTAACTAACATGAACATGATGGTGCACTTTCATTAATGTTGCAAATGAGGTTGCATGATGGTTAGAGTTTCATGATGTCCCTTCATTGCCCTTTCAACTCTGATTATTTTTGTCGTTGTCCCGCCTTTGAAGGACCAACCACCAAACATAATCATTGTGCACAGTACACAAACAGCTGTCTGGTTTGCAAAGAACCAGAGGTGCGAATGCATTTCTCAGAGTTCTGATAAACCTTTTCTACCATCTCATTTTCTAACCTTGACTGCTGGGTTAAAATAAAAGGAAGAGGAATTCACTCTTTAAAATTGCCCCAGGCAGAATAATTGCTGTCCTTTTGGTTGCTTTGAGAGGTTTGCATTTTTTCAAAAGTGAAAAGCCAGCATCGACACAGAGCATGAATTTATGGTTGTTTATTAACCCTCGTGTGTGTAAGCATTTGTTTTCTCAGTGGGAATTCATATGTGATTATTAGCAATGAGACTTATGTGAACAAGTATCATTCTGAAATTTATCACATATCAGATAATACTATTCGGAATATGAGATGAGCCTTATGCATTTATGTGCAGTTTGCTACTGTGATAAGAAAATAACTAATACAATAAGCTAATAGCAGTCTATATTCCATTTGCTATCAGCTATTCTCAAATACACAACCAGGATACATTAACATGCATTTCAAATATGCTGACAATATATCATAATGCAAAGTACTTTTACATGGTATAATACTACTGCAGACACTGTATAATGAACAACAGTGGTTTTCCTGTAAAGGAAATAATGGGGGCAACTTCCAAGAAATGTATTTAACGGAGCTTCAGAGAATCAGCAGTGTGTATGTGTAACATGGCCTGGGTGTCGGCCCATGGTGTGGGTTTTTATCCTGTCAGCCTAACTTTGCTTTTGTAACAGTTCTGGAAAAACACAGAAAAGCAGTACAAAGTCTCCTGTGTGTCACATTAGCAACTCTGCAGAGTTAGTTTGTGATGATAATGTATCGGTATATTAGGCACGCTTTTACTTTTCTAAAAGAGGTCGCTTAGAATTGAAGACAAAACAAAACCTCCCCAAGTACAACTCTCCATTGATAAAAATTCTCCTCATATTCCCTTACTACCAGCACCCGGCCAAACTCTCTAATAAAAATTGACCAGATTTTAAAGACTCCATTTAGAGCTTCCAGCATAAATAGATGGTCTTTTGGTCATTTTAATTTCGATGAGATGTTATCTAAAATAGACTACCAGTTCTCTTTCTTGCCCCTGTTCCCCATCCCATTCCTCTCTTTTAGAACTGGGTAACTATACACCATTCAGAACAATATAAAAGTGACTCAGTACTCCTATTGCGGTTGATGAAATATGACGAACAGTACGGGTTTGTCTTTGGTTGCTTGTGCCTTTAAAGGTGTGGGGAGATGAAGATAAATCTCCCTTGCAAACTATTTCTCCAGTTACAAGCTTTTGTCCAGAAGCAAATGAAGGTTTTAACATTACAGTACTTATTATAATAGAATTTTAATTGCTTTAATCCTGCTAAAGTGTGAAGCTCTGTGTGTGTGTGTGTATGCGTGCACGCACAGACACACACTCTCATGTGCATCTATTCTTCATAGAAAGGAGAATCAAGCCAAAACACAAAACAAAACAAAACAAACCTGTCATATTTTCTTTTGGGGAGAGGGGTCACTTATGTTAAATGATGCAAACTTAATAAAACTGACTCTGGGTAAGAAGACAGTGGCGTTTGGTCTTTGTCACATGTACTCCACTTTCAGTGGGAACAGTGGTGTTCAGTGTGCTTGGGGAATTTTCATTTTTCAAGGTGAAGTGCTTGGTTCCAGTTCCAAACATGCCCTAAGTGCTACTTGTAATGACTTAACTAGACAAGCTGGCAATTATCTAGCTCGATCCCACACAATAACCCCCAAAATGGCACTCGGTAACTATACCACCCTGCTAACTGTTTGAGGCACAATAGTTTTGTAATATAATATAAAGTAATAGTGTTAGCCAACACATCTTTAATAAGATATTGTCCGTGCCTTTGCCATATGCTGCAGAGCTGCCTCTCACTCGGTGAGCCTTTTGATTCCCCTCAATAAGATTATTTCAAATACTCTAATCCTGAATCATTGACATGAATACAAAAGCCTAGTGACATCTAATAGATGCCTCTTAGCTTTGCTTCTCCTCTTGTTCCTTTCCTTTTTCTTCTCTTTTTACCTGACAAAAAGCTTATGGACACTTGGGCTCTGTCTCTCAGTAGCAGCATGGGGGGCTCCTCATGAAATATAAAGGAGGAAAAAGACTGACAGAGGCCCGATAAGCTACAGAGTGAAGGGCCATAGATTAAAAGTAAATGCCAGTAAATCCTACTCTGTACACTCACTTGTTCTTTTATTGTTTTCTTTAACACTTTCAGTGCCAGGGCCAGGAGGGAAAGAGAAAGTAGTAATCCAAGTGCCCATGAGCATTTTTCATCTGCATGTACATATTTTATGGGGCTTTAGCAAGATTCTTAAATTTTGGTTCATGTAGAGATAGTGGTGGTGGTTTTGTTAAAAAATGCCCTTTTAATCAATATGAGGACTTCCTTAGGAACTTGTTTTGCTCATTGGATGCTCAGTTGACCCAATATTGATAGTGAATGGGGTTGGGTGGCTTGGTGGGTAAGGAGGAAGAGCATCTCTCTGGGGAGTAAATGTTGGGGGCACAGGACCTGACATTTTCAAGGTCAAAAGAACTTTTTCTTCTCTTTTGTAATTAATGAATTGAAAATTGCCAAAGCGAAATGTGAGCATATTTTGTTTCATATCAGTCCCTTCCTCTTCGGATGGTGTTGACCACGTCTGTTCTGGGATGGCTCCTCCTGTGCAGACTTAGCCTCGGATGGTTGACCCAGGAGTCAGGACTACAGCCAGACACTTTTCTAATGGTGGGAGGTTGCTCCCCTCTCCATCTTTCCAAAGCAACCATGGCTAAAGGTCTTTTTCTATCTGCAGATCAGAATATCACACTCCTTGAAATCTTCATTATATTCTTCAGTAGATAAAATACACTTCCCATTCATTAACATTCTGATCTTTTAGTGATATCTTAAAATATTATTTTTAATAGTTTTGGATGCATTATTGACTGAAGTCCCCTCACAAAATGAAGTTAATTTGGAGAATTCTAGACCTGTATCGGGGTTGGTTTCACACACACACACACAAACACACTCATTACAAAGATGAAAAGGGAGATGAATAGTGAGCAGTCTCATTTACTAGAAAATTCTTCAGAGAACAAAGTTGGTTAAGAGTTACCTTTGAAGCTTTTACCAACAGTGTGGAAAACTTATGCTTCTCTATAAAACCTTGATTTTTTTTTAAATAAAATTTTAGTTGTAGAGGGACATGATAACTTTATTTTATTTATTTATTTTTATGCAGTGCTGAGGATCAAACCCAGTGCCTTACATGTGCCAGGCAAGTGCTCTACCACTGAGCCACACCCCTAGCCCCACAGCCTTAATGTTTTCTTAAAACCAGATTCTAATCTCAGATGTGCAGCATACACCTCTAGATAGCTTCAGAAAAGCCGAGTCCTCCTTTCTCCTATGTCAACAGGACTAGGAGTACCCAGCTCCGATGGTCCTTACGTTCTCATCAAGACCAGTTTCCAAATTCTGGCTTCTGGGAACCTTAAAATAAACCTGACCACTGGGAGTTTAAGAGTTTAATAGTAGTAGTCGTAAGTACATCTCAATGGCACTTGAAAAGTTTTAGAGCACATTAATGGCTCATATAATTCTTTTCTCACAAATGAACTCTATTGGCGAGATCTGCCAACCAAGGCATGTACTAGTGATAAAGCAAGTCCTTAGAAGTCCTGCATTTCCTGACCCTCAGCTTGAGTTTTTTCCTCCTCCATTGCCAGTAAAATCTCTGCTTTCCAGAGTTTGTAATGTTTCACTTACTTTACTTGACAACCACAGTTCCTCCTTTCTGTGTATTATCCTAAACTCATTCCTCTGACCAGTTTTCTTAGTTGATGTCATACTTCATTTTTTGGATTAAAAATGATAATAGGATCTATTAACTGTTCTAGGCATTGCTGGAGCAATGAAATTTCTTGTGTCCTCAGTTAATTTGATGAGAGCGTCACTGTGCATTTCAGTGGGATAAAACAGGCACTAAGGTAAAGAGAAATCTGTAGAAGGCATAGCATGATGGAAAGGTATAGATTTTGAAGTCCATCGACTAAGGATTCTAATCCCTTTACTACTAGTGAGTATCTGAGCCTCTGGGAGTTCAGTTTTACCATCTTTTAAATGGGAGAAGTCATTTCTACTTTGCAAGGTAGTGAGAATTAAAATACCCAGCACTGGGCTTGGCACATATTAGGTACTTAAAATCAGATAGCTCTTACAATTCAATCATCATATTCCTTGTTGATTGTTATTTTTAACAGATCATCACCGTGGAATTTTTTTTATAAAGCACAGTAACCTTACTGAAGTTAATTGTGGTAGCTGAGACTTCTTGGATGAGGAGTCATTCGTTTTGTTCTTTCTACAAATGTTCATTGAGCTTCTACTACACACTGTGCTCTGTTCTCAGGACTGGCTCCATAAAGCACAGAGTGAAGGGCCATAGATTAAAAGTAAATGCTGGTAATCGCCAGGCCTGGTTCCTGGCCTCATGGAACTTTCCCATCTGAGTTGAAAAAAAGAAATAAAGAAATAAGTTGGAAGAGTAATAGCAAGTAGAAACAGAGAAATGTTGACTTTTTTTTTTTTTTAAAGTAGAAGAGAACTGTTTCAGATTGCACTCATTATGCACAGGAAAGGTACCCTTACGCCGAAACTGCCTTTTCTCCTGTAGCCTGGCCAGCTCCATGGCTTTAGTGCAGGCCCCTGAGAAAGTCCACATGTTGGTTAGGGCCTCAGGCTATGGGTCAGACTGCCCTGGTGTCAAATCGCAGCTCAGTGGGTGATGTGACTTCCCCAAGGCCCGGTTTCCTCATCTGTCATCCAGGGATGAGAGTGGTCGTTCCTGCTTTGGAGGATATGGGGTGTACATAATACACACATGGAACGTGCTTAGCACAATGCCTGGCACAGGATACATGTCCAGCATGATGTGGCTGTTATTTTTTAAAATAAAGGCTGGAACGAAGAGATGGCCAGGACCCTTTCCAGCTGTGGAATCCTCTGTTTAGTTCCTTATAGGATCGCTGAGCACAGGGAGGCAGATGGACTCCTTAGAAGGGAGACTGCTGTGTGCCCAAGAGGACAGTGGGGTGGTTGATGGCCCTCCCCAGCACTCAGCACGGGGCCTGGCTCGTGTGTAATAGGTGCTTGGGGTGTGTTTTTGTGAAATGAAAGGAGGAACGAAAGGGGCTGGGCTAGAAATGCAGTTGACGACTCATCTCTGCCTGAAGACTGGGTTGTTCTAACTACATAATAAAGTGAAGCTGCGCTGTCATTAAAGAATAATGAGAAACAGAAAATGCAAGATAAAATATTAAATTTGTTAGACTTAAAAATGTTAATCTTCACACGATTACCATGCAAATCTCCTCCCTGCCTAACTGTTTAATTGATCGAGTAAATCACGGTGCAGACAAGTAAGTGAAAACCCTCTGTTGACATTCTCACAAAGCTCATTTCCAAGAATATATTCTGTTAACTAGTATGTCTATTACACACACTAATGTGAATTTTAAAAATAACACCTATCTGTTGCATCTTTAGCAAGTCAGCATCTTTCAGAGAGTTTGGGGGGAACTGGATTTTTTTTGCAGGGGCACCTGGACACTCTCCCATGGTTATATCAGGTGTGAAATCAGTGTTGAGGTAGCCCATCTTTAGCATAATGTTAGACTTAAGAATTTACCATTTGTCTTTCAGACAAGTGTAGTATTGACATTGTTACTGTGGTGGCTAAAGGGTTAATAAATTCTCTCCACTGCCCCCCCCCACGTCCCCCACCCCCAATCCCATCATGTGCCTGGTTGATTCTGAAAGAAGGGGCTTGAAGTTGCCCACAGGGCATCCCTTTTCCCAGCCTTCTCCAAGGCCACCTGGGCAGACGGGAGCTTGCCTTCTGTCCTTAGGACACAAAATCCAATCAGACGCCTGGTCTGCCAGTCTCTGACCTGTGAGCTGGGGAGAGGGAGGAGAAACAGCGGCACTCACATTTGATAGGATGCATCTTTGTGGCTTTAGGGGGCTCTGCGTCCACTGAAGGAAGGAGGTTCTCCCTTATTTTCAAGATAAGGTGTCATTCATGAGAGCAATGTGCTGAACTAATCAGGTTAATTGAGAGGCCCCGAATGGTCCTCTTTGAGCCCATCTCTCCTTCCTGTTCAAGGCAGATAGGGCAGCCAGGCAGCTTACACATATTTTCGTTCTCTCCCCAAAGCTGGTGAAATCTGTAGGCGGTCAGAGAACGTAGGCTCAGCTGATTGTCACTCAGACTCTGGGTTCTTATTGTAGAACAGTATAACGTTAAAAAATAAAACAACGAAACCACGAGCTGCTCTCGAGATGGAGAGTGCCTGGGAATGTCTGATACCTTGTTTGCTTTTTAATATGTATATATTTTTTTACTTGCCAATGGATCTTTTATTTTATTTATTTATGTGGTGCCAAGTATGCAACCCAGGGTCTCACACATGCCAGGCAAGCACTCTGCCACTGAGCCACAACTCCAGCCCCTGATACTTTGTTTTTTAAAGTTAAAATAATCTCTGCAGCTCAGATCAGCCAGGAAAGACTCTTCTTTGGAGAATCCAGATAGATTCTTTCCTGGCTATTTTATTTAAGAGGGAAACTTTTACAATATCTCATTGTGGTGTGTCAGCGGTGACAAGCAGTTTCTCCAACCGGGTTTCCATTCTCTGGCTTCCGAAGGGGACAGTGGGGACCCTGACTGCACAAATTGCGTGGCAGGCCTCCCCCCCTGGAGCCAAGTGCAGGAGGGAACCGAGCGGGCTCAGCTTGAATTCCGTATGGGGCGGGGGTTCCTCCTTTGCCTTCTCCACTCAAAATGATTTGTCATAGTTTAATTTTAAACACTGTCATTGACTGTTCTTTCTTTCTACCCCACCTCTTTCCCCACCTTTTTATTTTATTTTATTTTTTCTCTTGGAAGTTCCAGGAATGACTTTAATTATCTCCACAATCAAATTCTCGTTGCTGCCTCTGTGAAAGTGTGTAGTCATAGATTGCAGGGATTATTTTCTTTAGCACTTGGGGATAGAGAAACCGGTTGTTTCAAAATGAGAACCAGCTGGTTCCACAGAGCCCTCATTTAATGGGGAGCCACTCTGTACACAAAGCCTTCGCTCAGGTCAGTCATTACGGTCAACCCCGAATCAGCAGTGTTTGGTCTATCACCCTTTATTAAATGTCGAGTGAGGAGTGATTTAGCCGATATGATGATAATAATTTTAAAAAATCAACACACTCTGCATCTTTAATTTTGCCTCAGCTAAACACTCAGGTTTGGAAGGAACGTTTCTCAAACTTCTTCCTATGGTAATTATAATTGCAGACCTGCTGTCTCATGGATGGCTGTGACGTGTTTGTGTGTGTAGCTTTAACCCTCTCTACATCTAGAAAATAAAATTAAGCTCATCTTTCAACATAATCTTTTATCTGACAAGCACAGTAGATAGATAAAAGGTAGATAGCCAGGTGGTGGGTCCCATTAATAGAACCGATTGGAAGGCAGAGATAACTGCTATGATCAGACATCTTTTATGCCATCCTGTGAAATAAGAATAGGGTTGATATACCATATATATTTTGCTGTCTTTCTAGCTTGTGGAAATTGGTTTGTTGTCATACCCTGTTAATCTCTGGCAGCACCAAATTCAATATGAAATGAGGAGGGGACTTCCACTATTGGACTGTTTGAAATACTTTGGAAGCATTTAAAGAAGGCTGGGAGAGCATAAAAGACATAAAAACTACAGGAGATATTCACTTATGAGAATGATTTGTTTTCAGAATCCAGGATGCATTTTTATAAGGTAAACAATTTTGGGGGATGCAGCATTTATCACGTCAGAAATTTGAAGATAAAAAAAAAAAACCACCTTCATATAGTTAAAAACTGAATTAACTGGATTTTATCTCACAAATGTGAGCAATTTACCTTGCATTGCTAATAAAAATATGTGCCTTTTAAAAATCACGACCTGCTTTTTTTGCATTGATATCAATGCAACAAGATAATTTGAGGAAAGAATAAAGATTAAGAAATGTATTTCCATGGGGAGTTTGATCAATAAATTGAGCACTTGGGTATGCACTTTTAATTATTTTCATTTTGGGGATTTCCATATCAAAATATGACTTGGGCAAAATCTTACCTAATGATTTCTTTTACCAGCTATTTAATGTGTCTCCTTAGTTCAAACTATAATCCTATTATATATTTCCTGTATCTGTCTTTAAAAATAATTCTGTGGGTTTTTTAATATAAAAAACAAATAACTGTTATATTTCCAGTCACTCAAATTTGAACTGAATTTTACTTCCTGTTTCAAAGGTCAAGGCAGGCTGACCTCAACAGCAGTGTGGAGGCTGCTGAATTATTCATACCATTGACTTTGTGTCAGCTTCCACATTTGTGGAGAGGGATGTTTTATTCATTTATCTCATTTAGGGTTCTTCTCTGCACCTGTTTCTACCATTAAGTACCCTGTAATTTGCATTTGATGCTAATTTAGTTTCATATCAGCCTGGTCCCCCCTTGTTAATTTAATTTTCTAAGACCCTTTTCATTACAGTAGAACTGTTTTCCTCTTTAAAGCAAACATCTATACAAGTAATTGTATAAACTGCCTTTTAAATAATATCTTTTAGAAGATTCCATCGTTTAATTCCTTAATTCCTATAATTAGGCATGGTTTGATTAATGTTTCAAAGGGTTAAATTAAAATGCAGAATTACTCAAATACATACTTGAATAATTTCTTATGTGAGCAGTGTTAGCATTATGGTGTTCTTCCTGATAGTTCTCAGAGTAGTATGTCTTAACAGCAGTTCTTTTCTTTATTTAGAGTGCTGTTTAGTTTACTAATAGTAGTTTCTTTCAAATCAGTGTGCTCTCAACATTACCTGTGAAATGTTCATATTTTCTTTCATCAAATTGCTTATAGACTGTGGCTTAAAAATATTTTTGCAACATTAATAACGACATACCCAAACTAATCAGGGCAGAGTTAGGTCCAGTTCTTTGATCTATCCTGGAACTTTGTTATGCTGAATTTCAGGAAACTATTACGTATCTGTTTCTCTTCTTACCCCTTCTTTTATTTCTGTCTGATGCTCAGAATTAGATTCTTGGGAATCTGTCAGTTTCCCAGAAATGGTTCCAGTGAATTTTCTTTCATTTGTATCTATTTGCATCAGTGGGGTTGAAGTCACCACCTAGATATTGTGGAAAGTAGGAGTGTGTTGCTTGAAAAAGCCTGATTAAAAATTATGGTGACTTTGGTGACAGTGGTCTTGTTCCTGGGATGTCTGTGAGGGATTTGGCATCATAGGAACTAGCAACTCAAATAAACCAGGTACATGGCTCCTCTGATTGTTGGTAAGAATTTCACCTCAATCCTTTCCCTGCAGTTACTTGGAGGGTACTTGACACAAAGGGGTCAGTATTTTTCTAGGCTCCCTCGGTGGTGGGAATGTAGTCCCCCACCCCTTAGTGGTAGAGATATGAATCACTGCATCAAGTTCTAGGATATGTGAAAATAACCCAGAAGGCAAGTGTAGCCATGGCCGAATCTTACTAAGAAATCAGCCCAAGCTCTCTGTGACCCTCTTCCCACTGGGTTGGATTAGTTTGACCTGCTGCTCTTTTTCTCCGGGGACACCAAATGGTGCCATTGCTTTGCATTTCCAGAAGGACCTTGCAGGTCTGTTGAATGAGGAGAGTGAAGGGTGCTTCTCTCTTCTCAGTTATAAATGATTCCTGGAGTCCCCTCTACCCCCACTTTGCCATTGTGGACATGAGAAGGGATAGCTCCAGGTTCTTCTGCAGACAGTATCCTTTGTGTCATGCCAGGGTAGAGCTGGGGGTGGCTTGGATACTTCCCACAGATCTCTTTCAGTTGGGAACTTCTCTGGGGTACCCCACCACAGAATTTTCGAATTTTTCGAAGTTTATTAAGCTAGCTTTATGCTTGTGCTCCTGGACCTAAAACAACATGAGAGTTTTTAGGAATGAAATACGGGATTTGTATTCATTAACAAAACATTTACTTGCTGACAGTCCACCCCTTTCACAATATAGATGTTCTTTCTAGTTTGAGCAAGTTTGTGTGCTCCACCAGGAAAACCTCCCTGAGGTTTGCTTCAACAGCCGGGTTTAAAAACAATGAGGAATATTTGTGCAGCTCTGAAGAATGCAGGAAAGGTTTTCCCACCCAATTCTGGCTGAGGCTTGGAATTTCACTGTCAGACTCTTATCCCTTTAGCTAAGAACCTTTGATCTTTACTGAGACATACATAAGTTAGAAAAGGCCAGCACTTGAATGATATTGCATAGCTCGTAGCAGGAATGAAATCAAGATCCTACATGGGTTGGGCTCTCTGTAATGTAGTGAGCTCTTTGACCCACTATTTCGTTTTAGTTTCCACGACAACGCTGTGAGATTGGCAGGGCTTTTTGTACCCATTTGGTGGATACGGAGAATGGATAGCTTTGCTTAATCAAGCAAATATACCTCTTAGCTAGGTTTCCAAGGCAAGTTTTTCTGAAGAATCTAGGTTCTTGGAGGAAGAAATCAGGTTTCCATCTGAGCTCAAGGGACTCTCATAGATTAAGTCCACTGCCTTCATTTTATAGATGAGAAAGCTGAGGCCAAGAGAAGCACGGCAACCTTGCCCAAAGCTCTAATTAGCCTCAGAGCCAGGACCATAAGCCAAGTCCCTGGCTCTGATTCCAGTGGCTTTTCTGCTGCTTTGCTGAGCCATCTGGGTCTCGCTCTGCTATCCATTTCACCTTGTATGAAATCAGCCTCAGGGAAGGATTCAACTTGTATTTTCTGGGTTTGGGTCCAAAGAAACCCCTGAGCTCTGTATCTCTAACAAGGCCTAGCATTGTGCACAACGCACCAGTTAAATTGTTTCTAAGAAATTATAACAGTCCTGGGGAGGAGGAAGCTGCAGAATATCCCATCTTGAAATATGACTTTATTTTTAAAAGCTCACATATTTCACGTACTTGTAACTGCCTATTCATGCTGTATCACAACACTGTGCAAAAATAATTGCAGTTTTTGTTTTTATTATCAGAGCTATTTCATCGATAGTCATTTTTTCAGTAGAAATTCTATAAAGGTTCTTTCTAATCCAGATGTCTCATCCTGAACAGTTGTCCCTGACTATTATCTTTCCTGGGAAGGTACTGACACACATAAGTATTGAACTTGGCATTTTTCAAAGTAAGCCCTCCTTTAGAGAATGAGCTTATATTTAAACTTAAACAAATTCAATAAACTGTCCTTTCCAAAAATAATAATAAAGGAAATGAGGCATTGTTGTAGACTGTAATTTTGGAAAAAATCATAGTGAAAGGGGAAAGAGTACACTATATTTCCACCTACTCAAAACCATTTTGGGACACGATTTTGTCTAAGCCTGAGCAGGTTTGTTACACCTTTGAACAAACCACGGCAGGGCAGAGGTCATGGGTAAGGTGCTGAGAAAATTATTAGCCCCTGGCATCATCTCAAGCTGAACTGCAGTAAAATGATTCCAAAAGGCAAAGGGATATTCGCCTAGTGAGCCAGAGGGCGAGGCGGGTGGTCACAGGTTGAAAGGAAAAGGGGGAAGCAGCGATGAGCTCAGTCTCTGAATCAGGTGCTTCTCTGGCCTGCCTAAAAGGATTGGCCTGACATTGGAAAATTTTGATTTGCCATCTTGGTTGAAAGATGGGACTGAATGTGGTCAAGGGCTGAGTCCTTCTTCCCGTGTCCCTTCCTTGTCTGGTCACTTGGGTCCAGTGTTCTACTTTTAAAAAGGTGGGATTTCAAATTTATATATATAACTTCTTTTCCTCTTCCTAAATTGTCCAAAAACATTCTACAGGCTGAATTCGCTCTTGCTCCCGAGTATTTTTGATTTCTGAACTCAGGAAGAATAATTCTGCTACACCTACACGAAATTGTTTTGCAGTGGGATACGCTCTTGTCTGGGAACCCATGTTTTCAGTTCACAGAGGTGATGAGGACAAATACCTGTTGAGTCCATTAACCTCGAATAGGAGAGACAAAGGAGCTGGTATGTTCATTCATTCCATAAATACTCTGAAGCATCTACTAAAATGAAATACATTGTAATCTTCCTCCTGGATTGGGAACTGTCTCAGAGATGCCTTGTGGCACTTCCAGGGTGCTTGCTTGTTAAGTAAATCACATTTGGTAATTTTTGCAAATACCACCAACTCCACTGAGTCATTCCTCTGTCTCCCAGCATTGCCTGCCCTTCCCAGGCCATTACCACACCTGCAACACTAGACTTAAAGTCATTCATTCATTATTTATCAGATTTGGTATAGGTTGATGTCCTACTATGCTTTTTTTTTTTTTTTTTCTTTCCAGTGCTGGGCTGTTACTTCCATTCTTGAACTCAAGTTCTAGAATATCCTTCTGTTATGGAGCAAGCATGCTCTGGTTCTATTACAGGCCTGACAAGTTAAATTGCTCATTCTGAAGTGGGATTTTTCATTTATAATGAAAGTGAGAAGCCACGTGGTGTAGAGTGCTGAACTAGGACACAGGAGACCTGGTTTTTCATTGGGCCTCTGCTGTTATTTAGACATGTGAGCCTCGGCAAGTCTCTTACCTTCTCTGGGTTTCAGTTTTCCCATTTATAAAATGAGAGAATTGGACACTTCGGATCTTTAAGACTCCTTCTCTCTCGATGATTTTAATCCTCTGTACTCCTATATATCTGGCCGCCTCTTGCATCTAACAATGGACAGTAGCCTATTATTAAACATTTGATTGAGCAGCATGTACTGTAAGGTAAATGGCAACTTCACAGTCGGTACTGAACGGCGGCGTTGTTCTCAACCAGCTTTCCCTCCTCCTTCATTATCTGGCCCAAGGTAGCGGCTAGGTAATGAGGGGATAAGGCAGCCGGCACAGCCATGGCTAAGATGTACCTTAAGGCAAAGGGCTAGTGGGTGAGATCATTAGATGGGGTTCCTTACAAGGCTAATTGAGTTGGTGTATTTAATTTATTGGTAGCATAACTTGGAAAAGATGGGGAAGGGATCTAGTAAAAAGAAAATTGTAGGCTTGTAAAATGTGAGGCACGTGGACCAACACATTTATCTACCTGAGATAGTAACCCAAAGGCTATCAGCAGAGGTGACCTACGTAACATCCCAGAGTTGTCTGACTAGATTCCTCTGGTTTAAACTTGTCTTCCAGGTGAAGCAGCTTAAATGTGTATGTGTGGGAGTATACACTGCATTGCACATAGTACATGCTCATTAAATCATTGTTTATTGTCAGCATATCCTCTTCATACCTGGGCTTTTGGGGTGAACAGTTCCCTTTAAGTCCCAATAACTGCATAGTTTAATAATGAAGCTGTGAAAGTGTGTTCTCTGCTAGTCTCTTGGGCTTGTGTGTAAAACAATACAATAGATATTACTGAAACTTAAAAAAAATGAGAATTTCACACAAGTTTGAAAACCTTTTTACTGTTATGTTCAGAGATGGGAGACTGAGAACAAAACTTTGTCTAAGATGGGAACAAGATTTCTGTTTTTTAAATTCTAAGTCTTCCCACCTTTGTATATTAATATTACAATGTTTTGATAGACCCCTAAAGAAACACCATTGTAAGACCCAGGGATAATGATTTTCTGGGAATTCCAGGTACAGAAGAGGCCCTCTTAGGATTTCCTGTTTTTCATTTGCTTTCCTTCATTTCTTATTTTATGTCCAATAAAACTTCACTTTAAGCGGGATCAAGTGTTAAGACAAACCAACTACAGAGCTAATGTATAGAACATTAATTCTATAGAAATGCCCTATAAAAAACTAAAGAAATAAGACTAACTATTAAAAGAAATCCATATGTCTCTGGAATTTTTATTTAAGTTTATATTAGCAATAATGACCTTGTTTCCAGGGAATTCAGTAACGATTAATGACCAGCAAGGGGTCACTAGCCCCAGGGTGCTTTGGGCCAACAACCCTTCCAAGGGGGACAAGAACTGGCCATTTATCCCAAGGAAGTGCCCCAAGGCGGGGTCCTTATCCTCTTGCCATATGATTGTAATTTAACCTCACCTTTTAAAGGGCCCCTAGGAGCAAAGATACAATGGATCGTGCTTTCAGTATTTAGAATTTATTTTTGCCATGCAATGCATAATTAGGTGTCATCTAATAAACTGGTCAAAATAAAGTTCATGAGTGTATTCTGACTTCACTCACTCGTTTTTTGTCCGTGTATCTGCTGGTCTGTACTTGGTGTAGTGTGACTCTACCTGGACGATCATATTCTCATTTCTGTATCGTGTGTGAGGGTATCAGTTCAAAACCCTCAGTGCAGGACAAACGGATTAAACACAACGCGGATTTTTAAAAACTTGGTCATATTAGTTTTACTGGCAGTCCGGCAAGGATGTAGTTCTTTAATGTGTGAAACAGGGGTCGAGAGGCTGAGTCAAACGAGTCTTCTTGGGTCACCCATGACTTTGAGGCACGGTGGCGGCATTGGCATTTGCCTGTCCTGTTTGTTATTGTTGTAATTATCATTGATGATGGTGATGGCCAGTGTTTGTTAAGCATTATTGTGCTAAGAATTCCCTCATTTAATCCTTAACACTGTGCTTGGTGAATATTCTTTATTATCGTAACTATTAAGAAAAAAACCAGGGGTGGGGTGGGGTGTGTGGGGGCTTCAGGGGGTTAAGTGACTTGTCCAAGGTCAACACTGCTATTAAAAGGCAGAGCTGGGATCCAGCTCTGCTGTAGCCAACCTCAGAGATCAGGGTCTTAATCATGACACTACTCTGCCTCTCTATAAAAACCAACATTTCCATTTTCTGAGTGCAGCCTTTAATATATTCATTTAGGCAAATTTCCATCCTTTGCTGGCATAATCGCTATTTCTTTTGTTGGTCACTGATCCCCTGGGCTTCCCTCAAACATGGTCAGAGGTGCCCTGGACTTTTTAAAGATGGAAGAAAGGCCACATGGCCCTGCATAATTTGACCGAGACAGCTGTGCAGTGGGTTGTCTCATGTAAATTACAACCACAAAAAGATGTGCCAGCCTTCATTGACACAAAGCTAAGGGCAGGAACACGAAACCGTTTCCTGAACCTGCCCTGGGTTGCTGCCAAAGGTAAGCGGCCCCTGCTCAGCAGGGTCTCACAGACCACTGAGGAGGAGGCAGCTTCACTGAAACAATTAGCCCCCAGCCACCCCAAGGACCTGCGGCTCCAAATTCTCAGGGCGGAGGATCTGTCTGGCTCTTGCTTGGAGTGGCAGACCCAGGCAAGAACTGGAAAACAATTCATGGAGAGTTAGGGAGGAAAATAAAGGTGGAGAGATAGAAGGCGGGAGGCTTGGATTTAGAGAAACCCCATTGCTCACAGAGACCTGACGAATCTATCGATTGATCGATTGTACTGGGGACTGAACCCAGAGGTGTTCGACCAGTGAGCTATATTCTCAGCACTCTTCAGTTTTTATTTTGAGACGGTCTCTCTAAGTTGCTTAGGGTCTTGCTGAATTGTTCAGGCAGGCTTTAAACTTGCCATCCCTGTCTCAGCCACCTGAGTTGCCACTGTGGCCAGCTCAACATGCTTTTAAGACAGAATTTTTACAAAGTTTCATGTGTGTATTTTTGCCCTTGTGTTTTTCAGTATCCTTTGGATTTGAGTCTGATAGTCCAAAGGGTAGCTTTCATGCGCAAGGATTTTCTCTTTGCTTAGAGATATTTGGGAGCTTTTCTGGGATTATGAGGCAATGAACGTATGTCTACATGACATGATTTCTTCTATTTTGACAGAAGTTCTTGGATTGCATATTTTTCTCTGTTAAGTGATTTTTAAAAAATCATTTACTTTGTTATTATGTTTCCTATCGCATCTTTCCAAAATTTCCTTCATAGCGGTTGCTTCCTAAATCCAGTTTGGTTTTATTAAAATTATGATGTATTTCTGGGCCCCCCCCCCCACAAGTAGGAGGATCACATGTTCAAGGCCAGCCTCAGCTTAGTGAGCTCCTGTCTTAAAATAAAAATAAAAAGGGCTGCGAATGTAGCTTGATGCTAGAGTGCAGTTGGATTCAATTCCTAGTACCGGGAGAAAAATTACGTGTATTTCTGAAACAAGCATACTCCTTCTTCTAGAAAAGTCTACAGTAGTGATATGGTGCTTTGCGTGTGAATGTATTATGAGCCGTATAGGTTTGTATAAACTTATGGAATATGACTTTTCTATCATAACTATGAAGGATGAAAAACATATTCTAAGTTTTTCTTTTTCTTTTTTTTTTTTTAACACACGATGATAAAAGGAAGGTAGAGATGACTTTTGCCCCTTGTAGAGAATTACAAAACAACATTGCAACAAAATTAATGGGGACAGACGGTGTGTGTTGTGCTGTGGATGTGACTGTGTGCAACTGCAGATCGGATCGGCTGGGATGGAGGCCCGGCGAGCAGGAACACCCCGTTTCTGCCCCCCTTCTCAGCGCCTCTCAGTAGTGGCTTTGTGGGGATTCATGAATTACTTCTTACAGTCGGGGCTCCTTGCTATAAATCCAACCTTGGTGCCGAGCGCGCTGTGGGCAGCGGAGCACAGAGCAGGGCAGGCGGTGTTTGTGTTGTTGTTAGCGACACGTAGCGAGTTCCTCCTAAACGGAAAGGCCCCGGCTCCAGTTTGTCGCCAGTGAAAGCCGAAACACGAGTCGCACATGTGGAGAGGGAGCCGTTGGTCGGCCCCCTGGGGGATGGGGGCGGCAGGGAGGGAAGGGAGCGCAGTCTGCAGGACTGGAGGGGGATTTGATTGCAGGGATGGGGTTGGGAAGCTAAGAGGTTAGCGTGGAAGCTAAGAGGTTAGCGTGAAAGCTAAGAAAATAGCCCTGGGGGAACAAGGAAAGGGGTGCCTTGACCCCTAAATGTTATGCACCCCCACCCAGACCCATTGCATCTCACTTTTTGTTGGAATATTGGAGAGTATAAAAGTGTACCCTTTGTAGTATGGCTTCAAAACGTTTTTCTTTCCCAGGATATCCTGAGTCTGTCTTTGGGTGGTTTTTTAGGTGGGTTAGCCGGTTAGGAGATGTCTCCTATCCCTTTAAGAGGCAAAAACATGAACAAATGTAAATGTAGCGACTTTAACACTTCCCCCTTCCTAACATTCATATAATTGCTGTTAAGCCACATTGAAAACCCTGGGGCCTGGTGTGCACCAGGGTAAAGTTACATTTCACAAGCAGAAAATTGACTCAACACTTAGGAAAATTGGCTACCAATTATGTGTCAAAGGCTCTAAAGTCAGACCTGAGGTTTTCTTTTTGCCAGAATGTGAAATTAAAAAGCACACAGGCCCCCAGCTCTGTCCCTGCTGCTCCTTCCTGGGAGCGACTTCTTGCTTGCAGTCAGTTTCCTTCCATGGTTTCTGGGCCCTGGTGGGGAAGGAGGGCTCCAACCCCAGCCCAGCCCTGCCAGCAGGAAGAACAGAGTCAACCAATAGTCAGAAGTTAGTTCCTGCACAAGTATGTTAAAAATACACTGGTGGCTTGTGTCGAGACTGTCGCTCTTGCCCCGGTGCAGTTGACCCAAGGTCTGAGAGCTATAATTGAGGCTCACAGGGCTGAGGGGAGCTAGGGAATGAAGGGGCTTTGGAAGGCCAAGCTACAAAAGTCAGGGGACACCTGCTGTGTCTGGTGGCATGGTCCTCACACACACACCATGGGCAGACCCTGTTCTGGAAACTCATCTATCCCTCCTGTTGTAGGATGAGCATCCTGGAGCAGAGGGACCAGTCCCAGGAAGTGGATCAGTGGTCCTGGGTAGGGAAGATAACAGGGGACGTGCAAGGTGAAAGTCAGGAGAGAGGACAAGAGGAAGAAAGACAGAGCCACAGACATGCGCAGAGACAGAGCAATGAGGAGAGAAAGGGAGGAGAGGAGAAAGAAGGGTGACAGAGAATTTCCTTTTGTCCCCCCACACTGGCCCTTGCTTCTCCTGTATCTAGTTTCCTGATAGGTCTTGCCTTCTTCCAAGACCTGCTTTCTGTTCCTGTCAGAGTGGCTTCATCCCTGCTTTTATTTTTAATGCCCTGAAATTAAACCTTATTTAGTGCTTCATTTTCCGCCTCTAGAGGGAGAGAGAGAAATCCTCAGGATCCACCAAATGGAGTAAGCTTGCTGAACTGTGTTGGAGAGAGTTAGTTTTTCAGAACAACCAGGATGCAAAATCATGCTGGAGATGATCCCAAGATAAGCACCCCTCCCAACAACAGGATGTGATATGTAATAATTTTAGTGAGAAAAACCATCCTTGTTTTGCCTTCTGGGAAATCTTATGCTAGCTATTTCTGTTTGAGTTTAACTTTGGACAATTTCCAGAATTCTCAAGAACCGACTACCTTAAATTCTCTGTGCTTTTGACAGAGAAGACTGTTTTGTCTGAAGGACAGCACTTCTGGGGCTGAGTTTGCCCCCCAAATATCTAATTTCAGCTTAGTTCTGGCTTCTTGGCTGGAACCAAGAAAAGAAAGTGTTTTAATTTGTTGAATGTGTAATCCACCTCAAAGTCTTCATTGACTTTTTTTTAAAAAAAAGTGTCTGTGTCAGTTTTTCCTTATTTACCAGTTCAGAATATAGGGAAGTTTATGCTTTTCTAATCAAGCATTTGAGTCTCCCCCGACTTATCATTCTGCATATTTGAGAGATCTTTTCCAGTTTTGAGAATCTTACAGGCTCCCACAAGTGACGCCTAATTAGAGAGGCCTTCTATCCACTAAGTATTTTCTTAAATGTATAATTGATTGTGCAAGGAAGGAAGGCTGCAGGAGTGGAAATCATACATCATTTCATTATTAATGGCAATGTCTAACTAAAATGCAGACATTGTCATGCTAATGGATAGCTGAGTGTGTTTAATGTTAAATCAGAGGCTTTTTATTTTTTCTGTTCTGGGATCATTTTAGGAATGTAAGTAGCATTTAATATATTGATAAACATGTTCTCACATGTTGGGCTACGACTGGGAAAAAGAACCAAAGCAAAGTCCTAAGAGTGCGAGGGAATGATGAGACAAAATGAATAATTTGGGAAGCCATCTGAACATTACCTCTGTTTTCCTACTTGTGAGCAAGCGGCATTTTTACCTGGATTTCATTTGGAAGATGTGTATTTAGCACTTACTATGTACTGTTCCCACTGCAGCATTCCACGGATGTTCTTAGAGGACAGCAAAACGAGGAATGTGCTGGATGGTCTCACCCTGTTGGCAGTGTGGAATTCCTTAGCCAGAGTGAAAGAGTATCTTATGGATACCCAAATGGCTGGTTTCCATCAGAGCTGTCTTAGTTTGATGTTCCCCAGGAAAGAGACCTTCTACAGGGATTTGGAAGCAGATAGTTTATGTGGGTATGATCCTATGAAGCAGAAAATGGAGAGAGGAGTGAGATGGGGTAAGGAAAAAAAAAAAAAAAAAAAAAAAAAACTAAGGTAAAGGTATATCATTGAAGTCACTGGTACTTGGTCCAGTTGGAATTTCCTAAAGGCTAAGTCAAATGTGCCTCCCAGAAATATGTTCCTGAAGGACAAGAGGCTGAAGAACTTATTTTTTAGCTCCTGTTCTCCATTGGCTGAGGGTTGCCCTGGGTACTTGAGACCAGACCAGGTGGGACTTTTGGAATTGGCATGATTTGGAAGGAAGCCTGCTTGTGGCGGGATGTGGTCAGGTGAGATCTGTGGCTGCAGTCAGCTGTGAACCCCAGGGCTGGGCAGCAGAAGTATGCATTTCAGAAGCTAAGTATGAAGTTCTTCAGGGGAAGGAAGCGTCTGATGCTTGATGGTCCATCCTTTGTCCTTTTTGAGTACTGCTCTGTGCTTAGGCGTGTAGGCATTGGGTGAGGCTTTGTGGAGTCCATTGATGAGCTTGCAGACTCAGTAGATTAAATGCTATGGTGCTCATTCCTGTCTGGCGACAAGTCTGTCTTCTGTTCTGAGTGTGTTCCTGCTGTCAGACCAGGTTCTGTGTTTTTGCTCTGGAAAATATAGTACCAGTGTGTGGCAAATATGGTACCCATCTCCTGATGGGAAGAGAATGAGACAAAATCTGAATGTCACATCTCCAATTGCAAATGTAGACAGTTCTGGAGTGGATTCTGTTAGCAGTGGTGCATTTACCCCTTACCAAGAAGCAAGGATCGGAGAGCAGGTTTTGACGGGAGATTTGGGGAAAAGAAGCAGATGAGATTCTGTGAGTTTCCTAACAATTTTGGGAAGGGGATCTGCACAGGGAGGGAAATAACAAGTACTTGGAGTATATGGTAATCTGGTTTGGGGTCAGTGTGGAAAGGCCCTGCAGGCCATGCGAAGAGGTATGTATTTTTAGGTAAATGGGGGTGAGGCATAAGATCCGTGTTGATGAACCCAGTTTCCAAACATGAACTCTTAATTCTGCTTCCCAGACCAGGCCATCATTCTCAAGGGAGTGGCAGATTCTTCTGTCCAGTTTGTTGTAAAAACCTGGGAATTATTCATGCTGTGGCCTGTTCCTTGTCTCCCTCAGCTACACTAGATACTCTAGACTCGGTCCCCTTTGTACCAGTCTCACTCCTACCACCCAGTTAGGCCATCACTTTGGACTGGTGTCTCTGCATTCACCGGATCTTTCTGGAGTCCATTCTCTCCACATAGGAGCCAGAGAAAGCTTCTCAGAATTCATGGAGAACCATGCTGTTCCCTAGTCTAAACCCTATTCTTAGGATAGAAGCCAACACCTTTATTTGGATGCTATACCCGTTGCTTCTGTCAGGGACATGCCTTCCTTTCTTCATAAGTTCACCTCACCATCAGATGAATGGGTCAGTTCCAGCAGGGGATGCTGTAAGCATCATGTGACCAGGGACTGTGGTTGCTTTTTTACTGTTTCTTTCACAGTGTCAAACACTCTGTGCTCAAAAAAAGAAAAAAAGAGAGAAAAATCCTTAGATGAGTTATTGGGTGAAGGGGAATCTAGCTTGCAACGGGAGGGGTATGTGTCCTGCCCACTGGTGTACTGGACCTGGCTTGCGTGACTTATATGAATCTCTTCCCAGCGTCATTCAGTGATATCATATTGGTAGCATGAAATCAATCATGCTGGGAGTATTTACACCATGCAAATTGGCAAAGCAGCCCTTCTCCAGAATACCACCAATTCTTTTAGTCATGATTCCTACCAAATCTTAACGTTTCTCAAACTATTTCCATTCTTTATCATCCGCTTTCTGGAAGGCAGAAGCCACATCTTATTGGCCTCTGAATCATCAACCTGTAACAGAATGAACATTTTGATAAACACATTTTAAAAAGAAGCCAACTAGAAGCTCCAGTCTCACAAGTCATGCTGTGTTGTCTGTCCTACTTCCTTGAGAGAGGATTTTGGAATGGTAACTCTGGGGCACTTTGCGCCTCTCTGCATTCAACACTCCATTCTTACACATTCTCCTCATGTTAGGGAAGCACATTTTAAAAGGCAGGATCCTTGACTGGGTGCTGTGGGCACATGCCTGTAATCCCAGTGACAGGGGAGGCTAAAGCAGTAGGATTGCAAGTTCTAGGCCAGTCTCCACAATTTAGGAAGACCCTGTTTCAAAAACAAAAACAAAATAAAGAGGGTCATGGATATGGCTCAATGGTAGAGTGTCCCTGGTATAGATAGATGACAGATCACTAGATTGCTAGATCAATCAATCCATAGATAGATAGTAAGATTCTTGTCATTGTGGACAAGTTGGCACAATGAAGTGCATAGATGAATTCCGCAGTAAAACTGGAGAGTTTAATTCAACGACATTATTGGCCTGTTTTGGGGTGACTCTGTTGTTCATACACCAGTACAACAGAGACATTTCTTGCCCTTAGATGTCTGTACATACAAACATGCAGAGAGCTGGCCTCTGAGAAGTGTTAGATAGTGGGATGGAGTGTCAGGGGTAATATCAGGGACTGCTTAATTATGTGAGGAATCAGGGAAAGTCAGGGGGAAGTAATATTGAAGTTGGACTTGGAGGGTTATAAAGAGGACTGTGGGAAGTGGAGACCAGAGGCAAGGAGCTCAAGGTGGGAGGTTATGTGGTGGTAATGACCCAGAGATAATAATGCCTTGGTCCAGACTATGGGCAGGGACAGAGGGAGTGGTCAGGGAACTGAGTTGGATTGGCTGTAGAGAGGGGAGGGAGAAGAGAGTCAAGGTGAACTGCCCAGGTCATTTTCTCACGTAACCCTTTTTGTGATGGGCAGATGGGAGAAGTGAATTGATCTAAATATGGCTTCCTAATGTTTATGTTATCTTGACTAATCTTGATAAGACTTTATGACAACTTTATCTCAAGCTGCTGCTGTTTCGATAGAAATTAGATTGTAGGACGCACAATTTGATTTAGCCAAACAGCTTTGGACTTGCATCCTATTTCATTGTCCCTGAGTTTCATTACTGTCCTTGTCTGCAACCTAATTCCATTTCTATTTGAATCACTCATTAAGTACCTTAAAATTATGCATGTAGTAAATTCACAGGATAACGTATGCAAATGAGAAGCACCCCTCACCCCAGTCCTAAATAAACACCATGGGTTTGTTAAATAAATTTGTGACTTTCAGATCATTTGTTTTATGTAACAAAATTGTAGCCTGGCACTACCAATACAGCTAGGATTCTTTTTTTCCCCCTTCCTTTAAGTGCAAGGAGAAAAAAACAATACAAATATTTTCATTTTGAGTCAGAAATAGTGTGTGAGCCAGAGAGATGAAGGGGAGGGAGGGACTGTATATAGCTTCTTTTTTTGGTTTTTGGCAGAAAAGGGTAATTCCCACCAATTCAAGCTGGCTAAGAGAGGCCTCCAGATAAGAATTCTTAAGATCTCTGACTCTTCTCCACATAAAAATTTTAAAAAATTAATATGAAAGAAGAAATTACAAATGATGCGGCCTTGAATGCCAAAAATCTATCGTTTGATGTTCGTTTTTCGGAAGTTAAGTAATAAACCACAGTTTTTTTTCTCTTTTCTTCTTCTTCTTCTTTTTTTTTTTTTAAAGAGGACTTACTTTATAAAGCCTATCTTACTTTATAATAAATAGGAGGAAAACATAAATAAAAGACCCTCAAATATTTATACAGTTTTTCAAAAGATTAAATGTATTTGGTCAGGTCAGAAGTTTATTGAATATTTTTCCTTTCTTTTGAGCTTTGTTTTTAGCCCTGGTACATTGAGGATATTTTTTTTTCCCTGTGTCTTTGTTTATATAGAAACATGCTAATATTTCTAATGAATGAGAGAAAGGAGATCTGGCTAGATGAAATAAAGAAGTTTTTTTTTCATAATAGCTATGCTCTTTATGTTATAGTATTTAGTTAATACTGGATGTTATGGAATAAATGACAAAGAAAGTAAGAAGCTACTTGTGGGATTCAGAGATAAAAGTCTCAGGGAACTGTAGTCTAGGAGAATATAACTTTACTTAAATTTTTGTATTATGCGGATACTCTGTTGTGCTGTACATGTTCATGTGTGTTTCTGCTATGCCACTTCACCTGGGCAAGGAGAGGAATAGTAGTTTATATGTTAAAAATGCAGTATGTTTGTTCTGTCTTGTGTCTGGGTGATTCTGTTAACATCCTTCTCTCTGGCACGCCAGCTTGGATTCTCCTGTGAAAAGGACCAAACTTTTCTTCTAAGTTATGGTTTGTTTAATTATATCAAAATTTAATATCCAGATAGTAGTTTCTGGATAACAACAATAACAATAACCATCACACCACCTCTATGAACACAGGGCTCTTTGGGAGTTCCCAATATTGTCATTTCCTGAAATTGTTCCCCACGTTGTGATTTCTTTGTTGATTAGTAAATAGAGGTTGAGCCCAATCTATCTGCACTGAGATTGTCATCACTTCCCGCTTAAGGTGAATTAAACATCTCTTAACAAACATCGATGGGTATTCCATGAAGTTAAACTTTCTGGTTGATTGATCTTTTTTTTTTCACGTGGTACACACAACATCATTTTCAGATCCAATAGCATAGTTATGATCAATATATAGTTTTATTCAACAATTATGTGTTGTCTAAAGCCCCTGGGGAATTGTACAAAGTGGTCTCTTCGCTCAGAGAACTTCTCACCTAATGTCATTTTCCCGTGATTCAGAGGATACCTTGGTGACTTGCCGTGAATTAGGGTCATAATTATGATGATCATTTGTCATTGTACTGTGACTGCACAAGGGCCGGTTAATAGAAGATTCAGAATGATAGAATGCAGGATAAATCACATCACCTCTTCCTGGAGTAGTGTCTTGGTGAGCCAAAGTAGGAGCAGAGAATGGATGCTGATATCATTTCCATCTGCAAGCCCGCATGACGTTAGAGGCATGGTGAGACATTTATGGTTTTGTTGCTACCATCGAGACCTTTGGCAGAGTCCTCAACTTATTTTGGTCTCTTTCTCTCTCACTTTTTGTTAGCTATTTCCAGCTGTTTATTTTTATCCTGTTTCAAGATGTTTAAATGAAAGACATAATTTGAATCTGAATTGTGCTTGTTATCAGATCTGGCTGGAACAATAAGGCAGTGATAGCGAGTTGAGATCTCCTGGCTGTATATTTTGTACTGAATTACAGTGAGGGTAAGTTTGAAGCAGTAATTTATTCATCATTCAGTGAGCACCTAGTATGTGCAAAGCAAAGACTGTTACGGACAATCTAGTGGGGGAGACAATCATTCCAAGAATCTCATAAAGGCATTAGGTTCTATGAGATCAAGCATAGGAGGAGGTCTTACTGAAGACTCAAGGAACAGGTCCATGAAGAAGATAATCATACCGAGAGCAGATCTTTCTTGCCTGCATCCTCCACTTAGAACTCAGCTATGACTGAGTAGAATTATCGTGGATGCTGGACTCAGATGGATGAGGGCTCCAAACCACTAGTGCTCCTACCCAGTCCTGTGACCTTGGAGCAACATCCAACCTGCTGGATTGTTTCATGTTGTAGAAACATGACATTCTTCAAATGCCTTAATGCAATAAGAGAGTTAACTACTTAATAAATATCAGCTACTATTGTTATTCCACTTGTTATAGCATATGAATTCTAAATCAGGTCTTATCCTTTCCAGAGAGATCTTTTTAAAGAGACCTTCACCAACCACACGGTAGCTACCTAGTACCTCCATATTATGATGTCCTTTTTAACTTTTAATTTTTTTAACTGTGAACATGTGATAAATAAGAAATAATCTATGTAATCCTTATGCCAGAAAGTCATCAAAACTTTTCAGACCTATGCTGAATTTAAGAACTTAAACTTTTAACAATTTAAGATATTAGTAAATATGAAATCTCTGGTGCAATTCTGTTTAAATGATGGATTGTTTGAAAAATAAGACAGAAAAATGGTAATTATTTTAAACTTCAATATGTGTTTTGTTGTTGGGGGATTGAACACACACACACACACACACATACACACTCACAACCCACACATATGTACACAGGGAGAAAGTAAATTGTTTCCTTTGGGAATATGGTTAATATTTCTAAGCTTATTTGGAGGAAGTTGGTTGTTTCTCAGCAAGAATGGTATTTGGGATAGTATTTGAATTGATTGATCATGGTTTTAGGTAAATAAATGCTCACATAGGGTCAGCTTTTAGATGAACATATGACAAGTAACTTTGGACTGGGATGCAGGTGGCAGGCTGGCTTTTGTCCTGGCTTTGCCTTAGATGGACTGTGTACCTGGGGCAGGTTTATTTTACTTTTCTGAGCTTCAGTTTCCTCACCTCTAAATTGAGTGGAGGAAATGACCTCAGAGATTTAATAGTCCCTCAACCTGGTCCTCTGTGACCTATGGTCTTCTCAGACCCAGGTCCCTTTGTGACTAGGGAGTATAGGTAAGTGCCAGCCTCCCGGGGAGGGAGAGAAACTGCCCGCAGGTGTGCATCCCTTAATGCAGTGCACTGTCTCTGATGGGCTGGCAAGGACAGCAAGCTGCTTTGCATGGGAAAAAGTTCCCTTCCAATTACACAGCAGTTTTGTGGTGGCTGAGGGCTATAATGGGAATGGTTTGCAGCCAAAGCACTCTCATTCATAAATTCCACTGTGCCACTCTCTAATTTTTTTTTCTCTTTTGGATAGATCAGTATTCTGTGGTTCCTCCACCACAATCATGCAAGCAAAAGTGAGTAGTTAAACATTGTCATGGCCCTAAATGTCTGCAGCACTCAGACATGGTGGTGTCAAGCATCAGCAATATTTGGTGCAGTAAAAACAAGTAAACTGACCCTTCCAATATCTTCTTGGGAGTTGTCTTTGAAATGAAGTACAGGAAGAGGCTAAAGATGGGAGCTGGTTTGTTTCCAGTTTATGGATTTTTCTGGAAATAGATATTTTCTCCTGGTAAAAAACTCCATAACATCATCACATACCTAGATGCATATGCTAGAGATCAACCTCTTCATGAAGGTGTGATGGTCTATTGTAAATTGTGGAAATTTAAGTTGCTTTTTAAAAAATGCTTTCCATGTCTGTTTTTGTAACTTGCATTCTTCCTGGGTGCCCTTTTTGGAAGTGACTGAAATGCAGGAAAAGAATCAAAGTAAATATTGTTCAAATAAATGAAATTTATAAAATAACCAAATACTTATAATAGATAATAATACATAAATAATATATTTTATTTGTAAAATATATAAAATAATAGACTCCATAGGTAGACACAGACTATTTTAGTATAGACTTTTTAAACATGAGAAGTATGGTTCCTTAAAGTTAGCATATCAGTGTTTTTAGCAGTGATCTAAGAGAGTTATGCTTTGTGAAAAATCTGTTCTTTGAGAATCTATACCCTGTATTTGTGTTAGTATGTATATGGCACAGAGCATTAAAAAGTTAGCATTTGCCTTCTGCCATGCAAAATTTACTATGTTTTCATGGCAGGGATGAGAGATATTGCAATTAGATTCAGCATGACTATAATTTCAGAAGTACTATTAGCTTATGAAGGCATTGGGGATTGGTCAAGCTCAGTCCAAATGGCCATAAATGTGTGCCAGGATAGGTAGCACCTTGTGGAGTACGGAATTGTGGATTACGACTCTGCCCAGGGTTTGCCTCTGTATTTTCTTTTTAAAAAAAGATGACTGTTCCTCTGTAGATATGTAGCCCAGAATCTGTTTCTAAGCAGCTACAATAAAATCTGTTTATTGGCATCTCTTGTCTACGTATAGCCACCTGTCTACAAGCATAAATTCACAGGTAGAGAGTGGTCTCTTCTCCCCTGTGTAAGTGTATGTCACCCTATCAGCCTCAATGAAAGCTGTGTGTTCACCAGCAGGAGAATAGATTCATATGCTGTGAAAAGGTATGGAATTCTGATTTATAGTCTGTGTTGCCTTTAATGGATATACCTGCAACAGCCACAGAGGTAAAAACTATAAGGTGTTAAAATAAAACATTTTACAGTACAATATATTGCCTGCTTGTTAGTTAAAAGCACTACCAGGGAGCATGTTTTAGTTAAATTTGGCTGTTTTAAAAATACATGTGGAATGTCTTCGCGTCCTTTCCTTCCTTCTTCTCTCTGTATTTCTCGAGGTTACTCTCCCTCCCTGTTTTCAGGGACCCGCTGCCTGGTGACCCCTAGGGCGCCGAGGGTGGACATTCCGTGTGGCTTGAAGTGAAACTAAAATGAAAGATGAAAGCAATTCTGAAAGATCTCGAGATAGGACCCTGCCAACTCAGCTTCAGAGGAAGAAAAAAGGAAAGGAAACCAGTTTCTTGAGTCGCTTGTAATCTGGATCACAGTCCTTTTGGCGGCCTCAGTGGATGGGGAGCGGATTGTACTTGCAAACCCCTCGTTCCAGGGCTCAAACGCCTCTGCAGAATCATTTATTAAATATTTAAGTGTTTCCTCTTTCGGCTTCTCACTCAGCCACAGAGAGACCTGGAGAGCAGTGTTTTCCAAGCCTGGTGGGTCACAGTGTGTGGCTGCCTGGTGGCTGAGGTTTATAGGCGAGGGGCAGCTTCGTGGAGCTGATTAGCCTGTGGCAAGTGACCCTGGTCCAGAGCTGAGGGCCCCAGTGGTTAAAAACACAAACGTTAACCAAAGTACCTGGATCCATGTCCTCTGGCGGAGTCTTTAATTGAGGTGGCATTTAAAAAAAAAAATCACAGCATTTCATAGGATGGTTAATATATATGAACAGAAAACAATTTTCAGCAGAAATTTAGGATTGTTTTCAGGAATGCTTTGTCCCATCTTGTCCTCTTTCAATGATACTCCAGCAAATATTTTAAACCCAACCATATGCATGAAGAGTCCATGGACCTTATTATTGGAAATGCCATGCTGTATATTCATCCCACGTTTTATGCTTTCCATGTTTTTACTTTCTGCCCAATTCTTGCTTTTAGGTGAGCATGAATCAAATCCAAAGGGACAGTTTTAGCTATTCCAAGAGCTCTTGAGAAGGAGTAATAGTACGAGTTGGTTTTAAGTTTCATGGTAAAACCACTCTTAATATTTAAATAATTTTTCTTCTGAAATGAGGGATTTTCAAGTAAGAAAGTTATTTAATAGCTAAGTTACTTTAGTAACTGGCTCTCTAATTTCTTTCTTAAAAATCTTGAATGGCGCTAAAATAAAGTATAACGTAATATTTTAAATAAATACATCTAGGACCTGTGAAAATCCTACTTCACAGCCTTTGCAGAAAAATTTAATGCATGCAAAAGTATACAGTAGTTTATATAGTAGTTTTGTTTTAACTAGTACAATATAACAACCTGACATGCTGTGAAAAATAAATAACTTTTTGAAAATGCATTTTCCAAGTATGAAAGTAATATTGAAAAACGACTGAGGTAATCACTTTTGTATAGATTCTGAAAGTGGAAGAAAGGGGAAGAATAATTTACAGTTTAATGCATAGAGTTATACAAAGGTGTGAAAGATTTCCTTTTCTTTGGGACCAAGAAGAATCTGCTGTGCCATTTTGCAGAAAGACTTAGGGAACAGGCTGGCTTGTGAGGAAGTGTTTCCTGGAGTCTTGGCCAACTCACTTATGCCAGGGACTCTCTTTGTTTTGGTTTTGGGGTTAGCAGATTGAGCAAATGGATTTCTTTTTCATTTCTTCAGAGGAAAAAGGACTCTTTGGGCTGTTAAATTCCAATTTTCTGAAGGAAGTAAACATTCCATCTTGGGCTTCTCACACTTTCAGATAAACATACCACTTTGAATCATATAATGTTTATTTTGGAAGGAAGCAGCTTCTCCATTCTATAGAGGAGGGCCTACAGAAGAGGCAACCTGTTCAAGGTCCTGTGGCTAGTGGTCAGGCTAGTGGCCACCTGACATTATTATCTTCCCCGAGCAAGTCCAAGTGGAATCATACTTTCACAGTGAGGTTAGGAGCCCAAACGCCAGTTCAAGGGAAACTTTGGAAGTGTGACTGATAGTCTTGCTAATAGGTCAGGGAGCCCAGAGCAAACCGAATATCTCCAGATCATTGGTATTGTCAAGGAATGACTCGGAGGCCAGGTCTTAGCCTCTCCCTCTAAGTCTCTACCAGATGCCCCTTGACCTTCTCAGACAAACATGCCATCCAAGCCAACAATGTGTATGCTTGCTGAGGGGAGTAGGTAGCTTCTGGATGAATTTTCCAGCTCCCCTTATGGGCACTCTTCACGGTAACCACCTCTTAAACTCCTCTGCTATGGAAATGCTAGAACCACCCCTGCATTAGATTTTCTCTAGATTGTTTGACCTGAGTGTTGATGTTTCTCTTTGGTACCAGTAGCTTGGCCCACCTTGATTGGAAATTATGTACATAAAAAAATTATTTTCATTGGCTCTAAAAGTGTAAAATACCTGAGCTGTTACCTAAGTGCTAAGTAGAGGAGGTATGGGAGGGTGAGTTTGTTTCCCTCTACCATTCCCCAAGCTTTTGGATGCTTTCCCATGAAGTTCATAGGTCAAAGGAAGAGGAAGATGAGTTTACGTTGCTATCTACCATGGGAGCAGACCGGGGTTAGCGGGGAGGAAAGACAACTGGGATAAGAGCCGCAAGGATCCTGAGTCTCCGGAACAGCAAAGACCAGTGAAAGATGAGGGCCAAAATCAAGGCCTTCTTCCTTCACAACGTCCCAGAAACTCTGGTGAGTCCTTCAAAAATAGCCTGGGTAGCCAGCCTCTCCTGTCAGCTTGGCACAGCCCATGAGCCAAGGTGAGGGTCTTTGTGCAGAAACAGTCCTTGCTGATGGGTTTGGACCCCAGCCCTGTTTTCCTAAAAGATCTGTATGTGGCTGATGTGGCAGATGGGGAGGTGACAGTGGTCCTCACTGCTGAGGAAATGTCAATCAATGAGCTTATCTTCCTATTAGAAGCAGAATGTCTGGAAGTGCCAGCCATCCCTGATGAGAGGATGGAGTCTTTGAGGTGCAGCTCAAGAATCCTTTTCTTGGGATTTTTTACTCCCTTTTCTCCCTCTCGCTTCCTGTCCCACATCAAAAACTGCATCTCTTGTCACTCTGCCCTCATGAGGCCAGTACTCCCCAGGACCCGAGTCTTTGCTGATCAGGGCAAGGTGATAGGATGGAATGGTTTATGACTTCACCCCTGGGGGTGAGGAAGGAGAACTTCCATTTTAGATTTCTCAGGAGATCAACACAAGGACTGAAAAATGGTCAAGTACACGGTTCACTAAACCCAGGAAAGAGGTTTTGGGGAATGGATAGCTATCATGATACTACTGGGTGCAGGAGGCTAGGGAGGGCAATATCGTGGAAGGTGAATTCTGTTTCCCCGCTCTCTTTAATCTCTCCATTCATTAAATGAGGCTGAAAAATGATTACTTTACTACTCACGCAAAATATTTGAGGACTTGATTCGGTAACCGTGGCAGCCAACATCACTCATTCCCTGCAGGGTAGCTGTGATTGTCCTTATGTGTAGAAGAGGAAAGCTGAGGCTTAGGCTGAAGGGACATGTACAACGTCTGCTGTTCGTTTGGGTAGAAATATGGGGATTCCCATATTTCCCAGGTAGTTTAATTTCAGCATCTAGGAGCTAAACCACTCTGGTACACCACCTCCTCTGTATATGGTCTAAGAGCCTTCAGTTCTGTGCTTTATACTGTAAAATTTCTGCTGATATCTCATTCATACCTTCAGTATTGTTTAATACCTAGAGCTTCTGACTGGACTTTTTGACATTTTTGTCCTGCAGTTTACTTTTCATTTATTTTGGGGAATTTTACTGATGCCCCATAAAGGTTTTGGGTGACTTTTCTTTTCTCATAAGCTTCTAGTTGTTGATGGTTGATGAGCCTGCTCATTCGCTGCTTCTGAGGAAACAGTGATCTAGACTCAGCTGATTTGCTTTTTACTGTCTGTCTCTGATGGCCTCAAAGAGCCAATAATATAATTAGGCCATAAAAATAGAGACTACCTATGACTTCTGGTTCATGTTTGATTTTCCAGTAGGAAATAGTCTCGGTGCTTGATGTTCTCTTGCAAGCATTTCCCAAAGAGCTCAATGGTGAGCCAGCTGTTACTGAGTGGTCTTTGTTTTTTATGAAGGGGAAAGAATGGGGACAGGATACTGTCCTGAATGGACCAGGGAGGCCAGAACCGGAGGGCAGAAGGATTGTGTGCTTTACGCTGGGTTTTTATTACCTGGAGCTTCATCATGAGTCTCAGGGTGGACTGAAATCCTATATTGAGGCCAAAAGTGAAAGAAAAACCGGGACAAAGAAATCTTCAGGGCAAGGGGCGGGGCTTGCTTAGCAAGAGCAATGGAACACAACAGCGAAGCAGCTTGTAGCTTGCCGCCTGATCCGTGTAACGCCTTGGTACAGGCAAGATGGAGTTAATTCAATAAAATAAATATAAAATACTCTCTCCTCTGTCAGGCCCGCTGGAAGCGGGTCAGGGGTCACTGAGCCGCTTCACTGGAGCACTAATCGATTTGCTGTCAAGGTGGCCTGCTGGGGTTTCAAGCGGGAGAGGAATTGAGAGGCGCTCTGGCCCAATTTCCATAATTGCTCACTGCCTTTAGTGTACAACCTTTTATGAAACACAAAAAATATATCATGGAATTGTATTGATTAGCCATTGGGCTGAATAATTCACTTAGTATTTATTACCTGACCCCAAGAGGTTAAATAAATCCACTATCTAACTTGGGTTTGTGAGAAATATGACTTATTCATTGAAATGTGGGCTGATTATTGCACAATAGGCCTGCATCTTTGTTTCTTGATTTTGTAATCAAGATGAATTCTTTTCTCATTTTGGGGTCAACAAATCAAGGGGAGAAAAAAGAAAGGAAAAGGAAAAGGAGAAGAAAGCAAGGTTTGAGTGCTCCCTCAAAGGACACGACTCCTGGGTGTCATTTTGAAGCAGTTTTTTGGTGTCGAATTTTAGTCATTTGAGGCAAATTTCAAAATGGCTTCCCCAAAATGGATGCCCATGAAATATAGACAGAAGCCTGGTCTTCATGGTAAACACTACATTTTATAATAACAGACGTATTAATGGTGATGACATCTAAATCCATTTTTATTACACAATTTTTGGAGCGCTTATCCTTTTACACTAAACACTCATAAATTAAGAGTCCCAAGAAACAAAGGGGCGTGGCAGGGTGGATGGGTAGGAAAAAGATTTGTAGTCCTAAAGATAAATCCCTCGTGGAGAGATGACCGATACTCATTCCAAAAGAGAGACTTTCAAGTAACTTGAAAATACGATGGGATTTAATCTGTTGGGTGTTTTAAGCACTTGTAAACTTTGGGGCGACCATTAATTATTTACTGGCCAGTGGCATTTACACATTTCTGCTACTCTGACTGAACCGCAAATCTGTTTTGATGTGCTAGACATCCCAGTCACAAGTACATGACATTCAAATCTAATTATGTTCTCAGTTGCCATGAGCTCTCACTGTCAAGGTACAGCCCTTCTTCAGCCGTAGTTCCCCCCTTCCAAAAAACACATTTTTAACTTTTGTGTAAAAGTCTTCAGTTTCCTGTCTGCATCCCCCAGCATCTCCAAGCATTGTTTCTGAAGTTTAATGGAATTTGTTGTAGGTCAAGAAAAGGAAGCCACGTGAAGTCGTTTTCTTTTCCTCTCTCCAATAAGGGAAAGGGAAAAAAAAAAAAAAAAATTCATCTGGGCTCAGTGCTAACTCTGTGTTTGTTGATCATTTAGCATTTCTGTATCCAGGATCTGATCTTATGGCTGCGGGGAGGAGAAGCCGTGCTTGGGGCTGTGCTCTCTGAGTCGGCCTTTCCTGTTCTGCAGAGTGGAAGGAAGAGAGTCTGCAGAGCGGGTATGCAGCCCTTCCCAGGCACGTTCAGGTGTGCCCCACTTCCCGTTTTCCACGGAGCGTTCCACATGGGTCTTCCAGTTAATTTTTGCATTCCATGTGACAGTCATTTGTTGATTACCATTTTGGAAATTTTCAAGTTTGGGTTTTGATGTTTGGTCTCTATATTTAGTTTGGGGGTGGGGCGGATGTGGGAGGGTGGAGAAGGTAGGGGAGGGAAAGAGAATAGACTATTTGAATTGTGTGTGTGTGTGCACGTTTGTGTGTGTGTGTGATGTTTGAAGTCTTGTTTTCCTTCCCTTTTCTTCTCTGTGTGGTGTGTCGCTTGGTTCAATGGAGAACATAGTCAACAGATGACTCAAGAGCTCTCGATAGCCTCTTGAGATAATTTGGTGTAAGCACTGAACATTTTCTGGATCTTCTCATTTCCAGTGCTAATCACGAATGTTAAATTTTTGAGGAAGCCAATGTCATAATGCTGTTGGTGGCAATTCCAAAATAAATAGTAGCGAGATGCTTGAACGGAGAGGGTGGCTTAAGAGAGAGGGAAACAGACTCTGGTTTTGGCTTTCACAGAATTCTTCTGTAATTTAACCTGAGCTCTACCATAAGACACAGGAGTTCCCTGTCCTTAAGAATAGTAATACATAGAAAAGAGGCTGCAGACACCAATGTTTTATCCAGCTTTATGTAAGTCCATGGAAACTAAGCGCTGACCAAGGCACCAGTGGTATGTCTTGATTTCTAAATATAACTGTTTTGAGCGAATGAGAGAAATTCCTTCCTGTGGAATTAATGTAGTGGAAAAAGGCTAGACTTTGAAATCAGCTGGTCCTGGGTTTGGTGGCCATTGCTCGTACCTGGAAAAATTAACTTTTTCTACTCTGTTCCTTAAATTTGTACAGCGAGGAGAAGAATACTTACCCTAGTAGAATGGTGGATTGAGCTTAAGGATTTCTGGAGATGGTTCTGGTCCATAATTAATGTACCATTCGATGGTACTTTGTACTATTACTTTTCTTCAGAAGATTACACAGGGATGTTTGTTACATTTGTTGGCATCGACTGGTCACATTGTCACTCCTTTTGAACAGAACACATTCTCTGTACACCAGCGCATCCTAGAACGGATTTGCCAGGTAGCCTGAAAGAAAGATGAAGTTTGACATTTGAGAACGTCTTTTTTCCCCTTTACCATTAAAATTCCTTCGAAGGGGGGAGGAGTATGGCAGATTTTCAGCTGCACCCACAGAAGATGATGGCTTTGTTTTTATTTTAACTAAAAGTGGCCAAGATTTCCCAACTGTTCTATTTTTACAAATTTTAAGAGTTTCATCGCTGGGTCAGATTTAGGGCCTGTGTGGGAAACAGCGATCTCTGCCAGCAGCCCAGCGAGGTCCCTGCTGTGTTGTGGTTTCCATGTGTTTCTGCATTCCATACATTGCTGAACTGTGTATGGGAGGGAGCCCTAAATCACCGGTGCTTTATGTGAGTCTGCGACCTCTGGATTCGGGCTTCGGGGTGAACACGTTGTTTTAAAACTGGAGACGTGAAGCTGTGGACTGAACCACCCATTTTCCCTCCCCGTCTCTGGCTCCCACCCTTCACCTCCTGAGTTGAAGTCAGAGGTAAACTTTATATAGCACAGGAACCATTAGGGGCTGCTAATAAACAAACGTTAGAAATGATGAGGCTTTAATTGTGGGGTGCACGTAGGCGGTTTTAGGGCATTGGGGAAAGCCTGCTGGAGGTGGGAGGTGAGGGTGGAGTTTCTGGTCCCCCCAGTGTCCAGATTCACCAAGGAGAGATGTATGTCCTAGTGGATTTGGGGCATGCCGGGGAGGCCCTTCAGATATGTTGTCCCTGTCCACTGGTGGTCCTCTCCTACCATTTCCACAGCTCCAGTTCTCATTCTGTCCCCGATCTCATTATCATATCCTCGCTGGTGTCCTGAGCCCTTTGCTTTCCACAGAACACAGCCCCATGTCCAGTCCCCATAAAGTCCTGTTCTCAACATGTCACTCTGTCCTTCACAAATCTTCCCTAGAACCTTCCTCCCTCCGAGGAACATCTAAATGATGTGTCATATGGGTCGAGGCGCCTCCAGCCTCCTAGTCCTCTCCTGTCCTTGGGTGCCTCTGCAGCCCTGGCTTCCATCCTCTCTGTAATCACCTTTGTCACTCGCCATTCCCAGTTGTCTCTCCCCAGTGCCTTTTGCCCGCTGCCTTTCCCACCCTTCCTCCCTCTGCTCAGGTGGGATCTTGTTGGCCCTCTAGGGACCCCATACATGCTCGCTTCTGCAGGAGGCCTCCCTGGGCCCATCGGGAAGGGGTCTCTCCTGTCTCTCTCTGGTTCCTTATGCATGATCAGATTTTAAATAAAATATGAATCTATTTATTCAAGAAATATTTGTGGAGCAACTCTTCGATGCCAGTTCCTTGGTTTGATATTGAGATGCAGAGATGAATGATAATGCATGATTCCTTGGACCTGGAATCAAAGACCTGGAGCCCTGTCGGTTCTTCTCTTCAGACAATTATTCCCCAGCCTATGTTGTCCAGAGATCTTGAAGCACTTCTGCAGAATCCTAGCACCTTACAGAAAACTCGACTCTGAGAGTCTTGTGATGGATCTCAGAAGAGGAGTTACTTCTTCGCTCGCATAAACATTTGCATGGCTCATGCATAATGTCAAATTGCTAGGGTTCTCAGGGTACACCTGTAGGATTATGGGGGGAGTACCAGTTACTCTGTGCTTTGCCAGTGCTCTGTAGCTATCATTAATTGACTTTTACCTGACAGTAGTTGAGAATGGGACTTACTCCTCTTTTATGGTGTGCTTGGATATTTTTCCATACGTGCACTTAAATTATTTGTGTGTCTTTCTTGGTGACTTCTCTGTTTCTCTCCTGTTGATTATTTCTTTATGGGGATGTTTTTCTCATCAGTTTGTTTAGATATTAATATAATAAAGATAATCATTATCAAAAATAACATGTCATTCATATTTTAGGGTTGTGATTCTTCTACTTTGTTTGCTAAGCAAACTCTAAGTTTATGACCCTAAGGTCTTGTTACTGTAAAACTCCAGATAAGTTTCTTTGGGTAAAGGAGCCTTTGTGTCCTTCATAGCACAGCACTAAATCCTTTATGTATCAGAGATTCTGAAAGCATTTGATGGATGGATAAAGTGACTATTGTTGCTTCTTACTATTTTTCACGCTGAGTCCCGTTATGTCTCTGTGTTCCAGTCTCCAACCCCACCACTGTCCGCATTGCTCAGCATCTCCTCCATCCCACACCAGCCTCACTGACCATCTTCTGACATGCCATCCCTGTCCAAACCTCAAGGACTTCTGCTTCTTCTTTCTGGAATGTTCCCAGAGAACATTCATGACTAACTCTTTCTTATCTTTTAGCATAAATGTCACCTTCTTGGCAGAGTCTTTCTCATTTACTTTTTCTCCTTCTTCTTATTCCTTTTGCCCATCTTTACATTCCAGGCCTACTTATGCTAAATAAATATTTGCTGAATGAATAAATATTTCAACACCACCCCTCCCATTCTCTTTCCACAGAATCGTATGATTTATGGTGACTTTTCAGAAGCTTAGATTCTCTTAGCCTAACATTCTCTGTTAATTCATTTTGCTCTATCTTGTCACCAAATTCCTGGATAGAATGAAATTAAGGCTTATCCCTTCTCTCCCCCACTTACCCTTCAAGTCCTCCTGTTCTCATTGTGCCACCCACTAGGTTTGACCCAGAGGATATATACTTCCTTTAGAACTGAGCCCAGCTCCCATTAGCATTAATGAGGATGATGCTCTCTCATCTAGAGCATGCTGGGATTTTCAAGTTAGCTACACACTTAAAATAGAGACACTGTAGAAAGTAGGGAACAGTTGCACAAAGCCCCAACTTCAACCTGCTTTTAAAAATAGACACTCTTATTTGCCAAGTCCATGCCATTTTTCCTCTTGGATGCTTTACTTGGAAAGGCATGTGCTAAGGTTCATTCTTCCAAAGACATTAAATGAAAGAGCCGTAAAAGCTGGGGGGAACCCTGGGCATGACAAATTGGGATGTACTTTTCACAACTCAGGAACTGCAAAGACATACCTGAGATTCAGCTGGGTCCACCTTGCTGCACAATTGTTGTCTGAGAGCCGAAATGCAGGACCAAAGAGGCAGGAAGCAAGCCCTTGCTTTAATCCATGAAGGGTTTACCAAATGCAAGCCACATGTTAGGCACAGTGGTGAGTAGTGGGGTAGTGACTGTGATAAAGAGCTAGCACTGGGGGACAGTGTGATCTGAGCATCCCCTGTGTGTGGATCATCTTGATGTAATGAAGACTTTCAGGTCTCTGCAAGAATCAATTGCTGGGGACAGGTGACTGGGAGTCTGCATTTTAAATAAGCTCCCTTTGGATTCTTTTGCATTCTAATTAAGGTCTGAAAAACACAGGTAGGGTAGCGTGTGAAAGAATGACAAGTGATAATGGTTGAGTGTCTCATTGTAAGCAAGGTATTGGGAGAAGGTGGTCAGGGCAGCTGACCCTGGTCTGAGAGCAAGCAGTGGTCTGGGAGTCTCCTTGGAGAAGTGATATTTCAGTGGTGACTTGGAGGAGTGGGTGTTAGCTAGGAGGGGGTCTGGGGTCTGGGATAAAGCAGACTTTACTTGAAGAAGGAATTTAGTACCTCTCTGAAAGCATTCAAGTCTTCAGTATTAACTAGTACACTATCTCTGTGTCTATTCACAGTAGGGGTCTGCGGTAGCATACAAGTAGGGGTTTCTTACTGATGAAAACATCAGGCTACACTGCCCTGCTGAAATGCTGGACCTACCCTCTTCCTGTTTCCCAGCCAGGGACAAATGGATGGGAGGTAGCCATGAGGACATGCGCCAATGGTCCAGATGGGTCTCTGAGGACACAAAGTCCAACTGAGTGGTGCTGGTGGATCTTAGGCAGGGCCCAAACTATAGGAAATAGACCGTGTTTCTTCTTCCTCTACACTTTTTGGTTTGTGGATACTCCCAGGTGTCTGGCTATTTTCTTCTCTTAGCTTAGGGACACAGGGAAGGTGGGGTGGGGAGCAAAGAAGAGAAGATTTGATGGTTAGAACATGAAGACTTGATGGTTTGCTTGTCCATCGCGCCACGCTCTTTCCAAGTAGAGGTTCCCAAACTAGTTGTAGCTGTGATGTCAATGCCAGTATCTGGGGCCACATTTAGAATAGGGAGAGAGAAGTTGGGTTAAGAGCCTGCATGATTTCCAAGACTTTCAGTTCTGGCTTGTAGAGTGTGATAGAGAACCGCAAATCCAGCTCTGGGGTCTCTTCTGTGCTGCTGACCAAGGCCTGCGACATTCTGGGGATGGAAAGAGCAATGGTGGGCACCCCAGGGCGCTGTTGATGGTCAGTTCAGGATTTCCCATCATTGCTGGGGGCAAATGTTATTTTTGCCCCCACAGTTGTGAAGTCTTTTGTTTGCTTGGTTTCTTGGCACTGGCTGGCTTCCCTCTTTGGCCTCTTCCTTCTCTTGTGGTCTCAAATGTTTTCCACTCTGACCCAGCCGTTTGAAAGCATGAATTTCCTGATTTGGGAATATTTGTGTTCAACCTGGGATTTTTCTTCCCCAAGTCTTAATTTCTAAGAAAACGAGTCTTCATTAACACAGGAGCCTGCTCACCCAAAGACTTACTGAATCTGGCTGTAGAATTTGACTTTATGACCTTTTAGGGTAGTGAATGTCAAAGACTGAGCCCGGGGCAGTGTGAAATAATAAACAACTGGGCAGTAAGATCAGCTTGACGGGCATCATCTGAAATCACCTCCCTGAATGTATTAATCAATCCAGGCTGAAAAACGGGGCTAGGAAATCTGTCCTACCGTGCTCTATTTCTTTCACATTTCCATCAGGCAATAGAAGTTTGTGAGTTTGATGCACTCTTACACTTTTTTGAGACAATCAAATGTGTCCCCACGTTGATGCTCCTTGGATATAACTTGAAAGGTGCTAAAACACCCAAGAAGAAACACCAAGTGGCTTCACTTAAAGAGCTCAGGGCTCTTTTTCCCCAAGGGCAGAACTCATTCCTCTTACTCCAAGGTGTATGTTAACAGGGACCAAAGTTAGCAGGATCATTTCAAATATCCAGACCAACCTGTAGAGGTACATTAAGGAGGTGACCCCATGAAAGAGAACTACTGTAGAAAAACCCTACAGGGCTCAGGCGAGGCCAGCTGCATGTGACCTCAAAGATTGGAAATAAAAAGGCTGCTATTAGTTCCACATCGGTTCTTGAATGAATGTTGCAACGACAGAGGGTGTTAAGCTGTCAAGCACCAGCACGGGTTAAAAAGGTTAAGGAAGAAATAAAAGCTGGTCAACAATAAAGCAGTGTGGATAAATCAGTTCCAATAAATAAAGCATGTCACCTCGTGTATACACTGTGTGGAAAAAACAAAAATCATAACTCACATGCTTGGGCAGGAGTTGCAGGGATTCTTTGGTGGGACATCCTCAGATTATTTCCTTGGGCATCTTCTGTGTGCACTTGGACACGTCATCAGCCCTCTTTCCTCTCTGGAAGTCATTTAATCACCTTTCCTGTGGCAAAATTCTGTAAAATCAAGAGAAGTTTGATTTTGCAAGTGAGTGTAACATATAAGAGCTGAGCCAGCGTAGCTTAGCACCTGATGTCAAAGATGGGCTGCTATAAATACCCTGCCATGGAGGTGATTCGTTTTCAGTCCCCTTTGACCTCTGCCCTAGAAAGGGAGGTCAGAGAGAGGCTTTCTGTGTGGGCCGAGTTTGCCCAGCTGACCAGGGAAATGCAGGACTTTGTGGCCAAGTGGTTTTGCAGCTTGTTCTGAGGGTTCGTGCACCTCCATAACTCATGCAGGGTCTTGATGACTGTAGCTGAAACGTCTTCATGAACTGCTCTTGGTCACAGCAAAGTCTTTGGAATGGAAATCTCACAGGCAAGGTGGCTCTTTTTAAACTTTGAGTGGGTAAGAGCCAGGTTCCAACTAAGTTTTAAGGGGTTCATAACTGGCCATTCCCACTGACCTGTGAGCTTCGCTTTTATTGTTTCAGGTCTTCCAAACCCAGTGGCTATGGCGAAGGTGTCTGGGTAGTATCCATGTTCTCTTAGGGGTGATTCTGTAAAACTCGAGCACAGAGTCATGTGATGTATTTATTTTCTAAAGAAGCCCACAGCTACTTACACATTTCACTCACCATTACCCTTTTCAGAAGCTCTGGGCTTCTGTTATTGCTTCAAACTATTTTCCCTTTAGTTTGTGGCATGGTACTTTGAGTATCTTTGGCTGTGATATGTCTCCATCTTTGGGGACTGTGTTTGGAGACAGTCAAATGTTAGGAGTCAAGTGGAGGGCCCAGTGAGATGACTTTTCTTTGTGATATTAGATTATAAAGTATGAATAAGATTATAAAGGATGAATGATGATCTTTTTGTTTGGTTTTGTATTTGGTAGGGCTTTCCAAAAGAGGGATTCCCAAAATAAACCAAGCTAGCAAGGGCCATAAGATTAGAATTGCGTAGGTTCCCTGGGGTTTTGGTTGTGGCAGCCATGTTGGTTGAGCATTAGCTTTTCAATATCATGGTTCTAACTGATCAACTGTGGGACAGGTAATAAGTTTATGAAGGTGAAGTTTCTATTCTTAGAAAGTCCTCCAGCAGGCAATGAGAAGTCTCTGAACTTGACTTTGGGTGCTTTCTTTGCTTGGGCCAGTAGAGCATTTGGAACTTTAGAAATGGGTTTGTGGAGCATAGAAGGGTTCTTGGATCTCAGTACCAGGGCAGCTGGCCCAAGGCTGGGAAGTTCCTTTGAATACTCCGACTTTTCTATTCTTAGGAAGTAAGGTTTTGGTCTTGGATCACTATTTCTTTCTTTCATTCCTTTTTTTTTTTTTTTTTTTACCAGTAATTTGTCTTTCCTTTCTTCTGCATTCCCAGTTGCAATCTAAAGAAAGAATTTGATTCCAAAAAGACAAACTTGTAAAGCTGTGACCTGTTCAGAGAACATGTGTTTTCTCATGTGGCCCCTTCACCCATTTCCCTCCCTTTCCTCTAACTCCACATTGAGCTTGGGATGGCTTCATCTCGATAGCAAGGCCTGAGGGTTTTTGCGTGGATCAATTTCCTCCAGTGGGCTTTCTCTGCCATACTTCATGCTATTTCATGGTAAGCAATACCTTTGTGACTGTTTTTTTTTAGGATGTGTCTGACTTCCCTTATACATTTGCACAGAGCGGGTGGTATGGACACTAGCTGCCAAAATTTTGTTTTTGCCAGTATAAAAGCAAAACAATGTAAACTTTAAATGAACGTCTTCCTTTCCTATCGCTGTCTGCATGTTACAAAACATATACATTGGGACTTGGCCAATATAATATGGTGGAGGAAGGTTCAGTTCCAAAGGCTTCATTCCTTGGGAATATGCTTTCTGGACACAGAACACAGAAGGCTTTGAGCATAGAGGTAGAAGCACAGCATGAAGACTAATGGAAAGAGCATGGTGAGAGTGTCACACAGATCTGCGTTGGAACATCAGCAGGTTGCTCACCCGTGGAACAGCCTTGCTTTGCTCAGCCTGAACTTTATTTCCTTAGCTGTACAATGGGCACAATTCCTATTTCATGAGTTTGTTAGTACTGTACCTCTCATGTGACCGTCATAGCTCATGGTAAAATGAGAGTAACTCTAAGATCTCTTGATTCCCTTTTTTTGTCCAAAGTCATTTGCATAAATGAATTGCACAAACTTGGACTTCCTTAAGAGGGGGAAATTCTGGCACCTGATATAGAAAGTGAATTCATATTTGCTTAACAGTTCTCCTTTCTACAAGTAAGGCACATTTGTTATTATTTTAAATGGCCCCCAGCTTCCACAGTCCCCAAAGCAGAGCAAGAAACCCATGGACTTCTCTGTGTTGAAGGGAGAACTGGGGAGGCAAGGTTCAAGTTCAGGGTCATAATTGTTTAACTTCAGAACTCCTCTCTGCATTTTATTTGATGACTAAAAATATTTTAAAAATATTTTCTTAAAGTCACATGCTAAAAAAAAATAAAAGAAACTTGAGCATAAACATTCTTGCGCTTTCTCTTCTCTGTTCTATCTTTGAATACCATTGAGGTGAGGAGTCCTTTTGAGAAACACGTGACCAACATTGAGTTGCCTAAGCAGTCTGTACCCTTTTTCCAATGGCCTGTCTTCTGAAAACCAATAGAAGACCCCATTTTCAGTTGCTCTCCTGTGTTATATACAAGCCACGAGGCTGCAAGCCCTTTCGCCTGTCCTCTAATTCCTTGGCCCATCCTTAATTAGTATTCTTCCAGTTCATCCCTACCACAGATCTTTCAGAGTCAGCTCCCTATAAGTTTTATTGCACTCAACATAGAGGCAGGCTGGCAAGGATGAGGGAGGGAGCACACACAGTCACCAAGCCGGGCCTGGCTGTTACTTGTAATTGATTGCTCACTGAAGCCTGCCCGCGCACTTTACCCCGAGGCCTGACTTTCTTCCATATGCCTAGTGTCAGAACTTGGGAGCCAGCTGGTCAGTCAGCACACATCCTGTGGGAAGCGGCAGACACAGGCGGCCGGGTAGCCATCAGCCTCCCTGAGCACACTTCTTCTGTGTTTTGATAATAGTTCTGTAAGCTTTAATTATGCTGTGTGACAACACATTCATGAACTATCAAAATAAATCCTTTGAGGAGATGGCTGCTAACAAGTTTTGAAGCAACAGTGCTTGTTGCAAAGAAACACGAAGCGAGGCAATCAGATTTTGCAGGATCCCCCTCAATGTTGAAAGCAGATGAAACATTCTCTTGCCTTTTTTATCCCGCTGACAAATGCCCCTTTTAAAGCTGTGCCCTTAAGAAGTTAACTGAAGACACTTATTGCAACACTCGAGTGTATCCACACAAGCACTTTACAATTAGCAGCAGTAATGTGAGCATAAAAGCTGGGCCCCGATATCAGTATATAATCTGAAGGAACACCGCAGGGTCCATTAGAGCCATTTACAGTTGTGACTGAGACTAATGGTATTAAATTATTATAGCTATTGCTACAGGGGCATTATAAGTGAATCCCTTCCAGCTGGGGTGCTTGTGTATGCTCCTTGTCAACAGTACAGTACTTTAAGGACAGACTTATTGTTCACAACTGTTTGGATGTGATGCCGTGTGCTTTATTGAAGGTATAAATAACACCCCACAGAAAGACAGGGAATTAGTGTTTGATTAAACTGGGCTTAGGGTAAAGTGGACTTGGCTAGTTCTTGGGCAATGCCTACTTGTCTTTATACACACATACGCGGGATTGTGCAAGTGACCACACACATCTGCCTGGCTACAGATGTGCGGGCAGACCCATACATTTGTTAGAGGTACTTGGATTGTTCTGTGTGGTTGTTCTGTTTAGAACTGGGCAGAATTTCAGGAATTAGTGTTAGACTGTCAGAATCCTGTTTGAAATCCAACTTTTTAAGAAAGAAGAGCAATTTATAAATCCTCAGCACATATTAGTCTTTTGTTATTTGTTTGCTATGGATATGACTGGAGATAACCAGAATCTCTTCTGAGGTTGGTAGCATTGTTAAATCTTAAGATATTTTAGTTCCCCTGATACACAATCAAAGAACAGGAGACTGCTGCAGAGCAAAAGTTAGCACCTGGGCCATGGGTTTCAATTTATAAAAGTAAAGAAGTTGCAAAGGGATATTTGGGAATAAATTCAAAGTTGCTCTTGAGCTTGAGTAAGGAACGTGGTGTGAGTTAATGACACCAATATTGTCAGAGAGTTTTTGCTGGAGAAGGATGAAGCACCTATAGGAGGCTAACTTCTCAGGAGGAGGTTGATGGTCAGAACAGGTTTGTTGTAAATCAGATCAGGTAAGTTGCCATATTAAATTTATTCACAAATATTATACATCACAATTACACTACATTGTGTGTCTCCTCCCCAGCATATGAATTAAATCATTATAGGTAATTAAGTAATTATTATGAATCACTCATAGTTTGCCTGGGTTAGAGGTATTTATTAAGCATCTACTTAGTGATTTCTGCTATATTGGGTAACTCGAAAGAGAAGAGTCATATTAGACGTGGCTCTTGTCTCTGGGAACTGTGAAGGAGAGATCAACAGAAAAGATAAACTTAGAGCTGGATTGAACGGTACTGACGATGAGTATGATGAGTGTCAAGATAGGGTAAGGCTTGTGAGGTAGATTGGTAGTGGAGTGTGGAGGAAGTGGGCCTGTAAAGGCTTGTGGTGATGAGGTGGGACCAGAGGGGGCCATTCCCTCAGGTGCAGGTGAGGCCTGGAGGGGGACCGGCAGGGTGGAGTGGGGTCACAGCAGAGGCCTGTTGCACGAAGGCAGAACTCGGTTCCTGCCAGGGTCTGCAGGCGTGGGCTCTGAGGACACACGTGGACAGGATGTTGTCCTCCTCTCCTGGAACGGGGAGCCTGGGGCCACCATTCTCAACCTGTGCACCTTTCCCCCGAAATCGACCTGCGTTTGCAGGAGATTCGAAAGACACATGGTTCTTCTAAGTCCATCAGTTGATTCCTTGACTCCCGGTTAAGAACTGCTGCCTTGTGGGAGCTGGGGGCAATGGATTTAAGCGCGGCTGGTGCGCACGACGGGAGGTGAGGTGGAGAGACTTCAATCCTGGCAAAGGACTGACACGGAAAGCAACAAGATCCTTTGGAAAAACCCCTAGTGAGTGTTAGGGACAGGCCACTGTCCATCCATCTCGTTTTCAAGAGGGGAAACTGAGAGCCAGGGACCAAGGTCCTGGACAACCCCTGCCTCAGGCATTTGTAGGGGCTCTTTATGACCCTAGCCCAGTGGAGCTTCCTGCTTGGATCCGACTTTCTCAGGAATTACCAGGATGGTCGCAGAGGGTGCAAGATCAAAAACTACACTTAGGCTAGCATCTTTTTAGCAGAGATGTGCCAAGAACAATCAGGAGCAGTAAGAGAAAAGGAGAATTTAGGAGGAAGCTAAGAACAAAGGATGTTTCTGCAGGCATGAAAGAAACCCCACCAAATATAGTTTTAATGCCTGTCGCTGCTGGCACGGAAGATGCTTCTTAGTAAGAAACCTTGTCTTGAACTTTGCAATAAAGCAGAGAATCTTTGCAATCTTTGAAACCTTTCACTTTGGAAATATCCACAAAACAAATGGGAAAAACAAACATTAATGAGGCAGATATAAAACACTTTGGAGAAAAAAATAATTTAGCATTTTTATAGTTGCTATAGAAACACCTCAGCCCTCACTCTTGCTAATTAGTTGGATTTTACACATTTTATATTTGGAAATGCAAATCAGTTTTCATAAATTATTACTTATTTTTTCCCATTTATATTTACAGTACTGTTATGCAGATACACACAGGAAGTCTAGGATATTATTTAGTTATATAATGTGACATACTTAGTTATGAGAGCCTGACATTTATATCTATAAGACATTTCTTAGTTTAAATATTCTCCTGTTAAATGTTGTGGGAAATTATACAGAGATTTATAATTTTTACAGAAGAAAATGAGAAAATGTAAATTATGTGGTGGCTTGCTGAAGTGCTTTCTCATGGAGACTTGAGAGGGAAGGGGGGAGCTTTACCCCTAGTCGACGACTCTAAATAATAAACATTTTAAGACTTTTCTGTAGTCGTGGGAATTATGGCTGGCTTGGGTGTCTTCTGAACTTTTGGTACTAAACGCTGACCATCTGTAAACACTTACTGAACTCTTGCTGATTGGAGAAGACAGAGAAATGTTTAGGAGGAGCATAGGCTAGGGTAACTCTAAGATCCGGGGTGGCTTGGAGTCTTTTGGAGAGGAGGTGAACCAAGGCTTGGATTCAGTACATGGAAATTATAGGAATATTTTCAGCTCACAGGCAGAAGACAGGACGAGGGAAGCTGCAGTCTTTTTTGTTGTTTTTGTTTTGTTGTTGAAAATAGAAGATTTTCAACAGACTGGTTCAACTCTTGGCCCTGCTACTTATTAGTGACATGATTAGGGGCAAATTATTTGACCACTCAAAGCCAATTCCTATAAAATGGGAACAAAAAGAATGACTTCTACATCATAGAGTTTTTGTGAAGGTTACATCATAGAATATTTATAAAGCGTTTGGTTCAGGACTCAGCACATTCTAAATGCTTAGCCAGTGATATCTATTATGGAATTATTATATCACAGTCGATTCTCATTGTGCATTCATTTGTCCTCCTGATTCCAACTGTTTGTACTTGAACAAAAAATAAAAAAGAGAAAAGAACTTGAAGAGAAAAAAAACAGTTTAAATAATATTCTCCATCCCACTCCGGGTGTATCTGCCCCCTAGTAAGCCTGAGATGTAAACCTGCTAATAATCAGAACTTTGGACATAGATATTAATGCATAAGGTTATAGATGCATGCATGCTATGCTATGTGTGTTGTTTAAGGGATTTTCAAGGATTAATTTGGTTTTGTGTAATTCTTATCTTGTAAACTGACTTCAGATGCTAACTTGCACATCACAGTTGAAGCCAATATGCTGTTGTTGTATTGCTAATGTTATTATTGGCCTGATGTGAAGGAACCAATAGGGTAGCTGATGGAATGATTTAAAGCTGCACTTGGGACCTTGGATTAAATCTAGATGTCTTTGAATGATTTTGATAAGGAGAGAAAAGAGCAGAGAAAAGGGGTGGGAGATTCATAAGTGTCCAGAGTGAGGGAGAGAGAGAAGAGGGGATGGCCATGCCTCTCACCAGGGGATCTTGATGGGGTGGTGGAAAGAGGAAATGAGCCCTGGAGATATGGGAGGCACAGAGAGAAGTCTGATTGGGTGCTTAGCCCCACGTGGGAAATAAGCAACACAGCGAGAGGTGCATATCTACAGTAGCATTGTCAGAGGCCAGCCTCCAGTGGTGCCTTGGAATGACTAGGAGTTTGATTGCTCTTTGGCCTTTTCAGTATTACGTCTTCAGTTGTTTGAAAAACAGAATAAACAGGATCACTTCCTTCCCTAGGCTGATTTCCATCTTTTCCTGAATCAATAAGCAAGGATTTGTTTCTTCTTTGTGCATGTGACCCCATTTAAATTCAGAGTTCATGGTAACATAAATGGTAAGTGGAAAGAAAACAAACAAAGCACAAATACATAAATACATTTCTTTTTTCAAAGTTTACCACATTAAACGAGCCAATAGTTTTGATGTTATTTAGCTCCAAAAGGTTGTGACTTTGCTATTTATGTGCCCACTGGGATATGGCCAGTCAGGAAATGGGAGGTATGGAGGAGCGAGGAGCCAGGGCGATGGCAAACGGGAAAGTGCACTTCCTCCTCGAGGGGCGGGGCTCAGCCTATTCTCTGCTCCATGACTTGTTGCCTTGGAGAATTTGAACCCAGAATTACTAGACATGGCTTTTCAATGGAAACCAGAGGTTGGCATTTTAGGGTGAAATATGATTTTATATGATGGCTGCTGATTTAAAAAAAAACTGGATCACTGTGAAAACTAAAACAAAATTAGCATGTGGGTTGCAGATCCATCAGTTTGCTCAGTCGCACTATCCTGTGTGGGTACTACCTACTAGATGTGGTTGTTGAGTACTTGGGGGGTGGCTCGTTCAAATTGAGACATACAGAAAGTATACATAGTGAGTTTTGAACACTCACTATGATACATCGATAACTTTGAATTGCATGTTAAAATGATCATATTTTTGGTATGATGACTTTGATAAAACATTATTAATTTTGCCTGATTATTTTCACTTTTCAAAGATGGACACCAAGAACATTTAAGATTACACATGTGACTTGCATTTGTGGTTTGTATTCTATTTCTAGTGACAGATTGCTCTAGAGAGTTTTAGCTGGGTTTTCCTCTAAGGCCACCTCTGTGTATGATTTTTTGATCCACAAATTTATCTACTTGTCCTTCCTAGACCAACCTTAAGGTCAAAAAAGGTTTTCTTTTTGGTGGGTCCTCTGGCCAGGTCAGTTTTGAGCCAAGGGTAGGGCTATAAATGGATTGCATGCCTTGAGCTCAGGTTTTGGTTGGCTGGTGGATTGGCACCCAGCTGTCCTTGCCTGGGTCCCAGTAGTAATGACCCTGATTTCTGGCATCTCAGTTATGGGCACAGAGCCCTTGGACACTGGGTTCTTCAGAAGACATGGTGAATTCCTTGGAACTACATTTCTTTTGCTTGCTATGATTTTGCTTAAAAGCTTATTTATATTGAGAAAAGGAGCAAACATTTTAAATTTGCCCTGGTGAAGCTAAGCACATAGTCACCATGAGTCCTATTTTAACCACATTTTTTAGTTAAATGGAAGTTCACATTTTAATTGGTGCCAGTGATTTAGCCCCTAACCAAGTCTCTGAACCCCCCGCCCCAAGAAGCTAATCCCCAAGAAAGCAATTCCCAAAGGCCAGAGGTGGGAGTCCAGCAGGGGGCCACAGCTGGAAACTCCATTTTGGAAAGATGGGAAGCTACTGGCCAACTTCTCTCCAGTTTTTCAAAGAACAATGTGTGAATTTGATCAAGCAAGCTCTAGATTCAAATTATTGTTGGTCTTTCTAGGTGCTAGGTTCTGTGTGGAAGGTTTTCCCAGATATTATTTCATTTAATTCTCACCTCATGAAACACATCTAGTAACCTGTATTGGGAGTTTATGAGCCTAATTTCAAGAGAGGCAAGGAACAATACTTGAGACACCACCCGTCCCCAGAAGTGCTAGGGAATTACATTTCTTAATGGCAGGGCAGTTTGCAGGCCCAGATATGAGCATATGGATTTTCTTTTTGTTCTTTTCTTTAGTCTTGCTCAGTGGTTCTCAAATTTTAGTGGGTTGTAAACACAGATCTACATATGTGGTATTTTATGGGTGAAGTAAGTGATTTTCAAGGGTAATTTTGACTGCATGTGATTTTTTTTTCCTGCCATGCTAACTCCAGGACTCAACTTCATGGTTAAGCTGTAACTCCTCTATATGTGTAAGTTCTTGTTGCCCGATTCCAGGTGGTTGTGCATAACATTTGGGATCCAAATGTATAGCCACTGTCCCCAGGGCTTACTGAGAAAATATGGGGCTTGGATAGTATTCCTGAAGTTAGGGAGCAGAAATCTGTCAAGTCTAGGGGTTATATTGTTTGGAAGTAGAGATGGCGGCAGAGAGGTGATCTGAAAGGGAAAACAGCCTGTCCAGAGGCTCTAGATCAGGACCCACGCACCTTTTATCTCCCTCAGGTGCTTTGGCTGCACTTAGCCAAGCTTATGTTATCTCTACAAGGAGCTTCAAGATCAGCTCCAAGATGAGCTTCTGCAACTTCCAAAAGCACCAGTTATGTGTCCCTTAACTTTAAGTACAGCCTGGGTGTTGGAGCTTTGGGGTGGTTGTGAAAAATCCTGTGAAATTCATCAACTCTGGCAGTTTGCTGTGAGTTCTGTTGTGTGAGGGATGTGGGGATAGAAGGCTGACGTTTATTGAGGGCTGATCACATGCTGAGTACTGCAGTGACATCATATCACATTTAATTCACACAGCACTCTGAGGTAAGCTTGCTCATCCTCTTTTACAGATTGGAGAATTGAGAGAGGTTAAGTGATTTGTTCAGGGTATTATGTTTTTCTCTGGATGACTGCATCAGCTATGGTCAGACTGGGCTGCAAGTGTGGGAACCCCTGGCCCCACTCAAAAGAAACAGCAGAACAGTGAGCCACAGCAGAAGAAATTCATGACTCTCACAAAAATGAAGCTCAGAAGTAAACAGCCTATAGCTGAGATGGGAGCTCTGCTCAACAAGCCCTCCAGCCAGGGTCCTTCTCCTATTCTTCCGCTATCACTGGAGGGTGGTTTCATCCCTGCCACCCAGCATGGACCTGAAACCATCATGGCAGCCTTCCTAGAATCAGAAGGGAGCAGGGAAGGGGGCAGGTACCTCTTCCTCTTAGGATCTTTGGATATTGCAGATAGCACTCTGCTTTCTTGTCATTGGCCAGAACTTGTCACATGGTTACCTAGTTATAAGGGAGTCTGAGAGGCACCAATTTTATTCTGAGTAGCCTTGTGCTCAGATAAATATTGGGGAAGTTATTGCCTCAGATGAGTGAGCAAATGGGTATTTGGGGTCACCAGTAGACTTTGTCATCATGGTGACTTTGGGCTTGATTTCTTCACTTATAAAATGAAAGTGATGAGCTAGTAGATCCTAACTCTAGGAATGTTGCAAGCAATAGTGAGGCTCTGTAGAAGGCAGTACTGCATCCTGTAGCTGGAATCATTCAAAACATCATGGCTATTGTTTAATTACAATATGACTAACCCTTCCTTTACACTTAACTTTGCATACAAAGTAAGTCATTAGAGAAAGAGGCTTGTTTTCTAGTTTTCTCCTTCATGTACTGTTTTCTCTATTATTTGGTACTTTCGTATCCCCTGGCTACCATGAAAATATAGTTTAACATCTATTGTCTTGTGAGCTTAATATTTAAGATGCACTGATCATGAGTCCTAAAAAAAACTTTGGAGCAGAGATTATAAAAGTTTATATTGATTTTCTTTTTTTTGTTTTTGGAAGTTTTATTTATTTATTTATTTAATTTCTTATTTTTACAGACTGCATTTTGATTCGTTGTACACGTTTACAACTTTTCGTTTCTATGGTTGTACACAATGTAGATTCACACCATTCATGTAATCATACACATACATAGAGTAATGATATCTCTCTCATTGCACCATCTTTCATACTCCCCTCCCCCTCCCCCTCTTATTTCCCTCTAAGTAATCCAAAGTTCCTCCATTCTTCTCTTACCCCCCTCCATTATGTATCACCATCCACTTACCAAGGAAAACATTCAGTCTTTGGTTTTTTGGGATTGGCTTATTTCACTTAGCATGATATTCTCCAATTCCATCCATTTACCTACAAATGCCATAATTTTATTCTTCTTTATGGTTGAATAGTATTCCATTGTGTATATATACCACAGTTTCTTAATCCATTCATCTGTTGAAGGGCATCTAGGTTGGTTCCACAATCTAGCTATTGTGAATTGAGCTGCTGTAAACATTGATGTGGCTGCATTACTTTCTCTTTCTATTGATACTGTCACGGATGATTTTTTTTCTTATAGAACTCAATTTTACAGGATGGGCTTAGGAAGCTGAATGTTGATATACTCATAGCTAATAATTTTGGAACTTATTCTTTAAAGGAGAGGGTTAACTGAAATTTTACATCTGGGTCTTCAGGCATATTTATCCAAGTCATCACTGCATTTGATTGGCTTAAGAGAGAGACATATCTTTTAAGCCAGCATTCTCTGCTCTTCTTTGGAACATTGATGACTCATTAAAATTCAACATGTTGGGTGGGAAGTGGCTGAGCTGGTGGAATGTGCACAGGACAGAGTGTTGATGTCTTTAGCGCACACTGGGTCCTGAGAAGTTAGTGCAGGAGAGAGGGATGGGATGACTGTTCACTCGGATTCTTCACTAATGTCCCACTGAGTGAACTGTCTGGATTTAGTCCCTGTGCACCACACAAAAAAAGTAGCTTCACTGACTTTCATCTGGACCTCAGGCTCAGCCTTCTTGGTCCTTGCTCATGGTCACTGTTATCCTGGGCTCTTCTGCAGTTAGATCCCTCTATCTGGAGTGCCTTCCTTCCCTATTGTACCTTCTCCTCATCCTTCAAATCCCACTTTCAGAAAAGCCCCCCTGAGCCCCTGAGTAGGCCAAGTCCTTGGTTTTCACTCTTGTGACCCTGGGCTGCTCTCCTTCAGAGTGCTCCTCTTGGGCTCTGATGGTGTGCTTCTTAGGTGATTGACCTGCACCTGCCGTCTTTCTCATTCTGTGAGCTCAGTGATGACAAGGGACCATGTCTGCTTTTCTCTCTACCAGGCCACCTATGCTTGGCCTGGTATTTAATAAGTATTTACAGAATAAATTGTTTTGAAAATCTATTTATTATCCAATGGGTCATCCTCTGGTAACTTAGAAGTCCTGCTTAAGATTGACATTTTTAATAAAAACAATATTATCAGTTGCATGGTGAGTATACTGACTTGCTAGGGCTGCCGTCACAAAGTACCACAGACTGAGTGACTTGAGCAACAGAATGTGTCTTCTTAGTGTTCTGGAGACTGGAAGTTCGAGATCCAGGTGTCGGCAGGGTTGGTTCCCTCTCAGGGTCCCTCTCTTTGGCGTTATGGATGCCGAGATCTCCCTACTGGGTTTATCTGTGTCTTAATGTGCTCTTCTAGAGACACCGGCCATATTGGATCTGGGCCCATCCCAATGGTCTTACTTAATTTTAATTTTAATTATCTCTTAAAAATAAGCCCTGTCTCCAAACATAGTCACCCTCTGAGGTACCAGGGTGAGAACTTTTACGTGTGGATTTAAGGGGCAAAGGCATACAGTTCAGGCCGTGACAGAGGACATCATGAACTTTAGTATGGAGATCGAATGTTTTTTGAATTGCATGCTGTCAACCTGTGCTAAGCAGGGACAGAGTCTCTGTGGCCCAACCTCGCCTGTTAGAGTGATGTAAAGCCGGTGGCTTCTGAATGACACAGCAAGAAAGGCCAGCCTGCACTCTCTTAAGACTATGTGGTCCACATTAAAGAGCAAGATTTATTTTCATTATATTTTTTCTTAGCTGAGGGCATCTTATCTGGTTAGCCAGGCTTCTTTAGAACCAAATTTTGTTCTTTGTGACATTTGGAGTTAATCTGAGGAAATACTCTTTGTATTGCCTCTTACTGAAAATGTCAGTAAACAAACGCAGCAAAGAAGGGGGTTTGGTAACAAAAGACATTGTTTCTGGGTGCAGGAGGTAACAAGAGTGTTTAGAACAAAGGTTTGCTCAAAATAGGCTTTTTAGCCATGTTGGAGCCCTGCTCCTGTCTCCCCACCCTTCTGCCTCCATTCTGCTGAAGTGGCGATGCTAATGATAATTCTTATTATTTTAACCAGCCCCCCAAACTTACCAACACAAACACACTCTTAATTTCAGGGCTGACAGCAGGGCTGGGAAGGTCCTTATAGCATGGCAAAACAGCTTGGGCAGTTGAGGGCTTCCGGCAGCCAGCTAACAAAAATATACTCTCAGAGGATGCAGCTCAGGAGGCGTGGGACCCGCACAGCAGTGAGCCTGAAAGCCGGCCTTTCCGTTTTTATAGAGCTTCACCCCTCACATCTGGCGGACCTGTGACAATCAGTGTTAGACCATTTTAGAAATCAGATACCCTGGGTACCAGGAAGTTGATTTGCCTTCCACTTCCTTAAGAAAACACACATTAATATTTAAGATGGGTTTTCATAAAAGAAGCGTTGTGTTTGAGACATGAAATAAAGTCAGGCGGCTGGAAAAAATTCCCTCAGATACAGTGACCCCAATGCAATTCAAATCGTCCTCCAGATTTGGACAGGAGAAGTGGCGGGGCTCACCCTCCCCCAAAGCCCTGTGGCATTTCGTGTGTGCCGTTTTATGGCGTATGCCTAGAGTGTGCATAGCACTGAACTTTAAGCTGTAACTTCCTACACTGTAGACAGAAGTTGGAGGTTCACAAAGATGACTTCTTAAGTGATCCCCCAAAACTAGTGCTTATGACTTCCCTTGCAGTTTTGTGTCTTTGCAGCTTTTTTCAATTAAAGCCGTGTGGTGTCCATCACCCCACTGCTGGGCTCCTGGCGGCTCTTGCCTGTGAGGTCTAGCCTTCTGCCATTCCATGCCTTCCTTTCGATCCTCTCCCCGTGGAGCTGACATGAGATTGTGTCAGATAAACCAGGCTCCACAATCCTGATAGTGCCATCCTGGATGTCCAGTGTGATTTTGGTATGTCTCTAAAAGAGCTGTGGAGACAAATACGATTCCTAAAGGGTAAACGGGCTTTTTCAAAGATCAGTGTAAATGGTTTACTTTAAAAATAAACATTTTAAATCACTTTGATCTTAGCTGTCCAAAAGATGCAAACTAGTCAGGCTTCTGGGGGAGTATTTTCCGGGGTTTTAAACCTAGCAAAGACCATTTCCTCCTTGCATGCAAGAGGATAAATAATGTGTGGAACAATAGAACACACCAAGAAGCACATGTATAAGTACAGAGCAGGTAGAATACTGCAGGCGTGGTAAGAGCAGAAGTTGGTTTTGCATTTGCAGTTGGAGATTTGGTAACCTCTTCAGGTCAGGTTATTTATGCAGATCTGAGTCCTGCAAACTGCATTCCTCTGTCCCTGTCTCACCACCCACTCAGCCCTCTCCACCTCATCTGCAAGAATATCATTAACGTTTTTGGGTCAGATGCCTTATTGAAAATAGCCCATGCTATGCCATGGCAAGCTTCAATCTTTTGTTTCAATAATTAAACTTTACTTTTTCTGTACTGTCTACTTGTACACTTACCAGGCATTAAATACGATTCCTTAGTACCTGAGTGTCAATTCCTATATTTAATCTCCTAGTACAATGGTTAATATTTTGAAGGATGCTTGAATTTTTAGATATGTGTAATTTCAGTGGAAGTAAAATCTGATGTACTTTTAAAAATCTAGCAGAAATAACTCAGAGATGACATGAAATGATTTTGAGACTATCCATATTTTTTAAAGGGACAGCAAGTGTCAGGTATACTAATATCCTATACTATTTAATGCTATATTCTTTTTTTATTTGCTGGTTTTATGTGATGTTTGAAATAGTTATCTATCTCATGGTTGGTAGGAAGTTGTCCTTAGATCAGCCATCTTTTTCATAGTGGTGGTGTGAATTTTCTCTGAAGATAAAGGCAAGTGATCATTTTCAAATATATTTTAAGACCAAGTCTGGCATAGTGAAGGGAGTCTCATACTTCATTTTCAACTGACTTCCGGTCCATTTCTTAAACAGGGCTCCCTTGTCAAGTCTACTACTGGTGGGGAAGGTTTTTGAAGAGGCATTTTGCAAGACAGTTGGGCAGTTCCATTGCTGCTACAAAGCAGCTGACTGAAAACATATACTCTTTGTTGGACAGACAGAACCACATAGTAGACACAGAGTAATCTGAATGCTGACATTTGGGTTCCAATCTGAGATCCTCCATTAGCAATCTGTGTGAATTGAGGCAAGACTGTTCACTTTTCTGTGAGGTTTTCTCATCTATCAATTGGAAAAGATTTGACTTTACAGCAAGTTAGAAATGAATAGAAAATAAATAGCAGCAAAGTCACTGTGGTTGAGGGGAACACCAGGCTGGGGTAGTGTTCTCCTGGCTGGGCTCCCCCTTCAGCCATGGAATGCCCCAAACCCTGCAGCAATCCAGAGTCCAGGGAGAAAGTCGGCTTCTACTGCTAGCATGTTATGTGCCTTAAGTCTAAAAGAGATAATATTAATTAGAATTTAAACTGATAAAACTAAAGCCCTTTGACTCTTTTTTAAGTGCCCTTTTGCTGATATTGCATGTTGTAGAAATCTTGGAAAATATGGGAAAATTTAAAAAGGGCACCAGAATAATTATTTAGTGCCAATGCCCGTAGATATGCATTTGGAATATATTTTCTTTCTTTAAAAATTTTCTTTCTTTTATCTCTTAGTGCCTCTGTTCCTTAACTAGAGTAAATATGTATTGTGTACTATGTGCATATATTACATGAATATTACGTGCATCTATTATATATTACATATTTGCAAATCATAGTGATTGTTGTGTGCTGCAAACTGAGGTTAACTACAAACAAATGCAAGCTGATTGTCCACACATACTGCTTTGAATACTCCTAACTAGTAGACTGTTATGAGACAGTTTGCTAATGATTAATGAGATGTCCTATGTCATCAAGGCATTTGTGGAAAATATTTTAACAGTGATTTACTATGCCATTTAACCATTCCCTCATTATTGGATATTTAGGTTTTTTCCAGTTTTTCATTCCTATAAGTATCACCATGACGAACATCTTTGGATATAAATCTTCAACTGCTACGCTAATTACACAATCTTGGGATAGATTCCTAGACATAGAATTTTGGATCGAAAGTTTGACTCCTTAAACTTTTAATGATATTATTTTATTTTTGTTTGGTACCACTTGTTTTAGTAGAAATAATGTCTTATATGTGGAAATGGGATGAGTCGTTCAGACCTTGAAGTGAAATGGCATACTGTAAAATAGTGAATGTGAAGCAGCTCCTGCAGTTTAGAGGATGAACTCTATCTCTCATGTCATTATTAAATGGATTATTGCCCTCATTGTACATTATGGCAGAAAGTTGTTTTCCAATTTGGAGAAAGTGATTTGTAAAATCGATGCTAACATTTGTTGTATAACTGGGGTCTATCTGATACTAAGATTTTTCTTTCCTTCACAACTCATGACACTTACCATTGGTTTAAACAAATGTGGCTTTTGTGTTTCTAACTCTCCTCATTTCTGAACTCCCATTTTTGAAAAAAAAAAATTGGAACTGTACGTTTTGGGGGAGCATAAACACATATTTAAGGTATGAATGCTTCTTTCAGGAATTGATCTGCATCTTGGCTGGCAAATCTCTCAGGTGCGCAAAGGGGCCCTGGCTACTTGGTCATTCCTGGAGGAATATGTTCTGAAAGTGCTTCCTTGACCTTCTTCTAACTTGGAGGCAAGCACATTCCTCACTTTTCCCCAACCAAAGCGAACCAAATTTTCATGTGCAGAGAGTGTGTTTTCTGTGGATTAGACCCAAAGCTATGTTGTTGCAGAAGTCTTAGAACTGCTTATGTAGTGCACAATAAGCTTTGCAGCACAATTTAAATGTTGATTTTAACGTATAAACAGTCATCCAAAAGCGTTTCAGAGAAGCTGTTTTTAGGAGTTGGCTTAAAAGTGCATTGGATAATGATTTCTGAAGCATTTTTTCCCCTGTTGTCTTTATCTAGGCATATAAAGTTTATAAGGAAGTTCTGTGTCCCTCCTTTCTTTCTTTCTTTCTTTCTTTCTTTCTGTTGTCCTTTCTCCCCTTTTCCAGCTGTTTCTTTTATTCATCTGCGACGTTAGATGACATTCGCTATTTTGCCGACATTGACTTATTTATACCTAATTGCCTGGGTTCTGGGATTGTTAGGAAACTGTATTGACAATGAAAATTTTCAGTTGTCTCACAATGAGGGCACATGAATTAACACAGATCCCAATCAAAACATGGCAAGTGAGAAACAAAGCCCCCACCAACAGCACATTTCTGACATTGCCTTTGTGAAGTGTTGCATTAATAGGAAGGTGACATCCTTTTGAGAAGTAAAGCGTATGTAAATAGGAAGAGTTTTTAAAAATAGAATTCTGCAAGTCAGACTAATTTCTACAGCTTTATAAGGCAGAGAACAAGTTAGACAGAAACCTTCTGTTAATAGAGAAGAGAAATTGGGATTGTTTTCCTGCTCATTTAGCAACCTAACTTTCCTGTGTGCTGGGTAGCGCTGGGTATAGTTTGGTATAATCACGTAGAGTCTGACAGATTGATTCTGACTTGAATGTTATCATCAGCTACAACCCAAGACACTCACTTGCCTCTTTTTGGTATGACTGTGATTGTCTGTAGAAGTTTGTGAGTTATAAACCTAATTTCTGGGCAACATCAAAGGCAAATTACCTGAAAAAGTGTCCCGGGTTGTTGTGTGAGTTGGAGATCATGGTTCTTGACTTCTTCCCTTAAGAGGGAAATAAAAGTGCTGTCCCCACTAATGACTGAATTGGTTGGTTCCACTCATATGCCCCACACAGCCTCTTTACCATCCGGCCTTTTCAAAGTTAATCTATTGTAAAATTAAATTGTAAAAATGGACAGAGTTGCCACCACCTTGGGACAATGGTGAAGGACTCACGGTGTCAGCCCCACTAAATTCCCCCGTGGAAATGGTCACACGGTCGTTTGTGCTTTCATTCCGTCCTCTGGAGTTCTGATTCCTTTACAGTCCCAGTTTTCTTGTGGACGTGGGACCCTTCCAGATCAACTCTCCTGAGAACACACTCTTTTCCCTGATGGAGAAGCTCCCCGTGAGGTCTGTCTTGAGTGGCAGAGATGCAAAAGTTGCTGTGTCCCAAAAGTGTTCCTGAATCGATTCTCCTCTACACTCTCCTGCAGAAACAGAGTAATGCACCCAGTAAAGAGAGGAAGAGGGGCTCGGAGGTTTGGGTTTAATTTAAACAGCCATTGCATCTGCACTACTAGCCCACCAACACCATGTGACTATGACAAGGACACCATATATGACAAATCAATTAGAGGAACTAATGATTCACGGTGTCAACGATGCTTTAATTCAGGATTACTAAACCTATAGGCATCTCAAGACTAGATTTCAAGGGGTGGGGCAGTGAAACTTTTGGAATGGATGTGACATTTTTTTCCTTAAGTAATAGACATTTTCCTAGGGAGAGGCTCTTCTTAAACACTCACAAGGACCCACGCCCATAAAAGGGTAAGGAACCACACCATTCCATCTTCATAATTTTTTATTTTATTTTGAAAGTTGATGTTCTGTTTCCTTTTATGCAGAAGAGACAAAAGCATGTGCAACTCTATTCCTTGATCTTTAATGTTTTTTTTTTTTCCTCCCTCCTGGACATTCTATAATAAATGTACAGGAAAGAAATATAAAATGCTATCCAAACTCAGTTAATAGCTCCGAGAAATGCACATTCAGAGTGCTTTAAAATCAGGTTACAAATATAATTTTCAATTTGCTAGGGAGAAAATAGGAAGGAAGAGTCCTTTAGAACACAGAATAAATTCATTGCATGTACATTATCAGTGTTGGTTCATTGTAATTTTTGTTGGCCCACAACTCAACACATCTTTAAGAAGAAGAAAGTGCACACACACTCCCTATTGGTGATATTTAGGGGAAGAGCACACACGCTGGGAACTTGTAGTTGAACTTGTGGTAGTAGAGTCTCATCCTCTGGCACCTAAAATATTTTTTCCTTTTGGGGTATTCTGTGTCAATGTCAACACCTGGCCCTGAGAGAGTCCATAAACTATGTCCACCTTAATTTGCATTTAAGCTACGGGAACCCTCATATTGCAGTCTTTGGGCCACTGTGATGTGTGAAGTTTAGAGTTTATAGGAGGCTACTTCTCTCTCTTTGAACTTCTGCATTTCCAGAACCAATTTTTATTATTTTGTGACATGCTGAAAGCCTTTTCGTGCCTGTTTTAGAAATCAGCATGGACGTATTGCTGCCTGGCTACCTACTTGAAGAGTTCCACCTGTGTGGAGCCTGGTCATTGATTTCTAGCAGCATTGCCACATCCACCTCATGCTTCTCAGGATGCTCAGACTTCCCTCATCCTCAAAATCCAGGGTCTCATCAACTGAAGCCATGGAGATAATATGACATACAGTGGGTCTGGAGAATTTCAAAACAGAATTCCTTACTTGGTAGCCAGGAGGCAAACATGGAATTTATGATATGATAAGCTAAGCAGATGCAAAATGAAATATGGCAGCAACAAACACTTTCCCACTCAGTGACTATGGGAGGCTTTGATTATTTGTCTTTTTGCTTTGCTACTTCATAGCTAAATTACAGTGCACTGGAAAGACCCAAATTCTGGTCCCCAGCTCTTTGTCCATAGCTCAAGAGCCTGCCTCTATGGACTTTCTTACATTCATCAGCAGAAAGAATATGTTGTTACCTACTCTACTTACCAAATGTAGCCAGAGTGAGGAGGAAATGAGACCTCAAATGTGACAACACTTTGAGAAGTTTTTTAAAGTCAAGCGAACTACTCCTTTCTTGACAGAAACTCTTTCTCCATTTCCTACTTCATCTGAAGCCACAGTGGCCCACAGTTCTGGCTCTGGAGTCAGACAGGGCGAGCTGAGAATCCTGACTCGCATGTGTGTAATTTTGAAGAAGGCACTGTGTGTAAGCCGAGCCCCTTGGTCCTCCTCTTTAAAATGGGAATAACAGTAGTGCTCACCTAACAGAGTTGGCGTGTGGATTGAAGGAGAAGATGCACGTGCGGTTCCCAGCACTGCGCCTGCTGGTTTGTGCTCAGTGCTTGATGAATGTGAACTGTTGTTAGGCTCCGTGTCCCTTTACCTACATTGTTAAGAATTAGAACATCCTGAGAGCAGACCCAGGCCTGTGTGCTCTAAGAAAGCACGCTACACAGGCAGCCTGTCATTTTAAGAGGAAATGGTCCAAGGTCTTCCGGCTGGTTCTGGATAATCACCTTCTATTATAATCAGATTGGATCTTCAAGTGGTGGCCAAATGCCAGTTTTTCCTACAGTTCTCAGTTTCCTGTGCCTTCCAGTGGTATTCAAAATACTTCACAATTCAACTCAAGAAATTTAGCACATCTTCAGAATAAATTATTATTGTCGTTAGCACCTTACCACCCAGGAAAGTCTGCAGAGGAACTGAATACCCAGAGTGACATGCTACTTGTTCACCAGCTTGTGAGAATGAGGATGTGCATGGGGGCCCTTTTGTCTTAGATGTTCCTCTTTGCACACCAGAGCTGGGAGCGAGACCTGCCCAGTGGAGTTTGTTGATCTTGCAATGAATGGAGTTAGTGAAGACCCGATTAAATAGTTCCAAGAGAAAGGCAAGGATGCCGGGATAGAGAAAAGTCACAGAGGTGACAGCTCTTGATAAATGGGCAAATGTAGCCAAGATATAACCTCTTACCTTTCTTAGCTTCTGTGTATCATGTGCCTGGCATGAAAACATTCCTAACTGTGCATCATAAAGAAAGAGAAATCAAAAGGGAAATTTATTGCTTATATCACCAAACTTCCTTTGGATGTAGTGATTTTGATCAACTTTTCCACCCAGCTATAAATCAGGCCTCTGATTCTCTATCCACTATTCACTTTTTTTTTTTTTCCTTGTGATACTTGTTTTTTGGGGACTGGCACATGACAGATACTTTTTACTTTGCAGGTTTCCAAAGGTGGTAATTTCTTGCATTTTACATAACTATGTATACTAAAGATGAAGTGTCGCTTTAAAATACAGTTTAAGGTACACAGATTGCTTCATCCTTTGGAATAGCACTTTGGTCTCCTTTTACATGTATATATATGTATGAAATATTTTATCCTTAAACCCAAACTAAAATTTCCTCCATTAAAGGGTTTGTTCCTTATTTACTTTGAGATAAATGTCTTATGGATCCTTAAGGCTAAGCCTGGAAAATAGGAAATAATTCACTCTGGCTTGAAAAGGGTGGGGATTTCTTTGTTTCTTTTTATATTTATTCAGGAAAAGCTGACAATCGTCCCACATTAATGAACCACACCATCAATCACTGTGTTGACAATGAGCGGAAAAGCGAGGTATATGTCAGACTGACGGCATATTGCCTTTTTCAGTGAAGGCATGGCTGTTTATAGCACTTTCATTGGCAAAATTCTTTCTGCACTGGAACAGGAATAGAAAGAAGAAATAGAAAGGCAGCCAGTGGAAAGAGCTTTATGTTTTCAGATTATGGAAAAAGTCATGGGGAAAAATTGAGAAATGTTTTTATAGTTTGTATACCTCTCTATAGGACTTTGAGAGGAAACAAATCAGAAAAAGGCTATTATTATTAATATGAATTATTATCATGATTAATTTCTCACTTTATTTCATAGGGTTGATTGCCTTTTCCCTAAGATCATGGTGGAAAGATTTCAAAGGTCGTGTCCATTTACTGTATTTGGCCCCTGAGACGGTTAGAGAAGTGGATGGGGAGTGAGGTTTTCAGCTACTCTGAGTACCTGCCATGGGGCAGCACGCATGCGTGTCCACGTGGGCACACATATAGCATAGAGAATGGTAATGAAAATGACTTCTGGGCTTCAGAAGGCCATCGGATTTTCTCCCATTATTTGTTCCCACTTCCCCTTTGCACTAGTTGGTAAGAAGAGAGCTAAACCTTGGTGGAGTTGATGTGTCCAGCTAAAGTGTGGCAAACTGTTACCCTCCACAACTATGTGGCCATAGAGCCCATGAAGACAGGCTACCCTCAACTCTCTTCTCTCCTTCACAATCTGAACAATCCTACTGCCAACTTAATAACAAGATGAAGGTAATATCAGTGGCTAGTAATTGGTGAGAATTTATTCTGTCGTCAGGACAGTGTAGCCTTTGTCCTTCTAAGGTGGGGGATTCTGTTACTTTCACAGATAAGAAATCGGAACCTCAGAAGGATGCACACTTGTGTAGTTAACACTTGTGCAGTTAACACGGGGTCAAGTCACACTTAGTGGATGTCTCTTAACTGCACGGCCTGGTCTCTTCAATGCTAAATCTGTGCTTTTAAAACCTTTCAGCCTCATGACCCTTTAGGCTCTTAAAAATTATTGAAGATCCAGAGGTATTTTTTTTTAACGAGGCTTATGTCTATTCCTATTTGCTACATTATGAATTAAGATTAAAAATTTAAAAAAATTTTTTCTACTCATAGAAAAATAACACTAGCCAACCCATCATATATTGATATAAATATATTTTTAAATGATTGACTAAACTCTATCTTCCAAAGTCACAACATTTAGTAAAAGGAGTGATGCCATTTTACATTTTTACAAATCCCTTTAATGTCCACCAGGATTCTCATATTTGCTTCTACATTCTATTGCTGTATATCATTCTGGTTAGAGTGTATGAAGAAAATCTAGCTTCATAAATATAGGTAGTTGGTAAAAGGTGGAGTATTCAATAGTTCTTTCTCCAATAATAGTGTATTTGTTTTAATACTACACCAAAACTTGACAAAGGTAACTTTTTAAGTTAGTTGTGGCGTAGAAGTTGAAACCATATTAATGAAGTATATTTTGCCCTTTATATTTAATTCCATTGACATATCTTTTATGTTTGGGTATCATCTTTATTTTGAACTTCATGCTTTGGTCATTTGGGAAATCTTGGCTTATTGGGTTCTTGTTCATTGAATTGTGTGACATGCTTCATTATATAGTAGCAAAAATTCATATTTATCCATGTCACTATTAATCTCACCAGAAGTTGTTCAGAAACTGTCAAGCTCAGAGTGGTGGATACAAATTTTCCAAAATTCCAATTTTTACTCAAAAATTTGAAATTTCATCATTAGCCACTCATACTGTCAATGGTTCTCTCTGAAGTGACAGTCTGTCTTTGTTCATTTTTGAGAAAGTATTTGCCAAACACTCAAGGGTGAATGATGATAGTTTGATAGTTGCAGTCTCAAGTAAAAACACTGTTTTGCAAGCCTGCACATACGGATGCACACACAAATACAAAAACCCACCTAGTTTACTTTACAACTCAAACAGTGATCCACTGCTGGAATGACCATACTCCTTTGACATGCAGCAGAAAGCTTTATCTGTATTTCACACATTGCTTAACAGATTATTGAGATGTAATGGTAAAGATTTAATAAAATTAATATTTCAGAAAGGTTTAATAAAATAAGGAGTTTTACTATTTCATCAAGAGCATTCTTAAGTGAACTGGTTTTAGGTTCTGCATGTGTTTGTGTGCGGGCATCTGCAGCAGGTGTGTGTCAGGAAGAACACCATCTAAGTCTGGTCTGATGTTCCTGCCTTCATTGGTACAAGGCACTGTCTGCTTTCCCCATCTTTGCTTTTTTGCAGCATCAGTACAAATATTAGCCCAGAAGTATTATGGGGAAAAGAGTTGTGACCTCATCTCCAGGAAAGACGTACAGACCTTCAACTAACTGTTGCTCTGCACTACTGTCTCTCAAAAATGCTAGTGATGGATGTATGTATGACTTTATTTATCAAAACAGCAAGAAAAGCAAACAGTAGGAAAATAATTGGATATTAGTATTACTATAGGAGGGTTTTAATGTATATTTTTATATATATGTGTTCGCAATGACAGATGCTTGGTTCAAATGTTGGTATGTTTTTGTTTCTTATGGAATCTTGGTGCTTTCTTTCAAATACAGAAGGAAAAGACCCACTCTGGATCTGTGGCCCCCAGACTTTTGAAGCCACTGGCACCTGCAGACCTTAGTTCTCACTTTCACCATGTCAACATTAGAACATACTAATTCCCTGTTTATAATCCTGAAGACTAGCTACTTGGAATAGATTTAAAATATTTGTGTATAGTTACAGCTTTTTAAGAGGCAAAAAACCACTGATTTCTCATGAATGCTTGGAAGCATTGCTTTTCTGTAACTGAAAACATCTCATGTTCCCTTTTAGCCAAGAAAGAGAAGGCTTAGAGACAGATGCTCTAACTTCTGTGAGGAGTTTTCTGAAAAACCAAACTAATTTTGAAAGTGGTACCTCTCTCTTAAAGAACAGTCATGTCCTGACTGAAGTGAAGGAGCCTTGAGATTTTTATAGAAAATAGTCATAAGGATTCATATTTTTGAAGTTATGTCTCTATTGTTCGGAACAACTATTGGTCATATTTCCTATTCTTGGGACATTACACACACTTGGGCATTGTCGATGTCTCAGGCGGCAACACGAATGAATCTCAGAGTTGAGTTTCTGGATAAGAGCCATCAATATGGGTCTTTCATTCTGTTTCTTTTTCTGTGAGATTTTTTTTTTTTTTTCCTCTTTCAAAGAGAAAATGAAACACAAAAACTCTTGTGTGCGCTTGAGCTTCATTCACTGCAATCTGAGAAGTGTGGTATTTGGGCTAAGCCTTTGAAGCTTCCATGACAGAGAAATGCTTAGGGTGTAGGCACTAAATTTTTCAGGTGTGGATATTTTTCAGTAGAAGGTGAAAAGCATGCATAATATACTCTGCGATCTGGCCTGGTTGGGGAATTGAAGCTTTGTTTGATCAAATCAATAACATTTCCCAAAGCGTGGTGGGTTACCAGGGAATGCACCAGTGTTGGCCAGGAAGATCATTTTAGGAGACACACGGACAGTTTGATTTTAATTATCACATGCATACTTTTATGAGTACCTTCAGTGTACTGGTTCCCTTTTTAAAATAATTTTATTTAAGGGAAGTAGAGTCGGTTTAAAGAAGGGTTATTAAGTAAACAACAAAGGTGGTAGGTGGATTGGTGAAATGATTTATGAATAATTGAAGTTTGAGGAAGTTGAAGTCATTGCACATGATGGGTGCCTTCATTTGCTTATGGAGCATTAGCTATTGAATGCCTGGCCTGGCCTCGCTTTTGTAGATTCACCAGTCAGTAATAAAAACAAAGTCCCTACTCTGTGGAGCTCACTTCTGGGAAGAGTAAATATATAACATAATGTCAAGTATTTAAGTGTTAGAAAAACGAAGCAGAGTTAGGGGCTGGAACTTGAGGGAGGTGCTGTTTTAGAGAGAGGCTGAGGAAAACCTTGCCAAATAAGTTGGGCAGAAACCACCGCGGACTGAGTTTATTTCATGCTACAGTCATGCATTGGGTGTTTGCCTCTGGAATATGGATAAGACTGGTCAGAGGAAACTCTGAATTTGGGAATGGAAAGCTTAGTTAAAATTTAACACATGAAGCACAGTGACAAGGCCTAGAAGGATACTTTGAGAGTAAAGAGAAGGGAACAGCTGTCCTAAGTGAGGGGAATTGAGTTCATGGAGATTTCCTAGAGGTGGTGATTGTCCTGAAGTGAGGTTTTCAGGCTGAGGAGATAGCAGGGGATGGGGATGTTGGAAGGGCAGGGCCACCAACAGCAGAGGAAACAGCACATGCATAGGTGTAAGTGTTCTTGAGGGTAGCCCTCGGGGGGCATTCACTGAATGAAAAGGGGACATGAAGAGAGCTTGATGAGCAGGGTTGAGGCCAGGTGTGGAAGGCCATTGATCTACAGTTGGGCTGGCCCTCTGGGAGGCTTGGGTGTCTTCCTGTGGGCCGTGGGGTCACACTGGAAGGTTGTGTGAGAGAGGTGATGTGTGCTTCATTCCTAAACCACTCTTACATCAGTTTGGGGGATAAATTTGAGCAGGAGGAGGCGGGGCACCACAGAAACCTTTCGCGGGCAGTTGGAGAGAAGTTTGAGAAGACCAGGAAGAAGTAGTTGACTACAGAGGGCCAGTTGGATTTGGCAGGATGTGCATCATTGTTGAATTTAAATCAATTTTATCTATGGTGAGAGTGGAATCTGGATTTGGGAGCACTGAGGTGTAGACAGGGGTTGAGCAGCTCTAGGCATATGTATTAGCAATTTTTAAAGAATCAGAAACCACAAAATACTTAGCAGTGAATTATGGAGAAAGCCTAGTGTTTATTCATAATGGGGCTGAAGGGCTAGCACTGCTCATAGACCCAGCTAAGATGTCCCTCTGCCTGAGCTCTGCTCTTGAAGGGTCCTCGTTTGGCTCTCTCCCAGGCATTCCCCTCCTTATGGGAAGAAAGATTCATGGGGTCCCTCAGAACCTGCCTGTTCTTCTAGATCACACTCAGAATTCTTGGGACCTAGGAATTTTCTGTTTCCAAGGCCCTGAGCCCCCTTTGGAGGCCTTGTTTTGCCTTCTTCAGGGAAGGGCCTCATGTGTACATGCAGTCTTGAGGGGTGGACAGAGGGCTGGGCCGTTCATGGAAGATGGATGAGGAGAGACATTGCCACGTGGGCACGGGTGTGTTCAGACGTGAGATGGAAGCTCCTGGGGATTTAGATCAGAGCCGGGGTGGAGGGAGATGGGTGGGGCACGGCTGGGGCTCATGTCCCTGCACCATCCAATGTTGAGTGCAACTTGGAAGACTCCAAGGTTTTAAGAATCAAACTTGACTTTCCAGGTTGCTGTGAAGGAATATTAAGACGAGAGAGAACATATTTCATAAGTGCGTTAGTTCTTAATACTTGGACAACTAATATGTGAGCCTCTTTTTATTAGGCATGGCCCTGAGTATCATCATTCTTTTGCATTTGTTGCTTATACACTAGAAATATAGCAATAATTGGTAGAAGTGTTCAGTTCCTACGAGATGACTTTGGCATACTTTTACTAAACAGGAAGTGTGTTCAAGACATTAGCTGAGATCTGCTTCAATTTCTACCAGTATTCCATGTCTTCAATGTCCCCACAACCCCATAAATGCACATGCAGAGTGTAATTAAATCCATGGTAAGTCCACTTGAAAGTCACTTTTAGAAACTGGATTTAAATAAAGTAGAAGCACCTTATCCTCCTCCCTTTTCAGTTCAAGGGCAGAAATCACAACTTTCCAAATCACAGCTCTAGACAGAAACCTTTGTGGTTAACCTACAGAGTGAGAGTTAATGAAAATATTTCGTAAAAATTAGGAAAACTGAGAACACAGCTATCACTAATTTGCCAAGGAACTGAATTAAGAAATTATATGCTTACAAGTTATTTATAAAATCTTGGATGTAGTTATTGATCTGATTAAAACAATACTAAGTACTTCCAGAAAAATTCCTTTCTAGATAAAAAGATCCAAGAAATCAGCATGATCATCAGATTTATCCAATAAAATAAAGGGCGTAGGAAAGAGTGAATTCCAGATAAGTCCTGTGTAATACTCCTGAAAAGCCATGAGGTCACCAGTAAATTAAAGTTGGATTTGGGGCCCAGAATCTGTTACAGCCATTTATATTCTCCAAGGCTGGAGGCCAGACTGCCAGAAGCAGGCCTGAGAGCCCCAGGAGGGCTGAACTGAATTTTTCTTGCAGTTCTTTGACCTATCATCACAGCCCTGGAATCCAGGAGGTTTGACTAACACGTTTTGGGGAACTCTGTGCATCATACCATAAAATTGCATTGCACGTCTCTGACCGAAGATGAGATCATTTTTCTTAGCTCATGGTTTCAGGCAAGGGCTGCCCTACCCATAGGTGGAGTAGTACAGAAAGGCTGATGTGAAGCAGGAGGTAACTAAGATTTTATCGTTCGGCTAGCCTATGCCAGGCAGGGCGCTGGGTTCTTCCTTTAATGTCCATTAATGCTCACAAGAACCCTTCAAAAAGGTCAGAGAGGTTAAGGAATACAGCCGAGCTCACAGAGCGTAACGAATGAGAGATGCTGGAGCCTGAGGCTTCCCTCTGAGGCCCTGCTCTGGGCTCTTTCCTTGACATCAAGAGCATCCCTGTCCTGGGAGTTGGTTCAGTCTCCTAGACTCAGGGTTCCGAGGGGCTTGGAGATGTGCAGTCATGGGGTCCTGGTGATGCGTGCATGCCCACTGCTGCTTTTACAGCTGTCCTAAGCCAAATGTATAGAGAGTCCCCCTAGCATGGATCTGCCACTCTGCTTTAGGTTTTCCTCTTTTCTGACTATTGCACACTGAACCATTACTCTGTTACTGAATAAAATATCACTCCAGGAAGATATTGCTAATACTTAGCTTCAAATTATTTGATGGCATTAGTAAGAATCTAAGCACAAGGCGGCATTGGGGAAAAGTGGAAATTCTGGTCTCTGGGGTGGTCCCGGCCTACCCTTTCTCCAATCTCATACCACTTTCTCTCATTCCCCACATCCTTCCATAGGAGGAGATAAACTTTGAGACAGAAGCTGTGTTTTCCTGAAGGCTTGGCCAGGTTATAAAAGGATGTCTCATTGGACAAAGCAGAAGAACAGTCAGCTGGCTTCTGTCAGTTGGCTCTGCACTCCTTGTGAGCTTTACTGAGGACTGAAATGCACCTTTCAGGTCATTGACTCACTGAGATTGTTCATCCTGAATGAAACTTGGAAATGTCTAAATGAGCTAGAAGAACGTGTTTTCTACTGAAGAATTTTTTTGCATGATGGGAAAAATCAACCTTGAGTTTTCTGCATTATTAGTCTGAATTTTCAAAAATCAAAATGAACTAGGGGAATCATTATTTAGCACTGTCTGGACTGGAGACTTCTTAATGAAAAAAATCATCCATGAATTTTCTATCTTATTAAGTTGAGCAAAAAAAAAAAATTTTTTTTTCTCTACTGGGTCTCTTAATGTGATGGTATATTTGGGATTTTAAGGTAGAAATGAATTTCTGATAAAAAAAATAACCATTCAATTGGTGAAATGTAAAATAGTGATGCAAGATCAGTCACTCTTGTTATGAGATATCAAGCTAATATGATCATAAATGTTAAAGTCAGACCAGAGTCCCAAGAAGTATAGTACTGTACTCAAAAGGAATGCAGGCAGCGTAGCTGATTGTCACTAGAGAGTAGACTGTGATGCCAGGCCATACCTCCCAGGTTGTGCCGATCTTGCCCATGGTTGTGTTCTCACAGTCCCTTACACAAACTATATTCAGATTTTTTTTTTCCCTTTGGTGGTGGATTTTGCAAGTTGAAAACTCCTTTGACTCAAATACCAAGAATTTAAAGAGGCGAATGCTGGTTTGCTGAGTGGGGGCAAAGCCACTTTGCTCAATAACCGCATAGTATCTCAAATCACCTTGGTCATTTTGCTTTTAGAAAATTGAATTGCTTTGTAGTCTGTCTGTGCTGTTGGAGTTTCCCATTTGTCTTTTGTTGGTGGGGAAATTAAAGAGGAATCTCACAGTCATTTAATTTGGTATAGGTGGTAGAGATGTAGCTGTGTCGTCCCTGCTCTGAAACATGCCCACCTGCAGGAAGTGGGACAATCACCTCACCCATCCAGGGTAGCGTGGCCTTCCTAGTGCCCATTCTCCTGCCCCTTCCTACAGGACAGAAGGTTCCACTGAAAGTGTGGGAATCAGCATGAGAATGAGAGAAGAGAATACAAATGACTCACTCCATCTTCCCATCTGCTTTGATGACAAACGGAGGTCATCTCTCTTTAATGACAAAAGTGACAGGAGACAGTCATAGAACTGCATTTTTAGTTCTCAAATCAGGCTGCTTGTTTCCCCAGGACTAGCTCATTCTTTTTTTTTTTTTATCTTTTCCTCCTCGTTTGCAATGGAATTTGAGATTCTCAGTCCGTTTTGTTTAATCCCGTAATCTTTGGGTTCTGATCATGATCTAAGTGAGACCAAGTTTGCTCTGAGGTTTGACTTCTGCTTGTTTGTGATTGTGGTTCTCAACTTAGGCCTCAAAACTGGATACACTCAGAGACAGTGGCAGTGGTTGTTGCTGTACACCTTGCAAGGGGCTTTCTCCTTATTGCACAATAATTTATTTACTTATTTATTTTATGTTTTGGTGCTGGGAATTGAACCCAGGGGCACTTTAACACTGAGCTACATCCCCATCCCTGCCCCTGCTTTTTAAAATTTTTTTTGTTTTTTAAATTTTGAGACGGGGTCTTGCTAAGTTGCCTAGGCTGGCCTTGAACTTGCGATCCTCCTGCCTCAGCCTCTTGAATCAGTGAGAGTACAGGCATGCACCCAGTTTTTTATTGTATTTTAAATTCAGAGCAGTCCTTCCGTTTCCTGGGATGAGTTCTATTCATCCCATTTTACAGACAGGAAAGGAAGTCTCAGTGGTTCAATGGCTTGCCATTTAGCTAGTTGGTATCTAGCTCTAACTATTTCATTATTTTCTTTGTTAACTGTGATGTTTCCCATCACTCTTGCTATGTCTGTGAGTAGAATTTTTTTCTTTATTTTTCAACTGGAAAACTCTGAGACTTCAAGAAACTTTTTTTCCCCACAGTAATCCATTGATTTAGTAGCTCAGCCAGATACCAAGCAGAGACTTCCTTGTGGGTCATACTCACAAGGAAGTCCCTAACAAGTCTGAAGGAAACAGCAGGACCCTTAACATACCCCTTAGTGGAGATAAATTCTACAAAATTACATTTCAGCAGCAAAATAGACAAGTACAGTAATTTTGCTGTGAAATGTGCAAAGTCTTATTTACAGAACATCTCACGATGCTGTTCCCAGATGACTTTTTAAAGAAATTTTTAGTTACATGCAAAGAAACTGAAAAACCAGGAATATAATTGGTAAGAAACATAAATCTGTCCTGAAAAAAACCAAAAAACAAAACAATTACAACAACTTGATGAGATATATATTTTCTCAGCATCAGCATAAAAGAGAGAGAACATTCTGATCCAGAAATGGTATGTAAGTAAATAAACTTTAATTGGTTTGACAATGCCCCTTTTCCTGGCAGTGCCAAGAATCCTAGCATTATAATTACATGGTTCTGGGCAGACATGTGGTTTCCATTAAGAAAGACTTGTGATTGACTGAGTTTCATGAGGCATGTCAGAAAAAACACATCGATGTCTTTATAAGAGGGGAAGAGAAATGGATCTAAATGTATTTATAACTTCACAAGATACACATTCATAAATAGTTTCGAAAAGGCATAAGTTTCTTTAATTCTGGAGAAAAAAATCATTAGGGAAAGCTACTGGGAGCATTTTAGACTCTATTTCTGCATGAATACATCGCAGTGACTGGCATTGAGGTAAATGGGTTACCTTTCCTGGCCTTACAAGGACTTATTTAAGGAATATGGTAAGGAAAGTCTTAGTCGAATAAACTGTGGCTTCATGGGTTTAAACATCCCCATCCCCCTTTTTACCCTTTAAATGGCTTTACATTAACAAAAAAGATTTTTCAGATCCATTCTCCCTTAGCTGGGTGTGGTGTGCTGAGCCAGGCAGGGCTTATGTTATAGTCCTCCTCCCCCTCCCCCACCGGAACTTTCTAAAAGAAAAGGAAACAGAGACTTGGGAAGTTAGCAAGCTGCTGAAGATCTTAGAGCTGGATAATTAAATGCTTTTTATTTTTTAAAAAAATGTTGCAAAAACATTAGAGAAGGGTAGACGAGGCTGGCGGGGAGGGACATTTAAACCCTTGCCTTCTGCATATGCGAAACTGTACGGGTAACACAGATAAAACTTATGAAACGGTTGGAATTTGATGTGCAGAAGGATGAAACTAGGTAGGTGGGTTGGAGAAGAATAAATCTCCAACAAGAACATTTAAACCCAAATCTAAAGACTTGCCTTAATCACCTAAAGTGACTACAATATTGAATAGTTTATTTTCTGCTTTTGCATAAATACTTTTGAGATGACAAACATTTTTAGGTTTGCCAAATACTGTCATCTTTTGGCAATGTTAGCATCTCAGACTTGATATATTTTCTTGACACCAGAACAATTGTGTGTGTGCATGCCTTTTCTTTTCTTGAAAAACATTTTGTCAAGAAGTAGTGGCAAAACATGTGGTAGTGTTTTTAAAAAGACTATCTCTACAAAGGCATCTCTTGCATAAAATATGAGATTTTTTTTTTAATTTAGAAAATGAACCAGTGACTGATTCTTCAATGGAATGTCTAAAGTCATTTTTCTAAGTGATTCAGATATTTTTAAGTAACCATCTGGTATGCTGGAGTGGATCTGCAAAATATTGTCAACTGAAATTAATGAAACAACGGCCTATGATGTCATCAATAATAAAAATAACAGTGACTAATAGTCACAGTTTATCAGTGGCTTACTATATGCCAGGCATTGTCCTCTGTGGAGCATATTTATTTAAATTCTCATTGGTGCTAGGAGTTGTGGGATTATTTAATCCTATTTTACAGATGGAAAAAGTAAGGTTCAATAGTACGTTGTCCAAGATCATCATGGTAGTAAATGGCAGAGGTGTTGATTTACAACATCTTCTACCTCCCCGACACGTCTGTTACTTTCTGCAGACTGAATGGTAAGACACCTGCCAGGTCCTGTGACTGAGGCTGGGTTGGGATTCATTTGTGGCGTTCTCACACACCTCACTGACTCTTGCGATCGATTGGCTTATCAGAGGGGAGGAAAATGGAAAGTGATGGATTTCATTGAGATGAGTCCACATCTGGAGTTAGTTTTTTTCTGACATAGAAACCAGGAAAATAAAGGGCTTTGAAGTTCTATGTGAGAGCAGCATCATAATGCTATTGGTCTACGTTTTGATCGTTCTTATACAAATGTGAAGATACATTCCTGTCTGTGCATTCTTCCAACGATTCCCATTCATGTACATGTTGCCACCCCTTGATGTCACAACCTTAGTTCAGACATGTCTTTTTTTTGTGGTGAGGAAGATATTGGGGATTGAACTCAGGTACTCGATCCCAGTACCCCATCCCCAGTCCTATTTTGTATCTTATTTAGAGACAGAGTCTCACTGAGTTGCTTAGCACCTCACATTTGCTGAGGCTGGCTTCGAACTCATGATCTTCCTGTCTCAGCCTCTTGAACCGCTGGGATTACAGGCGTGCACCATTGCCTCTGGCCAGATCTGTCTTTTATAGTTACCCTCCAACTCAGCTTCCTGACTACAACAGTTTCTTCCTCTAATCAATTCCTACACACTGCAGCCAGGGAAGCCTTCTTTAAGGTGCTTCTTTGATTATGCCTCCCTTCAACAGAGGAACTTTAACAAGCTTCACACCACCAAGATTGCTGACTGTTGTCTCTAAACCTTCCTGATATGAACTCAGAGCCTGGTGTAGGTGGGATGTCCAGCGTGCTCCACGTCCAGCAGAACAGTGCTATCACGGTGTCCTGGTGGTGCATTTCCATTTGTGTGCTTTGTACTGTCCCACTTTGCAACCACCAGCACCTCGCTCCGTGTTGAGAATCCCTCCCAACCTGAACCAGGAGGTCCGTGATTTGCTTCCTCTTTGAAGCTTTCTGATCCGTCTCTTCATTGTCCCCTTCAATGGCTCCTCTGAAATCCTGTTTCTCTCTCAGATCACTCGTCAGATCACCTTGGACTCTAGATGTTTTTCCATGTTTGATTCCCTCTGCTGGGATGGCAAGCTCCCGGAGCGTCACACCGTCTAGAACTTTGCATAGAAATAATGTGCCCGTGGCACTTAGCCGAGCAAGTCAACAGATATTGTTAGGAATGGAGAAGGGAGTGAGTTAGGGCATGCTGGGATGCTGTTGTAATAAATTAATACTTCTTGAATGAACGAGCATGTGAATGAATGGCTACGATCGGCACTTGACCTCTTACAGACCCTTCCATCATCTTAAGAAGGGGAGTGAGTGGAAGTTTCTAAGCAGTGGCTCCTCATCTTTTGTTCTTAGTGCTCACAGCCATTCAGCTCTCATGACCATGAACTGGGTTTGGAGCCACACACAAAGGGAGAAGGACTTTGGTGAGAATAGCTGCAGCCCCTGCTCCAGGTGTCTGTCTGCTGCCATCACAGGGGCGTCTGTGTTTGGTTTTAATTGGTGGTGGAAAACAGTGATCGCAGTGACTGAGCACTTGTCTGAGGTTTTCAAGAGCCTCACGGCCATTCATAGACATCATTTGATGCAAGAGGTGTGTGTCTGCTTTCTAGTCTAACAAGAAATCGCCTATCATTTGACATAGGAGCACCCATCTCCAGATGTCTGAATTCAGTCCCCATAACGCATTTCATTAAAACCAAGAGGCCCAGACCTAGGGATGGAGAGGGAGACTTGCAGAAAGCCCTCCTTTTCTAATTTGTCCCTTTTCATTTCTTGATAAAACAAGCAAGACGCAGACCATAGAGGGCCAGCTGCTGTGATGTTGAGGCTTGTGGCTCCGTTGAGTGTTGGAGGTGGGCAGGAGGTTTTACTGGGTACCAAAGAACCACAGCGTCCATACCTATCTCCTGGTATGCTTCAGAGGTTTGGACGCTCGCTGGATATTCCGACCATGTTCCTTAGGGGTAAAGAGGAGGTTCTTAGCCTATAGTAGGCAAGACCAATGGCAGCCAGAAGAAACCCAGAAACTGAAGAGTTTTATGTTGAAACAGGAGCCAGTTCAATCAGAGATCCCAGTGACTGAATGAGGCAAAGGGAGAGGGTCCCGGTGAGAATTGAAAATTAGATTTTTTTTCCCTTCTCTCCGTATTACCCGGCTGGTTATATTTTGCTCAAGACTAAGCCAGAAGGAGAGAAATGGAACAAAATAATTAAAGTAGGCATCTGTCCTTTGAATCAGTGAGGAGTCACCTTAACAGCCTATAATCTGCTTAGTATTTTTATTATTATTGATATGTTCTGGAAGGCAGACTCAGAACCATGGGTCCTATTTAAAGCCTCTTGGAATTGTAGCAGTTGATACAAGAGCAACCCCATCCACCCAACTCTTCCCTTCAAAGATAGGGTGGTGAGTGTTATCAGGAGGGCCCTGTGCTTACAAGCAATAGAAGCTGACTCTTGACAACTTAAGAGAAAAGGATTTATTGGAGACGTAATGGGTAGGTTTAAAAGTCAGAAGAAGAGTTGAGTAATTAGGTGTTGAAGATGAGGATGTAAGGCAGCCCTGGGGACCTGGGTCATAGGAAGTAACTATCTCTTAAAATGCTACCAGCTGAAGGCCTACGCTCCTACTGTTTCCTCCCCTGTGTCCCACTGTTTTCAAAATTTAGTGTCTAGGGAGAGAGAGTTGGATTGACCCGACTTGGTTATCAGTTCCCCTGAGACTGTGAAGAATGGACCATGGGAAGTTCTTGAAAGAAAAAGTTACAATTACCAAGAACAGATGCGGGGGATTGAGTGGGAAAAATAACAGACATTTACCAGAATGGGTCAGACTCATGCAGATTGGCTCATGGCTTCTTCTGTCTTTGTGTGCATATATATTCATCCATTCATTTATTCATTCCACCTACTTTGAGCATCTACTATGGGCTAGATAAAGTGCTTGATGCTGGAAACACAGTATTTAATAATTCAGTTGTCCATGCTGTAAAATGTGTTCCCAAGTCAGAAGAGTGGGGAGAAGGTCTGCTTTGGGGAGCCCTTGAAATGCCATTCCTGGTCCTAGTGAGTGCAGGACATTACCAGAAGGGCCCTTAAACCCATGACTGTCCTCCAGAAAGTTCACATTTCACCATCCCAGCTTCTAGTTTCTAGTCAGGTGGTAATTGCTTCTAGTAATTTTTCCCTGTAAGTATTTATTCATGCAATTTGCAATTTATTAATTCCAACTCATTTATTTATGTTTCTTCAGATATGCTCTTATATATATTTTTTCCCCTGGGCAGCTAGTTGTGTTATGGTCCCTATTAAATTTTTAGGTACCCCCAACACATGTAATGTTTCTCCATTTATTGGTCTTCCCAACCCGCATCCTCCTTGGAAATTCCAGAAGAAAGCACAGGCTTTCATCTGTCATATGATGTAATTCCAGCACTGCCTACCTCACCGGGTTGTGGGGAGGATCAAATGAAATACTGGATGTTAAAAGTCTTTGAAACATTAAAAGTGTTCTTAAAGCCCCATGGAGTATTAGGAGCCCATGACTTTAGGGTAGAGATGACTGATAATAAAGGTAATAGAAGGATCCCCATAGTAACCCACAGTAATTCAACAGTGTCCAGTGTTTCTCACACTGCAGGTGTGGTGCTAAGCTTTCCCATGGATTATCTCACACAATATCCTCCCACAAGTGGAGTAGGAGGGACGAATGCTTCTCCATTCTGCAGGTAAAGCAACTGAGGCTCAGAAGAGTGAACTAGCTTGACAAAGGGCACATGATTGATGCATGAGAAGCCTGGATTTTAATGAAAGTCTGTCTATGTTATCTTCCCAACTAAGAAAGGCAGTAATTTAATTAAACATCACCTTTCTTAGTTCCATGGTAAATGCAGAATTGCAAATGTGGATTGCTAGCCTAATGCACTGGCACAGGCCTGTAATCCCAGCTACTTTGGACTGAGGCAGAACTGCAAATTTGAGGCTGACCTGGTCAACTTGGCAAGATTCTGTCTAAAACAAAAAGAAGGTTGAGGCTAAGGATGTAGTTCAGTGGTAGAGCACTTGCCTAGCGTATAAGAGGCAGTACCACCTCAAGTGGATGCTAGAATCAGCCTAAACTTCCCAAATTGTCCTAACTGTGTCATACAAGTCAAATTACCAAGTCTCTCTGACCCTCAGATTCCTTATTGTGAAATGAGGACAATAATAATACCTTAAACATAGGTGTTTATCAAAAAAGGATCCAAGAAAAATTATAGAAATAGTAATAATAACCACTAATAATTGGATGGTGAAAAATTGAATTGCTAAATTACAGAGTCATCAAACATGATGAAATTCTAAGGAATCTTCTCCCTGCCTCCCCCAACCTCCCAGCTTAGAGAAGTCCCCCAAATGATTAGCTCTCTGACTCAGTTTGGTCCTCAGCTGCCTTTGGTTTGGTCTGCTGAATATTCTTCAAAGATTTGAATTAGATGTCAGCATCACAAAATCAGATTGCACATTCCAATCTATATATCTGATTTTTCTTATAAAACTGGAGAAGGTATAATTTCAGGCTCACCACGCCTGCCGGACAGTCTCTAGCTGTTGCTGATTTTACCTGCTCTCTTGATGGGGGAGATGCTATACTTCTGAGCATTCCTGTGGACGCGAGAGTTTGAGAGCCACCGGTCAGCCCAGGAGAACTGGGGGAGAGGACAGAGTGACTCTTTGTAATTGAAAGTCTCTAGTCCTGAATTGTACCCGGGCTGGTCCAGGGCTTCTTATCAGTGTTTACTTGCATCTGCCACACCTTGAGGTAGACAGCAGCCCCTATTGCCAACCAAGGAAGGAGGAGATAAAAAGGAAAAGCAGAGGAAAAGCAGACGGGAAACATGTTGTTTCTTAATTAATCTAGGGAAGGAGACAGGGAAGGGACAGCCTGGGAGAGCCAGGCTGGCTTGCAGCTCTGCATTTATCACGTACATTGTTGCCCCCCTGACCTGAGGGCCCCTGCTGGACGGAAGAGCCAGGCTGCTGGGAATGGCTTTGCTGATGTGCTATTCCTGGGGTAAGTGGTTATTGATGAAGGGGCTTAAGTGGTATGTGGAGAACAGCCCTCCCGTTAATGCTCCGGCCTCTGCTGGGCACTCCATCTCCAGAGCTCTGAGCCATAGCCCTCCCCGCTCTTGGATGCAGGGACTGAACTTCATGAGACCCAGTGGCATCAAGGAATCATCCCTTCCTCCGCCTTCTCTTTCCCAGATGCCGGACTGAGATTTAGAAGGCTGGGCTGTCTCTTCAGGACTCCTGACGTTAGACTCTGATGCTTCTGTTTTAGTGACTTTATTACTGATCCAAGGAGGAGAAAAACAGCACATTAATGGCTTTTGTGGGGAGTGGTGATTTGGAAGCTGTTACCTCAGCAGAATTCAGCAAGAACATACAGACCCAGGACTCTGAAAGAAAAGGAGGGAAGGTTAAAAACAAGTCAACAACAACAACAACAAAAGTAAAGGCAGGAAGCAAACAGACTTTTACATTTCTTAAGTATACTTTTAGTGGCGTGTCAAGATTCAGAAGATTTTAGGGATCATTTCTCCCCGTGCTTCTTAATCCTGGCCTTAGATTAGAATTTCCTGAGAATCTTTAAAACAAATATTGATGTCTAGTCCCTGCCACTGGAGAATCTGAAATAATTGGTTCGAGGTAGAGCCCAGGCATTTTTTGGTTAAGTCCTGAGGTGATTATAGCACGTTGTCAGGTTGCGAACATCCATCTAACTCTTTCATTTCATGGTCAAGAAAAGGAATGTCCAGTTACTTCCACACAATCACTGGGCTGGTCACAGGTAAACGAGCACCGAAACTGCACCGTCAGTTTTCCAGCCCAGGGTCCTTTCTTGGATACAGTTTCCTGATGGGTACCATTCTTGCACCTCCCCCCCCCCCCCATTGTTTTTGCCATATCTTTGTATCATCTGTACTCTTTTAAAAAATAAGTGTGCTTACATTGACTCACTCTTTAAACTTGAATTTGTGTGGAAAGGAAACTTTGCAGTGCTGTAGTAAAGGGTAGTTCAGACTCACTTGGAAGGTGATCACCAACTACAAGTGATGAAGAGAGCAGGCTGTCCTGTTGTAGCGGGACATGGTAGCCTGTGGTGATTCTGCTAAGCATGGAGGCCGTCAAGGGCGAGGCGTTCGAGAAGTGCAGCGCCAAACTGAGACTCCTGCACTGACTTCATCAGAACAGCTAAGAGGAAATTGAAAGGGGAACCACCTTCCCACCCTGTGTTTTCATGTTACTTAATGCTCCTATTGTATCACTAAAACTGCCCCCGATGTGCTATTGGTACTTTATTTGCCTTCAAGGAGTGATGGCAGTAGTTACATAATAAAAAAAAAAAAAAAAGTCTGAAAGAAGGCCAAGTATCCACAAAATAGAAAAATGAAGCATCAACTCTGGTCATCAGACTTGAGAAGCTTAGAGAATCAAACCTAGAAACCTGAAGTAATCAGGAACAGCATCATCGAATCAGTTTTCAAAGCAGATGAGAATATTGGCAGTTATGGTTTGGGCTGCCATTGGCATATTATGGTTAGCTGACTTTGTAGACAGTGATTCCAACTAAAGAAGTGAGGTGAACTTAAAGAAGATGACTTTATGCCATCTTTTTGGTGTTCCAGGGATGACATGAAGCTTTATGAGATTCATGGGAAGTAAGCTCCTAACTATAGAAAAGTATTATTATAGCAAGCAGCATTTTATTTAATAAATAATCTTATTTATTATTATTGGATTTCCATTCCAAGAGATGTAGTTCTATTTTCTCTATTGTTCAGGCATGCGCGCGCACACACACACACACACACACACACACACACACACACACATACACACACAGTCTTAAGAATGAGGTTCTACTCAGATTAAGTGCTGAAATACTCTCAGATATTCATCTTAAAAGTGTCCATCCTAGATTTAGAACCTGTTCATCCTAGATTTTTGGTAGAGCCCATTCTCAGGCCTGGTCATCACCTCTTCCTTCCTTCCACACCTCACCTCTACCCATGCGTCCACCTTCACTTTCCAAATTGAAATATCCCCTTATTCCCTTTGAGTTTCGAAAGACATTAGAGCTGAGAGGGAGTCTTAGACTTTCGGTCAATACTCTTTGATACATTTACCTAAATGGCATGTTCTTCATGTCATTGCATCCACACAATAATTAAATGTACCTTCAAACAGTATTGAAGGTAGGTGGTCTTTGAGCTTATTGCTTAATTAGTTCAGGTTTGTCCTATCGTTTCCCATCACCATGGAATCAATACTACTCTAAAGAACTCCTACCAGTATTGGAAAAAGATGCCTCTTGCCTCCATGTGTGGATGCAGTGGAATTCAGATTGTGTTGTAAATGAGGTGTATTGGAAATATCAAGTCAGTCATACTTTCAGAAAGCTTGATAGCAAATGTGCCTCTTCAAGACACACTTCTGTATACACAAACCCCAACATGCTTCCTTGGGGGCTGATGTTCCTTCTTTCTTTCATGGCCTCCCTACTGCCTACGACATGTTGTCTTCTTTCACGGTTACTAAGAATTTCAACCCAATGTAAGGCATGGCTTTTTCCAGGCTTGCAGCCCAAGGGAAACCTCGTGCTATTTTACCACTTTTCTGGGCTGTCACAATAATTCAATGGAAATGAAAACCTGGAATTTTTCTGAAAAAATCTCTTTCACATTGCTGAGAGAAAGGATGGGCTGAGGAGGGTCCCCCTGAGATGGATATCCAGTGCCTCTTAGGTGAAGGGTGGCATGTTACCCGGTGCCAAGGTGAGGGTCCTGCCTCCGTTTTGCCCCACAAGGTGACAAAGCATTCCCTAGCAAGAGACACCACCAGGAGGACTTCGTGGCTCCTGCCCATTTAGTAGGTCGAATTTCCTTCCAGGTCATTCTGGTTAACACACAGGATGCTGGATCGAAGACTGCCTCTTATTAGGCCTCAATATATATGTTTTCCCTTAAATACCTATGGGGTTGTATTCTCTGATTTAAGAGATCGTGGATATTAAGTTGCTTTTAATGAGGGAGGCACTTTCCTTTTTGAAAGCAAGTTGGATTTGTGATGGAAAAATCCAAATATAGCAAAAAATAATAATAATGACCTTCAAGTGAATACCTTGTCGATTGGGATTTTTGCTTTGTTATTAACTCATTTATTTAACAAATACTTACCAAGTATCTTTAATGCAGCAGGCCATATGCTAGGATCTGCAGATACTGCAGTAACTAAGACAGAGTTAGAGTTCTCAGGTAGTGCAGCCTGATCTTACTAACCTTCCACCCCTACTGCCCCACACAATCCTGACATACAACAGCCCTTCAACACTTGATAGTTAAAGTATGCCCAAATGCATCCTTTCCTTCTCTGTTTTTAAACTTTGGTCAGCCTGCACAATCTGTACCTTTGATTGAGCCTTACTGTGCAAATAATACTATTAGTAACAACTGTAGCAGCTAATATTTATTTAATAAATGTCAAACAATTTACATTCATTAGCTCATTGTCTCAGGGTACTTCTCTGTTTGACCTAGGATTTGTAAAAATATTTCTAGACATGGTCTAAAAACCTATCTCCCTTCATTTCAGAGTTTCAATTAGTTTGTGGTTTGGTTTAGGCTGTTGTAATTTACTTTGACTCCTCTCCCCAAACCATAAATTAACAATTAAATCCCACATCTGTAGCTCATTTTAGGTACATAGTAGGTCCTCAAATAAGTTCTGGTTGAGTGAACTGCATGAAATTTAAAAATGGTGTAATTGGGAGCCTTTTCCAGTTAGATCTTGAATCAAGTATCTTAGATCTTTACAATAATGATTTAAAGTCATTGTTCAACCCTGTTTTCCTATGTGCGTCTACCGGACCTTTGATTTTTTTTTTTCTCTGTAAGATTCTTGTGGCAGTGTTTTGATGAAATATTTAAAACAAAACAATAGCAATTGTTCCAATTCTGTCCTTGCAGTTCTGCAGAGTAATTTGTGCTGTTTTGCTGGGAGTTTGTGGATTACATCATACATACAACAGCAAAATAAAACCTTTGAAAATACAGAACTCAGAGCACTTGAACATTTATAAAGTATTCAAAAATTAATTTTTAATGAGTTTTAATATTTTAATATTGTACTGGATCTTAAGTAAGAAAGTTGTTCTTGTTTTAGGCAGTGGTGTACAATATTGCTTCATGGGATAACATTTAATTAAAATGCACTAATTTATGTATTTGTTTATTAGCTTTATCCCTAAAGCAGAGACCTTTGGATGATTTTGTGAACAATGTAGAAGAGAGTTTTGGTACCACTAATAAAGTGAAATTAGAATAGGTAAAAATGTAAGCTTTTACTTTCATAACTTTTATAAGACCAAACTTTAAAATGTTGATTTGACATATAATAAAAATCGCTTTTCAGTGAAAAGATTAAACTCCCATGAAAACAACCTTCTGTTTTTCTAATTTCCTTTGGCTTTATTAGGTTTTACGTGATTTGTTCTTGTCTCAAAACATTTTCCCTCCTTTCTGTAATTGCTGGAGTCATTTTGATGCAAGGATTTTGCAGCGAAAAAAAAAAAAAAAAACCCACTCTTTTTTTTTTTTTTTTTAACATTTGGAAATAGTTACCCTCATTCAGTATGGCCACTTTGAGTATTGATGTAACAAATGAGAAACACCTTATTGCGTAGTACATATTCTTTGCTGATTTTGCTTGCTCTTAACTTAGATTTCATGCTCCTCAAGTTTGGAGCCTGTTTTTGTGAACTTTGGTTGCAGGTTTTAAACATCCTTCATATTTTAGAAATTGTCAATAATATTACAGCCTTCACCTTATTACTTTTTAGCTTATTTTTATTTTTATTTTATGAAACTTTTTAGCTTATTTTTCTTTTCTAAAGCACCATTTAAATTTCTGGATATAGGCATGGAGAAGAAAATGGGAAGGAATAGCATACTCTGTTTTTTTCAGAGCTTAATTCAAATGTTCTGGATACTGGGAAGCAAACACGTAATGTTTTTAACTCTTCTGTGTGCCCTGGGTAGACCTTCAATAGCATCATGCGTCCATTTTTCCAACAGAAAGAAAACAGATTCAGAATGCATTGGAAGGGGGAACTGCCCTGAGATATTTTCTCTCCATTCTCCTTTTGCTAGTTATTTATATTCACACTTCCTCACTTCACTACATTCCTTAGTAAACAGCTTGCAGGGGGGTTGATGTTTGTTAATGAACTGTCAATAAACACATGTTCTCCCTGACTTCTTAAAAAAGACTATTTTGGGGGTGAGTGTGCCGGTTTCCAATTCCTGTTCATGCAGTGAAGACTAAGAGAGGCGTCTTGGCTCCGACTGGCTTTGGAGCTGGGCAAGCAAGGCGCCCAGTCACGTGGTGGAGGCACCGTCCTTGTGTGGGGAGGAAAGTGGCAGATTTTGATAGAGAGCGTGCCAGCAGCTATTAGGAGGAAGTGGGGAAGTGTTTGGAAACAGGACTGCTAGCATTCCCAACAAAGCTGGAGAAGTCTCTCAAAGAACAAAAGATGAACGCACACCCAGGGCAAGGACTTTCTTGTCTATTGGAACAAATAATAACATCTTTGTTGAAAGAACGGGGGTCCAGTTGTTTTCTTTTCTTTCTACTGTTCCTATTCTGTCCTTGGCTCCTTTTTTCTCTCTGTAGCTAAATACCTCCACTGAAGTAACTAATGAAGTCCTTCTGACTAGAAAATACCAATAGGGAGGAACCTCGGTCATTTGAAAACATACCACTTCCTTGCCCACATGAGCCACCCCAGCTTGTGTGGGCAAAGGTACCTTGGGTGGCGCAGGGTGAAGGTACCAGAAGCTTGCCCTTTTGTTGTTGGACCTAAACTACAAATGAATAAGAGAAACTTAGAACAGCTTTTAACCAAAACCATTTATACTTTAATTGGTGTTATCACTAACCTTCTATTCATTTGAAGCAAATTATCCCAGGACAACAATTCTGGAAATTTTTGCTTTGGTTAAAAAGAAAGAAAGAAAAAAAAAAAAAGTTGAATTTCCCAATATCCTTAACCTTTTTTTTTTTTCCTTAAAAATTTCATGCATTGTTAGGGAAGAAAAGTCTAGTCTAACTCACAAATGCATCCTTATTCTCATGTATATTTGATACTGGCCCCAGTCTAATCTGATAAAGTGCACTTTGCCTGTGGTGTCTTACAATAAGCTGGCTGCATTAGTGCCGGGAAAAATCAATACCGATTTATAATTTACCATCGCAAAAACCTATCACTTTTTATGACCCTCCATCCTGGCTCATTAATATTACATTAAAATACACACACCCACTGCAACAGGGGGAAATTGTAGCTTGTCAGGTTTACAGCCATAAAGAAACCTTTAATTGGGCTTAGTTTGGGAATTCAGGCACAGATTTTGTTTATTTGTTTTATTTTTAATGTACAATGTTTACCTTGGTGGATGTTAAGAGGGTGTCTAATAAATGTTTCTATTTCTCTGAAAAGATAGAGAAAAGCACATCACATAAATTCTGAAATACACTTTCACATAGCTCTCATAATAGACATTTTAATAGTCTCTGATAGTATTCTCTGGTTTCCTATAGTCTCTTTCTCACTTTCTCCTTTTTTCTGTTCATGGGATTTCTTTTCTCTGCATTGAGACATTGCAGCTGATGGTATTTCTCTTATCTTTTTGGTTTGTCATAGTTGATATTTATCCCCCTACCAGATCATGAAGAAGCTAAAGGCCATCTTTTGCATTGTGTGTCTCCCAAAGAAAGAATGCATATTTGATTTTTCTTCCACACCGAATGAGACTATCACACTGACCCTGCCTGGAAACTGAACCATTCTCCCAGTGCTTGGTATCCCCCAGCAGAGAACTGTAGAACTCTGTGTGTGTGTGTGTGTGTGTGTGTGTGTGTGTGTGTGCGGTGTGTGTGTGTGTGTGTTCAATTCTTTCACCTTAAAGAAACCCCCAAAGGAAAATGAAACAACAGTCTTTGCTTCATCAAGTCTATTAAGCGGCTTTGCCCTCATGTGTTTTTTGACTTAAAAGTCTTATATCTAAATTCTTTCCAGATAATGTAAAAAAAGAAAAAAAAAATGATGTCACTGTTTATGTTGGCAGCAGCCAGGTGCTCTATTTATTTCGTACTATTCAAATAGTTTCCAGGGAATTTTTCCTGTTAAAATCACGAAGACCTGACCTTACCAGTTGGCTTTGCCCCCTCTCCCTGGCTGCCTTAAAGATGAAGGCTTTCTGCCCCTCTCAGAGAAGTGGAAAGCAGACCCAAATAAATAAATAAAGAAAGAAGGGGGGAATTCAGTGTGTTCTCAAGTGTGCAGTAGATCCACACCATGCAGCAAATCCATGTCGTGATTGGGTTTTTAAAAGACGTCCGCCTCGCCCCTGACTGACAGGGCCTATTGATTTTTTAGGTTTCTGCCGTCATCGGTTTCCAGCCTCACAGCGGCCGCATGTCGGGGGTCAGGGCGCACCGGGGCGCAGTGAGCCAGCCCTCGCCACTTCCCCAAGTGAAGGGTTGCTGAAAGAAAATCAATCATGTCATAAGTGAGAAGCATCAAAAATTTTCCCCCTGTATGGCCAAGGCCCATCAGCCTGTCTCCACTCAGTAGCTAAGGTTAGGCATCTGTCAAGTCAGACTAGGTGAAAAGTATTAGAGATGCCAGTTAACCCGTGGGTAGGCTGCAGAGGCGTGAGGCTGCCTCTTCCCTTTGTGTGGCCATCCCGGATGACAAGGTTGGCGTTCTCTCTTAATTTTTGAGCTGGAATCACCTATTTTCTCTCCGTTTAGCCTCTGCATCTCTGTCTCTCCTGTCTCCTTCCTCCTCCTGGGCACAATGGACTGGGGCCTGAGACCCTGTGTATTTATAACCACTGGACTCAAAGTGGATGCTTTCCCTGAGCAGCCCCCTGGGAGGTATGCACCGTTGTTTCCACCCAGTTGCAAAGTGTGTCCCCCTAAACAGAGCAGACCATTTGGCACTCCTTTCCTACCTTGCTTTGGAAATGCACACAACCTAGATAAGTTTAGTTGTGAAATAAATGGTGCACGTCACATGGTAGAAATTTTATTGGGCTGCTGGGCTGATGTGTCTGGTCGGGTGGGTCACTAAATTTTCTTCCCCTGTTCAACTAATTGGAAGAACATAACTTTTTGTTTCTCAGAGAAGTGATCAGGAGTGTGCTGTTTACTTCAAAACTCTTATATTTCTTGGAGTCCAAACTTAAATAATGAGATTGTATGGTCTGGCACAAGAATCCCTATTAAGTGTCTAGCTCGAAGAACCCTTTGACAGGTACCTTCTAGTTTTGAGTTTGGTCATTTGCTAGAGTGTAATGATAGGTATCTTTCAAAATATAAATCATTGATTAGGTTTTCTGTGGGAAAACAATAGCATTTGATCCATGTATTTTAGATAAGTGGTATTTATCATTAAGGTTCACATCAATACTTTTGTTTGCATGTTTGGTTTGGACAGGGAGGGAGGGGTGACTGCTGTCTTGTGGCTCTCACTGTGTGGTTACCTCTGTACAGGAACTCTCAGGCGTGTCTCTGTTGGTTGATGCTGCTTCTGTGACAGTCACTGTCATTTAAGACCAGTTTGAAAACTGCTGAAAGGGCTTCGCACTGGGAAATCTACAGGAGGAGTTCACTTGGGGGTAGGGGCAGATTTTAGACTCTCTCTCTTAACTTGGTATGATCACATCAGGAACTTTGGAAGAATCTGAAAATGGATTCTACTGAGAGCTCTGTTGTAACTTTCCATACCTAAATTGACATTCACCGCCTGAACCAAGATGTATACTCACTAATAAATATTTTAGCTCTCTATGCCTCAGTGATTACGCTGGCCATTCCATACAGATAAAAAGACAAAATGTTTCTTTAATCAGTACTGTGATGTGAGACCGTTAAGGTAATAGTGCTTGAAACTATTAGAATCTCGAAGATATTGACTGACTTGCTTTTGGCATGGCAATTATAATTACATTTTTAGGTTACATTTTATGGGTTTATACTAGTTATTCTAACATAAAAGAAATTGCTGTCCAGAATTTTAACAGAGGGCGGAATGATCGAGGTTGAATCCTCAGCAGAGCAGGCATCAGGGGCTGCTAATATACGATCTAATTGTGATCAATACTTTCTTTTCTAGTTTCTGTAATGACAAGGCCTTTGCAATAAAAACACTACCATCTTTTTGAAATCCACAGAATGATAAATGACCCAGGCCAACTTGGGGGGGGCGGGAGAAGTGTAGTGTATTTTACATTCCCAGTGATTTATTGTGGGTTTGTACACATAGCTGGTATGAAATCAAGCTCGGGAAAAGGAGGAAAAGTCCCCAACAAAGAAATCCATTCTGCCTGAAATGCCTAGGTTTAAGTCCCATTACCGTTGATGTGAGCTAAGTACTCTCATCAAGAGGCTTAGGAGCCCTCGAGTATTTAGATTCTTTTTGTATCGTTACAGGAGAGGGGGACAAGCTATAACACAATGAACCACTACTTTGCAATGTATGAATGACTAGGTCAGCCAAACTCATGTGGAACATAAAAAGGACCAATTTGATTCTGTCTTGACAATAAATGAAAGCTTGGCTTTGAAGGTACTCTTAGCTGGGTCTATTTGCTTTCTGAGACCGTCTATTGGGCGGACTCTGGGAAGCAGGTTATTTGAGGTGTAAGAAAAGAAATCTGCTCGTTTCATTAACTATTAGGGACTTAACTTCCTTTGCTGTAAAGCTGAGTCCAATCATTTCAGACCTCCTTTCACCCATATGGGGGTACATTGCTGTCCTAATCAAACCCAGCTGGTCGTTCAGACCTGACAGGTAAAGTTTGTGAGGAAGCCCAGTAGAGATTTGCGAATTCTATAGTCTAAAACTGTGAAAAATGTGTCTACCCAAGCCCCCTTTCAATTCCCACCCCGGTTGTTTATGTCCAACTGTGTCTCTCATGTGGCTGTGTTTAAGTCTCTCCATCTTTCCATTTTTGACTTCCGTTTATAAGTTGCCTGTGACATTTTGCTTCAGGCCAGCACTTAGCATATAATATCACAGATGCCTGAAATCTTCCCTGTCTTTCTTTCCTACTTTACCTCCTACCTTTCTTCCTTTCTATCTCTATTCTCTTCCTCCTTTTCTCTTTTCTTTCTTTCATTCCACTTCCCAACATTTTCTTACAAACCCCAAACCTCTCTTGTTTACAAAGAATTGCCAGAAAAAAATACAAAGCCATTAGGTAGCACTGACAACATTAGGGCTGATCTAATATATTTTTCTACCATACACCAGACCTAGAATTTTTCTCTTATTAATTGGAAAGCATCCCATTTTCTTGCCTTAGCAAACCCAGCATAGAGCGAGTACTAAGTATAAGTATATTCAATTGTTTATTTTTTTTGTTTGTTTTGGTCAGGACTGAGGATGGAGATACAGAAGATGTAGGAGACTAAGTTTTTATGTGAGATCATTAATAATTTCTTTCCTTGGGACAGAAGGGATAAAGAATGTTTTCCCCTCAAATATCCAATTCATCCTATCAGATTTCCAGTGACTTTTCCTACCAAGGTCTTAATGCACTACTCTTAGAATGTCTCATCAGTGACCAGAGCTGATGGGGTCTTTGAACATTAGACAGTACCCATTAGTCAAGGTCCCTGGGCTAGCATCTCTGGATGGCATTTTCTTAAGTGTGTCATTAGTTAGTATAATGGACTGGTGTCTGTCAGCCTTTGGGGCAGGACAGAGAGGCACATCCAAGACCCTTTGTTAGAAGATGGGCTGTCTTTTTTTCCCCTTCAACCTGAAAACATGTTCCCAGCAACATTTTTGAGCCCTTGAGAAACAATAAATGTTAATGGTTTCAGTGAAGTCTTTATGATCTCCCAGGTCAGGAATCTTCTTTCCCCCCCTTAAAGTCTCAAATATGGATTTACAAAATACTCTTCAGAACCATTATAGTCTTTTGGGTAAATAGTTTTCATTTTAAAACATTTTTATAATACACACATTTTAAAGTGTTCTAAATATGTATTTTTACGATTGATCATGACAGTTCCTTAAAGAGCCATTATAGCCTATCAGGGAGATAATGTGTGTGTGTATTTGTGAAATTGTCTACAAAGAAAACCATCTCAAGGCTGTGTATATTTCCAAAGAGTATTTTTTTTTTTTTTTTGCTCACCAATAAACTTGGAAAAATTATGCAAAACGATTGAAATTTAGGCTTATCATCAAAGTGAGACAGTTCAGAGTTGAGGATTTTTGCAGTGCCTCTCAAGTGGCAATTGAGAAATTCCAGGATATGAAAGATCAGAAGTGCTGGCTAAGCTGACTTGGGCTGTGAACGTAGGTTACCAAAGGTTTGGGTGACTTGCCAGACTTTCTGCCTCAAGCCTGCATTCCTTAAAAGACAAAGCTGTGATTTTATTGGGCTTTCTGAACCACAGGCTGCCATCCAATCACAGAGGGCTGGAAATCAGTCAGAACGGGATAACTACTTGTTGGTTTATTCAGACTTATTGAATGTATCACTGTGCTTGGAAGTAGAGGTAGAGAATCAGCTGCATTTATGCACTTGGGGCACATGCAGACCTGCAAATATACTCAGATTCTATAATCTGCAGTGGCAGATTCTACAATGGAGGGTGAATGAAAAGGAACATCAGCAAAATGCTTTAGGAATAACAATGGGGTTTCTGTTTGTAAGATTTGGGTGTCTGTAGGTTTCCTGGGGTGCAAGGTGGTAGTTAAAAAATGAAGGGCGCTGGGTTAGGCAGGGGGAATCTAAAGAGGACAAAGATGACAATGACCACAATGACTACAACCACAACTATTATTAGGAATTATTAAGGCTTTCACAAGGCACTTAGCTAAGAATAGCACATGAATTAATTTTTACTTCAGAAGATAAATTTTTACCTTATTCAATTAACAAATAGTAATTGCATACCTTCACTGTGTTAGTAACTCAGGATGTCATGATAATAGGGTACTGTTTTCTTGGAACTTATAGTTAGTGGGGCTATTAACTAACTATAGCCCATAGAGCTCAGGCATTGAAGTTGAAAATCACACACATAAATGTGGAATCTACAATGTGGTAATTTCATAAATGGGGGTTGGGGGGATACCACATATTTGGCTGGCTTGCTGAATCTCCCTAATAGAGGTAGGGAATATATGTGTGTGGTGGTTTGACCTGGTGCAAGAGGTCAGGGAAATCCCTGAAAGTGGTAAAGAAAAAAATGGAAGTTATATAGGTGAAAGGGGTGGAATTGGGGTGATAGGGTGTAGAAGAATGTTCTAGAGAGAGAAATAGGAGATGAAGAAGGAAAGAAAAAAAATGGAAGGAGTCATCACAGGGCCATTTTTTGGACCCTGTGGGCCATATGAAGGTCTTGGGCTTTTATCCTGAGTGAGATGGAGTGCTACTCAATTTAGATGACAGTGCATCCTGTTCACTTAAGACTCATTTAATGACTTGGTGGACATCTTCTTCACTTTCTGAAAACCTTCTTACTCACTTTCCTCTTTTAATTGGGTATCCCAGATCTCCTCCTGGCATTTACTGCAACTTGAAATAATTTATTTATTTATTTTTTTTAAGAATGGCTTTTGTATCAGGTCTTCTAGCAGGGGTTTTATGCTGACCTTGATTCAAAAAGATGTGATTTGGGAACAGATCCATCTCACTCATTAAAGATCTGCTTTGATAACTCCGTTGCTAAACTTCTATTGCTCCTTAACTATCTGTCTAGTTATGTGACAATTGTGTACCCAAAATATGCAAGGCAGTGTGTGCACTCTGTGGTGGGATGAAAGAAAGGAAATCAGCAGTGGCTTGAGTGACAAGATATCCAGCTGGGAAGGAGAAAGACAGGGAGGGAGGAAGAGCAGCTGTGAATGCAGATTGAGGTGGCCAGGCAAGACAATGGCCTGTCATGATAAGCACCTTTCCACAAAGGTCAGCAGCCCATCATGGAGACTCAGGGCCCACACCTTGGCTTTTGTGTAAGCTGGAGTTTCATTCACTAAGAAACCAGTGTGCTCTCTGAGGACACACTCACGGTGGCAATTAGCAGGATGATCAAGAAAGAAATACTGGGTTATCCACATCCACATTTTTTTGTCGTCCATATATTAGCATCCTATTTCTGTTTCCCTTTCTAACATTAGGGTGGTATTCTTTGATATTAATCTTTCATATGAGTCTTTCAACAGTAGGAAGCAATTTCAAAGTGGACTTTAGATTCTCCGGTGAGAGAGCATCCCCAGAGTCTTAGTTCTTGAAGGTTAATACTGAGTGGGCATTGGTTTGCTGGGTTTTTCAGAGAACACAACAAAAATCTTCTGATGTTTATACCTCCTCAGGCTTTGGGATCACTTGTAGTGTCTTTGCTTGTGATCCTCCGGCCACTTTATCCTTGACAGTTTTTATGGCATTTGTTGCAGGAAACAAAATGATCTCTGGAGCTGGGGGTAAGCCCTCCTTGATTTCTAGTGAAAAATGGTTTCGTGGGGAGCCTCTTTAGATCTTGACCTGAGATGGGAGGTGTCTGACAAGAACACCCTAAGAAAGGAACCATTGAGAGCTCCTACTGATAGGTCCTGAAGCTTGATGCAGAAAAGCGATTTCACTAGTATTTGCTTAGTAAAGGCCACATTTTTGTTTCTTAGGCATCTGGCTCCCAAATCTAGTTGGCTTTTCCCAATCCCTCATTTGGCTATCCACAAAGAGTCATAATTCACAGGCCTCCATGGACAGGACATTTCCCAAGGTCGACGGTGGGAGAAGGAATATCACTCACTTGATAACTTTCCTTATCAAAATTCTTGGTAAATATGAACTCATTTTTGTAAGAATTAGGCTAAGCATTGTTAATTAACTCCACTTGCCCAGATTTTGTTATTCCCCAAATAGGTTTTTGAGTCCATGACAAATGTACTTAGAATGATAGTGAATTGAAGATGAAGAGACCGGATGGGACACCCAGTGTCCCTCCACCGACCCTCCACCTCCACAGGACCAGAACTGGAAGTTCCCACAATCTACTCTGGTGCTGTGACCAGACATCCAGGGGAACTTCCCAACAAGGCAAACTTGGGGAGAGAATCTCTTCTGAAAGCTGAGTACTCTCAATGCTGTGCGTCCCCATGCCCCCCAGCTGAAAGACTCTTGGAAGTGACACGAATATGGTTGGAAGTCTTTTTTCTTTTTTCTTTTTAGGAGAATTGCCAATTCCAAGAGTCACATGTCTATCCTTTCCTCGTATAGTAGATTCTTGTATGGTTTGCTAGATTTACTAACAGACATACAGGATTTTGAGTTACAGTTGGGACATGAGCTCATGAAATTAGTCTTAACTGCTTTAACCCGTAGGTGCTCGTGTTTATGGTATAAGCAAGTCATAACCGCTGACCACAGCCATTAAAATCTGATGTGAGTCAACTTCACGTACAAAGACTTTCTCTAAGCCAGCCCTCTTGAAGCAGAAATGATCACAATTTAATATAACGAGAATAATTAATAAGGAGTGTGCCAGTGACCTTGGATATTAATATTGTTTCCTTTTCCTGTAAACAAACCAGGCTATTTTATTATTATTTTAGTGTGTAACTTGGCATAAACACTCCTGTTCACATAATTTCCCCAGGTGATTTTTGTCTCCTTGGCAATTTCCGGCTTTAATAAAGAAAACCTAATTAAGAAGGAGCTGTTGATTGGTTTGCTAGTGTAATTAACACAGGTGATGCTAATGAGTTCCTATGAAACCAGTGGTTTATGGGAAAAATAAACAGACCGTTGTTACATATGGCCCAACTGATATCTGCTCCCTGGAAGAGATGATGATTTCCAAGCCTCCTGCGAGTGGTTTGTGGGCATGGAATAGGCAGATAAAATATTTTATAAGATTCATTAGTGGAACTAGACCAAATTGGGAGCAAAAGTCTCCATGTTAGGCAATATTAAAAAATCTGATCTCTGACTGAAGTGCTTGTTAGGTCTGTTTTTTTTTTTTTTTTTCATGTGCCTAAAAAAGGGCAGAATTCTTTTGTTTGGGGTATGTTTCTGATTTTCATTATAGGCATTTTAAGTTTGCACAACCCCCAGCAGACTTTGTCGTGACATTTTAATTTTCCTTCTCTTTTTCCTGCCTTTGCCCATTAACCCTTGAGAAGGCTGTGTCCAGGGAAGCACATGAAATTCTTGGCCTTCACCTGCTTCCTGAAAAACTCTGGATATTTGTATTTGGGGTGGCATCCATATTAGTCCGATCCCTCCAGAATGACTTACAGGAAGCACGTTTCCTCTTTCCTTTTTCTTTCTTTGTTGACCTGGGAGGCGAGGTAGAGACAGGACTTCAACTGTCATTTAGCAACAACTTTCTATTGGGAACAAGATTATTCCCATGGCATCGATGCCTGCTTCTCATTGTCAGCTTTACCTGGAATACCTGGATGCTAGTCTTGATAATTTATAAATGGCTTGCTCAATTTCAAAATAAAAGCCTGGTATATACAATAAGACCTTTGATGTTTACATAACTTCTCCGAGGCCTCTTTCTCCCTGGTGTGTCTGTCAAATCAGTTTTATTTTATTATAAAGTACATCTTTTCTCTTCACTTTCATCATTTTTCTTCATCCGCTAGTTAATCCTCTCTCTCTCTCTCTCTCCTCTTTCTCCTGCCTCCAAAAATGCCAGTTCTACTTTGTCTCTCGTTTGTTGCTCTGTGACAGGAAAACCAGAGACATTCTGTGTCTAGCAGTGCACCTCCAGGGACATCTTTTGAACTCTCATAATTTGTATTTATTGCCACCCACTTTGTAAGTTCACAGTTTAATTTGCCAGCAGTGGCAGTGTTAGGCCGACACAGTAAAACAAGATAACGTTAAAATGTCAGTATGAGAGGAAGGTTGAGTGATGCGTTGCCCTGACTAGGACTTGCTCTTGTCATTCCTTGCCACCAAAGTGATGTTAACTACCTTTTGAGAGCTTGATCTGACTGGTATTACTCAGAAATAGGATCATTAGTTCACTGTTCTGATTAGGAAGCTGCTATGCTTGATTAACTCTTCTTGGACTGGAATCTCAGTGGAAGCATTAAATGAATCGCACTGATTTCGACATCTAGAACTAATTTATAATTATTTCTTTTCTGCAATTATGTGTAGTTGTTGACATGTGTTTTTCCATGATGAGGGACTGAAGGGGAATGAGTTCAACCTAGTGGAGAAAAGAGGAGCTTGGGCGAGTTGCATGTTGAAGCCAAATTTCAATGAAACTCTTCAAGATTAAAAAAAAAAAAAAAAAAAAAAAAATTCCCCCATAGGCAGATACTAAGCCTTCATTCTTCATAGTATCTATGTATAATTCATTCACAAACCTCTGGGAATACCTGAGTTTTGGAAATGGACCCTTCTTGTAGTTTTTGCTGAATCATTGCCCTGGGTGAAAACTGGATAAATTCAGGTTTATTCACCATGGTGACTTTGTAAGCAGGAAGCAGGGCAAACGTGTCCTGAAGAATCTTCCAAAGTGATAGATCTAGAATATTGGGCTAGAACCCGCTCCCCACTTCCCCATCCCCCCACATCACCTTGTTCTCATTTCTTCGCAACTAAAATTTTCTTCTCAGTCTTGCTGGTGTCTGAAATCCTAGCAGATTGATCCTCTGGATTCTGACCAAGTACATAACTCCATGTCCCCTTCCAAACATACATCTGATACTTACTCATTAGAGCAGATGGAGATTTAGATTCTTTTAAGAGCAGGTTTTGATAGGAAAAGTATTAAAAGCTAGGAGGTGGATGTGGGAGTGGCACCAAAGAGGAAATTTGTCCTGTAACAAGGATCTTGATGATACAGGAGACTTAATTTGTGCTCCATAAAACAGGCTCCATTTCACAGGAAAGATACGTATTGATTCTGGTCCATGAGTCAAGCAAGAAACTTCCATCTTAGTTTAGCCTATCCAGAACAAGAATATTTTTCTTTCTTTTGAATTTAGACAGAAATGCAGTGACAGGGAGCCATCTGAAAGTAAAGGGTGCATCTCCTGCCCCACTGTGTGTGAAGCACCCAGCTGTTCTGGGTGCTCGTGTGCATTTGTTAAATTGAACAGATGAAGTTATCACTAAGGAGCAGTCTTCCCCACCCCCCACTTAAGTACTTCCCCCCAAAGTCTTATTTCCTGAAAGAGCTTTTTATCTGAGCAGATCCAGAAACTTGGGTTGTTATTACAGATGCCTCTGATGAACCTGGGCTTACCCTGAGCATATTAACAGCACCATGCTATTATGTTCCTTGATCATATACTTGACATCTGCCCTAAGTTACTATCCTTCACTATCTGCTCGCGTCATGTGTTCTCTTTAGAGATTTCTTGGCAGCTAACCCTTGCTTGTAGACACAGATGAATTGGCCTTGAGCTGTTTATATTAAAATACATAATCATGACTTGCTTGTCTAAGAAGGTGATTCAGATCTCACGTCTAAGACCAATCCAGGTGCTTATGTTTGGAGGGACAAATTTAACTGGGATGGGGAAAGCTGGATGTCAGTGTGAGACTCCTCAGGGGAACTTGGTTGCAGGGTAATTTTTATGGAAACCAAACAGGTACAAGAAAGGATAGGTGTTTGGTTTGAGTTTGTTGAGTCTGTTAATTGCCATCTAAGAGTATATCCTTTTTTTCAAGGGGGAATCATTTATAGAATCAATAATTTCTGGTTTATTGACATTTGTCAATAAATGGATCTATTTCTCAGTGGTTTTGCTCTCTATTGCCCAGAGGACTGATATTCTCCAAGATTTGCTGCTTCTGTTGAGAGGGGAAATGAAAGCCTCGAAAACCAAATAGTTCACTGGAATCCTGTGTGAGAAGGTAGTCATCACATTAGAAAGGTTTTTTTTTTTTTTGTATGGGAAAACCTATTGGTCAACCTGGGTCAGGCCTATCCCAAATTAACTTTATTTTAACACTGCTGTCATTTGGAAGTCTCTTTTCCATGTCTTTTCTTGGCAGGGAAAGCTGCTGTGAAGTTTTGAAAGGAAAGAAGTTCAACCAAGAAAATTTGAGAAATGTTCCCCATCTCCGCGAGTCACACATAATTCCATGTATGTCCCCTTCCAAACAGATATCCGATTCTTACTCATTAGAGCAGATGGAGATTTCGATTCTTTTAAGAGCAGGTTTTGATAGGAAAAGTGTCGGAAGCTAGGAGGCTGTAGGGAGGCGGCAAATGTCACTTCTCCCAGGCGGAATTGCTGCACCTGAATTATGAGTACCTTTCCCAAGCTGCCCCTCTGCACACTCAAGGTTTTCTGTGTCCTGCTTTGTCCCAGATTGAGAACAAAATGGAACTCTCGCCACTTTTGTCTACCTTTTTTGCTCTAAGCCAAGGCTTTGCAGCACCATTAGGACGTAGATTATCATATTTAAAACCTGTGATGACACCGTTGTACCCATCTGAATGATTAATCTGCTCATTAAGAGAGTGCCGATGGGCTAGTCTAATTGGAACATGGATCTTCTTAAAGGACGTTACAGGGTCGGGAATAGGAAATATTACTCATAACATAAAGTAGGGATTAATTATGCTACTAAATACTACTGTGTGAAATTTACATATGGGTCTGGTTAGAGACAAGGATTAGAAAAAGTGTAGCATCCCATTTTATAACATTTATGTCAACTTTAAGACAGGTGGTGTGTTCCTACTTTAATCCCAAATCTTAAATCAACATTTACAAAAGCTGTTATAAACTCAAATGCCACAGTAGGCTTAGAGGTTAGGATAAACACGGAATTTGCATCAGTGAATAACTGTGATTTAACCGTATGGGTTTTTAAAAACAATTGCAAAGATCCAAAGCTGCAGAGCAATCTCTACTCCCTGTTAAACCTTAAACTTCTGGATGATATTAATCTTCCTAGAGAAGGAAAGTACAATTGGGATCTTTAAGAAAATAGGCAAATCCACTGAGCACAAGTATACAAGCTTTTTTTTTTTTTTTTTAAATAACCTTTCTTCAAACAAACAATATGTATGAAAGATGTAAGAGGATTGTTGCAGAGGAGATGGGAGATTTGAAATTCCACTTTAGAGCTTTTCTGCCATAGGGATTTTGTGGCCACACAATTAGAAAACTATCATAAAATATGGAGATGGAGATGGATCTTAGAACCTTTGGGTTGAAAAGAATCTTGAAGGTATTTTATTCTGTCACCCTTGTGTTATAGAGCACAAAGCTTACACAACTACTTGGTGACAAGCCAGAGTTGAACACCCAAGTTTCTGACTCACAGTCTAGTGCTGTTTTCAACATTTCTAGTCTGGTTACCAGATACTTGGACACATTGGATTATTTATTTGATGCAACATGTCTTAAGATATCTCTGTTTTTGACTGAGGTCAGATCTGTTTGACAAATCCTTATGCATCTTGAGGATTTGTTATATTCCTATTACTTGAAAATGCATATTCTTTTTTACTTGTAGGCAGATGCCATGTCATGTGTGTAGTAAGAAATGGAAAGTTGAGACTTCAAAATAAGCACTCTGCCATGTTGGATGGTCCAGCAAAAAAAAAAAAAAAAAAAAAAAGAAAATTAGTGCACTTTGTTTTTAGTGGGTCCCCACCTGTTTGAAGACTTTGGAGAATCATCTGTCAGTTTTTTGGGTCCTGTCAAGTTTTGAGTATCTCTTTGGTCTTTGGTGACACTGTGATGTTACTGGGCTTGGCAAAATGTTAAGTAGAGGTGGTGAGTTTATAGATATCGTATTGGGTTATCAATTCTAGTTTCCACACGCCTGTGGATTTTCTTAACCACCGCTCTGGTTGGTTTCATTCTCTCCATTCCATTCCACTAGATGAATGGCTGGGTTGAGTTCACTATCGTCTCTCACCCACATTACTAGAATAACTTTCTCTCTCTTGGCCTTCAGTCTTGACCGTACTTAATCTGTTGTCTGTGTGGTAGCTAGAATGATCTTTCTGACATCACTCTCCTGCTTAAAATTGGAGGTCAGTTGGACAACCTGGCTCCTCATTGTTTTAGAGCTAGAAGTTCAAGTTCTTTATCCTTGCATATGGCGTCCCTCCCGGCCTCCCTTCTTTCCGCTCTCCTCTGCTAGTCTGTCTCACACTGACATAAGCTTACCATGTGTTCTGAGCTTACTTTTGCCTTTGCACCTGTTTTCCCCTAGAACTTGGATGTCCTTCTCAGCTTTCCTCTGGCTTCAGCTTTCATCTGGCTGCCTCTGGCTTGTCCTCAAGGTTAATTTCAGCCCTAGCCTCTTCTTGGACCCATCACCTTAGTCTACAGGGAACATCCTACCCTTTCTCAGAGCACTGTTCACAGGACATGCTGACAACTCCTCATGTGGCATTTTTCTACCAGCAAGTCCCTGGAGGGCAGGGGACACATTATTGTTTTTGTATTCCTGTTTGTGAATTCAAAGGAGGAAATTCATAAATGTTGAATGAGGGAAAGGGAGAAAAACCCTAAGACGAATTCACACTATTAAGTTGTACAGAGGAAAATGTCCCCACCTCCTTTGGTTAGATCTTCCATCCTATGCTATTTTTCATTAATTGCTAGTGTAGGTGCCTTTTCAGGTCCAGCTTTAATGTCTTGGTTCTGTATCTTTCTCATCTCTTCCCTCAAGTTAAAATAGGGATCACTGACCACTGCCAGCACCTTGGGAAACCCTGGTCCCCAATGTTGTCCCACAGTGATTTCATTTTGTTTGACGCATGTTTCACAGGTAGGCTTCAGCCTACAATTGATAGAAGGGGTAGGAAAGCTGTTTTTTCAGTTGGAGAGAAAAGGTTGGTTGTGGATTTTGGAGTATTCTCCAAACTTGAGCTATGGCATGCCTTGGAGATCACTTCCAAAGTCGTTCTTACTGAAATCTGATGTTGGAAATGAGAAAACTTTCAAAGAAGTCTATATTGTTATTCCGTGAAAGTTAGCAGCAAAGTCTCATTTCAAAGCTGCTGGAAAATGTGCGACCACTGTGTAAAAACCGTTGAGCAGGTTGAAGACCCAAGTTTCCTTTGGAAATTTAGATCTGTGCTCCTGTGGTGGGACCAACACTTGATCAGACGGTTCTTCCCTGAGTATCATCCATTAATGGATCTCCACAATCTGTAAGTAAAAATACTATGTAACAACTTCACCAAAAAGTTGAGGAGATAGGTTACTACAGCTACACCTCGCTGGGCCAAGAAGGCCTTGGTAGTGAAGTTCTCCCATGGTCCTCTTTGGCAAGTAACAGTATGATCTGGGGCTGGTTGTGGGAGGCCAAGGAGGTTGAGCTAGATGTGAATTGACTCATGTGTTCCTTGGTTGTTCCCCTCAATCATGGAATTGTGGGCTTTTGGAGTCAGAATTGAACTTATCACCATCTGATCAAACCCATCCTTACAGAAGGGGAAATGGAGGCCACAGAGATAGTCTAGCTGACCTGAAGGCCTATGGCTCCTTGGTCCCCCAGGTGGTATTTATGCCTGGTCCTGGGACTTCTGATTCATTGTTTTTTACTCTACTCCGTAAGTCCACACAGGTTTTATAGATTTTAAAAATTCTTTCTCTTTTCTTTCTTTTTTAAAAAATTATAACCCCAATACACAAAAACAGAGATGGTTTATGGAGGAAAGTGAACAGATGTAATAAGTTGGACTCTGACAAAACAAAGCTTTATTACAGTCACTCTGGTTATAGCACTGAGAATCTTCGTGACTCTAAGAACTCTTCCTAGGGAGTCACAGGTTGCCCCCGGCACTGGGATGGTCAGAGGAAGCATTTCATTCGGCCATGGGGCATAGACACACTGTGGCATAGGCCTGTGGGTAGGCACACTGTCTTGGACTTGTCTCAGTACCACCTGCGCCGGGCAGCTTTGCTTCGTGACGCTGTTGGTCTGGCCTCAGAGCCTTCTGCATCAGAAACTCTGAGTTTCCAGTGATCTTTTATTTTGTTTGGGGCTTACTGGAAGGCAAGCAAGAGATGCCCCTTTGATTTTCAGAACATCTGAGATGGGGGCTGCAATGACATGATGGCCTGGTTGTTGACAATGTTGTTTACACATTTGGAAGTACACCGCCCCTCAAGCTGCCACGGGCTTTATCAGATCACTTAAATGAAGTCGTGTGCTACCATCAACATTAGTCCAAATCTGTCACAACTGGCAACCTTCAGCACTGATATGAAAAGATGGTTAATTGGTCTGTGCATGGCACAGATGCAAGGCATAAGCAAATACGATTATTGTATTTGTGCCACTAACCACCAGGTTTATGCAAGAGATATCAAACCTTCCCTGTTTTATCTGGAAAAAGAATTTCCAGGATTTAGGATTTTCACTTTTTACTCTTCTTGAGAAAGTCCTTTCCTTCTCCCAGAAACTTAGACAAAGAAATAATTTTTTCTTTTTAAGATAAAGTGACTTCCACAGATGGGAATTTAACTAGGTGGTAAGTGGTAAGCATGCCATTTAGCTCTTGTTCCTAAAATGATTTTTAAAAAGTAAATTAAAGGAGCGCCATAAGTTCTTTGAAGAAAATTTAAAAGTATATAGACAGGAAAACAAAAATTAATTTTTATCTAGGATTTGATAAAAATCTTCTAATATTTTCTTTATCTGTTTTAGAATACTTTCTCTGTATGGATTAAAATTGTATATTTATAAAATTGAATTATACCATAGCTTGCTTTTTTAATAAATATATTGTGAACATTTTAATGTATTCATAATTTTTGAAATAATCATATAGCATTATGTCCAATGGGTGTAATGTATTTAACCATTTCTTTGGTGTAGAATGTCTAGCTGTTTTCACTTATTCTTTTCTCAGTTGTTAAAATGAACAAGGAACCACCTTGTGTATAAATCTCTGGGTTGCAATCTGATTTTTTTTTCCTTTAGTCAAACTCCTTTAAGTGTAATATTGAGAAGTTACGCATTGTATTTCTACCATATTCCATTTATTAGGAACAAATCACTAGGGGAGGGGAATTTAGTTCCACCTGCTGAGGTGTACCTCTTAAATAATCTGTGGATGTACTTTAAAACCACCAGAGAGCTTTTTGTGTGTGTGTGTGTTGGGGGGCTATTGGGGATTGAACCCAGGGGCTTTTCATTTTTTATATTAGACAAGGTCTTGTTAAGTTGCCCAGTTGCCTTGAATTTGTAATCCTGCCTGAGTCTCCTGGGTAGCTGAGATTACAGGCGTGCACCACTGATTTTTTTTTTTAAACAATGTATTTTAAAAATATTTTCCTCTCACTTATCCTTTAGTTTTAATTTTTTCACATTCAGAGATTTAAATGTTAAATGTGCTTAATCCTATTAATTATTTCCTTTAAAAATATCATTTTTTATGCTTAGCTTTACATCTTCTCTGGGGTCAGATTAATATTCTGGCCTCATTCTTTCAGTTCTTTGTCAACTTTTTAAAAGTAGCCTTTTTAATATTTCTTGAATTATTTTTTGGTGTTGCTTTAGCTAATAGCAATCAATTATTTTTTCCCTTAATTATTAACATTTTAATGGAGTTTAAAAATATTAACTCACCTTCTCCTAATGATTTCCAGTGCCTCCTCTGTTATTGATAAGTATGGGGTGGACCATGAGGTGGTACTTTCAATATGGCCTCACTCCTTATCAAAATCTTAATGTGCTTCCATGCTGTTGGTGAATAGTTGCTGCCATGAGCTCTTCATCCTTTCCTTCCCTTTGGTCCAGGTTTTTCTTTAGCAATTAAAGCATCTGCTACATAAAGGAGTGTATGTGGCACTGTCTCCCAGGCTGGAGCTCCAGGGACCATGCAGATGTCACTTCTGCTGCTTTAAATATTGACCCCCAAAATATGTAAACCCAGGCTTTGTGTTCTATTGCACCGATCAGTTGATATATTCTGATTTCTTTATTGCACTACTTCAATTTCTGTGGCCGCACAATGTATTTTAATTGTATAACCTCCTCCATTTTTGTAACTATTGCTCATTTATTCTTGTGTGTGAACATTACAGTCATTTTTTAGGTTAAGATAGTTCTTTTAGAATATTGAATAAAATTGAATTAAAGATTGGGGAAATTGCCATCTACACTATATTAGGTCTTCTTGACTAAATATATATATATGTGTGTGTATATATATGTGTGTGTGTGTAGCCATTAAGTCTTCCTACCTTGAATATATATATTTAGCCACTTAAATCTTTAATTTTCTTGAAGTAAGCTTTTCCTATTTTGATTGAGTTTATTCTTGTTTATTTTGCTGTTAGAAATAATACTTTGAAAAATATTGGCGAAGTAGTTACTGTATTTATTACTCACATGTTAATGGTTCATGAGTCCTTAAACTTCAGAAAAGGAAGATTTACTAGAGTCCCTCCTCCCACTTTTCATAACACCTCTTCCCACTAGCATTTTGAATTACCTTGCTATGATGCCCCAAAATTCTGATCACTTAACACTGTATCAATAATCAGTTCAAAACGACTTTGGGGCAACCCGGAGTGGTGTGTGAAGCTCCTGAATGATCACGAGTTGATACTCCCAATACCAGCCTTAAGCCTTAACATCTCCTTTTTTTTTTTTTTTTGGTCCTGAATGCTGTGCTTGAAATTACTGGAGGTTTAAAATGCGAGTGGCAGATGGCATTGAACCTGGGGAGTGTTGTTAAGTTTTGAATAGGATAGTTTGAAAACAGCGTTTCTGGTTTTATAAGATTCTCTCATCTGGATCTGAAGCCTGTTCCAGGGAATGCCAGGCCTTTACCCCCTGTGTTATAAAAATGATTGGGTGACTGTTAGCAAAGCAATAATACCAGTGGGATGTGTATATTAACCTGTCTGTGGGGGGAAAATGCTGAGAGCAACAGGCCTATAATTTAGGTAATAGCGTTAGTCTATGAAAAACATGCTGCTTTTGCCTTGATGGTAATCAGGAAACCATCAGACAGTCTTCCCTGACTGAGCAAGGGCAGGGCGGGAAGGAAGTCAGCTGTCATCATGTTTTTGAAGAAGAAAAAAATGAGAGGTGAACTGCACTCTGTGATAGGAACCTCACTCCAAGGCTGCTTCCTGAATTTAAAGGTGTGGTACTCCAATCAGCGCACACATCCCGGGCATCTGATTTGCATGGATTAACAGGAGCGGGTCACAACCTCTTGACAGGTCAATGGCACCACTGGGGATTTGAAGAAAACTTTGATTCTTCCTCTTTTCCCCTCTTCCATACAGTAGTCATGCTGTTCTATTGTAAAAGAGGATCCCTGACTTATAAAGCCAAGCTTGTCATTTAAATTCACCCAAGTTAGGACACCACGGAGCTCTGTCAGATGTCAGTCTCAATACAGCAGGACAATGTTTTTCAACAGCTTTCTAACCCCTTTGCTGGGAAACACAGAGGCCTGGATCAAGGGGGAGGGGCAGCTCACTGGGCTTGGAGGATTTTTACAAAGGCAAGATTGGAATTTTTCATTTCAGGCAGGTTTTCTTTTTCTTTACGTTTTCTTCTCATTTTTTTTTTCCCCTTTCCCCTTTAAGTCGGTGTAAAGGCTATTTCCACAAAAGAGGAGCGAGAAAAATCAGATTGGTTGTAAGGACTACTTCATTTGAGGGTCTCCTTGAAGGCATTTAAGCTGGGAGTGATGTTGGTATTTTTCGACACCAGAGGTAATGGCTGTTTGCCAGTCGCTTTCCTTGAAAAATACTGTTTGGCTTTAAGGTAACTCTGAAACGTTTGGCAGAGGAACCATCCGTGGCAGAATGTGGACAAAGAGAAATGGAGATTTTCTGATTCAGCCTCTGGTGTCCACACCCAATGAAAATAAGAAGCACATGTCATTAAACTGTGGGTTCACTGAGCCACCCTGGTGCAGGGAGCTTTACCATGGTACCTTCAGGATCAGGGTCATTTTTCTCTTAAACCTGGATTAACTGAGTACTTGGGAGATAATACGTCATGAGAGTTCCAATATTCTCACTTGCAACTCACTGTTTTCTGCATTTATCACCAACTGTTTATTCAGTATGGTCCTCTCGACCAGCTATGGGTACCAGGCCCCTGGAGACCCAGCTTACAACAAATTAGACTTGTTTCCTGCCCTTTTGGGATTTCCTGTTCATCAATTTTCCTTCCTTATGTGGCTTGATCTTTGCCATTCAAAATTCCCATACTTTTTTTTTTGGCAAGTACCACAGTGCTTGGCATTGCAGCATTAACAGAAAAGATTTGGCAAACACTTTCCCTATTATTTGAATGGCTATTCAGAATGTGTAAACTTGTGAAACCTCAGTTTTCTTTTCTATAAAATGGGATAATCAAATCTAGCCCACGGGATGCTTGTGAAGAGTAGATGATGTAATGTAGGTAAAGCACTCAGCAGAGACCTTGGCACAGGGCACTCACAGAGCATTTTGGAGCTGTTAACATTTTTTATTAGTAGAAGCAGTGGAGGCATTAGAGGTAATGGTGGTGGTGAGTGCATAACATCTAGAACCTTCTGTCCTGATTCATTCCATTGGAATTGTTCTATGATAGCAGACTTAGGATGTGAAACACATTCTCAAGGGATATTTGTAGCAGGAATACCTGGAAGGAGTGTGCGTGTGTGTGTGCGTGTGTATGTGTGTGTATGCCATTTAAGTTTAAGCTTCCAGTTAAGACTTCAGTTTTGAGAAAGCTTCTTGAACTTCTTTGGAATTCTCTTTTAGCACACAGATGCCCTTTCTGAGGTAGGAGCTTGCATTCTCCTCTTGGTATGACGCACATGGAGACCATTAGGTTGCATCTCCCTGAAAGGAAACTGCAGTGCAGGATTTGCCTGGAAAGTCCGTGACACACCACTGCCACGTCCCTCTAAAGTCGAGGTTCCCTTGGTAATACAGGCTTGTGGAACAGAGTGTGCTAGAGTTGGGCCTGAGTTCAAGTCTTGGCTCTGCCAAGAAAAAGTCTGTATTGTTGAACACCATTTGCGTGCGCGCGCGCGCACACACACACACACACACACACACACAGAGCACATAGCACACATATTTATACCCGGTCTGGCATATTCAAGCAGGAGTTTACAGCAAACAAGTTACCCAGGTAACAAATAAATCCTTGTTGCGTGAACAAATGAATGACCTCTCTTATTACCATTACTCTTCCTGGTAATGTCGTGGCTCTTCATCTCTCTTGCTTCTAACCTGCAGCACCTTCTGGCCTTGCCACAATGCTAGCACACTTTCACTCTTTGAGGGTTGATCCGAAGTTTGGGAACAGCCAAGCCTGGTGGAAAAGAGCAGTTCATGAAACTCCCATTTTTGATCAGAAAACACTATGTAAACTAGGAGCGAACTATATTGAGCTGAATTCATAGTATTCTGTCTGGCTTTAAAAGAAGAACTGCAAATGATCTGTAGTAGAGTCTCCTAACACGAAAGATGGGAATGGACTGGATTCATTGTAATGTGCAGTTCTAGTTTGTTAGAAAATCAGTCCCACTCAGGTCTCTCTCTGGCCAGTTGCTCTGGAGAGGAACAGGATTACATGGCTCTTGGTGACAGGAAAGGCAGAGGGTTACAGTCCCAGGCCTGTCCTGAGTTTGAGTCCCGCTTTTGCCAGTTACTGGCTCTAAGGCCTAAGACTTGCTGTCTAGTTCTACTCTGCAGTTATTTCCCTGCAATCCACGGCCCCCCGTAAGATTGCAGGATTAAAAATACACTTGGCACACACAACATGAGAAGTTTCAGGATTATTTCTCCCTTTGACATTATTTTAGTTTTCTTTTGACATGTATGCATTCAGCAACATTGCTCAGCTCCTTAAATCTTAAGAAAAAAAAAAAAAAAAACTCTGAAAAGTAAATTCACACAGGAGGTGTTGGTGCCTTAGTGTCTTACTGTTTTTACCCTTCCCAAGAATCTGTACTCATGGATTCTAGAAAGGCACTGCTCCAGCCACGGGAATATGCTTCCAATTTTTTAAGTATCTCAAACATAACGAGTCTGCCTTTGAGGTCAGGGAGGACATGGGACCATACCACCTGCCACACTGCTAGCTGACTCCTCTAGGTTGATAGGTTGAGGTTCCTGGATCAGCTTCCCACTTTTTCTCCGCCTCCACATTTAGTTAGTAGCCAATACCAATACCAGCAATCAATACCAAATAGGATCCTGTTGCCTACAGAGGCACCCCTAAGAATAATTCCTTGCAAATGGATGGGGTCTTTTTTCTCATGGCAAAACTTTCAAAAGCAAATTAATTATAAACCAGTTATAGTTTAATTCAGTTTGCCTAGATTATGTGTTTGCAAGACCTACAGTACATTTGGCACCATTGCTGGCACATTTGGATTTTAATGTCTCTGATAAGGCAGTTTCTTTGGCCTGGGCGCCTGGTTTACCACCATCCTGTAATTTAACTGGATTATGCCAGAGTAACTGTTGGTCTCCAGTGTGGGTCTTTAGCTGGCAACCTGCACCCTCCCCAGCCCCAAACCTGTCAGGGGCACATTGGTCTCAACACTTACCCAGGAGCTGGAAACTGAAAGCTATGCACAGAATACCCTGAGAAAATGATGGTTAATCGAGTAGAAAAGTTTAACTATTTGCATCAGCACAATAATACACTGGCACATAGGACTTTCAGTTCCCCATACCCAAGAAGTGGTTTAACAGCATGGTGTGAAGTTTGACATCCTGCTATACATTCAAATGTAAAACAAGTTTGGAAAAAATAGAGTAAAATTCCACATTTCTGCCAACAACTGTGTATATTCTTTTCCCTAATTATGGAAGATAGCTTTTTTTCTTTTTCCTCTTTTTGTGAGCCTTTGCTTTTAATTCGCTGATGAAACTCTTTATGGAACCATGGGCTAAAAATCCCATAAGGTTCCAGGTTCCATCCTTCTTTGACTTTGGGGCTCCAAAATCACTGGCTCATCTGCTCCACAGTGCCTTGGAAAATCCCACCCATTATAAAACCCTTAAGCCTGAGTGTATCTCTAGTATGTAGAATTCTAGCAAATTAATTAAGGGGAAAAAAAGGATACCCACAGGTGGCATCTTTATCTTTTTAAACTGTGGTTTGACCCTTCACCCCAAAACTTCACTCCTTTTTGCGCTGATCCTTTCCTCTGAAAGCAAATGGATGATTGTCAGTTATCTGAGTTCAGAACAGTGGAGAATTCAACTGGACATACAGAGCTTTGAACTTGTGACTCAAGGCATGAACTTTTGAGAAAGAGGCCTATCTCTTCAGGCCAGACAGGTTAAAGCTTTCAGTTTCCAAACCTCTGCTGTGTCCTCCCAGGCAGGATGATCATCTCAGGCATTTATTTATCTATGAGGCTTGCAAAATCATGGCCTGTCATAATGGTAAACAAAATGTGTTGGAGTTAATATGAAGAAGAAAGGAGCAATTACAACTGCTTAAAACAGTCTTAAAATATACTTAAGCAGAGGTTTGCCACGTAAACACACAATTAAAGCAGGAATTTGTGATGTATGCAAGGGTTTGACGGTCCTAGGCATAGTTTACTGGTATAGCTAGCAGATGGATAAGTCAACTGATCCCAGATGTGCAGCTTATAAATATAAACTCATGTCTTACTAGTGATGTATGTCTGCAAGTAGCAACAAATTGCTTTCTATTTAACTCTTACCTATTTGCTGCTGGTGGTTGGGGGGCTTTGTAGTACTCCCTTGCTTTAAAAAAAAAAAAAAAAGGATTTTTAACGGGTTTCCTCTTTCAAAAGTGGTAACCAAATATCTAGAAAAAGGTACTTTTGTGCAGGAGTCCTTTAAAAGGACAGGTTTAAATAGGTTTACTTTTTTCTTTTAAGTCCAGATATCTAAGCCTTATATTCCTAGCCACAGTTTTCAAATATTTGCAGCTAATTAATTCTTAGGAAATCTAATCTGAATTGAATTAATTTTCCCTTTTAGGGCACATGAAGGAACTTTTAGGTAAGAAAAAAAAATGAAAACAGCTTTTGTTGCACATAATTCTTGCAACTAATGAAAAGTAATACTGCTGCTTCTTTCAAATAATGCAATAACAAAACACCGAATGAGAACATTGCATTGTATTCTTATATTTGCTGTTTAAATAATTTAGCTGCAAAAATCTGAAGGCTGCTTTAGCTGTAATTAATTATTCATTAATGACATGCTAATTGCACAATACCTTTGAATATTTAACAAAATGCAAAAGCCAGGCTCTGAAGTTATGTTTTTAGTGCAAAGGCGGGGGGAGATCCTTTAGTCCGTCACTCCATCAGGAGGACAAAAAAGTCTTTTTTTCAGATGCGAGGTAAAGTAGTAGTAGTGGCCTACTTTCCATTCACCATCTCCATCGCCCTTTGTGCAGTGGAATATAATGTCCTTATCTAGACTTAACAATTGACAGGGTGGTAAATCCCTTGACTTTTGTCCAAATGATTTCTCTACAAAAATGGGTTAATTATCGCCTTTCCCTAGCTTTTTGACTAACAAAAGGCCCTGGATCTCTTTTTTCCTTTCTTTCCTATTTACTGTAAGGAACCCTTTGAAATGTGATAGTTTAATCGGCAACACCTTCTGCAGGGGGATACTGAGAAGCCCGCCTGGCCCTGCCTGGAGCTCAGGTTCCTGTGTGAACATTACCATGGTTAGGAGATATGACCTTTATTCTGCCAAAGCCATCCTGGAACTTTCAGGATGAAAACCTCCTGAGTGCTCCATAGTTGACTTCGTTTGTTTCTGTTAATAAAAGCCAGCGGGGTTTTAACAGTGTCTTTTAGCGGGCAGGATGACGGAAGGGCAGCCGCGTTGAACTGGCTTAGTTGTGTTTCATTAATTCTCTCCAAGACCTGGCGTTTGCCTCTTTCTGCACCCTGTCTCTGGTTCCAAGCTTCAAAGCTCCTCATTGTCTCTGCCCTGAAAGTCACGGTTAGTCTTGGTAGTGGAGAAACAGAAAACAGGGACTGCAGTTTTTCCTTTTTTTTTTTTTTGTCATTATCGCCATCTTGGTCCAAATCAGAGAATCACCAGCCCCTAATTTAGTTCAAGGCAGTGAGCTGTGTGGCAGCCTGTCCTTGTGGTTGAGAATATATGTCATGCACTAGAGCCTACTTACTGAGTCATATTCTGCATTTGACTCCCATTACTATTAATGGCATTTATGAACGCACATTGGCGGGAAGAAGACCACGTTGAATCTGCATTATCAGAGAGATGGGGGATTAGCATACTTCATGTCTGGCCCCTGATGGATTTTCCTGTGCTGTGCAAATACTTAGCAATTAAATGAGGAATCGCCATTATGACCGTGCACCTGCCAGGAAAAAGGGAATGGAGTAGGGTAGGAGGAGGGTCCACGCAAGTTGGCACCAAGTTCCCTCTTTTGACTTTGCATTCTGTCATTTGGGAAACGTTACATTTGCTTGTAGCCGTTGTTCCACATGGCAACAGAGAAGACAATCCCTGTTTGAGAAATGCATGGCAGGGCAGGGCACATGCAGCCAAAAGTGTGTCAGGGTCAGCAGTGTTTACAGTCAATTTGGGAAGTCGCGGCTTGGTAAGTGAGAAGTGAAATCATGCAAAAGTAGTGCATGACTTGGTGCCACACCAGTCCAAGAACTTGGAATTGTAGCGGACAAAGCATGCATTGGTTCAGATTATAATCAGATGCATTTTGCTTTTTTCTATCTATGTTTGGGAATTAATATTTAGAAATGGGGAGATTTATACTGAAATCGATCCATCATCTGTTGAAAATCAGAAGGCCTAGCCATGTGGGCTGCTGCTGCCACATGGCAGCAACTGGCTGGAGCGACCTGGGCTCAGGCTCTTCAGTTGGGCACCTTGGCTGCCTCGTGCTTGTTGACGTTCGAGTTTCCTACCTTGGGATGTGGGGATTTGAGGGTCAAGTGTCTGTGAGTTCGGGTGGTCAGAAAAGGCTGACTTTTGGACAAGTTCCACCAAATAAACTCTGCATACTTCCATGGCATTTGGCCAAGATGAGATCTAGGTAGTTCATGTCACTCACTTATAGCCATTTCTTTTCTTGGTAGAGTAAAAGACATTACCCACGGAGGTTGTCTTTCAGGACATTAGGAAATAACTTCTCTAGCTGTCTTCATGGTTCCCAGGACAGTACCAATTTCCTCAGTAAGACTTCTTGTATTTCTTTTTAGATCTCCAAATAACTTCTTTTAAGCTTCTTCATTGTGCCAGACACTGGCTGGGCACAGAATCAACTCCTCTTCCATTCTCTGGAGGCTGGACTCAGTGGCAGTTGGTGGCAAGTGATGGGTTGGGATAGTGGAACCTTTGCCTGACTGCAGTGTTGCCATGGAGCATGAAGACCATTGACTTCTGGCTCTGGGCTTAAGCCTGCCCTGAGTACCTTTTCTTGAGTGTGTCCACTAAGGATTAATGCACATTGCTCTTACACAACACCTTGCTTCTTCCCAGGTCCCAAAGCAAAGAACATTTAAGGGCCATGGGGAAAAGTGCCAAGAGAAGCCAGTTTCATGAGTGTTAATTGGAGACCTCTGGGCCAGGAAATAGAAAAGCATCAGTTATCCATTTCTCCTTTGCTCACTGATTCTGTGGAAGCCAGCCTGAGACTTCATTCTACTTAGCAGTATTAGGGAAACATCTGCGAATGGGCACCACCACGTACCACTGGGAGTTGCTTAAAGTGATACAACATGGATCTTTCCAGGGAAAATGTTGCTGTGGGGAGATTGGCTTATGAACCGAGTGAACACACAAGCCCTTTTCCCTCAAGGTTTGGATTGAGCCAGGGAACAGTGGCTACCAGGAGAGGCCTAGTGTGAATTAGGGAGGAGTACTGAGCATGTGACAGCTAGGGCGCAGGATTCTTGGCTAAAGATGGGTAAGTACGTGTGACTCAGTTTAACGGTTGGGAAGATTTGTTTAGTGGATACATAAAATGGGGGGGGGTCCTGTTTTATGGAGGGGACACAGACAGACATTTGAACCCAAGATCCAGATTGGCCAGTCATGTCTAGACTGGACATGTCACTTTTTGTCCTCTAGGAAGTTGCTTATTGTGGAGTGGAGGGCCTCTTTTGGAAACAGCCTATAATCTGAGTTTTTCTGTTGGGATTGGTCCTTTTCTCTGATTAAAATGTTTTAAAGAGCAGGAAGAGTGATGAATGGGCACCAGAAGGCTGTGGGAACTACGCTAATACAAAAGCGAAACCTGCTCGAGATACTTTCATGGATTGATAAGAGACAAGTGATTACGGATCAGAGCATTCATATTCACGGATATATAAGTTGGAGAACCGTGTGGAATTGTAAGGAGAGCGGGAAAAGGCATGAGAGAAGGGGCATAAGTGAGTATTCTTCTGTCCACACGAACAGGAATCACACATGTCTGGTGTAAGAAAGGAGGGGCCTTCAAGTCCATTGGCATTTCCAGAAAATCCTCTACAACCGACTCTTGTGGCAAATATGCCTTTTACTGTTGCAGGGTGATAAAATGCCACGATCCAACTCCGGAGTACAATTAGGGGCTTGTGTGATACAGCAGGCAGCCATTCCACACTGGAGAGTTTTCATTGTATAATTAAAATAAACCGAGGGGCAGGAGGCAGGGAGGGAAGTGGGAGAGAAAGGCCCAGCTGAAGCATTTTCAGACATGACATTTTCTGATGTCGATAACCATCGAGAGCTTGGCTTCTCTATCCACGAAGACGAGAATGTCACATGTCAGTCAAAGGCAGAGCTGCTGAGCCGGGCTGGAGCATGAAGGAAGCCGCTGAGGGCCCATTTGGCGCACACTGTCCTCCTCTTAGGCCTTAATTGTGGTTTCTGGGCGTCAATGGCGGCCACATCTAGATTTCTGATGAGCTCTGGCGAATAAGGAGGGGTAGCCGGTGGTGTGAAATTTGCTCTTCCTTTTCAAGCTGGGATTCTAGGCCATGCATAATCCCAGTGGAATGGATAAAAATAACACACCCAAGAAGCAATCTCAGAAAGACTTCTGCTTCTGAGAGCCATTTTAGGCAGTTTGGACCCCACAGCGTGTGATTCAGGCGGCCACGGTGTATGTTTCTGCTTTTAGCATTTCAGTGTACATGGCTCATGAAGGGCCCTGTGGCTCTATTTATATCTCGTGGTGAACCTGCCTCCTGTCCTTTGGCTAAGCAGAGGCTGCCACCGGCCTGCCCTCAGGCCTCCCCTGACATCACTCAGGCAGGCAGTTGTGTGTGAACAACCCAGATGGCCCCCAGCAAAGAAAGGAATGAGGACCGGGTCTGGAGTGTTCTGACACCACGGGCAACATCTCCCGGTCCCTGGGACGACGGGAACATCTGTGTTCCTGAGACGGTGTCGCTTTGAACTCCCGCATAGTTCCTGGGAAGCACATTCACCCTCCAGGAATGGAGGGGTTATGTACTAAAAGATCATTAGACCTTCTTCAGGACATTTTAACTTTTTTATTCTAGTTCTAGAGAAAAGATATGGAGGGAACTTGTGCTTTCTAGGCAAAAGCTGGGTTTTGGTGGAGTCAGGGTGCTTGAGTTATTTAATAAGACCTTTTCAAATAGACTGATCCACACTGGGGCTGTTCACCCCCATGTCTACATATGAGGGGAGGATTTTTTTCATCCCAAGTCTTTGCTTTCATATTTAGCTTTGCTCTGATGTGATTACTTCTCCTTTACCATTTCTGTTGGCTGCGATCCCTCTGTGTGCCTCCCAAACTCTAGAATTATAGATTGCCATGGTGTAGATTAGAAAGCTTCTGAATAACTGATGAATTTCAAATAAGTCCTGTCTCTCCCACTTACACAAATCTCTGGCTTGTGGCTGCCTGCGGTGCTTCATGGGGAAGTACAGGAAGGCAGAACCCGGGTTCAGAGGAAACCAGTGTGATGATAAAACCAGTGATGTCTTTCTCTGCATAAGACAGGAGTGGGGGTGAGGATCCAGAATTTTCTACTGCTGATTTTTCATATTGTCGTTTTCTGTAGATCATGAGACATGTGATGATACCTGACTTGAGTGACCATAACTTACAGCAGTTGTGCTGCGTAGAATATTCCAGGGTGTTCTTCACCGTTCTAGAATCCCTTTGTTTCTCCCACTCCGTTTCCAGTTTCAGGTAGGATGAAGAGAAGCCAGGACCACAGGCTTCTCCTCAGAACAGACGTGAGCGTACTCTTAGGTGAAGTGTGCCTTCCTCTTCTGGGACCCCCATTGCTTCTGGAAAGTTTCTAAGAGGCCTTGTATGTGGGTGCCATGAGAGAGCTGTTCTGCTTAGAACCCTTTCCCGAGGAATTGGGAACTAACCGGGAGTGCCCCTTATAACACATATCACAACTGGGTCACTTATTTCTGTAATTCATTATTTTATGGCTATCTACCGCGTTACATTGTAGGCTCCCAGAGAGCAGTGTCTTGCCTCTCCTCACTTTGTCCTCAGAGCCTAGCACAGTGCCACAGACACGGTGGACCCCCGTGGATCTTTGTTTAACACTTGCTAAACGAAGCAATCAAATGAGCACCAGGACTTTTAGACTCTGAGTCAGCCCTGAAGGTTCCCTGAAGACTGTCTAGTTAGAAGGATGACTAGTCTGTGTGTCATTCTGGCTACCTTTTGCATGAATGTGACCCCTTGATGGACAGGAGGTTCCATTTGTCAGATGACTGCCCCGGATTTACTTTGACTCACCATTAGTCCTTCTGGTCAGTCATCTGGAACAGTCTTTTTTTTTCTCTCTCTCTTTTCTTTTTTTCTTCCTCACTTTCTCTCTCCCTCCTTTCCTCTCTCCTTCCCATCAGCATGCTTTTCCCCTTACCCATCCTTCCTCTTCCTTCCTTCCTTCCTTGTTTCTTTCTTCTCTCTCTTTCTCCTGCTCCCTCCCTCCCTGTCCTCTCTCTTTCCTCCCCTCTTCCTCTTTCCTCCCCTCCTTTCTCCTCTTCCTCCTACTTCTTTGAGAACACTCTTGTCAAGACATTTACTTCCCTTGCTTTTGCCATTTATCATTCTCATCTGGAGAAGGTGGGGTCCGCCCTGGATGGTGGGGAGACATTCTACGTGGCTGCTCTGCTCAGCATTTCTCCCTTATGGTATATTAAATCCCACTGGCTGCCTTAAGGGCCTCTATCACATCATATTACTCCTTGGGAAACCTTCCCTGGGTCCCCAGTTCCTTGTATTTGAAACGAAAACCTCTGTTTGGAATTCTGCTAACTAGGATTCCAGCTCCACTTACTCAGTCCTGATGTTTGGTGAAGCTCAGCAACATGCAGTGTGAAAGTCAGCTCACGTTTATTGAGGCTTACACCACACTTAAGTGCTTTTTTCCTGTGGGGCTCTAATTGTTTCTGTTATCCCCAATTTATAAATATAGTCACTGAGACCCAAGGTTGTGCAACAGGTCAGTGGTAGAACTTGGAAATGAACACAGGTGATTCTAAGTCCAGAGTAAAGGCCCTGACAACTAGTTGGTGATTTTATGGTTGATGTACCTGGTATTTTACCAGAGGGTGGGTATATGCAAACAGTGATCCTGTGTTCAACTGGGTGATAGCTTAGGACACTCCTTCCTAATGGGAAGAAAGGATTTTATATTGTTTTTAGAGAGCCCAGTTTCTCAGAGTAATCCCCTAAAAATCTATGTGCTATTATCTGAATTTTTACCTCCTCCTTCCCTTCTTATTTTAAGCATCTCAATGGAAAGATTGCATATTTACAAAATGCATCTTTTCTCTAGTAGTCACATGCTTTTGTTTCCTCAAAAAGTACTAGAGAAATATCAGCTGGAAACTATTTGCAGCTATACTAAGACTCTGAGACTCTTAAGATCTGGGATCAAGGATCTCTGATCCCACAAGCCGCTAAGTTTGGATAATTCAGTGGAAATCGTGATGGTATGTGTGTGCATGCTCATGTGCAGGAGGGTAGCTTTGTGTCCCTCTAGTGTGTGTGTGTGCGCGTGTGTGTGTAGGAGTGGAGGACAGAAGACAGGGCACGTGTGTGGCTCTGTAGAGACTTAGGGTCTTAAGCTTTGACTGTGGCTGGTTCTGTTTCACTGAATGCTTTGCCTCAGACAAGGTGAATTTTTTGCTGCAAGAAATCATGCTTGGGAGGAGGTTTGCTCTCTTTGCACAAGGTCCCAACTGGACCTGTCCAGTCCTCATTGTTTGGGTCCAATCTCCTGCATTCTCATTCTTCCCAAAATGTGTCTGGAATGAGTGTCTCTGACTCACAGCAAATCTGAAGAATTGGTGTTTGAGTGGCTTACAAAAAGCCCAAGTACAGAGTGTTCGTCCTTTTTATTTTCTGTCCACCCCAATACAACCACTTGTAGTCAGCAACAGATGATTGTTTTCAGTTCTATCTTTCCTCAAAGCTAGGAGCTTCACCCTAATGGTCTTCAAGGTGGTTGACATTTTCAATTAACTTCTGTTCAGTCAGACAGGCATAACTTTTCACAGAAAGCTGTCAGGAGCTGTCTCCTACCCACGTTACATGGATAATGATTATAATAATAATTGCTTTCAATCCATACGTAGCCATCCTTTCATTTGCAGTGGGTTTATTCCAGGGGTGGTCCACTGGAAGTGTCCTCGCTGTGGATTCACTTGTGGTTGGAGTCCATCCCCCATTTGACCAGTAGGGGGCAGAAGACTAACTGTGTGGAAAGAGCCTGATTCATCTCCTATCCTAATAAAAGATTAGAGCGAGTGTGTATTGTTTAAACTTCCTGTCTTCTTTGTCTCCCCAAGAATGTTCTAGGGAATATAGCAACCAAATAGTATAGCAGAATGATTGGGAGCCTGGGCTTTGGTGTCAGACAAGCAACCGTTTAAATCCCAGTCTCACCACTTGCCAGCTGTCTTGCCTCAGGGAAGTTATTTTGCCTGCTAAGCTTTTGTTTCCTGATCCTTCTCATTGGGTCAACAGTACTTAACTTCAGAGCATTAGAGAAAACTGTATTCCCATGGCCTACAATCGTGTTGTTCTCCAAATGGCAATAGATGCTATTGCAGTCGTTACCAACCCCAGACTCATTGCTGTCCTGATGTGGGGCTTCCCATTCCTTCACAAACCTTACACTTTGGTTTCAGCAGGTGTGTGGACTGAGGAACCACCCTGGGCATGATCTCTGGGTCCTTCGCTTCTCTTCCAGTGAAGCAATTTGCAGGTGTTATCACTACCCCCCTGTCTGGGTAGTTGCTTTCTAGTTCTTTTATCAGCAAAGGTTGCAGATGGCAATTCTGCTAAGTAGAAGTGGGAACAAGGGACATCCTCCCAGGGAGCACCAGGGCAAACAGGTGCTATAGTTACCAGCTAGGTAAATCAAACACCTGAGCTCGTGAGGGCATTGCAGTTGCAAGGAGACCAGGAAGCACCTGGGCAAAGACTTGAATGAGGAGGCTGATAAGAGGTGTGCATTCCTTGAGACCAAAGCAGAATTCTGAATTAGAATATTCAGACTCCATCACGCAGGGCTTTCTTTAGCTTGGTAGTTATTCCTATAGGAGTTCCTGGGCTCTGCAGGTCACAGGGCAGAATTCCATCATGGCAGTTTGGTGGGCGACTTCATAGCCTCTCCCCCTCAAGAAAGAAGACATGGATGACCTCCCATGATAGCTGACTATTCACTGATTGTTCGTTTAAAAAGTAGAAGACTAGGTCCCCCCACCCCACCCCACAAACTATAACATATTCCCTTTCTACCAAATCTTACTATGGAGCAAAGTCTAATTTTGTCACTTCCCTATGTACATAATAAAGTCCAGACTTGGACATTCAAGTTATTTTGTGGTCCTGTAGCTTCCCTATAATTAAATTTGGATTTAATTCTGTTACTGAGCCTGGGTGCTGGAGGCTTCCAGCTTGCATGCCCTGGCTTATTCTCTTCCTCCCTCTGGAACGCCCAACCTCTGGTCATTCTACCAGCCTTTTCCAGGAAGACATCCCTGCTCTTGTCCCTAGGGCAGCTGGAAATGTCTGTCTACCTCTGAATTTCCAAAATGCGCATGTGTCCATGTCTCCTGGCACTTTCAGCATGGTGCTTTGAAGTATGGAGTGTTTGCATGTTTATCTTCTCTCCCTGTCTAGTCTCTCTGTTTAGTTTTGAGTTCATCTTTGTGTTTTCAGAAGGCTCAACCTTTGTCTTGCCCAGGATAAGCCCTCAGGTACATGTGAGGCCTGTGAACAGCACCCAAGACCCATAGACCCATATAACATGATTCTGCTTGATTCATTTACCTGTGAAAGAACACCTTGCATGCCAGGCCTTAGAGTTACAGAGGGGATGACTGGAGAGGAAGTTGGACAAGAAAACATGCTGTATAAAGCCATCCCACACTATGTCCAGCATGCTGGGGATACTTATTAGAAGGGCCCTAGCCCTGTCTTCAGCAGATCAGGAAGGATTTCCTGAAGCTAACACTTAGGGCTAGGTTTGAAAAAAAGCAGAGGTTTGGAATGTTATTGACCAAATTCATATGTTTATGCTCTAACCTGCAATGCGATTGTATTAGGTGAGATCTTTCGGGTTCATTAGGTTTAGATAAGGGCATGATGGTGAAGCCCTCATCATGAAACTAGTGTCTTTATAAGGAGAAGAGAGACCAGAGCTTTCTCCCTTTTGCTGTGTGAGGAGGCAGGAAGAAGGCAGCCATCTGTAGGCCAGCAAGAGAGCCCACTTTGCCGACATCCCGATCTTGGACTTCCAGCCTCCAGAACTGTGAGAAATATATTTCTGTTGCTTATAAACCACCAGGTCTGTGGCGTTCTGTTATGACAGCCCGAGCGGATTAAGTGATAAAGATGGAGAGAGCGTGTGTGTGTGTTGGGGACACAGGGAAAGCAAAGACAAGTCCTGGAGGAGGAAGACGCACAGCCTGTTTGTGAACCCCTGAATAGCATCTAATGCTCGAGCACAGGGCAGAGGGGAGCAGGAGGGTAAGGTGAGACACAGGTGGCCACAGGCCAAGGCCTGGAGGGCACTAAATCTAAGTTAGAAATGTTGGACTTGCTTCCTGAGAGCAAAAGGGATCAGTCAGAGAACATAAAACATCACAATCTTATATTGGTATTCAAGATCCTACAGTAAGGATAATAACTTTCTTTTGAATTAAAAAGGGTTTTGGAAAAAAAAAAAAAAAAAAAAAGACCATAAAACAAAACAAAAAAAACAAAAGTATCCAGACTCCAGGAGCAAAGAGTAAGGTAAGGCACTTGAGCCAGAGTTAAAATTCCTCCTTCAAAGCTGCATTTTGCCTTCAAGTGTGAACCCGCCGGGTCCTCTGTGAGGTATCATTCTCAGGGCCCTTGCTGGCAGCAAGGAGCCGTGGAGGGTCTCTTGAAGCCAAGGGGGATGTTTCTTGAGTGGTGCATTGAGGAAGCACAATGGCCTAGGGGGCGTGTGGGGGGGACACCGCTTTAGGCTTTCGCCAGTGGGCGCCTGATGAAATACATCTTGACGTGTCATTGAAGTGTGGAGCCGTGCGGCCCTGTGAGGTCACCTGTCCCACCCCCTGCCCAGGCAGATTATTCCTCACACTCTTCCTCAGCTCTTTGTCCAGTGGCTTTATGCACCTCGAGCGATGGGGCTTCCACGCCTCCCTTGGGAAGCCACCGTGCACTCAAATAGAGCCTGCTCCCGAGGAGGCTGCCCCGATATTCAGCCCAAGCTGTCCTTTCTCTAATTACATCCCATTCCTCTCTGCTCTACCCCTTCGCGTGACCCTGAGCAATTCTTCCTCTTCATCGGTGTGCCTGCACCCTAGCTCAGGGACAGCATTTGATCCTCGGTTCTTTTTGTCATCCCTGAGCTTTGCTTATTCCGGCTGGTGCTGCGGGATCCCTTATAAGTAGCTCCTGCTTCTGTTCTCTTTAATCCTCGTGGCTTCCTTGCTTTGATTTCTGTCCAATTTGCCTATTTCTTTCAGGGGTACTGAAGGGCCCAGAATGAATCCTGGGCTTCCTCACTAGATTATTTATTCATCTTCTATATGGAGGACCTTCTCAAAGATGCTAAACCAGGTTGGGTGGAAAATAAAAATCTCTTTGAAAGACAGAGCTGATGTGAACTCCCTGTGATAGGACTCCGGGCACTTCAGAGAAAAATGAGTTTGAGTGTAAGGAAAAAGTACCGCCCCCGGTCGCCCGATATTCAGGCACCTGTACTTCATTGTACCACGAGGGCAGAGGAAGCACACATTTAGGCCACGGAGGGATGAGGACGGTCCTCCCCAGTCAGTCTCGCTGAACCCAGCCTACTCCCCAAGGCCAAGCTGGCGGTCTCTCTCCTCTAGGACCCTTCCTTTGATCTCCCCGCTCCACTTTGGTATAACCAGATGAAAATATTCCCTCCTTGCTCTGAGTTACTGTGGCGTTTCTGCAGGAACCGCTTTCATGACGCTTCCTGTTCTCGATTTTATTCATTTGCTCCCGCAGCAAACCTTTCTTGAGCACCTCCTCTGTTCATGGGGAAATGGAAGACCAAGAGGCTTAAAACCACAAGACCAGTTGTTGACCTCGTGAAGTTGCCAGCACGGAGGAGGAAACCCAGGCAGAGCCAGAGATAGAGACTGGAGCGGACGTGTGCGGGAATGATTCAGGCACTAGCACACGACTTCCTTGTCCTAGGGACCTGGCTATGCAGCACCTAGGTACCTCAGCCCATGTGCTCAGCACTTCCTGTGCATCACCCACTAAGTCTTTACAACGACCCCAGGCACGATTTGCACCTCCACTTACCAGGAAGGAAACCACATCTTCAGGATGTGAAGCAAATGACCTGAAGTTACCAGGTGGTCAGGGTGGAATGGAGACATTTTACCTCTAGGGTCTGCTCTTCTGTGCCTGGTTCATGATCAGCTGAGAGGGGAAACAGGGTAGGCAAATCAAAGATCATTCTCATTTTCTACCTCATGTCACCTTCCCTGTGCTGGCTGTCAAAAACCAAGAATGGGATCAGCGAGGCATTCTGTACTAGTAGATACCCTGGGGCACACAGAGATAGTCTTTTTTTTTATTATGTTGGTGGCATGAGGAAGAGGATGGAAAACCAAGTTTCTCCTTTAAAAATCCAGCAGCAGCATGTAACTTGACCAGTGTATCTACTTGAACTGTTCAGGGGCAGCGGGATCTGCTGTAGTTCAGAAAATAGCTGTCCAGTGCAAAGTGACTGGATCAAGGTGAAACATAAATCATCTACATATTTGGAAAACCTCTGGGTGTTTGGCAGACTTTTGGCCACCACTTGTGACACTTTTTCACTTCTGTGGGGGTGAGAATTATTCTGTTGTGTAAATGTGCTTCGACCTAGAAAGCTAGTTTTATTGATGGAATGATGGTTTTTAATAGTGTCACTAAAGGGAAGAAGATCCTAATGTTAGCTTGCCTTTTGGTATATGCTACCCACTTATAAATGCCTTTTGGGGGGGTTAGTCTAGTTTTCCTCCTGCTTACCCTTTTTTGTGACCACAAGCATGGTGAGTGAGTGTGTGTGCACACATGTGCACAGGGAGAACCAGCAGCAGTGGATGTGGGGTGTGCTACCAGCTGGCCTGCCCTGCTTCGCTCTTGCTAATCCATGGGTGGGACAGTAGCACCTCTGCCTCAGGCTCCCAGGAGGCTTGCTGGGCAAGAGGAAGGTCCATGCTGTAGCAAGCATATTTGTGTCATGTCTCTGGAATGTGTCCTCAGCTCCTTGGTGCCCATGAGCTGTGTTCTTGGAGTTCACCTTCCCTGTGCCCTTGAAGCTCAGACTCTGACCAGCAGCTGCCTGCAAGTCAGCTTTAGCAAATCCCTCACCCTCATCTCCTCTGGGGCAGGGAAGTGCAGTGAGAGTCAGGGAGCTGGATAAAGGGTGCTTTTCTGCCAAGGGACCGGCCATGAGACCAGGCAGAAACAGGGCCCATCCTTTTAATAAAGGTAAACACTAGTATCACTGGTTTCTTTCTAATAGTTTAAAAACACATAGGGTAGCCAGCCATTATCGTCTTAGGTTGATAATGGGGCAGCCTGCCTGGTTGCACGCTGGCTTGACTGCTTTCTTATTGAATCTTGGTCAAATTAGCCTTGAGGAGTTTTGTTTTCTCTTCTGTAAAATGGGGATAATAATAATATAGCTCTTATAGACTTGTTAGGAGTATAGTCACATATACAAAGCATTTAGTGCAGAGTCAGGCTATGATTTTTCTTATAGCTTTCTGCAGCAACAGCATTTAGTAAACAGTAGGTGCCAAAAGCTAAGCTAAACACTTTCCATGCACCACTTCATTTGATCTTCACAAAAACGTACAAAGGACGCTGAGGTTATTTGACTAAATAACTTCAGGAATTCTCATTCAGGTTTGATGCCATCGTCTGCACTCTTTCCAAATATTCATCCCCTGCCCACTGCAAGGCCTGTTTGAGAGTTGGAATTTGAATGACTTATTTAAACTATGGAAAAACTGTTGAACTTGAGAGTTGGGGAAAGAGGAAGAAAAAGGATGGTCTCGGGATCTCTTACAGTGGAAGCTGTCTTTCTCTTTGACTTCCAAATGATCTCCCCTTTTATTTCTGTATTTCTACAGGATACTAATCCTCCAGGTAACTTTAAGGTGATGGTGGGCTTGCTCTTGTGTGTGTGCATGAGTGTGAGGTGGACTCTACTGCACTAGTCTTTCAGAGGTTAAATGAAGGACGCATGGAACTAAAGTGAGAATTAGTCTCGATAGCCATTCAGGGGAGTCTGTGTTGTCCTCAGACTTATCCCAAGTACCTGGCAATCATGCCTCATCCACTTTCATAACCTGACACTGTACACATTCTCATTACCCTGTGTGTATTGGACCCGGTGAAATCTTCCTGAAGTTCCATTTTATGATGTTGGATACCTTGTTTTCAGTAGTAGGACAGGCAGTGAGCGAGAGTGAGCCTTATTTTTGTAGGATTTAATCCAAGAGCAAAACACAAAAGAGAGTCACTAAAACTTTGTGATGTCAATACAGGTTGTCTTTCTGTATAGGCTCAAAGTGAAGAGTAAGCTGTTTCTTAAAAAGTGTATGGTTTGAAAGACTCTTTCCTTTTGACATATGAATAGATCCAATTTGTTTCTTTGTAGGTGTTTATAATAAAAAACTAATATTAAACATCTACTGTTTTTCTAGCTTTGTGTTAGGGTACCCAGCCTTTCCACACCTTTTGAGAAATAAGATAAGGGACCATCAGCTAAGTCACTTGCTTGAACTGACAGACCCATTAGCCACAGGATGGAGATGCAAACCCAGATCTCTGTTCTCAGCTCTCTTTCCTCCTCATGACTTTCAAAATATTAAAACAAACAAACAAACAAACAACCCACAAATCCTTTGATGAGTTTATTTAATTTACTCTCCATTAGGGAAAAAAAAAATCTATATGATTTTTCTGAGCATCCTCAAAGCCCATGTGAACCTGCTTGTATTAAGAATGTGATTGGGAAATGTTAGGCAAACAATCTATTGATCCTCTCCTGTCCAGCTGACAAGGTAGCATGTATTGTGCACCTCTGTCCGTGCCTGCTTTTCAGTTGTGATCATGTTCTTTGGAAGGGTGATGGCTGTCTAGTATGGCAATTCCACCTGCAGGTGGAGTGTCCCCTCTTCCTGGAGGAGAAAACATTTTCCCTTAGAAAAATAATCCCAGTAAAAAAGGCTTAATGACACATCAACATGTTTTTTAAGATTTAAATAATACCCAACCTATGTCTATCGTCGGTTTCTCACTGATTAGGGACAAAACAAACAAAAACAAAAGATAAGCCTTGTGTCCCGAGCCCAATGCAAACTTGTTAATCTGACTGGGAAGCAAAAATGGCCCCAGAGTTCTGCAGTGTCAGAGAACAAAGTGTCTGCTGCTCTCTAAAATAAGTCAGTGAAACTTAAGGAAACTATCCACCCCTGTCGATCCTGGACAGTGGTGTGAAATGATCGGGAGCTTCAGATGTTGCACTTTTGCCTTGTTTGAACCTGCAGGCCACTTTATACAAACTGAGGTTACTACTTTGGTTATGAAGTCTGGGGAGTATCTTTAAAAAATTTTTTTTTTGCAGTGTCAGGGATTGAACCTGGGGTCTTGGTGCATGCTAGGTAATGCTCCACCACAGAGCTACTGCCCCAGCCTCAAGAATATCTTTCAAAGGAGTGTTCTGGGAGTTCTGTCCTGTGAGCCTTGTGAGCACAATTCCCAACATTTCTGAGCCTCATCTGGTTGAATAGATCTGAAACTAATGAAAGAAGAATGTTTGGACTGATTGCATTATAAATTATATAATGTTATAATTATGCACTAAACCATAATAGACAATTCCTCGTAATATCTGAGAGCATCCTAAAAGAGATGCATGGTAGAATTATTTTATAATTTTAATACTTAAAAATGAATAACTTTACAATGTATAAACATTGAAATTACCTTTCATTTCACCTTCCTGAGATTACCACTCTTCATGCTTTGATATTTGTTTTCTACTCGTTTTAAATGCTTACATAAGTAGATGCATTGAAACAGGTGCATGTGAAGACCTCCCATATCTCTCTGTATCTCTATCTATATAGCCCATGTTGCATCTTAACCTCTCCTTTGTTGTTACTTTCATTAGTATGTAGTCCTTGAGTACATGTTTTTAATGACTGTATAATATTATATCATGTGGATGCATCCTCATTTATTTAACCAATCTGCCAAGTTAGGTGTTGAGCTTTTAATTTTTCATTATTATAAATAATGCCTTGATGAGCATCTCTGATTTGCTTATGATGGATTCTTTGAAGTGCAATTACAGGATCACAGGATGCGAATGTTTTTAAAGTCCTGATGCAATGCCACAGCACTTTCTAGAGGGAAAGTGTGTGCTTCCTCTCTAGCCATCTCCCACTCACCTGGTGCTCGTCTCACTGCCTCCTCCCTGGCACTGGATGCTCTCAACTAAGGGCATAATTGCCATTTTATGAAGGAACATCTGAGCGGTTGCTACTGTTAAGGTGCAAACAACAACAACAACAAAAAAAAAAGTGAGAAAAGCAGAATTTTAAATTAAGGCAATAAACCAAAAATTGGCAAAGGCATCTGGTTCTTCCAGAATCATCATTTTCTTAATTTGTAGATGAGGCTCTCCTGCTTCTAGAAGGTAAAGTTCATGCACTGGATGGGAATAGAGAGCTGGGCCACCATGTAAGACCTCCTCCTGCCTTTCCTATACTCAAACCTCCAGGAAATAGCACATGATCTCTTGGACTTCTATCTACTATCAGAACATTTTTGACTTCCTCTGCAACTAACTGGCTAAAAATTGACAAGAGGAGCTCTATAGCACTGATGTTTAAATTTTTTGAGATGTTTAGACTTTGAAAGTGGCTTGAAAAACTCCATGAGGTGTCTAATCCAGTCCCCGGCTCCAGAATCAAACCAATTCCACCCAGGGTTGTAGGGAGGTAGGATAATAATTTTTATTTTTCAGTCATGGTAATTAAGACAATTATCTTGAAAAAGTCCTCCATTTTTTTCTTTTAGTTTTTTACATTTTTAATTTTTTTAACTTGTTCTAATTAGTCCATGACAGTAGAATGCATTTATACATTTTGATAGATCATACATGAATGGTGTGTAATTTCTCGTTTTTCTGATTGTGCATATTGTAGGATCACATTGGTCATGCAGTCATATATGTACATGAGGTAATAATGTCTGTCTCACTCTACTATCCTTCCTACCCCTTACCCCTTCCTCACACTTCACTCCCCTCTACCTAATATAAAGTAACTCTATTCTTCCCTATCCCCACCCTTTATTGTGGATTAGGATCCACATATCAGAGAAAATATTTGGCCTTTGGTTTTTGGGGTTTGGCTTATTTTGCTTAGTATGATATTCTCCATCTCCATCCATTTACCAGCAAACACTTTAATTTTTTTTTTTTTTTTTTTTTTTTTTCTGATCCATGACTGGGTAGTCAGCAAAGGAGTGAATGCTTATGGTTCTGTGAGTGAGTAGCGTGTCATTGTGAGTACAGTGACGGCTTTATGTTTTGAAGCATGAGAGGTCACATCAGGTTTCCTTGTGTGTTAGAAACCAGCTCTAGAAGTGGGCAGGATTGTGGGGGATCATTACATTGGGTAAATCCAGGTAAGACAGAAGAATAGCACTGCTCCTGGATGAAGGGTCTGCTGGGCACAGCTTAGTCACTAATGGCGTCCCCATTCAAATAGAAACAGGCTGTCACAGAAACATTGTACGACTTTTAATTTCTGCAAGATAAGAGAATGGGCTATTAAATGAGTAACCTAAGAAAATTGAGCCATGCTACTTTGAATCATGATTTGGTGTGACTTTGGGGACGTGACGAGGAGTGACAATGTTATCTGCTCTCTGTGGACCTCGACACAGTCCCTTCCTCACTTGGTCCTGTCTGTCCCATAGAGGCATTTTGCCCCCTTTAGATCTTTTAGAAATGTGAAATAGAATTTTTAATCCTTAGGAAGAAGGTGATGTGGAAATTCACAAAGTGATAATTAATTTCTTAAAGTGGGTCATGCAATCATAATTATATTTGGGAGCCTGGAACCATTTTAAAGGAAAACATACCCAACATGTCCCGTTCTAGTTCAAGTCAAATGCTGCATTGTAGCGCACTGCGTCCGCTGTCGTGGGGCCCCCTAGGCGTGCAGCTGTGAGGTGGACAGCTCCCTCTGTGCTGCCAGAGCCCCGGAACCCGCCACACAATGGCCAGGCTCAGCGGAACATGTTTTCACCTCCATCCCATTGATTCCGGCTTTCCTTGATTAGTCATTTGCATGCTCATTTTGTTCTGTTCTTCGCTGGCAGGGTCTGTTAATTACTAAACATGGGAGACTTAAAAAAAAAAAAGAAGAAGAAGAAGAAAAGCAAACCAGACTGAACCTTGTTTGCTGAAGTTTTGTTTTAGGTCCAGTAATTTGAATTGGCAGCCAAAGGAGGAAAAAATGCAACAGATACACCTGACTAACTTGCATTTCAGATTTCTAGCACTCAAAAGTACAATGCTTATGGTAATGAATTTTATCTATTACGAGGGAAAACAATCACCTTTGATGACATTATAGAATAAACACATTTAACAGCATGCTGAATTGCTGAAGTATCATTTTCAACGACCTCATTAGTGTCACTTAATTAAAACTTCCTGCTCTTGACTTTGATGCTGGTACAGGCAAAAACACAGAGGGAATTGAACAAACAACAAAAAACGGGGGGTGGGTGCATTTTCTAGTGATAAATCGCAGAGGTTGCTAATGAAACCAAATTATGTACCTTTTTCCTGCAACTCCGATAAAATAATATGAAACGCGCAGCAACTTTGCATCAAACAAATTAATCAGCTGTCAGCAGATTTGCCTTATAATAATCTTTTGCACTTATTGATCATTTAAAAGGGGGGGCACTTTTTTTCTCCGTACACAAGCATTAGGTTGGTGATAATTAAAGCCTCAGCTTCAGAAATGCCATAATAACCGTTAATTAGCAGGATGCTATTTTCAACATAATTTGCTAATTAGGCAGTGAGCTGGTATAGTGTATATACCTAATTATGAAGGGTCTTGTGCTGTAGACACATGTGACTGGAGTGTAAATGACACCATTATAGGGGTCCTAGCAGATTTTTAAAAAATATAGTTTGTTCAGAAGTGCTTAGTTCTTTAGGGACTTCTCGGTATAGGGAATATTACTCTTAGCTGTTTTGTGTGAGGCTTAGAAGGGGAAACATTATGTAGAAATAGATCATTTCTTTTATCTGGACGGGGGACAGACAGGGTCACTAATTCTAATGGGGCTTTTGTCACCCGGTGCCTGATACAAGGGCTGATAATTTGGCACTGAAGTTATGCATACTCCACTAGTAGAGAATTATTCTCCATTTGCCTGCCACACACGATTCATCTGGGGACCAGGATGCTGTAAATCTTTTCATACTAGATGTCTACCTATCTTGATTTTTCTGCCACACGCTGATACCCTGCAACATGTATCTCCCTGCCTCTCGGTCACATCTTTCTGCCTTTCCCTCCATGTCATAAAGAAATTCTAGACTTTTCAAAAATGAAGGTTTATTCCTGCCTGTTTTCTCCTCCAGCTCATTTCCTCCAACAACACCCAGGATTTAAAAAAAAGAAGATAAAAAATTTTAAAAGAGAGGAATGACAGAATAGGAAAAGGAAGGGTGAGCTCTCATGCAAAAGTCTCAAATTATATGCATATTAGTAATATTTATGAGCTTAAATTTGACTTTTCAGCAGAGCATAAGCAGAGTGGGATCATTTGCAGATATATAAACTGGCTTTCTGGATCATAATAGTCGATTTCTTTTCAATGTTTTACCTTGTTTCAAATAAAACTATATTTCTTTATTCCCTTTAAACGAAATGAAAACTTAATTCAATAATAAATGAGCTTCAGAGCAGCACAAGAGTCACTTAACTTAAATCTTTTTGTAGAGGTTCCCACTTAAGCAGCTTGAAAGACAGTAAATCACGCTGGAGAACGGACATCCCAATTTCATTGCTACACTGTAGAGAGCTGAATTAATGGCCTTCTCTTTAGAATGTATGGATGCGCCTTCCAGCTGCTGAGCCTGACAGCGTTATAGCTCAATTAATGTGATTTTGATGTAATTGCAGATAGAGAACATCATGCCGAAAAATCATTTTTTCAACATAAGAATTACATTTTATCTTCCAGATGTGGGAAGAGGGGTGCTTTTCAAGCCTGGATATGATTCATAATAGAAACCTCTGTTTTTATTTTTTAATAATGTTTCTTTCAAGGAAGGTGACAATAATGAATCAGCGTAATTATTTATTGAGCACTAACTATGTACCACCCTCTATGCTAAGTACATTATGCCAATGTGTCATTTAATCTTGGTACAGATTAAAGACAGACCCTATTGTCATCTCCATTGTACAGATGAGAATGATGAGACCAGGAAAAATCAAGGCAGTAAGGGGCAGACCTGGGGTTTGAAGCCTGTGTGTCTGTCACCTTGAGAACTTGGCTGTCAAATGAGCTGCCTCTGCAAACTTTCTTCAGAGGCCTCTGGCCGGTGATGTAGGATCCATGAAGGTTGAGATGTTTGGACTATCAGTTTCCTAGAGCTTGATGGCATAGTGTTGTCAGAAATAGATTTAGCCAGGATGCCTGGGTCTGCACATTTCTAACTGTGTATGACTTGAAGCAAGTTGTTTGAACCCTCCAGCATGAGCCTGCTCAGCCGTAAAGAGGAATAATCATGGCGGCTCCCTCATAGAATTTGTTACAAAAGTTAAATGAGCTAATCTGAGTGAGGCATTCAGAATCATGCCTGGAACATAGTAAGTGATCAGTAAGTGGTGGCGAGATTGCTGTGAGCTAAGCACAAGGCAGCAGGTCACTGGTCTCGTCCAGCACAATTTTCTTTGCCTCATCTTATCTGTTGGGTGCAGACCGTCTCTGGGAACTTGGCTGCCAACATTTTCTGGGAAGGACCCAGAGTGGCATTTAGCATAATGTGGGCTGTGCCTACTGGCACTGATGTAAGAAGACATTTTTTTGGAGCCATTTTAATTCCTGTATTATTAGAATGAATAACAATGTTAACTCAGAAAATGATAAACTGTGAACTTGGTGGTTCAACCAAGCTCAACTCCTGTGCACGAGGAAAGTCCTGAATGATTTAAGGTACCATTTGAGGCTCCAGAAGAAGAACCAAGTGGTGGTTTAGGAACTGAAACAAAATGCAGACAATGTCTCGAGTTCACTATGGAAAATCCAGTTCAGAATGACAGTGACAGCGATGATAGTTTCGGTGGTAACTGGCATTAAGCGAGTGTTTAGTGTTTGCAGACATACTGCAAAATTGTCCCGTTCTATCAGCACAGTATCTCTGAGAAGAACGAATATTCTCTCTATGTGCAGTGGAGGAAAATGAAGATCAAAGGAGTTCAGTGATTGGTCCAAGGTAGCAGAGCTGTGCAGCTGCTCAGCGGCACAGATAGGGTGGAGCCACTTCCAATTAGCTCAAGGTGGGGCGGACAGAGGCAGAATGACTTTCACTTCCCAGAACTACTCCCGTCACCTCGCTTGGTAAATAATAATGTCCTCTATTTGTGGTTGTATTGATTGAGTTGCAATTAATAAATTACGAAAATCTCCATGGACAATTTATTAAGCAGCCTGTTATGCACAAATAACATACAATAAATCCCATGTATTTTTGTGGCTGTGGGTCAATAATTTCATTTAAATATGATAGTTATTCCTAATAATATATTGGGTTGAAACATTTTAATATATGATAATGATCCTAATTTGTGTGGTGATGTCATTACTTCTTGTCGTTGGCTTCTGAATCAATGCATAAAAGTTAATATTAAATTTCAACACCACGTGGGATGCAACTATTTACCAAAAGCCTCATCATTTGCTAATAGGTAAGTCTGAATCAAAAGAACTAGGTGCTTGATATAATTGTTGAAATTCAGACAGATGTGCATAGGTAGCTTCATTATTTTTTTTGGAAAAATAATAGTGGAAAAGATTTTTGTTGTTGTTGTTAGAAATGTAATCCATGCCGAGCGCAATGGCACATGCCTGTAATCCCAGTGGCTCGGGAGAGTGAGGCAAGAGGATCGAGAGTTCAAAGCCAGCCTCAGCAAAAGCAAGGTGCTAAGCAACTCAGTGAGACTCTGTCTCTAAATAAAGTACAAAATTGGGCTGGGGATGTGGCTCAGTGGTTGAGTCTCCCTGCATTCAATCCCTGGCACACCCCCTACCCCCCAAAGGAAATGTGATTCATATATTAAAGGCACATTTGAATAGTGGAAGCATAAATCAAATGCAATAGACGGGTACTATTTACTTTTGAGATTTGGCCTTCTAGTAAGACCCCAAGTTGAAAGCTTTGGTTGAAAGTAATTTCACCTGTTCCATTCGCAACCTTTTTCTTATTTTCTCCACCTCTATGCCTTCAAACATTGCTCTCAGACACCACCAGGGCAGTGTGAGTAGCACACTGGATGGTGTCTGTTCATGTGGGTAAGCACATTGCTTCTCTCCCAAGAGAATAACCTTCTACTACTTGGAACAAAGTGGGAATGTTAATTAGGATTGGGTTGGGTTGCAAGTGATTTCTTCTTATTTCCACTCAGTATAGCCTGGCTAAATAACAGAAGCACAAACAAGGGAGATGTTGACTTTTTTCGTCTTGTTTAGGAGTCTTCAGGGAGTCCAGAGTGAGGTGGGATTCCATGGTGTTGGTTCTCTGGCTTCTGTTCTGTCCCTCTGCTGAGCATGATCACCTCACCATCCAAGATGGCTGCCAGAGCGCCAGCTTAATTCCCGAGGGAAGAAAGCAGAAGGGGAAGCTCCTATCCTTGAGAGATGCTTGAGAAAGTTATACTTATGGCTTCTCTGCACATCCTTTGGTCAGAATTAGTCCCAAGGCCAAAGGGGAGATTGGAAAATGTAGGTGTCTCTGCAATTGGGTAAAAATCGGGGGATCTATTACTAAAAAGCTGTGCCCCAATCCATCTTCTCTTTTAGGAGTCATAGCCCCCTGAGAATCTGAAGCAAGATGTGGAAACTCTTATCTGAAAAATACACGTAAGGGAAATTTTCTATGTAACTTAAGGGGGCGTTCAAGGACTCCTCGAAGCCCAGATATCCAAGAACTCTAATTTAAGAACCCCTTGTTTAAAAAATATTTTTACTTACATTTGTTTTTCCAGTTCTGCAGCATTCACTCATTTGACAAATATTTATTGTTTACCTGCTTTATTCCTGGCAACAGAGGGATGAGCAAGGAAGTCAAGGTCTCTGTTCTGAGCCTCTTGCATCCCAGGGGGAGCTAGGCAGTGCGCATGATGAAAGTGATAAATGATTTGAGGAAAATAAAACAGACTGATATAGCAAGGAGCTGACTACCCTCAAGGTTGGGAGCTACTTTGGATTGGGCAGTCAGAGTCACCCTTCCAGAGAGAGGACTTTTAGGACAAAACCTGACTGTCAAAGCAATGAACTGGTGCTTAGGCAGGAATATTTCAGGCAATGGGAAGAGCAGGTGCAAAGGCCCTGAGGTGGAACCAAGTTGTGTTTATTTCAGGAACTGAAAGAAAGCTGGACAAGAGTGGTGTGAGATGACTTTAGAGAAATAGGCAGGAGCTAGTCTATGGTAAAAGCTTGGATTTAATTCTAGAACAGTCAAAACCACTAGAGGGAGGTTAAACTGTGAGAAGGAAGGATGGGTGTGAGGCTCAGTTTATCATCTTTAAAGCATCATTCTGGATGCCACAAAGAGAAAGGCAAATGAATCAGACCAATGACACTGGCTTACTTTCTGTGAATGGTGCAGGGAGAGGGGATCTGCCTTCTGCTTCTCCTGTCCATCAGACAGACAGTGGGGACTTCTTGCCCAGTGGCATCCAGAGATTTGTGCTCCACCAGGGCTTTGCAAGGTGGCTTTAACAACGCTGAATGGCTTTGTGTGATGTAGGGACCTGAGTGAAACCACAGTTCAAACCATCTTCCCTCTGCACACAGGACGCAGTGAGCCTCAGCCATGAGAAGGTAGAAAGGCTACAGGGGAAATGCCACGCCCACCCGCCCAGCCATCTGCCTTCCCTGCAAACTGCTCATTCCATGGGTCCTGGGGCAGTGCTGAGGTGCACGGGTTACCTGCACCCCAGGGTGACCCAGCAGGGGGGAAAGTCAGGGGATAAACACTTAGCTCACCCAGAACACATGATTTGGTCTTGTAATTCTCAAAAGGACAGTGTCTTGTAAATGACACATCTGGGCCATGGGGAAAGTCTCAAGGGCTTAAAACAGCAAGTGATTAAAGCAGCCCAAGTCTGTGGGAGCAAGTTTCAGGGCTGATCATTAAAGTGATCCTGCAGCCAAAGGGCCAAGAGAAAGAGGAGTCGCTGGTAAACAGCAGCCAGGTTTGGTTTGGGAGCTAAGAGGCTTTTGAATCTTCCTTTTGACTGGTCCCTGTCTAGTTCATGAGATGGAAGTGTTTTCAATTCACAATCATTGAGACTTGAGACGAAAGGAACCACTAAGTGAGCAAGGTCAGCCCTGGTTTGATGCAAGGAGAAAATCCAAGGCCCAGAAAAGGTGTGACTTGTCCACTGTTTTTTGATTTCACGCTCTTTCCTCCAGACTGACTTATAGGAGCTGGTAGTATATCCCTTTGGTATGCTATGGCTATTTTCAGATCCCACCTCAGCCCCCAAACACTTGCATTTCTCATCCATATTACAGAAACTCAGCAGAGTTGCGGTGCTTAATCGAAACTAAAATTTCTGCTTTGAAATCAAATTGTGTCATCTGAAATCCACCCTCCAAAGATAAGGAAATTTCCTTAAAATATTTGAAAACTGCAGGACTTTCAGGAATACCTGAAGGGTGGATTCATCTGCAGCATTAAATTTGGTGCGAGAGTGCCAGAGGACTTTTAATTAGTAATTTCATAAGAAGGGGAGAGAGGAGAGATGATTTATGAATAAGGTAAGGTTGGATGTTTGGCTTTGTTTTGAACGTGAAGATTTCCAGGCACCTGTTACAATTTTTTCACCCCATTAGAGGGTGGTGCAGTTATTACCTGAACCTGGAAAATTTTAAAGTTATGGAAATAAAGTGGCAATAAAGAATCCTCTGGCATGGAGAGAGTCCCAGCTCTTCTGGGGCTCCCGGAGGCTGTTGGAAAGGCCTGGCCCCGAGAGGAGCTTTCTGCATTCACATCGCCCCTACCGGAATAGACAACCTAATTGACTAATTGTAGGCCCAGCCTTTCATTGAGCTGCAATTAGCCACTTACTTCTTAGCAGATACAAGTGGCCACTTAAATCCTCAAAAAGTCCATTGTGAATTCAGTTATTTGTGTGTCCAATTTCACCTGGACAGAGAGGAGTTAGGGGGGAAAAAAAAGTAAAATAGAATAAATTATAGCCCTTGAAATAAAATCCCTCTGAAATCCGGCTCAAGCATTCTTAGTTCTAAAGTGACAATAATGGGAATGCATTGTTCTCTCTTTCTCTCTTTTATTTAAAAAAAAAAAGTATATTAAACATAACAGACGCACAAATATCCCATTAGCCGGAGACTTTATTTTTCTCCAAGTGTCCTTAATGTAGAGCAGGCTATACCCACCTGCTGGTTTTCAGCTTCATAACTTTCTGTAAATCTACTTTTCCAAAGCTCTAGATGGGTTGTGTGTAATTTAATTGGCTACTGTACCTTTTGGTGGAAAATGAATGTGCTAATTTCTAGAGTGATGCATTAATTCTCTTTGTTATCCACAAAGTTCTGGAGAACTAGAAGATTCATTTTAAATGTCTGCCCCTTGCTGACTCTATCTTGGAGGGAAGTGTTTTTATAGTTTCTTTTGATGTGGTCTCATTGTTCTCTTGGGTCAAAGGGACTTACCTGGGAGATGACAGATGCAGGCACTCTGCCACTGGTTTTCCTTGGAAGTGCACAATAGTAGCCAAAGAAAATCCCTGGGAAGATACTGGGTAGGGCTTTGCTTTTGGGGGGAATTCCAGGGAAGAGAAGATTATGACCTCCATTGCTGCATAGTGTCAAGGACAGATGGGAAGAAGGTATGAATCAATATATGTCAACTGCACAGATGGTATAGCCACACAGTGTCCACATCCTGACTTTCTATCCCCTGAAACTGAAATTAATAATGCCTTCATTATAGGCGGTAGCTGCCAAGCAGCTGAGGGTACCCTGTACAACTTAGAGCACAGCCCGGGTGCTGGAGGCAGGACTTTCTCTCTTCTCTCTTTCTTTCAGAAGGTTAGGAATGCTGTGGGCCATAGGGGAAAAGCAGTCGTCTTTTGATGCTGAGTTTTACAGATTAAACAAACCAAGGACAGCAAGACTGTGGTCGCTTCCTGCTTTGCAATATTTTCATGCCAGGGCATCTCTACTCAGGTGCCCCTGATGTCATGGGGGCAGGGTTAACTCCACTACACCAATTATTGGGCTCTGGGCACTGAAGATCTCAGACCAGAGTTGGAAGCGGAGTGGAAAATAAAAATAAGCTACCCAGACCACCAAAACAAGTATTGGCACATCCCTACACGCTCCGGCTAGTAATGATGAATTCAGTATTCATCACATGGACTAATTAATGCACGCGAACACACCCCAGTGCAATTTGCAAGTCACAGATTGCATTAGGTGATACAAATGACTCATTTGTGAACCTGAAGGATGACCTTTGGCAGGACTATCTGCTGACCTCAAAAATATTAAAGAAAGGTTATTTCACCTTGCCATTGTCTCCAAATGCCAAAATAGCCCAATTAAAAACCTTGACTTGGAACCATAGGAGCAGATGCGAGTCCTAAAGGGCATTAATTATTTTCAGTGTCAGCTGGTTGTGTAACTGAGGCCAAATGAGAGTTTGGAAAGCTATTAAGGCACTGTATTACATGCACTGGGTCTAAGATTTGAATTCAGAATAAGGCATAGATTTCATTTATTTAGGCAAGCTGTATAGAAATTGTGCTGGCCGTCCTGAGAAGAATCCTGGGCTAACACAGGTGAAATGAAGCTCATCACCATGGCTGGGGTCCTGCCTTCTGCAGGCATCCACCTATTTTCTCAAGTATATTTGCAGAACCATCGTTAGTTCCCATATTGTGAGCTCAAAAGCATACACACGTGCTTGGTGTGAGTTTGCTTCCAGGCGGACTTTTCTTCCTCTCTACAAGTCTAACCACTACACTGATCTTACCATGTTTGTCCCCCAATATGATGACGATGAAGATATGTACCCAAGTTAGGTTCCCATAAGGCCATTTTCTCCATTTGTTTTAACAACGTGCATATTTTTAAGCAAATTAACACACAAGGACCTTGATATCGATGGCATCCTCTTCCAGTTCTGTCCTTGTTTCCTCCAGGTGGGTTTTGGCAAAAGGGGCAAGGGTGTTTAGTAGCAGGAACTGACCCTCAGTAGTCCCTGTGGTTTTGGGAAAGGGTTGTCTGCTGCTTCTTATTTCATGTTACCGACTTTCACAGTGAACACTGATGGATGAGACCCCCCACATGTCCAGGAGGTACAGCATGGGGGTGTTGGAGGGGGGTTGTATTCTTAGTCTCTTTATAACTGAAGTTTAAGATTCTGGTTTACCTTCACCTCCAGTTGAAGGGATTGGAAAAAGTAGAATCCATGCGCAGAATAGTGTGGCAGAAAGCCCAGGGTGTGGGGGGTACCTGTTTAGTTATATAGAAGTATAAACTCAACATGTAAATGAATTCTTCTCAGCTTCAATGTGCTCTCCTACAATTTAGGAATAGGAATAACCCTTGGCAAGATCCCTAAGAAGATCAAGGGTAGTTAGAAAGGTAAATGTGTGTGAGTGTGTGTGTGTAACACATCTTTATATAAATATACACACATTAATCTATTATATATAAATATAAGAGGTGATATGCTATTGCAGCTATTGTTATTTTCCTTGCAGGGAATTTAGAGAACGTTTTCAAGGACTCAAATTTTTTCTCTAGGTTTTTCTTCCTGCATTTTTTGTGGAACTTTGTACGAGGCTGGCAGAAAACATGACTCAGAAATCAGTCCTGTCCTCAGAACTTTCTTTAGTTAGGAAGATAAACTTCAAATTCCTATCCGTATATACTGATAATAATACCGACTAAGGTGTGCTTTTGCGAGGGTTAAATGAGATAATGGATGTACTTTGTGCTTCACAGTCTGTAGGTGTTTGATAAATGAATGAAGCTCTTTTGTCCTTGCTCCCAGAACATTCCTGTCCTTCCTCCTCATGAATACTGCCGATGAGCTTTTGATGGAGAGAAGGTGGAATTCCATTTCAAAGCTTCCCAGACCACTTTATTGCTGTTTTTCTCTGAAAAATGAGCACCCTCATTGGAAAACATCTTCTCTAAACATTGATGACTTCAAGGTTGAAAGAAGATCTGCTTCCCCATTTGGGGTCTTTATGTTTATTATTTTCTGGCACAATATATGGTGATATCCCGAGTTACAGATCAGAGGATGGAAGCCACAAGATTCTTCTCCCTGGCTTCCCATCCATGGTCAATCTTATCTTTGAGATAACTCACTCCATGTTTTCCCCCTCTGACTGCTTGGAGCACATGGTGCCCAAGTTGCTTGAGTACTATTTCCCCCCTACAAGGTTGCTATTATTCTAAAATGCCTTTTAAATTTTTTCTAATTTCATTATAAGATCCTCATAAATGCCAGCAGCTAATGAAAACGGGTTTATTTCTTGCTCTTTGGGAGGTGACCGCCCTTTGGGAGGTGACCACCCTGTCAGCATTGGAGGTGTCTGCACATCCTTGCAGACCCAACAAGTGGTGAACAGATGGAGTCTGAATCCAGAGCTGAATTACCAAGAAAAAAAAAAAATTCTGTTCTTTCACCAAATGAGAGTTTTAATAGCCATTTGCAAAGAACTCTCCGCCTGGTATATTGCGAGAATTGGCTGCATGGGTAACAAATGCTTTAAGACCATACAAAGTCTATCGGCTCCTCATTTTTATACACACACCCAGCCTTAATTTAAATTTCAAGAAAACACTCATGCACCAGGGCCAGGGAATCTGGATTTTTAGCAGAAGTCCCCCTCTATCCCCAGGACCCAGGGGATTTCAGCTTAGGTGGTTCTTGAGTCATATTCTGGGGGACACTGGACCAGGCTGAGGGAGCCGGACTTGTTTCACCATGAGCCACGTTGAACAGCACCAGAAGACAGAAACAAAGAGTTTCTGGTAGTTTGAAGACCTTTTATTGTTGTGAGTAGAAGCCTTTTCAAAATCCCACCTAAGCCGGGTGCGGTGGTCCGCGCCTGTGATCCCAGTGGCTCGGGAGGCTGAGGCAGGAGGATCAAGAACTCTAAGCCAGTCTCAGCAAAAGTGAGGCACTAAGCAACTCAGTGAGACCCTGTCTCTAAATAAAATACAAACTAGGGCTGGGGGTGTGGCTCAGTGGTCAAGTGCCCCTGAATTCAATTCCTGGTACCCTGCCCCACCAAAAAAATTCCAATGTAAAACTCTTCAAGTGAGTCAAATGCAGAAACCCCAGGTGAACTCTAACCTGAGTGGTTCTGCATGGCTGAAGAACAAGGGCCTCGGGGGCATGGCCAGTGGGTGCCTGCCCCATCCTCAGTGGCCCCAGTGACACTTTCTTGAAGTTTACTTCCCCCCTTTTTTCCAAAGTGGTCCATGCTGCAGGCCTGTGGCCCTCCCTAGAGGTTCACCACTGCCCTCCAGCCTTGTCCCTACCTTGCAATATGACCTGAGGGGACTTTAAACCTTCCTGAGCAGCAGCGTCACTTGAGGAAAAAGCGGGAGTTTGGAGTGATCTGCTTTTCTGCAAGTTCTACCATGCCCAGATTATCCTTGTGACTTCCCAGATGAGTACCACCTGGAATATTATTTACTTCCTAGTTGTCTTTATGATAGAAGAAACCAATTCACAATTTTTAACTTAAATATTTTCCTAGCAAGGCTGTGTAATCAAAAGTTTGATGTGCCTCTTACTTTTTAAAAATTAATACACATAAAATCAATGTATAATCATTAAAGAAAGTACGGTACCTAAAACTAGAAGTGTAAATGCCACCCTTGGTCTCTGAAAGACCTTCCTGCTCCTATATTCAGTGAGGTTTGTATCCAGGTAGGTGTCTCTTATTATCACCTGGCAGATGGGCGTAGGTTATAGGGAAAAAATCAAGAAATCCTCTGGGTGTTATAGGCATATAAAGATAGTGGGGAAGAAAAAAAAAATTGCTTGTATTGCTGGGAAGAGTGAGGGAGCTGGAGGCTTGGAGTGCACGCACAAAGGATCCAAATGACTCAAAGAGAGTTTTTAATATTAATTTTGTGGAGACATAGGGCCACCAGCTGCTTAATTTTATTTAGGTCTAATAGGGAGCTTAATAACCAAGAACATCATTGGTTTCTTGTTTGTTTCTTTTATTGAGTGTCAAAATGCTAACAGCTTTTATTACAGATCTCCCAGGGCTGAAGTTGGCTAGTTAGGACGGTGGCAGAATGGGATGCTGGGGCAGAGTCCATGGAAGGAGCCTTAACTCTGTGCTTGTCATGTTTGGAAAACAACTCCAAAGAGATGGATTTCAAGAGACACATTGTGGGAGGTGGAGGATGCTAAGGGATTGCTTGCGGCACACATTTGCAGAATGAAAGACAATGTTTATGACTTGCTTATTCCATACCAGGGGGAGACAATGACTCCAAATGTATATCTGCTGAGCTGGCTTGGGAAATGCACGTGGACAACTTAGCAGTCATGGTGGTCCAGAGAAAGGAAATAAAAATGTAATTGAAAAGCGAGGGAAACTATAGCATAATTAAATATGGCCAACTCTAAGCTCAGAATTATAAAATGGAAATCAGCCCAGAGTACATATTAGGTTAACAGCTTAGGATCCAGAGACAGACAGACCCTATTAGGAATCCCAACACTGTCACTGGCTGCTGGTGGTTTCTTGGATACAGTACCTAATCTTCCTGAGGCTTGGTTTATTCACCTGTCAAATGAGTCTTATCTGTACTTCCAAGGTCACCTTTAAGTATTTAATGACTTATGTAACTGTGCACAATGTCTGCCATATAGGATCATTTTTTTACTAAATTGTAGTTGTTGCTTTTTATCCTCAGTCTTATTATTAGGTGATGGGTTTATTTTATGTCATTCTAACAAACCCAATGAGCCCAGTAGCATGGGTGACCCATACTGATGGAATTGAGATTAAAACTGGTGTTTTCCAAGAAGTGCCTGCTGTGTGCATCTGTAAGCATGCACTCTTGGACTAGGCTTTTTCTTGAGGATCTTGAGATAACCATGACAGGGTCACTCATTTGGACACATGAATTCTAACTAAGTCTCAAGGGAAAAGTCGACTTTGGGTGGGTCATTTCCATCTCTGGCATTAAGGCACTTTCCAGTGGGTGCCGAAGGAGGAAGGAAAGGATTGTCAGTGGACTATACTCGGACAGATTCCAAGCCCACTTTTCCCACAGGTGTTGCCCACACTTATCAGGAACTGCACGTGCTGAAGGCATGAAGGGTCAAGGTCCGCCAGGACCTTGTGAATCTGGATGACTAGACCTCTCCTCCGACATGAAGGTTCTTAATAAACTTGGTCCCCTGCTGGGGAGCTGAGCACCCTGATGTGAAGACCGCACCTGGCATAGTCGAGTCGTGTTTTACGATCCATTTCTAGAAAAGACAAAACAAGTGTGTTTTATAACTTCTCTTCTTGGTCTTACTTAGCCTATCTTCATCTTAATTAGCAACAACAAAGAAGAATTCCAGAATTCTCTCGGAAGCCTTAACCTTTCCTCAACTTTCTCGCCTTCCTTGGTGGGCATGCTTAGAGGATCTCTCTCTAAGGTCCCCGTCGCCTCTGTGTGCTTTGTGCCTTGACTAAGAGCTGCTTGACTAAGGAGTCCCCCAGCCCCACCGCTTTATGTCCCTGCCCAATTAGTGCCAGTTTAGAAGTTCTTGTTCCTGGTCTAGCTGAAGGAAAACACAAAGAGGAGACGCAGAGCCGACCCGGCTGAGTAGCCATGTCCCACTTCTGTGAGGCATTACCAGAAACTTCGTTCCACATGTTTTTGCATTGTCTCCTCTTACATTGATCCTCTGACTATTGTTTCCTTTTGTTCCAGCAACAGCTGGAAACGGTAAATTTGTGTTCCCAGCCAATGTTTTCCTTTGCCCTGGCATTTCTAAACACGTATTTTTCTATGGGCCAAAAACACCAGCAAAGATGCTTTCTGAACGCCCGTCATCCCGCGGCTGCCCACCGCCCTCTGAGGCTGTCCCTTTAAATGAGGCCCCTGGAGTTCACTTTCTGAAGTTCATTAGCTTGTGTTATCAATAATTTAGGATAATACTCCGGTGGAGCCTGTGTGCCTGGCCCGCCCCGTTTCCACTGTCAGTTTTCTCATAGCCTAGCAGTCCAGTGAACTTGATAAGTGTCCCATCATCCTGTTAATCAAATTACTTATGAACTAAAATTGACAGTTTTCATTAATTATAAAGGATTATTCTAATTGCAATTCAAATTTATTCATTTAGAACAGACGGCATTCAGTAATATTTCAGGAAATTTGCATATTAAATGGAGAGGGTCGTCCATTAAGTATGGTAATGTATGCATATTTCCTTATTTTTAACTTCTAGGCCATATGCACTGCTGCTACTTCAGCAGGTGAAAAACCAGAACGTGCTTAATTTGTTCAACAAACACAGGGGCCAGAGCACATCTTTTGGCACTGGGTACTGGCACCCTTCTCTCTTCCCTTTGCTTCCCTTTCCCACCCCCTACCGCCCTGCACACAGCCAACGCCACGGTTGATCTCTCGAAGAAACTTTTTTGATAAACCTGGGCATCCCCCGCCTCTTTTCTTTTTCTTAAATGTAGGCACAGCTGGTAAGGGTTGATTGAAATGTTTTGCCATAGAAGCTGTGTTCATTAATTTCTTCAAGATGCTGAAGTAGGCATTAAGGTTGCCGGCTGGAGTCCTTCCCTGTGACATGTGGAACAGCAAGGGGCCTAATAGTCAGCCTTGTAACATCAACTGGTTACCCCCCTCGTGCGGCATGAACCTTTCCCCTCCAGTGAAAAATGAACCTGTCTGAGACAAAAGCACAAACCACGCATGCAATGAGACAGTGCCATTATTCACACCCATATAGGCTGTTTTCAGAGATCATTAAAAATCATATCTCCATGATATTAATAAGCACCTTCCCTGATCCAGGTCCTGGGTAACAGGAAGGTATATTTAGAGCCGCCCCCACCACCTACCTAATCTGAGATCATGAATCTGGGAGGGAAAAAAGGACTTGTGTTAAGATGAAGGCTAACGAGCTGGTGTGGTAGGAGCTGGTGGGTCCCGCCCTCCCTGCACCAGCCTGCGGGGGACCGCCAGGGTGTGGGCCCCCAGCCACATCAAGTTGTTTCTGGTGAGTTTTGCCTCCAATGCTCAGGAATTATTGATATCTGGTCTTAATGATCTGAATAAAGCATCTGCCAGCTCATTCATCTCCAAAAACTCACATTGAATAACTGGTTGCTCATTTAGCTTGGTTTCAAGTAGACTTGTTTTTCATTTTCTGCAGTTAAACTAAAAGCTTTGTTGTTTTACATACAGATATTTTATTTGCTGAGCATATTTATTTCAGTCTGTTTGTATAACACCAGCACTCTCGTGGCCATATGTTATTGATTGAAAATCCTCCATGACCTCAGATTCTGAATAGGCGCTGTGTCCTTGGTAGGTGTCCGAGAGGCAGAGACTGTGGGCCCCGCTCGGTACCTTGCCAAGCCTGGACGAAGGGCCCCTTCCACTTCTGTCCCTCCTACCAGGCAATACGTAAATCAGATTGCTTCAGTCGTTTACACAACCTCTTCCCAAATCTCCACTGGAGCGCACAGTACCCAGCTTCCTCCTTATTGGGGTACAGTGGTTCCTGCTAGAATTCTTAGGAACGATGCCGAGAGAACAGACCACCAAAGGCTATTCTAGAAAACACTGATGGAAAATTCTCAGAAATCTTTCAAGCCCACTGGTGTGCGTTAAGTCAAGGGAAATCCTCCCCTGAGTAACATCTTTTCCTCCACTTGGTTCAGCCTTAGACCCATGAAAGCCTCGCTCTTAATCTGATTTCTGATGAGAGTTAATTTTCAATGCAAGTTTGAAAAAATTTAATTGTCACTGATTACTCTGACATGCAATAGTAAAATAATATAAAAGAATGCCACAAATGATTAAAGTAAAACTTAACAACGTATGCATTTAAAAAATCCCATAATTCTACTTTTGTTATGGGAAATATTAAGTTGCATAATGTGACCCAGTGGTACAGGATAATTGCTTAAGAAGCTGTATTGTACAGATATTTTGTATATTATATCCTCATGTGCAGTGGTTCTGGTGATGAATTCCTCAGCACAGGGAGGCCTTCTTGAATGGATGTTGATTGTATCAGAATATGGACCTCAAGTGATTCCAGGGATAAAAAGTGGGCACCGGATGCCAGGCGTCCTCTGGAAATACTGAAGAGAATGTCTCGGGAATTGCTCTTGCAATCAGCATCCATACAATCTGCAAGAATGACCACTAGGTCCCCTTCCATGTACTCCATATTTTTTTGCTAGGGGCTGATTGACAGCTGAAGGACAGGAAAACAGCGAGATGCAAACATGGTATAGAGCTCATGAAACAGGATGATGTGCGATGCAGGGAACCAACCTCTCTGAGACTCATCTTTTATATCTGTAAAATAAAGCAAACTTTTCCCTGGTTTCTTCATGGGGCTATTGTGAAGATCCCCTGAGATCCATCTGTTTTTCCAAAATTCTCCTGTTTGTCAGAATCGCCAGAGAGTAATTAAAAATACACATTTCCAGGCCTTTCTACCAAGAGATTCCAACTCAGGAGGTCTGGGCTGGTGGCTTGAGAATCTAGGTTTAAATATTCTCAGGTGATTTATATGAGCCAGCAGATTTGGAAGGCATTGGTATGCTGTATGGGGAGTACTGGGCAATATAGTCTCTTAGGGAGACAACAGTTGGACAGAAAGTAATTAGACAGTCGTTTGAGCATGCACCTATACTGATCACATTTTAAATTGGGTAAAACACTAGATTATAGGAATTCCAAGCATTAACTACATTCTGGAATTCTAACTCTGGCCGGGTAAGTCAGTGGGAAATATTGATGAGAAAAAAAGATGGTTTGAAATTTGCACTGTTTGTGCAGAAACAGGATCTTTGTGTGTCTGCAGAGGCATAGAAGGATCCATGAGGAAGTGGACTTACTTCCCCACTGAGACGCAAGCAGCCCAGACTAGTTAGAGGAGCCGTGAGAGCAGCAGCCAGTGCTTTTCAACCAGATATCTAGGTCATGCTGCAAGTGTTCTTTACACTTGCATGGACTCTGGAGGTGAAACTGTCATTACTTGCCTCTAAAGAATGAACTTGGAGAAATGGGAGAGAGACCAGTTTCTTTCTCGTGAGAGCATATGGAAATGGCTGTGTTTGTTCACCATTATTGATGTAGAGCTACTTTGTACCATGCAGGAGGAGGATAATTGGATAACAATGGGATGACAACATCATCTAATCTAATATCAGTGTTGCTTAATAGTTAGATTTTAGCTGCCAAGTAGGGTACGTGGAGTGGGTGCTGAGTTCAGACAGTTCCAGCCAAGGGTGGACATGGGACCGCAGGTGTTTCTTTCCACTCCTGACACCCCAGGCCTGGTGAGGAGGGAGGGTGCAGGTGAGGCTTTTAAGGTCTGGCAATTATTTTATTATGATTTGCTTATACTGTATGCTGTCATGGCCAAAAATGCCCCTTTTCCTTAGGTCATGCTGATTATAGACTGTAGATTGGTTTTAGGTGAGATGGAAGAAATAAGATAAAAAAGGCATTTTTTTTTTTTAACCTGTCTGCCCTGATGATTATAGGCAATTTGGGGGAAAAAAAAAAAAAAAAAAAAAAAAAAAAAAAAAAAAAAACGCAACTCACCTCTGTTCCTATCAAACACTTTTTGTAACTAGTAGAGTGCCAAGCTGGTTAGAGACAAATTAAATGGTAATGTCTCTGACCTCTGGGAGCTGACAGCTTTGGTGGTAATACTGAGTTGGGCGTAAAACACACAAAGATAAATGAGCAAGCATTGAACTTTAAAAGAGTAAATTACAGAAGGCCTGGGCCTTTTGCACAAAATGTGAGTTGCATTTGGTTTTAGCATTCAGTACTTCCTTGAAAAGAAGGAGCTACGTGTGAGTTCCCTGTTCGGCTGGTTGACTAGTTGAGGATTGTTTTCTGGGAGATTCTGCAAGTTTGAGATAAGTTTTCCATCACTGCCAAAGGACAGGAGCACAGGACAAGGAAATTCTCTCTGCTGGGCTCTAAGTACCTGCCAGCGCCCACCCCCCAAAAGAGATGCAGGTTTATTGGATGTGAAACTCTGTACTTGCAGATGCCAATTGGGAAGAGTTTTGTGGAACTACTTGAGGACAGTGATGTTCCCTTTTGCAGGTCACAACTTGGACTTTCAGTTTCCTATTGAATAACTGCAAGAGGCTTTGGTCATCTTTGTTTTGGGGCCATTCTAGTGTTTTCAAGGTCCTACCCCAGTCACTTTGGTGTGCATCTATAAAAGAAGGAGCTCACCATCTCCAGGTCTTTCCATGGACTGTGAAAGTCATTTATGCTGAGAAATACTTAAAGAGTTGGAAAAGAATTGCTGGGTATTCTGAAATTTGTGTGGGGACAGACAGCAGTTAACTTTTCATTGTGTAATGGAAGTCACATCTAAATAAAATATGATTTAAAAAAAAATCATCTGTGCTATAGAGATTAAGCGTACTGTTTCTTTAGTGTAGGATCTGATTCCACCAGAGTAATGGAAGCTCACATTTTGAAACATTTTCAAAGCAAAAGGCATGTTAGGACTTAATGGTGTCCCACCCTTATTGCCAGATTCTCATGCTGGTCCACTCCACAGCTTTCTAAGTACTATGAAGGAAAAATAAATGTTCCTTTCTCTAAGAGAAATATTAACTGAAAGACATTTTTGTGAAAGGGAGATGAACAGGGGAAGCACTGTGAGCCCCTACAGCAGGCAGACCTCTTCTTTGGAAGACCTGTTCTTGAGCGTGGCTACCTGTTTCTGATTGGAACGGTGAGAATTTGTGTCCATTTCTCAGATTTGGACACTGAGGACCAATGGGGGACAAATACATGGGTTCCGCCAAGTGCTGGAGTCAGTGACAAAATGTCAGGCTTATTTCTTAGCTCAGTGAGTTTGGCAGTGTCTCTTCATTTCAAATGTACACAACTGGGGAAATCAGGAAATATATATCCAATTTTGTTAGACACCCTAAAATGTGCTCTTCTACTTCTGGCACTGGTCTTTCCCTTGTTTCTTCCCTGATCTGTAACTGTAAAAATCCTCATCGTGGCCACTGCCATTTGTCCTGAAGAGCACCATGTCAGAAGGGTGATTTCCTCCTGACCCAACCAGTGATCAGAGTGTGCCCTGAAGCATGAGTTTTGATTACCCTTAATTTGGTATGCATAACTTCAAATAGTCCTAATGGCCATACAATTATCTGATCTGATTTAATATGCAACCAGGGTTCTTGGGGCGTTAGCTAAGGTGGGATATATATATATATATTTTTTTTCACTTAAGCTTTTGTTTGACATTTATTTCTGTTTTCTAAACCAAATCAAAACAAGCGAATGCAAAACTCATCAAAAATAGAGAAACACACACACACACACACACATACACACACACACTCACTGACACAACTCTAGAACCTGAGCATGTGGTGGGGTTTCCTTCAAAGGAGAAATTCACACACTCCACGCCATTCTAACACCTCTGTACACTTCACAGCTCACATTTCCCGTTCTTCTTTTTGGTGGCTGCCTATGCGTTTCATTTTCTCATGAGCCATAATATTAATGTTTTTCCCTGCTGGCTTCCCAGCCCGGGGGGTCACAGATCATGTTTCACCACACGAGACACCCAACCATAAATCTCCTTTAAATAATACAGACGGCAGGAGGGGCACTGTCGAGAGAGAGCCAGTCAGTCTGAACAAAGTGGCATTGATGCATGGCAAGCAGAACAGCTTGACCACGGTCCTGCTGGACAGGTAGAGCGTGGAGCAGCTTTTATTTAAGGGGAGCAAGGCACGCACTCTGCATGGCTCCAGAGAGCAACCGATTCTGCTTCTCAGTACGAACTGGCTTCCCATCACCAAGATTCCCGGAGAATAATCTCATCTCCTCTTCCCGCTCTGGCTACAACACCCAATGAACATAACTTGTGTTTGAAGGTGCAAATGCATCTTCTCCTGGTTATAAATCTGCATTTCTTGCATCCTCTTAGCCATATTTAAAATGAAGTTGGTAACTGCCAGGAAGGAAGTAACAATACCCACCTGATAGAAAATGCCAGGCGTTTGGGGCAAAAGCTGTTTCTTTTCCTGTTCCAGCACACAGAGTGGTTAATGGAAGGGGACCAGGAAAAGACTCAACAAAACGTGAACCATTTGATATGTTGATGAGAGCCTTGTTTACAGAGGAGCCCAATAAGATAGGGAAGGAAAGAGAGGAGGGTTTTATAGGCAAAAATTATACCAACTTATTGACACCTGTGAACCAAGGTATCATGTTAGGATGGTTATCTCTGGGACTGTGCCTTTTGCATGTGAAGATAACATGTACAAGACTAGACATACGTAGAGATAACATGGACAAAGTGCTCAAAGATAGTGTGTGTGCACCTGCTCTCAGTGTGTGCATGTGTGTGTGTGTGTGTGTGTGTGTGTGTGTGTGTGTACATTCTCCTCAATAGTTTGGGAAATAACTGCCAATGTACAAGTAATGTGTGTGATAAGTTAAGATGAGAGTAGTGAAAGAAGCCACAAGAGTTTCCAATCTTAGGATTCCTCAGCATCGATATGGTGCTCACGCGTTACCAAACCCCAGCCCCACACTTTTCCTCTGCCAAAGTTGGTGGTGCAGTGTGGTAGAAAGATTAGCATCTCATTTTGTTAGTGTTTTTTGTATTTCTTTTTTCTGCAGTTGTCAGTCACAATTCTGAAAAGTCAACGTGGCTTCCAGTTTCTCAATTACTTAACGCATTATAGTGATGTTGGGAGTGGTTTCCATTGAAATAATTTCTAGAATCTACTGCATGCCTGATAAATGCACGGAGAACAGAAGAGGGACAGTCAACTCAGGGAGTGATCTTGCTGGTTGGGGTTGGTTACCCTTTGAGCATTTGTTATTTTTTATATTGTTGACATTAATTGCTACTGTAATGTAATAATTGCGCAAAAGATACATTTTTGGGTAGTAGTGAAGGAGGAGGACCCAGTCTGTTCTTATTCATTTAAAACAACAAATGACATTGATTATGCGAGAATTCGTTTAATGAAACCAACATACTCATGGAAGGAAAGGTTTGGAAACATTGCAGCATCTGAAACTCTTGTTTATGTTCTGAAAACTTTGCTTTTTCCACTTATATAATGTTACACAGGGCACCTCTGTGATAAATTTTCTGTATTACAAAATTACTCTAAATTTTAATAGTCTTTAGTAATAGTCTAAAATACCTACACATTTCATTTTCTTATATTTATAAACCACATGGGTAATTTTGGTCATTTATATATATATATTTAAACTCTTTACTAAATACACTATTTTCAATTCTTTGTAAAATATTATTATTATTATTATTTTTGGTTCTGGTTTTATCTTGGTATAAAAGAAACATGTGGTACCTCCTGCAAGTCTGCTGTTCCTTTGTTTCCGTTTTCCCTCCTTGTCGACTTGATCCCACTCTATCTGGGTCCCCACCAACTGACTACTTGTTGAGGCAGGATGATATCTGCCTTATTCATTGTTATATCCTCTGCTGTTTAGTCACAGCAACTTTTAGGGTGACCAAGTGACCCGGGTTGTCCAGGACTTACCCAGTTTTAGAATCTGGAGTTCCAACCCCAGGAAGGCCTCCAGTCCCAGGCAATCTCAGCACCTAGGTGCTCATCAGTATTTTCTGAATAAATGAATCTCTTTCCTAAAGAGGTTACAGAGTTACATGAGCCAAGAGTGGACTCAACTTGTGTTTTAAATTAGCCCGTGTTGGATGTCTATACCTCGTCTCCAAGGTCCACAGCAAAGGATGTGTGGGCAGGTCTGGGTCTCTTCTGCTTCTTTGTATTTTTCACAGTGCCCTAGAAAACCTTTCAAGACAAAATTCAGTCAAGTGCTAAACAGATTATAGCTGAATAGCAAGTTGTCCTATGGCAGAAACTCCTCCTTCCTGGCTCAGTGAGGAGGTATGGTCTCCATGCTCCCTCTTGTCGTCTGTCTCCACTGTCCTCATCTGCAAAGTGGGGATGATAACTGCACTGGCCCCACAAGGTTGGAGCTGGGATTCAGCAAGACAGACATACTGTGTCTGCTTCGTGGCCAGTTCTAGGTGTGTGTAAATGGTTCTTCGTCCCTGGCACCTGCCTCTTCCTTCTCTAGCTCATGATAAATGCTGAGCATGTTCAGGTAGGCGATAGCATCTTTTTGGTGGTGCAGTTTCTTAAATTGCACGTGGAGTTGTTTTGTGTAGGGTAGTTTGCCTGGGAAGAGGATCCACATTTGTGTGTATGATTGGTTTCTAAAGTGTGCTTTGCATTTTACCCAGTCTACCTGTTTGACACGACGCTTCTTTCTGTGTTGCTGAGGTAGGAAGGAAAGGTGGCCTGCTTCTAAGCTAGTGATCTGTTGCTGGAGGAACAGTGAAACTACCACAGTGTCAAAGAAGGAGGCTTCGGGTGGAGGCACATGGTACCTCCATGCTACCTTTAGTCTTCTCTCACACTGGTTTGCTTCCCTTGCAATGACGTACCTGCATCCCAGGTACTTCAGTGCCTAAGCTGCTACTCTGCCAACCTCAAGACTGAAATTAGACTTGAGTGAAATGAAAAATAAACCAGGAGCTGTTTATAAATAGCTCCTGTTAATGAAAGCTTGTGCTTCATGGAAATAATCTCATAAAAAGGATTGCTTTATTTTGTTTGCTCCTCGGTACCCCATATGCTTCCTGCTACCTGTTAAATGGGACTTTCCTTTGACAGATCTCTCGTGTCCTTAGTTTTCCTGTGGCAAGCCACAGAATACAGCAGTGTCACCAGATCGCCTTTAGAACTGAAGTCATTAAACCCTCTCTGCCCCAGTCCCAGTGATGCATATTTCAATAATGAGCAAGAAAAATTGTTTTATGGTAGTTTAATAAAAGCAGAAGACAAATGTTGCCCCTGTGCAAAGGAGCTGAATTACACACTTCATGAACCAAATTAGTACCACAACATTTGGCTTTGTTCAAAAGGTGATACGCGTTTATGGGCCCATTCTTCAGCAAGATAAATAATGACACACGCCAAGATTTCCCTGAAGTAAATACTGTAAATAATAAAAGCCTCTGCCAACGAAAGCTGAGAAATGACATAATCCTCACCCAGTTATACCACAGTGCCAGCATGCCACTGTCAGAGCCCTTGAACAAACTGCCCCTTTAATAAACTCATCTCATGATTAAGAGAGTGCAAGGCCCTTTAATTTCCCAATAATAGTCAATATTCCTCAATTCTGGCTTTTTAAAAAATATTCACATAGGAGCGAGGGCATTTTATGGCATAAGCAAATTCGATTACTGAGTCACAAAATATATTTTGAGGGCAGTTGGGAGTCACACAGCAGCAATGTTTATGTGAATAGGTGCAAATGGGGAGATTTTTCCAGAATGTAAGAGCTATCGCTCTAAAGCCTGAACAGCAAAATCCTCATTTGCCTCAGTCTATTCCACTTTGATTTCAGTTAAAGTTTTTTGTTTGCAAAATGGGCGGAATGTATTTCTTCCCTTAGCGCAGATTGGCTCGTGAAAGCTAGCATGATCAACAGAAAGCATTGAAACATTATTGTTAATAGGAGAATTCACAGAGCCAGGAAGTGTCTTCTTGAATGGCATCCAACTATTTGCAGAAGATAGTATAGCACAGTCCCTATAGCAGGGTGCACTGCTGTCTTTGTGCTGGGGAAAAGGCGAATTTAAATCCAATCCAAGCAGGAACATGGATGCATTGAGAAGGTGAAGTTTGACATGCATTAGGGATGGGTGGGGACTGGGGTAAATGGGCATGTGTGCCCCGTGTGAGGGGAAGTGTCTGCAGAGTACCAGCTAATGTTGCCACACAGGAATGTAGACCTGGTATTGCTGGACATTTCATTTCTAAGCAATTTGGGAAAACTTGATTTTTCTGTGAAAGTTTCCAATTTCTTAAATGCTAACAATAGAAACAAAACAAAGTAAGTCATGAATTCCAAATTTAAAAAAAAAGACCACAGGCACAAAGGCTGTGACTTGTACTATGCATTCTCAGGCTTGAAGTAGAAGATGAATGTGGAGTGACGTGCGTGGCATGGTGTCCCATAGCCGAGAAGAGGATAGTAGCTCAGAAGGAGGAGGGCTTACTGTGTGGCGGGCTCAGTCTCAGTCTGTGTGGTTTGCCTCTCCCCAGAGAGGGCCCTCTTTGGGCCCTCTTCTCAAGCAGGCATTGCAATAGTACTGTTACTTCTCCATTTTACAGATGTGTAAACTAAGGCCCAAAAACATGGAGGTGAGACTGGAACTCAGATCAGTTGCATGAGCTCCTAAGCACATAGGACGGTTGATCTGATGGTGTGACAACTGGAAATGAAATTGGAGTCAGGGACTTTGGCTTTGGTTTTATAACTGCCACCCATCCTGTGTACCTGAGTCCTTCACCTTTCTCCAGAGCCTGTTTCCCACCTTGAGTGAGCATAACACTACCTACCCAATGGGCCTCGCAGGGTCGTGGGGAAGGATCGCCGCAGGGGAATGTGCAGAGGATCATAGAAAAATTCTGAAGTACTCTGTCAACACGGGGAAAGAATATTAGTCATAATTAATCAGGGGATGTGGAGAGGTGAGACTGAGAAGCCACTGATTGTCTTTGGATCAAACACAATTAAATAACAATCCCTTCTTGACTCTTCAACTCAATCAAGTGTCTATTTGTAGAAGTGGCTTAAAACTGAACTCACTTTGAAAATTAATCACCACCGCTAATGGCTGGAGAGTGAGCAGACTGCATTTATTTTAAATGAAAAAGAGTGAGTGAGAGGCAGAGATCCATCTCTCAAACAGAAGGGAACAACTCCAGCCCTGCCCATTGTCTGCCAAGGTTGTGACGGAGGGGCGGGCAGAGCGTGAGAGCACCCTGCTGCTTGTGCCTTCCACACCCCTAATCAAGGGACCCCCTTGAGAAGCCAGAGAGAAAGGCCAGCGCTGGCCTGGTTTGGAACTGTTAATTGAAGGCTCTGGGAAGGAAAACACTTCCTGACCCAGACACGGTGAGCACTTGAAGAGAAGAGAAAAAGATGCGTAAAGATTGAGGGAAAATACCGCAAGGATGATTCAGAAAGCTGTCTATGCGTGTAGGCAGTGAGTAATCTTCTTATTTATAAATGAATGAGCTGACCTGGGGAAGGGGAGCTTTGTGGATTATAATCACAATCCAGTGTGACAGGCTCCCCACTCATGAGCCGCCCCCGTCCCCATTGCTGGCCACAGCCTGGCAGAAATTTTTCTTCTTGCCATCGCCACTGGAGTCCCGACCTAATGGTGCAGATTTGTCCTCAGAGTTTGGCAAGCTCTAGGTTCCAGCTATTTTAATTTCCAAGCTCTACTTTGCTTCAGGAAAGCCTCTTCTGTGCATCCTAGATGTCCCCAGCTGTCTAATTTTCCCTTCTCCTCTTTCCTTAGTGTTGTCCCTTATTCTATGAAGCAGAATCCACAACAGTTCCCATAGAACTCGCTCTGTCCTTTGGATCAGATGTCCCGTTTGGAACCCTTGCCTCCTCCTCTCTGTGTACCATGGGCATCTTGGTGGGGACCGTGCTAAAATCTGCTCTCTCCACAAGCAGCCTGTTGGCCTTACCCTACGGTGATGGCTCCATTATTCAAGTCAGCTTAGGAATTGTGCATAGACATCCATCCACACTCTTGCTCTGTGATCGATACCTAATTATTTTAGAGGTGGAGTTTCTATTGCATTGTGTGGTTGTCTCTCTAATTTGTTGGAAGCCTTCTTGTTAGCTTACTAAGAATTTCTTCTCCCACAGAAATAAGAAATGACATAGACAGGAGGCAGAAGACACATGTCTATCCACCCATGCATTGTTGTCTACCCACCAAGCAGCAGCTGGAGATGGACTTAAGAACAAGCCGACTGATATTCCTGCTCTTATGGGCTTCGATTCCAGCAGAGACAGGCAGATAATAAGCAAGTTAAATAAATAATCAGGGCAGTTTTTCAAGTAGTGCTAAGTTTTAGTGGTATTTGCTGAACATGAGGACGATTGCAGAAAATGAATGATTTTCCCCCTACTGTCCGGCCCAGTGAAGACCAAATGTTACTGAGATGCTTGAGAAAGACTTGTTACTCCAAAGAGCCACACCTAGATCCACATGGTGTGAGAAATCAGGGGAGCTGAATTCAGCCCTGTTTAATTCAGACACTTCTGGCTCAGAAGTCTTTGAAGTAGCCTCAGCTGCCTCCAGGACACTGAGTTTATCATTGGAAATGAGAGCAGACAGAATCTGGGGACATTCTAGCACAATCCTAAAGGCTGCTTTGGGTCATCTCACAGGCTGTTTCCAGTGGAAAGATGCTAGGACTCTATCATCCCCTGGCCAGTTGAAGATGTCTCTTAGGCTTTGGAATCAAGCGATTGAAATTGCAAGTATACCGATTACTATTTGTGGGACCTTGTTTCAATATTACTTTCTCCTGCGTGCAGTGGGTGTACCCATTAAAGATGGGGCAAGGATTAAACTAACTAAGGTTTGTAAGGTACCTGTTGTAGTCCCTGGTGTGCATTAAATAGCAGTTGCTGTTGCAGTTCATGCTTATAGGGTTATTGTCGTCACCAGAACTTGGGGGCAGCCACTTGGGTTTTCTGCTTCAGGGGTTCCTCTCTGCAGAGGCAGTGACCAGGGAGTAAGTCAGCGGGGAGCAGGTGGTAGCTGCCTTGTTGAAAAATGGAGGATCCTATAAATACTGCCAATTCCCAGGTCCCATGCCCATGTCATCAGCAGATCAGGGCTATGCAGCAAACCCTCCTCTATCCCAGATGACAGTTCTTGTCTCATTTTTCCACCTTATTTGCTACTTTTTGTGTTAATCAGGTTGATTTCACTAGGAAGCTCTGGAGGGGTAAGGACACAGGGTGATTTGTTCTGCACTCCAATCCCCCAGCCAGCACCCCAAGTCTCCAGGGAGATGGCCTTGATAATACATCCAGATATGGCTTTTGGTTCCAGGCACCTCTATGTAAAATGTAGCCCCAGAGGGAAAGACGTAGATCCTCTTCTTAGATAAGGACCTGCCAATTCTGGTCCAAAATGTCTTTGCAGAGGTAGGAGGAAGCTCACAAGCAGAAGTATGAGAAACATCTGGAGGGAGCCCAAGCTGGGAACCGGAGGGCCTGACCATCTGCCAGAGGGCCAGATGCTGCTGCTGGAAGCCTCTTGCCTCCCGGCTTGTCATCTGGGTCTGATGATACCATGCAAAAGCAGGACCACAGAGTGGGAGGGCGATGAGCCATCCATCTTGTCCCGCCCACGGCTTTTAATTGTGTGACACCGGGGGCAGGAGGGGGAAGAGAGTTACAGAGTTTGCCCACAAAATTGCACCTTCCTCATGGAAAAGCCCATCTGAAAACATATGGCTCTGACCACCCAGAGCCTACAGAGGGTTATTCCACTCAATCTCCCTTCCTTTGCCTTTGGTCTAAATAGAACGTCCAAAGAAGTTCAGCATTGTCAGTGAGAACTGCCGTCTTCTGTCAACGTGGGAGTGTGTTCAGAGTTTCTAACCAACCAGCTCCGTGGTTCCATTATAGGGTTTCCCGTATTGCAAGTGTTCTTCCTATTAACAGCTTTGGTGTCTGATTTTGGCCAAAACAGATCATTGGGATTCAGAGGGATAACCTCTTCTTTTTCCATTGCAGAAGCAATCAGATGTCTGTGCATACTGCACTCATAAAAGGAAAATGATCAAAACCACACACACAAAAGGGACTATTAAATTGCAGATGAGATTACAGTTTCATGTGATTCCCACCATTCAGGAATGTCTCCCTGCCTCATAATTGCTCACTGACAGATAAACCTACACAAGCAATATGGCAGACACAGTGGCTATCATATGTTTTATGCTAAATCCTTAGGCATCTAGGATAGTTTGAGCCATGGCCTGTGTTAAGTGTGAGTCGTGTGTAATATGTTTTCATTCTAGTGTATGTGCTTTAACTTATAATTGCAGCATTTTCTGAGTGCATGCAAGGCAGGTACTGTTTTACTTTAAAGAGGCACCTGTTAGAATAGTTTAAGAAGTAATTTTCGATCTCACATAGTTATTCAGTTACATTAGTGTATAACTCAAGTCCTGGGAGGTTATTTGTATTCAACAATATTGGGAACATTATATAGTATAAGTCTAAAATCTTGGGCTACCGTTAGTTCTGCATTCATTAGAAGAATGACTAGGACATCTTGTGTGGAACCCTTGTTATCAGTGCTCTTTGTAACCAGGTTGTCGCCTCTCTGTGGGGAGGGGGATTGTTTTAAGTTTCTTCTCTAGGGTACTGAAAGGTTTATAGGACCACCAGCTCAGGTGGTCTCTTGCTGCCCTTGACCTGGGTCCTTGCTAAAGCTTCATGGCTAGATTGTGTTGCAACTTCTGCCTGGTAGTGATGCGTCTGCCCTAGGGAATCTAGGTGCCTGTGAGACAAAAAAGATAATCCCCTGCTTACTGTGGGGGTGACAGCCACACTTGACGCAGGCCAACCAGTGGAAAGTCTGAGGTTTTGAAAATAGCAGAAGAGGGGGAAATGAAAATCAAATGTCACTTTATGTTCAAAATTGTTTTCTGTCCTTTAAAGGCTAACACGTGTGCCAGTTGGAGACATCACTGATACTGGGTGTCAGTATCACCCAGTATCTTTTAGAAAGATAAAAGTTGTAGTGTGAAAAGTTTGGAAAAAGTGCTTCAAGGCTCACTGATTCTGGTTGGTGGTGTATCACGTATGCTCTGGTGACTTGGGCACATTTGATGGCATTGAGTAATTTCTGAGAAAGTACTGTGGTGGGGAAGAACTCTGATGCCAGCATTAGAAATGCTCAAGCTTGCTGTCACGTGTTCAGTAAGGATGTGGACCAGTGGCCAATGCAAATATGAGTCAAAGGACAGCACCTGGAGAAATCAGAAAAAACCAGGGGCTGTTCGGACCCAAGATAAATGTCTCCAGTGTTCAGTTGCTGTCTACCTATGTCCTATAACAACAGTATCAACTCTTTATATTTTAAAAAAATGTTTCAAAGACCAAGGGTAAGCTTAAAAGTCATGGTCCTTAAATAGCAAGAAATTAGAATATTTGGGGGAGCCGGACTCTGATAAAATATTCCCTCTTACACAGTTTTGGAATCAGCAGTGACCTTTCAATGGCAAATAGTCATTGTCAAGCACTTGGGATACCACGCCGGCCATGACCTCACCTCCTTCTTGTCCTGTCGGGTGGAGATACTATTAGTATCTCCATTTTTCATTCCAGAAACTCAGGCCAGCCTTCGGTGTTGGAGACAAGACATTATTCTCCTTTCCTGAGCTAGCCGCCTCGTAAGAGGAAGGCAAAAGTGACTTGGCTAAAACAAGCAGGGGGAGAGTGGCACAACTGAACTTGAAGCTAGGTCTTCTGCCTCTCAGGCCTGGGCTCCTTCCATGATTGCATGGCGGCTTCTCTGAAATTCTTGACTAGCTTAGTCAACTTGAGTAGTACATTTCTTAATTTCATATGCATATTGCTCTTCTCTTCAACTCAGGGAGAGCAAGAAGCACTTTACTTGTCCCACAGTAGTGCTGAGTGTCTAATAGATCCTTAATAACTGTGAGCTGGCTGCTCAAAAATCCTCTTGAGTTACATGAGCCTTGGGTGAAGACAAGGGAACCATGCTGTATGTACCCTCATTCCTACCCAGCTGTGTGATCTCTTCACATCTGTGCAACTCTGGGCCTCCTGGGTAGGATGGGATAGAGGGACAGGACACCCACGTGCCTCCTGAGTTCCCAAATGAAATATCGAAACTGGAAAGTCTTTTTTTTTCTTTTTTACAGCAAGTTTTATATAGCTGTTAGAGTCCTTAGGCTACATAGAGAATTTTGATAGAAGAATGAAAGAAGGTGGCAGGCTCATGGAAATAAAGCAACCACACATGAGAATTGGCCCTCTGTATATAATTAGGCAGGACACATACGTACAACATCAGAGAGATGAGAACTTTGAAGTCATACAGTTTGTAATCCAACTTCTGCCACTCAGCTGTGTGGTTGTGAGCAAGTTACTTCGTTTATCAGTTTTGATTTCTTCATCAGGAAACTGTGAGCAAGACCACTCCCCTAAAACAAGGTTAAATGAGAGAATTAGGAAGACAAATTGGCACATAGTACATTGTGAGTTCGTGGGTCTGGTCTTCAAAACTGGTAGCTATTACTACTATTATTGGTTGAACTATCTATTGAGTGTTTAGTCTTTCAGAAAAGTGTATAAAGACTAATGGAAAAAAAGAGAGAATGAGGTAGAACCTCAGATCCCTGGAGATTATTTTGTGATTAATAATAGTTGAAGGAAAAAAAAAAAAAAACCCAACCTTCCATCAATAGAGTAAGTAATATTCAACTGTAGATAATTCAACAAAAATTCTGTGACCCAGTCTCCATATGGATTGACCAAGGTTCTGGAAAACTCTCTATCCTTATGTGATGAGGTAATATTTTGTTTTGATTGCAAGTGATGTAAAACTTGCATTCTGTGTAGGGTGCAATTCCACTAGTAATGCTCCAGATTATTTTCTCCTGTCACCATCTTTGTGTCTAAGGATCTTTCCTTGTTCAACTTTCCTGTTGCATCAAGAATGAATTTAGGAGAAGAAATGCTTGTATGTGTTGGTACTTCCAGAAGTGTAATTGGGCTGATATTGGGATCTTTATTTTTAGCATTTGCAAGTTGCTTCTCAGCAACTGGCTGGGGACTTTGGGCTTTGGATACATTTATGACTGGAAGCAGCTTCTACCTCATCTCAAGGGAGCACAGTAGGACGCGGACCCGTAGACTTCAGGCTCTCCATGGGCTAGGTCACTCCCACCATGTGAATTGCTTACCATTCTCCTCTCAGGAGGAAGTTGTTTATTGATGGTCCCCCAGAAGAATGATAGCATTGTCTGTAAACACTGACCTTGATAGGTGACTTTCCCTCTTCAATCCCCAGTCTCTGTTTCCATAGATCATACCTAACAGTTGAGTATTAAATGAGATAATGCATGTAAATGCTTAGGGCACTTAGAAGCCCTCAGAAAATATTGTGACACTTATTAATTTTATTATCGTCAGCATTATTATTGTTATTATAAAACACCTAAATATTATTTTTTACTGCATTTGTATTAAATCAAAGTGCTTCATAAAGTACTCTGCTGATACTGAAGGTTCAATGAATAATGGTATGACCAACATTTCCTGTCTGGAATCTCCTTATTATTGACATTTATAGGGAAAATGATAATTCATTCTGCTCAACTGATAAATGAAGGAGTTTGGTTAAAATTCTCATTGACTGAAATGGATTTTGGCATTCGTTGTAGTATTTATCCCATTTACTCTTTAGCTTCATATATCTCACTGATGAGGAGCTGCATAATACATGGGATGTGCACCATATATATGCCATATTGCCTTTCTGACATCTAAGGAATTCTGAATTCTGAAACACAGCTGACTCCTCAAAGGTGTCCCGGTAAGGTCCTGTGCACTGTGGAGGCCTTTGGCTTTGGAATGCTTGCAGCTTCACTGGCTCACAGGATTGTTGCACAAGTCCTTTGAAATTAGGAGGGCAGGTGTGAGCTTCCTTCTGCAGGGAAGAGAATGGAAACTCAGGGAAGTTCCGTGGCCTGTCCACAGCGTGTCTGAGTGCCCGTGTTCCTTCTACCCTGCTCTGCTCAGTGATGTTTAAGGAACCACCGATCCTGCCTCTAAGACCAAAGAGGTGGCCTGGGGACTGATTTTAAAAGATGGGTCAGTCTCTGGATGCCACAAATAATTGCAAAAAGGGAGCAGCAGTGTGTCTTGCCTGGGGAATCTTCTTGGTGTCACGGAGACTAACTTGCCTCTTGACATAACTTAACCCAGGGCCTTTTCAAGACTAAGTGTGGGAGAAAAAAGGGAGAAATTAGTAAACCTAAAAAGGATAAAGGGATGTTTAGATACTAGGAGGATTTTTCTTTTTATTTCTCTGTCCTGTACTCTCTACTTCTCATATTTGTGAACTGGAGGAACCAAAGGGAAAAAAAAAAAAACCTGAAATCCTCCTTTTCCTAATTCATAATTGAAAAAAAAAAAAAAAAAAAAACCCAAATCAGGTTTGATCCATATCATACAATATTTTTCTGGCACTAAGTTTTTTCATAGGGAATTAATTTTTTTTTCTGTTATGCAAAAAAACACTTTTTTGCACTTCACCACTCTTGTCAGAACTTGGAAGGGTCATTTTATATTCTAGCAATTTGTTCCTTCAGGCATTTGCAGGACACAGAGTGTTATTTTGGCCAAAGTGGCTTCAAATACACTTTATGTAAAGCTTCCCAACAACCCCTCCCCTCCTTTTTAAAACGACATGAGCTTCAATCATTTTAAAGGTTTTAACAGAGCTCTTTGAAGAGCAACAAATCTCTGTAACATTTCTCAAATAATATTGTCCCTTACCTGGAACACAAGACCCATTTTGAAACAGTAATTTGGTCTCCAAAGAGCCCTTCAGCCTCTGCCCTGCCTGTTCACCCTGCTGAACTGTCTAGGAATAAAGCCCAAGATAAATGGGGCTGGATTTATGCATAGTCATTTGAAGCCCTGCGGAGTTTGTCTTTCTTGTGGAGAAGGTACTTGGAAATGCATTTTAAGTTTGAAGCATCCCTGGAACACCTGATTTGGTGATTTTTGTTTCCTTCCTGCCCCTTTGTGGATCCTTTATTAGAAGGCTGATGAACCTTGGCCTTTGCCAAGGATTAAGTGAGCAGGTTCCTCACGTAATAAATCTAAAGACATATTAAAAGCAAGGAAAAGGGATTTCCCATGTGTTTTGGGGGGGATTTATAAGTGCCAAAGGCTAAACAACTTACAAGAGAAGTGAGATTGCTCGTTTTTCCAACCTGGACATGTTCTAATACGGAGACACGGCGTAGAATTAAGCTGGCTTACTAAGTAGAAACATGGGCCGTAATTGAAAATGCACAATACGGAGAGGGATTCTCAGTACAGCAATGTCCTGTTGTGAAGATTACACTGATTTATAAGGAATGCCTTAACTCCTAATCCCAGCCATGCAGGACCGCAGAGTCGAGTGAAGTCTTTTATAACCAGGGACGGAGAAGAAAGGCTTCATAATATATATTCCCAGAATTGAATATAAATTTGGAATTGGTGGTTGAGCAAGCCATTTATTTCTCTTAAACAATGTAACAATGAAAACATTTTTATTATATTTTGACGTGTGGATTTTCAAAGAAGTTCAGGCATTCTCTATTTGCCAAGTGATGGGTAGAGCTCACTCGTGGGGGAGTAATGACAATGGATGGTTTATGGGGAGAAGGATAAATATTGTGGGATCTAAGCTGTTTAGAAAAGATCAGCAGGAAAGATGTCAGGCCGGTGGAGACAAAACCCAAGGAATAACCTGTGTTTAAAGTGAGGGTGAGAAAATGAGGTACAGGGAACCCGAGAGAAGGATCTGGAAGAAGCGCCGAGGAAGTCAAATCGTTATGGCTTGAAATTAAAGGAAAATAAAGCCTAGAAATAGAAACCGAGTGCGCCCTTTCCCCTTTCCTTTCGAGCATCTTACCAAGAAATCACATCACAAAGTCTGACGCAAACGGGGAATTTTGAGAGCTTGTTTATGAACCAAAAAAAAAAAAAAAAAAAAAAAAACAGAATCTAACCCGACCCTATTCAAGTGGTCTGTTGATCCCTCCACCCCAACTTTTCCTTTCTTACCTGTGAAATGGGAAAATAATATTTATCATTCATGCCAAACTGAATCATCCATAGGCAGGAGAATGAAATACTGAAATACTGTAGGACGGGGAGTTACTGGGAAGGATGGTAAATGGGTGTGCATAGGTGTGCATGCACCTGCATGTGTATGTGTGTAGAAATATGATGGGGGAGACATCTTGGAAGGTAAGATTCCCTGCTATGTTGCACAATCCCAGTAATTAGGTGTGAGATCCATGAATGTACAGACAAGGGGAGCTATGAGTAGTAACCAGTTGGCAAAAGCAAACAAATTAATTAAAGTAAGGAAAAATAAAACCTTAGTTTTGATAATTCTATTTCGATTTTTACTTTTTTTTTTTTTTAATAGTGAGATCAGAAGAGTGAGACTAAAAGTCCCTAAAATATTTCTAGTCCATAGTAATTGGAAAGTTGAAGAGCGAGAGAGTTTAATATTCAAACAATGCCAAGGAGAATTTACTGAGCCAAGAGATGGCTGATTTCCGTGTGTGGACTGTGGAGGATATGTACACACTCACACTCCACACGTGTAACATACCCACAGAGATACACATGTGTACACAAGTATGCGCACACACAGCACACACATCCACGCGCTATTTTGGGGGACTCTAAGAAAGGAAAATCCCAGAGAAAAAAAGATTAGTCCTCAGCTGAGACATGAAGCAGGGGAGGCTCTAGAAATGGCTTTAGCACTGGGTCTACTTCGATTCCAAAGGAAATAACAGGGGAGAGCTCTAGGGAGATTTATTTTTTGCTTGCAGGGAAGTGAGCATTAGGGGAAAATACAGACACGCCATATCAATAAAAAGGGAAGAGACTTTGCTTCCGCTGGGGAGGGATGGGCTCCTCCCCACGGTTGCAGGCACTCATTCCTGCGGGAAACAATTTTCATGCTCAAAAGCCACTGCACTGTGGTTTCCAACTTCAGAAGTTGGCAAAATACAGAATTGATCATCTTAAAGCCGAAGTACAGAGCAGTGGTAAGAGGGAGACATGGAGACATGGGGCTTAAAACTTGCCACTCCAATCCCCAGAAACAGAATCCCTGGTTGGGCTCAAATGAAAACAAAACAAACACCAATGAAACCAAGAGTGTGGAATGGGAAGTTGTGAACTTTAATACCCCATCCAGCCCCGACCTCTGAAGAGCTTGCAATTCTGCCTGGAAAGGAGAATCAGGGCAGCAGTTCGGTTTGTGCGTTGGCTTCCTGAAGGAACAGAAAGCTCGTCTTGTGCTCAAGAATCAAGATGTTTTTATTGGTATTTAATGTTTCAGGCAGGGGTAAGAAAACTCAGAATGGCAGCTTGGATGCTCATAGACACTAGCTCGGGATACAGGACCAGAACATGGATACCAACTGTCTGTAAATTATGTCATGAAATCTTGGCTAAAAGGAGGGTAGAACTAATGCCATCAAAGCTCATTAAGTTTTACTTTTGAATGTTAAATAGAAAACTCACACCTTCAAGAGTGATCCATCTCCAGTTCAAGGGAACATGGCATGATCTCAGCTGCAGCATATAAAACTCTTGTGTATTTGACACCAGGCTTAGCAGCAGGGTGGCAGCAAGAGGGGGTGGAACCGAAAACAAAGGCAGCAGACAAAATGAAAAGTATAAATAGAAGTATTGAATATACAGTAACCTGGAGGAAATTACTATAATGCTGCTTTCAGTTATAGTCTCCATTTGTAACAATGAAAGAGAAATGACTGAGGGGTGTAAGATAATGCTGTAGAGTTCCATGGTTGAGACAGGAAGAGGGTCTCCGTCTTTAGAAAAGGAAGACAAAAGACTAATAGGAACCTGGTGAGAAGTTTGCAGGGCTCCAAGATGCAGATAGAAGTGGTTGATGGCTGTTAGGTGGTACTAAAATTTAGGAAAAGGGCTTTTAAATGAATGAGCAAGTGGGGATCATCTTTAATTTTCCTTGAAGGGAAGCAGAATTATCAAATAAAGTCCTTGTGGCCAGGGCAGTAGGAATTAAACATTTCCAAAAATAAATGAGTGTAACATTTACTTCCTTCTCACAACAACCTAGGATGTTAAAAAGGAGGATATTATTATATTCAATAACAAGAGAAGAAAAGTAGAGAAGACCTGGAGGTTTTGCTCATTCTGTGTCTTCTCACAGATTCCCTTACCCATCAAGACCCGAGTTTGCAAATATTTCAATGAAATTGACAGAGGTGCATTAAAATATGTTGAAAATAATAATCTAGAGCTTATATACGCTATACTACCAATAAGAATGAAAATTGTCCTATCGATAGGACACTGGGACAATTAGTACCTTTGACATATATAAGCTGTCCTATCGGCAGGACTTTAGGTGAATATGATAACTGAAATACCAGGATAAAATGGGTTAATTGCTCTGAGTCTTAACTCCAAAATGGGAGTTTCTGATCAAATAATTGATAAGACTTTTCTTTAAATTCCAGGAATCTTTTGTTGCCCAGTTCACCAATCGATTAGGGATAGCAAAGTCTAAACTGTATTCTTTTGGTTCAGCAACATAATTCCCTTAGATGTATTTATTTTCAAGCTTTCAACTCATGTTTACCATCCTCTGAGTTTTAAAAATTTCCTTGTATACAAGCAGTAAAGAAATTGGTAGAACCTGTAAAGATTCATTAGCAAAATTTTGACCTCCAAAAATCTAAGGGATTTAACAGAAGGCCCTTAACAGAATTTTCAAGAATTCTTCCTTTCTAGCCCTATTCCACTTTCAAATACTTCCCTCTCTCCATCTGCTGATGCAGATAATAGTGGCTTATTGAGGAAGTTGTTGCAGAATGCTGACCCTGGACTAGGCGTACCCTATGAAGGGTTGGAATTGGCATTGGAGAACACTACCATTTTCTCAAGGTGGTATTTAAGATCATGGGGCATCAGGGTAGTTTGGGGTAGTGGTGTGAGCAGGTCTTTCTCAGTGGGTATATCCTGACAAAAACCTTAGGAGAATCAGTGGGAATTTGACAACTAAAGACATGGGTGAGATGAGGGAAGAGAATGATTTGATGTATTGGTGGAGGAAAGAGAGCAAAGAAAGTTCTACTCATGGTGGTTGGGGAGACAGCAGGAGGGCAATCTGGTGGGAAGATGGAGAGGAAGGGGGAGGAGGAGACCCTTTAGACCCATAGATGAAACTGGTGATGAATATTCCTGGGGTGGGAGAGGCCTGGGGAGAATTTTATTATGAGGGAAGGAAGAAGGATTAGCAAGAATATGCAGAAGGAAATTCATAAAAAAACATGAATCAACCCCTTTCGGTTATCCTTTTTTCTGACTGCAAACTTTTCTGCTCTATTCCAAATATATCAGGACCAGTTCTTTAATATAATTTATCAACTTTTATTGAGATCTGGTGGAGGGATACAGTTTACATCAAAAAGAGAGAGTCATAGAAAATGTTTTCTTGCCAATCCACTGAACAAATTTAGCACGTTGGGTGTGAAAGCTCTCTGTAGCCATGTAGATTTATTACCTATATGACTGTGCACTCGGTTCGCATTCTTGCCTCTTAGGAGTGTATGTGACTTTCTCTGAAAACAATCTGGCCCAGTTACATTTTATTAGCCATAATATACACTAGCAGTAGTCAGGACTCTGATATTTTTACTTTAACTCAGACCTTGATTCCATACTCTTCACACACAACAAACACATATATACACAAGAAGAAGAAGAAGGAAAAGAAAGGAATGAATTTTAAGAGTCTCTTTTATTTCTTCTCCAACAGGGAAAAATGGAAAAAGAACTCCATAGCAGTAACTGTCAATATATGTGGCCTTTTGTGACTCCCTTTCCCGATCAAATAAATAATTTGTAAGGTTTTGATGACAAAGGATGTGACTTGTGCAGAGCCCTCACCTGCCAGCACTACTCCATGCGGTCTGATTTAGAGATTTAAGCAAAGAAAGCATCCTTTCTCCCGTTTCCCCTGGAAACAGAGAGCCTGGCAGTAAGGTTAATCATTTAAATTTTGCAATTCATATGGAGGCAAAACAGAAATCATTCTTCACCTTGGACCTGGAAATTTGTTGGCAAACTTTTAGAGCTCAAGGTTAGACTTTCTTCCTGTTTGAATCATACACATGAAATGCTTTAAATATACTGTTTCATAACTTGGTCTTCCACGGCAGTGAATCCTACTAGGTGATATAAAATGGAGTGGAAATGACTTCTAGAATACTGGGGTAGAGTAAAAATAAAGAGAGGAGGAGAAAAGGAGCTTCCAACCACAGAGAAGCTCACTGAGGATGAAGTTTGAATCTGCCTGTGAAAGTGGTCCCTCAAACTAGCTAGGGTACTATGTGCTTTTCCTAAAAATTATCTGGAAAAATTGATGAGGAAAATAATTTAAGGTAATAAATGTGAAAATTAGGTTAAAACCACTTCTGATAAACAGAACATTCCAGAGATGAGCTGTAGCAGAAAGTTCTCTGATTTAGGTCCAGGACCTGTCAACAGTGTTGAAGGGACACTTCTCAAGGTTCAGTGACTTCTTTAGAGGAAAACATATGTACATTGAAATCCATGGTAAAAATCTAGGCTAATTAAACTCTAGTAAATTTTGTGCCTTATTTTTAGAGCCAGACAATTTTGTAAGTTGTTGATGAGGACATCTCTGTACTATTTAAGGCTCGCTTGAGCATATTTCTCAAATCAAAATGGGACATGTGGACTTAGAAGTCTAAAAAATGTTATGAGGACAAAAGTACAGAAGCCACTCAATGGTGAAGTCATCAAAAACAAAGTTCGTTAAGAATCAAATGGTTTTTGTGGGTCAGTGTGCTAAAAGGTGATGAGTGTTTGAAATTGAGATTGTTTTTAAAATTATGTTTTTATTTTTGCAAACTGCATTTTGACTCACTGCACACAAACGGGGCACATCTTTTCGTTTCTATGGTTGTACACCACGTAGATTCATACCATTCGTGTAATCATACAAGATCGTTAAAAAAAAAAATACCCAGGGTTCTATCTACATGTGCCCCTTTTTTGTAACTGAGTCTTCTCTTGTCAAGAGCATTAGCATCCTGAGTTTTATAAGTAAAAGAAGCAGTCATTTTCTAAAAGTGGCTTTGCCTGTTCTTAGATATTAGTCTCCTAGTAGTCAAGCTGTACTTCCTTATGTAGATGTTAGACCATGATTAGATTTTTTTTCTTTTTTAATTTTGAAAGGGAAACAGAACATCACTTATTTTAAGTTGGCTTAAGATAGACATAAGGCTCTGGGGTTGGAATTCCCCAGGGCAAAAAAAAAAAAAAAAAAATATACTGCTCAGCCCCCAAATCTGTATAGAAATGCTTTAAGGAATATATTTGTGAATTTTTTTGGACTTTAATGCACCAATGCAAAGCAAATGCCCATCCATCTATCTTGGAAAGCTGTACTTCATGAGTAGTGTGGAGTTTGTCAGTTATTGATGAGTATTGCTGGAAGACACTGAGCATCTGGCTTCAGACCAGCACTTGATTTGCCAATGCAGGGAACATCCGCTGGGTTTCTGAAACTCGCGGTTTAGCCGCTGGTCCACACCACTTCTCTGGTGTGATATGGCGATGACAGGAACACCTCAAGTTATGACTTCTCCCTTAGCAGGTTGCACAGCGAACAGCTGTATCCTTGCAGATCATCTGGAAGGCAGGCAGTGGTGCGTCCCTTTTAAGGATAAGGACAGCAGAATTGGGCAAAGGCAACAGCAACCTTCATATTCACACTGAGTGCTTCCAACGAGGCCACGCTTCCTCCTCCCTTAGGAACAGCCTCCTTCCAACTGTGCTTGGAGCAGGGTCAGGGAGTCCTGGGGAGGGCACAGGTGGAGAAGCAATTTCAATAGGTTCTTTGCATAGAGACCCACTACATTCGATTCCATGTTTTCTGAAATGATACTATAGTTAGAAAAATAGAAATGATATAGAACACCATGGTAGGGAATAATGATTAAGAACTTGGACTTTGGGCACAGAAGACCTAAGTTTGAGTCCCAGTCCTGTCACTCAATAGTGCGGTGTTTAAGGGGCTTGCTCAGACATTGCGGATCTTGTTTCTGAGTCTCCGAAGGAGCCAGAGTCATTCTCACAGAGTATTAAGAGGCTTCGATGAACAGGTGGGCACAGTGCACGCTGAGTGCCTGTCTGCAGCAGGTGCTCAGTAGACCTCGGGAAACATGATGAGAACCACGTGACTCGTCCCTGCACCTTCTGACACACCTGGAGCATGTGCCTCATTTAGCTTATCTTCTCAAGATCACTGGCCCAGTAGTACTTCACCCAGCCAGTTGATCAACCTAAACTTGGGTGCCATCTTCATTTCCTCTGTCATCTCTTGTCTTGGTCACTGCTTCAACATTCCTTGTCTTGGACCAGTTTTCTTTCTCTTAGGTTCTTTTTTTTTTTTTTTTTTTTTTTTGGAGTGCTAGGGATTGAACCCAGAGCCTTGTACTTGTGAGGCAAGCACTCTACCAACTGAGCTATATCCTCAGCCCAGGTTCTTCTTTTTTATCCCAATAACCGTGGCTGTCTTCCTACTGGTCTGCCTTTTCGTGCAGTTCTGTTTTAATTTATCTTCACAGGACAGCCAGAAGGCTAGTTATCCTCTGGCTTAAACCAGAGGATGTCATCTGGAAGTTCATTGCCTTCCAGATAAACTCCAATGCATAAATAGGCAATGGGTGTCTTCAGTGATCAGCCCTGGCTCACATCTCCTTCCTGCATATCCCCAACAACTGACGGACCTGGCCTCCAGCACACTGAGCCCCATGCTGTTACAGGAGGGGACCATTTGACCTCAGACAGATACATGTTTATACCTGCTATGCCTGCTGTCTGGAATGCCCTTCTTCCCAATTATGAGACAAACAGCATAGATGTCAAGAGGCTGGACTTGGGGCTAAGGGCTAAGCAACCTGTGTCTCAGTGCTTCCTCTCCACTCAGTAGCTGGGTGACTTGAGCAAATCGCTTCATTTCTCTGTGTCTCAGTTTCTCCTACTTCCAGATAATCATATTAGTGGCCACTTTTCCTGTTGATAGGCACAAATGAATGAATAACTATAAATTATTGAAAGGGTTTCCTATTAGATAGTAAGCAATTAATATTAGTAATATAATGATAATTACTAGAGTAGCTCCTGCTAATGTTTCAGGGTTCTGTTAGGATTGAACTCTCTGTTAGGATTCCTCCTACCTGTCTCCCTGTAAGGCAGAGCTGCCCTAGCCTCTTGCAATCTGCTCTCTGGGTGGAGAACTCTTCTGCATGGAGAGTTCTCCCCTAGCATTGGAGTCAGTCTGTCTTTACCCCATCCTGAGGGCCACTCCTTCTTCTTCTTCTTTTTTTTTTCATTGTTGTATCTCCAGCAACAAGCATAGCGCTTGGCAGATAATTAGTGCTAAGTAGATGCTCATAGAGTGCATTATCCTTGTTCTACAGATAAGGAAAATGAGATTAAAATAATCTGAGAAGTTTATAAAGGTGTTTCAAGAAGTTACTCGGCTCATATTTCTCATTTGCCATAAAGGTCATCATTGGATACCTAGTAGAATCAGGAATAAACTGAGATCTCTCTGACTTCCAACCCCTTATTTCGTCCATGATCACATCCTGAGCATGTTTTGCTAATAAAACTCTTAGCGAATGGAAACAGATGACACTCGATTTCATATCACTATAGTTGTTCCATCACTTGAACCAAAATAAGCCTCAGAAAATACGACAGCAGTGACTCAAGCTTTCAGGGAAAAACTTGTTAACTAAGAGCAGACTTTACTATGTGTGGGGTGTTTGCGTACCTGCTGTAACAGGTGTGGACAGAATGTGTGTGTGGTGCAGTGCAGAGCTCCCATAAAGATGTCCCCCTTTCCCAATCAGCCCGAGTTCACTACATGCTCCCTGACATTGTACTCTGCTGGGGCGATGTTTGTTGATTTCTGCCTCTTTAGTTGTGTCTGTGGCTCCTCTTCCAGACCCTGAGCTCCTCCAGGGGAGGGGCCGCAGCTTCATTATCATACACTGTCTGGTTCCTGTGCCAGAGTGAGGAGGTTATGAACAGTAGAGCGGGGACACACACAGGTTTCCGAGTCAGATGGCTCAGCAGCTGTGTGGCTGGAGTTAGCTGTGTGATCTGCCAAAGCCTCAACTTCCCCATTTGTAAAATGGGGCTAAGTACTTCTGTAGGTTTGTCAAGGGGGCTTGAGCCAGTGGTGTTTGTGAAGCACTTGGCACAGTTCTGGGTACCGACCCAAGGTCACAGTTTATGGAACACAATCACTGCAGTGAGCAGAGTGCCTTTTCAATAGGGAGTGCTCGGTGGGGCTTGCAGCGTGTTCTGTTAATTATCCACATCACCTGGGTCTGTATTTATTTATACTGATATATATGTATGCATATCTGTGTACCCATCAAAGTGAAGGGAGGCTTTTGCAAGAGAAAGGGACATTCATTTTTTAAATGTATTGTGTGCATATAGAACATTTGTTTTTGATACATATTTTATGAATACGCACATAGGATATATGCTCCAGATTTACATTTATATACACTTACATACACACACATGTTTGCAAACAATTTGAGAAGGAGTCCCTCTGTTTCCCCTTTCTCCTTTTCCTTTTTTTCCAACCTTACCCAGTATGGTGACATCTACAGTATGGGTACAAACTTTTGTTGGGCTTGAGGATTGACTTTTCTTTCTGAAAGAAAGAGTAAAACAAAGGAATCAGGGAGAAAACAAAAGAGAGGTTGGCTCAGGCATGGCATGATTGGGTCCCTCCTTCTTTTCTTAAAGACCTATGACTTAAACCAAAGGTAAATATATTTCTAACACCATCATGCAGATTCATACATGAGCAGCCGGGCTCTGTGACATCTTGGGGTGTGTGCGCGGTGCTAGGTGCTCGATGGCGTGTAACACAGCAACGTGGATTGCTCCGTGAATAGCCCCGTGCTGCTGAAACTCCTATTGGAGAAGATATGTCAAAAGACTACTATCTCTGTAGTCCAAAATCAATTGCATCTCTATGAATTATTGAGTTGTTTGCCATTACTTCCCTGTCCCTTTTTATTATAAGGGCTTTATAGTTGCAATAAGGTTGGCTAGAATTTTCTTTTTAACTTGGAGAAACTTTGTATATTTTTATCCTGTGTTATCACAAAGCAATTAAGAAAGTCCACTTTCCTCCACATTTCTTTCTAGCTTAGGTGTTCCACTGTGCCAGGGTTTGGGAGAGCCCTTTGCAGGTTGGGTCCTGAGCTCCTAGCACATTGCAACCTACAATGTGTGGCAGGCTCTGGGGAATTCCGGCTCATTTTAAGGAGAAAACACTCATTTTTCCTGTGACAATGAGCATGACATCCACACGCTTGCATCCAGTACTGTCTTGCAGCTTTTATACCAAATAGAGAGACGTTACCAAATGAACATTTCTTGCTCTTGTGTAAATAGATAGATTAATGGTGCTAAGTGAGAGCCAAGCCTGCCTGAAATGTTAACTTCCTTATGGGGTTTTGAGTTTCTCTTATTTTTGATAAATGGACCAATCTGGCAATAAAATCCTTGCACAGTAGGTTAATAATGTCATAGCTGAACTGTGAAATAGTAATGTGTGTACCATCTCTCAGCAAACAATAATCCTTGAAGCCTGATAAATCTATTTCCAGCTCAGTTGCATGTTCATTGTTACCCACGACTCCCTCTCTGCAGATACAAAGCAGTTTTGTCACATGCATTTTTAAGCAGAAGCAACTGGGGAAGTCAAAGGCACACAGGCCTGTGAAGCAGAGGGGGATGGATTCATCTCCAGCTCTCCTGAGCCCCTGCTGCCCTCAGTGTCTAAAGACTGTCCTCAGAAGCCCTGCATTGTTGGAATGGGGTGCTGTGTCACCTTCCAGTCCTTTCTGAGCCCAGATCACTGAAGTGCTGCTGGAGGCAGTGAAAGATCGGGACCTAGGAAGCAAAAATCCCCTCAGGCTCTTGGTTTCCATTGATCTCTTGGTAGCAGGCAAGGTTTGGTGCTATTTATCCCAAATCCCTAATGACAAGAGAGGCAACAGGGAGACTTCTCTCCACTGCCTTCCTGCAGAGCTGGGAATACAGAATCTGGGAAATGTCTGCGGGCTTCAGACAGCTGCAGCACAGAGGGACTCGCAGGAACACTTGGGCACCGCCAGTGGTAAACAAAAGACAGCCCAATGTCCTGCTTGTACTAAGGAAAGAGGGCTCTCTCTCTTTCCCATCTGGGGCCAGTCTCGGCAACTCCGGGGTCAAATTTACACTGCGTTGGTAAAAAGAGAAAAAAAAAAAAAAAAAAGAGAGAGAGAGAGAGAGAACTGTATCCAAAATCACGGGTGATTTGGAGGGGCTTATTTAAAGCGTCAGAATCTAAGTAGCTCGGGGCAGTGCACATAAACTTGACAAACAGGCTACTTTAGTCCTGTCTGACTGTATCAGCATAATCGGGCAATGAAGCTTTTATTCATTCAAAGAAAGGTTGAGTTTGATTGGCAGGGCAGCCTGCCTGAGCGCAGTGGCTCTTTCCCCCCACACTCCCCTGCTATCAATTACCGTTTTGAATACGAAGTGTTTCTAATGTAAAATAATGCCAACCTCTGCCTCTGTCCTCAGCCCAGAAAGCTTCTTTGTGTTATTTATTCCTGGTCTGTGACTGTTCTGAACCTTCCTCTCTCTGCTGGCTTTTTCTTTTCTTTTTTCTTTTTTTATTTCTTCTTCTTTCCTTTGGTATCTAAATGATGCAACATTGCCAATAGAAGTGAAGTTCATGCAGAAAACATTCCTGCTCTATATTTTAATCAATGATCTCCTAAGTGAATGACATTTCCACCTTAGTGATTTAAAATCAGAAGACTGGGGGATGTCCGTGCTTGTGAATCACCCTGGCTTCCAGGAACAAAGGAGGCATTTTTGCCTTTTTTTTTTTTTTTTTTTGTAATTTCCCTTTCGTACTACAAACAACTGGACTCTGAAGTTGACTTCATTTAGCAGTCAACTTCTTCTAGAAAAATGTGCACAACGGAACTGAACACCGTTCTTATTTAAATCTGCAAGTGATTTGCTTGAGCTGCCATCTGTTGGCCGGTTAGCTATTTTAATTTGATGCTGAGGACATTACCTGACTTTGTATATTGCATTTTGATCTGCATCATGTTTGAGAAATATTTGAAAATCACTCTAAGGGAGAGGACTTTGAAGGATTCTGCTGAACAAATATGTACATATGTTAATGCCATGCTGGGCCTGAGTGTGGGAATAGCCCGGTGTGGATATAGGCTGTGTGTGTCTTACCTAATAATCTTTATGGGCAGATTGATAGTAAACCCTTCAAAATTTTCTTTCCACCCCAATTCCAACAAACCTCCCTCATTTAAACGTAGTTAATGTTGAGCTCTCCTGCATCCTCATCCAGCTTTCTGAAGTGGTATTTCCAGTTGCTGATGTTTATGAGCCTTGTGAACGAGTCTTGGATGGTGGGGCCAGTGTGGTGGAGTCTCTGTGGGTCCCCAGTGAGTACCAGTGACTCAGACTCCCTCGTCTTCTCTTTCTTGGAGTACCCTGAATTGGCAGCATGTTGCGGGTGCTGATCAAGAGTCCCCTAAGAGGCAGTAGGGCAGTTTGAAAATGATTTGACTCTTGTCCATGTTGCCACCCTTATGTTGCTCTTTCCTGTGGGACTTCTTGTGCCTTTCTCTCCTCACAGTCCTTAGCATTCGGGTAGAAAGACACAACAGCTTTTCCACGGGAGCATTTCCTTCCCTGGGACAACATGTTTGCCAACCTCACTTGATTTGAACTCTTCCCCTTGGGCAGGCATGCTTACAAATGGGACACACAAGTGAAGCAGGTTGTGCCTTATGAGAGGCACAGAGGCATCTCCAGTGTATATGTCTGTCACTGTGGTCTTTGACAGCATTGTAGTGCCAGTTACCCATTGTACAGAACCAAAGGTCCCACTCTACATGCTGATGTACAGAACATTCAGACAGTAGGAGGGACAGACCTGGTACTAATGAGGCAGGGTGGATGGTAGGGATTAGGGAGGGGTGAATAAAGGGACACGAAAGACACAGAGGAAAACTGAGAGTTGTAATTTCAAATTTGTAACCAGGGGAAGCTTTGGTCTCCTCTCATTTGTTGGACTTTAGGAATATGTGAAAACTTTAGGCTGTTTACAGTAGGCTTGGGTGATGTTGGGCACATGACTCTTGTGAGGTTCAATTTACTCACTAAAAACTGCAGGCAGCAATGGACACAGGGTACCTACATCCTGCAGTTCTGGGGATGAAAGGAGATGAGATTAAATGAGATTTAGCATTTAGCAGAGCTCTGGCCCACAGTAAGGATTCAATGAGGCGTCCCTACTGTTGTCATTGTCACGTGGAAATCATAACACCAGAAACTAGTGTCTCGGTTGGGGATATTCTCTAAGAGCAATGGCACGACTTTGGGATCCGTCCCCATCCTAAAGCAGATTAATATACTCACTGCTGTTAGTTGCAAAATTGTAAGTGATTTATTACTAGCAAAAATACTTTCTGGATTCTGCATTTGTGTACTAGGTATTTTTTGGGTTTCCTTTTGCTCGCAAATTGATTTAAAGTACTCCCACTAGCAGTGACAAGCTTCCTCTGGACAAGAGAGCATGACAGAGTTGCACTTGGTTTGGGTTCCATACAGCAGCCACACGGGGTTATGTTCTTTTCCATTGTGGTTCGGGAGTTTGCATTAGCAGTCTATTTCTTGCTGGTTTTACAGGCACCGGAAGCCATTCTTTCCATAGCAAGATATGGCAGACAGAAGTGACTTCTTCCCTAATTATTCTAATGAGGCTTCCTGAGCATTATTGGAAAGGGACTCCATGAAAGTCATTCACTGTCACAAAACTCAGTTCTGCCAGCACAGTGTTGGGTCTAAAAATGTTTCAAACTCTAATACCATTTGGAGAGAAGGTTGTATGTGTGTGTTTGTAGTATTTGGTTCTAAACTCTTGTCATAACTTAGGGTCACCAAAATGTGTCTTTAAAGGGCACACAGGAACGAAATGATTTAGGTTCTATTTTTATGAAGTAATATTTTTGAACAGTCAGCTGAATGCCTCCTAAGTTGCCTGGGTGCCTAAAGGGCTTAGAAAGTTCTTCCACAGAGATAAATAAGCTGTCAATTCATGATGAAGAAAATCAAACTCATGGTGTTGATCTTGGCTGGGACACCGGTACAAGTATGAGAGAAATTTTTGCCGAGATGTAGCACAGCCATGTGTTAGTAGTTAGCACTCTGGTGCCTCACTGAGTCCCTGCTAGTCTTTGCAGAAGATAAACATGGTTGTCAAAATAAGGAAAAGAAAAGATTAACCCGTTGAGGTGCATGTAAATAATAAATGACACTCCAGCTCCCTAGGGTCCACATGAGGAAAAGAGGTCAGGGTCCAGAGAGTGGTTTGTATTCTTTTACCTGAGTTTCATTTTCTCAGTACCTTCTCAAGCTCGGGCTGGGAATTGTGGGATGGAGGTTCTGAAGGGAATCTGGATGCTGTCCCCAGATACATGCTCACGGACAATAAGTTTGTTTAGTTCCTTACACTTTCGTAGTCTAATAGGGTGACCCTCGGACCCTGTGGTCTAAGACCATGCATATTTTGGAGGAAGTACCTAAGAGGGACAAGCCACAGGATGATTCTGTTTAAACCAGGCTTGTGCACTGGTATAAAAAGACCTGCATAGGTTATCCTGATGTTTTGAAAATCCAGAGCTGGATATGAACAGAGAGAGAAAGGGAGGTGTTTTTTGTTTCTTCGCATTAATAAAATCTAAAGGGGGTTATCAAAACACAGTAGCCTGCCCTCCAGCTACAGTGGTGGGCAGCATTTTGCCTGGTTGCTTTGGGATTTACAAATTCTTAAGGTGTTTTCATGTCTCCAAACCCAATATGAGGGCCATGCTGGTGGAGCAAGGACTCGAAACTTCTTAAATGGAGTGATAAGGCCATGCCAAGCATTTTATATAGAAAAGCATTACATTTCCTGAAGTTCTTGTGGTGCAGGTTGCAGGAGTTTTCTTTTTTCTTTGCCCTCAGAGGTCCCACAAAGCAGCAGGCACAGTCAGACGAAAAACAGGAGTGTGTCTCACATCTAGGAAGTCTCCAGGAAAAAAAAAAAAAAAATCCATAAAAAGCCATGGTTCCATGTCCTGAAAGTGTCTAATAGCCAAGACTTAAGGAAAGAATTCTGATGTGGCTTCCTCAAGAGTGCAGTGGGAAGGAAGGGTCATGGGATCCAGAGTAGGAGCTAGGCTAACCTCTCCGAGCCTTAGTTTCTCACTTTGAAATGGGACGATCACAGTGCCTACCTGTTAGAGGTAAAAGGGGACAGTGCCGGTCTTACTGCAATATCACTTTAAATATTTTGAGTTGTTATTGATTTTCATTCTTGCTAATATTATTGTTTTATATTTTATGTTATTACTGGCCCCCGGGTTTTAAATAGTTGACGGATTCTGAATATGCTATATGACATTATTTTTTAGCTTCAAAATTTTCTTATCTATAAAATGAAGTTGTTGGGCCAGATCATCCCTAAGGTCTTTCCTGTACTGATATCCCAGAGGCCTTAAGTCCCATTCTTTTGGTTTTTTTTTTTTTTGTGTGTGTGTGTGATCTGCTGAAAAAATGCACATATTCCTACCAACGAGACCACCGATTTAGAGTTCTTGTGTGAAGGAACTGGGAAAATGTCTTTAAAGTTCTGGGGTGTAATTAAGAGAGTGAAGTATGCTAAAATCAATTTCAAAGCAGTGGTGTTTTCTGTAACCACATGAATATTATCTGGGTGTATGTAAATAAGAGACAGGTGAAAAAGATGAATACTAATCTCTGTAAAATTCAAATAAATATTGACTCATTCAAATAGTACAAGTGCATTGCACAGAGAAATCAAGACATGAATGCATATGATTTCATCTTTTTTCAGCTGGGCACATCTTTGGTTACAGAAGCAGCTCAGGACTTCACAGCATTGCTCATTTCCTAGCAGAATATGACATCTGGGCTACTCCTTTAAATATAGTAGCTTGTTTGCTCAGGCTTACAGCTCAGTAATATTTGTTTTGTCTTATAAATGTCGTGAAAGCTGAGATTACAGGTATTCCTTAAGGAGTAATTACAAATAAAAGCTTATTTATACCAAGGAAGTTTTTGAGTAGGATGTGTTCTTGCTGAAGTCGTAAAGTGACACTGGTTTCAGTTTCAATTTGGGTGCATCAGAACTCTACTTTGTGGAGAGTCTATTTGGAGAGGTTTAAAAAAGAACACTCAGAATTCTCTGCAAAAGTTTCGGTTAAAAATGGCTTGTCCTTAGTGCTTCAAGCTCTTCTACCCTATTAGCAAATCCACTCCTTCATTCCTCTGTTTGGATTTTGAGAAATAAATTTAAGAGAGGAAAAATATATAACTATCAGCACTGTGTCTATAAAATAAAGATGTTTGGGGGATCAAAGAGAAACCCTGTCTTGGAATACAATTTAGCCAAAACTGCCTGGTATGTGTGCATGCGTGTGTGCATGTGTGTGTGTGTGCGTGCGCGCGTGCGTGCGCGTGCGCGTGTGCGTGTGTGTGTTCATCTCTCCATGATTCATTCTGAGGGCTGTTTTAGCCTTCATAAAATATTCATGCTAGTTGTGCATGGTTCTATAATTGCCATCTCAGGCCTTGAATTATTTATAGGTTGTACTGTTCACATAGTCTCATTTACTGATAGAGAAGATAACACCATACAAGACGATCCCAAACACTCTGAGGCCTGCTACTTTGCATTAAGTAGTGGAATTATATTACTGTAGGTGTAAAACGCTGGCCTTTTTTCCTCCTCTCCCTTTAATATATCATTTTTGTATTTATAATATGCTAATTGTCAGAAGGCTGTTAAGCCTCATAATTCCTGCGGAGTTTTTACAGAAATCAAGATGCGGCTGAGATGATTTAGTTTTTGATCTCAGAATGATTGTTCTAAAAAAAAAAAAAAAAAAAAAAAAAAACATAGAAAGAAACCCCTGTCTTTACACACAGCATAATTTATTGAAATGATGTATGGCTTTACATGCATACCTGAGCCCTTTTGTTTTGTTCTATTGATCAGTGTGTGTGTCTCTGTGTTAACCAACATGTGGTTGGTTTCCGTAGACATGTACCAAGGACCCTCGCAAGCTTGCCGTCCCTAATTAGACACCGAGTCTCCACTCTGGAGTGACAGTTTCTCTGCACCTATTCTTTTTGACTTCCCAGTACTCCTGTCCCTTTTCTGCCAGCTGGATCTCCAGTTCCCATTCATCCTCCTGTTTTGAGATTTATAAAATCTCGGAGTGTGGGAGGTCGTACTTTTTACCTCCCCTGTCTGTTCTCATGTTACCCAGTTTCAAAAATCCGTGTCAATGCTAGTGAATACCCAAAGCCAGTTTCACCACAGCATGGACTTTTCCGGTATTTCATGATCATTTTCCATGTTTAAAGAGGGAAAACAGAAAAATTCATGGCAGCTCATAACCTATTGCTGATATATTTGAGTTCTATCCTCGACCAGTGGGAACTCATGAATTTTCTGCTGGTCTTGGAGCTTCCAACTTCTACAAATCATTCACAAACTTTGCTCCTCTCCTCTCCCAGGATGTTTTCCCTCCAGTCTTCTCTCCATCTCACAGGTTGTCCTCTGTGTGTGGTACACACCTTTCCATAACCTCCTCCAGTCAACGCCCGGTTCTGGGATGATGGCAAATTGGCAGATGGACGGTTCGAAGCAGTATCCACAGGCGACTTAACAAGTATTAAATCAGGAGATGAGGAATCATTCTATCTAATTTTTTTTAGTCCTTCTCATTAGGCCAAGGTCCCATTCTGGTGTCTTTAATACCCCTCTCCCATTTGCTTCACCTCCTTCTCAATACCCTGTGGTGGGCAACAGGATACAGCTAAAATTTAGCACATTTTAAAAATTTTGTTTTCATGGACTTTTTTTTTTTTGGTGGTTGTGTTGGAGATTGAACCTAGGGGTTCTCTGCCATTCAGCTACACCCCTAGCCCTTTTCATTTTTTATTTTGCTAAGTTTCTGAGGCTGATCTCAAACTTTGGATCCTCCTGCCTCAGCCTCCCAAGTTCCTGGGATTACAGGTGTGTGCCTCTGCACCTGGAGCCTCATTGACTTTTCATTGTGTTCCTTCTCTGTGTCTCAGGCGAGCACTGTGGGGTTTCATCATAATAGTAATGGAAAGTGTCATTTAAAGATGAATTTTTTGTGGGGGGTCAAAGAAGTGAGTCAATATACAAAATCTCCAGCAAATAATATTATAGATAAAAAATAGTATAAAAGTTTGAAGGTGACTTTCTGAATGATTGACATCCAGAGAGCACTGTGATAACAACAGAAGAGTCAAGAGGATGTGGGAGAAAAGGTGCACTTATTCATTGCTGGTGGGAATGCCAGTTGGTGGAACCATTTTGGAAAGCAGTGTGGAGATTCCGCAGAACACTTGGAATAGAACCACCATTTGACCCAGCTATCCTGCTCTTTGGTTTATACCCAAAGGACTTAAAATCAGCAGACTACAGTGACACAACCACATCCATGTTTATAGCAGCTCAATTCACCATAGCTAAAATATGGAACCAACCTAGGTGCCTTTCAACAGATGAATGAATAAAGAAAACGTGGTGTACATATGTATATATATGATGGAATATTACTCAGCTTTAAAGAATGAAATTATGGCATTTTCTGGTAAATGGATGGAGTTGGAGAATCTCATGCTAAGTGAAATAAGCCAATCCCAAAAAAACAAAGGCTGAATGTTTTCTCTGATATGTGGATGCAAATTCACAGTAAGGGGGACAGCTAGGGAAAAATAGAGTCACTTTAAATTAGGTAGAGGGGAGGGGAAGGGGGATGGGGGTAGGAAGGATAGTAGAGTGAAACAGACATTTTTACCTTATGTACATGTATGACTGCCCGACCGATGTGATCCTACAATATGTACAATCAGAAAAATGAGAAATTATATTCCATTCATGCATGATTTATCAAAGTGTATAAATACATTCTACTGTCATGTACAACTAATTAAAACAAATTTAAAAAAATTTTAAAAAGAGTTGTTCCAGACAGCAGGAACTCGGTAGAGTCAAGGGGAATGGCAGGGCTGAATGATAGGCAGAAGAGGATGGAGACTCCAAGACAACGGTGAGCTTGCAACATTCACTTTGGGGCAATTGGGTCATGCTTCTCTCTAGACAGTAAAATCTCCACTCACTAAATGGGGTTCTGTTCAACTTGCTTTTCTGACTAACCGAAGATTCATTTGATGATTTCCCCCCCCTCAAAACACAGGAGCCCCCTTTCTAAAAGGGACTAAGGTCAGAGGGGATCTCGAGGCCGCCTTGAGGTTCAGGGGGAGGCATCCCTCCTGGCTCCTCGTTAGTGTCTGGGCAGCAGAACTGGGTTGAGAAGCTGTTTACAGACGCCTCCCCACCAGCCTTCTGCTTCTTGGAAAGGCAGCAGCTGCAGCCCACCAGCCCCTTCTACCTGCTTCGTACCTGTCTGCTTCCCTTTAGGCTCCTGGCCGCTGGTGCTGACTGTTCCAAGCTGGTGTCTGTGCTTCTGCATGTTCATTTTGAGAAGAGCGAATTTGGTTCATGGTTGTGTGGGAAGAGGTCCTGGGCCATACGAATGGATCTGGGGAAGGTTGTGGCCCCAGCTCTGCCACCGATGAGCTGTGTGTTATTGAGTGAATCCATTAAGCATTCTGAACCTGTCTCCCCTGTGAAAAGATGTGAGTGAATTAGAGGTTCTCTGTTCGAACATTTTACGATTCTGTTTTTCCTTGTTCATACCTGTGGTGATGGGCTTTATTTCTCTGGCCAGGGGGCCTGATAAAGTCAGAACATCATTTGTCGTAACTCTGCTTGCTGAGCATGTTTTATTTCTGCCTTCCCAGATCTGTGAGTATCTGCATGGATGACTCACTGACTGTTTCCTCCCTGTTTTGATCGTTCCACTTATTATTGTTATTATATCACCATTCCTACCAAAAACAGTTGTGTTAATGTGATGGTATAGCATTTTTCTAGGGGAGCCAAAAAGGGTTTTAAAACCAAAGTAGGGGGATGGTCATGAAGAACCGTTACCATGCAGAATTTTGCTTTTTATCTAAGTTCCTGGCATTTGGTTTTGATATCTTAATTTGTTTTCTGCAGCAATCTGCAAGTGAGGAGTTCAGGCCTTCTAAGCTTTGACTGGTCTTAGGCTCCCGAGACTTTTAGGGAAATATGGGGCCCACTGAGCACCTCAGTTCTCTGGTATTTCTGCCAAAGGGGACCTGGTGTTTTCTTGAACATGTGCTATGATGGTGAGCTGATATCTCATGAGGTAGCCCATCTCTTTTGGTTACAGTGGTTTTTTCCTTCTGTTGAGCAGAAATTAGCTTGTTGAAATTTCCACCCATAGGTGCTATAGACTTAAGAGCAGGTCTGTTGCTTCATTCAAACAGCACATAGTTAAAATATTTGGGAACAGCAATTTTGTGTCCTTCAATCTTCTTTCCTTCAGACTAAGTGTCCCTCAGATAGTCTCCCTCTGACCTGGCACTGAGTGCTCTGGCCCTTTGGCCCCTCTATGTTAAATGCACCCAAGTGCAGAGCACAAGGGCTTTGGGGGCAAGCAGAGGTCAGAGCAGCCTACAGATGTGCTGCTGATTTTGCTGTTTGACTGTAGACTCTAGGGTGAGCCTCGGATTTCTCATTCTTAAAATACTGATAATATTTGAAAATATCTAACAGCATTCAGGGCCACAGTAGATGCCAAGTCCTATTTTATCACTTCCTACTCCTGACTCTTTGTGTGTTTCTTCTGAATATTGATGTTAGAAATGGTGGGGCCTCAGAGATGCTCAGTCCACTGGGGAGTGGAGCAGAATCTTCACATCACCTCAATTCTGAACACTGTATTTCTAGTAATATGGCCAAATGTCACTTTGCCTTTGGTTGGAGTGAAGGCATATGGATATCTGTTTCAGGTTCTCTAAATCAAGCCCCTGCCAATGTGTTTTGGCAAAAATAAACCCCTTTGTATTGGCACCAGGTGGACTGCTTGTTGATACACAGTAGCAGCTCTGGAGCAGGAGTCTTGCTCTTTGTGAGTGTCTGGCACATGATGGAATGAGAGTTTTGCCTTCTCTGGGTTTTCTTGGCTTTTTTCAACAGCCTCCCTACCTGGTCCCCAAAACTAAACAGCAGGAATAAATACCATCCTCAGACATGTCTCTTTCTACTTTGAAAGAAAGATAACCAAAATAGAGACTAGACTCTCCAGTCAGCTTCAAGAAAGAATAAAGAGCATCTTTCCAGTGTTTGCAAGATCAAGAAGTGACTGTGTCCTGCCTGATGCCAAGCCACCAGCTGCAGGAAAGACAGGGAGTGAGGTGAAGAGAGAACGTGGAAACTTTGGAGCAGGAAAGATCCCAAAAGATGCTAACAGAACAAAACAAGCAACAGAACTTTTTTGGAGCGTGTGTGTATGCATGAGCGTGCACGTGTGTGTGAGTCCCTGTGCCAAATTTGAAGGGGGACAAAGAATAGGGCCAGTGTGGTAAAATAAAACCCTTTGGAGAGGAGGAATTACACCAAGGGTCTCGTGAATTTTGTGTGGCATAGTAATGCTGAAAGGGGGATCCTTCCTCCTCTGCCCACAGGAACGAAGGACCACGCCTTTCTCTACAAGAGCTGGGCTGAACGTGTGCGTTCTCTCCCAGGGTTTCCAGCTCCTCTGGGTCCTCCAGGATGAGCAACAGCACATTGTCATGCAAATTGTTCCTATTCCCAGCAGGCTTTCTCTGTGCCTGCTGAAGCCCTCTCTGCTGGGAAAAGCGCTTTTCAGCTGTCTCCTCCGGGGTTGATGTCTTCATAGAGCGACCAGAGCAGACAGCGTTCTGCATTTTGTTCCGCCCCAAGTTCTAGTGTTTTCCATTTCGGCCTCCCTTTTGCACAACGCCTAGGCACTCAGAGCCCGAACAGAGTGCCTTTCCCTCTCAGAAGACCCTGCCCAGGAAGAAGAGAAAGCCAAATGCCACCCTTCATGCTTCCAAAGGGAACGTATAGGTCATCCTTCTTTCTTTCCTGGTGCCTCTTGTCAAGGGAACATCAAACCTCCTTCAGTTGTTGCTCGTTGGTTTTATGAAGTCATTCTGAACCTTTTTGTGAGTAGGTTACAAGTGAATGCTTTCAACATCGACCATGTTGAAATCATTGAGAGTTTTGCTTCTGCCATTCCCAACCTTCTGCCCCCACCGAGGTGGCGCCTCAGCTCTGGATCACCACGCAGTGTTTCAGCCTCTTCACTGCCCAGCAGTTGTGCAAATACCCAGAAATGGGGCACCAAGTTTTCACTCAACTTACTGAACCACCAGCCCGTCTGGTTGCACTGTGCATGTGGCTGAGGGGTGTGCAAGGTCACACTACACTTTGAAACCACTTTCTTGAGCATCAGACATTGCCCAATTTTCAAATAACACAAAGAGCAACACACTTGCATCACCATGCCTTTCTCTCTGATCTGAGAGTGGGTGTGAAGGGTGTCTATTTGAACTAGACATTCCCAGACCCCATAAAAATACATTGGGCAAGAAGTTCCCTGCAAGACCAGATGCAATGCAAATCGTTCTCATAAACATGGAATAAAAACATGTCGGTAGCACTTGTTATCTTGGTTTCTTTTAATATTTTGACTGCTATTTTTAAGGGAAAGTAATACATTTTTGTCTCTCTGATGTTTGGGAGAATTCAACTCTCAGCCCCCCACACATACACAGTTAAACCAAAAAGACTGAGTTTATAAAATACAAATCTATATCTAGACCCTTAAATCTCAAGGCTATCATTTAGCAATATCAATTCAATGGTAGAATGGGGATATAACCAAGATTTACTGGAGCCATTTCATCCTTGTTCTTGGGCAATCCTAGTTTAAATCCTGACCACTGTACTTGAGTTAAATCCTTGAGTAAAAGTTACATAAAGAACTTTCAGGTATAGACATACAATCTGCAGAGGGGAAAAGTGGTTGGCTTTTACACAAGGGTTTGTATAGTGAGGTGATGGTGTAATCTTACACATTTTGTAGATTAACCGAAGAAGTAAGTGGAACTAGGGTCTGAGATCCTGTTGGTTGAAAGCCAGGCCAAGGAGGAAGGCATAACAGGAACCTGTGAGATCTGCTTTAAATTTCCCAACAAGAGTTTTTCCAATTTGGTTCATTTTTATGTGTATTATCATAATTAGTTCTGATGTTAAAAGAGGGAGAAAGGAAATAATAACAGTACAATAAGTCACCATATGGAAATCTTGGTAGATTCTTAAAAAATGGAGAGCTATGGTTTTTCCAAACCCTAAGCAGGTGGAGACAATTGTTGTTTGTGCCAAGAACTCAGCCCCCAAAGCTGTTGCCTTGCCTGTTGACTCATCCCTGAGGAAATCCCTGCTGGTCTGTGTCCCTGGAGCTCTGTCTATGTGTGGAGCTCAACCTAGGTGTACCAGGATCCAGACCCTTGCCAGCCCTAGAGTTGCCTCTAACATCAGCAAAGAAATAAAAAGGGACACCAATTAACCAAATGTCACATCTCTTCTTGAACATTGAGTTAGATGCAAACATGGAGGTCAGGTTACACCCAAATTGCACACTGATGATTTTGTGGAGGATGTTATGGCTTAGAAGGAGATATAAATTATTCAAGTGTATTCAGAAGCAACCAAATACACTCTTCCACCCCAACACCCGATGACCATCAATTTTGCCGTATAAATGCCGGCCCTAACCGCTGGTGTTTTCAACAGTCATGTGGGTCCTCCCATTCTTCTTGATACCACTGGGTCTTCATTATTAGTCGGGACATCAGACTCTCTTGAAACCTGGCCAGGAGCATCAGACCGGAACAAGCAACAAATTCGGAATTGACATTGACCACGTTTATGGTACTGTTCTGGTTCCCAGTGCTGAGTGTTTAATCTTTTGGAGAAGGAAGTACAGGGACATTGCACAGCCCTTTGTCACAAATTATGCCTCATATTTATTTCACATTAGTGCCTGTGTGTGTATGTTGGTGTGTTTGTTGGTTTGTGTGTGTCTCTGTGTGTTTAGATGTATGTAATATGTGGCTATATATACATGTATTACTGGAGTCCCCAGTGTATAGTTTATAGTTTGGAAAGAAATCATCTTCCATCATTCGTCACTGCCGTAGCTGTTGTAGACTGGGCCAGAACATCATTTGTTAACAGCGACAAAGCCGCACTCATAAACGCCGACATGTTACATTAATTTATAGGCACTGAGTGACTTATTAAAAGTGACGTGTGAAATATAACAGGGCCCAGTATGGATGATTAGGTTTCGGGCTTTGAATTGTTGACAAGGCAGGGGTAATGAATTGCGGGACACCAGCTCCTGCGTTTCCCCCTCATTAGTCAGTATTAGCTGCATTAATAGTAATAATTGGATATATTCATCATTTAAAATGTTTTAATAAATGTTTGGACAGTACCCGATCGGAGCTGTCAAATATTAGGCTAGAAGGGTTATGACAAGAGAAAAATGATGATATTCCTTAGGTGAGAGATTTATGCAGCTCTGGAGATGCCAGTCTTGACTTTCTGCTCCCTCTGGAGCTCCGAGTTCAGAGGAGTGAGGGATACAAACCATTGAAATGGGACCCCTGATTCTGCCTTGCCTCCTTGGATGTGTCTTCCAGAAGGCTTCCAAGGAGAATAAGAGGTCCTGGCCAGAAGGACTCACAACTGAGACGGGTTCACTCAGGATGGTTTCCTGGAGAGAAATGAAGAGTCCCAGCTTTGATCCAAGTTAGCTCTGTGGTCTCGGGCCAGGACCCTTACCTTTCTGAGCCTGGGCTTCTATGCCCAGAATATATTTCATTTGGATCTCTTTGAGGTCTCTCGTCATGTGAGGCTGATCATCAAATACGATGACATGATCAGCATAGGGAGACCTCTGACCAACCTGTCTTCCTTCTTCCCTGTGCTCATGGGGGATCGATGTATTCACTACAGCGAGAACCAAAAAGATGGACACAAACCTTCTTTTTGCCCCGAGAGCATGATCATCACCATTGCTTTCTTTGTGCTGTAATGTCTGAGTGACAGGGCCAAGCTTGTGTTTCTTACAGAAACTGGAACCCAGAAGTATCCCAGTTTCATGGTTTAAGTTTTTATTGATCTTTCTCTGTTACTGTGATCACTTTAGGGCTGTTATAGGATATGCAGAGGACCTCAGGGGAAGGAGGTCCAGTGTAAAGTCACATGACTGTTAGCCTCTAACCCATTCCCTGAGCCCCACTACTGCAGACACAACACAGCACAACACAAATGGATCTGTAACTTGCATTTGAACAAATATTGCTCATGACATTCATGACTCTTTGGACTTTACACATATTCTCTTATCTAATTCTCAGGATAATCCTCCCAGGTAGGTATTGTGATTGCTCTTTCCCAGATGAGGAGGCAGAGGCTTAGAAAGCCTGAGTGACTTGCTGAAGGTCACACAGCTGATGAGTGGCAGAGCCAGGGTGGACCTGGGTTTGATGAATGTCATGTCTGAACCAACCTGCTTTACTACCTCTGTCATTTGAAGGCCAGCTTGTTGTCTAATTAGAGAATATATGGAAAGGGGGATCATGATGGGGAAGGGCCTGGACATCTTGTCCTGAAGGTGGTAGAAGAATAAAGAACACTGAAAAGAGGCAGGGGAGGAAAATCTGGCCACAGTATAGATGGAATATCTGGGGGAAAGAGGGAATGTGTTGCTTTCTGGGCCCAGGCTCAACTCCTGGATTTATGAACTTGAATGACAGGAGGACAGGATTCAGTTCTCAGAAGAGGGAGCTTCCTAGCAGAGCTCCCCAGCATGGACGGAAAGCATGGCCTCCACCCTCACCCCCAGGGCCTGTTTCTGTGCAGCTGGAACGACGCTGACTCCCTGGGGACTCCCTTCACATTTTACTTTGCTCCAAGTGCACCGGCCTTTGCACTAACTGGAACGCTCTTCTGGATTTTGGCGTGGCTGGCTCCTTCCTGTGCTCCGGGTCTTACCCAGATGTTATTTTCAAGGTCAAGATTTGCAAGATCTTCCCTGACCCTCTTGTTAAAGTCTTCCCCTTTCAAGCAGCCAACACTTTCCACCTGCCATCTTTTCCCTTCCAATACCTCTAACAGTACTTGACATTATCTTGCTTAATTGTGTGTTTTTTTTTTTTTTTTTTTTATAAACTTATGTTTTGTTTATCTTTCGTTCTAGAATGTCAGGTGCATGGAGGGAGAGAGATTTCTTATTGTCTCCACTCCAGCTCCCAGGACAGGCTTCGAGGTGCCAGAGTGACCATTTGCCAGGGACACTGGGGAAGGGATCCCTTCTGTGGGTGGGAGGAAACACGAGATAGCTCCTGTGTTTCTCTCTCGTTCTTTCAGCCTGTGAGCATCTCATTGTTAAAGCAGTTTCCCTTGCACGTAAGAGAGTGTTTGACATTTTAAAAGACTACATGGTCAGCCCTTGGTTAGTTTAGAAACCAGTACTCTATCTAATGTAGCCCTGAGTTAGTAGGTTCCATCTGCTCCTTCAGTAACTCTGTGGGGGTTCTCTATACCTGCTGCCATTCAACTTCAGGTTCATGTGTATTCCCAGGAGACTTTGGTATCAATTATGTTAAATGTTTATAATGCATGAAAGAAAAAGTTGCAGTTATACTTATAGGACTTCACACAGCTTGTATTTTTTTTGTTACAGATGAGATACCTCACTTTAGAAAAAAAAAAAATCGAGAAGATGACACATAGTGTGAATCTATGAATGTTTTTCATTAATTACCATTGGGTTTTGCAAACAGCCCAGCCTTTGGTTCCTTTCAATAAGCCAGGATGTCTGCTCACAGCTCAGAGCCAGAGTGTCTGGGGACTCCCAGGGCTCTTGGTTACCTAGCCAGGGTTACTTTCTGGAGTTTTCTCAACCTAATTTGACTGAATCTCAAATTCCCTTGACCTTTACCAATATTTTCAGAGGAGACAAATTTACACTCACTCCCCAACATAATGTTATTTTGGCCCAATCTCACCCTAAGTAACTATTTGTAATCAACATGAGTAGATAGGCTGAATATCTACTCTATATGATGGACTGTCATGAAATACAAAATGATCACATTTTAAAGATTACTTGATAATAAAAAAGATGTAGAATCTGTTTATGGTTATAAACTTTGTATATAGGTAAAGAGACCAGGAAAAATGGGATATAGGTATTTTCTTATTTATCTATTACTTTTGGACTTCAGATTTACAAAACAATAAATCAACCTTTAAAATCAGGAAAAAAATATCTAGACAATGTTTTAAACACACCACTTGGAATTTTATAGCGGTCTCTCTGTACTTAAGATCATCTATAACCAGAGAAGATGGGATGTGTGATAGCAAAAAAGGAAAAGAAAAAAATTGGGACTCACTACAGTCAGAGTACAGGGCTACAGGGTTTTGGCTGTCGGATCCCGTTTTGCACCAGAGGGGCATTTATTTCAGGCAGCATTTGACTAAGCTAATTCCGGACATTTCTCTCAACTCCTGTGCTGTTGGTTTTAAGTTGCAGGGAAGATTTCTGACTCAAGCCGGTGGAGGGACTGTACATAAACATGGGGTTTTATTTTGTCAAAGATGTTCTTCAGAGACTCGATTCTTCACTGATCTTTTTTTTTTTTGTTCTTTGGGGCCATTTATTTACTTTTGAAAATCCCCCTGCAGATCCTCACTTGAGTGAGGAGCAGCTGTGTTCTCACGGCAGGGCTCAGTTGCCAATCAACAAGCCTCTCTGAATTGAGTCTAAGTCTGGTGGCTGTTGTTTTAAACATTCCAGTCAGTAGGTCAGCTTCATTTCTATAAATGAATGATTTTTCTTCCAATATTTTCAAATTCCCATCCGTGTTTTATATTCTGTGCTTCTTGTGTGATTGAAGACATTAATAATGTTTTTCTCCACTTTCCACTCTCTCTCTCTCTCTCTTTTAAGCCTGTCTTTGAGCGAGGCTTCTGATGACAAAAGTTCTTACCCATCACCTTGAAACCTCCAGGGGATATAGGGCGCAAGTGGCAAGAAAAGGTCTGAATTGATTCTACTCATCCCTTTAGTGAGTGCCTGAGAAGAGAGGAGATTTACAGTTAAGGTCCTAAATCAGATCTGGCTGTTAAAGTTTTTGTTGAGGATTTAGGGAGGCTAAAGCTAAAACTGAGTGTCATCTTGGAGGTTAATCCACCCAGCTCTGGAATGTGTGTCCTGCTCGCAGAGACACTGACATGGTGGAACAGCTGGAGGTGAGAGGCCCCGTGTTGACCCTGCAGGGCGCTGGGGATTTAGGTAATGGTGATGATGATGATGCTGGGGTTCTGAGGTGTTTGTGCCCCAGACACATGTACCATGGAAATGTAGGATGCACCATGGACAGGGACTTCGGGAAGAGGAGGCAGTCAGAAATGGCACTCCTTGCCACACAGGGCTTTAAGTAACAACCCCTCTAAAGTTCAAGCTGATTGCGAGGGCTGAGAAGACGCAAGCAGTTGGGGAGAGAGGAGGCTTAGAGAGTCTCCTTGTCGTTTTAAGTGAAGAGGGCTCTGTTGCACTGAACAGAACCATGCCCAGGTGACAGCCAAGTTCATTGCCAATGAGAACCATGAGAAGTGGCTCCTTTCCACACCATGGCGACTTGTCTCCAAGTGAAGGATGGGGCCACTTTCATACTCCAGGTCCTCGTTCCTATGAGACTCAGGTGGAGTAGGAGGGCAGGGAAAATTCCACCCTTCACAAACATCCTGAATACCTTCTGCGTCATGGTGAGCTGGCTATAAACAGTATTATGAATAGGCACTTGGATTTTGGCCTTGGCCCTGGATTTGAATCCAGAATTTCTCATGTACTAGATTTTAATTTTAGATAAATGGACTATTATCTTAGTAGTTGCCACCTTAGGGTGGTTATATCAAATGAGAAGTTAGTGAAGTGCTTAGCAAATTACTTTGCTTATAGTAAGCACTCAAAAATGGTACTTCTAATAAAAAGAACAAGAACAATATAATCATGATGATTTCATCATTAATAACAGCCACAGATGAAGTTTATGGGCCATCCTATAGAAGTTTGTCCATTAAAATTTGCCTTATTTCTCTGGAGATCTCAAAGTAGTCAGTTAATATCTGTTCATTCACCAAGACACACCAAACTCTGTGGAGGAAACAGAATTATATCAACTATGTTTCCTCCTCTTAGATGCTTAGAGTATAAATGACTAGATAAGAAATGTAAATGCAGGTAAGTTGTAATAAGGTAGGAGAAGATAAGTGGGCTGGAATCAAAGCCATTGGAGTTTAGTGATGTTTTGGCCAATACTATCCCGGTGGCTTTGGATTTGGTCTAGAAGAATGAACTTGACTTCCTTCCAGTAGATAGATGACATACCAAGCAGAGGGAGAGACTTGGAAATAGGAAATGTGAAACTTTCAGGGAACAACAAGTGTTTGAATGAAGGTTAAGTGAAATGCCTACTTTAGGTGAAAAAGTGAATTAGTCACTTTTAGCTCAGAGTGAGCCCAAGTGTGGTCGCTGAAGTTAGGCAGAGCCACAACCCCTATAATCCCTCTAGGTGTTCACAGCCAAGTGAAGCAATCGGATTCATGCACGGACACCCTAAATATAAAATGACCTTGGTAAATACCGTAAGAAGACACTCACAGACCTTGAGCACCTTAGGAAAATCTTGGCAGTCTAAAAGAACCTTAACTAGACCTGGGAAGATAGAGGGACTTTAGAAGGCCGAGGAAGGCCCCATAGAAAAAAAGAACAATTCAGCTAAACTTGGAAGTCAGAGAAGGCACCTATTTTCCACTTGTATTTCCAGGTAATATACAAAGGCCCACAGGGTATACTAACTGGGAACAAGGACCAACAGAGTTTGCTGTAGGTCCTTGGATGACACGGACATCTGCTCTTTTTTCACATCACAATTGAGATGTAGCCCTGGTAGCATAAACAGAGTGGGGTTGATTCTTCCACTGATTTAAAAGAAAAAAAAAAAAAGACAAGAGAAATGGCAGGTGTGAAACATCTCTGAGACCACCCATGTGTCCCAGGGGGGAGAAGACCACCAAAGTCCTGTGTTGAAGGTCAGGGTCTAAGGAACCTGGACAGCTGCCCACTTACCCAGTGTCTCATTGCTACCAGTCCATCCCCACTCCGGCCTCACCAGGAGGAATTTGCCTTCCATTAGAAGGGGACCGGCTACCTCTAGACCAACAGGTCTGTTCAAGCCAACGTCGTCTTGTCTCCCCCTCCTCCTGACCATGCCATGGACTCTCTCCATATGAAACACAGAAGCATACTTAAAAGCAAATCTGTATTTCAGAAAAAGGAGAGCAGGAATTCATTCTTCACTACATTTGTCATTTAAGCCTTAGTGTTTTGACCTTTTTACTTTACTGCCTAAAAGAAGAAGAAGAAAAAGAAAAAGCAGTCTTAAAGAAAGAGCAAACCCAGGACTTCCCAGGTGTGTCACCTAATGATGACTTTGTTATCTTACAGTGGCTTTATTTTGACATGGTGTGTGTGTGTGTGTGTGTGTGTGTGTGTGTGTGTGTGTGTGTGTGTTGTCCTGCTGTTCTTTTGGGCACGCAGGTATGAAGAAGCAGTACCTGGGGAGGTGGCTTGTGATAGGCAGGGTTACTGCTGATTTTGAAGCGCCCTGGTGTTCACTTTCTGAATTTCTCCGATACCTGAACTAATGCTAGTTTACCACTAGATGCAGCCGGCGAAGTGCCAGTGTCATATTACAATCAACAGTAATTCTGGTGGCTGTCATCACTTACTCAGAACAGAGACTCTCCAGCTAAAGCATGACACCGTCAGCGCTGCTAATTCAAAGGCATTGTGTGAACTATGACAGACCCTCGTGCACCTCTTATGCTTATTCAAATGAACACAGTCTAGCAACTTAAACGGAGTGGACGGGAAAAGAAGTTTTAACACATTTCTGTAGATGAGCCCATGAAGGGTCAGCTTGGAACAAAAAAAAAACGTTGTGTTAAGGCAAGTAATTAAACAGAGGCAGAGAGATGGAATATTAGTGCCTTTACAGAGTAAATGAGGATAAATTCTGTTAATTATGTGACTTTTCCCAGTACTAATGTGATAATAAAGTACTCTAATTCTAGAGAGGCTTGTCACAATCTCAGCTAAAGCAGTGACCCTTCCGCTAGGTGAGACCAAGAAGCAACTTATAAAGCTTTCTAGCAAAAAGGAAGAAATCAGTGTTAAGTGGATTTTTTCCCCCTCTTCGTGTTTGGTATAGAGAACTTCTGCCTAACATCATCATAAAATGGTCGGTGAGTGGATCATCTTATTTGAGGCTCCAAAGCACTTATGCTTGCTCATCTGTTTAGTTTGTGAAAGAAGAAATGGGAGCATTTCAAAGAGTATAAATAGCCCAGTGCAGAATTCTAGTTCAGAACCTATTAGCACTGAAAAGGGTGTATTTGGAATGTTGGTGAAACGTCATTGTTTGGGGCATTGATAAAAATCTATGACAGTGTCTGAGCAGGAACATATTTTTAGGGGCAACAGAGATATCAGCCTTGAGGTTTTTGCAGTATCGTATTTTGGTGGATGCACAGAGAACAGAGTTCGGGGATATTTGCTTGGGAGATCAGGGCAGTGCCCTGGGGCATATGATATTTGATGGACAATTCCTTGTGCAGATGAGAAGGGAAGGGAGAGGCAAAGAGAGAGGACGCTAGGAGGGAGAGTCACAGATTTCACAAAGGTGCAGAACTGGCTCAGCAGAGAGGATGCACAGGACAAGAAGGAGGGGCCCGTCCGGTGTGGCTGCTGCACAGCTCCCAGGAAGTGGGGAAGAGGGAAGGAGGCAGGTTTGGTCCAGATCACAAAGGACAGGGATGATTGCTTCAGAGACAGAAGGAAGTTTTGCATTCTGTTTTAATTTTTGAAATGCACAGGCATGTGTGCAGATTTTACCAGGGCGTGTCTAAAGACTAAGACAAGTAAGGTATCTGTTGAGTGCATGTTCGTGACTGTATCTTCCAGTGGCAAAGAGAACTCAGGTTCTCAGAGAACTGGTTCCAGTCCTTCGGATGGCAGGCTGTCTAGTGAGACTCTGCAATTCAAATTCTGCTTATCCCTGCCCTAAACAAACTGTGGGCAGACGAGGCTCTTAAACTATGATTCAGCTGTTTTCAACCTGAAGAACCCAGGCAGAAGTGGAAGGTGGGTGAGTGGATGGGGGGTGTAGGGCTGCCTTGGGGATTAAAATAGAGTAAGTACTAAGCCTAGTGCTTGACACATAGTAACCACTCAATAAATATCAGCTATGCTTTCCCTCATTATTATTTTTCTAAAACCTAACACTTTGGTAAAGAATTCAGGGAGGCTACTTTAGAGCAATCCTTCAAAAAAGAAAATTCCAATATCATCAGGGAAAGTTGATACACCGAGTGCTCTTGGCTAGGATTATTATACCAGAGTGTGCATGTAAACTTGATCCCACAGTTCCAGGGAAAACATGAAATCCTACATTTTCCCAGCCTGCTCAGTTTGAGAGCAGTTTGTCAGCATCATTATCTTTACAAGGGAAGAGGCTTCTTTATTAAAAATAGCATTCAAAGTCCTCTAAGGGTTCAGGGAAATGGGTTCTGAAAGTAGATTGCTTGGTTTGCCTGGTTGGGAGAGGCACATACTGTCTGGTTCAAGCAGATCGTGACTTAGATTGGGGAGGGCAGATCCTAGGATCAGTCAGAAGAATCTCCCTTACACATGGTGGCCATCAGCAGGAGGTCCCCAGAGGGAGAGGAGAAAACTCAGGAAGAAGAATCAGGAACATCCATCATCCATTTAGCTTTCTGTATCCACCTGTTGCTTCTTCTTTACTTAAGTTTGAAGACCCTCGTTTGTTTTAAGGGGAAAACTATTCATTAATATGCATTTAATTTTATTGTGGTACTGGAGATTGAACCCAAGGGCAGGCACTCTGTCAATGAGTACATCCCTAGTTGTTTTGTTTTAGTTTTTGTTTTTGTTTTGCTAAATTGCTAAAGCTGGCCTCAAACTTGCCATCCTCCTGCCTTAGCCTCCAGAGTCACTGGGATTATAGGTGTGTGCCACCACACCTGGTTATAAGCATTTTATTTTTTGCTGCTATGTCCTATGGGTCTCCCCAACAAGAATTCAGACTTGAGTCAACAGGAAAGATATTGAAGAACAAGTGTGTGTGTTTGGGCAATGGGAGAGTGTGCCACCATGGTCTCATTTCAGTGGTGAGTCCTTATGTGTTGCTGGGCAGGATTTATGTTACTCTATGAAGGACTTGACCAGAAGTGCTATAGGAGAAAGCCCTGTTGTCACCATTCAAAGTTAGAAAATTCAGAAAGTCACGAACCAGGGCTGGGTTTGTAGCTCAATGGTAGAGCATTTATTTACCTTCCATGTGTGAGGCACTGGGTTTGATCTCAGCACTTTATAAAATAAATAAAAACAAAGGTATTGTGTCCAACTACAACTGAAAGAAATTTAAAAAGAAACCATCAAACTTTCATTCAGTTATTCATTTGTTCAGTAAATATTTGAATGCCAAATGCCAAGCACTGTGACAGGCGACGGGTGAGAATGTCAATAATGGGACCAAGAGGAGGAGTATGGATGTAGGATGCAGAGGGCATCCTGCTGAGGTGTCAGCTGAGGAAGATGTGAAGGCTGGGAAAGAACCAGATCACTCCAGAGCCCAGACCTAGGGAAAGTTGGCATGTTCACAGACATAACGAGTAGCCCCAATGGCAGGCGTACTCGGGAATCAGAAGCAGAGTTGCCACTAACCAGCTGGCAACTGTGGCCTTGCCACTTGACCTTTCAAATCGTCACTGGACTCATCCATCAGATGGGGCTGATTTTCTCCGACCCTTGCACATCCTTCAAGAAGTTTTGTGAAGATCAGATAAAGAAAAGAGTTTAAGTGAAGCATAATTTAAAAATTATAGCCTTTAAAAATTATTCTTGACTGAGTGAAGAACTGTGGCCAATATCTTAATTAAAGTACACATGCCTGTTTTCAGTACTAGGTTTATCCTTGCACGTTCCAGAAGCCCCTTCTCATCACACAGCTTCACTTTGAGCTCAGTACAAACCTCAGGAGTGAGCTCTGTCTTAGGACTTTGAGTTCTTTGGTGAACTATTTCCTGGGCTTGATCCTGGTTCTTCCACTTCTCATGTGTGTGACCTTGGGCTCTTTTACCAGTTTCTCTGGCCTCACTATATTCATCTATGAAATGGAAATATGAGTAGGCCCTAACTATGGGGCAGTGGTAAGGACTCTTTGGAATGATTCCTGTAAGGACCCAGTGCCTCCTGGCACATGCTCAGTGAATTGGGGGCTCTGTATGGAAATGGGAGTGACTCATGCCAATGAGGCCTGTCCAGATTCATGGTCCTTCCTTTCAATGGAAAAGGGATAAAAACCTGCTTTGGCTGGGCCTGGGTATCTTCTTGCACATGGAGTTCCAAATGGCTGGCTTTTGAGGCCACAGTCTGCTTAGTAGCAGGGAGGAAGGCATTGAGTCAGATGTTTTGTTTCCTGCATGGCTAATTGGTTGTAAAATGCTTCTAAAACTTACAGCTTCTGATTGAATTAAGTGCCCTGGGAAATCCAGCTGTGAACAGGTGGGTGTTGGAGGTTTTCCCTGAGCCTCTATTTGCTGTCTGCGGACGGCTTCATGCTGGTAAATGTGCACTGTCACTTCTGCCTCTGGGACCAGATGCTTCGCCCAACTTTTCCCTTCACCCAACATATCAGCTGCCACGGGTCTGGGAGTAAAGCAAGCTTGCCAACACCTGGGGACAAAGTGACAGGATGCTTCAAAATAACAAAACAAACCAAAAAAACATTTTATTTCAGGAGAAATAACTACTTTTGTTTTTCCTTTTTTTTAAAATTAAAGGGGTCCCATTTAGTGGAGCCACAGGAGTTCTTCTTTTGCTACTATGCTTTAATTTATAAATGGACACAGAGCTGGGCACAGTGGTGCACTCCTGTATTCCCAGGGGTTTAGGAGGCTGAGGCAGGAGGATTGCAAGTTCAAAGCCAGCCTCAGTATCTTAGCCTTAGTGAGACCCCAAGTAACTCAGCGAGATTCTGTCTCTAAATAAAATACTAAAATGGGCTGGGAATGTTGCTCAATGGTTAAGCACCCCTGGGTTTAATCCCCCGTACCAAAAATAAAAATAAATAAAAACAGGCACAGAGAGGCCCCGTCTGAGCCCTGTAGAGCATGACTTGCTGCCACTCTGGGCATCGTATTTAGAGCAGGAGATGCAAACCCAGACTCTTCTCCCAGATTTATTTTGTCTGGCCCTTCAATTGTTTGGGAAACTGGCAAACTTCACACTTTGCAATATGCATTCCCAGCTTCTCTTCAGGTGGGAAGGTCTAGCTGCATGGCCCATGTTGCCCCAAGGAGTCAGTTGGCTGGAGAAGAGCTGAGTCGTCCCTGTTGACGAGACGTCACTCTTCAGTTCTCACAGTTCCTGGTACTGCCTGTGGTTCTGTATGCAGTCTAGCTCACTCATTGATGGTACCTGCCTGGGCTCTGTAAGAACTGACCTTAAAACACTTACATTAAAAAATTCCACCATATTAAAAGTATAGAGTAATTCTGTGAAAAAAAAAATATATTCAAGAATGTGTGTGTGTGTGTGTGTGTGTGTGTGTGTGTGTGTGTGTGAGAGAGAGAGAGAGAGAGAATGTGTACAGGTTGAGCATCCCCAATCAGAAAATTCCTGAAATGCTCCAGCACCTAAAACTTTTTGAGCACCAACATAATGCCATAAGTTCAAAATTCCATACATGACCTCAGATTGTGGGTTGCAGCCCAAACACAAGTACACTAAAAATAGTGTATGAAATTACCTAGTCCAGGCACGGTGGCACACACCTGTAATCCCAGCAACTTGGAAGGCAGGAGGAATGCAAGTTCAAGGCCAACCTCAGCAATTTAGCAAGGTGCAAAGCACCTTAGCAAGAACCTGTCTCAAAATTAAAAAAAAAAAAAAAAGAAAATGAATAAAGGATAGAAGATGTAGCTCCCTGGTAAAGCTATTGAACTAAAAGGCAAAAACCTAAAAACAACAACAGCAAAAAAAGCAAGTACTTTCAGGCTATTATGATAATGTTTATGAAATATAAATGGTGTCTTGTGTAGATTTGGGTCTAATTTTTGAAACATCTCATTATGTATATGTAAGCATTCTAAAATCTGAAAAAAAAATCTAAAATCTGAAACAATTCTGGTCTTAAGCATTTCAGAAAAGGTACTCAACATAAGATTATGACCTGAGAGGAGGCATGGACATTGAAGTTGTCAAGCAGGAAAGTTGCCAGGACTTTACAGGGTAGTCTTGCTCTTTCACACACACACACACACATATATATTTGAGACCCTCTCTTTTCCTGCTGCCTTCTCAATGTGATCATTTTGTCCTCATCTCCATCTCAACCCAACTTTCTTGAAGGGCATTGGAGGATGTGACCTCTCCCTTCCATCAGTCAGTGTTTATTTGGTCTGTGATGGTCCTGGGATATGAATGGGTCCTATTCTATTATGGACTCCTCTCTAATATATTGAATTTCCCAGCAAGTCAGCCTCACCTCTTTCCAGGTTCAAATCCAGTAGAAGGAAACTCATCTTTTTTTAAGAGTCTCAAAAAGAAGTCCCATGACTAGTTCAGATTGGGTCCTGTTGACTGAATTTGGGCCACATGCCCATCTCTAAAGCAATCATTTCACTGGGGCATGTGATACCCTGACCCCGTGTACCTCTCTGGCTCAAGTATGGCATAAGTCCATGTCACTGAAATGCAAGATTCTTGAGTGAAAGAAAAGTTCCAGAAGGAAAATGGAGGACTATTATCAAAGGAGGAGACCGAAGATTCTGGACAGTCAACTCATGAATTCTTTCCACAGTCTTGTGAAACCTTTGGAGGCATCCCACAGAAAAACACGTGTGCACAAATTTGCATACAGTGCTGGAGGGTTCAAGAACACCAGGTGGTACATCCATGAACTCTAGGCTAAGAATACCTATACTAGATATTTCTAAGTCCTCCTGATACTCCAGCATTCTTTATTTTATGAAATGATTGATCATTTTTTGTAATAAGATAAAACCTGTTTTGGAGCTTTGTTTCTCATGTTTCTGGTTTAAACTGAGACTGTTCAAGAGTGACATGTTGTGGGGAGGGCAAGGGAGTGACCTGTGAGCTACAAAGCACCCTCAGAAGACTAAATGGTGTCATTGTTCATCTAGTATATTGCTTGGGTTTCATTTTCCATCAGCATCCTTATGATATCATGAGAAATAGTGCTTAATAAAGTGTCAGGCTCTATTTTGCATTCTGATTTCAAAATGATAAATTTCTTCTTCTATTTTTATGGACTAGAACATACAGACTTATTGGATCGTCCATAATATGAACTGGAATAATTGGGAGCTGATGAGATTATTGCCAGTGCTCTGTGGGCACAATGCTCGCTGGTTATTTTTATTTGAAGACCGGTCCTGAGCTTTAAATCCAAATTAAGGAGTCACTTGTTTTTATCTGAACTCAGCTTGTGTGATGTGTTGGGGTACAGTGATTTTTTCTGATGGAAGCCATAGCTGAAATTAAATTCATTATTCCCAATGTTGTGTGCGCCTGTGTGATATAGGCAGCTGAGGTTAGGACCAGAGAATGTGTGTCAGAAAAAGTGAACAGACACACGGGGTGAGATATTTTAAAAGGTGATGATGATTGAAAATGATTCCTAAATAATTTTCATTCTTAGATTCTATGCCTTTTTCCTAAGGAAGAGCTTTTTCACCCAATTCTTCTTCTTTCCCCTTCCTTTCCCTTCTCTCCATGTCTCTCTCTCTCTCTATATATATATATTTTTCTTACAGAAAAGTGAGCTAATTTTCCCCCCCTTGAAGCAAAAATTGGTGAAATATCAGCCTTCACAGGCAAGCTGTAACCCCTTTTCTTTCTTAGGATGGGTAAGGGAATTTCATTCTTTTTACTCAGGAGAGACTTGATGTAAGCTTTTGTGCTAAATTTCATTGATACATGATGAGAGGACCATCTCCTCTCTGCAGTTTACTCTTGCTTGTATAAAATCCCATCGTTTCATTTATCACATGGGACTGACATTATTGTTGATTTATTTGAAGTCAATTAGCTATCAGTTCTCAAGCTTTAACATGCACCAGAATTGCTTGAAAGCCTTGTCTCCTACTCTGTCTCTGTCAGAGCAAGTTTCTCAGGTAATTTTGATGAAGATGATCTGAGGATTGTACATTAGTTAGCTTCCACAGAGCAGGAACTGGTTGTCTCTGGATCCACTGGGCTTGGTATATAGTCAGTGCTTAGTAGATATTTATTGAAAGGAAGACTGGCTGAATGAATAAATGCATGACCTAAGGAAGTAGGATGAATGATGAAATAGCAAACCATTAAGAGTTTTAACTAGTGGGTTTGAAAAAGTCAACAAAATGACCTGTAAAATTTTGCAGAGAGCATATTCAATTCTATTAGATTGTGGGTCTTTTGTCTCTTTGGGTGATATGGAAATACTTTAAGAACAATATCAGGTGCAAGTTGGAGAAAATATGTTAAACTTTGATGTTGAGAAAGTTTTAAGTAGGACATTAAGGACACCAATGGTGTCGAATCTGCTCTTTTATGAATTATGCATGCATGAAACTAATAAATGATCTACCTTTTACAAAGTGTGAGATGGATAGCTCTTAACTCTCCTTGTTTAAATTAAGTGGCAAATCTTGGAGCACAGAGACTTTGAGAAAACCACTCATCATCTTTATTTTCTAGCATATCCATTGCAAAACGGGGACAATATTCCCTAGGTTCTGTGCTGAAAGATATCCAAGTTTTACAACAACAAAGTGGCTTATTTTTTCATGAAAGCAATGCCAATATGTGGAAAATTCAGAAAATATGAAAGAAAAAGTGAAGAAGAAAAAAAAATCTTTATGCTATAATTCAAAGTTAACTGCCATTAATATTTATAGTTGATTTAAGTCAGTTATTCCTTCAGGGCTTTCTGTACACAGATGTACTACGTGCCATGGGAATTGAGAGACTCTCAAGTAGGCTGTAGTGTCATGGAGGGGCAGGTGATTACAAGTAACTTGGAGTGAGGAACAAGTGTGACACGTGCCGTCACAGTGGAGGTGAAAGTTGTAGTCCTAACTGGGCCTTCTGGGAAGGTTCCATGGGCACAGTCCATTTATGCTACACCTGAATTGGTGGGCTTGTGGCAAGCCAAGATGGGGTGAGGGCGAGGAAGACATTCCAGACCCAAGGGTATAGGCAGGAAGGAGACGCCCCAATCAGGGCACTGGATGTGCTTAATGTGAATGAAGCAGAGGGTTCTGGGAGGTGACCAGCACAGGCTAAAGTGCCTTGAAGGCGCATTATTGACCCCAGGAACCCATGTCCACCATCTAGGTTAAGTACCTGAGTAGGTCATCCCATGTCCTCCTCCTGTTCTAGAATTCTTCATTTTAGCAAATAAAGAATTTTAGCAAAAACAGAGTCACTGACCTCCCCCTGCTAGAACACCAGGACACATTGATATTTTTAATATTAATTAATTAATATTAATATTGGCAGTTACTCAAATACTCTATTATCCTAAGAGTCAAATGTTTCCTTGGAAATTTGAATTTAAGTACTTTCCTTCTCTTTTATTTTTCTTTTGGAAAAAAATTTGGACTAAAGTCATTGTGATCTTAATACAATTGGTGTTAAGGGAGAAACAGGACATATTGGGCTCTTTGGAAAGATTTGTTGGTTGAGTCAGCAAATGAATAAATGACAATGAATGTATACTTTGTGAAGACTTAGAAAGAAGAGTGAATTGAGAGTCTAGGAAAGCCCTGTGCTTCATTTACTGTGCATTTGAACTTCTTGATCTCTCTATGGCATCTGTCACCTCCACAGGGGAAATTAATATTGAAACCCTTGAGTCCTGAGAAGGGAAAAGTGAAATTGTCACACCAGATTTCTAAATGAATCTGCTTCAAAATTGTAAACATGCATATATTGAAAAGTATAATGAAAGTGTTTTATTTTCAACCCGTGGCTTTCTGTCTGCACAAGACATTCAAAGGTAACGACTGTGGGACTCATCACTAAATATAGTTTAACTAAATCCTTGAGATGATGGTCACTGTTCCTCCCAAGAGGCCCAGATCGCTTGGTTTTGCTTTGGCCATTATTCTGCATGTTCAATTTGGCTGTGGTATCAGACCCATCTGTTAGTCCTTCATTTCGGTAAAATGCATTTGAGGGTCACAAATAGATTGAGAGTAGTCTAACAAAACTGAGGCATATTAAAGTTTATAATTGGGATTATCCCAGTGAAAGTGCCAGAAATTTTAATGCTGGCTTCAGCTCTAATATTTAATGAATCTGGTAATGATTACTATAGCCACATTTTGGTCATCGATCTGCATCCCCCTCATGATATATATATGTAATCAACTAAGAAATGTAGTTTAATAGATGCAGACTTTGGAGCCAAACTGTCTAGATTCAAACCCTGGCTCTAACCAGTTGCTGGATGGGAAACCTTAGGCAAATCACATGACCTTCCAGTAGCATTATATGTAAAATCCTAAAAGAAATAGAGTCTCATAGAGCTGTTTGGAGGGAGTAAATGAATTAATGTGTCCAAAGCACTTAGGACAGACCTTACACATGGTATAGTTCATGTTTACTGTAATAATTACAGAGTGGAGGAATGGAGGCCTCTCCTGCCTCACTCTTTATGCTTGGTTTTATTGGGTGGGTCATTGTCACTGAGGCAAAGTTGTCACCTGCACTTGCATCTTTTCCAGTCTGGGGAAGGATTTGTACCAGTAACACAGAGAAGTGCTCAAAACCTGTCCCTGGGTCTACAGGAGCTCTGTGCTTAGTGTTTCCTTGTGGATTGTCTTCCTGTTAATGGAAACCTTTTAAGATCCAGTCTGTCCTCAACCCCCGTAAGGACAGACAAACCCTTGGTTGTGTGATCTGCCTGATTCCTGTACATATAAAACTATCAGGCTGAGTTCAGATGTTTGCCCAGGGCCAGCGTGTACCTTAATGCATTGGCAAGATGCATTTTGACTCTTGGCATTGGGTAGTATTTGTTAGAGATTCTCCCTGAAGACCAAGGCTTCCTGTGCCACACAGACACTCAGGATGCATGGAAGGTGTCATCCCTTCTCACTTACTGGCCATTCAGACCTTGCTAGGGAAATCAGGTGGGCCAGGTAAGCAGTGGTCAGTGTTAAAAATCTTCCTCACTCTGAGGTCCCTTCTTTGTGTCATTTCTCAGGAGTTGTGATGTCTTCATTCCCCTTCATCTGCAGGTTACCTGTCCCCTCCTCTTCCCTCACTACCCTGACCCTTTTCTATACCTTTCAGATTTGACTTTCAGCATAAGGAGAACTATTTGCATTGGCTTCTTTTCCTTAGAACTATTTTTACATTCTTTAGTCAACGGCTATGCTATTCTAACACCTTTTTTTTTTTCTCTTCTAAATCCTTGCCACTAATTATGTCCCCACAACAAGGCCAAACTCTGAGCTCTGAGGTAATGAATCCTTTTCAAGCTGATCATGTTCATCCCTCCAGGCTGAGAACACTTTCCAGAAATGCCCAAGATCTGAGGGACCTTGGCCAAGGGAAAAGGTAAACTTCTTGAAGTCAGTGGCCAAGAATAGGGGCAGCCACATGCTCTCCCCCTGGGATCCCCAAGATAGAGCCACAGCCTGGCATCCGTGCACCTTCCCCTGTGGGGAGGGAGGCAGAGTTTGCTTCATCTGCGTAAAAGGCCTCTGTGACCTGCCCTTCCCCACCCCACAAGCAGAACTGTGGGGACAGGTCCCCTCCAGAAGTGCTCTTTAGTGTAGGAAAGGAGACGCGTTCAGACCTTACGCAGGTCCTGCCTCCTCAGCCTGCCCTGGTGGCATCCCTGGGATATTGGCAGACTCTCCGATATCATTTTCACATGGATGAACTGTACTCTACAACTCCTTCTGTGTCCTAGGAGCCAAAGAGTTTTCTTTGACATTGAAAATAGCGTTTTCTCTTTCTAGCTGTTTGGCCTTTCTCTTTTTTGTGGTAGTGGCCAAAGGACTTCTGTCTGCCTCTTCATGGAGCTCTGCACCTTTGAGGGCTGTCCTGGGGAAGCAGTGGCATTTCTGAGACAGTCCCCAGCAGCTCTGGTGGACTGGGTAGGAATATCAATAGGTGCATCCTGGCTAAATATGTTCAATTGGGGAGGATTCTTATACTCCTGGAAAGACCCTCTTGGTTGCTGTGGTCTGTAGGCTCCACCAGGGAATGAAGCTGTGCTGTGCTTTGTCAAAGCCAAGGGGGTGGTGCAGCCTATGGAAAGGCTCCTGCACAGGTCCCCTTGGTCCCGAGACACTTTCCTCTCACCCGCCAGTGTGTGTGCATGAGCAGCTTGAACTTCGCCCAGAAGGGACCCACAGTTGTTTCCACACAGCTGTTTACTGCATCGGGCCAGAGTGTGCCTCCGTGTCCTGAATATCTTTGAGAAGGATCATCTGCCACATAACCATCTGCAGGCATAAGTCAGGGGAACTTTCGGGGAGTCTTAAGGTTGCAAATGGGGGTTTTATGTCTCGGTTGAGGTGCCCCGATGCTTTTTCTTGCCTGCCTGGTCATTAAGAGGGCTGCTGCAAACAACCAAACGTGACGTTTTAGAATTTGGGTGGGGGGAGGTAAAAACTCAACCTGCTCAGCCCTGATCCATTGCAGAGCTTTGCATAATAATTAACGACGTACAAGCTGGTGCCTAATGGACAGTTTTACTGTGTGTGCCCTTCAGTTCTGACTAGCTGGAGTCCTCTATGATTTAAGCCCCTACTTCTTCCCTTTATGTGTAAAGCTGCTGTAGTCGTTATTGCCTTTCCTTGGTGATTCTTTCTTTTTGTAGGTCATTCACAAAACCCGTAGTTCTCATTAGGTACATGGGGCCTGGCTTCTTTTCTTAACCTTAACATTTACAAAGAGAATAATACTTTTCATCTCTGAAATCTTAGCCCTTTTAGTGCTCAGCAGTGTGCGGTTGCCAGGGATAAATGGTGGTAAGAATTATTGCTTCCTCTGTACCAGGAACTATTATAACCCTCCACTGAGGTTATTTCCTCGAATCTTCACGAACTTCCCAAAGTAGGTTCTGTTCTTTTCCCCATTTTACAGATAAGAAAAGTGAGGCTCAGGGAGATCGAATGATTTGTCTAAAGTCACATAATTTTTTATGCAGTCAAGCTGACAACATGCTGGGAGCTGTCTGGTGGTCCTGGGGGAGAGGGATTCCTATTGCCCCATTTTATTGAGGCCAGTTAAGTTCAAGGAATTGATTAAATGAACTCATTTGTCTTATTGCAGCACACTTCATGGTTGTCCTCATTGTAGAAAGCCTCTATGACTATCCCTTTGGAGATTCGAGATTCTGTTCTAGGTCCCTAACCAAGCACCGTGTATACAGAGATGGGTGGTTGTTGTTATTGTTGTTATTTTACATCTTCACATGGATGAGTCTGATCTTACTGGTGAATTCAATCAATTCTCCTTTGGGAGAAGTCCAGAGTTACCCTTTGGTTTCCAGTACCTTACTAATTGCGTGGAAGCTAGCGAGCCTACCATGTTCAAGTTCAATGCTGATCATCTGTTGGCTGGTAAAATGTGATACTGATATATCATCAAATGGGCAAATTTGTTCTACAATCCATGTGTCCCATTCAGTTAGTTCAGTGATGGGCTAATGTCCTATGTCTGACTGATGAACCTAAACACAACTTTTAATGGAATGTCACTTTTGGTTTTATGACCGTCACTTTCCGTAATTGAAGTGAACTGAAAAGTTCAAGAGCTCCACTGTTGAGCTCTTGTTAGATTGGCTTTTGAAAAGGTATCATCACTCTGGAAAAGATCATAAACTAGAGTTCAGGACAGGGGGTTACCATTCTCACTCTCATAATCACTATGAACTAGTGAACACTGTCCCATCTCCTGGTCACTCATGTTTCTCATGCAAAATGAGGAGGTTAGGTTAAATGTTGGCGCAGGTCACTTAGAAAGTCCTATGATTCACAGAAACTTACACCATGACTAGTCCTGTTGGTAAATCTAGGAGATTAGTTTTTGCCTGTGTCTCGGTTTTGCTGGGTCTTTGTTGTCTTGCTTTTCAGATGGGTTTGACAATTCTCAGCATGCCTAATTGAGAGGACTTCTGTGAGGATTCAGTCAGATGCTGGGGATTTAGATTCTTTGAATAATAGCGCAGCGCACAGAGGATGATGTTACGTGTATCAAAAGTTAACAGAAAGTATTGGGTTTCTTGCAAACTACCCCTGGAGCTCCTCAAAAAGAACACCCGAGTTAAAAAGGGGTTTGATCCCAGTGGGGCTGTGTGTCCTGGAGTTTCTGAAACTCCTTGGAACTCTACAGGGTCAGTAAGGGCTTCATCCCACTGTGGGTCAATTTCCCACTATTGGGGTGAAGAGGTCACACTCTTTCTCCTGACAACACTTTATCAAACAACACAAAATGCGGCAATTCCTTAGACAAAAGTGAGGTTTTGAGTTACAGTCACCTCCACCTTGTTAAGAGCCTCTTCAGAATTTGAGATCCTCTCCGAAGGCCAGCAGACGTGTGCGTGTCCCTGGGCTATAAACGCCTTATACATTTAGCCTGATAAATCATCCCCCAAATCTGTGTGCCCTGTCTAACTCCGTCTCTCAGTGAGGATATTTTTAACTCCTCCTGACTCTTCTCAGTTCCTTTAAGGAAGTGTGATCTGAAAGGGTCAGACACTTGGCTTCTACGTAAGGGAAGACTTGGAGAGAATTCCTGAGGCTCTCCCTGGGGGAGGACTGGCTTTCCCCAAAAGAATTGGCCCTTCTGAGTGTCTTTGCCACATAAGGGCTTGTGTGAGGCCCCAGGCACCCAGTTGACGGCTGTGTCTTCCCCACGACAGATGGTCAAGACTTCAATTTCAGCAAGTGATCCGCTGCTGAGGGGGCGGGCAGGGGATTCTGCCAGCAGGCCAAGTGGCGGGCAGCCTCGGGTAATGGGGATCTGGTGTGTGCCCGGCATAGCTTTTGTGCTAACGATGGGCTGCTGACAGGCGCCTTGCCCTGCTCCTGTTTGAGGCAGAAGATCCCCTGCTCCCTTGATTCTGTTTCTCTCTGGCAGGGCTAGCGTCCTGTTTGCCTGTCTTTCAAAATCCATTTTGGCCCCAGCTGTCCCCCCTCCTGGTGGCTAGCAGTTGTCTGACTTGAAGAGGCCAGAGGGTGTGCTGACAGCTCTTTCTAACACAACCTGAAGCTGGCTCTCGGGGCCGAGCTCAAATGGCTTAAACACACACAGGCAGCAGCTATTACCAACCTCAGGGAAGCAGGCGGGGGGCCACTGGAGGAGGAACAACACTGACGTCTCCCTCCATAATGTCCAAGCTGCTGCCCTGCAAATAACCGTGCTGATCTTTCAGTGGTACCCCTTCTTCGCTCCTATTGGTACAATTGCTATTATAGTACATTTACTATCAGTGGTACGATTACTATTAATATCATTACCGCACCACTTCTGTTATGACTAACACTACAAGAGCACGGTGGTGAAGAGCTATGATACTTTTAGTAATACTAAAACTTTTTAGCGTCTCTGGAGCCGTGCTGTCTAAATTTGAATTCTAAACTCACATTGACTCACCTTTGAACAAGCGATTTAACTTCTCTGACACTCTGTCTTCTCGTTTCTCTATTTTAAGAGCAGAGGTTTGTGTAGGAGGTCTGGATGGGAAACGTGTTTGAAGTTCTCAGCAGTGTCCTGGGCTCCTGGGAAGCAGTGCTACCTGGGAGTCACTGTTGTCATTATTGTCACCATCCCCAGGCTTCCTGTGTGTTAGGGGCTGTCATTATCTAGGTTCATTTTCACAATTGCCTTGTGAGGGTGAAACCCCTCTTGTGCCCATTTTATAGATAAGAAAAGCTGGAGTTGAGGTTGGAAGCACCTGGCAGAGTCAGGATGTGAATTCTGTTCTGGGAATTTTTAAAGTTCATGGCTTTTCTACCACCAGGAGAACTTTTTCCAATTCTCATGTCAGTATAATGTTCATCTGTCCCCCTGAGGCCTGGAGTGACTTTTAAATATGGCCTTCTATCTAGCCATTCTTGAAGGAAGACATTTTCACATCTCAGTGTCCCTGGGTATGTATTGAGTGTTGGCCATATGGGGAACTCACTCCCACCAGGTTACCATATTAAATGATTCATGAAAATCACGTGGGCTCTGTCAGGTCAACTTTGGAGAGCTCAGAGGAATGGGGCATTGCAAAGAGTGGCCTCAGGTCCTCTTTCAACAGAACAGACTTTCCCAAGTCTTGAAAGAGGGCCCCAGGTCGTGACAGTGTCGCCCTTGATGCTGGGAAGGGGGTCCAGAGTTGGATTTCTTTGCACATAGCTGGCCTTCAGCAGAGTTTCCTGAGTCATTTGTCTTGGATAAAAGGTGGCTAGGCTTTGGCCTCTGTGGAGAGAGTCTGGAAGCTGGGATGCTGTCATTGATGGAGTGTCACAGGTTTTATAATGTTGAAAGAGCCATTTTAAGGACAATGTTGGCTTTTTAAAATCTTATTCTTTGGGTTGAAAAAGTTATTCTTTCTCTTGGAGAATTTATTCCCACACCATACGTCCATCTTGGCAGAGGCTAAAAGACCAGGGAGAGGAGAGAGAGAGGAGGAAAAGGGAAATACAGGGGAATGATACTGGCCAAATTACATTATTGTATTTCATGCATGGACAAACGTGTAATGACAAATTCCAAAATTAGGCACAACTCTAATGCACCAATAAAAAATATGGAAAAACAAATGAAGGACCAAGGAGGAAGAGGTTCCGCTGGGACTTTTCTTGGATGAATATTCAGAAAGTGGTTGAACGTGGCTTCTCTTTGTGCAGTGTGCTTATGATAGAGACCCCCAGTGTTGTGGGGTTGACAGACATTGTGCTCTGAGCTAATCAGATGGGGGCATCATGGAGTGATAGTTCTTCACAAGTTGCTTGTATCAAGATGGGAATTTCAATCCAGTGTTGAGATGGGGGAGAGGTAAGGAAAAGAGAATTCCTCAGAATTTAATTGGCCAGTATTTTAATGCATTCTGATATTTGTGGAAAATCTTTGATCCTGAAATTCATAGGTATGTGTAGGCCTAAAATAAAAGGGATTGCAGAATTTAGATGACTTTAAAAATCCTCCCCCCCAAAAAAAACAGAGAAGAGATGGAGGGGTTTATCTGTAGGTGGCCACCATGAATGCCACCTTCTTTAATATCTGCTGCCTTCCCAATGTGGCCTTTAACAACTGTGATGATTATATAAGAAATAACTCAGAACATTACAGGGTGACCATGTAATGTATCACTCGTAACAGGAAGTTTCTGAGCATTAAAGTAGGTACTATTAATACTTATACCAGTAGAGCTGGGATTTTTCTTGCCAAATTAGACCCTTCGGTCATCTTACCAAGTAAAATCCGTGGATTTCACTCTAGAGCCAATTCAGAAACCAAGGTAGCAGGGAGTCAGGAAGATCCTTAGTCCATCATAAATAGCTTTTGTCTGCAGCAGGCAGTGTAAAAAATACATTCAGGGGATACTTGAGAAGTCAAAAGAGTTCAGTCAGCACGTGAGTCCTATCCACCTCTGGATACAACTAATGAGGACGTTTTAATTGGAGATGCTGGGATGAAGTGTTTACCATATCCTTGTATTCATTCAGGACATATTTTGCTGTTCCTCATCTGTGAATTTAAAGGGTTTAAATTACATGTTGTGCTTGGAGACCGTGAGAATTCTCCAACAATTAAAACCTCTTGAAACCTCTCTTAAATTATGGTGAAGAACTGCCCCCATATGAGTGAAGATATTTCCTTGGGGACTCACCTTTATGTGAGATCTGTTGGCAGTATCCAGGATTCATCAAGAAGGTCCATCTGGGATGCATAACAAAACCTAAGGGCTCAAGTAAAATCCTGCTTATGACATCACTCTGAATATTTCAGAAAATGAGTAAAAACAAAAGAAAACATGACCCAGAAGCGACTCGCCTATGTTTTTGCCCCGTGTCAGGACTGAAATACTAATCATGATGACTTGTTTCTTTACAGGTTCTTCTTGAAATTTTTCCTCAAATGCAACCAGAATTGCCTAAAGAATGCAGGAAATCCACGTGACATGCGGAGATTCCAGGTGCGTCAACCTTGTCTTTCTTAAATCTTGATAATGACGTGAATATCAAGAGAGGGTAAGAGCAGAAGTTTCAGAGTCCAGCTGTCTCCCAAGAGGAGAGGGGGAGAGCAGGTGGGACCTGGGGTTCCCATGTGTCTGCAGTGTAGGAGTTGTTTTTATCAGACAATTATTGAGGCTCTTCCACCTGCGTTCTTTGGTGCAGGTGGTGGTATACTCAGAGTTGGGTTTAGGCTTCCTGAATGGACTCTATGCAAAACACACACAGATTCAGGAAAGTACATAAACATGATACCCTCTTCCCCTAAATCTTGTAAGTAGAAAACCAGTTGGCAAAAGTAAAGAATAAAACTGGTAAAGTGTTCTTTGTTTTAGTTATGGTCCCCCTTTCCTCCTTTGTCTGTCTGCTTCTATCTTCCAATCTTGGAATGTTATCAGCAGTTGCCTATTATACATGGACCCCCTGAGAAGCTGGTGTCTAGTACAGAATGGGTGATACTCAGTTCTGTTTCAGAAGTGTCTTGGCTCAGCAGATACAAATCTTCTCAAGCATCCGTCAGATCTGCCACCACCTCACAGAAATGACGAAGAGGACAAGTAAATGGATTAATTTCTAGGACACAAAATGGCACTTGGGTTTTAGGGAAGGTTGCTGAATTCTAGACACCATGCTTCTCTAACCTGAAATTGCTGAGCACCCCCTGGGATCTTGTTAAAATGTTGATTGAGGTCTGGGGTGGGGTTGGAAGTCTACATTTCTAACAAGCTCCCAGGTAATGCCAGTATGATGGACCACAGTTCTAGTAGCTAAGTTACAGACCCTTGTGTTGCTCTCCATCTAATTTTATGGGTAACTTATTTGCATTTTCGATGTTCGTGTCCTCATCAGAGTAATGACCCATACATCACATGTGCTTATACAGTCCATCAGAGAAATAGCATGGTGTTTGAAGTATGCTCTTATGTCTGTTTAGCCAGCTTTAAGTGTAGATTGCAATGTACAATCTCTGAGAGACCCTTGAAAAAAATCTAGCTACACATTCTCTGGTGGGAGAAAGGGATGGTTTTGAACGTTGACTGTGGCTGTCAATATCTCGTAGTCTACAAGATGATGTTTTTAGGAGGTGAGACTTATTAGTCTCATTTAAGAACATATCCAATGAAAGGCATTCTCTCCTGAGATTCTGAAGTAGTTCTATAAAATTGTCTTGGCTTCATCACCTTTTGTTTTGACAGATAAATGGAGAGAATCCAAAGATTCCTAGATTCTCAGAAAAAAACGTTTCCCCTGGCTAGCTCCTGACCCTGTTAGTAAACTGAGGAGCCTCTGGTTCACACACAGGCCATTTTCTGTTGAGCTGGAGTTAGCTCTGCAATTAAGCTGGTCAAATCAGACATATGGTAATACAGAGTGTGTTGCTACATCTTGTGACTTGAGCTTGAGTTTTAGGGCGTACTGTTTTGTATCTTGCTTTGATCTTGAAATGGGCCATATAGCTCTTTTGACCAAGCTAGAGTTAGGAACAAAGCATATAATCTAGGTATGAAATAATTTATTCTAATAAACATGTACAATGCCTTATGAATCCAAGGATCAACTTGCTATTTTTCTCAGGACAGCAGAATTGGGATGCCTTGGTAACACTGAGAACCCCAAAGAGAATTTGCCTAGAACTTTGTAGGACCTGCTAGGGAGATGTTTATAAGCCTCGAATTGTAGGAATATATCTCTTACACAAGATGTGAAGTCAATTCAGTCTATGCTTTTTGAGAGTGGCTAGGAAGTTTTATTTTTGCACATTAAATACTTATTCTTTGCTTAGCAGAGGGCTACTGGAATGAGGAGGTACAAGTTAGATTTCTGGAGATTTCTCACATTCTCTCAGGGGCTCAGTTTCTCTCAACTGTAAGATGAAGTTGGAATGATGATTCTGCTTATTTCACTACATACGAAAGAAAGAAAACATTTTGCCTATATAAGTAATTTGTGAGTGATAAAATATAAATGTAAGCCTTTGGAGAAAATTTTGTAATAAATCAAAGACACATCGCTATTAGTCCAGTCTAGAGTTTCTCAGCCTAGGCATGGTTCCACTTCAGGCTGGACAACCCTTTGTTGGGGTAGGTTGTCCTGTGCATTGGGGGATGTTTAGTTGTATCACTGGCCTTTACTCAGTAGACAGCAGTAGAGAACAGCCCCCTTCCCCAAGCAGGACCACCAAAATGTCTCCTTATGTTACTAAATGTACCCTGGTGGAGGACAGAAAGACCAAATGTCCCTGATTGAGAACCATGGGTTCTGTCCTATACCTGATGACTTCTGACCAGCTCTCCCTGGAGACTCTACATCTTTTGATTAGCTGCAAGAGCTGCCTGATACAAGGTCCACACTAACCTTTAAATAAATATGTTTTTTTTTTTTTGAACATTGCAAAGCTCTTGCCTCTGATTCCTAAGCAAGCCCTAAAACAGACAGACCTTTCTTCCCAGGAACAACTATCTTGGAGTCAGTTTTTGAGTTGAAGAAGAGCTGTGTCTCTATCAGTCTTGATGAATTTCTCATTGGATCTCAGGTTCAACTTGCTCTGTTCCTATTACCCACTCTGTACCTCCCAGGAGGGGACAGAGAAGCCTTTAGCAGGAGGAACATCAACTCATTTTATATTGTGTCTCTGTACATTGACACATTCATTCTTTTATGATTTTTACTCAATTAGCACTTGGTCTTTCACATGTAGACATGTGATATTTATACTATCAGAGAGTGAATGAATGGCCTCAAGACAGGCAAAACTTCTAAATCCCTTATCCAGTCTTTGAACGTTGTCTCCAATCTCTTTTCCTCCTTGACTCTTTCCTCCTCCCTTCTTCTATATCACTTCACGGGGTGGCCACTCCGTCCTTCTGAAATCTCTTTTTCCTTGCATTCTGTGACACCATTCACCATTCTCAAGCCCCTCCAAGGGATGTACTTTGCTTTCCTGTGAATGCTGGGATCCCCCAAGTTCTCTTTGGTGGTCCAGACCTCTCCTTGGGTTCCAGGCTCTTCTTTGCCACCCCTGGCCTCATAACTGCTGTTTGCTCAGTGAGGAGTCTGGAGTGGGGGTCTCTCAGACTGACACCCAGGTTCAGATCTAGCTATCCAGATGTGTGCTAGAGATTCCTTTCATAAGCCCCAAGTTGAACTCAGGGTCCTCCTCATTTTCTCTTTTCTGCATCCTTTATAAAGCTGGCTTCTCTTCCTCGCTTCACTGAGGTAGGTTCCGTCCTAACTGCCTGACGCGCTGGGCATACGGCTGTCATCCATGCCTACGCTCAGTGTGCTCCATGTACTTGTGCCCACGTGTCAGCCTTAACGTACATCCATTGACATTGGTGGTGATGATGAAGATAAAACTAATGTAAGCACTTATTTTATGAGAGATGCTATGTGAAGCATTTCGCATCTTCATAGTATCTCTGTTAGGAACATGCGAATATGAATTATTCTCATTTAATAAATGGAGAAACAGGCTTAGAACAGTTAAGCAGTTTGCTCATAGTTATATACCTACTCAGTGGTGAGGTGGTGGTGCTGCTCAGGCCAACTGATTCAGATGTTACCTGATGCTTTAGAACATATAAGGAAATTTTCCAGAGTTGGTAGAAAGATCCTATGGGCAATATGGGCTTCACCCAGGAGCCATAAGACTGCCTACAATTGAATGCAGAAAAACTAGAGAGGGGCTTTCGCAGGGTATTCACCCTAATGGAGCCTCAAGACACCATCTGTGTGAGGGACATTGGAACAGCCCGAGGTTCACCAGCAGAGGTGGGATGGGGTTGCCCCAAGGGGAAGGGCCTGAGCATTGTTCCAGAAGAGAACTGAGGCAGTAGGACACTTTACACATCAGCAGCAGCCTAAGCTCTGCCTTGCCTGTGGAGGTTTGGGCCAGTTTTCCACGAGGCCTGAGCTGAAGCAGCCTCAGTCACTGCAGAGCACTCTGCTGAGAAATAACGCCGAAGGTCCCAAGTCTCAGGATAGAACAGGAGGGAGAGGTAGCCTTCTCTGCATCCATCACAGCTGATAGCTGACAGATGTGTCATGGTGACACGGGATGAAGGTTTCTTAGGAACAGGGCAAATTATTTCGGTCACTTTTCTCACAGCACACGATTTGGGAAACCGGTTCCAAATAATTTTGTGTCCCTGTTGCCTCTGAGGGAGAGTGAGAGACTGTCTTTTTGTCATGAGAAAACTCTGGTTTACTTTTTACATCTCAATGTGGCTTTTACCAGTGATATTGAAAACCTGAGGCCTGGAGACATCAGATGGAAAACACCCTCCCTGGCCTATTAAGTGGCTGTCTTCTCTGGGCACATTCTGTATGCGTCCCAGGCCAGCCTGATCTTCACACAGCAATGACAGAGCATGTCTCCTCTGAGCAGCAATCAGGGGCCTGTGTAGGTGACTGAGGAGGACATAAGAAAGGTTGTTGATCCCCTGACATGTAAAGACATTCTGTCAAGCAAACTCAGCTCCACAGCGCCTGGGCTTCTGGTGTGTAAACAGAGACTGCTTAATTACACAGGTCATGTCAATTACTGTGACCTGAGTGTTTTCAAGAAATTAATCACTTTCCACAGAGCTTGGCGGTGTTCATACTTTAAGGCATTATGGCATAGACCTTTTAGAAAATCTGGAAATCTGGTACAATCTTTTTTTTTTTTTTTTTTTTTCAATTTATAATGGATGTTTTCTTTTGAAATCCCTGGACTATGGTTAACAATCTGGCCTGACTACAAAAGTTGGATCCAGGCTTCATTCAGCTCTGGTTGGCATGGGGAAGGGTGGAGGAAGGAGAGGGAGAGAAGTTGGGGATGGAAACAGCCGTGACACAGGGAGAAATTCAGTGGGACTCAATGAGCTGGTTTCTTCATCATGACACTAAAAAGATGCTAATGTCAATGGACTGTGTAAAAATCACAGGTCTGGTTTTTAACTGACACGAGCCAGACAATTCAAGGTGAAGATTTAAATTCTTATGCATAGCCTTCCTTGTTTGGACTGGCAGAGAGGATGGCGAGGGGAGGAACAGGAATTGGGCTCTAATTGTCCTCGTGGTAGATACAAAGACACGTGGAGACTATGAAGTAAAGCATAGGTTTCTAAATTTATTATCTCTGTTCAACAAAGTTTTTCCATCACCTATAAATCTATATTCATATATAAATGCTTGATGTATGGCACAGTATGTAGGTCTATAGATGTAGTGTGTATTTATGCATGCGTGAATGCATGCACTTCATGGTATCCAAACAGAGGTGGTAAGTCTATTGTCATGAACACGGAAGAGTCTTTGCCATAATTTTTAAGTATGATACTAGCTGCTGTAACAAGTAGACCAAAGAGTATGTTAATGGCTCACACAGAAGGTTATTTCTTGCTCACATAATGGTACATGGCAGGTGTTCCTGCCTCAATAAGTAGATCTGGCCTTCAAGTGCTCTGGGGACCTGGGATCTTGTTGGGTGTCTCCCACCCCTACAGCCTTTCTGTCTTCACTGAGCCATCTGAAGGGTGAAGGGTGAATGAAGGGGGCACATGAATATCTTGTTAAGTCTGCTCACATTCCATTGGCTGGAAGTTAGTCACAAGGCCACCCACATCCCCAGAGAGGCCTGCTGACACCTAGTTGAGCCACACAAGAAGAAGACAAAAGGGATGTGTTAGGAATAATTTCCATCAGATGCCACAATGAAGATATGTAAAAATGAATAGTTACAAATAACCAGAAATTACAATTATTGCTATAAATGAAATTAAGCAAAATATTAGGAGAGAGAAAAAAGTGTTGATTGAGAGATGGGAACCTACCTTAAAGTAGGTGATCAGAGAAGCTGCTGAGTTCAGTGATTTTAGCTCAGGAGCACAGTTGATCCTTCATATCCAGAGGTTCCACCAACCGCAGGTGGGAAGTATTTGGGAAAACAATCTGCATGTGTACTGAGCATGTGTAGACTTTTTTGTCATTATTATCTAAATGCTGCTGTACAACAGCTATTTATATAGCATTCACATTGTACTAGATTATAATCTAGAGATTATTTAAACATAATGGGGGGGAGGGAAGGGTTAGTGTTAGGGTTAGAGTTAGGGTTAGGGAGGGGGGCAAGTATGGAGGAAGGAAGTACTGTATAGAGGGTAAAGAGGGGTGGGAGGGGTGGGGGGAAGGGAAAAAATAACAGAATGAATCAAACAACATTACTCTATGTAAATTTATGATTACACAAATGGTATGCCTTTACGCCATGTACAAACAGAGAAACAACATGTATCCCATTTGTTTACAATAAAAAAAAAATAAAAAAAAATAAAGTATGTAGGAGAATATGTGTAACTTATATGCAAATACCTCTTTTTATATAGGGACTTGAGCATCCATGGGAGAAATTTCTGGAATGAATTCCCCACAGATACCAAGGGACAACTGTAAATCATGCTGACAAGAGTCAGAAAAGGGTTTTGAGCTGAGGGAACAGCTAGCTCAAACTCATGTTTATCTGAGATGACAAGCAATCTTCTTTCACTTAGTCTTGGACAGGAGATAGAAGAATCCATCAGGTTATTCATCCCAAATTCCCACCAAAAATGTGTTTGTCTTTTAAAAATGACAGCATGTGTTATGACATGGAAAGGTAACTCCCCATTATTTTTTTTTTTTCCCTCCTTACTTAGTTCTAGAAACTTTGGAGAATTATTGGTGTGTGTGTGTGTGTGTGTGTGTGTGGTGTGTGAAAAGACATGGTATCCCTAAGTCAGCCTGTTGTAGAGTATGATTAGAAAATTCCTAAAGCACATAGCCAGCCTCTGCAGTTTCAGGCATTTAAAGGCAATTACATCAGGAGGGAATCCAGGATCCTCTTCCCTCTTACCCTCCCCCCAGCCCCCCCTCCCGCTGTCTTGGATGTACTTATATTGTTTTGACAAGCAGCACATCTTGCAATTAAATTCTTCACCAACAGAATGCTAGGGGCCTGAGCTGCTTTCACTCTCTTCATACAGAATAATTTCAAGATGTGCCATGCTGATTAATTATACTGAAAGCAGCCCTAATGATAGTTTTGGAATACAGGATTAATTCGCAGAACATAGTAAATACCAATGGTGAATTTTCAACTCGATATATTAAACCATTACAGCTTATTGGGCAAATATGTATCTTGGCACCAGCCTTATGCTTAGCCTTGGCAGAAGGTCTGCATCGCTGAGAAGGGATCCTCATGAACGGCGTTGAGGAGGGCAGCCTGCACTTAGAGGAAGCACATTTCCACGTGAAGTACAGCTGCCTGTGAAGAATTGTAAACTACATTAACAGACAGATGCAAAGTGTTCCATGTGACCGGAGATTGCCAATGGATGTTGCTTCTGTGGATGTTGGTAGTTATTGGGACTTACCAATAAGAGGTATTCTTCTGGTTTTCCATTTTTTTGAGATGTGGTTTATGGAGCTCTTGGTACATGCCGGACACTGTACCTTGTTGCACATATAAAATTGTGCTTGTTTTCTGCCACTTTTTCCACTTTGCTCAATCAAGCACATTGGGCTTCCTTCCCTTTCTTCATTAGTTTTCCTTAAATACACCATACTCATCTTCCACAGGATCTTTTTTAAAAAAATTGTTCTAATTAGTTATATATGACAGTAAAATGCACTTTGATACATCACACATAAATGGGTCTAGCTTCTCATTCTGGTTGTACATGATGTCAAATCCCACCAGTCCTGCCGTCTTATATGTATGTAGGATAATAATGTCTGCTTCATTCTACTGTCCTTCCTGCCCCCATACCCTCCCCTGATCTTTCAACTTACTATTCATCTCCCTGGGAAACTTCTGCCATATCACTGAATGACTAGATAGATGCTTACCATTCAGCTATTAGACAAAGTGATACTTCCTGAGAGAGACCTTCCTTAATCACCCAATCAAAGATAGCTCCTATCTAGGCACAGTCCGCCCTTTATTTTCTTTTTCTTAGAACTTAAATCTAAAATTTGCTTTTATCGCTTACTGATTGATTATTTAATCCCTGCCTCTGTGTCCCCAGTGATGACTAAAATCCTGGTAGATAAAGGCTTCATCCACCTTGTTCTTTGCTGCTTCCCTAGTACATAGAATACTGCCTGGCACACAGTAGGCACACAGTTTATTCCTATCATTTAGTGACTTTTCTAAGGTTACACACTGGTAAGTGATGGATGGGATGGGGGACTGTGTGACACTGGGATTTGACCTTGCTCTCACTTTTCATGTCCACGTGCTGTCGCCTCCTCATTGGAGGAGACACGTGAGAAAAAAATTTTTTTTCATACCAGGTATTGAACTCAGGGGTGCTTTACCACTGAGCCACATCCCCGGCCATTTTTTATATTTTATTTAGAGACAGGGTCTTGCTAAGTTGCTTAGATCCTCACTAAGTCGCTGAGGCCGGCTTTGAACTCACAATCCTCCCGTCTCAGTCTCCTTAGCCATTGGGATTACAGGTGTGCACCACTGTGCCCGGCAACACGTGACAATTCTGTTTGGCTCACTTCCACTCAAAATGGCCAAGGAGGACACGCAAAGATAGGGCACCAGTTCAACACCAATGATACCATTGAAAGTCATCAGAAGTTCCTGGTCCACTGTGGGAGGAGAGAAGCTTAGATAATGATGGGGTTTTCATATGTAGTGTGTGTCATATTCTGGAGGTGGAAGTGATGTCTAGCTTCCAAAGGACTAAAATTTTTAGCCCAAGAATCTCTTCTTGTCTTCCCTTTGAGAAAAGAGAGAGTTTTGCCTTGAGTCTTTAAACGTGGCTTGAATTCAGTTCCACTCTGCTGCATCCTGTAGGTTCACGCGTCCTCCATAATTTTTAATGACTTATTTGGGATCTTTCAACCAGACAGAAACTAGCAATCAGGCACATTTCAGAGAATATCTCATTCCACATCATTCAAGGATATTTTAAAGGACAAAGTTAATGAAGACCTAACTGCTGCAGACCATTTTTATGTAAATAATACTTAAACTGTAGTCAGCCGCTTGGACACCACAGGTTTGTACTGAGAGATACCAGGAGAATCCAGGCGGCAGCCTATGCTGAGCGGCCGGGGCTGCGGTGGGTAAGAACTGGACCAGGAAGCAGAGCTATCCCTTCTGGCACGTCTCTGCTCCTAATTTGTCCTATGGCGTTGAGAATTTTTTAAAACCTCTCAGGTCTTAGTTTTCCAAGCTGTAAAAGGAGGTGTTGCACAAATCCATAATGTTATAACTACCGAGGACTCCTTTTATCATTTTTTTTTCCTAGAAACTTCATGTGATGACATATTTTTTCAATCTAATTGCATTTATGGAGTAAGAATCACACTCTCTACTTTAAAATCATTCAGAGCCATGTACTGCTGCCAGTGCAGAGCTTCTCACATGAATGCCATAGCCAGAGTTTCCATATGGAGTTGATGTGGTCTGGGACAAAGGAAAGTTACTGGGTGTTTTAGCGTGCAACCTTATTTTGGATGCACTTGTGATTCCCCTTTCTGCAGAGTTGTCTCCCTTTGCTCCATTTGAAAACTCTTATTTGGAAGCCACTAGATTAGTTGATTGCTTGAGTCTCTTGTGACTCTATCGTTCGATGAGTCTGTAAGGAAGTGTAGAATGTAGATTGTGTGGGGTTGAGGGTAGAAGAGGAATCTTTTTCTTTTCCCCCTTTTGAGATAGGTCTTGTTTAGCAGCCAAGGCTGGCCTCTAATTTGTGATCCTCCTACCTCAACCTCCCAAGTAGCTGGGATTATAGGTACATGCCACCACACCCAGCAAATAAGCATGTTTGAAAAAAATATATAGAAAGAGATTGTGTTTTGTAAAGCAATTTTAAGTTTACATAAAAATAAGTGGGAAATACATGAGAATTCAAATGTAGATCGGTGATGACTTCTCCTCAGCTTCCCCTATAATTAACATCTTGCCTCGGTATGATACATTGGTTACCATTAATGTGCCAATGGGGATACATTTCTGTGAACCAAGTTTATATTAGAGTTCATTCCGTGGTGGGGTCCACAGGTTTAAATAAAGACAGTTACGTTATATAACCATCATTAAATGTTATACAAAATAGTAGTTCCACTTCCCTAAATACCTTGTATTCTTCACCTACTCATACTGGCAACCCCTGGTCTTTTTTCTGTCTCCACAGTTCTGCTAAATGCAGAATGTCATTTAGTTGGAATCACACAGCGCACAGTCCCTTCAGATTGACTTTTTTTTTTTCCAGTTAGTAATATGCATTTAAGATTCCTCCATGCCTTTTTGTGACTTGACAGCTCATTTCTTTTTATCACTAAATGATATTCCATTGTGTGGATTGCCAGTTTGTTTATCCATTCACCCTTTGAAGGACATCTTGGTTGCTGATGCTTTATACTTAGTTGAATTTTTTATTGATGTAATTGTGGATTCGCATGCAATTGTAAGAAGTAAGGGAGAGATCCTATGTATATCTTAACCAGTCTCCTTTAATAGTAATCTGATTTTTGCAAAATCATAGCACATCACAACCAGAATGTGAACCCTGATACAATCCACCCATTTTATTCAAATTTCCCTAACTGCAGTTGTGCTCATTTGTGTGGGTGTAGTTTTTAGTTCCATAAAATTGTGTTGGTTTTAAAATTTACCACCAAAGTCAATAAAGCAGATATTTCCATCACCACATACCTTCTCTTTTCCTGGTAGCCTACCCACACTCACCTTCTCTCTGTGTCCCAATGTCCTCTTCTTATGAGGATGCCAGTCAGATTGGATTATGTAACATCCCAGTGGCCTCATTTTGATGTAATCAAAACCCTATCTCAAAATACAGTCCCATTCTGAGGCAATGGGGATTATAGATTCAACATATGAACAGGGGATGAGTGGGGACAGTTTAGCCCATAGCGTGCAGTATGGAGCCTCTTGGATTTTTTTTCCCACTTTGCATAATTCTCTGGAGATTAATACAGGTAGGTCAATAGTGTGTTCCTTTTCATGGCTGAGTAGTATTCCATGGGATGGCTCTTAAGGCCTTTTTAATCCATGTACTTCAAGTTACCATTTTCAAGCCTTCTTATTAGAATCCCTGGATTAATGCAGAAATAAAACAAGCTGAAATTAGAGGTAAGAAAGGGACCAGAACTGTAAATTGACTCAAGCACACCAGAAAAGCACCTTCTGCAGCCACGGACACGTTCCAGGTTTGCTGTGTCCACTGTAACTGTGGCCAGCAGCCCCCTGTGGCTGTGACTGTGGTGGAGCTTTTGAATTGTGAGACTTGAGAATGGAGTTTTAGATTCTACTTAGTTTGACCATTTGGCCTGGTCTAATAAATTTAATTTGTGTTTATCAATTAAAAAAAAGGAACAGATCAACTTTACCACTGATTGCCTTTTACTGAGTTACCATGTGTAGCATTGCAGACCAAGATTTGTGATTTTTTGTAATAGTTCTTCAAAACAAACTTGTTGAAGTGGTTAGTTTTTTGAGGGAGATACTTACTGCCAAAATATTCTAGACTTTAACACTGAAAATATTTTTATGGTCTCATCTTTCCTACAATTCCATATTTGTTTGAGATGTGCGCAAAGAGACAGATTTCAAGTCTTTTGTAATAAGTCCTTCTCCCACACGAGCCGCTGCTTTTGTTCATGTGATCTTCTTTCACTCATGGTTGAATTTAGCTGCTTTGTCCTTTTGAAAATCTGCTCATGCGACAGAGGTTATGCTTCATGAATCTTAGATCATTAGTTTGGACTTGCAAGGTCTCCTGCCTCTCTGAAGGGAAGAGGGACCGCCTGGGATACAGTGTTGAGAAAGAACCAACCAGGAACGGGGCTCCCCAGAAGCCCAGGCTGATGTGAGGTACTGAGACAGCGAGGCCCGGATGGTGAGATGTCTCAGGTACAGACTATTTCTGATGCAATAAGATTTCATTTAGTTTCAAGCCTGGAATGTAACAGCCTAAGGCACAGACACATTCTAGAAAGCAAAACTACATAAACCAGTGAGATCTGCAACCGACCAAAGGCCTCACTTGTATGATATTTTATTGTGAGGACAAAGGTCTTTAACATTGGGCCACTCCATTGAGCAGTGGACGTAAGAGAGACCCTCTGTATCCTTTTATTTAAAATAACAGTTCACGCAGGTTTCTCTTCATGGAAATCAAGAAGTACCGCTTCAGGTTTCTCAGCCCAACACGTCCTTTTGAACGTTTTGTTTGCCGTCACGCACAAAGTGGCAACTATTCCAGGACCACTCTGTAGGAACCAGGAACCACGCTAGCCCCTTTGATGAACCTGGCCTCCAGGTGACCTTACGAGTTAGGGACCATTATTCTTCCCACTCGAGAGTCAGGACTGAGAAAGGTTTAAGTTCAGCTGGCCAAAGTTATTGGCTAAGAATACTAGGGAGCTGAGAATCATTTTTTTTTTTTTTTTTTTTGGTTTAATTCTTTCAAATTCTATATAGATAGGATAGATGATAAGAAGAAGAATCTTTCGGGGTACGCAGATCCAGGACAGAACGTAACAGAGTAGGTTTGGAAGCACTGAGGTGAGCCAGGAAAGTGAAACCATTAAAGTCTCTACAGTCCTCAGGTCACTACAGATTTGTCCTTGTCATCTCTAGACACCAAATGCCCTGGTCTGGAGGACCCAGAGAGTGCATGCTGGTATTAATCAGCAGGTTTGGGTGACTAAATTAAACAGCAAAAATACAATCCTAAAAAAAAAAAATTACAACTCTACACCTGTCTACCTGCCTGGTGTTTTCCAGGAGAGGTAACTCAAGGTATAGTTTATTCCCACGAATAAATTGGCACAAACTACTTCAGCACCATGCCACAGTATGGGTGTGGCAGCACCTTCTGCAGCCATGGACACGTTCCAGGTTTGCCCCGTCCACTATAACTGTGGCCAGCAGCCCCTGTGGCTGTGACTGTGGCAGAGCATTTGAAATGTGAGACTTGAGAATGGAGTTTCAGATCCTACTTAGTTTGAACAGTTGCATGTTTGGGTACTTGATTGGACAGTGTGTTTCTGGACAGTAACGGTCTACTTATAACAGGTGTTGAAATAGGAAGCATACCTGTTCCTCCTACTCATCTTCTCTTTCTCTGGATAGAGGAATGAAAGAGGGGACAAGCCTCATGTACATGCGTGACTGATGTGATCCTGCAACACATATAATCAGAAAAACAAGATACACTCTATTCATGTATGATCTATCAAAAGGTATAAATGCATTCTGCTGTCATGTACAACTAGTTAGAACAAATAAAAAACACCAAAAGAGGGACGGGCTGGCTGAATTTAAAGGTAAAATAATTTTCCAGGTTTATTTGTCCCAAATTCAAACTGTGCTTTGGTGACAAAATTCGAGAAGTTGCATCATTAGTCTTGTGTTGAACTGTAAAGCTCCTTTCCCCCCCCAACTTGGATCTGTTCTTAAAGGACCCTTACAAACCCCTTTGCCTCTCACAGATTTTTTATTAACTTACAAATTGCTCTGTAAATTACTTTCAGCATGTTTTATTTAAATCTATCATTTCCAAATTGGAATGGGAGAAAGTATTTTGGAGTTGGAAGGTTGTACTACAAGCTTTTGGGGGACATATTAGTCATTTATTTTAAGAAATGAATGGCATGAGGATTCTCTGTATTATCTTCTCTCCAATGTTGACTGGCCTTTCAATGAAGTGGTTCTGTCACACACATGGCCCAGTGGTCCTGCTCTCGCCAAGGGGAAAAACCTATATACATATATATATATATATATATTTTTTTTTTTTTTTCCCCCTTAACCATTTTTGACATTTTTATTCAGTGTTAGGAATTAGATGACAGTGACTTTAAAAGACACTGCATATTTTAAGCTTGTGTTTGTGGTCCTGTGTTTTACAGGTGCATGGTGAATTGTCTCTGCTTTCTTTTTCTCTTAAGACAGACATCTAGAATAACCACTTTCTATTTCCTGACACTGGAAACAGATACCATTTGGGATTCCTTTTATAGTTTCTTTGGCTAACGACTCCAGTGACCACTCAGTTGTGGTCTTGTAGTAAATCAAAATTTCTTTGAAAGACCCAGCTCTGTTATATAATTGCTGTTATCCTATAAAGTCTTCTCCTGAGCTAAAACGTGTTTCCTTTGCCCTAAATAATATTCGCTCGGCCACCACACATAATAGTTTTTGCAAATAAAAGAACAGACTATTTTCTTCTCTTTTTACCCCTCCTCCTTGAAAGTTACCCTATAAATGATGAGGGATGCACATCAGCTTCAGGACCTATAGATTCAATTGGTCAACTATGAGAAAGACCACTTTGCAAACTGTAGCATCAACCTTATATCCTCTGCCAGGGATGACCTGTTTCAGATGGAATTTGGGGTTTCACAATGCCTAAGGAGAATCCCTCTTCCCAGGATGAATTCTCCATTGTTTACTGTGCATTTATTTATTTTTTTGGTAGTTGTAGCTGGACAGCATGCCTTTATTTTATTTGTTTATTTTTATGTGGTGCTAGGGATCAAACTCAGTGCCTCACATGTGCTAGGCAAGCACTCTGCCACAGAGCTACAGCCCCAGCCCCTATTATGCATTTTAATAAAACAGATTTGGAAAATACAGTCAACTTCCTGGTACTGTCTCCAGCCATGTGTTCAAAGTTTGCAGTTGGTTGCCATCTTGGAGACCTAAGGAAGGGAAACCTCCTTTTAACAGGATGCATCTGGGTGAAAGAGAGGGACAGTCGAATTTTTAAGCATGGCGAAGTTGGAGGACATGGCAATCCAAGCAGGAGAAGGCTGAACAGGCAGGGCTGACGACTCAAAGACCCTGGGCCAAGGCCACACCTGCTTCCTTGGGCTCATTAGGTGATGTGACCATTGTTTTATGGGGCTCCAGAAGTTAATGCTCCCTTTGGCCAACTGGGAAAACTGAGGCCTCAGTATGTGCCAACACTTGTAAAGCGTTTCACCTCTTCAGAGGCTAATGCCTCTCAAAACCAAGAACAATTAAAGCGCGAGTCTTCCCAAGCAACTGGGGAATTGAACAAAATAAATCAGACATCCTCAGCCTCCGCTGTGGAGGCTTGCCTCATTACGAGAGCAGATCTATTAGCCCTCTTGCCTTTGTCTTTCATTTCTCAAGTGAGGTGATTCTAATTAAATTAATCTGCATGTCAATCTATCGGTGATCAATCAAAGGACCGAGGGCTCCCCTATGCTGCAGGGTGCTTGTGGCTGACAGGGGCTGATAATGGGGGAAGAAATAAACTGTCGGGCAAAGTTAATTAGTCAACATAATAGGTGGATTAAACGGGAGCTGGCTGATTGCTGTTTCTCATGTCAAAGCATGAGGTGGGAACCGAATCTGCAATTACAGACAATTATTATATTTGGTTGTAAGAGGTCGCATGAATAAACATATCTCTGTGGGTTTCAGTTTTAATCCTCTTCCCCATTTAATATAAGGAGAAGTGTAGGTCATTTCTTCTCATTGTTTTACTCAAAGTTCTCCGAGGTGCACCTTTGCCTGGGTGCACCTTTGCCTGACTCTGGCAAACCAGGCTAAAAGTCAGGACCTGAGATGGTCTGAGTGACTCAGTTGTACCTTGGGCCATTTCTACAATTTTTTTTTTTTAATACAGCTAAGACTCTTAATTAGCAGGGATTAAATTTTTCCTCTTTCTTTCTTTCTTTCTTTCTCTCTCTCTCTCTCTCTCTCTCTCTTTCTCTCTCTCTCTCTCTCTCTTTCTTTCTCTCTCTCTCTCTCTCTCTTTCTCTCTCTCTCTCTCTCTTTCTTTCTTTCTTTCTTTCTTTCTTTCTTTCTTTCTTTCTTTCTTTCTTTCTTTCTTTCTTTTAGGGGACATGATGGTGATAGAGGGGCAGGGGATTCTGGTCTGATTAACCAAACTAAGGCAGAAAGGAAAAAGTACAAGAAACCAGAGAAAGACCCCCAAGAGAGAAAGATACATCCCAGCCCTCACTGAAACCTCTCCTTTTTATTTCTCTATCCTCTTAACCCTGACACAGTGGGGAGGAGATATTTTAAAGATTCAAAAGACTTTTATTTGCATGATCAACTGTGATATCTGCTTCAGTGTCTAAACTGAAGGGTAATTTAGGTGAAACACAACCACCCTTGTGTAAAAAAAAAATATGCTAATAAAGATCCTCTTGTTAAAATTATGGTTAACAGTGCACCTTCTGCCGTGGAACTATAAACTGTGCAATTTTACTTAAAACTGCATCAAAAGCGTTCCATGCCAAAGACCCACTCATCAATAGCTCCTCTTGTTAGACTTGTACAGCATAAGCACCAGTTATTATGTGAAATAGCTATGCAATTTTCTTCAGCTCCCAGCTGTTATTTATTTAACTTGAGTTTATTACCCACCATGCTTTTATATTAAAATGTTCATTCATTCTTCTCTCCTGTCTCCAGGTTGTGGTGTCTACAACCGTCAACGTGGATGGCCACGTCCTGGCAGTCTCTGATAACATGTTTGTCCATAACAACTCCAAGCATGGGCGGAGGGCTCGGAGGCTTGACCCCTCGGAAGGTACGCCCTCTTATCTGGAACATGGTAGGCGAATCATTTTCATTGCTTGGCATTGCTACTTTTAACTGTGAATTTATTTGGTTTCTTTCTTCCACTCCACCACGTTTTGCTACTCTGTTTCAAGTTTCAAATGTCCTTTGAACAATATTAATCCACTGGGGTTTTTGCTCTTCAAAATATGGTTGCTGAGTATTTAAAGAGAGGAAAACACCTTTGAGGCCTGCCCTGTTTGAGTTGCATGACTCTCTGCCTTGGATTGAGGGGAGAGACAGCCTGGCTGCTGCTTTATTTTGAACTCACACTTGACTACAAAATAAGGACAGGCCAATCCACAAGGAAAACAAGCAAAGGCCGCATAAACCTGCCAGTGCCTCTCTGTGGCCACCTGTTGAACTTTACTGGGAGATCAGATCCAAAGTCTAGGCCGGAGGTACCCTCTCTATGTGACCCAGTGCCCCTCCTCTGCCCTGTGTGTAACTCTCCCAATACCTTTTGATAGTACCTGCTTCCTGAAGGTAGATGTTTGTCTTGAGAATTGCGGCAAATCAGTGGTGCCTATGAGAGGACAGGAGGAAACCAGATAAAAATTTGTTTCAAGGAAAGTGAATGCACTAGAAGAAATGTAATTGGATTGGGTGCACGTCTAAATATTACCGGGTTGCATGTGTCTGTAATATATCCTTCCAACCATCCTTCCATCCATTCATGCATCTATCCATCCATCCATCCATCCATCCATCTAAAATTCAGCAACTGAGACCCCTGGATACCAAGTACTACCCTACACTTTATTTAATCTCCTCAAATTAAACTCTTAACCCATTTCCTTCACTTCGCTTTCCACTTTGCTAGGTCAGCAGGAGAACATAACCACACAAATTATCATCTGATTGCCTGATTTTTCCCTGGGCCACAAGTCTGTCCATGATATAATTCATAAGGTAGAAAACTCCCTTCCCTGCCAGCATCCCAATTTAATATACACAACTGTCATCATTTTTGCCTGTTTTTTCCCCCCTGTGCTTGAGGAATGCAAAACAGTACATTTTATTAATTAGCCAGATGTAACACTCTTAGAAGGGATTCTTCACCACATCCAGTTTTACAGTCTTTTAAAAGTAAACCATCATCTTTCAAAAGCTGCTTCTTTATGGTTTCATTAGTGCCGAGATGGATGGATATTACTTTTTGCAGGAGGCCATTTGAAACACCTGCTCATGATTACATTCCTAGTTCCATTTCTGTACTTAAAATTATTCTGATCCTCACTTTACAGTAATGTTGCCTTTTTAATACCTTTGGAGTCACTTAAGGCATTGTATTGCTAAAGGTGTTTAGGTGAGAGGAAGAAGAAAAAAACAGACAAGTACTCAGTGGGCACACTTTAGAGAGCCCTTGATTATGAAGGAACTGAAGTTGTTTTTGACTGTGACTGGTTAGTTGCAAAGCTTGGGGATAGACTTGACCATCAGTTTGGAATCTACTAGTTGCCAGTTTAGAATTTCAAAAGGTGGTCCAAGTGCAGGCCACACCTAGCTCCCATTTCTGCCTTTGGGAAGCCAGTGAGAGAACTCGTGACACTGTGCAGATTATCCCTCTAACAACAACAAAATCCAAAGCAAGCAAACAATAAGGGATAGTGGTCAGTAACATTATTTTGCAATGTGGTGTGCAGGATAAGTTTTCAAAATAGGTACTGGGAACCTCAAATTCAACTCAATTCTCAGTTTCACTCTGTATGACCTTGGACAAGTCACTTTTTGGGATCCTTGGTTTCCTTCCTAGTAAAATGAAGTTGATAATGTGGCACAAGGAAGTGGGGACAGTTAAAAAAAAAAAAAAAAAAAAAAACACCCAAATCTGTGTCCTGGGTGGGACCAGGTAATGTCAATAAGGGAAGTAAGCTGGGTGGAGTCTCTGAAGATGGACACGTGCATGCTCAGCTGCCCCCAGCCCCTGTCAGTTTGGCAAAAAATAAAGCCCTCCTGATTTTTAATTGTTGATAACTAATTACAAAAAAAAATTTAATTACTGAAGGAAGGAAGAGGGGAGGAAAAGGCACCTAGGAAGAATGCAGTCACAGGCTAACAAGAGACCCTGGATCAAAACATCTCCGCGTTTCCTCCCAGCTCAAGTATTCTCTCTGCTAGACTACATATTAATATTTCAGTTGGGATATGACATTATTCTGCAATTTAAAGACCATATTTGATTCCTGTGCTCCAATTCACCAGTCTACAAATGCCCATGTTGTTGTTGTTACTATTATTATTCAAGAAAATGGTGACATTTCACTACGAATCAATAGTTAACCATTGTTGGGGACTTGGACATGTCCTATGTCCTTCTGCTGGGGGTTTCCAGAGTCACCAAAGTCTGACTTCTCTCCAGTGGAATGAAGGCATAGACATGTTCAGATCCTTAGTAACAACACAGTAGCATAAAAATCTGCTTCTCTGCAGAGTGAATCAACCAACCCCACACAACCACCCACTCGTTCAGACACTTCAGGCTGATACATAAATATGTACCCGGCAAAGGGCGAGTGTTGAACTCTTTCATCAGTAATGTGTGGGAGTGGACCCAGATGCTAATACTTAATCCTGCCATTGAAAAATTCTATTTTAAATGCCCTGTTTAAGAACCATACTGCCATCCGTCTCTCTCTCTACCCCTACCTCACACAGCTACTGCAGTCTATGGAGTCTGCACAGCAGATTCACCTCTGGAGACCTGTAGGGATCTTCATCCCCCACCCCATTCTGGGCTCTTTACCACCTCATTTGCAGGTAGCCTGAATTATTTTGAGCAACTCTGCAAATCTCTATTTATATCTGCTTGTCAGACAGTTGGAGGAAAATTCCTTTCGTGGCTCATCTCTCTGCATATAGGTAGAAATAGAGATCATGGTTTACATTCATGCACAGTCTTCCATGTACAACCCTGGACTCACAGATTAATGTCCCTGTATTTCAAATATGAGGATTAACAAAGGCAAATTTATTTCATAGAACCTTGCATGGTCCAAAGAGGGTGAATCTTGGCACACCGTGGCTCTTGGTAATTGCTTTGCACCCCCATTTTTTTTCTTCATTCATAAATACTGAGATTTTCTTTGGCTGGTTATTTATGGGGCATTTAGTGAGGTTTCTTTAAGCAGTAGCTTTATGAAAGATGTACGCTGCGGAGAGAGGCAGCCTCAAAATGTAACTGCTCTCACGGTTCCAATTTTTTTAAAAAGCATGGGCTCGGGACCAGAGGACTGAATTGTGGCCACCTAATGTGCAGTTACTGGTGTGTGCCTCATCTTCCAGTCACTGGGCAGATTCATGGAGACTGCTGGGGAGCTCTAAAAGGCTTAAGGAGTGTTGTATTGTCACTGTTGTGCATCTTGGGTCTCGGGTTCTGTTTATGTGAATTTTAGACCAATTGTGGCATCAGTTTCTCTGTTTCTTCCCCCAGTGGCAAAATGTGGTACCCTCAGGATGCCAGAGTGCAGAGACCCTGTCAGCCTGCATGCGCTAACACTTTATTATCTAATGATCTAATACGCAACAAGGCAAAGTGCCGGTGCTCATCATTCTGACATAGAATGCTGGGAGAAGTGACTAAATTACTTTATGTACCATTAGCGCCAACAGCTATGGGGAACTCACCGGCAGCATTTATGCAAATGTCTATGAATACACTCTAGTGGCTTTGTCAGGAAACCGTCTGACAAGCAGTTTAAATGCTCATTTTTTTAAGGGAACATATATATATATATATATATATATATATATATATATATATATATTTCATGTTAGCATGCAAGTGTTTTCTTCTTTTTTCCCCCTTTTGGACTATTGGAGGACTTTCCTCTCTGTGATGGCTGAAGAGAGCTGAGCAGCTTACCCATCAGGAGGACCCTCCCTTTCCAGAAATGGAGTGAAGGCCCCAATTTGCTGTTCTCCAGATCCAGGGTTTCAAAAACATTCTTATGAATTTGTACCACCTTCATATGTATTGGGGGAAAAATCAAAAGAACTATCAATTAAGAGTTTTTAGAACAAGAACATTTTAGTGTTCATAAGCTCTGACCTGAGGTCCTACTTAGTTTTTTTGGCTCAAATGTAAATGTTTTTAAAACACACCCACCTCCTAAAAATGGAAAATGATTGAAATTTCACTTTTGTGAGCATTAGATATGAATGAATGACATTTCCCTTCAAAGTAATTACAAAGACTGTGACATGAAATATCAATGTGCCAGCATGCCAGAATAAAACAAATTAAAACAAAAGTGGGTTTTGGTCAAACTGAAATATTTTGGAAATGAAGAAGGGAGGTAGCAATGTTGAGCCTGTCCCCTGGCTGTAATTATAACCTTAGAGACAGAGGACCCGGTTTTTCACCACCACCACTTAGTTCTGACCTTTGGGTTCCAGCTGTCCCTGACAATATGGTGTTATTCGTGATCTTTAGCATATGACCTTCTTTAATCTTTTTGCTCCAGACAGAAGCAGTTTCTGCTTCTGTTCATTGCCCCTGGGTGTCCAGTCCCATTGACTCCTCTCTGCCTAGCTGCACTTAAATTTGTTGTTTTATAGAGAAAGAGGTTGAAGCTCAGGGAGGTTACTTCAAAATGGCACAGAAGTTCCAATAGGCAGGAGAGGAGGCCCCCTCCCCACTGTATAAAAAGACCCTAAGGTGAACCTAGAAGGAAGATCAGCCTGTCTGCCTGGAGAGCTGGATTCTAGTCCTGATTCTGCTGTTTACTAAGTTGTGTGGCCATAGATGGCCATTTTGATGCTGTGGGCTCAAGCATGCATCCAGTGACAGCTGTGTTCCGTCATACATAGACTTTCATTCAGCGTGCATTATTCTTTGGTGCTCTGAACTGAAAAACAGAGATTTGGGGAAACTGAGGAATCCACTGGCTATTTCTAGTGTAACCCTTTCTTTGGATCTCTGGCCAAGGAATATAGTGGGCTTCCAATCTTTTGTGCCAGACATTAAACTGGTTACACGGGCAAAAGACAGATGCAGTCCCTGTCTTCATAGAATTTATGATATAAATAGAGAGGAAGGATATGAAAACAAAATTTTGTAACTAATTAGTGCATAAAGGAGGACCATAACAGGGAAGAGGAATCATGAGGTGTCAGGGAAGCCTTCTCCATGAAAATCTCATGTAGACCAAAACGAACTGAGATGGCTCATGTTGCTCTGGAGTAGTGGTAGGATATGAGGCTGGCATGAGTGTGAGGGCCTTGTCACCCAGGACCACATGGGCTGATAAGGTAGTGAAATGGTGTGGGAGATCTGCAGGGCTTTGATGAACTCAGTTTCAACCACGAGTGCTGAGTGTGTCAGGAAAGCCCAATGCCTGAGCCCTTCCCTGCTGGATCTCGAAAGCTTCCAGGGACTTGGATGTGCCCAGAGATCCCCGCCCTGACTCCATCATTTCTGAATCTATCAATAGTGCCTGTTCGCCAGAGGAACCTGGTTCAGCATTTTGAGTTCTTTTTCCTGATGGTTTTGTTTTATTGATTATTTTTTCATAAGTAACAGAATAAATTTGTCTATTGACTTGATGAACATATGCAGACCCCTGTATTTTTAATTCCCTTAAAACAAAGGGCTGCTGTATTATTTGATCTAAAGTGTATTATTCCCAACAAAACAGAGTCACCGAATGAATGAAAGTAACCGAAACATACCCTCCTAAACTTCTCTCTCCCCTCCAACTACTGGCAATCTCTGGGTTGTGGCTCATGCTGAGTGGAGAGTCATTAGAATCCAAAAGGTCACCTTCTTTAACCCCCTCATTTATAGAAAAGGAAACTGAGACCTCGAGAGGGCATGTGACCCATTTACACTAAAAACTAGAGCTAGTGTCTATCAAAATCCATTTAGTGCTCTTTGCACTTGCCACTGGGATGCTGGCCAACATGGGTGAATTTTAGAGCTTGCCCAGCTTCATGGTCCTGAGCAATGAGGACTTGGGTCCAGTCCTGATGCCTTCTTGATTCAGGTTGACCTAGGCTGCCTCAAGACTGTCTGCTACCTGGAGGATCAGGAGAAGAATACCTATGGAATTATCTATCTCCTTGAAAGAATGCACTTTCAAACACAGAGGCAGAGGATGAATGACACAGAGCTGTCTGCAGTGCACAGCAAGTGACCCTCACTGTGACATGGGGCTTTGGTGCACTTTTCCAGCCAGACGCACTTAGGCAAAAGCATCTAGGCAAAGGGTCTAAGTTAACTAGAGAAATATTAGCACCATCTTTATATGCTGAGGGTTGCACATAACAGTTTACAAAGCGATTTTTCCCAGTTGAAAAAGGCAGATGCAAGAACAGAAACTTGGGGTTAAAAATACCCAGACATGTCATAGACTAGAGCACTAAGACCCCACGTTTCCAAGCATCAGATTGTACCATTCCTTAGAGAAGTTGGGAAGATGCCTTTAGTCTACCTTTAAAAAGGAAAGGACAAGGCACGGAGTCAAGATAAGGATGAGGTTCTAGAGTATCTCCTGAGTAAGTCATAAAGCAGATTACACCACAATCCCAACACTAGGGACTTGGGAGCCAGCAAGACCTCAGCTTCAGGTAGATTAGAGTCCATGAGCTACATGTAATTGCCATGCAGATGATCTACAGTTTCTTTATTTGAACTTGACGTCACCAACAGCATTGGTGGCAGAGGGGAACAAGTACTCAGACTTAATCACCATCCCTGGTGTGACCAAGCAAAGTACTTTCATCCTACAATTGTTATTTTGCACTATTATCAGCTAACATTTATGGAGCCTTTACTAAATGCCAGCACTGTGGTTATCATTGTATTTATATCATCTCATCAAATCCTGCAATAAACCTGATAACAGGTAACAATTAGTATTCCCACTTCACAGATGAGAACACTGAAGTTTAGGAGATCAATAACTTACCCAAAGCCACAGAACTAATTGGAATTGGAATTGGTATTTGACCCTAGGTCTACATAACCATGGCTCTGTATAATAGCATTACTAGGAATTAATAGTAGACTCTGAGCCCTTCCAGGGCAATAGAATTGCTATTTGAGGAAACTGAGGCTAAGAAGGAGATAAATAACTTGCCCAGAGTCACACAGTAATTAAGTAGTAGATTTAGGAATCAAACCCCCAACACCTAACTCTGGAGTCTACTTTCAACTACTGCTCTTTGACATTAGCTAAATTATTTCCATCTCCGATCCCATTGTCCTTATTTTTCTCAATACAAGAAAGGCAATTGTGCTGGCATTTTAAAAAGATCTTTCAAAAGTTTAGCCCAGAGCACCTATTTTTAAATATTGGGGCACATCATGCATGTTTGCCATATAGTTCATTAACCTCTTTTCCTATGACTGGAACTTTTTAAAAAATTTTAAATTTTTAAAAGGCTGATTTTATTTAATAACTGGTATATTTTCTATGGGGCTAGGAAGATAACAAGGAGGCTGGTAATATTTTATTTATCTGCAAGGATGCTCTAATTCATCTCCCTAGAAATCATTTGTTAATCATATGGAATCTCCGGCACATATACACGGTGGAGAAAAAGGAGATCCTCAGAAAACTATGAGGTGGAGGTTTCTTAAGCACTGGTTGAGATCCTAAAGGGTCACCTGGACCTCGTGCTAGAAATAATATGGGGAACTGATGTGGATATAAGGGGGTTGTTTTCATGTTGAAATTTCTTGACAAACCTGTAAACTGTTGTTTCCGGTATTTGGTATTTTGTTTGATCTAATCAATGAGGGAGCCACACTTAGAATTAGCACAGGGTGGTATGTTGTGGATGGTGGTATTTTCTGCTTACATTTTGACCAGAAATGACAGAACTTTTTTGAAGCCTATTTTTATCTTACATTTGGTTATACATGCATCATAATTCCAATTGTGTTTATTTGCATAATTGGTACTTACAAACTGAGGTCCTTATCCTTATTTGTCAGGAACTTCTCTCTATTGAGCATTTCAGATGATTCAAGTTAATACTAATATCCAAGTAAAAACTTTGATGCACCATTCCTAAACCACTCTTATGATGAGATATTTAGCAGTAGTGACCAGATATTGGGTTTGAAATATTTTTCTTGTTTGGATATTTTCATTTATACTTGAAGAAATAAATACAAAATTCTGCCCATGCTGTGCTGTATGATGTTGGGAATGTGCTCAGATCTTTCTGGGCCTCAGTTTCCTCTTCATTTAAGGAGAGGCTCTGCCTGGCTCTTCAACCTTTGATAATTCGTTTTTTTGAAGGCAGCTGATTCTGTGCTAAGTTCTGTTTCCTGAGGTGCCACACACATAGCTACCAAAATGCCAAGGTGAGGGTCACTCTGCAGAGACCTGAGTCCATTTCCTACCACCTTGGGCTTCCTGCAGGAGGTGGACAGTTGGTTCCAGAAGGCCTGGGAAAGCCACAAGATGTGACACACAGAGCCATTTATGTCTCAGGCAGTTCTCACACCACAGATGTTGTTCTCCCTGAATTCCCTCAGCTGAGAGGGTATAGTGTGCAATCCACTCCACAGTTAGCTGTGAGCCTCTCAGTGTTTTCCATACCATTTGTGAGATAATTTTAGTAGATGGAGAAAAATGTTAAAACAGTTTTAAATAACCATATGTCTATCTTAACAGACAACAATTAAAAAAGAAAAGAAAAACTACAACTCCAAAATCAGGATCTCACAGCTATTACTGTTTAGGACAAGACTAAATTTAAAGAAAAAATTAGTTGATCTAAACAAAAATCACAACTAATAAAATGAAGTCAATACAGCATAAGGTTTACTGGGATGGAAGTTTTAAGAGAGGGCTTTAAGGATTGGGGTAAGTAATAATTCTTCAAGTCACCAGGAAATAGTGAAGGATTCTGGCCAATATTCTTTCTTTTTATACGAAGTCAAATATTGCTTTTTTTTTTTTTTTTTAAAAGAAAGCCTTTTAGGTTCAGTTTACCCTTAGAAAAGACTTAATATCTCAATAGGATTTAAAAAATTAAAACCTCTCCCAAGCCCTTGACTCTGTTTTTATTTTTAAACAAGTAAAGTCTGCATGTCAGAGAGCAGAAATCAGTTTGGAAAGGGGACTTGAGCCCAGGGAGAGCACCCGCCAGGGTCCACCCAGGCAGCGCATTATGATAATGTATACGGAACCAGCTGGACACTGAGCAAAGCTGACATTCTGTTGTCAAGGGCAGGATCGCCCATCAATTTCCAAGATAGGATTTGAGTTCAAATGACAGAAAGACAGCAACTGTGTTGAAGCTGCTGCATGGGGGAGGGGTGGGGCAGGCAGGAACCAGCAGGGCCTAGAGACAGGAAGTCCTGGTACCAACGGAAGCCAGAGGCTCTGTTTTCTCATCTGGCTGTTACCCTTCCTTCTAACCTTAACATCTGTCAGCAAGATCCACCTGGGTCCTTGCATGAGGAGAGCCCACCTCAGGGGGAGCTTACTGGTGCTAATTTTAACCCCCAAGAGAATGGAGTGCCTTCTGCCGGAATGAGGCCAGATCAGCCCAGGAAATGGGGCTCCACGTAGCTGTTGCTTATCCGAGGAGGAAGCCGGGTGTGGGTGTAGAGGCAATTGTTCCTACGTGCTGGAGAAGTTCGCAGATTTTTCAGCTGCTCATTTTAGTCCTTTAACTTTTTAATATCTGTGATGATTCTTCTTCTGTTTGCTTTTTTCCTTCTGATTCATCTATTCAACACACACTGATTGACTGCCTGCTGTACTAGACCACAGGAGAGTAGAGGTGGACAGAATAGGGACAGTTAATGACACTATGAAGTATACAATCATAAGTACATGCATATTTATGTGTTGATATTAAGGAAGTGATGGCACATAGGATGATTTAAATCAAAAGGCAGGTAAATGCTAGAAAGGAGAAATACAGACTGCTAAAAGGGCTTAAGGACAGGGGACCTGGCCAAGTCTGAAAAGTTAGGGAGACTTATAAGTTTTAGATAAGAATGAGCAGCATTTGGTCAAGCGAAGAGGAAAGGGAATTCTAGGCAGAGGGGACTGCATGTTCCAATACCATAGGAGGACCAACCAGAAGCTTAAGGGAGGCCTCATGGGGTTAGGGCAAAAGTCCATTTTTGAGAAATAAATTTGGAAATTTCCCACAGGTTGGTTTCTCTTTGACTTGGACATAGGGGTACATCATCACAGGCTGATGGGACTCATAGCCCACTAAAAAGCTAACCTCAAGATCCGTGTTTCAGGGAATAATGGAATTAAGCCCTTATTGTATCAAAATCAGTGCTTCACGCTTGACATCGTCTCCTTTAATTCTCTCAGCAGCCATGGGAGGGCGCTGCTGTCATTATATCCAATGAATAAAAAAGGGAAACTGAGGCCATCCTTTAAGGATTTAGTTGTGGAGAGACAGAAAAAGAGTTAAGTTTTGGGCTTCCAAGCGGCTGACACATGGGATCCTGGCCACTGTTCTTTCCCATTGTTTAGTCAATGCATCTCCCCGCACACCGGACTTCAGAGGCGGAGAGAAATTCTGCCATTTAAGCACGTAATATAAAACCTGCTTCAACTGAAGCAAATTGACGACATTACCCAAAGGCAAACCGAAAAGCCAGATCTATGCTCAATCCCAAGGGTGAGCTAGTTGGCATGTGCACTGATATACGGGAAGGTACTTTTCTGGGTTAAGATAAAAACTCCTGGTATCACGTCACACTATCGGGCATCCCATCTCAGACTCCCTGTGCCAACCCTGCAACCTGAAATACTCAGTGGACAGAAATGAAACTTTATAGAAATTAGGTGATCATCATCCTTATCAGATGAATGTGATGCCATCGGTATGATTTTAGCATCCTTGGGAAAAAGGGATTTATCCGGAGAGGCGCAAGAGAAAAGGCTGAGAAAGGCTGGACTCTGTTGGCAGCCAGCATGGGCAAGTCTGCTGGAAGATGACCCCGTAATGCAGATCCTGCTTGAACGTATGCTGGTCAGTCCTCACAGACACACTGACATGGGAAACCAGATGGAACCAGAGAAGGAAGAGAAAAGTGAAACACAAAAGTAGCACTCTCTAGCCCGCGGGGCACAGAAATAGATCCGCATCCACCCAAGGCAGAGCTGACCAGTAAACATGAAAGCAGAACCCACGTATTAATAGATTTTTATCCCAATCTGTGCAGTTAATCAATATTTTATATGTGAACATATGCTCCTGTGTGGCTGGCTTATTTAATTGACAGTTGTTACCAGCGGGACACCAGTTGTTCAAACCCGCATTCTCCATCCCCAGATCTGGGAAGAAATGGGGTTGGGACACAGGGAACAGGGCCATGGACAGTGTCAGGTTTGAGACCTCAACACATCAGTTTCTTCCATCAACCTTGGGCAAAGCAGTAAAAATGTCAAGACACGTGCATATGTTTGATGTGAACAGGGAGCAAGGTACTTTGGTCATTATTTAGAAGAAAGGTTAAAATTAATGTGGTTGGGGGCAGCAGGTGGAGATTAATTACAGAGTGCTTGCCTACCATGCAGAAGGCTTTGGGTTCGAGTCCCAGCACCACTAAATACATACATTGATATATATCATGGTTGTTACAATTTGAGACCTTTCTTTAATTTCTTTGTTATTCCTACTTATACTGAGCCTGCAGAACATACTCTTAGATACATTATCCATGGAGTGGTGTCCCAGTCAGAACTAATGTGGTTTATCATTTCTGGATAGAAAAGGAAAGTGTACCTTTGGTCTCTCTTTCCTAAAATCTTCTGACTGCATCACTGAACCAACTGTGTTCTCCCAGTAACTCTAGGGTGCAACAAATCTACAAAATCACAGCTCATATTCCTCTACCTTTTAACTTGGCAGGATTCTAGAAACTCTTTTTGATTTGGTTAGCTAAAGATCTGTGGAATCTGATCCTTGTTGCTCAGATCGACATAGACAATGTCCAGATGGAAAATGGAAGTGAAGGGCAACTGCCCCATACTTCAAGTTTGTCTGGTCCTATGGCTGTTCCTTGTGTTGGATGTTCACATTCTGAGCTTGTGGTTAGCAGCCCAACTGTAACAAAAGAAATGTTCCTCAGCCTGGATGTTTGGCAGCATTTTCAATGTTTCTGTGTTTAAATTGGCACTGGTGGTTTTATATTAGGATGCGTTTTCTGAACTTGGAAATAGAAGAAGGTAGAGAGAGATTTAACTATAATTCATTCGTGAATCTGAGTCTTAGGGGGGAAATAACCTTACTTGGAAATAGAGTAGTAATATTCTGTAAAGTTAATAAATATCCACCCTCTGTCTTGGGGATAAGAAATTGCAAAACTAAGATTTTATGAGACTTTGGCTGTATTTATATGATTAAAGTGAACATTTTAAGCCAAACTGAGCAGAAATTTCAGATAAACACCAAAATGGAAGGGAACTTTGGGTGTTTTAAGTATTTGCCTCTATCAGTCAAAATAGACTCTCAAAGGTTCAAATGTAAATGAGTCTTTGAGACTGAGCTATCTCATTTGTGAAGTGGATTGAAGAATAACATCTACTCGTCTGCTATTTAAGGTTGATTTTAAGAACAGTGGAGATAATGTGTGGAAAAGCCCCTTTGAAAACTGAACAAAACTAGTTAATAATGAGGCCTTAGCAAAGTGCAGAGTAGTCTCTCCAGTTTGTGGATGAATGAGGTTCCTGTCTGTGACAGATGTGCCCACTGATTTGCACAGGTAGCTACCTGTCCAGCTGTACAGATGCCAGACACTCTTCTTCTTCCTTCTCTTGCAATGAATTTTTCTTTTCTTTATCATCATCTCATATTTATCCCTTAGTTACTCTGTGCTGAGGTCTTTATGTAGATTAAACCTCACAGCAACCTGTCAAAGTAGACTCTTTTAGAATTATTACTCCAATGAAAGTGGTAGAAGCTTATGAAAAGTAAAGTAACTTGTCCAGGTAGGACCTGGCAAGCCTGGCATGTGAGCTGAGCCGGTGCTCTTAACTCCCACAGCTTGGGAAAACGGGAGCTAAGGTAGGAAAGGGAAAGTCAGGCGGACTCAGAAGGGTGAACTTGATCCTGGAGGTCGAATTTTGAAAGCTGATATCTTAGGAAGATTAATCTAGGTCTGGGCATGTAGAGTAGCCTGTGCTCATAACTAGTAATCAGACGGCACAAATGAATCACCAACAGGCAAGTCTGAATGTTTGCTTTTCACAGTCCAGATAGGATAGTTCAGACCCTGAAGGGTAAATTTTGAGGAAGTCCAGTCAGTACATCATGAAGTTTAGGAAGCAGAGTGGACACTCCTCTTTGCTTATCTTGTCGGGTCCATTTGGCAACACACATGCCGAAGCCTGTGACATCATGGATCATCACCATGGAAACATCTGTGCTGTAACTGACGCGGGATGTCAGGGAGGAGAGGAAACTGGCTCAAAATGATAAGACTCTATAATGAAAGTTCACTCAAACACGTTAGCAGTAGCATCCTTGGTTGTGGAGAGAAATATAAGCAGAACTATTCAGAAAGGCGCAAAGCACCTCGTGGGCATTATTAAAGGTTGGGCAGGGTTGATTTTGAAATGCTGCTCACATTCAAAACACACTTTCTTTTAAAAATCACTATCTATGCTGTCTCGCATGATGACAATAGAAATCCTTCAGGAGCAGGGAGCTCTTCTCCCAAACTGCTTATAGAATATCTTATGCACAGCAGAAGGCGGCCTCGTGGGGGCTTCCATATTGTGTAGAGAGAGACCTTTAGCAGTCAAAAGCAGAATTGTGTTTTGTGTGTACAGTTTGATAAGTCAGTGTCACTATTAGTTGTGCGATTACAGAACTTATTAACTGAAAGATGATTCTTGACGTTCCAAAGATGTATGGAAGTTGCACACTGGTAGATAATGGGTGGAATCCAGCAATATGGCAATATGTAAGTTTGATTTGCATGGCATTTTAATAGATTATGTATTTGTTGCTGACCATTTAAAATAGAGATTGTTTTACATGGAAAGCTAAACTCAGGAGTCATGTCCCTTCTGGATAGGGCGCACACTGGATATTCAACCACAGTCCCCACCACTCCTATTGTATTGCATCCAGCCCAGTTCATTATCTTAACTTCCTGCCTGGCCCTCAGAGCATTTGCTTTTGTGATCCTTGTTGGAGGGATTAGAGATTCATTATTCCTCACACAGTTCCTAGCATATGGAGGGCACCCCATAAATTGTAGTTCCGATTACTCTTCATTGGCTACCTACTCCAAATTTGGTCCTAATAATAACACTTTCCAATAGAAATTGCTGGGATGATGGAAGAAATCTATCAATGTGCTGTCTAATATGTTAGTCACTGGCCACTATAGAAATTGACCCCTTGAAATGTGGCTAGTGTGAGAAAAGACTTTCAACTTAATATTAATTATTTTAAAACTAAATTTAAATAGTTGCATTTGCTGGTGACTCCTACATTGAGCAAAGCAGATTAAGCAATGGGACTTCTAAATAGGTGTGCTTGTTTAGGATAAAATGTGAAGGATTGCTGATAGGGCTGTGTGTGTGAGTATGTCCATATTTCAGAAGATGATTTACAGTGACTGCCATCCCTTAGGGTCGTCTACTTCCAGAAGGGACCTATCCCTCTTTACCTGACTTAAAGTCTTGCTAATTGAAGGAATCAAAGACATGTGCTTACAAAATGTTTATGTGCACATTCCTATCAATAATCGATAGTCATCTAAGCTTGAATGGGAAGTCTGTCCCCTGGTGTTCAGTTAAGGGTAGCACTTAAATATAATAATGTAACTGTGTGTGAAAACACCTGAATCATTTGACAAGCTGCTTGGCCCCACCGTCATGACAGTGTGGAGCTAAGAGTAATCGTGACCACAGGCCCTATGGGGAGCCCGTGAATCCTGCAGAAGTGCCAGGGGGACCCTCCATAGGCTGCCATCTTGTGGTTTTGATCACAAACACAGAGCACATGTGACCAATCATGATCCTCTGAACCAGTCTCCACGCAGGACTGGAAAAGATCCTTTTCACCTGCTACTTGTTCACTTATTTGCATGTGATTTGCTTGGGCAGTTTGTCTTGGTTCTTCTCCACCAAGCCCAGCACTCTGAGACCTCCTTTTGTCTTTGTTATGGACTTGGGAACCCCAAAACCATCAACCAGGCTCTGGTCTCTTGGCAACTCACAGATTTCTGTCCTGAGACTTGGCCTAAGCCAACTTCTCGAGCTGTTAATTTACTGCATCTAGGTACATATGCACAGGAGGACAAAACAAAGATCAGCCTACTTCATTCAAAAAGAAGCTTGGAATCACAGCCTACCTGTTCCTCATCCCAGCAAAAAAAGCTTCCTTAAAAACAGAAAACCTGATAAGAATGGTAGAAACAGTCATAGATAATTTATCAAATGATGACTAATACCAATCTTCTCATAATGGAAAGAGCAAAAACGCATGAATATCCTCTGTTTGAACCAGTCATTCAGTGGAAATGATATACCATCTATTCTCAGTGCAAATTCTGCTGAGGGGATGCCAAGTCGTCCTGTTTTATCTTTGTGGGTCAATGTCAACGTGCACCCCTATTATGAGAGTGAATTGAATGAGTCCCAGAGTTTCATAGGAAGAGGAAGACAAAACCCTCTGGCAAGAAAAATAAATTCTGCATACTTTACAATTTCTTCTTAGCAAAATTCTTGACAAAAATGTTTTCTAGAAAAAGACTAAGGTAATATTAACTGAGACTAACTAGCGAAATGTTAAATTATCTGCATGCATCTGTATTTTTAATGCTGCATTTAGTACTGTTCCCAGACATAAGGAGGCTAAAATTCATATTCAGATAAAGAAAGGCAAACCTTGGTGACAGATGGAACAGAGTTTAGCATAAAGGTTTAATCCTATCAGGCCGATTCCTGTATGGCCATCTGGATGAACCAGCACACACATTCAAGGCCTGTTAAAAATACGACTTGAGCCAAGATTAACGTCACAGATTTTCCACTAGACTTGCTCATATTTGACTTTATGATTTTCCAGGCCCAGGAAGATTGCTTGGGAATAAAGACTTGAGCATTCTTTGAAAAAGCAGTTCCATGTTCTTTTTTTTTTTTTTTTTTTTTTTTTTGGTTGTTGTTGTTGTTATTTGTTTGTTTTTAACCTGAAAATTATTTCCCCTGATTCACAATATTGGGTGTCCATTTTGGAAAGGTTACTTGTTTCCTTCTCTTCCCTGACTTTCATGTCTTATACTTTTCTTGCAGTAGAATAATAAGGAGAATTAGGCTAAAAATAATTTTGTGCATTAAAGTTCTCCATGTTGGGAAGAAAAGAATTATTTACTTATTGTATAATCAGAGGCAAGTGAATTTACTATTGTTGCAATAAATATCCCAATTGAATCCATGAATAATTCATTCTAAGGGTTCTCCTACCCTCTAGGACAGTTTTTCCCTTTTGCTTTGCAATGGAGTGGCTGACAGTCATAGAACAAGGAGAAAAAAGAAAAGAAAAAAGAAAAAGAACGAATGAAAAAACTAATGACAGTATTTGCCTTTAGCTGTTTTAGGACTAATATTTTGTACTCTTTAATTTTAGATTTGGCAGATCAAACATTAAGTGGAAAACTGTGTATTCCCCCGTTCTTGAGTCATAAAATTCTGAGCTTCTGCGGTGTCTTTAACAAACAATTTTTTGCATATTATGAAACAATGCTATGTTGCATGTCACTAAATCAAAAAGCCTTCAACATATCTTTCAAGTGCAATTTAGAAGTTACCGGTACATCAAAATGTCAAGATTTTTCACTGCTAAATTGTTAAATAACCCTGAATAGTGAACCTGAACAGAGTTCTGGATCTCAGACAGATAAATTCAGGAATCCAAAAGTGCTTGCACTGGAATGTTTCAGATTACAATTATTGTACCTGCATTTCTGTTTATCCCTTGCTCAGGTACTGAGTCCACTGATTGCTGAGGTCCTTTTCAACTTGAGAATAAGAAAGCTGCAAATGGACAGAAGTACACAAGATTTGGGCTTGGTCTTTAATTAGCAAGCAACATAGTTTGGAACCCTCTAAGTGGGGGTTCTTGAAATGAACACCATCAGGTTAGCTCTACCTGTTGTAGATGGACATTGGAACAACATTCCTGTCTGGTGACTGGATTTTTTTTTCCCTTTTCTGTGGGAGCCATTAATGCTGTCAAAGCAAAGGGCTTTCTTGCCAAATGAAGTCACTCTGGAATAAAGGATGAAAAACACTTGAAATTCTCAATTTCCTCATTTAATATTTAATAGGTTTAATTGCATGTATTGAGAAATCTCTGTATCATGGCTTACATTTCTCTTTAAAGTGACAAACACCACATACACATACACCGGGCCAGGGTGGGGGGAGAGAGAGACTGACTCTTGCATATATAATAAATGATTCTTTGCAGAATGTAATATCTGAATATTGTAGCGGACAGAGCAATAAATGCAGACCAATAACAAAACAAAATAAAAACCCTAATAAACAATAAAATGCTTAACTGCATAATGCAATTACTGAAGACAATAAAAAAAGATAGAAACAAATCTATAATAACTCAAGTCAAGGCAACAGCATGTGTTACAAAGACTGCCACACCTTGAGTGAGGAGGGTGTCAGAATTGTTTGCTTACCAGCTGAGTTTATGTTTGTTTGTGAATCGGCGGGAGCCTGTGGTCATGTTAGCATTCTGAAAGTGAAGTTGGCATCCATTAGTGCTAGAGTTCAGGTCAGGCATCATAACTGCTAGTCATTTCTAAGGAATCCAGCTAGAGGAACGTTGATCCAAGAACAAATCCAGAGTGGAAATGCAGAAGGCCAGTCTTCCAGCTGGTGACAAACCCCTCTGTTCTTCTCGCTTCTTGTCTACTAGCTGCTACTTTCAGGCTCAAAAGAGGAGAGGAGAGTTTTGGTGCTATAGCACTATGCACAGTTGGGAATAGTCATCATTTCACTCAAAAGACCAGCAAACCCAGCTGTTCAGATTGAGGGGGAAAGCTGATAGTGGGCACTGTGTTCATAGGGGTCACTTTGTGTCCCTGTAAGCTTCTGGGATGGTGTTGCTCCTATACACACCAGTTCCAAAACAAAGGAGATAAAAGGGAGCAAGGATGAGGTTTTTGAGGTCACAAATATCCTGTAGAAATGAACTGGGCTCAAGGGTTCCACATTTTCTGACAAATATCCAGAGTTGAGACAATAATGATAAAGTCAATTCTTTGGCTGAAAAATTTCTGAGAAGTTCTCCTTTAATATTCATCCTGAACAAATGAAGTTCCGAAGGAAGGAAGGAAGGAAGGAAGGAAGGAAGGAAGGAAGGAAGGAAGGAAGGAAGGAAGGAAGGGAGGGAGGGAAGGAGGGAGAGAGAAGGGGGGGGAGAGAGAGAGAGAGAGAGAGAGAGAGAGAGAGAGAGAGAGAGAGAGAGAGAGAGAGAGAGAGAGAGAGAGACTGCTTTGGAAGAACTGATGCCAAATCCACCTACTCAGTGCGTTCAGCTGGATATGTTGGCAAGTAGCATAACTGGAAATTCTGAAGAAAATTCTGCAATAAATTATATAATTTGGAGTGATCAGAGTGTGGAACGTCTTAGTAAATAAATAAACTCCAATTCGTGGGGCGCCAATGATAACTATCGTGAGCATGACAGCAGCCTGCTTGCCTCGTGCCTGGCACACAGAGGAACGAAACAGGAATGGACATTTCCTGGGCGTTGGCTGGAAGTCCTGTGTGGGAACCACAGCTCAGCAAGGACCAGCACCTGATCTAAGGTTGTGCTAAAGGGTAGATGTGGGATTTGAACAGCTAGAGCCCTTGTCCATTTTCAAATACTGTAATTCTCCAGATGTTAAAATCATGGTAACATAATTTTATCTTTCTAGCTTTACTCAGATGCTAATAAGGGCTGGTGGCACTGTCCCTGCCTCTCCTGCAAGCTTCAGCTACCTGCTTTATAGAGATGCTCATTAATGAGAGTGCTGGGTCACAGAATGCTAGACAAGGAGTTGACATCTCCTCGTACGCTGCACAAGATGGAAATGGAAAATGACCTATGTCCACTTCAAAGTGGAATTTCTTCTTGAGGTTTAGAACACGATTATAAATTTCCTAAATTTATACATTCACCAACTCAGGGTCGTTTTCTCAGTGTATTTATAAAAACCACACAATGCATCTCTAATTAGTCTTCCATAACCGGGCTGGTGTCTATGGTCACAAAAGCCTCGTTTGGGGGACAGGATATGATAAATGTCGAACGTGGGTCATCTGTATGGCTACCCCAAACAAGTGAGGTATTGATCACAGCACAAAGAGATTTCAGAGGCAAAAGCCAGAGCAACCCCCAGGTCCTGCTGATGGCCACACACACCACTAATTCACCTCAATGGGCAGGCACCTCTGAGCTCAATTAACCCTTATTCCCAAGGCCACCCATAAACCCCGAGGTAAACATGGCTCTCCCGGCCCTTGCTTTCTATCAATGAAATAGATCATTTCTATTGGAGGCCCAGCTTATAAATTCACCTTGCTAATAAAGAGCCTGGTGCTTCCAGTGCAAGCAGGCAGGCACTCGAATTCTGTAAACCAGAAAAATTTTAACTGCCGAGGGCATCCGTGATTCTTTCTGCCTTCTGAGGCTACTGGAAGGAAATAGAAATGCTCTAGAGGTGGAGCAGGTGACAGCAAATGTCCCTGGGTACAGCTGTCTGCACACAGAGCATCGGTTGTTAAATATGCACTCGAGGCTGAAAGATTCCTTTAAAAAAAATTTTTTTTTCCCTCTCCTTTCCTTCTTACCATGACCATTGTTCAGAAGCAAATTGGAAATCTGGTAATTAGGCCCTGACTCACAGTGTAGTATTAAAGTCCCGAGCCAAAGTTCAACACCCTGAAATGAAATTTAAACCAATTAATCTGTTAGATTTTTATCGCTTGTCCGTGTTTTCTCAGCAATTCCCCCAGCACGTGGCCTTTGATCAACTCTCATACAAACGCTAAAATGTGTGCCTGCTGCTAGCAAGATGGGGTGACATTAACATGGTACTCATAAAACAATCAGAGCAGAGGAGCCCTCAAACAGGCAGGGCATAGTAATATTTAATAAAAGCGCACACATAATCTTCAGAATTAGCATTTTGTGCCTTGCAGTACCTTGGGGAGAAGAGCTTTTATTTGTGGAGTGATCATTATTATAACAAAGAAGAGCTACCTAATAATTTCCACTTTAACTCTGCAATGTGCCATGAGCTTTTCAGAGCCATTATGCTAAACTGGTGGGGTAATCATGTTATTGTCATAGTTTGAAGGAAGGAAAATCTCCTCTACTTTGGTGGCTGGTGAGGGGTGGGGGAGGATTAATAAAAAGAAACAAGAAAAAAAAACCCAAACTTTTATTTTTAATGAAATTTTAAATCGGAAATTGGCTTCTTGTCCTTGTGGCTACAGTATGAAAATCTTACTGGTGAGGAAGAAAGAATCTTTTATTAATTAAATTAAGAGTTTACTGGTAAATGTAGTTTGTATTCAAACATACCTCCCTCATTCCCTGTTCTCTAATATTTTCTTGGAGATAGAACTGTACTGATGATTGCATCTCTGGGTAGAATTGAACTCTTTTATAAATCTTTTCACTTAAATTCTGCTGAATCCATTCACTGCAACTATTAAAACATGGGCTTTTTCTGGTAGTCCTCTGCTTTCCTCTAGGTATCTTGAACGAAAGAAAAACAGGTCCCTGATGTTTCCAGTGTTCTCTGAGCATCCTCAAACAAAACTTACCCCAAAAGAGGAGGGATGGAGAGACTCAGGATCTGTCAGTCGGTACAGCTGATTGGGGTGGCTGGTTGTTTTTTAGTATCAGTTTGCTCTGAAGAGAACAACTGTTGAAAGGTGTTCTCTCATTTAATTTCTTTAATACTATGATCTGTGACCTTAATATATGCTCATCGAAAAAATTCAAACCACATAAATGTTGATAGAGTCAAACTAACTAGCTTCCCTTTTCTGTTAAACCTTCTAGTGACAGTTCCTTTTCATAAGGACCTACTGAGGACAGTTGATGTACATCCTTCCTTCCACACCTTTGTCTAGCAGACCTGTTCACATGAGGCTGCACACACACACACACACACACACACACACACACACACACACACACGTACAAACACCCTCACTCATGCACATCCAGGCTCATATATATCATTTTTAAAATAAGCAGGATCACACTATTCATTAGTTCACAAATTGCCTTTTTCACTTAATAACATATTTTGACATCTTCCCATGTCAGTTTATAGAATTTTTTCATCTGCTCTAATAAAATTCTTTCTATTATACAGCATAAATGTTCTATAGCCTATTTAGGTACTCCCCCATTGATGGCACCATTCCTCTTGAATTTTTTGCTGTCAGTACAGCAGGGAACTTTTGGATGCCTCTGCTTTGGGCCATAATCTCAAGTATCTCCTGGTCAGTTTTAGTCTGGCAGGTTTATTTGTGACTAAGGTAAAGGTACAAAATGACAGCCTGTCAGTTAAAGCCAGTCCAGGAACGTGTTCAGCCTATAGATTTTTTAAAAATATTAAATTAATTAATCCAACATTAAAAGACCAGGAAATTTCATACACTCTAGGTTCTTGGCTTCTTTGGAAAGGGGAATGCCTACCCACCCTGAGTCTGTATGGTCTGGGGTTCCCAAACTGGAGCTGAGCACTGCTGTCACCTTTAGGTGGGGCATGTGCGGTGCACAGTGTCCTCACTGTTTCCCATTGCGTCTCTAGCACTGAGTGACAGGTCCTTCATCTCGTGCTGGTTCTGCTGTCTTTGTGTTTCCAGCCTCGGCCTCTGTGGATCTGTGAATTCTTAACAGGGGCCCGTAGGCCTGATTCCCTTTAGCTAGTTGCAGTGTTTCTACTTGCATTTGGGGTTTTTCATTTTGAGGGAATATCCCATGCGTGGTTAGTACGTGGCATCCACCATCTCCAGTTATTAAGTGCTGTAGTACAGGAGCAACCTGGGAACCCTCTGAGGTCCCAGCTTAGAAGTGCTGCATTCTCTCAATGCCTTTTTCTCCAAAATTGGAAGAATGCGGTGGCACATATTGTTTCCTCACTAGGTTCTGGCCCTGCATTTTTTGCTTTCCTCTCATCCACTGACATTCGGCCTGGCTTCTGAATGTGTGCACACAGTGTGTGAGAACATGACCACTTTCCTTAGGAAGAGATTGAAAGCACACACATACATGCATGCTTACATGTCTTCTGTATCTTAAAAATAACAAGGGGATAAAAAGAGGGATGGAGTCCAGTGTAAACCAGCAGGTCGTGGCCATTGCTATTGTAAGGACTTCCTGTAGGAGAATTTCTCTAAGATCCATGAACGTACCCTTCCACCTCTTCATATGCAATGCTGGGAAACCAGAAGGAGACCCTGCTTATCTAACTAGATATACCTACATGATTAAAAAATAAACATTAACAGAAATCCTCAAGATAATACAGATGATAAGCATGAAGTTCATTTTGTGGTCTGCTAGGGTAACCAGAGGGTCAGTGCTCAATGACACCACTGGATTCCACACTTTGCCATTACGCAGGTTTCTTAAGACCAGTTTAGTTAAGCCAATATGCAGTATTTCTCAGAAGTATCCTGAGAGATATCAACACCTTTTCTATTCTACTCTGGCAACTACTCTATTGAGTTATAAATGAAAAAAAAAAAAAGATTTGGAGAAATTAGCAAACTATTTCTAAACTGTTTCTATTTCAAGAAATTTATATATTTGTTAAATGTTGTTTATCTTATAAGTTGCTTGAAATCGTATATCTTATTTTACCATTGGTTCAGGAGCACTTAATCATGCATTTAAGTCTTTTGAGTTTTAAAGAAAACTTTTGTTTAAGAAAAAGTCCCATGCCTGTGGAACATTGATCACAGCCCCCATGTGTGTAAAAGAACTGGGCAAGAATTTGAATTCAAGTCATGAATCATTTCCATTTTCTTGATTAGTTATTTTGTTTGGGGGGTGAAGTGGAGAAGCATAAAGTCAACCAAACAGCCTTCTTTTAGCTGCAGATGCATTGTCGTAAGCTCAGCCAACAAGCGATGTTTACTTTGGATATTTCCAAATTTCTCTGTGCAATTTTTAAAGACGACTTTGAATCAGAACCAAACCCATTCTCCTTGTTTGTGTGGTGGCACGTGAGCAATGGTCCCACCGGGATGGACTTAATGTTTTCTTTCCTTCTTGCAAAAGTTAAAGCATGACATTTTGCCAAATTTGACAAAGTCCAGTAATTTTTTTTTTTTTTTTTTTGCCAGTTCTTTTCTCCTGTTAAAATTAACTGGAGCTCTCATTGGCTTCAATGCTTAGACAGTCAGTCTTGAATACTTATTAAACTTTTTATTAAAGCGGAGGGTCTCATTCCCTCTTCTTGCACAATATCTTCCTTGCTTTAGAATTTTGCTTTGTTGCTGTTCACGAAAGTCATCAGGAGAAGAGCGATGGGCATTGTGGAGTTAAAAACTCTCAGTGGCCCCAAGGTGCCCTCAGAGAGATTTCAACAACATGATCCAACAATTACATTGATGCCTAGCAATTCTGTTGAAAGGATGCCATGCTCTTTAGCCACCTCCAGTCTGTTTGGAATCACAGTATTTGCAAACTATTTCCCATCTCCAAGGGCCATTTACAATGGAAAGAGAAGAGATATGAAATGTTGAGAAAGTCAGTTGTAGGGTTTTAAGTCTGGGAAATACAACAAAGCAAAGGTCACAGGGAGTCTGTGGCTCAGCCCTGCCTCAGCTATTTGGTTGCATAATTCACCCTGAGTGACCTGTTTTGCATCTATAAAATGGGATTGATGACATTTACTTGAAAAATTCAAATGATTTTTAATGAGGAATGTTGCTGTGTTGGTGTTATAGATGGAAGCCATGGAGCAAGAATCATTCCTGCTTTGGCCCCCTCTTTCTTAGCCTCCCATTGGACAGAAATGTTTATAAAAAATGTAGAAATTTTCTTTTCAGGAGATATATTTAATTATAAAGCAATTTTGTAAGTGCATTCCAAAAATGTCACCCATTTTTAAAGAAATCACTAACATTTTGTAAATTCGATTTCATCTCCGTGTTATATTTTATAAGGTTTCAAGCTTGATAAAGATTTGGGTGAAAATATATATCTTAACAGAGATAATGAAAAGAATGCTAAGAACTGAAGCTGCACCCTTGGTTTTAGGTCCTAATGTGGCTGGGAAAGGCTGAGATCTTGAGGGACTTTCAGATAGTGAAAAGATAAAAGATTTTTTTTTTTCTTTTTCTCAAGTCTCCCATCATTAAAGTTTGGTTCTAACGGCAGTCTCCTTCTCTTTTTCATGTGTGTTGAAAAGCAGCTACTCCCTGTATCAAAGCCATCAGCCCCAGTGAAGGATGGACCACAGGAGGTGCGACTGTGATCATCATAGGGGACAATTTCTTTGATGGGTTACAGGTCATATTCGGTACCATGCTGGTCTGGAGTGAGGTAGGTGTTGTCTGAACATTAATATCTAATGGTTTGTTCTAGTTGAAGATACTGTCTGTACTTGAATTTCTAATAGAATGTGTAGCATTTTGTGGGGCTTCTCTAGGTGGGTCAGCTCCGGTCTACAAGAACTTTGGGAACCTAGGGAAGATGGGCTGAGTTTACCAGGAGGCAGTGCTTCCCACTTGGGTGACTTCTGTTCTCTGGCTCATAAGCCCTGGGACAGCTCTGTTTTGCAATTTCGTCTCTTGGGCTTGCATGGAGTAGATGTCCTCTTGCATATTGGGAACCAAAAAAGAAGATGCAAAGTAACAAAATATACAGGAAAAGCTACTTTAGCAAGGTAGTAGTCTGTGGAATTCCATACACAGAGTCTAGTGTGGCCCGATCTTCAAAGACCTCCATTTAAATGATGTTACTAATCCAGGTGCAATTGGTTCTTGACTTACTAATGACTCAGAGAATGAGTGATTCACTAGGGAACCTAGAAGAACCCAGGGCTTTTTCCACAGTAGGGATTTACAGCTCTCAAGCACCTTGGGATATGACTTCACCCATAGGGTAACAGCTGTTCTATCTGTGCAGTGCTTTCTAAGCTTCCAGTTGACTTGTCCAGCAATAACCAGCATAAGCTTAAGATCACAAAACATGAACATCATCTTTGCATAGACACCATGGTGCCTTTGCTTTCTGAATTCTGAGCATCAGCTGTTCAGCCAGCGTGCTCAGAGTCCCATTCTCTTTCACCACAGTGTAGCATAAAACCAGGGTGAGCGCTGTGGGAGACCATAGTTCACCCCACGTGTTTCATAAGCAGTTACATTAACTGCTAAACTTTACTGAGACTTACTATATGCTAGGCAGTGATCTGGGCTCTTTGTGTAGAGCATCTCACTCTTTCCTCTATGCTACCAAGTACGTACCCTTGGATGTATCTTCTGGGTAAGTTTACTGAGACGTGGAGATAAATAATTCAATAACCAGACAGCAACTGCCCAGAGCCCGTGGATGAAGTGATGTGTTTGTTGCCACACAGAGGTCAGAAGCAGACCTGAGCTGGAACCCACATTCTCTGCTTCTGCCTCTAGTGGTCTTCCCCTGGAGAAGCAGTAGATACCTTGTGTGCTTTCTGTTTAGCGAGACCGTAAGGATGAGCAGAGAGTGAAGACTGTGATAGTTGGGCGTGCTGATCCAACTGAACATCCAAGGCAGTCTGTTCTTTCTGCCTGTCTCGCTGGCAGCAGCCCACTGGGTGGAGCCCCCATCAGCTCCGGCTGCCCCTGCCTTTGCGCTTCCCACTCAGCCAACAAGAAGTACGTACTTGGCCAGAGTCAAGTTCTCATAAAGCTGCATCAGAAGGGAGCTTCTCCATGCATCCAACCCTATCCAAGTTGGAACACTCCGGGCATGAAAGGTGGACTCTGCTCCCCATGCTGACTGCGCTGTGTTCTCCAGCAGAAGCGCTGGGTGTGACAGAGAAGCCACACAGAGCCGGGCTATTTTGCTGCCAGCCTGCTGTCTTCATTCTGCTGTGAGCAGTGGTGCTCAAAGGGACAGCCTCTCCCAGGTCTCCTGGACTGGATCTTCTTCCCTTCCTCTCCTTCTTTCTGTTGCTCATCTTGGAAGTTGGGAGAGAGGAAGCATGAGGCTTTCGTCCCATGCCCTTGTGCCTCTGCTGTCACAGCCAGGCGTGGGCGCAGGGCAGAGCCTGCACGCCGCTGCTTCCTCATCCCGCCTCCCAAACTGCTGGCAGCTGCAGCTGTGCCCTGACTCCACCACAGCCCTGTCCTGGTGGACACCTGCCACCTCATTTCCAGAACCATCTGAGCAGACATTGTTGAAGATGAACCCGTCCCCTCAACATTCGCCGGTTGTCTGTCTGCATGGAGGACTTTCAGTTGGGCCATGGCCATCATGATGGTCCTGATGCTCAGAGTACTAGATCTTGCAGAAGGGAACCCTTTTGTGAAATACTCTAAACTATTTCTATATTTTATTTTCCTATAGGGGTCTTAGCAAATATGATTTTCTCTGCCTCTTTGTGTGCAAACAGAATTCGGTATTGCCTCAAAAAACAAAACAAAGCAAAACATTGTTTGGGAGTGAGAAATAGAGAAATAACTCACACTTACCAAGGGCAATTCCATAGGCACTTTATAGGTATCACTTCATTTAATCCTCCTGTTAGTCCTGTGTTAGGTACTCTTGTTATTCTGATTTTACATATGAATAGATTGCCAGAGGTTAAGAAACTTATACAAGATCACACAGCCAGAGAGTCCTAAAGAGTGGATTTGTATTGTACTGTACATATATATATACATTTTTTAAAAAAGAATTTCAAGTGCTCATAGATAAGACAGCAAATGTAGTCTTGAGAGAGAGATGGACTCCTATCTGTTCAGAGTCTTTGCCCCTGACCACATACATGACCTTGAGGTTCATGCCCGTCCCTAAGATGCAGTGCACTTAATTTTAAGTAGATTTTAATCACATCTCCCTTTCTTCATTCTGTAGCCCGTAACACCCAGAAAACAGGCTGGTGGGTCAGGACAAGCAGATAACGATTTCAGATTAGCAGTTGATGCTATTATTTGGAGTCTTCTTTTAGCTGATGAATTTTAAAAGATTCAAAGAAAATAGGGCTGGATTAATTTACCCTCATCTGTGTTCTTTCTTCCCTACCCAATCTTTCGTAAATGAGTAGTTCACCTCAGTTCACTGGTTGCCCCCTAAGGGTTGGGATCGACAAAGATGGCACTCCTGTGCTCCCACTTGGGGGCCCTCTGTGTGCCCTCCCACATTCAAGTGGTTTTCTTGTGAGTTGGGTTTCTTGTGATTCTCAGTTGCTCTTCCTTTCTTGATTCTTACCCTTTTTCCTCTCCTTCTTTTGAGAAAGTAAATTATTTAACTGATGTTCTTGGGCTCCTTATTCTCCCTTATTCCCAAATACTTAAAGAGAAAATTCTCTGGAGTGTTTTAAATATAAATTTAGGAAAGCCAATGAGATTGATGTGTGCTAATCTTTAATGTGGTTTGAATTGTTTCCTTGACCAGAGAAGCTCTTGGTTGCCACATGTGATTTGGAGCAGGGAGGGCTTCCTGCTACTGTTGTTTAGTGCTCCTCATTGTTTTAATATCTCCCTCTGAATTCCTCTAATTTCTAAACAATGAGTGTTAGCTGCCTTGCTTATGGTTGTCTAAGGCCGGGATAGGTACCATGGGTAATTAAAGTTGGGTTTTGTGGGATCTGGTGTTTTATTTGGAAAGACAACTTGCTCCCATGAAACAAATTAGAGAGTTGCATAATATATTTATGTAATCTAGTATTGAATTTGTGGTTTAAAATACAAGCAAGGTTCTAGAAGGCAGAGAGAATGGAGTGAGTCAGAAGCAGACTGTTGAAAAAACTAATCAAGTTCCAATTATGTATGGGTGACTCTCTGAGCGAGGTAGTTTTAGATCGCACAATTTTTCCATCTCAACACAAAAATGCCAGCGAGAATGCATGCTCTTTCAGGTATTTTATCTGCATGTCTAAGAAGTAGAACAGTGGGATTAGTGGGAGCAGAAGGTAGTAGTCAGGTGAGAATTGAGGTTGTCTAGAGGAGCAGTAGGCAGAGAGCTGAAGGACCCGGATGATCATTGCATCCTGTTGCCCAGAGGGTGCAGATGTAGTCAGTGTTGGTCAGTGGACCTCACTTTCCCTATCTGAAAATGACGACTTTAGGCCAATCCTCTTTGACACCAATGCTGCTACTCCTTTTTATCTAGAAGGGGGCGGTGATGGTGGGTGGGAAGCAGCTTCTTTTCATCCACTATTCTTTTATTTCAGAGCATGCTTTCAATGCACAAATGTATTTATTTGCAAAAAGGGTTCCTGAACTTCTTTAAAACAATTTAGCCAATGGAATCGTCCTATTTAGGTCTGCAATCAACATTTCTACCCTTTTTGCCTCAGATTCTAGTATCTGATGTAAACCTGAGACTTATGCATAATATTGCCCTAATTCATCTACCATAAGGTTCTGTTGAATACTAATTCTTAGGGATATTAATGGTTGCCTTCTGGGAGATGAGGGAAATTTTTCCCAGTAAAGTTCGGGAAATGTCGAATCAAACAAACTCAACGAGTCCTTGTTCTCGGACTTCGCAGGATTTTTGAGGTACCAAATGCACTGTGGATACCTAAGATTCAGTATTCATCATGACCCAAACTTCTGTAACCACAGAACCCTTGTTTTCAAGGATCACCTTACAAGAAGATATGTTGGTGATGGCTGGAGTGCATTTTGATTTTATGTTAATGAAGCCAAGTCATGAAATTCAATCATGGAGTGGTTGGGCTGGGATAGATGTGAGAAAGTAGTCTGAAATATTTGCAGAGCATTATTTAGATTAGACCAGGAATGTTTGGAGCCATTATTCTTTAAAGCTGCAAGGCTTTGAACAAAATTTCTGTCATATTTTGCATCTGGTTTGAGTCAGTGCACACTTAGCATTAGATGCCATATGATTTTGTAGGACAGCTATATTTAAAGATTGGCGGTACCACTTAGCTCAGATGGGAGAAGCCAAAGTTTCATCACTGTACAAACCAATTAGCTTCACATAGGGGCTCCATATTGTCTTCTTCATCCAGATGAATGTTTTCTTCAACTGTATTCCCAGAGATAGGGAATGAAGACAAAAGAAAATGTCGGTGGGGGAAATGTAGTTGGGCAAATTGCAGTGTGGGGGGTGGGGGCTGGAAGGCAATTTTGCCACTTGAATGCCCGAATTAGAAAACCTAGCGTGAATGCTCTTCTTGATTCTTTCTTCCTCTCTACTTTCCATTTTCATTTGTACACCTGGTTCAGGGAAATGAGTGTAAATAAGGAAGAGAATTTGCTTCTCTGTGATGTTAGAGAGAATGGCTATAACACATATGTGCGTCCTTCCGAATGTTTCCTAGGCCTCTTTGCCCAACCTTGATTTTAACTGAACCACAAGTGAAGTCCCAAGTTGTTTGGGGTGTCAAAGAATGCTTCTTGGGCACCAAGTACAGTATTTTTATTTTGTGAGAGTGCTCTGGAGAGGTACTGTGACTTGCTGTGGGAGCACACTGGCCACCTATTGCTAGGGTGACAGCCCAGTTCTCCTGACACCCAGCCTCAACCACATTGAGCTTGAGGTTGTACCAGGTTTTCTCATGAATTTTCTGTAGGCTTTTAACACACTTCATAAATTTACCAAACCTTTCCAAATTTCATACAAAATGACTCATCCATGCTCTATTGTATATGAGACACAATTACCACTGAAATCACACACACACACACACACACACACACACACACACACACACACACACAAAGAAAGCTGGGGAATGATATGTCAAATACCACTTCTTTCAAATTTTCATAATAAAAATAAAATGTAAATAGCTGTGTTCATTTATTTTACATATATTGAGGCTTACCTGTACAGATTGAATCCAAAGTTGATTAAGTGCATAGATTTAAGGTAACTGACAGCTGTCTAGTTTTCCCTAAACATCAGTTTCAAAGTCTGTATATTTAACATATACTTATTGACCACCTATTATATGGAAGATGCTTGATGCCAAATTAAGAAGTTTATTTCTTTTGAATCAGTTCCATTAAACTTTGAGTATGACTTTGGAGAACAACTTTGAAGTCCAAGTAATTTTATGAGGAATCATTTTTAAATGAGCTAGCATATTAAAGAAAAACAGATAAAAATGGTCTAGTGGCTGTTTTAGTATAGTTAGACCATTATAGACATGCTCACTTTATTCTTCAAAATGCTTTAGTCTCTGTTTTTATTTTTAATAACCAAGGCACTTGAAATCTATCCTGTTGATAATTAGGGGATAGTGAAAAAAGACTTTCAGATAACATTTTCATCTCCACGTTTCCAGTTTGCTCAGGAGGTACACATATGTGCCCCAAACTTGAAAATAGAAGCCACAGAAGTGCGATGTGTTTCTAATTTTAATATGAATCCAAGACAGAATTCACACCTGGCTGCAATCACGTGACTCTATGAAGAAAATGGATGTCTATATCACGAGCCCCATTCCCCCTGCGCTGTGCTTATGCTCTGAACTGAAGACTCCAAGCTCCTGCCACAACCGCCCCTGGTTTCCTGTCTCCCAAAGGTTTCTTTTGGCACTCAGCTCTTTTCAACGTCCTCCCGCAGGGTGCACCTAGAATAAGTCCAGGTGCATTGAATTGGTGGCTGCTCCTTGCACCTGCAGGGATTCTTTGTCCTGTGCTCTTGTCTTGTTCCTCCCCTCTGAGGGTTTTCTCTTTCTTTCTGTGCCTGGGTTCTTTGATCCCAGGATCCTGTAGAAGACCACCTTTTCCTGTGAGAGCATCCCTCTGCTCCAGGTGTAAAATATTCTCTCTTGTGTCCAAATTCCCACATTGCCTTATCTCTACCATATTGTGTGCCTTATTCTTTTCTTTTATTATTGTGATTTAAGGAAGTCTCTTCTCCCTCCAAGGCAGGATCCATGGTACATTTGGCTCAGTCTCTTACAATGTTTCCTACAAAGCTTGTAGGTCAGAGGTATTAGGTTTGAATGACCTTCCCTCTCTCCCTCCTTCCTTCCTTCCATTTAAACAAATGCTCCTTGTTAACAACTATTATATTTGGTGATGCTTCAGAGTAACACTGTTCATGCCTGTAATCCCAGCTACTTGGGAGGTTGAGGCAGGAGGATCTCAAGTTCAAGGTCAGCCTCTGCCATTTAGAGAGACAATGTCTCAAAAAAAGGTGGGGTGGGGGGTTAAAGAAAAGGACTGGGGATGGGGATGTAGCTCAGTGATAAAATGCCCCTGGGTTCAATCACCAGAACCACCTCCGCCAAAAAAACGTCACTGCTAAGTAGATGTAGCAGCTTGGTTTTTGTGAACGCATGTGTGGGTAGTTAGTTCATACTTACATATATATTTGCTGCACATTAAGTATGTGCCTAAATACCTTAGGATAAATCTAATGAAAATCATGACAGTAAAGGAGTGATAAAACTAGCAGTTTCTGAGGGTCAGTATAGTTGATGCCTTTCCCTAAATTTGTAATAGGTATTATGTCAATTTATCCTTATAATAGTACTATTAAATGTCTCGTCCTTCCCATATCCCCCACCCCATTATCTTATAATGAAACTAAAAGTTAGAGAGGTAGAATAACTTTGCAAAGGTCCCTCAGCTGTTTCTTTGCAAAGCTTGAATTTGAACCCAAATTCACCTGACTTGAGAACCATCTCTTAGTCATTTAATAGGAATGTAGTGAAACCTATTTATTTAGAGAGTGTTGTAATGACCTTAACTCTCCAAAATTCAGGATCAAGCAAAAAAAAAAAAAAAAAAAAAAAAAAAGTAAAAAGAACAAAAAGCTTTAGTGTAAGCAGAACAATAATTTTTAACAAATCATATTATCTGTTTTTCTGTTACAAATGAGAAGGAGCCAACTAGAGACAGGTCATATTGGAAGCAGGTTGTTAGAAACAGGCTCAGTGACAGTGGAAGTGACAGCTGACAGTCTAATGTCTAGAGCAGAAATGGAAAACCTAAAAAGCAGACACAGAAGTATATTATTGTGTGGCACATTAATGACTATTCATAATGACGGTGGCTCTGAGTCATGAAGAAAGAGCTGACAATTATTTCTAATAAATTCTGATTAAAACAGCAAGAAGTGTGTAATGCATCCTCGAAAGACTCCCAGCCAAAGCAGTCTTAGGGCCACTGTATTAAAAGAGATTTGACTTCAATTTTCTGTAGAGCTTCCTTATAGAGCATCTCTCACTATCTGGAGGGACATGTTAATTGAGGACTTACTGAATAAATGTGCATGCATCAATGTATACAGTATGCAAATATGGACTATACCACAAAAATATTAGAATGAGTCTTTGTCTAACTGCTTTGATATCTTTGTTTTCAGGCCTTTGAAGGATACTAAAATTTTTCTGTGAAAGGCAAATTCATTCCCTGCTTCCCCATCTATCAGTCTTTTGACCCTTCTATTTTTCTTTCCTAATTCCACAGGCAAAGGTTTCCTTTCAACTTCCAACTTTGGTAATAAGCATTTGGTCCCTTCCATAAATGCATCTGGCTTTGCTTTTTCTTTTATATTTTAATTTCCAAACAAACAGGCAGGCACACAGGACCCTGAGCCAGGCTCAAGTAGGGAATGACATTCCTTCTTGTCTGAATGTGGAAAGAGCAGCCTTGAGAAAGAGCTCATTGTGTAGTTTCAGACCACCGGGGCTGGCCTTGCTGGTGTCTGATTCTCTCCTTCTGGACCTTAGGAACTCACCAGCGCTTCTCCAGCCCACAGATGGCCAGGATGGGATCCAGTCTTTAATGGGGCCCAATTGGCATCCAGTCCTACATCCTGGGAAGAAAGCTGGAGAAAGTTTATTTAAAAAACAAATTACAAAATAAATAAATAAATAAACCCACAAAATGCAAAGGTAGTTGAAGTAGAATGTATTTATTTTAGTCTTTTTCATCCCAAATCTGTTATTTTGAAAAATGATCTTGTCACTGTTTTGTTTTATACAATTAACAGCATTGACTGAGGGTCTTGGTGTGCTTCTGGTCAGTACTGGGCAGTATATTTTTGTGAATACCTAATGAGGATATCAGGAAGTTTGTGGAGGCCAATTAAAAGCTTTTTGTTTGTTTTTGTTATTTTAGTAAAAAAGAATTCTGAATGGAATGGTGTTGATTTTCTTTTCTTCTTCTTCTTCTTGTTTTTTTTTTTTTTTTTTTTTTTGAATGCTGGGAATCAAAGCCAGGTCCTCTCACTCACATACTATGCTAGCATTCTGCCACTGAGCAATGTCCCCAGCCCTGAATTTTTGCTTTCTGTACATTCATAAGGGAGTTTATTGAATCTTTACCTTAAGTATTAGTGGTGGTTAATGGCAACAGGACAATTATTCATTCAGTATTCAGTGAGTATTTATTGAGGACCTACTGTTATTTATTGAGGACCTACTATTTCCAAGACCCTGTGAAATACTGGGAACCCAGTGAAAAGAAGGGATATATATATATATATATATATATATATATATATATATATGTCCTCATGGGGCTTGAATTCTACTTGTGGGACACAGACCAACATAGCAAAATCGATCTCCATGTCTCTATTCTCTGTATTTATATTGAGAGAAATTGCAGAGAGTGTTAAGAAACACTGCTGACTAGTCAAAAACTGGAATTCAAATCCCCCATTTAAACTCCATCCCTGAGACTTGAGTTTCAGAACTCTCCTCTGACAGAGTTTATCTTTGGGGATTCATGTGACCCATCATATTCTGCTAAACATTGGTTTAAAGCTATTTTCTTGAAAGGACAAAAGAAAACCAGAATGTTTATGAAACAGTAAATGCCTCTACTGGCTTTCTCTCACGTTCCCTGAGAAATCATATACTGCCTTGGAGACTGGCAATTCTTGGGAATGAAAAAAATCTGTGTTACGAAACCCAGAGAACTGTGATTAGGGAAGAGACCAAAATACACTGAGGCATTCAGGAAGCAGCTCCTGATTTATGTGGTGTCCACTTGAGGGGAATGGAGATTCAATATGGAGGTCCACCAGCAAATTTTCCAGGAACATACACTTTTCTACTTCATCTTGCTGTAGGAGCTCCTGGAAATAATATTTCTTAAAAGCCATGTCTAACTACAAAAAGATGAATGTTCCTGAGCAGAGGAGAAATAAGTTTGCTTGTTTGGTCACTGACACTGTGGTTTCTCTTTAAAAATCCTTAGATCGATTTGGTTTCAAAGCTTTAATTATGCTTTTATGTTACAGTTTCCTTATTTAAGTGTCTGCTTCATGTCCATCACTCAGTACCCCCTGCCTATCTCAAAAGAGATGGATATTATTATCCTAATTGAGGAGGAGAATGCTGTGAGAATTATTAATACATAAATTTAAAAAAATTAATCTGGAAAGCACTTCAGGGTCCCTAGAGAAGCGCTACCCAAACACAAAGCATATTTAATGTTATTATTAGTTCCCCCACAGAGAAGATTAGAAGTGGAGCAGTGTATGATTTAACCAGTAAACTGAGGCAGAGAGGAGGAGTGTGGCCAAACGGGCTAGTGTGTCCTAGGGCCCTGCACTAGGGCCCACTTTCTACTTTTTCTAGTCATACATGTTAATGATTTTTCCAGAGAACTTACTTTGCCTTCCTTTGATATCTTCTTTATCATTACCTGTTCTGAACTTTTTTTTTTTAGTGCTTCTCAGCATTGAAGATGTTTAAGATATTAAATCCTAGGACTAGTAATGAAAAATCACTGGTGTGTTTTCTAGTAACCCCCATTATTTTTTTGGCCTTGTGCTTTGGCACTGCTGACTGCATTCTTTATTTTTCCACATAGTTCCACAGGTTGGAAGATGTGCATAAAGGCTTCTCTTGGGATTGCTTTCTCGTTTTTCAGGGGAATCTGTCTCAGCTTACCTTTAGTAGCAAGAAAGGGTGCTTTGGGTGTTTCTGTGTTACCAGGACTTTGAGGGTGCAGGCAATGCTGAGGAGTCAAGCTTTCAGAGGCAGCAGGAGGGTGTGAAGCCCATGTGCCAGGAATCGCAAACAGCCTAGGGGTTGTGGTTGTACCATAGTGGTCACCGGTCAGGGAAACTTGCTACTTCAGATTAGTTCCTTGCTTATGTTTCTAGACTTTCCAGAAACTCATTTTCCTGATCTGAGAACCAGGTAATAACTGTACCTGCTTGTTCATGCCACGGAGGCCGATGAAGTTTAACTTCAAGCCCAGCATATGGTAAGATAATGATAGAAGGCCATTATTGCTGAGGTCATCCTCAGGTTCACCACCATCGGCAGAGTGACACAGATAATAAATGCTTCTCAGAGGAGAAAGAATTCCCCAAACTCCCTCTTTCTCCCCGAAGATCTACAAGAGGTTGCGGTCACGTTTTTAACCTCTAGGACCATCATTTACACCACACGGCCATACCCTGAATGCTGGGAGAGGCTTTATGAGGGCCATTTGGACAGCTTTGCTCCCCTGCACCTCTTCTGGGAGTCCAGACTTGGAGGGTGGCCTCTCTGGAGTTCAGTGGCACCACCTGCCGGGCATCTCCGCTCCCGACTCCAGCACTGGTTGAGAAGCGGCCCCTTCTGCCAGGTCCACGTGTGGGCTCCGCTTTCACAGCAGTTTGGCTTTGCACCCAGAGGATGCAGAACCGCTGCAAACTTGTCGTTCTGGAAGCCTCTCCCGAGGCCCGGTGGAGATCACGTGTTTCATCTTGATGCCCCACCTACAAATTCCTTCTTCTCATCCTAACATTAACAATTTTTCATTGCTGAAGAGTTAGAGAATTCAGGGGCATGCGAGGAAAATAAAGTCACCCTTAACTTCACCTTTTAGTTTTTCTTCCATGCAGTTATATATCTAATTCTTAGAGAATCACATGAAATATCTATTGGTCCCAACTGGCATTATTCTCCTTTTAACTCTTAGCAGTATTTTTTTCTCATGAAGATGTAATATTATTCTATAACTATTTACATGATTATTATTCCCTGTGCTAGTAGAGGCATTTACCGTGCATGTGGGTGCTCACATGTGCATGTGCACATATAGACCCAGACATACACACACACACACACTCATCTAAGGAAGACAGAGGAAAACTCACATCTGAGGTTGTCAGTCTGAAATAAACACCCAACATTTAGATGTTTTGCAGGTTACTTTTCTGGTATTGCTACCTTAATATATATATTTTTTTCAATTCATCAATTCTCACTGGAGTCACAGACCTTGGGACATGCTTCTCTTTCTTACCACTTAGATTAAATGTAAGCTTGGCTCCATGTCATGCTGGGACCGCAGTGCTGACCCAGTCGGATAATCAGTATAGGAGCAACTTAGTTAAGGATTCGGAGTTAAATATGGTCAGGTTAAGAAGAATGGGCTATTATGGAAGAGTTTACAAGGCTTAGTGGAGGCAGACATCTAGTAGAGCTGTGATCTAATTTGCATCTGTATTCATTCCAGAAACATTTTGAAAATATCAAGTATAAAGCATTAGTTTAGATACTTTTGAGAGTGCAGTTGTGAATGAGACTCTGTCTCTGATCTCAAGGACTAGTGGGAGAAAAATGTAAGAAGCTCTTTATGGCACAAAACAAAATAGCCTGCTAAGAGTTAAAGTGTAAATGCTATCATTGCATAACTTTCTACAAGATGCAGGCAACTCTGTCTCACAGGACCAGATAAAACTGGAATAGAGAGAATATGTTCAGGGCTTCAGAGAACAAGCTGAGTACGATGGTAGGGCGATGTGAAGGCAGGGGATGGTGTGATGTGAACAAGGCCAAGCTGCTGGGCATGGCTGCTGTGTGTTCCTGTGTCACAGGCCCTACACTCCAGGAGGTCGAGGGGCATGGGAGTAGGACCAGAGAGGGGGATTGCTTGCAGGCTGAGCTGGGCGCCCTGCTCATTATACCAAGGAGTTAGATCTAAATATTGTAGGTAAAGGGGGCAGGCGGGGGCCTGTCAGGGCATGCCTTGAGGAGATTGCCTTTGCTAGTATTCCACAGAAGAAGCAGAAGTGGAGAGAGCCCGTTTAGAAGACCACCATCTGAGTACTCATCATCTGAATACAAATGGGGGGCAGCCTGCACGGGAGAAAGAGGGGAGGCAGAGAAGAACCAGGGGAGGCTAGTGGAGATGTAATCAACTTGATTTAAAAATCGGAGCATGAGAAAATTCAAAACCAAACCAAGTTTTCTGTTTCGAGTGATTGGAAGGGTAGCATTTCCTCCACTGAGAGTCGATGGAGGGAATCCAGGAGCAAGGAACACGTTCAGAGGTGGTAAGATGGTAGATGTAGCCCAGGCCATGTATGGCTGAGCTAGGAGGAAGACATATTTGGGATAATTCTGTGGTTCTGTTGTGAATAAAATTTGGTGTTTGGCTGGAGGGGTCAAGTGCACAGGTTTATGTAAATTTGGTGGTTAGTTCAGCTGAGGCGCTGAGCCAATGTGTGAACTCAAGAAATGTTACATAGGTAAAAAGGAGGGGAAAATGGGACAAAACTTCTAAACTTCCTAACACATGGGCAGAAAATGAAGAAAGTCAAAATAATAGGAAACCAATGAAAAGAGAAGAGCTCTGGAAGAGACTTATTTACAGCAAGAGATTGGTTTTCTTCCTAGCATTTCAAAAAATATTAGTTAGCATGTCTGCCCCTCTGCTTTCCTTATCTGACATGGGTTTTAAAAGACGGTGCATGTTAAAGTGCCTTGTAAATTATCCCACTTGGCCAGTTTTAGGTCTCTTGACATCACTGTGATAAAGAAGGTGAAGGCTTCCAGAAAAGACCAGAGCAGTGTCAGATGCTGCACAATTTCTCAATATTTATTTCTGGTTCGATTTGTTTGATTATTTGTAATTTAAGAAAGTGAAATCCAAACAGCGAATCTGCCTTCTAATTGCCCAAGAGAGTACTTTCCAAGGCACTGAGCATGTGCCCTTTGTAATACAGAAGACAGTTTTGAATTTGACAAGGACAGGAAGTAGAACCAAATCACATGGTGAGAAAGTTATCCGCCTTTGGTTTCTCTTTTAATCCTTCTGACTTGTATTTAAGGAGAAAGTCTCAGTTGGGGCAAACAAGTCTTTAACATCTAATTCTAGCTAATCTCCTTTCTCAATAAAACCCATGCATTGACACTATCCAGCTAGAATTGAACATCATATTAACTTTAAAATTACTGTGTACAATAGCTTCTTATTTGGGCAGGGGAACATCAGTTTTTCAATTATGGTAGAAATTTAAAGTTTCCTTATAAAATAAGTTCTTAAACAAAAAAGTACTTGATTAAAAAAAAAAAAAAAACTAAGCATACAATCGTACAGGTGGTTGAACACTGAAAACCTGGTATTTAGAAGTTGGGAAAGGTTAAACTTTAGGGAGCCCATCCTGTCTTGGCTGGGCTGCTCAGAGCGGCTGCCCTTGGTTCACCCAGGATTCATTTTAAATGTTCACTAATATAATATTTGATACTTTGAGTGATTTGTAAATAAGCCTGCAAGTTCAGATTGATCGAAGTTAGTGGAAATGCTTTTGCTCTATAAGCTGTGGATATCATGTGTCAGTGGTAGGGGTGCTTCCAAGAACGACATCTACAGTGGGGAAAATATTAACTAGTTCATTTTCTAATGAGGACTCAGATTCTGACCTCCTTGGGGAAAGGTGGTTGTTTCAAGAAGGAATCTCTGTTTTAGACAGGGTGATTGATTAAAATTGAAAATGAAATTGTAAATGGAAATTTGCTTGAATTTCCTGAGTTGAAAGCTTTATGCTAAAATCTTACCCTCTGTAGTTTCACTGTCTTAATATCTAATCAATGTATAAAGTCCAAGAATTTTGTTCCTTGGTGTAAGCTCACAGGCACTAAGTCCTTATCCCCAAAAAGAAATTCTCATCCTCTATTTACTGATATCTGTCCATCTCTTAAAACTTTTTCCCCCAAGAAAACAAAGAGTAGGTGAAGCATTATTTAACTGGCTAAAAGTTCTTCTAAGTATTATTGTGAATGAATGTTAATCTAAATCTTCATTAACTCTTAAACAGAGAAAAATACCACTTATTTGGAATACGGGACCATGGTGATCTCACTCTCAAAAATACAGCAAAGTTTCAGGCAAAAAAATGAAAAGTAGAGATGCCGAGGGGTTAGGAAAAAATCCACCCAGCCTCCAGGTCTGAAAAATCATGTTTGGTACCATGTTTAAAAACTTTTCACAAGAGCAATTCTTCTCAGTGAATGAGTGAAAGGAAGCTTTTGACTCTCTCTTTGTGTGTGTGTGTGTGTGTTGGAAAATGAACCCAGGGCCTCACACATGCTATAAACACTGAGTGACACTATGAGTCTTCCCTGTTATTTTAGAGGAACATTTTAGAGATTACAAGGGTAAAATTGTATAAACAATTTAACCATTTGAAAATTCTGTTTTCACATCTGAAAAAAAAAAAAAAAGCATAAAAATACACCATTATCCTGATGAAATTAGTATTTGTAGATGAAGTCCCTAGGATTGGGACTGAATAAGTGTTGGTTCCCAACCTTGATCTAATACCATCTGCAGAGTTGAGATTAGCATACACTTGATTTTAAAAGATCATCTTTTACTACCCTTCAAAACCTCTTTCCTCTGCTATTCTGTACACAATATTAAATTTGATTTCTTAATTTCTATACTTAGGGATTACAAGAGCAGATTAGAAGGTTTAAAGAATACCAGGAGGAAAAAGATAAAGGAATGGAATAAAAATCAAAATAATTTCACAATCGTAGCTATTGGGAAGCACCGAGGGCACAAAAGCGGCTCTTCATACCTCAGCAGTCGCTTAGAGCTTTTCTGTATTACAGCAAGATATAATACTGGGTATTCCAAACGATGATCTAGGTTTATCAAGGTTAAGTTGAATTGCATATACTTTGCATGTCTTAGAGAGCGTACAATGCAGTTTGGAAGAATTTCAATGTGAAAAGAACAAAGTTTTAAGGTGGTATTTCTTTTGCTTTCATGGGTAAACCCTTCGCTGTCCAAAACACTTTGCCAAGGGAAGGAGTGGATTCAGTCTCCAGGAGTCCCTCAGGGCCTGGGTTTCTTGAAGTATCTTTTGTGTATCTTCTGCAAATAAGTTCTGACTCCACATGTCCTGTGGGAGAGGTTAAGGCATTTCTTTTTTCTTTTTTTTTTTTTCCATAGCTTTATGGAGGTAAAATTAAAGTACAATAAAATGCATATATTTGAAGAGTGCAATTTGATCAGTTTTGACATGGATGTAACAAATATGATCAATATAAAAAGCATTTCCATCACTTTTTGAAATTTGAAATAATTCAGATTGTGTTTCCTGAATGATTTATTACATGGGAAATCAATCACCTTAAGATATATAGAACCCCACCCCTACATGTCAACTATTTCAAAATTAAATGGCACACTTATAAATATCTCAGAGGTCAAGGAAGAAAGCACAAGAAAAGTAAATAAAAAGTGTTTTGAACTAAGTGATAATAAAAGCTTAAAATAACAGGATCTCTGGAATGCAACAGTACTCAGATGAACATTTATAACTTAAAGAACTTGTATCACCCCAATTAGAATGGCGATTATCAAGAACACAAGCAACAATAGGTGTTGGCGAGGATGTGGGGAAAAAGGTACACTCATACATTGCTGGTGGGGTTGCAAATTAGTGCAGCCACTCTGGAAAGCAGTATGGAGATTCCTCAGAAAGCTTGGAATGGAACCACCATTTGACCCAGCTATCCCACTCCTTGGCCTATACCCAAAGGACTTAAAATCAGCATACTACAGAGATACAGCCACATCAAAGTTCATAGCTGCTCAATTCACCATAGCCAGATTGTGGAACCAACCTAGATGCCCTTCAGTTGATGAATGGATAAAGAAACTGTGGCGCATATATACAATGGAATATTACTCTGCCATGAAGAATGATAAAATTATAGCATTTGCAGGCAAATGGATGAAATTGGAGGATATCATGCTAAGTGAGATAAGCCAATCTCAAAAAACTAAAGGACGAATGATCTCGCTGATAAGCGGATGAGGACATATAATGGGGGGTAGGAGGGGTTAGCGTTAGGGTTAGGGTTAGGTTTAGGGTTAGGGATAAGGAGGGTGGTAAGAATGGAGGAAGGAAAGACTGTATAGAGGGAAAAGAGGGGTGGGAGGGGTGGGGGGGAAGGAAAAAAAATAACAGAATGAATCAAACAACATTGCCCTATGTAAATTTATGATTTTTAATAAAAAAAAAGAACTTGTATCAGAAAGAAACTAGAAAAACAATCAAATTATTTTTAAATTATGTAGTAGGGAGAAAAAAATAAGAGTAGGAGCAGAAATATATGAAATAGAGAAGAAATGATACAGCTAAAATTTTGATAAAGATCAAACAATTCTAATCAAGAAAAAAAGCAAGAACACCAAAATTAATATCAATGGAAAGGGAACTATCAAACTAATGCTACAGATGCTAAAAATATATTAAGATAATATTACAATTGCATGCCAACATATGTGATAGCTTATGTAACATGGTCTATATTAGAGAAGGATCCATGTGCAGCTGAGAAGAAAGTGTATTTAATCATTGATGGATAAAATATTCTGTATATGACTGTTGTCTAAATTATCAATTGTATTTTTTACTTCTATAATTTCCTTATTTAGTTTTTGTTTGGAGGAGGATAAGGCATTTCTAATTCCTAAGTTAACGTGATTTTTTTATCCCGATGCCTTTTCTTTGTATTTCAAGGAGCATTTGATAGAAATTACTTGTGAACTTTAAGAAAAGCAACTTCCTCCCCTTTTTTTCCCCAGGATCTGGCATTAGGGCAACTTACCCGGGGAGGGTGGACCCAGGAATCATTCCCTTAGCTCAACCAGACTGGAACAATGTTCCAGGGGGCTCTGGAGGTCTGGAACTCCAGATCACAGATGTAAACCTCATCCTTCTAAGGTGTAGGGTCACTTGGTGAAGCCACTAGACTTTTCCGGACTCTTGTATTTATTTGGCTATTTTTGGTGTCAAATGTGATTCTCTGGGCAAAACACTTGAACTAAGCCTGGGTTGCCCCTTTAGAGTTTCCCCATGAGAACAGCACAAAAATAAGTTAGTATGAACTCGTTGTAGATGGTGTACAGGATCCACGATACGCAGACTTAGTACCACAAATATTGAGCTAAGTGCATCTGAAAGGAGTCAAGGAATGAGCAATTGCCGACCTCATAGAGAGAGAGAGAGCATGTAGAATCCAGCACCATCAAATTCAACCAAATACCAGGGCTGGATTTTTCAAAGAAACAGATAATGCCTGTTTTATGGCCATTAATAACATTTTAGTTATATACACAGAGATAAGAGTAATAAAAAATAAATTCAGCTTTATAGGCTAATCTGATTGCCAACAGAGTTCAGAAATGAACCTTCTCATTGTGTACAGGGCATCGCATAATGGACCAGTGACCATTCTGCAGCCCTCTCCCCAAACTTCCATTTCCCTTTTATGGAGAGTCCTTAGTTCTGCCAGATCCCTAAGCTGTTCCAGGGAGCAGATTCTTTGGTTTCCCCTTTAAAGCTCTTTGACGGTGCCTCTGGTAGTTAATGCACCAAATGGTCTTCAGGGGCATTTCATATGCGTGCTCTGCAGCTAATCAGGGTGCCTGGGCCTACTGTTTTCCTGCCTCTGTGATTTCCACATGTTTAAGGGCTCAGTTCAAACACCAGTCTCATCCATTTTGGAGAGGCATGGCAGAGTTCTGATTTGAGTGACTGTTTCGAACAGAGATTTTCCAAAGGATATCCTGGGGTAGATAAATCATTTCATTAGGCCAGGTTCCCTTTTCAAACCAGGAAGCACAGTGCCTGCCGTGTAGGAAAGCCCAGATAATGTTGTTATGGCTATACTCAGCGCACTTGTAAATATTGTTGTCACTGTCTTTTATACAAGTTCCATCAAGATTGTGTTTAAACCTTGACAGGTTAATTATGTGTTTTAAAGCTTTGTTTATGGACAGCTGATAGGGAAGCTGTGAAATGAGTCCTTTGCATGTAGCAGTGACCATCTCCCCGCTACATTGTCTCCTCCAGTTGATCACTCCTCACGCCATCCGTGTGCAGACGCCTCCTCGGCACATCCCTGGAGTTGTGGAAGTCACCTTGTCCTACAAATCCAAGCAGTTCTGCAAAGGGACACCAGGCAGATTCATTTACACAGGTAAGAACGGCTCTAGATGGAGACTGCAGGGCTGTCTTTCCGGTGTGGTCTTTCACTTTCTCTTCCATGCGTGTGTGTGTGTGTGTGTGTCTGTGTGTGTGTGTGTGTGTGTGTATTTAAATCTAGCTTCTGTTAGGACCTACTTTCTTTCTCCATGTCATCAGATGTATGGCCAGATGAGTCGCTTTGATTATTATTAAAGAATTCATGTAGGTGTCTATGTTGAAATAATTGGTTGGATACCTAAAGCACAGCATGAAGAATAATAGGAAGAGGAGTGCTTGCTAGCCAGTGCTGAGGTCTCTGGAGGGTAAGCCAGCGGTTGGGGTTTGCTTGCCTGTGGAGTAGGCGCTGTGCTGTAACTTTCTTCTAGCCTGCTTGTAGTATTCGTATTAAATACAGTTGGTAGTTTTCATGTTTAGTTCTGGGCTGGTGCCTTCTTCCCCAGTAAACTGCATTTTGTCCTCCCAAAGCAGCCTTGGCACAAGGACCCGCCTTGTGGTAAGAAGCTAGGGTTACAGGGTGAATATGAATTCCCTCCCATCACATGGAGGGAAGCAGGCAGGATCTGGAAAGGCAGGATGTGGAAATACATCCAGTGCATAGTCTGAATGCCCCCCAGATTGTAGTGTGCAAACCGAACACCCAGGGATCTTTTTACAACTGGGATTCTGCTGGAGTAGATCTGGGCAGAACCTGAGACCCTTAGTTGCTTACAGGCTTGAAGGCAGCCTACGCTGCTGGTCAAAGGACCACACGTGGAGTAGTGAAGTTTGGGGCCCCTCTGGTTAGTATCAGTCATCCCTCGCTGTCTCCATGAGCTGGTCCCAGGTCTCCCCTACTCAACAAAAGACCTCCAGGCCAGAGTAAGAACAGAGGGAAGCTGCTTTCACATAAAGAGATTCCAGAGAAGTAAAGGAATAACTGTGTTAACACATCCTAATTATAACCATACAATTAAATGGACAGACTTTATTTTGCTATGACATTTGCCTCAAAGCATCTTTCCTATGTATTTTAATACTAGAAACAAAATCAAACATGCGTCTTAGTCGGTCTGTTTCTTTCTCTCAAAATTATAAAAACAATTAATGCATCCTGACCCTTGGAAATGCCTCCCAGCCCTTTAAACAAAATGCAGGTTTGGTGCCTGCCTGACGATTAGTTTTAGTTAATTGAAAATTATAGGATTGACCCAAGAGGAAAATTTTGTTTGCACTCCAATCACTTTTACAAATTAAGGAAAATTACCACAATTTTGTTTAGCTAAGGTTTCACACTGAGTTCAAGAAATTAGCTCAGCTATCCCAACAAAGTCAGCACTTTGTTAGTGAGCACTTGAAAAAATAATAGTCTATCTGGAGTTTTGTGGTGTACACAAACGAAGCATAGAGAAAGCTATGATGCTTTATAGAAGTAGGCCAAGTGTTTTTAATTAGGCTCATTGGTTCAGCGTAAGTTTTGAAGAACAATCAAACTAGCAGATTAGCTGTTTCTTTTAAAGCTAGGATTTCTTGCCATTCATTTTTCCCATGAGAACTTCCACATAGCACTATTTTTTTTTTTTTTTTTTACAAGCCTCATTATGGGCCTGCAGGAAAAGGACCAATTGAAATTTCTGATACTGTAACATTCCCCACCATCATTCCAATGGATGGGAGTTTTTCACAATGTTCCTCACTGAACTTGGTGTTCTGGAACATATTACAAAACCACAGAGGCCAATGTTTTCTCTGAGGAGTTTGGACTCTGTTTCTGGCCGAAAACATTTAGGCCTCGCTGGCTGCTTATTTACCCTGCTATTAAGAACAAGAAAAGGAGAAGAAAAAGAAGAAAATGCTTGTGTAGTGGGGAGGTACAGGAGGCAATCAGCCATGGTTTCCGCTTTGGTGACAATGTCCCTGCCCATTAATGGTTCCATTTTGTGGTCAGGTCTCATTTAGAAGAAATTATTTTTAATCAGTGTTCAACAAAATATCCCCTAGAGCCACCTGGCCGTAAAAGTTGCAAAAAAAAAAAAAAAAAAAAAAGAAGAAGAAGAAAAAAAAAGTCATCCCCATTAAATTACTTAAGTTCTCAGAAGAAAATAGCTAGGGACCCATCATTATTTGGAGGTTTTTTTTTTTTTTTTTTTTTTTAACCATTAAAAAAATTGCCGTCAATTTAAGAAATCACATCTGGGAAAATCTGTATCAGACTGAAATTAAGATCAAAGAGAAAAGCAGCAGATTTGCAAATCTAGGAAAGGAGTGAAGAAAAAGAATGATAATCTGGTGTGTGTAAATGTGTGTACGTGTGTGGGAAATTTAAAATGGGAAAAGAGGTCCTGCGGCCCTGCTTGAAACTGTGGGCAAAGGACAAGGAGGTTTAGTTTTCTAAGTATTCTAGGAAGAGTCTATTATCACCCTGTGTTGGGAAATAAAGATTTGAAGAAAACTCACCACCACAGCTGACTGTTAACGGTTACTGTGACATATCCTCATTTCTAACAAAAGCAATCTCTGTTAATTGGTGAAGCTGCACATGGGCCTCATAATCATCAGCATTGAAGGCCTTTGCCTCGGGACTCTTGTTCAGCGCTGGGGCTACTGTCCCCTGTGATTTACTCAGTTTACCTCTCTGCCTGTCACCACTTACTAGGCAAGGCATGGAGAGGGGTCATAGAACTTCTCTGTTCTTTGTATCCAAACAACTGCTCAGGTCCTTGTAAATGCACAGGGCCCCCTCCTCTGTCCACCCACAGAAGTTCACACTTCATTTTCTTTAATATCCATAGTATTTCAAGATGTGAGGCTTGGTTTTCTGAATCGAGTGAGCTCACCCTCTTGTTTATTAGCAGAATGTCACTTGGAATTTTTCCCTTAAAAAAAAAAATCATAGATCCAAAAAATAACATCCCCAATTAAGGGAGTCTTGCAGCTTTCAATGTGTGTAGGAGAGAGTTTGGGTGTATGGATGTGGAAGGCTCTAAAAACTTATACTTATTAAAAAAAAAAAAACCCAGACAGCAACCCGATCTAATCCATGCAAATAAAGTAGTCTTTTGGGGACTGTGGAGAAAATTTGACTGCAAGCTGTCTCCCCTTGTAAGGATGGGGAGAGCAGCTCTCTGTCATTGGCCTCAGACCAGAGTTACACAAGGAAGTCTTGTCCTCCAGATGTATGATGCTCGTATGTTTGTAGTAAATTCCAATTTAATGGAATAAAAAAGCTCAATAGCACATTCCAGAATTTACTTTATTGTGTTGTTACTCTTATGTAAATGAAAGGCATGGCTGATCTTAAATTTTAAATCATCTTTCCAAGACAAGGACATAAAAGCCCTTTCTAATCTCAGGATTGTTTTGCAAGCTCTAGGATCATGTGCCTAGCCCGTCTGGCCCCAAATCCACCATCCCTCACTGCCACGTGCAGGTCTCCCTAATACCTTGGGTGTTCTCACGGCTGATCTTCTTGCTGCTGTTAAAGCCTTAAGCGACTTGCATCTCTTAAAATCATGATGTCTCCCGCTAAGCCCCGAGTGTCCTTGGATGCTGATGCAAGATTCTCAGAAGCCTTTAGGTGCTCCTTCAAGGTTCTTAGAATTAATTAGTTTTCCTGATAAGAAGTGGCCAAATCCAAATGCAGGTTTTGCCTTCATTCCAGCTACTTCCTCATGGAAGAGGCCCCTATGGGGAAAAGGTGAGTGGAAGTCTCCATTAACCATCATCTGGCAGCCCAGATGTGCAGTTAGAACACTACTCTGATCCTTTCCAGTGTCCCATTTCAAACATGTTCCACCCAACTGCCAACTAATCCAAGCCCCTGCATCATAGTCTCAGAATTTATCTTGAAGTAAAAATTCTTCCTGGAAATTTCTCCTGGTTGAACCCTGTGCCCAGAATAACCTCACAGCCTTCCCGGTGACACAGCACACTGCTGTGCATGAGGAGGGGCTATTTTGACCCAAAATGCTCTATGGCCCTTAATGACTCTTACCATGACTTTCAAGTTTTCCTTTCCTTCTTCTTCTTGCTACTTCCTTCATCTTTGATCTTGTATGTGTGCTTTGTTTGATCCTTCATCCCCTGCTCCATCTGTCCCTCTTCTTCTATCCTCCCTTTTTCCCCCTCTTCTCATCTTTCTTTCCTCACTTCCAAGAAGTCAGCATAGTGTAGTGATTGATGTTTGGGTTTAAGATGGAGGATGTAGGTTGAAATCTTGTCTTTATCACTTACTAGAGAGTTATTCTTGAAGAAACTGTATGATGATTCTGAACCATCATCACCTTATCTTTACAAGAGGATAATAATACCTTGCTAAGGTTGTTCTTAGGATCAGGAAATTTTATGTATAGTGCCTAGAAGGGGGCCAGATTCTGGTAGTTTCTACTAATAAATGGTGGTCACTTTTTTTTATATGTTGCTGACTCCCTACCATAGAGCAAATAGTTCACATATGTTGTTTATCATCATCATCTTCCTGGTGGTCTAAGAAATGTCCTTTAGAATTTTTAGTAATAGAATTGTAGACACCAGCAAATTAAAGAAATAACACTAATCAACCACAAATTTACAAAGTGTGAAATAGCATTTTGTATATTAATAAAAAGGCTTATAAATGTAAATGTAACAATTTGGTTATATATTATGATATTTTCTGTTGCTACAACAAAACACCTGAAACTGAGTACTTATAAAGAAAACAGGTTTATTCAGCTCACAGTTTTGGAGACTAAAAGTTCAAGATCAAATGATCCCATCTCTGTCCTCTGGTAAGGCCAGTTGACTGCATCGCAATATGGCAGATGGCATAGTAGCAGGAGCATATGTAAGAGCATTACATGACAAGACAAGAAGCCAGAGGGATTCAGGGTTTAGGTTCACTATTTTTGTAATGGCTCACTCTCATCACGATCCCACAATAATTACATTAATCCCTTCTTTTTTTATTTGAAAAAAAATTTTTATTTTTTATTTTTAGTTATACATAACAGTAGGATGTATTTTGACATATAATATATATATGGAGTATAATTCCACATTTTTGTGGAAAAAAATGGGAAATCATGATGTGGAATTCCTCTGGTCATATATTCATATAAGAACATAGGAAAGTGATGTCCAATTCATTCTACTGTCTTCCTGTTCCCATTCCTGTTCCTTCTCTTCTCTTTGTCTAATCTGTTGAACTTCTCTTCTTCCCTCTTCCCCTGCTTATTGTGAATTAGCATCTGCATACCAGAGAGAACATTCAGTCTTTGTTTTTTGGGGGGATCAACTGACTTCACTTAGCATGATAGTCTCCAGTTCCTTCCATTTATTGGAAAATGTCATAATTCCATTCTTCTTTATGGCTGAGTAAGATTCCATTATGTATGTATACCATGTTTTCTTTATTCATTCATCTGCTGAAGGCCACCTATGTTGGTTCCATAGCTTAGCTATTGTGAATTGAGCTGCTATAAACATTGATGTGGTTGTGTCTCTGTAGTATGAAGATTTTCAGTCCTTTTGTATATGCCAAGGAGTGGGATCACTGGGTCAAATGGTGGCTCCATTCCAAGTTTTCTGAGGAATTGTGATACTACTTTCAGAGTGGTTGCCCCAATTTGCAGTCCCACCAGCATACATTAATCCCTTTCAAGGGCAGGCCCCTTTTGGCCTAATTCCTTTCCACTAGATCCCACCGCTTCATACATTCACATTGAGTGCCAAGACTTCGGTATATGAATCCTTTGGAGGACAAACCATGTCCATATCATAGCAGGTCATAACAAATATTTGCTTGGGATTGGCCTCAACCAATAAATATTTTTTCATAAGTCAGCCCTGATGTGATTTGAAAACTTCTCTGGTATTGATTTCTTTTAGGAACAATATATACCTGTTCTCCTGTTTCTGTCTAAGATGTGGACCTCTACTCTGGAGGTCATAGTACTACAGGTGCAGCCCATCCTCAGCCCACTTCAGGTGTTCAGGTTACAATCAGCTGCAGCTCCAGGTTCAAGAGGTTGCAGGCGAGAAAGTTCTGCGCTTAGTTCTTGGGAATCTCCTCCACATAATGGAAGCTGCCACTTGGGGTTGAACAAAGTGATCAGTGTTAAGGAAGAAGTGGAGAGTTAGAGCCTAATGAATCTCCTGCTTTTTGGCTTCTCCTTACACGGATTCATTGCCAAATTAAGCTTCTGAAAAGCCACTCTTATCATTGCTCTGCAGAGAAACCTTCCTTGTTTGCTCACTGTATGTAAGATAGAGTCGAAAGCTCTGCACTTGGCATTCACAGCTCACTCTGCTCTGGGAGCTGTATTTTCTCAGCTCCATTCAAGCAAGGCTCCTTACTGTTCTCAAGCTCACTTCATAGTCTGCTACTTTGAACATATTAATTCCCTTTAGCACAAGTACAGTTCAAACTCTTTCCTCTGAGCATTCCCTGGCCTCTGTGGTGCAGTGGACAGAACATTTGGTCAAGAGCAGAAGCCTGTGTTCTAGCCCCAGCTTTTCTGCTGACTGGCTCCAAGACTTAGGACAAGTTGCATATGTATTCTGGACTCCAGTTTCTACATTGTAAAATAAGCCAATTGGATCAGGTGACTTTGATATTCCCTGTGGCTTGTCCTGATTGACTACAAGAGTCTCTGTCCTTGAATCTCTTTTGTCCCATATGCTTAAACCACTCATTCATCATTAACTTCCTTACGCCCATAGCTCTCTTGTTCTGTTCTTAGGCAGAAAAATCAGAAAAAGTGATTTACTAACTTCATGAAGAAAAAAATACCCCTCCCCAATCTTAAACCCTTTTTACTCTGTGTTGAAGCAAGTTGACTCAGTATCTTACAATAGATGTTTTCTAATAATTGATTGACATATTACCCAGGATCAATGGGTCCTCATTGATTTTTGTGCTCTGGATGACACAGGATGTAAATAAGAGCTGTTAATTAAGAATCTATCCCTTTTCACTTGACGTTTTCATGCACAGAACCTAGTAGTTGGGATTTCTGTTAAAGAACAAATGGGATTAGATTTATACTGTAAATATTCATTTTCTCATCTTTAAAGTAGAGATATTTTAATGGTACCTTTATTTAAGGAACAAATAGTCAATGTAAATAATGCAATCCTGACAGTTTCTGGTCCAGTATGAATGCTGCCCTCAAATAAACCCCAAATGAGAAGAACTGATAAGAGTGTTATTTCAGTTGAAAATCCAACCAACTGGTCACTGGAGCGCACTCAGATATTATATCAGCTTTCATGATCAAAGCATCATTTCTTTCTAGGTATTGGAGTAGGAATCAGAGTCCTGAGTTTTAGTTCTGATTCTACCACTTCATTGATTTACCTCATGAACGTCTGCAGATGCTTGTTCTATTCTAGGCAATGCTCCAAACTGGTTCTAATCAACATCCTGAAACGATGTTCAGTAAACCAGACACAGTTCTGTCTACATCGATTGTATGGTCTAAGAGGGAACATGGATTTTAATAAGTTTACTATTTCAGACCTGATATGTGTTCAGAGAGACCAGAACGGGGTTTCAGATAAGCCTATGACAAAGGAACTCTGAAGAGTCAATTAGAGATATTTTTTCTCTCTCAGGAAAGGGTGTGTAAACTGAGGTCTGAAGGATGACCAACAGGTAGCAAGGGTTGAGGAAAGATGGGGTCCAGGGAAACCAAATGAATGTTCCAGAAGGTGGAACAGGCACAAAGACATTGGGTGGGAGGCATTGCAGCATCTTGAAGGGTTGTATGAAATCCAGCTAGGCTGAAACATCAAGGAAGGAGGAGGAAGGTGAGGGAGAAGTTTGGAGAAGTGGGCAGGGAGAAGTACCTGGAGAGGAATTTGGTGGAATCTTCAGAGCAATGGACAGTTCTTACAGTGATGGGTGCTCCTGCAAGACATCTGAACAGGACTGTGTCTCCGTTTCACAAGAAGAGTAACTCTGGCCAGATGAAACAGAGACCAGAGTGGATGTTGGAAGACGTCTTAGGAGGCCATCACAGGTAGTCAGAAAAAAGAGATTTGGCGACTTCGTTTAAGGTGGTAATGGGTGGAGATGGAAGTAAGAGAATTCCAGAGGTATTGAAGAGGAAGAAAGGAAATGACTTTGAGATGCTTTAGATATAGGAGGCAGACGAGGGAGACAAAGGGGTTAAGGCCACCAGATGTCTTCCTCAGCTTGACATGGTGGGGCCATCTCCCTTGTGCTTCCCAAGGGTCTTGTGATTATCAGTGAAAGAATGGGCATAAAAATGTTTTGCAGAGGGTGATATTCTACACATATGTTAACTGTTATGAAGACAGGCCTACACAAGCTCAGGAAGAATCGGAGAAGAGGAAGGCAAGAATGTGTTTTCTTTTTTATCAGATTGTTTTCACTTAGGATTCGGCTGAAAGGACTGTGTAATGAACACTTGACTGGTAGTTCTGCCTTCACGGTGTCCTAATTGGAAAAGACCCAGTAAGAAAGAGAAATTTACAGGCTGCTCCTCTCCACATGTCTTGAACATGACTCCAAATAAGCCATTTACACACAAAGGAAAGAATTCAAGGCAGAGGGAATGTTTATTCTTTCTGCTTTTGTGATACAAAGAATGGGTCCTCCTCTCCACTGAAGGGAGTTTTTTGTTTTGTTTCGTTTTTAACAAAATGTGATTTTTTTTTTCCTGATCTGATGTACATTTTGATGTGATCTGTGGTTCTGAATCTGCTGGCACTTACACAGTTAAACACCGGGTGCATGGTGGGCACAATGACTGCAACCAAAATCACTAAAAGTAACCATTGCACTTCAGTGGCATCTATAAAATGCAAGCCATTTCTGCAAAGAATAAAGCCTGTCTGAAGGAAGCATGTTATTTTGCATATTTTATGTATACACTTTCCAAGAATTACGACCTTTCTTTCCTATTTGGAGTGGAGTATAATCAGGGCTTGAGTAGCTAGTGTAACAGGATCATTAAAAGGGATATTTTCACTGACATTAGAGGTCTAAATGGCCACAAGGCCCTATATACAACCTTGGCTTTCCCCCCCTTCTACCCAGAGTTAATAAGTGATAAGGCTGGGAGAGAGATAAATCACAGAAATCCCTGTCCAAAGAAAACATATTGACTACAGCCAAGCAAATAACAGACCAGAAGGAACAATCCCATTCATCATTCATGTAATAGGGACATAAAGTATTTCCTAGCCATGAAATCGTATAGGAGGAAAAGGCAGATAAGCTGCCCAATCTAAGGCATGTGATTTGGTTATTAAGGGACATGAACTATTTGTCACATGGCTTTAATCTTTAAGATGTGTTGCCATTTCTGAACTATAAATTTTGGGTAAAGGATTAGAAAGCTATTAACAATAAAGGTAGGAACTGAGCTTTATATGTATTCTTGCCAGTGTCATGCAATACAATAAAGTCTTGAACCTCTAATCTTTTTAGTATGATATAACATGATTTGGTTTTCAAAGCCAATAAACTATTGGAAGTTTTCAAGGATTTGTTTTTTTTTTTTTTTTTTTTGGTTTTGGTTATGGTTGTTTTTAGTCCGGCAGCGCTGTGATAAATTAACCCTTCAACTTTTAAACTGTGTATCTTGAATTTTCTCTAATATCTTGGGTTGGGAAGAGGGAACGAAAAGAAATTTCTTTTTCTCTTTTTCTAAGAGTTATTCCTGATACTGGTAGAGGGTTATTTTCTGTTTCATTTGTTTGCAGTTGTGTGGAATGATGGTCCTTCTGTTGGTTGTTAGAGCTTAGAGGCGTGGTGCCCACTATAGCATTAAAAATTGTATTTCTTTCTTTATTGCAAAATACTACATACTGATTTCTGATCACTTAGGAAGCACCGATAAAAAATAATTAAAATGATATTGGAATGCCCCCATTACTTCCAGTTTTTTAAAACATAACACTCAATAAACGTGAGCTATTAATAATATTTTTAATGATATGTATCTCACAGACCTTTTTCCTATTCATAGATCTACCTCATTACCGAGTTAGAGGAATACTTTACATAATATTATGTAATTTGATTTTTCATTAAGCAATATCAAATATATCAGGGTATTATTATTAATTTAAAGCAATTTCTGGTCTTTGATAATCACTGCATGCCTCAGCAGGACCTGATAGTGAGGTATGTTCTTACTTCCATGTTGAAGCGTAGGCACTTTGGGTTTGGGTTCTCATGTCTCTTTGGTTTTTGCTTTGGACAATCTGCAGCAAAGGGTCAGTAGTCCTATTACCAGGGCAGCATGAGGTCAGAAGTCTGAGATCGCCATTTTGGATGGAATTCATGAGCTATTCCCAAATGAGTGAGTGTTTGTTGCTCCAGGACCCTTTGTCCTTAGAGACTGGGGCCAGCTCCCAAAAGGACAGTCTGCACAAATAGCATGGAGCTGTCTCCACCTTCCACCTCCAGAGTCAAGAAATTCCGCATGCTTTTTCCCCTGCTCCAAGAAGCAGACTGTACTTTCCATAAGTAAAACTAGAACACATCTAAAATCTTTACCACACCTGTGAGTTCATCAAATCCAACATTGTGATAATACATAGGCAATTCAGATCCCTGCCTGGACCCCCTCATGGAGCAGAAGATTCCAGCTCCTCTTCTCTCTCCTCTCTGCGGGTTTTCTACTCCAGGCACATGCTTCCTTCACCTTTTCCTGGTGTCCCTCCCAGTCCACATTTCCCCCGCGCTACTCTGTCTTTTCTCTTAATTTTCTTCCTCTCTGTGATAGTGAATTCGAAAGCATCCTCCACCACTCCACCCTTCTGAGAAACTGTGTTAAGGTGGCCTCTGTTATTAGCCATTTAGATGATTAGACAACTTACAAAGGTGAAGTGACCTTCCAGAATTTTCAGTTAGAAGAAGAGGAGCTGGAATTGGGACCCTGACTGAAGAACTCTGGGTAAACCTCCCAGCTGCTACTTTACCTTGTTAATTTGCAGAATTATCTGACTCCCTGAAATCAGGTTATTGGTTATGGGAGAATGTTGGTATATCTAGGATCCTAGAAACAGAAACTTCTATATGTTACAGTCTATCAATACGAACATAATGCAAACTAGTAGAGATTTTTAAAAAATGCAGAAAAGCATGAACAAATTATCCATTACCCCACCCCTGAGAGATAATCACTGTTACTTACTTTTGTCTAATAATAATTTTCTTTGCTTACTTTCACATATATTTGTCAGAGAAAATCACAATATATTTATATATTTTTACATATAGTTTTATAATTTGAATTATAAAATAAATATTTCTTATATTGGTTCAAATTCTTCCTGGATATATTTTAGTGGAAATGTAATAGTTCATTTCATGGCTACACCACAATTTGCTTAACATTACGATATCATTGGACAGCCATCTTTTCTTTTCTAGAACTTATATGTCAGAAGACAGAATGATATTGAATATAAGAGGTGCCCTATTTTCTTAATGAAATATTAAAGTTTTAGGGCCAAGTTAACCATACTCATCATATTTGTAGGTAACTATCAAAAGTCTACTTACAATACTTTACATGTTAAGTTTGTAATGCACACATATTTAAAATCACATATATAATTTATAATATTTACATATATAACTTTTTCTTCCCTGGAGGTGTTCAACTTATATTATTCACACTATTTACAGCCATCTTTGCAAGCAGTATTTTTTTTTCCAAATTCAAGCCAACACCGTTTTATCCCATTATATTCTCCTCCATGAAGTTGTTAAAGTTGGATTTCTTTTTGAATCTGTGCATGGTGCTTTCACTAGAAGTTTTATCCTACACCAGACATAACTATTTGTTATATTTAAATTTATGATCATAATCACTCTCAGCAATGCTTTTAGAACTGGCCTTCAAAAGTCTTGCTTTGAGGAATATTTGTAATGCTGACAGGTCAACCTCCTAGGAATACTTACTAAATTTAGGTTAATTTTTTTTTCCCCCTTTTCTCCTTGGCCGGCTTCATTTCCTCCGTGAGCTTCCCTAAACAGCCTTTGACCATGGTTTTTTCAGGTCTCTACTTAGCTTAAAATAATTATGATGGAGAAAGTACTATGTCTTAAAAGAGACTTTAAAATATGTAATGGGGATTTTTTTTTTTTTTTGAGGAGGAAAACCTCTCTATATTTTGGCACATTGATCTTTCTTTCATGTTCTGAAGTAACCTGCCATATGTAATCCCTGGTCCAAATGGAAACCTCTATACATATAGTGTTTTCAACTTGAGTAAGGTATGCTCACGCTCGTTAGTAGGCTTCATACTATGTAAGGTACCGAAAGTACAGGTGGTTGCTACTCCATTAATATGAGGCTTATGATTTTCTGTCATTTCTGGGTGGTGGTGAGAGGCTGACAGATGCTGGGACCCCCTCCATCATGGGCAGAAACAAAAACAGAAGAGCAGACTTCCCCTCGTACTGACTGTACCCGGCCTCACACATGTAATTGTTCATCTTTTTCCTGTTCACAGCAACTGTGGTTAGCTTCTTTACATCACAGGTGGAAGGCCTGACCTGCTGGGCAGAGCCACCTGGGATGGGTCTCAGTGGTTAGCGCCAGGAAGCACCAACTCCCAGTCAGTATGGAGTTAATTTAGAACTTTGTTTAATACCAAAAATACATTTCACATTTAAATGTCTGTACAGAGGATGACCTCTCCAGTCATTTGACACACGAGCATCACTTCCTTTTCGTTTTAACTGACTTTCAAAATAGCCACAAAGACCAGACAACTTGTTGAATCGTTGGCAGATTTGGGTGTAGGATGGTCTCTGGAGGATGCTTTGAGCAAGCTTGTTGGCTCTGTATTTCTCCAATTTCTTCAAGACTAGAAAAATGAAATATTTCCCTGGTTAGCTCAAAAGATGCAGGAAGATCTTCTAAAGACTCAGAAAGTTCAGTTAATTGAATTACCAGCATCAAAAACAAAACAAAAGAAAAAGAAAAAAAAAGAATCAACTGTGATATTGGGGGCCTGCTCATTGGAGTGGATATGTCTCATCTCCCTCTTCTATCTGTGTAAATATCTAAATGTGCTTAAATGCAGCTTTACAGTTAGACCAGGCCTTTCCCACTCAGCGACACTTGTCTTTTTCCCTGTAAGGTAGAAAGGTGAGGTGTTTTTAACCCTGTTTCAGTTGTGAAAAATGAGGCTTAAAAATAAAGTAGTCATTTGGGTCACCTAGTGATGAGTCTGATATCAGATGTATAGTTTTCCAAGTAATGGATTATACTTTCAATGTCTCAAAGTTTTACAGCTACAAAATGGACTTACACTAGTTTTTCTCCATATTTCCAGTTTCTATGGACATAATTCACTAATTGGAGGGGAGCTTCTAGCGTCTTATGTTGCCTCCCCAGCAATGACTTTTTAATTACATATGAGCTTTATTTGATTTGCAGCACCTACCACCAGTTGAGATGATCTGCACATTTTTAATTTGTATTTTTTTAACGTGTGTGTAATCCTGTGTCTCCCTCTAGAATATAAGGCCCATGAAGGCAGGGCCTTGTCTGTCTGGTTCACTGCTGTTTTTTCAGTGCCTTGCAGAGTGAGGCACAATAAATATTCATATAATCAATGAATGGAAGAATGTGTAACTTGGGATGTGCTCAGTGATTAAACACCTCTGGGTTCAATCCCCTGTACAAAAAAAATAAATAAAAAACAAAAGAAATGTTTGAAGGAATGGTCAAGTGTGACCCTACATATATGGAACGTGAGCCTTAAAGATAGCCTAGTTAGCCAATATGTGAACTTTTTTGTAGATGATGTTAACTAGGCTTATGGAGTTTTGAAGAGTCAGCTAAAGTCACTAATCTAGCGATAATATTTATACCAGATTCCTTTTCTTTAGCCTGTCAACCAAGAGTTTGTCTCCATATTATGTATAATCCCCTCATCCCAAACTAGTTATGAAGAAAATGCATGACTATAGATCTGTCAATATGAGATTTAGCTGTGGATATCATGGCTATAGATCTGTCTAGGAACAAGACAGGACTCAATTGGTAGAATCCTAAATCAATTAATTTCCTGATAGTTTCTTAACCAATCTGAGACACCATTTTCTTATCTGTGAAATGGGGGATAACATCTCATAGGATTCCTGTGAAGGTGCAATAAGATAATGCGTGTGAAAACATTAGCATTGTGCATAGCATATAGCAAGTGCTCAATTACTGGTAGATCTTCTAAAAACCAAGTCCATGAAAACTATGTAAATCTGGGTTATGAAGATGGAAGGATTCTCAGAGATAGTCTGGACCAATTCTCATATTTTGCAGAGGAAAACCTGAGGCTCTGAAAAGGGAAGACCCTTTCCCAAACCAGCACATACAGAACCAGAACAACTCATATACTAATGAATTTACTAATTATTTTGTGGATTGATTCCCAAATGCCCAAATATATAAAGACATCAAAGTTTTGAATGTGTGTGAAAAATCATTCGCCCAACATCACCATGGTGATTGGATAGCTCTCTAATTTTTTAAGGTCACTGATCTTTGAGTAAATACACAAGGAAAGGCTGAGGTAGTGTGTGGGCACCATATGTGGGGCCTTTTTCATATGTGATCTGTTTACCTTTTGTCATGCACACCATTGTTCTGGTCTGTTTACATCCTCGTCTTCCTGTTATCAAGAGAAAAGGAACTTTCCTTCACCTCTGAGAAAATCAAAGTCCTACAGAAAAGTCAAGTGCCATCTTCACCGTGGTGAAGTGCAGTTGTGCAGTTCAAGGCCATTTCCTCCATCCTGACTCTCTGTGGACACCCAGCACCTAGAACAGGTTGTCTTCCAGACGGGAGGGTCATTTTCCCAAAGCCCATTCGGGGAGGGACTTGGTGGGGTCTACTGGCATGGACCATGCCTGCTCTGCTCTGCTCTCCCTGGGCCCCACAGGGCATCTGCAGACCCTCCATTCTGTCTCTAAATCCCAGACTCCTGGAGGAGATAGGAAGTAATCACCTTAGGGTGGGTTTAGTGTTTGTTCTAGTCAGCTTTTTCACTGCTGTGACTGCAAGATTTGACCAGAACAATTATAGAGGAGGAAAAGTTTATTTGAGGGCTCATAGTTTCAAAGGTCTTGGTTCATAGAAGGCCAGCTCCATTTCTTGGGCGGGGCTTGAGGTGAGGCTGAGCATCATGGTGGGAGAGTGTAGAGGAGGGAAGCAGCTCACATCATGGTATTTGGGAAGCAGAGGGAGAGAGACTCCACTTGCCAGATACAAATATATAACCAAAGCCATGCCCCAATTCCCACCTCCTCCAGCCACACTTTGGTTACCACTCAGTTAATCCCCATCAGGGAATTAAATCACTGATTGGGCTAAGACTCTCACCACCCAATCATGTCTCCTCTGAACCTTCTTTCACTGTCTCATACATGAGCTTTGGGGGACATCTCACATCCCAACCATAATGTTGATTTTAGTGAATTCAGAGGCAAAATCATCAAGGGCAATGGGAGTAAAATACTTGCAAGTGATAGTAATCAGGCCCAAGATTCCATCCTGCTTGGGAAGAGATCTCTGCTCTGTGCTCAGCTCAGTGAGCTGTTTCAGTTGCTGCCTGAAACCCAACAGGCAGGCCCACAGGCTAACCGTGAATGAGAGTTGCCAAGTTGGTACTGCAGTTGGAGGTGAGGAGGGTATCAGTGTATCAGTGGCATTTCAAAAGTATTAAAAAGAAAAACAGATTTTTATAGGGGAGTTCTGCTCTAACTTTATTTGGGGCTTACATTAGAATTCAAATAAAATAGATCTTTTTTTTCCAGACCTTCCTAAAAAGGCAGTCGATTGTTGGTGAAAAGCCAGAAGGGGCCAGTTGTCCATTGATGCTAAATGTAATGAGTCGAAAGTAAAATATATTCATTCTACTTTCCCAACAGCAGCTAATTAAGGGTAGCTCATTTTAAAACAGACCTAATTTAATTTGCTAATATAAGTATTCAATTAAAGTTGTTCCCACTGCTTTTTTCTCCTCAGAATACTTCTTTGAATACTTATAGATGATGCATTCGTGGTGTGAATCCTTCCAAGAGTCCAGGTGGTAATGGAAAAGTGCCTTCGGGACTTCATAATTGCCCAAATTAAATAATATGTACATAAATGGAAATTTGAGTGTAAATCGTGCACTACAATGCCGTCGGAATGGAGCCCCTATAGCCTGATATCTTTCAGCCAATCAGAATAAAGTACTTCCCATTTTATTCTATACTACTTAGAATAGTTTATTGCATTATTAAGTACATGTTACAAGAAGCACATTGTTGTTTAAGACTCATTGATTTAAGCAGAACTATTCTTATAAAGTTCCATAGGCTTTTACATAAAAAGAGACGAGCCCATATAAAATTATAAAACCTTAATGTAATATAACAGCCTATAATATAATATTCTCGCATTTTCTAAAGAAACCACCAAAAAAATGTTTAATGAGTTTATTAGAACTACTGTTTATGAATTCCAGGATGTCATGTCTAATTAGACTTAATGGATTTAAGTATTTCTTTAATGAAATCTGTAGCTTCCCTCACCAGGATCACGTTCCTTGTCCTTCTGCCCTTAAAATGATTTTACTTTATTTTTATTTTGGGTGGCATTAAAAAGAAATGAAAGACTATGATTCTGCCTCATCCTCAGATGGATATAGTGAAAAATACAGTGCTTATTATGAAGTTAATGTGAATTACCATGTAATTACCACTGGCTGCACTGTAATGATTATTTAGTTAGCACTGAGCATTCTCTGCCAAATAACACACGTTCTTTCATAGGAAGCATAGAATTAACTCAAGCCATCCCGGAGCTGCTGGAGGGGAGCACTTTCCCGTCTCTTTGGCTAAGTGTAGGCGCTGCTAATGTTAACATCTAAATAATCAAGCTTGGATGGAGCAAACCGACAGCAGAATAGGGTATGAGTTTACATGATTTGATTTGCTGATGTTTTAAACACTTAGCAGGAGACAGCTATAGAAGCCAATTAAATCTCTCCAAGGTGCATAGACTTATCTCCTTTGTGAGACACAATTTAAGGGGATTGCTTCGGCCCTTTAACTGGAGGGGAGAAAAGGCATCCTAATGAAATTTCAGATGCAAAGTGCTGATCAATCGTGCCTCCTTTTGTGTTTTCCAGCTTTGTGCTATTTGGTGCAGAGGTATTTTAAAGGTTTTTGCACTTTTACTTTGCAAGCCCAGGGATATGTTAAACTTTTCCTCGTGCAGATTTTTCTCTGGCTATTGATTATGATGTGCCTTTAAACAAGGCATTGTGTCTAAAAGAGTAAAACAAAAACAAAAACAAAACCATGTCAGTACATTCTGCCCCTTTCAGGTACTGCATCTTATTTAGTGTACCGGAATTCCCAGTTTAAAGTAATCACAAAATTTATGGAGAAACGGATAAAAAAGGTTGTAAAATATCGATTTGGGGAAAATAATAACACAACTCATCTATAATAAGAAGAAAAACGAAGCAATAATTCAGGGGGTATCGAGCGGCTTGCTGCTGGGCGTATTGATCCAGTCCTTTACAGTATAAGATCGCACCTGAGATTGTTCTGAAAGAAAGAACAGCATTCCTCTGCTCATTATTTCTCAGATACCATCGTCCTGTTACATGGGTCCTGCAGAGTTGGAATTGTTGCAACTGGGAGAGTGGGACCTGCAGTAATAATAATAAATAAATAAATAGCTCAGAAATCTATATTGCCTTAAAGCCACTGTGCCTGGTCTTAATAACGCATTGGCTCCGGTTTTATAAGTTCTTCATGGCCTTATGGTAGCTGATGACAATTCCTATGCTGTGTGGTTCATTTAGGGCACACACGGATCTTCATCTTACATAATGGGTTCTCGTGTTTGGAAGCGATTCTCGTCTTGGCTGAAGGAGCTTGTATCTGTTGTGTTTCTTGTTAAGATGCTAAATTGAAAACAATACATTTGTGCTACTTTGGACCATGGAAAATGTTGGCTTTTGCTTCTACAGGACATTGTTCTGTATTTTAAGATGATTTTTTTTTTTGAAGGAGGCAGAGTTGTTATTGTCCCTGAGCAAAGTCTTTAAATAAACATGGCCTGAAACTTCGAAATTCAGGTTCACAAGTCATGAATTTCCGATTTGTGATGACTGTGAATTTACAAAGTCATCTGTCATTTCTGAGGTCTTAAATGACGAATCAACATGACAATGTACTAACGTCAGGGTAGCACCTTAAAATGGCACTCTGTATTTCATGGCTGTGGAATTCTAGGTTCTTTCCAGACTTGAAGATGATCCCATAAACAGTATTGGGGGAACATGAATGAACATTTTGCTGTCGTGTTCCTTTTTTTCTTTCTTTCTTTTTTTTTTTTTTTTCCTTTTTCTCTTTCTTTTTGGGGGGCAGTGTGCAATAATATTCAAATTTCAATTTAATAAAAAAATTGTACACACTGTTATATTTCCCACATCTTCCAGGTTCTGTGAAAGGTGAGCTCTTGCCCTCAAGATGCCTCTATTCTAGAAAGGGAAGGAGGTGTCACAGAGGTCATGAGGCAATGATAACTGTCAGATTGGTACAAGTATCATAAAAGAAACAGGAGAGGGTTTTGGAGTGCGACGGGGAGGATTCTTTAAATAGCATCCTACATTAGGAGTGCAGTATACAAACAGTGCGGCTTCCAGCCCACGCAGCAGCAACCAGTAAACAGTTTTTGTTTCCCAGCATCTGCAGACTCTCCCCAGTGCTAAAGTCATACAGCCCCAACCCAGAAGCTTTACTCTCCCTGTCCCATCCCCCAGCCACTCTGTGATCATTACCTAGAAATATGAGCCATACTAGCTGACTGTGTTCTCGGCAGATCAAGCTTCCTAAAATTTCAATAAGCATTGATCCATGTCATTGCACCAGATCCTTGAAATTGTTTCTATGCTATTTGTCTCTCCATTTCTGACTCTAAAAGGGACAACAACAGAAAAGTAAGTTCTATGAAACAGAGAGGCTGATGCCTGGTGTCAGTAAGGGTGTATGGAGAGGGAAGGATGAAGAAGCAGAAAGAATAAGACATCTAACCATCAAGACTAACTCCCCAAATAGCTTTCAATAAACTGCAAAGCATCTCCCCCCTGCTTTATCCGCACAGTAAGATTGAAAGTCATCACGGAGTCTTAAACTGTGAATATTGAAATTGTGAGATGTATGGTACATTTAGTGGAGACGTTGGTGAAGTGCAGAAGTCATTTTAACTTTGTCTTTTAATTTTAAAGATTTATTGGCTGCAAGGGGAAAGAATATTTATAAGCATTCTAAGGTATTCACAAAACATGGAGTTGCCAAACAGTGCAAAGAATGGAAAGAAATCATCATTACGAAGCTGGATGATTCAGGAAATGTGGTGATAAATATGGGAGTGACAACATATTATCTCAGCCTCTTGTAGCCGCACATTTTTGAGTCATGATTATCTAGTGCAACACTGCAGGGAGTATGCTAAGTCGGTTTGGAGCTAGAGGAGTTTTAGTTTTAAAAGAATAACCAAGCAATGTTTGGGAAATACAATCAGTGATGTCAAGTCATCTCAGCTTGAATAAATATATATTGTATAATTTCTTTCTATCCTTTAATTTCGTGTAATGGAAGGAAAGTGGCAAGCAACAAGAAAGCAATTAATTGCAACAATGATTACTTAGCTTCTGTAGTTCCAGAATTAAAAAGAACATTAAGATTACTTTTGTAATAGCTCATTTAAAAAAATCATTGATGCTTTATAAATGGCAGATGCATTTGAATTGTTTTAAAATACTGGGTTTTCCCTTGTTGGCAAACACATCACCAAAATGAACCCTGGGTCATTCTGTTGGTTGTTTCATCTTGTCTCAAATTCATGAAGATAAATGTCATATCATAGTTAGTCTATTATAAGCTTTCTCCATTGTATGATTATTTTAGTTAGAGACAGGTTCATTATTGAAAAATAAACTGTGTGGTTGTCACTGTGATTTTCTAGTATGTACTGGGTCTTTCTGATCAGCCCAGAGCTGGTGCTCAGTAGTTCCCAGTAAATGCTGAAGGAGTACTATGTGGAGTTAAGACCTTTCTCTTTGGCTTTGGACAGGTGACATGGACACTTAAACATACATTTCTTATCTGAATAGTGAAGGGACTAAGTCTATCTTCTACAGTAGTTTGTCCTGGTGTTTGAAGTGAATGAAATTGTAAAACCCTCAGCACATTATAAGCAGCACATGTTTTAAGGACTCAAGAAATGGCAATCCTGATTATTAAGGATCTTAAGGTGTTCTTAAAGGATTACCTGAAAGTCTTATTTCTATTTGGTTCATCAGTGTACTACTATACCTGACCTACAGTAAATACTCAGAAAATGTGGAATGAACAATCCCTTGATTTTCATTAATGAGCAACTACTGTTGCTAACACAAGCTATTCACTGTATGTCACATGTTGTTATAAGCATTTAACCTATTTTCAAACATGCAATCATTTTCAAAAATCACTGTGAGACAAGTCCAATCATCTCCACTTTACAAATGAAGAAACTGAGTCAAGGGGGGACTTGCTCAAGGTCCTGCGAATAGGATGCAGCCGAGCCAGCATCTGAACACAGGCAGATTGGCTTCGGAGTCCAGGCACTTTGAGCATATAGTGCAATCTTTTGTACTTAGGTACACACACCCACTCCCACACACAGAAGTGTTGTACATATCCTGATCATTCATTCTTTCATTCATTCAGTATGTATTAATCATCTTCTGTAGCTTAGCCAACTGGAGATACCATTGTACGAGAAGGGTACTGTTTGTCCCTTCCCTCTTGGAAATAAATCATAATCTAATAGGTTGATTCCTTTACATTTCAGTTCTTCCCATACTTTCCAGTGAGAGGCGCTTAGAAACCTGGGTGAATGTGGCAGAAGCGGGGCCATATGCACTTATAGAAAGCAGAGGGCAGAGGGATGCCTAAAGGGAGACGAGGTGACAGCCTATGGGTCCAGTGTGCATTCCATCTTCTCTAGAGAATACGGGATGTGTGTGTGTACCATATGATTTCTGTGGCCCCGGAAGCCAACGAGGCCCCTTCCTACTCTCAAAATCTGCGTGCAGATGTGTGGCCTTGCCATCTGTACCATGTTGCTGACATCTGGATCCACACTGAGACAAGCATTGCTCCAGTTGGGCTACAAGGAGACAAGCTCCTGGCACAGCCCATGAAAGAGCCTATTTTATCTTCTTTTTGAGCTTCTGGGTCAGAAGTCATGCATTTTGCAGAAAAGTCCCACTGAATTTTTCTTCTATGTCTGGTACCTCAATCTCAAGTCCCTGGGAATGAGTGTCAGTAAGTGCCAACATCTTGCATCTGTGGCAGAATTCTCTAAACTGGAATGTTTCTGCTAACCATAGCACATACATGAATTTCAGACTACTCTGCTTATTTCTCCTGTATAGATTTTTTTCCCTTCATTACTTAATCAACTCATTTGTTCATTCATTCATCTGTTTCTTTCTTTATCAACTATTTATTAAAGAGCAAATAGACCACAGAAGCATAGAGTTTGCATGTTGGCCACATATCTGGCAAAGAGTAAAAAGTCCAGTAATGGTTGTCAAAGGGACAGATTGATGGATGGATGAATAAAAAAAGAATTAGAAAGCCATTATGTTTATACTTCAAGAGGTTATTTTTAATGAGGAATGAATTCAAGTAAAACATTCTAAGTAATTCGTGAAGAATGAGTAAGTCATTCAATAAAAAAGGGCAAAAAAGAAAAAAAAATGAAAAAGAAAGCCAAATCAAATTTGTCCCAACAGGGTTCAATGATTTTACAAAACAAATCCATTGATCTGGAATCTCCCAGTTTCGTCTGCTTCTGCCTGGGGTTACCAGTCAAGATGACTGATTATCCTGGGAAAAGCTCTGTAGCCTATCTCATAAACAGAAAAATAATGTCTCACACTTGGTCAGAAGGCAGCCCAAACACTTTGTCTTCAGAGGCTGGGAAAGTTGAGCTGTGGTTGAGACCTGGCTAGAGGGAAAGAGGCTGCCAGAAAGAGGGCCTGAACCACTGAAGCGTGACCAGGGTGTGAATCCTCCTTGAGGACCCGGCTCAGGCAGGAAATCAGGACTCCAGACCAGCTCCCAAATGTGCCTGGTTTTTATTGCAGAGTTCTGCAAGATGTGAAAGTGCCAAGGACATTTAACCAGGTTAGAAAGTTCAGAAAGAAAGACTTAAAAATATGAATATCTGATTTTATATTTGGCTCTTCCAGTAGGGAAACCACTAGATGTTTTGATCTATGCTCTTTCATCTAGAATCTTAAGTGATCCTTACATCATCATTAGCCCAAATGTGGTTTAAATATTTGGGTACTAGAGTTCACTTCTACTGACAGACCCTGTCCCAGAGTCCCTCACCCATCTTCACAGAGGTTCTCCCAACTTCCCTCCAAGGTACCATTTTCCGGGAAGTCCTTCCTGTTCCCCCATCTGTGTGCTCAGCTGGTAAATGGGTACCCATTTGGTGCCAGGCATTGCAGTAGGTCCTTTGCAGGTCGCAGCCTTCCAAAGATTCGGTGGGAATGCAAAGCCCATCAATCACCTCGAAATGTCTGCATGATCCCTGTCCTTTTTTGCTTTAGGTCCAAGAGCGAACTAATGTTGATAAAAGTTTAGGGGTTTGAAAATAAAACAAACTTCCCAAAGTAGAAGCAAGCATTGCTGAAATTTTGTATTCTGTCTTTGATTGAATGCCAACTATGTGCAAAGTTGGTTCAAAGCATTATAAATACAAACATGAATCAGGTGCAAGGCAGATATAGATACCAGTCAACTTGTGTTGGCATATAAGACAAATCAGAGCAGTAACATACTCTAGTGAAAATCTGTGTAAGTAGCTGGGAGAGGACAGCCCAGTCTGTGAGTCAGAAAACTAGAGAATGGGGAATGCATTTACCTAGGGCATGAGGGTAGGATGGATGACTTCGAATTTCATTTTTCTGTTTTCTGCCTGACTGTTGAGCTCTATCCTTTTAAAAATGGGCAATGCTATTCTTTAGATCTTAAAAAAGCACATTAATGTATTAAATTAATGTATAATAAATAAGTAATGAATAATGTATAATAAATAATACATAAGGTACAATAAATAAATTAATTAACGTATAATACATTAATGTAATGTAAGTTGTATATTATAAGAAATTATAAGAAGAAATTCTACCCTGCCCATCTATTTCCCTTCATTTTTATTTCTCAGTCAGAATATGTTCGACAACATTCCAGAATCCATGCACGAGGGATTTCCCAAGCTCATCATTCTCATTGTTTTTCTGTCCTCTTTTTCTCTCCCTTCTCCCAACCCTCATGAGAGTCTGGAGGGTACTTAAAGTATTTTTATTTCCTTCATCTTACTCTATAAACTCCTGAACATTGACTTAAATTCAATTTTGAGTAAAAAAAAAAATTACTTGCAATCGTAATAATGTGCATTGAAGTGAGTAGAGTTTCCTATATTCACCTGGTGTCACCCAGTTTTTTCTAGAAAGAAGTAAGGTGCTCATCACAGTGGGTGGAATATTTGGGGGCCTTGACAAGTAAGGTGGCATGCCTGGGTAGAAAGGATTCTGGACTGGTGCTTGAAAGAATGAGCGCATAAAGAAGCTGGATCTCTGAGGAAGCCTTCTCATTTGCTTTGCTCTCAAGATTCCTACTTTCAATTCTCAGAGTATTGAAGTAGGGCTACCAGACTGTATTATCCATGAATACTTTGTAACAGATGCCTGTGAATACAATGGTCTGCCAGGTCTGAGCTGAATGGAAAGTTCTTGCCTGAAGGTTGCATAACTTGATTGCTGCAGGTAGGAATGACCATTCAGCAACCACAAAGATTTATTGACTTTTGGGTAGGAAAAATCAGCTTTTATATTTCAAGAGAGTAAAGCACCTCCTGTTAGTAGTGATGCCTTCAAAGGACATTTGGAATGGGGAATTTCTGCTAGAGTTTCATGTAGTAATATGTAAAATATGCAGTTGACCAGAAGTTTGCAGTTTTGACTAATGGGATTATTAGTCAATGAGTAATACTTCAAGTTTGCCAAGTTCCAGTTTATAGCTGGACCTTCATAAGCCAGAACTTCATGTTCTAACATTCAGAGGCTCTGTATACTTGCAACTTTAACCCCAGTTAGGAAAAAAATATTAGCAAACACTAGATTTTGACCAGAAAGAAAACCTTGGGCTGTGACATTTTACCAAGTACTCATGTTAACATTTGGTCTGCAACAGCTTTGTTTGTAGGATACTTAGCGTAGGTGATCTCTGTGGGTGTCACAGCACATCTCAAAATAAACCTTTCTGGAAGTAGAAATTTGACAATGCCTGGTGACACAGAGAATTCGAGCAACAGAAAGAGACAATTTGGCTGAAACAGTTTATTTATTGCCTGAATCATTTATTTTGTCCAACACATAGATGCAGTCTACACTGCTTATAAACTGGAAGCAGAGGTCTGCATTCACCCCGAAACTTGGCACAGAGGAGAAAAACAGCTGGGTTGATTGATTTCATTGTTTTCCAGCTGGTGCATTTGGTGTGGTGGAGACGCTTCACGGGTTTCCTGTCTTCAAGATGCTAGTTGTTGCAGATCACTACCTCGAACAGAGAAAGCATGTTCTAACACTAAGATTATGGCCAGACCCCAGCAGAAGGCTGTAATTTCTTCCCACTAACAACCTCTCTAACAATTCTTGCCTTTTGTTCTGTTTCTAGGTTTGTGCTTAAATGATTTCAACATTAATTGTTTTTAATATCTCTTTTGTTATCAGTGGCACGTTGGGAAAGAGGAAGATAGTGATGTGCACAGCCTTTTCTTATTAAGAGATTTCCTGTTGTACAGGCATTAACTTTGTAGGCTTCTATTCTTGTTTCCTTTCATTCTTCCTTTCCTTTTTTAACGTTCGCTTGCTTCACCAGGGGGAGAAAGAGGAGCTCAATTGTATTATCCTGTTAGATGGCTTAAACCATGTTTAGATTAAAAAAAATACTCTATGCTTTGCTGACTATGGTGCATGATTTCCATTTTGTAAGGCATCTTTTCTAAATTTTGTGCTTTATTATTCTTGCGGTGTTGAGCGAGCGAAAACAAACTCTAGTTCATAATTCACTTTAAAGAACATACCCTTTCTTTCTATTTTCTTGTTAAAACCAAATTGTGTGCAATTTGTAGGAAATTGAAACCACATTTTTCACTTAACTTTCCAAAATTAAAATTTATGGGGAAAAAAAGGCAATAAAACAGTTACAATCTGGTCATCTATAATTATCTGTGTGGTTTGAGCAGTTCCACATTTGAAGAAAGTGACACGGAGAACTTATCAAGATTTTACAACCGTGGGACATTTCACTTCTTTTTTGCCGCTTTGGAGCCAAGAACTCCACAAAATGCTAAAAGTGACACCATAAATTTTAAAAATTAAATGTGTGAAGAGAAACCATGAATGCATACAAGCAATGGGCAAGATCTCAAAAGTTGTTTTCCTTTCTCCTTCCAGAAGGAAACTCATTACAGTAAAATTTCCCATTTTAGACTGTTCCCATTTCAAGTATCATCCTTGATTTCGGTTGCTTTAACATGCTCTTGTCACACTTGGGAGAAAACCACAGAGCCAGTGAGATGAGCTGTCCATTCCTGTCCACTCTGCTGCCACTGATGTTTGGGATCTCCACATTCGATGTTCTCTGCAAGCTTATGGATTCCCTAGGAAAAGAATCCTTGGAGACACCCAAGTGCTGAGCTGTGATTTTTTTTTTCTTGGAGTGAATAATATTTTCATTTGCCTGACCTTTTGATATTGCTATGTCATTGTTTCTGTGTTGTAATAGTAAACAGTTTTCGATTCTAAGAAATTTGAGACTTCAATCTTAGTTCTTAGTAAGAGGGAAAATCTCATTTAATCATGTTCCTTTTGTGGAAATATGCCCGTAATTGGACAACCTAATGCAGCTGGTGAAGTCATTTACTCATTGGTCTTTTTTTTCCCACTGAGTAAACACTTATTGTACTTATTTGGTTTCACATCTTATGTTAGAGTCTAAATGCAGAGTATTGAACACAACATTGCAGATCATACTGGTGCTTAGTAACTATTCCATTGAACCTTTGATGATTATTAATCATCATTCTAGACAGGAATGTATGGGACAGATATTTAGCAAGTACAGAAAAACTATCTAAAAGCAATCCAATCCAAGTGCCCACTTAAGTTCAACAGAAGATGCTCAAATGTTTTACAAATATTTTGACCATGTCCATTTCTTCATTTGTAACTTTCTTCTGATCAACAGGCCAGAATTTTAGTTTATCCATTTCACAAATATTTCAAGTCCTTATTATGTATTCCACTAATCATTTTACAAATAATAACACCGTGAACCTTCTAAATTTTCTGTGAGGTAGATACTTCAATGTCCTGATTTTACAGATAAAGAGGCAGAGAGAATAAGTCACTTGTCAGAGTTACTCAAATGGTAAACAGAGGAGCCACGACCAGTCTGACTCAGAATTTACCCTTCTGTCTGCACCGCTACAGTATGTTTCTGAAATGCTTTAATATTTATATAACCATATACCTTCTGGAATATGATGATCCCTGAGTTTTTGATACTTGGACACACCTGGTAGAACTCTGTAAAAATCTCACCCTGCCTGTACACGGGGAGGTTTCCAGAAGGGAGCCAGGACAAGCCCTAGGCTTGTGAGTGCCTTCAGATCCCTGTAAGCCAGGGAAAATAAACACAGGCCAAGCCTTCCGTCCGCTCCAAGGGTTCATCCATCCATCTCTCTATGACTTGTTTAGAAAAATAGTATAAATACACTTATATTTTAAAATAATTATTGTTTATAAAATTAATGTGTGCTAATTATAGAAAATATAGAGAAAAACAGGATAAATAAAAAAAAGTTCAAATCATTTAATACTCCTCACCCAGAGATAACACTGAGAACATCTTCATGTATTTCTTTCATATTTTTCTATGAATAACAAATAAATGAACATTTTTTCACATCTGTGACGATGCGATGTGTTTATACACACAGTTTTATATCCTGCTTTTTTGCGTAGCCTAATAAACATTTTCCCACACATTAAAACTCTTTCCTAAACATAATGTTAAAAGGCTGAATAATCTCCCACAGGGTGGATTTACTATGCTTATTTATCTATCTGTTATTTCTAGATATAAGTGATTTCATATATACTTTTACAATGCTATACTTTTTGCTCTTTTTTAACTCTGATGCTTTAAAAACCATTGTAATTTTCATCAGTTACATGTTCTAAAACTTTTGAAGATAAAAAAAAAACTGTCTTAAATAGTTCCCTTTTGTGGGAGGTAAGCTTTTAAAAAAACATATTTGAAATGATTTTGTTTTTATTATCTTAGTATTTACACTATAAAATAATGCAATAAAATATAGAATAGTGGAAATAAAAATACACCCAAGTGTATGCATGAACTCACGATTAGCCTAGGAAAATATATCTAGCCGTAAAGTGAGCATATTAAGGCTCTTCTACGTATATTAATACAATCCGCCATACTTTTTAATGTATAAGCGTTTAATCTATCAGTGTCCTCTCTCTTTTTTATCACCCAGTTGCAAACTGGATTCATTTTGGATAATTACTTTTGGTACTAAATGTATATTATCTGCCCAGTTAGGGAATAGATTGGAGGGAATTCAGAAATCAATAGTAATAAAGTAAACAGAGAGAATGGAATCTATTTCCTCTCTTACCATTTATTTGAACCCACTCTACTAAAGACAGGGACCCTGTTTAATGGATGTTGGACAGAGGACCACAAATAAACCCCACTGGGAACAGCTCTCCTTTAAGAATTGATCTGATATTTCAGTAAATATCCTATTGTTTGAATGCTAAATGACTTCAAGAATACTTTGGCTCCTGCTGTTTGCAGAATTGACGTTACTTTCTCTTTCAGTGTTTATGTATTTACAACTGGGTGTGCCTCCTTTCTGCCCAACCTCTTTCTGGCCTTCATACAACATTTTTTTTTTTTTTTTTGACAGAGGTTTGATACTAAATTTACTGGTATCCTGGTATTATACTAAACACAGTCTCATTGTCCAAAGGGAAATGAAGCCCAGCGTCCCATATTGCTGACTTTAAAAGAAGCACTCTATAAAATTTCAGCGTTGGTGTCATCATGAGGAAAGATTATCTGATACTCAAAATGGAACACGTCTGTGGCACCTCTCCTTTAGCATAAATACAGGAGAGTTTACCTTTCCCAAACCTCTACATATTCTTGCAGGCTAATGAAACTCAGGAAATCGGCCCTCCCAAACTTCCCTGTCAATACGCTTAGTCCACAGCTAAGAAAATATTCCCGAACGAAAAGGAAACTCATAACTTCTGGGATTTGGTGTGTGTTTATCTCCCTCATGTCATGTTTTTTTGTTTTCCCTCAATCCTAAACTCTACAAGAGCCTGTTGGTCTGGGCCATGACTCATGGTATTGTCTGCAGGTGCTCTGGAGTACCACTTGCACACCATTTTCTACCAAATGGATTTCACTGCAGAGTGGTTGGTCTGGCATTCAGATGACCTGATTTTGGTGCCTTCAACACTAACATTCCAAGGTCAGGACTATAGTACGTCAGAATCTCTTTCTGTGTTTATGGAATTATAGTCATTTTTGGTCTTAGAAGCTTGGCCAAAAGGAACACTGTCAGATTTCAAGTTCATTTCCAAAGCAGAAGCAGGATGTCTGAAGAGATGGCACTGCCTATTTGAGGGGGAGTGTGGATCTTCCTGATGTGTTTTCCAATATTTTTGGGAAAATTTTCTTTAAAGCTTTGAGAGGAACCAAGTAATTCCACAGGTCATAAGAACTCAAAGGTAAGCTATGTCTTTCACAAAGTCCAGTTATCCACGATGTCTTCATTATCAGAGACAGCAAGTCTCACATCCTTCCGACTTGAAGAGCCTTCCCACGCAGTAAGAGGGACTGCTGGCATAACTCTGCCCCAGAAGCAGGCTTCCTTTGGCATAGAAGGGCTGTCAGCCTAGACGCTCTTCTATGCTGACTTCCCTTGCTAGGGGCAGCAGCTTGACAAGATTCCTCTGGGCACATGCCCTCGCTTAGGGCTCTCTGCCCTGGAAAGAGAAAGAAAAGTGCAACTTCAGAATGGGCCAAGTATTTCAGGAGAGAAACCTGCAATTGCTTTCTTCCTACCATCCTTTTCCGTCCACAAGGTTCTATTTGCAAGCCTGGTGTTTCCTCGGTAGGCACATTTGAAGCCTGCTTAACTAGTATTCAGAGGGCAGAATGGCATTATTTGTGATTCCCTTGCAGTTGACTTGCAGAGGCGATGGGAGGATGTCAGTTTTGCAAGGGCAGCGTTATTTGCCATGCGGGCTGCTGCTCAGCCCCAGAACGCTCGTTTGGTTCTGAAGACGAGTGCTTAATATGCTCACTTCTTCCCTCTCCTGTCCCTGCCACGTTCCTGCTGAATTTCACATCCCTCTAAGCACAGCCCTGAGATTGCAGCCCTTCCACAGGCTGCAAAGAAGAGCAAGCACTGTACAAATGGGGCATTAATGGTTGATAAATCCTGAGATAGCTAACTGATGTGTGTGTTCAATTAAGATGAGTTTTTCACTTAAAAGACTCCCCAGGAAGAGCTGCTTTATTCTCATTTCTGGGCCATGAGCAGTTAATGAAGAAAGCATATCAGAATTCCCCCCATGTTCCCCAGAGCTGCCTCAAGATCCCACACAATTTTCAAGTTACTTGATGAAGGACAACTTGCCAGGTGAGATTAAATAAGCTGGAAGGTGATAACAGAGAAGTGTGTGGCATTTCTCATCTTTTTTTAAGGGTGGGATCACCACCATGCATCTCTCAGAAAATACTTTCATGCTTCAGCATGACCCTTTCTAGAATGTTTCCTTTTTCAGATTGAGGCCTGACTGGAGTCTAGCAGAGGAGTATATGCATTTATATTTTTTGCACTGAAGCTAGATATTTTTGTGCAAGACATCTTTTATGATTCGTTTTCTTCTGTGTAGTCCCAAGGGAAAGATAAATCATTTCTTCCAAAGTATTAGTGACTTGCTTCCGCTGCGGCAGTCCAGCATGAGGGTTGGTAAGCAGGTGGGTGTTCGTGACAGGCTGCCTACCTTTGAATCCTGGCTCAGCTCTTACTGCTGCAAAACTTTGGCAGATCTGTCAGTTTTCTGCCATCCTTCGGTTATTCACATATGTGTAAAAATGGCAATGATAACAATAGAGATTTTACAGAGATAAGAATGAATGGTTTAAGCTATAGTGCTTGGCACTGTCTCTGACATATAATAATTGTGTGTCAGTTATGATGAGCTACTGTTCTTATCTCATTCCTACTACAAGAATTTGGGTACAGTCACAATATGTTTTTAAGTTCAGGAGTTTTGGCAAAACAGACCTCAAGGGATGTCTTTGCAATGGTTAAAAACAATGTAGATACTTTATGCTTGCTCAATGATACGGTCAGAGTCCTGAGAGACCATGTTGGTCTTCCTTGCAGTTAGCATAGTTTTCAAAATCGCAGGCCCATTTGGTTTGAAATGGCCAGCGGTTATAGGAGATGGATCTTGTCTATGAAGACAAATGTCTGAAGGGCAGGTGTGACATTGTCATTTTCCATACTTGCAATGCAATCACACTTCTGCTCATTGCTGACCAATCCTTCACCCCCACGCTAGCAGCCTCTGTGTTTTTATCTGTGAAAGAGGAATACGTACCTGTTAGAGTGTTAAGGAGAATAAAAACCAAGTTAACAGAAATAAAATGCTCAACCTCTTCTCTTTTTCCATTTTAAATAATCTGGTCTACATGGAGAAATGCTGGAAGAGACCTGGCATGGACTGGGTTCCAACATTTGAGTTTAGTTGTGATTAAACTGCTCAGTAGCTATTCGATCTTAGCACTGGTTGCTTAGGCTCTCCAAGATCAGATTAGTTGTGAAAGGAAGGCTTTTTATTCTTTAAGCAATAAAGTCCTAAAGTTTATTGAATGGGTATATTTTTACCCCTCTATATGACTGCATCAAGATCAAATTGTTAATTCCGGAGTTAGGAGTGGGGGGACTTAGAAGAAAGTATTTGTACCTAAAAGTTGCTATGATAACTTTTGAAAAATACAATCCAGTATGCCTGATTTTGTCCTTAAAGGGTCACAGTACCTATTGTCCCAATATAATCATAAAAATTTTCCATTTAGCAACAGGTCAGCAGTTTATCAAGATGATCTCTGTCTCCGCAGATATGTCCCAGCCCTCTGAAAAAACCAGAAACAGTGTCTGACACAGTGGCCTCAGGCAAAGGGAATTCCACAGATGGAGCTAAATACATATTTTCATTTCCTTTACATTCGCCAGCCTGCAATAGGGGCAGGCAGATTGTAAAGAGAGTATAGAAAGAAGGTCACTTCTCTTTCCTTGCTCCCATTATTCAGGTTAAGCAGGTCCATTGCGCCCATCAGTAAAGAAAGAAATGGAAGATATGGTTTGGAGCACATGGGTCTCTGATACCAGCAAGAAGGAAGAAGAGGTTCTGTAAGAGCCCTAGTGGGTAAACATACCTTCTTGCGACACTAGGTGGCATTTCTGAAGGCTGAAAATACTGGTGTGATGGGCACAGGCCTTTGCCCACCTGGGAGAAGAGAGGCATTAGAAATGGTTTGTGTGGCCACTGGGCCTCCTTCTGGGGACACCTCTGCCCCTAATACAGATCTGATTTTAAAACTCAGTCTTTCTTCCTCTTTTCCCCTAGTAGTTTGACCTCCAAAAAGCTTATACCCATTACTAACCAACCACCAGAGTAGAAGAGCTCCTCTAGCTCCATTCAAGTTTCTGTCATTGAAAATTTAATCTATCTAAGTTACTTTTTTTTCTTTTATTAGTAAAACTTGGCCAACTGTTACTCTATCCTGGGCTGTAATCAACACTCTTCTCCATGAAGTCTGCTCATGAGACCTCTGTCTTAGGAGAGCCATTAGCAACTCTTCAGTGTGCTAAACGGATATTAGCACAAGTCTTCCCAGGAGCCGGAATAACCCACAGCAGCACTCATGAACCTTATTCATGATGTCCTTGCATACAGACTGCCATGCCATTCCCAAAAGTTCTTGGTGCAACTTTGGCTAAGCCTGGGTTAGAGTCACCTTTTTCAAGTTGTTAATTCCGATTAGAGAAGTTAGAAGGTAAAGAGGAGGGGATTCCCACGGCTCTTGAATTTATTCTGTTTCCATTCTTGACGTCTCCCACCCTCCACACCCACCCATCCACCCAGAATGTTCCCTGTGGACCAAGGAAACCTCATTAGCACTTGGACAAGGGAAGGACTCTCACAAGGGAAGTGGGGGATGATTGGATTCACCTGTTCCTGTTAGTGAATTGCCAGGGTGTTTGCCTACATATCAGTAGCAGGAGCCCACGTTTCATTCACTGCCTCTGGACAGGGAAGATTGTATTCCAGTTAGATCCCCTTGCCCTCCACCCACTCCTTCCCCATCTCATGTTTAGAGAACAGATTTAATCATCTTCATGATTTCTCTCTGATGCAGTACCTAGACCCCCCTTTTCAGAGCCTAAATACAAATGAGAATCTAAAAGTCTTCAAGTCAGTCATTCAGCAACTAGCCTAATTTCTCTAGATCTTCAGAGTTGGCATAGGCATTAATAGGATAAATCCATCAAAGTGCTTTAAACAGAGGCCCGGTAAAGATGCATGGCATGTACCTGGTTTAGGTGGGTGGGTTCAAAACATCTCGTTGCCGAAGGTCAGAACCAGTGTCAAGTTTATAGCAAATCCATTTAGGATGCTTGGTGTTCACTTTGGTTTTTATCGTCACAGTAGGTTTAACCTGACCAAGGAGTAATTACACCATTATTTTTTATGTGGTGCTTTATTACTTGCTTTTCAAAATTGGTTTCCAGCATCTCATGAGCTAACGGCAACAAATGTGTGATTGTAATGTTGGCTCCATCAGGAGACGTGGTGTTATTGCGGAAGTGGCCACATACCCATTTGCCCACACGATGACTGATACTCCAAAACGAGCGAATTGCTTAACTAAACATCTATTGATTATAAGACGCCAGGGACCAATATTAAGACCACCAAGATCCAAAGGGGAAGATTAAGTTCTGGTTGCACGTACACTCTGATTTTGTCAATGTTCTGTGGCACGAAGACCCATCCCTCCAAGGAGCGCAGGCCCACATGGAGAAGTCAAGTCTTATTGGGGTGTGTCAAGTGGTCCGAGGTCAAGACAGACGTCAAGAATGGAAACAGAATAAATTCGAGAGCAGTTCTAACTACTGCTAAATGCGAGAGCAGTTCTAACTACTACTTCACCTTCTAACTACTCTAATAGGAATTAACAACTAAAAAAGGTGAACTTTGAACCCGCCAGCATAGCCCTTCAAGCTGAGCATCATACACTTCTGTCTGGGGGACCCCGGGAGTTTCTTTAGGACTGAGATGACTCTAACCCAGGACCGAGCATCCTCTCCTCTCCCTTGTGATAAGCTAAGCTAGATCTGAGCAAAGACATTTGCCAAGCACGGTTACTTGTGTTCAGATCTTTATGTTGAGAGTTTGTTTTTGAGATAAAATAAAACCAGAGCCTTACGATTGAAACACTGGTGAGTTTTCTCAAACGGCACTTGCCATGCGTGCTAATGCCTTTAGGAAGGTCTGCGGAGCCACTTCCCCAGACCTCTCCTGATTGGCTACAGTTGCACTAGATGTTGCTGATGGCTCCTCCCCATTTTACGCTCCTCCTCTGATCTCAGGGACATTATTTCCTTCTGTTTATTTTATTTTATTTTTTTCCTACCTTTTTGGCCTGCCTTCACCCTTTTTCTCTCTCTTCACCCTTTTTCTCTAACCATTCTTCACCTATTGGTGTTACCCACAAGGCTGCGGGTCACTGGTCTCTTCTCAAATGAGTGGTTTCCCAATTATCTGTATCTTGGTGTGATCATAATTCACAGCATCACCTCCATCCTTGACTGTTTCCTGAGCTTCTGTTTGCAAATATTTTTACCTGGATATCCTACTGGTATCTAAGACGCATAGTGTCTGAAATTGAGCTCATGGTCTCTTCCCTTCTCTCTGCAGTTTTCTCCCTGCACTTTTTATCTTGCTAAATGGCCACTCTCTATACCCAGTCACATGAATTGGAAAGATCAGCATCAGCCCCATCCTAACCTCTCACATATTACTGAAGTCATGGAAATTCTATTCTAAAATATGGAATCATTCTACCTTTTCCTCTATGACCACTTCAGCATCAGCTGGTCTCACATCTGGCACTTGGACTATTGCAATAGTGTCGACTTAAAAATCCACTCCTCATTTGACTTTCGTGGTTGTCTCTTTGAAATATTGATCATACAGTATTACTCCTACAATATGGAGAATTTAAATAGCTACCAAAAAGTTCTCAGCCAAGCACCTAAGGCCAATACTGCTACTCATGGTTAATCTGCAACATCCTATACTCGGCACATAAATTCTCCCCAAACTGCAATATCAGCTTATTTAAATAGACCCCTTTCCTATCTGTCTGCTTGGGTTCTTGCTATTCCTTTGGCCTGGGAAGTTTTTCCTTCCCTGTTCAGTAGAAAACTCCTATTTATCTTTACACATCCTTCGCAAAGGTGACCTCTTTGCTAAATGTTTCCCTCACTCTACTGCAGAGAATGATTTTTTGTCCTTCTGTGCAGTGAACTATGAATGCGATAGTGACAGTACGATTTTGCGTCTTTTGAGCAACTGAGTGTAGACCTGCCTTCCCCCTGGATTGTGCATTCTGTGATAGTGTCCAGAAGAGATTTTCGAGTTGAGTCATCTGCACCCAGGGATGCTCGGCACAAAGGGCCTGTGTTTTACTTTTCTTTCTCTTTCTTCTTAAGTAGAGGGTCTTGTTTACAGCAAGCATCCAATTTTATTTAATTATGCCACGCATGACATCCCAAGTCTGGAAAAGAATCCCATCTAGATTAGATATCTCCTACTCTCCTACTTATTTTTGTTCCCCCTTTGTTCATAGAACTTATATTGTTTTAAAAGAGTTGTGTCCTTGTCTGAGAAAGCTGTATTTCAGAGTAATATTTGAGAATCAGAGGTAGGAGAGTTCTTTGAACTATATTTTCAAGTTAGTGCAAAGGAAGGAGGAAAGGCTGAGCCCCGGGACAAGCGATCCACACCCAGTGTTCTGGAATGCTGCATCCTCATGTCTCAGTTTTCCATTGTTTTAGAGCTCTGTTTGTGTCTTTCTTCCCCTCTAGACTCTGGATACTTAGAGAGCGAGGAATATGTAAATATGCTTAATTAATCCTGTGTTCCCCACTCCTTTCCCTATTTCTAACCCATGACAAGTATTCTATTTATAGTAATAAGAACCTCCCAATTGAGTATTTATTATGTGCTAAACGCTGTACAAATAGCAGCACATTAAATGTTCTCGCTGCAGATAAGGAAGACTCGAAGAATGTAAGTGCCTTTCCCAGAAGGCACATAGCTAGTCAGTGATGTAGCCTGGATGCAAATGTAGCTGTGTCTTGCTCCAAAAGCATCTGGACAGAGGGGAGGAGATGGTGGTTTTCAAAACTGGAAGTCAAATGAGGTCTGGGAGTAGGTGGCATTAATTTCTATGGGATAAAATTTGAGACAAAAGAACTAGAACAGATTGTAGGTAGAAGGGTATGAAGAGAGTAAGAAGGGTATTAGAAAGGTCTTGGATGCCAAAATTGTTAGAGACTGGTTCTGGAGGCCTGTGGGTTGCTCTTACGTGGCTAGTCGACCAAAAAGAGGTCATCTGCCCGGGTTCAAATCCCTGATCTATCTGTCATTCATTAGTTCTGTGATTTAGGCAGGAAGCTTAACTCCTCCTCCAGGCCTCAGTTTCCTTCTCTATAATGGGAATAATCACGGTGCCTCCTTAAAGGATTATTTTGAAGGTTAGGCAGGCTAATCCATGTAAAGTGCTTGGTACCTAGTAAGTCCTTAGGAAGCATTAGCTGCCGCCACCATGATCATTATTATTAGGAGATAAGTCATACATGGACGAATGCAGCAAATCCTTGTAGCACCTTAGCATTCAATTAATTGTGTCCTGCAGATCAAATCCATGTTTCCTAAACACCTGCACATGGCATCCATGGAGTCTCACAGGGATGCTGGGGGATATTTTAAATCGAAGGAAACAGTGATACTTTTAGTGTCTCAGCTCCGGCACAAACTACTAGTTCCAGGCAGCTCTAATCTCAACACCGGAGAGCCCTGTGTCCCTTTAGATGGCGTCATACCTTTGCAAAGCCAAGTTTTCTGTCATTTCTTTGGTCAAAGGAAGTGCCATGTGCAAATTAACATGGAATAGAAAATGGTGGTGGCAGGGTTCAGTTTGATTCCAAAGTTAGCACAATCGTGTGGTGCTCAGAAGGAACACTCATGCCATGATGAAATGATTGTGATTATTTTCAAATGCAATATAAATATTATTATATTAATTTTTTCAACATCTTTTTTTTTCTGGCTACCAAATTGCCTAGGTCATATATTATTAAGCTCTGTAGACCTAATAGTTAATAGAACTGCTGGCATTTCTTTGGCTTAGGGATTCATTGAAAGGATTGCTGAGAAACAGGCGGAAACAGAGAAAACCTGGGGATTGCTACAGGGCCGCAGCGCAGTTCAGCATGCTAAGGGTGCAAGTCAGGTAGAGGAATCTTTCTGGATAAATATTAGGCTAATGATGCCCACGAGTAATGATCCAGAGAGGGAAGAAGCCTGACTCCATGTGTTTCCCATCCAGAGTCTATTTAAGTTGGAGTTTAGGCGAACAGAAATTTCTAGGCTTATCTGCAAGGTGGGTGTGCTCACTCCACGGCCTATGTGTTGAGTTCTCCTGATCTTATTAAAACATCACCAAATAATCACGTAATCCTCTGACATCGCCCAGTTACAAACCCCTTCCTTTCTTCTTAGTGGGATTTGTGGGTTATTCAGAGTCACCTTTATTCCACTGTCCTTGGGATTTTTTTTTTTTTTCTTCCCCAATCTAACAGTCTGCAGAGCTCAACCCTAACTCCATTATCCAACTCTTCTGAAATCTGTCCACTGGTTTAGAGGAAACCATTCAGCGAACAGTGGGAGTAGTTTTCTGAGTTGTCTCATAAAACCATGATATTAGCAATCACAAGTAAGACCTCAGCCGGGAACCCTGCGCTGGCTCGGTGCGAGGCCTGGGGACACGTTATTCGGGTTTGGCGCCGGACTCGGTGCCGTCCCCTGCTGAGAGCCCTGAGCTGCTGCTAGGCTTGCTCTAGGAGAGTAATAAGTATTGTTGTTTAGCAATTGTGTTGTTGAAATTCTGCTCCACTGTGTCTGACAGTATTTATCTAAAATACTTTCCCTGGTGCGTGTTCAAGTTCCAGTAAACCGTGTCTTATTGTGCGACCTTTTCATTTTCCAGTGAAAAGGGATCAGCTCGTCAGATAAAAGCTACAAGCCCGAGTACAGGAAAAATGCGTGCTCAGAAAATCCAAGCATGATTGAAAACAAGATGTGTTAAATCAATGCGGTTTATCGCCTGCCTATTCCCGGCAATTGCTGTTCTAAGCTCATTCTGAACACACGCCGGATGATATAAGTACGGTATCTCTGCCCTCGCTGGGGTGGGACCATAAGAAAACATGTTTATCAGACAGGTCGGGGGATTCTACCCTCTTGATAACACTTATTGTCAAAGATCTTTGGGAAGAAATCTGCAGAACGATTATGGAAGTAATATTGCTCTTGTTGCCTCTGAAGATCTGTCAGTACGGAAGGAAATTATGGATTTATCCTTAAATTTTAAGAAAGACAATATGTTGCCTTTAGTGCTTAAACACCATCATCTATTACATGGTGAAAAGCATCCTTCCCTCTTCCTGTAAAGGAGCAAATCGTCCTTTGAAACCTAATCATAAAACTATCCAAATATGTTTTTTAAAATTGAAAATGGAAAAGATTGAAAGTCCAAACAAAACAAAACAAAACAAAAGATCATGAGAATGAGGCTTCTGTTTGCTTGAAGAAATCAATTTTAGTTTTAAACTTGGATCAGATTTGGAAAACTAAGGTTCCAGGAAGGCCCAGCCAATCACAGCACATCAGACACAATAACAGAGACAACTTTTCTCTTCAACTTTATAACAGTTAGGGAGCAGTGCAGTTTTTTCTTCTTCTTGACAGGCTCACCTATTTCTTGTTTTAGGCAGCGTAACCCTCCCAGGCAAGAAAGCGGTCTGTTGCCGGGAACTTCTCATTAAGTCCCTTCTAGAAAATTCCAAGTATTTGTGGTATGAAATAACTTGGTGTAATCTATCTCAACATCATTATGTGTCTCTTCTTCTCAAAACATAAATCAACCTTTGAGAACTCCTTGTAAGTTCAGACCTATAAGGAGGATTTGATTAGACAGAAACCAAAGTTTCTTGATGCCTTATGTGGGGCAAGTTTAAAATTCCAGGGTGGCTTCCCGGAAGCACTTGTGTTTGCAGATGTGGTGAGTGGTGAGTTTTAAGTAAAGAATCAGACCACAAGCAACTTGTTCATCTGTAGAGAGTCAGGATTCTGGGCATAAAGATTCCTGTGAGTGCTAGAATTTTGTTGCACAGATATTTAGTTAAAAAAAAAAAAAAGAGCAGTTTAACTGATTTGGCAGGAGGATTTGTCCATAGCCTGCACACTGAGGTTCATCAATACTCAAATAACATAGTCAGCTTGGAATAGTAAGTAAAGTCCTGCAAAGAAAACAAAAAACAAAACTCTCAGTGCAACCAACTTTCTGTGCTACAGTTTCCCACCTTTGAATTGGAAGTAGTGATTTTTAGCATTTAGTCAAGGGTATATTGTAGGAATCCATGAGATAATGTCTAAAAATCACTTTGATATGACTAGGGAAAGGGTCATATATGACCTCAGGATATATTCAAAATGATACCTCTACAAGGAATCATTGTGATCATTAAGATTCGCTGAAAGTCTTCAGAGGTCCTTATAACTTAGCGAGTAATTGAGTTCAAGATGTGAAATCTTAAAAAAAAATTTAAAAGCCTTCTTTTGCAGATACCTTTAAAAATCACCCACTGAAGTATAAACTGGTATAAATTTTATGGAGGATAGTGCAAAAAATATTTGTATGAAAAGAGTTGAAATGAGCATATCCTTTCATTCAGGAATTTATTCTGAATGCTGTTTTATTTTTAGCACTTCTGAAGTTCATGAAAAATGTGATTGAAAAAAACTCTATGTTCCCATTAATAGGGAATTTGCTGTATAACTTATGACCATTCATATAATAGAGTATACTGAGACCATTAAAAAGAATGAGGTCGGCATAAACATGCATATAATTCGTGTTTATCCAAAACAGTATTGAGAAAATATATGAGTGTACATAACATACTAAAATATAAATATGCTTATACAAAAGTAGGGGTATTATGGAACTCCCCTCCCCTTTTTGTTTTTAAAATTTTATAATACAATAAGAATGTATTGCTTATAGAATTAGGAAAACAATGACCATTTTCATTTTGCAAAACAAAAGCAAGTCACTCTTCATTCTTCTTCCTTGCGATTGCTTTTGCTTCTTGAAGGGTGATTTATTTCCACACACACTCAAGTCCTTCTCATTCCAGTGCATTTCTCAGGATCCTCCTTGTCAGTCTCTGAGAACCCTGGTATGTGGTTGTCCTGGGCTAGTGGCTTGGCTTTGCTTTTGCCCCAGCTGCCTGTCTTCTAAGTACTCAGTCACACCAGCCACCTAATACTTCTGATTCTGCTTAAGGTACAGGGAGGTTTTTACTCCTTTGCTTGATTTTTGAATCTCAAAGTTGTTGCCATAGATCAAGAGATCTAAGCAAGAAGTCAGGGCATGTTCAAAGGTGGCTTGGAAATTTCCTTTGGCTCCCGTATTTGGTGAATTCTGTTCATATGAGCTTCCTCTGGACACCCTTCTCCCTCAAGTCTCGGCTTTCCAAGTCTGGTCCACCTGCTTCTGAAGCTCTTGCTGAGTCTGGTGGGCTCCTGAGTCAGGGCCACCAGGCTCTGACAGCATTTCATGCTGAATGCAGGGGCTCTGCTTGCAAGAGATGCAGGTGTAGGCTTCTTAGGGAGGGTACCTCTTCCACAGAAGGGGCGACCTGCCATATTGCACATGCACTAAACATCTAGGCGAGTAATGAGATACCCAAATGGCTGGAAGTACAACAGATCTCTTCACTAACCATATTTCTGGCTCTTGTTTATGTTTCTGGTTGATTTTTCCGTTTATGTATTTTAAAGTCTTAAAGATAGGTTCCTGAAGATAACTTGCTGTTTTATTGTTTACCTCTGGTTGTTAATTTAGTGACTGAGGGAAAAATGGGGCCATTATGGAACCAAAAGCCTCTGCCTAACACATATGTAATAACTCTCATGCCCAGAATGGATCTGCCTTGCAGGGAAATGCTCGGCTGTTACTCCTTTAGTTCAAATATAGAGTGGTCACCAGGGAAGCTCGGAGACCCAGGTGCTAGTTTTATCATTGCCGCTGCTACGAGGTTTTATTTATTACTTGGCATGGAGTCTACATATTTGTTTGGACATTAAATGGCAATAGAATATAAATATTACCTTCCTAATATCTGCATTTCTTTTTATTCCCAGTCAGAATGACATCATGTCACACAACCATTAAAAAAAGGAAATTAAACCCCCAGAAATATGTTAAAGCACCACAGTGAGTCGCTAAGCTATAAAAATGGGAACTCTGCAAGTTCGGGCACTTTTTCCTGGTGTTTGGGAACTTAGCTCTCCAGTCTCTTTTATTTCCATTGTTTCCAAGAATAAGTATTCGAGAAGTTAAGGAGGATGGGAAAAGGAGCGATTTCTTTAAAAGGAAGCTCTGAACAGAGAAAAATCAATTTTCATAACTGAGAATGTATCTGTCTTGACTATAAGATTTTAATTTGCAAATAAATTCCCCCGAAAGAGAGTTTTCTTTACTTGATGGTTTGTGAAGTGAATTTTCTTTAAAAACCAAAAGGGACTCCTGTAAATTGGGTCAGAATTCACTCATTACTAGATATTTTAAATTGAATTTGGTAATCTTGTGATTGGCATTAGGCATAAAATCTAGTTGTGTTATCTAAATTTTCTTTGCGTATAGCATTTCATGCTGCATGAACATTTGGACATTGTCGAAATAGTTTTGTATAACCAGAGCTTTTCTGTTCTGGCCAGCACCTGGGTTAAAGCCCATGAGAAGGGCTTAATAGAGACTGGTTCAGAGTGGAAAGTTACTGGTTTCCTTTAGGGGATTTTGAGATGGGGAGCTTTGGAAGGAAACCTAAAGTCAGTTATAAGCAGTCCCAATACAGTCAGATTTTTTTAAACCAGTTAATTAACTTTTTTTTTTTTTTTTTTTAAACAAAAGAAGGTGCTTCAGTGCTGTTGGAATGCCAATTCTGGGCATGTAGCACATACAACCTAGCACTATCCCCTCTCCCAGTATCTCCTCAGAGCTGTGGATCAGAGAACTTGCCTCCATCTTGGCTGAAGCATCTGTTCCTACAAGCTTGCTCTCTCTCCTGTTGCGGAGCATCTGACCTTGCTTTTAATGTGTTTGCAGAGAAGTGTCAGACTGGTCAGTATATGTTAAAAACAGCTAAGACCCTACCATGCTGACTCAGTAAATATCTGCCAGTGAATAAGTTGGAAGGGGTCAGTGGAATACCTCTTGAATTCAATTGTTTGTGGTTCCAAGACACCCTGATCATTGTTTAAACTCACATCTCCTTAAAATCTCATGTAAGCCTAGTGAAGCTTTGTTAGAAGAAGGAGCAGAGGTAGTAGCTGAGGAAGACAAGATGGTGGACTTTTGAGTAGGAGAAGCAGCCTGACTGGGAGAGTCTGCTTTGGGCTCCAACTCTGCTGTCAAAGTATTTCAGCCATCCTTCCAGGTTGAATCATGCTGCTTTTAAGGGCTTTTTGTTGTTGTTGTTGTACTGAAACTAAGGTTGCTTTGCTACTGAAGTAAAGGCTTATGATGTTGGGACACACAACAGCTAGTTCCCACAATGCACAGTAGTAGGCACTACAGACAATTATTGAATAAATGGATAATCCAGTGTCTCTAGGAGTTTTGAAATGCCCACCGTGGTCCCATTTTATTCTGAGGATTCAAATATCAAATCTTTTCTATCTGGGATAGAGGATTGTCCAGAACCTGAGCCTGACTTCTTCTGTTATCGTCTCACACTGCTTCAGGATGACACCAGTCCCCGGTCCTTTCCAGAGCGTGCAGACGAGGTGTTTGCAAGCATAGCCACACAAGCCCTTCTGATTGTTCCACTGCTTTTGCAGTTTACGGTTTCATCTGTTTTTCTTTTTTCAACCCAAGACGTTCATGCTTCTTTATTTGTGGTTAATTACACTCAATTTGGTTGTTTCTTTCTTTCTCCATCATTCTCAGAATTGTCCCAAGTTCAAGGGGAAAAAAATTGATTAGTCCCTTTTCTACTGGTGCCCCCTGAGCCCTGTGCTTGAGTACAATGAGGTCACTTTGTTGAAGAATTAACTTTATATTACATTCTTGCAGAGTAGATGTATGTCCCTAAGGTATGACTAGCCCACTGATGAAATAAATATACCATTCTTTATGATTCCTCCCCATTACCCTCTCTGCTGAGTTTCAGAGAGTTTATGAATAGTCACATATTTATACAACTGGCCAAGAGTATACTACTTATTTTTCTTATGGTCTGTAATAACCTATGCAGGGTTATTAAAGGGTATACAGACCCCTTTTAAGACATAGTTTCTTATGTCATTACTTTATACAAGCAGGTCAAATTCCATCTCAGCAACAATCTCTTGCTCTTAACCTTTTTTTCTGATTATAAAACTAATATATGTTCATTGTGGAAAACACAGAAAATGCATAGCACAGAGAGGAGGAGGAAAAGCACTTTGAGACCCAAGACTTAGAAACTACTTAGAAACAACTAACATTCAGCAATTTCCACACTGGCACTGTGGAATGCTCATTAACAAAGTAACCATGATGTATGTATGCCCTGTAATTTACTTTTTAACATAGCAATACTTATACAGCAGTAAATAATATTTTTTCCCATGGCATTGAGGACTGCATTTAATATTCCATCATATTCTATGCCATTCTATTCCATTATATATTACATTATATCCTATTATTTCATATTCTACTCCATCATGTTCTATTCTGTATCATATTCGATTCCATCCTCCCCTTCCGAGATATTTAATCTTCTTTCAGGGGGAGAGTAGTGTGTGTGTGTGTGTGTGTGTGTGTGTGTGTGTGTTTAATGAGTGACAACCTTTATTAGCTGGCCCCTCCCACTCAGCAATTGGTTTAATTATTTTCTCTAGTCAATGCAATCACAGAAATCTTCAAGTTCCTTTGAATTGAGAGCAGTGCGCTTTGTCTCGCCTATCTTTAGTGTTAGTGTTGTCTGCTGCACGGGACAAATCCCATTGTAATATTCAATACCGAAATTGAATGCAGTTCAACATACTTAAAAATATGAGCAGAAAGTAAATCATAAAGGCATGAGAAATAAATTAGAAGCCTTTGTCTCACTATTTAAAATATCTTCTCTCTTGTAGCATACTTCCATAAAGTAGATGCTTATTTTTCTTTGAATAATGAGTTTAATATGTCTAATTCAATTACTCTTTGTGGCAGCGGAATGACTTCTCTTCAACTATTCAGCTATTAGTTCCATATGATATTTGAATTGATTCCTTTAATTGCTGATACTAAGTGCCAGTCATTCTGCTGTGAGGTGGACTTATAGGCAGAAAATCACATTCTTCCCCCAATAGATCAGTCTTTCAATTAACAGCCATGAGCTTCTAGACACAATTGAAATTCATTATGCAAACGATAGAAGGGGCGGGTCAGCCATTCAAATTTTATGGGTGGCTTAGAGTGAAAAAATGAAGCCAAGATTTGGAATTCTTAGGATGCTAAATTATGTTTTTCAGATACTAAAAATCATACATTTAATTGTCTGAAGCTATTATTTATGATAAAACATTTGTGTTGGCAATTAGCATTATGGGTAGAGGATGGATACGATAAATAACTTAAACCTTGGTGCTCATTCCTGTCTTTCATGCATTTCTTGATTAAATACTACAGATTTTACGAGTATCAGCTTCCCTGCATAAAGAGTTCTATGGCTTTTTCTCTACAAATCTAATTTGAAAAAAGGATTCTTCTCATGGGTTTAGAAAGTAATTCATAAAATAGGAGGAATAATAAATATTGTGCCTTAATCCTATACTAGTAGAGAGAGGTTTGCTACACCTGGGTGTAATTTTAGTTAATTTCCACAAGAGACAGGTTGAAAGTTTACTGTTTGGAAAGGGAGGAGGGTTGGCTGAATCTCATACTTGCAAAAATGATTACATTTTCCTAAATGAAAATGCAACTCTATTAACTACTTCAATAAGCATTGCATCTGGGAAAAAATCTTTTTAATAAAAAGTTATTTGAAGTTCACTCCAACTTAAAATATACAAGTGAGGAAAAAGTACTTACTCTGATTTATGTGTCTTTTGAAGGTGTAATTATTGGCTTTTTACTCACCTATGTAAAACAATGTACTTTTGTAAATGGATTTCTGGCCACTTTATGCAGCCTTCTCCCACCCCCCCCAACACTTTTTTTTTTTTCTTACATAAAAAGTAAGCACTGTCAATCAAGGAATTTTAAGGTTTATTTCCTCTTTAGAAATGATTGATAGCCTTTTAGATTTACAAGTTGACAAGTTAAAGGGTTCTATTGGTATAATTATGTACTAAATTCACAGTCTTTCAATTTAAATGTCCTTTTAAAACCACAAGATTATCATACCTGTATTTTGAAAAGTGGGCCAGTCAGTTTGGGTTGGTATACAAATTGCTTCCATTAGCCTTGGGACCTATTTGAATTTAATACAGTTTTTTTTTTTTTTTTTTTTTTTTTTTTTTTAAAGTTACTAGTATGAATCTTACTTTTAAAATTCAGGTTAATGGAAATGCATTTTAAGTAAAGCATGTGGTAACTTGTTTTTTAATGTATAGCTAAATGTCAGAACTATAAAAACAGTCCTTTTATTTAGAAAGGAAGAAAATATGCAGGTGAATACTTTGGTTCACTGAAAAAGAAAAGAGATTTTGAAACACCCATCCATTACTTAGAGGGTACCCGGAATATGAATAGAGAACAGAGCTGCCATCTTTTTTATTTTCTCAGGTGAGACAGGTCAAAGATATTCCCTAACACAGTGAGGAATTTGGAAAACAATAGACTGGACTCTCTTTGTATCGTGTTTAATTCAAGAGAGTGTAATCAATAGGGGCACAAAGAGGCTTCCTGTCTCCAAATCTTATTACAGGTTTGCTCTTCCTTTAATCTAAGAATTGTTCTTGGAATCTCAGCTACTCTAAGTTAATACTCTGCAGAGGTTATCCACAAAGAGATTATCCATATGATTGTGGTATGATGTAATTCAAGAGTATCAATTAAATTTTGTACTTTCCAGTTATTTCCACATCATCTGTGTTGCAAATCATGCTCTGTTTTATTTCCTGAAAATGTTCTAATTGAGTGACTTCTTCTCTGCAGCACTCAACGAGCCCACCATTGATTATGGCTTCCAGAGGTTACAGAAGGTCATTCCACGGCATCCTGGTGACCCTGAGCGCTTGCCAAAGGTTAGGATACCTCCTCTTTGGGTTATGGTTTCTGAAAAGATGAACTGGAATGGAAAAAACAAACAAACAAAAACTCTGTCAAGGATAAAAATTAGTTCATAGATCATAGCTTACATTTTTGTGCTTTGTGGATTTGGTGCTAAAATGAAAATAATAGTAAATGTAGCACTTATGTGCCTTCTGATGATATGCTTATTTTAAAGGATATTATGTCATTTCAGCCTCACAAGAACCCTCTGAGGTTGGTACTGTTACCTCTCATTCCTATTTTAGGGAAGAAAATAATGAAGCAAAGAGAGGTTAAATAATTTGCCCAAGATTCTGCAGCATGCAAATTGCTAAACCAGAATTCACATCTACAAGCCTGGTTCCCACTTTGGGCTGATCAATTGTTATATCACCTTAATTCTTAAGAAGAACAACACCAAATTTTTACCAGGAGAATCTGTATTCTTCCTAGTGAGGGTACAAGAGCTCCAAAGAAAAGGTGTTGTGGGATCTTGAAACTGGACAAATAAAACAGTCCTCTGAGGCATCTCGTCTATTTGGGAAATAAAACACAAAGATGTGAGAAATTAAGCAAAAATTCAAGACAGAGTCATAGATGTCACACAGTGATGTGTTGCTATTGTCAATGCAGAAAAAAAGAAATTGGCCTCTTGATGATCGTGTACCTATTGCAGAAGTTGGGGACATTCCTGTCTCTGTGCCTGAGGACTTGGGCCCTGTGGGGGAGAGGGCCTTTCTGTTCTGAGCAGACTAGGTACGTTTCATGAAATGCCAAGTTCTGTGAGGACTCGGGAGGCAACAGTTAAGCACGAAAGAAGTACAGAATCAGTGGGGCTTCCCCTCACTGTGTACTGATGGCACAGGAAGTCACGTTTGTGACACAGGTGAGAAAGATCAAACTCAATGGAGGAGTGGAGAAGTCCTTTGCTTGCCACTGTCACTCTGGAGATGTGGCATTTCTCAGTCTGTATATCCTTGTAAAATACTTGTAATAAGGAAGCTGGCTGTCCAGCCTGGCGAAGCTCCTGGGGCATCAATTCATCACGTAGTCCTGCCCACGTGCTGGCTGCACTTGTAGGCAAAGCCACCTGTCAGACCAGGTCCTGTCTGGCACTCTGCTGCCCCAGACCCAGGTGCAGACATGTGGGACAGGGTGAGCAGGGGCGTACCTGGCCAAAGATGGAAGGATGGAGACTGGCAGAGGTGTCTGTCTTCTACCTCCACCTCACAGGGAGAAGCACCCAGCTTTTGGGCTCAGCCTTCAGCTTTCTGGTGAAGTTTACCAAGATGAACTTTACCCAAGTGATGTTCACTTTGGTAAAAACTTTTCGAAAGTGCTTCTCCCAGGGAAGGAATCATATGATGTGTCCACATGTTCACATCTTTGTCTATGAAAGAGGCCTCCCTCCCCTCTCCGCCCAAATTAACTAGTCTATTTATAATGAGGGGGAATCCTCGTCCACAGCATAGATGTTTCATGGAGAGATTTATCTTTAGATTCCTGTTTCTGGCAGAAACATGGCTCCCGGGTGTTTCCTGGGGTAATGTTGTAGGACAATGATATACATGATGTGTCTACCTAAGGGTCAGTGCCTTGGCTGTCTCAGTAGCTGAACAGAATTGAGGGCACAATGGCAGTTTCTTTCCATTGTTTCCATTTGGGGAACACCCTCACTTCATGGTTAGCATTTGATCTGAGTCTTCAGGAAGAGTTGAGAGTGTAAACAGCAGGCTCACATTGGACAAAATAAACTCAGAGCTTGGCCACTTGCCTACTAGGCAACCAGGGTTAAAATTCTTTACCTTTCTTGCCTTAATTTCCTTACCTGTCAAGTTGGGCTGGTGCTATCTTCTTCCCTGTCAGATTATTTTAAGCACTTACTTAGCACTCAACAGAAAATAGCTAGGATGTTTTAACCAGTTGAGTGGAACCCTTGCTTCTGAGAGCTCTTCTACCCAACCTTGGCAGAGCAGGACACTTAACTCCTGTGAGCAATTGACTATTATGTGATTTATCTTCTGAGCCTCAGTTTCTTCATTGAAACATGGTGATAATAATCACGCCAACTTCATAGGATCACATAAGGATAAAGGGAGGCAATCCCACGCATGCCATCAACAGAGTATTGGCCCAGAGTTACCACTCTAAAAATATTCATTGAAAAATAGGAGACAAATCTGTTTTCATGGTTGAGTTCTAAAGAAGTCAGACAGCATTTTCCAATATACATATTGGTAAAGAAAGAAGACAAACAGGAATATGGGGTTGAGTTTTGTGTACTTACTTTTTTGAAAACATTTTTACAATTGCACATCGTGTCCAGAAATGTTGGACAAATAGCATAGGCACATGACACTTTGTCCCTGGTGGCCTGATGGTGAAATGCTCAGCCCTTTTTTCCTGGGTTTGGGAAGAGTAATCAAGGACACAATGGATTTGTGTGTTAAGGAAACACTCGGCAGCTTGCATCTAGCCGCTTGACCATGCAAGGACTGTTGCAGGAGCCCACCCCAGGAAGCTCTCAGTGTGACTCAGAGCAGAGAAGCTGTCCTCTTGGCTCCAAATGTTAAGGTGGAGCGAGAGTTCAAGGGCAGGGTCAGGAAGTGGCGGATGGAGCCAGCACAAGGTATTCCTGTGGACTTGGGAGATTTATACTCCCACTCTCCATTGTTAGGGGGACAAAAATGGGCTCCGCCTTTCTCCAGAATCATGGTCAGTGTTTGTCAAACAGGAGTGTTTCAGTGAGCCATGGACCACACACCTTAAAAAACAAACTCCACTTTATTAAACCCATGTGTTTGTGAATAGACAAAGCTAGATTCATACAACCACCCACATATTCTGTCAAATGAAACTGCGCCAAAGACCAAGCAGACAGCTCTCTATAATAATATGCCTTTGTATAGAGGCTTGTGCTTTTTCAAAGAACTCGGGCATGCTTTGTTTTATTGGAGCCCACTCTTTTGAGAAAAAAAAAAATGGAAAAGCAGACATCATCCCCATTTAGCAAATGAAGAAACAGGAGCACACGGAGACCTTTTCTGTAAATTATTTTGTCTCTGAAAGTCGCCATCAGGAATAGTTGCTGTACACACATATTTAAAATACTATAATTACGCTTGCCCTAGATGGTTTTTTTGGGTTTTCTTTTTCATGTGCACATGGAGAAGGGTGGGTTAAGGTTTTCAAATCATGGTATTCTGTTCTGTTTCACCCAGACTTGCATTTTTCTCTGGGTTCTGGCATGTGACTTTGGGGTCAAGGTTGACTTTTCTTCCAATGTAGAGTTGAGGGGGATGGGGACCGTGGTCAGTTAGGAACTGCAAGATGCTGACGGCTGTAGTGATGCAATTTAGAAATGTTGAGCAAGGAGCTCTGGGTTTGGAAGGCCAGAGGTGTCTCCATTCAGTGACCCAGCCATCCTCATAAGGGGTCTCTGAGCCTGAGCTCACAGCAGCAAGAGTAGACCTTGAGATGACCCAGCATTCCATGCATTAGCTGCAAATCCTGGGTATGTTTACTTCGTGCTTATTTTGAGCCTAGCAAGGCTTCATCAAGGCTTTTGCCGAATATAGAGGCCAAGAGAGTGGGCTCTCGTGCCAGACAGCTGCAGATTCTGGAAAGCAGATGCATGCAACTCCCAAGCCTCAGTTTCTCCTCTGTAAAACTGGCCCACAGCATTGGTGTTAGAAGCCAAGGAGAAAGTGAATGCCGAGAGCCCAAGGACCGAGTCTGACCCTTGGCTTGTCCTCCCGCTGACTTTGACTATCATAGCAAGTCTCCAGACCTCTTGGCCCTTCTGACCTCCTCTGTGGAATAGTCTACCACACTGAATTCCCACTTTTGCTTCAGATCCCACAATCTGAATAATTCTGCCTGGAGGTGATTAGCTTCTCTCTCCTCTTCCTTCCCGGCACCTCCTTGTCATCCTAGATTTCCGGCAGTTTCTGTCATCCTTCCATGGAGAGGGACTGGCATGGGAACCTACCCAAGCCAGAGATATTTTTCTCCAAGAACTGATTCCTCTTTTAGAGAAAATAAAGCAGTTTGAGCAAAGTAACAAAGGCTGCATTTGTGTATTTTGCTTTATGGAGCTGAAAATATCTGGTAAATTGATCCAGTGGGAGTAATAAATACACATTACTTTATCTTGTTCTTCATGTCCTATACCCCTGAGCCTTGATAGAACAACACCACTTAATAGACTTAAAAAAGAGTAATTACACTCATTGGTTGTGTGATTTTTCAGCCCTTCCAGCCCTGCCTGACCTTCTAATTTAGCTCACCGTGTCTAACTAATGCATTTATATTCATCTTTTATGAAGCATGTATGGTACAGAATTGACTGGAGAGTCTTTCTCAAGCTGTCCTCCCAGGTTCCCAATCTGGTTAGTAGTAAGGAGAAAGGGAGCTATCCATCTCTATACGTTCCCATGCAGAGATAGCACAGATATGGGGCTCGACGCATTTTTTATCCTTTATGAAACATAATAAAAAGTATTTATTACAGTTTTACTTTAAAGCTTTTATACATTCTAGCATTATTTACAGCTAAATATGCAGGCAAAAGATGCGAGTGTTTTTAAAATGATTACCGTTAATGTTTCTGCTTGTCAGAAGTGCTTAAATTTTCCTGCACTTTGTCTAAAAACTTGGTACTGTTGCCTTTTAAGAACAACACATTTAAAAGATCTTGCAAGTCAGATTTGCAAACAGTGCTGACAGTTTGTGATGAATGATATTGCAAAATTTGCAAGATGTTTGTCATTTCGCACAGCCGACATATTAAGGAACAGATTAAGAAACTTGAAACCCCTATGGAAAACAACCATCCCAAACAAACCCCAGCCAAACCTTGAACCCAGAGAGTGCACCAGAATCTCTCACCCGGGTTTTCTCTCCCAACTTCCCACTCAGCCACTGGAACCCAATTGTTCTCAGTGCATTTTCTCTCACCATATGGTCTCCTCATTACCATACACTAAGAGTCCATATGGGAAACTTGTGAAATGAACTGTATTCATTTTAACTGCCAGATGAGCAGCCTTTTGCTTTGCAAGCCTTGCTTAAGTCATCTGCTGTCTTCGTGTTGTTATGGCAACCCGGCACCAATAAAAAATTCTAATCTACTGTAAGTGATCACAGTATTTTAAGTGCTTGCCTGTAACTGCCCTCAAAGGGGCAGAGGCAGGAGGGCTTCTTTTCATCCAAGGAGCTAAGGGTTGTTGCTCATTCCAGCAGGTGTCAGAGAAGAAGCCAGTGAGATGGGGGTGCACGCCATTGTGGGAGTCCATGTGAATAGTCAGGGACGAAGATTGCAGGGGGGCAGATTGCAGGAAGGATGGATTGTAGGCCCGTTGGGTGGGTCAAGAAGCACACTGAATGTCAAACACCACAGTTGCTCTGGCAGATCCACCACTCTGCAGGTGCCACCGAGCCCCACGAGTAAAACTCAGGGCTCGGAACCCCTGAGGCAGCAAGTGCTCACAGTAGTCTCTCCTTCACTGACATTCGAAAACCTCAGACGCCATGAAGCTGCTCTTCCTGTACGTGGGAATTAGTCATTTCAAACACCAGGCTAATTAAGAGTCCCTTAAAGTAATGGAAGAAGGCAGCAACATCCTTAACTATAAATCATTTTCACCTCCGCAGGCCACATGATATGTTGCCTCTCTGTCGCTCTATCTGTATTGAAAGTGAATGTTTATAGTCTCAGTTCATCAGTTCACATTAGCCTCATGCTGAATATTTAAACACAGAACAATTTGAACACACCATGAAGGAAGACAGTGACTGCACTTTCATTTGGAACAGCAAGGGCTCATCTAATAATAATTTAGTAAATCAGCCATTTAGTGGCTCAGTTGTGCACTGCATTGTGCCAAATATTATTCAGTTCAACTGTACACTTGCAAAATTGAAATTCAGACTCAAGTCACAGGCACTGTTTTTGCTCAGAGGAGAGACGAGACCCAAAATCACCTTCCCTAAAGAGCGTTCGTGTTTAGCGATTTATCATAAATACAGAGCTGGGGCAAAATAAAACTGGAGTCGGCTGCATACAGTGTATTCTAATTATGCTTTTATTGTTTTAGTCTTTATGCAAAGACGATCAGTAATTCAAAACCTGCAGTTGCATAAGTGAAAATACAAATAAGAAATCTCTGCCTAACCATATTGCCCCCTAGCAGAAAAAGGGGGTGACTGAGGGTTTCAGGAAGGGATAAAGAAAAACCCTGCATCCTCGCCTTCCACACTGTGACATGGCTTCTGTCTCCTTCTCTCTCATCATCTGTATTTATTTATTTACTTTTTAAATTTAAGAAACCGCTATCAATATTACACCCAGAAATGAGAGTGACCCTGTTCAAAAACACAGAAACAAATGCAAATGTTATCGTGTATTCAGCTCTTGGAAAATATGCCCTTGAGTTTGATTCCAGGAAACATTTTGTCTCTGCGTTCTCTTGTCAAAAACACAAACTATGGAATGCAGTCCATTTCCCCCTGCTTCTTCCACAACTGCCAGAAAACTTACAGGCAAATTCCATTTCCCCATTTCGATAATGTGCCCTGTTGAGGGGCTTGGTAGCCCCTCCCACTCATCCACACTCGGAAATTGTATATACAATCCTATACACCCAGAAATTGTGTATACAATCATGTGTGTGTGTAGTGCACATGCCTGTACATATTATTTTTCTGGGAAAGAAGTTGTAGTACCCCTGGCCCCCACAAAATAATATAATCATTATTTCCTTCAATTATTTAATGGTTAACTCTCTTATTTTTGTAGTAAATCATTCTTCCTGTTATTACCATATCATGCCCATTTTAGAGATGAGGAAACTGAGGTTCAGAGAGGTTCAGAGCTGCTAAAGCTGCTAGAAAATAGAAATTACTGAGGGGTATCGTGGCACATGCCTGTAATCCTAGAGTCTCAGGAGCCTGAGGCAGGAGAATTACAAGTTTAAAGCCAGCCTCAACAACTCAGAGGCCCTCAGCAACCTAGCAAGACCCTGTCTCAATATAAAAAATATATATATAAAAAGATGTGGGGATGTGGCTCAGTGGTTAAGCACCTCTGGGATAAATTCCCCAGGACCCCCCCCCCCCCAAAAAAAAAAAAGAAAGAAAAGAAATTACTGCCTTGCTATACTTCCTCACCACTTGTCCATGCAGAACCTTCTACAGAGCTCTGCAAGTGGAATTACAACTCAAACATAACACTTGAGAAATGCAATCCACGTTGACTACAAGAATTTACATATTTGCCAAACTTCTTTGGAATATAAGTGGAGTTTGTCAAAATACTGTTGGCTGTTGCTCACTGAGCACGAACTGTAGGTAATCTCCTGCACAGGGTGCTGGGGGTGCCGGATTAACCCTGTTTTACAGATGAGGAAATGGAGGCGTGTGTTTGCACTTTGTAGAAGTGGCAGGGCAGGGACTGCAGCCAAGTCCACAAGGCTTCAGAGCCAGCGCCAGTATCCCAAGCACAGCCTCCTGGGATGAAGTAAAAAAGAAGTTTAAGGAGAGACGGTTTTGCAAACTAATCTCAAAATCCCTCAAGCTTGGTTGGGAGTTGGAGGAAGCAGTGGCATTGACTGAGGTTAGCTCACAAATGGCTGAGCTAGGCGAAAGTAGCAGCAAGAATTAAAAACACACAGACAAACCTTGGAGATCATTCTTTTTCTCTTCAGCTGCAGAGTCATTGTGGTGGGAAATTGTAAGAACACTTCTCCAACAGCTGAGCTCTGGAACTCTTTCAAGTTCTTTTTTAGCACTGAGCTCTTGATGAGAGGATTCAGTGTAACCTACTTCATATCACACTGGGTGTACAGAGGCATTGAATGTAATTACTCGTGAGTTTAAGAAGTAACAGGAGGAACAGGGGCAAACTCATTTCCACTTCCCAGCCACCCAGCATCCACCTCTTAAAGACGGAAACCCTTAGGAGCAGAGATGCTGCAGTGGCTGAAGCTTTGCTCATAGTATCAGCCCTGAGTAACACTTCAGTTAAGCACTCGAGTAATAAGTACCGAGCTCCAGCAGTCTCGAGCCAGTGAATTTTAATTGCAGCTGTACTCAAGATCATCTGGAAAGCCCTGGGAGTCATGCTTTACAGATACCATTCACCTGGAGGTACAGGTAATAACCAAGGTGTAACACTTTAAGAAGCAAAAGCAAACTCTTTTTGTGTTCTCTTGGATATGCTTATAGTGTAGTTCTAGATGGACTCATATCACTTATTCAAGTTTAGCTATAGTAGGTGTCCACAAACAGAAATGGACACATCCATTTGTCCACACTCATGCCAGAAACATACATATACATGCACTTGGATACACTTGAACAATTCACCTCTTTGTGTACGCAGCGATCCTGCTTTCTGCCTTGCCCCAGGGAAAGGGAAGCCTCAGTCAAAAGACAAAAAGAAACAGAAGTAGTTAATTTTTGACTTATTTTTTTTTTCCTTTCTTTTCTGAACATCCAGGCTTTAGTGACTTAAAGGTGACTTAAAAGATTTTCAAGGGTAATTTTGACTCTAGGCAGTTTTTGTTTCATGTGCTGACTTTACAACCTACCCCTGAAAAAGGTGCCTCTGTCCAGAGCTTTCTCTTTCAGCAGTCTTTTATCCTGATCAGAAAGTCGATTTCCAAGGCCACTCTGCAGGACCCAACCCAGAGCGTTGGTCTTAAACCAGTACAATGAATTGGAATAAGGAGAGCCGACCAGAGGTGACCGAAGCAGGTCATGCCTACGAAGGGGCAGACACCATTTTTCCGAGTATTTGTGGCAGGAAGCACCCCAGGTTCCCATTCACCAATTACCATGCCACCATTTAGAAGAGAAGGCCAGGAGACCAAAAAGAGGAGGAGGGGAGTGTTGTAAGTCTTCTTAGAAATACCTGGCTTCACAATTTATACCTAACTGCTGACACCTGAAAAGCCGAACATTTTGGTAAAATGAATCAAGTTGTAATGTTTCTTTTATGAGATCCCTTGCAGGAGAGGGAGGCCTGGCCCCTCATGGCGCCCAAGCTCAGTTATCCATCATAGGAAAGCCAGCTGTCCTAGCCAGCTTCTCAGAGGTCACACAATCGAACCGGCAGCTCTTACAACTATATTATTGCTTATGGAACAGTAATTGAGGCACCAGATAAAAATTACCTGGTCTAATAGGCAGCGAACAATTTTCACTCAATAAAATTATAAGCCAAATCATTCATTTCATAACACTCTGGCTAATTTATTTGTTGACCTTTTAATATCCATAGCTCTTCAGTGGTATTAACTGCAACTCAGACAAAATCTCTTGTTCATTTCACTTTCATTGATTTTTTTTTTCCATTGAGGCAATAACAGCTGCTTGAAAACAGCCTTTTTCTTTCCACCGTAAAAGTCAATCATGTAAGTTGGTATGTCTTACGTTGATATGGCTGCGTTAGCTTACAACCTACTTTAATTTCACATGACCCTGCACCATGTTTTTAACAAAGGCAAAGCCTTCTGGTGTACCTCCAGCCCTGCTGGGTGATGACACATAATGACATGTTGGGGAAGTACCAGGGCTGTCATCTCATCTGAACATAAAATCAACGTTAAAATTAGAGGAGGACCAGAAGACCCTCCTGCATTTTCTCCAGAATGCTTTTGAAACCTTGGCCTCTGGTAATAACCACAGTAGACTTTCGAAACATCGAATCTCTCCATTCTAGAAATTGCTACAGATTTTGATTGCAGTTTGAATCTTACTTTTCTCTCTAGACTACAGACAAGGTGGCAGTCAAGTGTTCTGTGGGACACTCAGCAGGTTCGGCTGATGCTTCTTATAGAATAAAATACTATGAAGTCTTTAGAGTGCACAGTTGTAAAATATAATTGTTACACGTTTGGCATTTTATGCCTCCCTGGAAATAACCACTTGCTACCTACACCTCCTTGGTGCTCCTTTCCATTTCAATTTACTCTAAAGTGGTCCTTAGCCATAATGAGAGTGCCCCTTTCAACAGAAACATGTTTAATTATATCCATGCTAAATGTAAGTGACTCTTCTCAGTCACAGGGCTTCTGAGTAAAGATTGTTTAAAGTGTCACACTCCAGGCTTCTAATGATGTGCAGTAAGCTCTATTTCAAGTTCATATTACACAAAGAATGAAAAATTTGAGGAATGTCTCAGAGGATCGGAAACTGAACAGTGCCCAAGCATTATTTTGGTTTGTTTCCCTCTATCCCTCACTGCCCTCATTATACTGATTTTTTAGAATGCCAGAGACGACGATTGTGGAATTTTCCATTTGGCTGAATAAACACAAAGGAAGTCGGGATATAAAACCACGCTCAGAAATACATCTCGGTACAACTGGTATTTATCGCATTGTACATCCAGCTCTGCGGGAAATGGGCTGCAAGAAACAGCCAATCAATTTTTTCAGCATTGGGGCTTTCTGATCAGTGGAGAAAACCCAGAGTTTTCAAAGCAAGTAGGGGCAGAGGCAGGGCTGAAGTCTAGTGAGCTGGGTGCAACGTAGGCCCTACTGTAACTCTGGGTGAGGAGGCCAGCGGAATCGATGCTGACTCCATTGATAGATGCTTATCCTCTCTAAATAAGGAGTGATTTTGCCACTCCACTGCATTTTACGTTGCTGATATCTGGACTGCTGCATGTCCAGCCCCTGATAAGGCAAAGTAGATTGCTGATAAATAGGTGTCAGGAAAATTTGCAGGGACAGTAAAGTATTGCATTTCTTTCTCAGGAATCACCCAACTCCACTTGACTTTGATAATTAATGCTTGTAGTTTTATCTTCTGCCTTCTTTGACATCCCTCCAAACATTATCTCCCAGTTAGGTGAGCACAGGCCACGCAGAGACTATCCTCGCAAATTATGAATACATCCCTGGGCTTGAATTTTATGAGTGTGTTCCCAGAGTTTCAAAATCTGATTCTAATACTTGAAAATTAATGTCATGCTGGTAAATGGTATCCACTGGTTTTATGGGGTGACCAGTACATGCTGGGTCCAAACCAAAGGTCGGATCATCTCCCCTGTTCCTCTGGGTCAAGTGACTCACAACTTGAATTGGATTTATAAATGAATCCAGTAGTGGCCACTTAAGACAACCTTCTCCAACCTGGAGGGCTAGAAGTAGCCAGTGACAATGAACTTATTGGCTACATATTTGTGGTCAAAAGCTAAAGAGAAGACTCCCAAAGATGGTGAATAATCCTCAGAGGTTTTATTATCATGAAATAGAAGGAAAGATGAGTTAGCTATGTCTGCATATTTGACACACTATGCCTGGTTCCCAAGGTGGCTTCCTGAGAACATGTAAATACCTAAGTATGTTTAAGGGCCTGAAGGTGCAATTAACGGAAGGCTGATGTATAGCAAGACCAAGCTCATGTTGCTAGTAGCCTATAACTTGAGATAATGTCTGTACTAGACATGATTCATTATATTAATCACAAAATTAAAATGTAAGCAGGAGCCAGCAGGAGTGAAAGAGCAGCTTCATAAAAATATGACATAAAAAAACTCAACAGTGATCACAACTTGACCTTTGGGAATTTATATATTGGATTAAAAAGTCTGGAGCCAAATGAAACACCAAATTTAAGTCTTTGGCTTTTATAAATTATACCAAGTATCTGACTGTCATTTCATCATATAAATTAGCCATGTCCTTTTTAAAATCAGCAATGATGTCTTATAATAAACTTTTCAGCAAGAATGTCTCAAGGTCTCAGTTTCACTAAACACTGTGCTAGGAGCTTAGAGAAGTCGACTGAGACATGTACCTGGCCTCAACAAGTCTCCAGTGTATCTATGGAAGGCGAAGCCTGACTCACACCAGAGTAGAGCAGAATGACCCCGTGGCCTGGATGAGGTGTCATGCTGGGTGGTGAAGAGGGTCAACACTATTTTTCAGAGGAATGGAACACATGAGGAGGTGGGGTATCACAGAAGGTGGAATTCTTTCTGATAGAATAGAAATTCTGTTTCTTGGAGTTGGGGCTCTTAGAGACCTGGGGTCGAATCCCTGTTCAGCCACTAATTAGCCATGTACACTCGGGGAACATTAGCTGAGTCTCAGTTTCCTCATTTGCCAAATGGTAATTTGAACGGCACGTTAAGAGACTCTGTGGAGATGAGTTCACGTTCCACTTTGAATAAATGATAGCTCTCCCTTTCATTCCTGTACCCCTGCTGCTACCTTCTGTAGCAGGCTTGGAGGGGTGGAAGGCACTGTGGCTGGGCACTGCAAAGAAGGTGAAAGAAGAAATGGCAAAAGAAGGAGGCTCTGGAAGAGGCCCTGCATTTTGCTTCTAGGCTGGGAGGAGTGACTACAGCAGAAGAGAGAGCAGTTCTTCAGATGCACAGGGAGAGGAGACTGGGTGACGAGGGCAGACCCAGAAGACCAGGCAACCTTGGATAATCCCCATGGAACCCTGCAGCTGGGTGCTGGGATAAAACATGCCTTGAAAGTTGCTGGAGAATAACGTCACGTGTGATGGCTGGGGCAACCAAAAGCTCAAAACTTATTTGCCAAGGGATCGGGCTGAAGCTTAGAAAGTAAAACAGAATCTTCTTTTTGTATTTGTACCCCATTTAGCGTTTTTATCAACAAAGTTCCAAGCCATTAGTATTTAGTGTGGTTTCCCTCCAGCTGTTCTTAGAGCCCGGTTCCTCCTGAGCCTCTCCACTGTTTCGAGAGACTCTAAATGAGTTCATATGTCATGTCCACTTTTGCCTCTGCAGTCCTCCACTCACATAACCATCAACTGTTGATCACTGCAAGAGAGACGAAGCCAGATTTTGATGGTGAAAGGAAACAGATAAGGGCAAAGTTGCTGCTTTTAAGGAGCAGACATTTTTCTGTTTCTTTAAGAGAGAAGATCTGAGGCCCTGAAAAGAAAAAAGCACATAGTTTGACTCAGGATGTAGATTGGAGAACAAGCTTTATATCTTTAAGGAGGCTCTGGGGCTTTTCAATATTTAGAATACAAGTATTTGTCTTTTTAATTCCCAAATGGAATTTTTTTTCCAAGTCCAAGGATAGGATTAATTATCTTGGAGGAGACTAATCTCTACTCTCATGTTCGAAACTGCAAGCAGGGAGACGTTTTGAACATTATGAAAAGAAGAGAAAATCTCTCCTGACAAATAAATGCCGTGAAAAATTAGATATTAGTACTTTCCAAGTGCTTTTTCTTTTCAGAAATACTAAAATTGAATATTAGAATCGAAGGATCCTTATACTATGCTCCTTCTTAATGCCACAAAAATAGGACTTTAGGAACAATTTCAGAGACAAAAGATTATATGTAATACCCTAATACCCAGCTCTTCCCCTTTTGGGAAGTTTCTTCCTTTTTTTTTTTTTTTTAACATCCTAGGCTCAATCATTTCCTAATGTGAAATTACAGAATTTTCAAATTACCATATAAAACTGCAAAAAAATTACACTTGTGACCACAGAAGAGATAGCATATACTCTCAATTTGATTTTTAAAGGCATACATCTTTTATACAACCTGTCATTTTTATAATGCCTTTTACAAATTTAATCAATACATTTTAACATTCTATATACTTTAAGTGCAATATACAATAAATATTCAAGTTTCATCTTAAACATGCTTTAGCCTTTAAATTGTTAAAACTGCAGTGCCCTTTCAATCTACTTACATAATGTCATAAAATATACATTTCAAGGTAAATGAAGTCAGCTACTTCAATTTAGTCCCTCAAACTGGTAGTAAATGAGAGGTTAACACCATGGTGCCAAACCCATTATTGAGTAAATTTAGCACCTTGGACAGCTCTGTAAAATCTTTATTGCTTTCCTGACCTGCTCGTCATGTTCTGTCTGTGTGTTCAGTGGCTCTCAGCTCTGATTGAAAGGCAATATATTAGATCCCCAACACAAACACGCTTGGGGGCTAGTTCACTGGGAACGTAATGACATCGAGGTGAGAGCAATTTTCTGGTCACCGAAATCCAAGCACCTTGCAGGTCTGTCGCACTAACTCATGGAGGACCCAGAAATGTCCTTTCTCCTTCCCATTTGCAGAAATAACAAATATCAGCATTGGCAGCACTGAACCAAACGGGGGTCTCCCTTGAACCCTAAGTTGATACCACAGTGCAGGGCACTTTCGAATGGGTGAGATATCATGGAAGGACACAGCTTCTAGGACTAGAAAGCCAGGTTCACTCTCCTCACAGTCAAGACTGCTGGCCTGAAGCAGTGTGGTGCTGATGACACACTTGTGTCAATGTGCAGAATGGAAGAACAGGCCCCGCCATCATGGATCAGAGCAGGGTGCAACTTTAGGAAATCAGATCCACGTGCTTCACTTTCAGAGGATCAAATGCCAAGTGGATTCTGTTGCTGAAAAACAGGGTCACCAAAAATATGTAAAATGAAAATATTTAATATGCTTCAAAAGATGGTATTGTTTCAAGTTTATAAAATCTTCAAAATCATGGAGTGAGTTTTGAACTTCCCTCCTCCCTGGTTCTGTGAAATCAATTAAAATAATTAAAATATGACACAAGTCCCCAGTTATAACATTGCAAGAGTGAAGTTCCCAAGTGCAATGTCTTGCTGCGCCTCTCGTGCTTTTGATAAATTTGTATTTTCCCCCTCAAATGAAAAGAAAGAAAAATACCTTCTCTGCCAAGCCCAAACATTGGCATAAATATTTATTTGAAGAAATAAATGAACATAAACCCAGAGAAGTCAAATCTTAGTAAATAAACTAACTTGATCCTGTTTTTGTTTTAATCTTTCCTAAGAGCCAGATAAAGCCATGAGGTTTTAGCAAAAGCAACACAAGCTGAATTTGATCTGAGGATAGGGTTTAGTGTGCCCATACCATAGTGAATTATTAACTGCTGCGGTCAGACAATACTGCAAACAAAAAGTGGTAAATTATCTTGTAGCTTGCATTAAAAAGTAAAGAAATGATTTCAGATATATTGGTTCAAACTCCATTGATTATATAATGCTTCTCACTCCCTACATGGAAAATAACTGAATTGTTTTATACAGGGGGTCTAACAGCTTAAGGCAAGCATAAATGTTTATTGAGAACTGAAAACCCCTCTATCTCATTTTTGAATTTAGGACATTATATATGTCATAAGTAGTTACGGCAGTATGACAACTGTTTTATCTTATATTATAGAGAATTTAAAATTGAAAAATGCTAATATGTATCTAAAAGCTTGTCATTTCAAGAGTTGTTCAAGGATTTTTGAAGAGGCTCTGGTGACAGCAAAATGAACGCAATTATTTCCCTATTTTCTGATCAGTGTCTGCAGTCTGTGAAAATTGAACGGCTCTGCTTCTCCATGCTGAACTCCATTGTGTGAAACATTTAAAGTTAAACTTCTGTCTGAAACTTAACCAACAGCAGGAAATAGTAAACAGAGCTTCCTGAGCATCACCTTGGATAATCACCATGCTCTTAGGTTTGGTTCTCTGCTAAGCACACATTTTTACCTGCATCAAACTTTGCTTTCCTTTTCATATTCTAAAATACATGAATCTGCAGTAATTAGGTCATCATGAAGACCCAATCATTCTTTTTATCAGAAGAAAAAAAAACTACCACTGCGTGCTTTTTTTTGGATACCCCACATGATTAGAACCAGGCAAGCTAAACGTGAAAGCCCCCGCTACATGAAAAGAGGGGGGTACTTTTTCATCAGCCAGAATGAGCAGCAAAGCAGGCATCCAGGATCAGAATGAATGAGCAAAAGGGGAAAATGACAGCAAAGAATACTGAAGTAGCCAAGAATAGGGCAAGAGAAACATGCTGCTAGTCATGAAATTTTTTTTTAGAGAGGGGCTTCTGGAGACAGGAGAATCCTTTCTTCAGAGCCTTTAACAGTGTACTGCCTCACTCCCTACAGCTGGGCCATACAGGAGGGATAAGCAAAAGAAGTTTTAATGCTACTTGCTCCTAGTAACTGAAGATTGATTGGAAATCCCTCGAAAATGACCTGTCTGATAAGGTCATGGTTCCGGGAATAAGCAATTAAGTGCAAAATAAACACATCTTAGGGATTCATAACATGCACTGAATGACATCGATTGTAGTAATCTAGCAAATGACCTCGGAATTGTATTCAGCAATAAACATATGAGTGCTTTATCGTGCCCATGGCAGACTATCGAGTGATCTATTTTATCTTGCAGTACCAATGATGCTCACCTTTTGACTCAATTAAGTGTGTATGTGAACAAGGATAAATTGAGGATTTAACGCCATTCTGGGGATCCCTGAGCTACTGCTTTTATAACCATGTATGCTTTGGCAAAGTAGAGCCAGGAGGACCAGAATATGATCACGTGGAAAGATAAGGACAACCGGCCTTCATTCCGAGCCCTCTCTCTCCTTTTCTCTTGACAGGAAGTGATACTCAAAAGGGCTGCGGATCTGGTAGAAGCTCTGTATGGGATGCCACACAACAACCAGGTGAGTCTGGGTCTCTAGCCCCTGTGGATGTCCTCATTTAGTTGAAGACCTCAGATTCTTTATGGTAGGAGAAAGCAGAAAGATATAAAAGCCATGCACGTGAGTTAAGGGGATAAGTAATTCCGATAGGACATGATGCAGGGCTAGTCAATCCTTTCCTTTTTTGCAAATCTTTTGTTGCCTTCTCTATTGAGTTGTTTTCCTTAAAAAGAGTACTCTGTTTAAAAACTGATCTCTACTGGGAATGTACTTTATAATTGAAGAAGAGAGTTGCTGGTACTTTATTTTCCTTCAGGTTTTCGAGCAAATTTAGGAGGAGAAGGGGGTTTAATTTCTCCTCCTAAAAAGTATAATGAAGTCCAAATAGAACTGTTCACTTCCATTTCATAGGACAACTCCACATATAGACTTTAATTTGCCTAGGAAACGGAATCTGACAAATCCTTCATCTATTTCCTGTTTCCTGAGTCAGTATTGGGCACACACTCACACTAACTCAGGCTCCCAGTCTTGTCCTTCATATCAGTAGGGGACATGAATTGCTGTCCCCTACCATGCAGTGACCACAAAGCTCCTGGGTGTTCCTGGTGGAGAGGTGAAACCCCAATGGACTTCAAAAGTCCATAAATGGCATCTCAACGCTGCCCTTAAATAAATGAGTGTCCTTAAGTGAGACATTTGCCTTTCTGGGCCTCAGTTTCCCCATTTGTGATTGGGGTGTGGCAATGATAATACTCAGGTTTGTCAGCAGGGATGCAGAAATGAATACAGTGAGTCATTTTGGAAAACCCTAAGCACTGTGCCTGGCATAGAGTAAGCACTTAAGAAATAGTCTTATTGGGACTGCGACTGGGGCTAGCTAAAGGGGATGTTCTTTTGACTTTTCAGGAAATTATTCTGAAGAGAGCAGCTGACATTGCAGAGGCCCTGTACAGTGTTCCTCGCAACCACAATCAGCTCCCGGCCCTTGCTAACACCTCGGTCCACACAGGGATGATGGGCGTGAATTCCTTCAGTGGACAACTGGCCGTGAATGTCTCGGAGGCATCGCAAGCTACCAATCAGGGTAAGAACTGACTCTGTTTAACCCTCCCACTTGCGTGCCTTTCCAACCTCAAGTTTCCTACACCACTTGTTTGACATTTATTTTTATTTTTAAAAAATTATTTTCTTCCCAAAGGGGAGACTCCTAGTCCATGTGTATTGGTATTATTGTAGAATGTTGCTTCTACTCTTGCATCTGGAAACGGGGAGACTAGGAAGGACTCATGCATTTAGCCACCACTGCATTTGACTGTTCACCATAAACTACGAATGACAGAACACAAAGAGGGCTGGAATTAAAGTTCTGAGGGGCCAAAGCACATCATTCTTGCCCAGGGAAGAGGAACCTGTTAACTCCAGGGTGCATCTCTTAGATTGGTATTTATTTCTGCTCCAAAATGATAATTTATAGGCCTTGCATTGCCACTTCTCACAGCCCTGCTAAGTATTTATGATCTCCTAAGAAATGTGTCTTTTGCTCGCTTCCCATTTTAATCACAGAGCTCGCACCACCAACCTACGCACATGAATCACCCGATCCCTTCCCTCTGGGTGGTGGCCAGGGGGCAACAAACAGACCTGCCTTTCCCAGAGCCAGCCAGGACGGCCTCCACCTGAACATCACCCTCACCCCGGTTTTGTCCCCACCCCTCAGGTTTCACCCGCAACTCAAGCAGCGTGTCACCACATGGGTACGTGCCGAGCACCACCCCTCAGCAAACCAACTATAACTCTGTCACCACAAGCATGAACGGATACGGCTCTGCCGCCATGTCCAATTTGGGTGGCTCCCCAACCTTCCTCAACGGCTCAGCTGCCAACTCGCCCTATGCCAGTAAGTAGATGTGTGTCCTGTGTCCTGTGCCTTCTCCCTACAAGAGACCACTGGGCAGTGCTGCTCAGTCTGAGGGCGCCCTGCTGCAAGGCATGCCTCCCCCACCCATGATGCTGGTAAAGCACCATCGTCTCCAGCAGAAATCTCTCCACTGCTCTGCTCACCTTTCATCCCAGCATCCTTCCAAGAGTCAGAATTTTGTTGCAGCCCAAGGCAGCCAGAACATATCATCCCAAGAACCCACACTTGGAGCCAGAGGGCAGTAGAATTGGCCAGAGGCCCTAGGCAAGTTCGTCTCCTTTCCAAACCTCAGTTTCCTCATCTGTAAAATGGGGAAGGAGGTAACATCCACCCTATCCAGTGCTGCAAGGCACAGAAAAGATAATGCTCACAAGAGATTGTCCCAAGTCTGGCACATGAGAGGCATGTCCAAAAATCCAAGTCATAATCATAAAGCTGAAAAAATAGTAAGGGGTGGGGTTTCTATAGTAACAATAGTCCAAAGCTTAGCATCTCCTCTTAAGGACTAGCACTTACTTATTTTTTAATGCTTGGATTTTTCCCATTTATGTTTAGTGTGTTCTTAAAATATGTATATATGTATGTATGTGTGTGTATATATATATTTTTTTCATTCATTTTTCAGTACCTTGTTCCTGTCTTAAAGAAGTTTAGCTTAAAGGACTTGTTTAAGTACAGTATTCAAATTGTATCTAAAGAACTTCCACAAATGGGCATCTTTATATATAACATACATCTAAAGAGTGTGTTAGCATCTCTCTATATAAAATGTCATGAGCTGTGTCCCTACAACCTCTGGCTCTCCCTCTGTGCATTTTTACATGGATAACCAAGTTCATCTTGGACATGGTAGGTAACTCTTCTGATGGGTACAGAGGGGTCAAACTTGTAGACATTTGTAGAAGGACAGATGTGCTGTTAATGAAAGAATATTCATGATTTTTAAAGGAAAGCCTCTGGCTAAAAATACTAAAAACTACATTTTCCCCCATAGTGGAAACGTGAAGCGTGAGAATCCTTTGAAAGAGGAAAGTTCATTGTTGACCTACTAGAGAGTTATTTCTAAAAGCATACTTAGGGTCTTTGGCTTTCTGGGTGCATGGAATTCTGTAATTCTACTTTATTTTTGTGGAATCCACAGTTTGTTGAACATTTAGAAGTCCCCAAATAATCTGCATGTACTGCCTATCTGCTCAAGAGTCAACACGCGGGATCGGTTTCACATTAGATTTTGATGTATCGAAAGACTGTTTCCCACAGATCTATCACTTCTGTGTTCTCTCATCTATTCAATCAGAAAATGTTTCAATCATGACCTGAAAATTAAAAGGTGGCATTCTTAATTAAATCAATAAACTAATTGCTCTATGGTAGCAATTCAATTTAGGGGCTTGGGTTGTTCCCCTCCAGCCTATGAACACCCAGCAACTCCAGTCTGAGATTGCATCTGTCAGACTGTGAAACTTCGAACATTTAATTTCCATTAATTGATTTCTTCAGTGCTCACAAATATAGTATTAAATTCTCAAACAGGCTCTCAGATGGGACGGTTTTATCTGCATAAATGCAAATAAAACAATAAACACAAAGCCCAGCTGATTTGAATTTTTGCCTCTCTGATATTTAATTATTCATAAACCACTCATGTTGAAAAATTCCAACAGAATAAAAAATAAAATAAGACATTCTACTGGTGAACACACTTTTGGTGTGGTGGCTGATAACTAATAATGTTATAACAAATGGAGCCGCGTGACTATATTTTACCCCTTCCTCTGTTAACCTCCCCCCACAAACTCCCCACCTCTAAATACACATAATGATCGCATTTGCCAACGAGATTAATTGCCTTCCTCAGTGAACCAGCAGGATTTCAAGTCTGCGAATATTTAAAAATCAACTCCAGTGCGGGAGTTTTGCAATTTAAATGGGTGTTATTATTGAACGTATTTTCACATTTACAAATCCTAAGAGATGTATAAAAATGCTAGCCTCATTAAAAGAAAAAGTACAGTTTAGAAAATGTTCATGAAAACTGAGGATTTGGGGACTGTCCGCTCTGTGTGCTACCCATAAAGCATCCCGTGCCATTGGGCTGGGAAGTCCCTTGGTTTGAATACAGGGGTCCTTTTCCCTGATGTCCATGGCAGGGCCATGTGACCCATTAGATTCCCACTTCCCTAACTTCCCAAAGCCAATAGGTCAGGGGTTAGGCCTCCCACACAGCTCTCTGGACCCTGATGGGCTCACAGGAGGGGGCTTTTCCCTCTGGAGAGCTGTTTCCTTCTCAAGGTGGCCCTGAACTTGGATTTGAGTCTTGCCTTCACCATATTCTAGCGATGGCCCCTGAGCAATCTGCTGAACTGCTTCTGAGTTGCAATTGCTCAGGAGCAAAAAACATGACATAGGCCTCTGACTTAAGGTTGCTTTACCAGTGACAAGATGAAAAAGATGTGAAGATTCTTGTGCATGACAAAGCAATATGTGATGTTTATTAAATAATAGGAAACATAATAAGGTAGATGGAAGTGCCTAGAATTTGAATTAAATGCCTGGAAATCACTGGTCAGGATTCATAATTTTCTGCAGGAAATGGAGGAAATAGAAAGTGAGGGTATGAAGACATTAGCCTTGGCATAATGTGTGCAAAATCTCTTGACTCCTGAAGTAACTGAGAGATGAATTAACCATGCATGATGGAGGGAAGGCCCTGCAAGCAATAGGACCATGGTTAATAAAGAATGTCCATCTGCCTAACTCTTTCATGTCCCCGGGCAGCTAGGTTTTCTCTCTCTGAATTGCCAGAGCTCTCCCTCCATTGATTATCTGCACCCCACTACTACCAGACCATGAATATTTACATAAGACTTCTAGCCTACTGCCTCATTCACAAACATTTATGTACAGCTCCACAGGAGAATGGTAGAAAGAATTTGGACTTGGGCTTATAGTTCTGTGTTTTCCACGAATGTTGCATACAGTAGTCTGTTAAGCAACCTGGCTTCCTAGCTATACAGATCTATTTTGTGGAATGTTAAGGTAGCGTAATATCCTTGAGGAACCCAGCCCCTTGGAGAGAGACCGGACAGTCATCACTAGCTGCCAGTGCCTTACGTTGGAATCTTGGCTTTGCCTTCAACCCACCCTTCTTCCTCACACATCCCCTTCCATCACGGTGACCCCTTCCTTACAGCTGGCCTCGCCCAGTCCCTTCCATTCCCCAGCCCCTTTGCTAACACCTTAGTTTAGGCCCTACCTGGAATCCTTCCCTTGACACCTCTTCTGGGGTGCCCTCTGATTTCCCTTCCTGCCTTCAGAGTTGGCCAGGCTGCTGTCTGTCACTGTTTTCTGCTGCCCTATCCCAGAGGAGAGGGTATTGCTCTTTCATCTCCTGGCCTACAAAACTCTGAGGTTGGTGGTTCTGTGCGTGCTCTCTAACACACTCAGCATGTTTGGATTGGGTACTGCCAATCCAAATTGGGCTGATTAGAAAGGACCGTTCCCTCTGCAGAAAGCTGCAACCTTTGACTCCAGTGCCTACCACACTGTAGGACACATAGTAGGCCCGCAATAAGCACACAGAAGATCAGCAACAATATAAGCAGCTTCTATCTAAGTACCAAATGATGAAGACACAGGGTCCTGAGAACTCCGGCTCGTGCCTGAGGTTGGCCTGGGCGTAGATTGGGTCTGAGCTGCCTCACCTCAGGATGCCACCAGAGGCACTGACTTTTCCTTCCTATTGCCCCCTCAGTCGTGCCATCCAGCCCCACCATGGCCTCCTCCACAAGCCTCCCCTCCAACTGCAGCAGCTCCTCGGGCATCTTCTCCTTCTCACCAGCCAACATGGTCTCAGCCGTGAAACAGAAGAGTGCTTTCGCCCCAGTTGTCAGACCCCAGACCTCCCCGCCTCCCACCTGCACCAGCACCAATGGGAACAGCCTGCAAGGTAAGTCCCAGGCCCCGCTGGCCCATCCAGAGTGGATGTAACTCCACCCCCTCGGCCCAGGGTCTGAAGTGGGTGCGTCATGGATGCTTCTGTGAGCAGCTGTGGGCCTCCTGACTCTCTCTGACCTCATCACCTATTCCTTTGGGTTCATTCTCCTTGGTCCCGGCTTTCCTGAAGCAGCCCAAGAAATCCTCTGGCCAACTCCAGCAATTCTGCTCAGGCTCAGAATTTGCTTGGGAAGACGGTCTTCATTCACTAATGCCATCCCTTTTCTCTTCTTCCTCATTTCCTGTTGCCGCCATTATCAGACTAGTCTTCTGTGGACACTAACAAGTTATCTCCTGCAGGGAGTCTCTTGGGACTGGCCTCCTCCAGGAGCAGGTCGCTCAGTCTTTCCTTCCTGTTGCCTGAGTCAGAGCAAGCAGGAGTGGGACTGATAACAGCAACGAGCCCAGAGCTTTATTACCTAGCACCAGGAATTCTGCATCATATTAAAATTGTTGAATCTCCTTCCCACCACAGAATATGGAAAATAACAGTCATCAGCCTTGAGATGAGCTTTCATTCATGATGGGAAAAAAAACTCCTTTAAAAATGGGTACACTGTTTCTCACCTTTTCTTATGCGCTCTATCTACCGAGTATGGTTTTGGCCAGCAGGACCTGGTCTGTTCCTCTACAGCAGGAGTTGTGGAAGGTTCTCATTGTCACCACCTTACAGATGAGAAAACTGAAGCTTACAGGCTGTGAATTGCTTGACACCTAACAGCTGGTCAGGGGGGTATGTGCTGGCTTCATAATCAAGCTCAAAAATTCACCTCCTCTGTCCACCTCCCAAGAGCTTTATTATTCATAGGGGGTAAGAAGGACATATCCCAGATTGCTAAGGCAGCTGGCAGGGAAATAAAATCAATAAAATAATCAGCCGCCGTTAACTGAGCACAGAAGAGTGTGTTGGGGGCAGTATGAAGCAGGGAGCTGGCTGTGATTTAATCCTCAAGAGCATGAGGGTTATTGGGATCACCATGGTGCATATGATGAAGGAGGGGTAAATACTTGCCCACAGACAGTCAGCAAATGATGGGGAAGAATGTAAACCCCAGTAGGGCCTGTGGTAGTAACACCTGCCCTGCTTGGCTCCCCACAGTGCCTCATGTTGGTGTCTGGCATGTTGATCATGGAGACCAGCTTTGGAGGCCAGGGAGGAGTGAAGAGGACAGTGACACATTAAGCATTTCTCAGGCCTATTCGTTATATATCCTGCATGCATACTTATACACATGCATGCTCTCTATTGATGCAGGCATACATCCATTCTCCCAAAGACCTTCTGAGGTCAGGACTGTTCCCATTGTATAGAGGGGAAGATTGAGGCACAGTTTGCTCAAGGTCACGCAGTAAAACATGGAGCCAAAATTGAACCTGGAGCATGTGACTCTAGGTCCTGAGAACCTAATTACTTTGCAACCCTGTCTCCAGGGGGCTTTTCAAAACATTTCCCAGAAATCTGCTGTCAAATTTGCTCAGCCAAAGAGAGTACCCAGCATAGCACACAGATGCCACTCACTACTCCACACAGTGGCCACGCCACCTCTTAGAGAAAGGAAAAGAAGCTTCCCCGGGGAACTACATCTCAGGCAGTTATTCATGATAGGAGGTGCCCACTTTCACAGAGGAGAGCCACCCCTTCCTGCTAGTGTGACTCTTTTTTATTAAAAACATCACTTTATCACTCTCACTGCATCTCCGGCTGGCACACTAGGGTCAGAAAGCTGAAGCCACCATAACTTATAATAGGCTTAAAGAATGATGATACCTATAGGAGGCAGGAATTGGCCATTCCCGAGTGACTGGCTGAACAGAGATTTGACATGAGGAGTAGTAAAGAATGGGGTTTGCCTTCCACAGCGGAGGAATGACGGGAAGAAAAGACCCCCGCTGGGGCACATCTGCTGCCACATCACCAGCCTGCAGTGGCTTCAGTGGGAGCCCTTCAGCGAGCCATGTTAGCGGCCAAGTCCCCACCCCTGTTACCACGTCTGGCATGTGGTCTTGGGGCTTGGAGGGCTCGGGGTCTGCCCCGCGACACACACAGTGCTCTCGTGGATGGATGACGCTGCCCTTCCATTCCATGTCAGGTGATTCTTTCCAGGCTCTTCTCTACCCCATGCTTTAATTGAGCATGATCAAGAGAAAAATTGCTTTTTTATTTCTCCAATACTGTCCTGCACCCCAAACATCCCGAGTCTCAAGGGGAGGCAGTAGTGGAACAGGAATATAGAAATGCAAGTGAAGCGAACCAAGACCACATTACTCCTGACTGTTCTTCCTGCCTGCTCCCCTCGACCCCGCACTCACCAGGAAGGGCCCACCCTGGGAATCACACCTCCACCTCTGGCATGCAATCTCCAGCAGGACAAGGGGGACCCAGCCTTAGGGGGCTCTTGCTTGGGCCTTGGAGTTTCCCTTGGAGAAAGCAGACATGCTGATGGGACTTCTGCAATGGCATCATCTTTAACCTCCGAAACTTCACTTCTACGTTAAGCAGGGGCCTCGTGGGTTGCAGCACTGGGTAAGCCTCTGGGGAGTGCTTCCTCCCTAGTCCTTTGCGGTGTTCCATAGCACCTACTTTATTTGGACCCAACCAGTTCAAAACTGTGATCATTAAGACAGGCCAAGTGATGAAGGAAGAGTTGGTTAAGCAAATTGACCATGTAAACAAGATTAGAGGTGACACATTTAGACTGTTTAAGTATTTTAAAGGCCTATTTACCTCCAACTACCACTCCGTTAATTGTACATCATTCTATTTTTTTTTTTAAGCCTATTCCTTAAAGACCTCTTCACCAGCAGCCCTGACTAAGCCTTCTCCAGTGACGACAGGCATCTCCATCCCTCACAGACAGGCACTGCAATCGCCATGGTACTGACGAGGCCTCACATGGGAGGGCTTGCCCCCAACCTGGCGTCTGTGGTCCTCCCAACTGTCCTTTGATGTTTACTCCCCCAACTTTCCAGACATGAAAATCGAGACTGGGTGCTAAGATGGCTTGTCCAGACTTATTCAACCAGCAGATAGGGAAGATGGGGTTCAGACATCCACGCCACTGCTTCCAGCCTCTGCCGCTTTGCCAAACAAGGTTCAAGCTGGTTAGCTCCATATGGATCACAGAATCCTAACGTTGAAAACTCTCCCTGTATGAGAGGGGACACGACACTGAAAAAAGTACAGAGGGAAGGATTAGGGAGAAGCCAGAGTTGCCCTTCAACTATATCTCAGATGAGGGGCAAGTAGGATTCCAGCACATGGAGCTGGTGGAGAGGGTCAGTTTAAGCAGAAGGGCTAAGGATAACCTGAGCCATGGAGCAGAGGCAGACAAGTCCTGGTTAATGTGCAGGAACCAGTGAGTAGCTCAGCAACCGGAGACAGGATCCATGAGGCAGGGGAGAGGCTGAAGGGAGGTCTGTACTCAGAAGCCATGAGTTCTATGAGTTCTGCTCCTTTTTTTTTTTTTTTTTTTTTTTTTTTTTTTGTGATGCTGGGGATTGAACCCAGGGCTTTGTGCATGTGAGGCAAGCACTCTACCAACTGAGCTATATCCCCAGCCCAGTTTTGCTTCTCTTTGTGTATGCTGTTCTTCACAGGTTCTATTAGGATCCTAATTGCCATTGTTTATCTCAGGTAGATAAAACCTTTGAAAACTGATCATACATCTGAGAAAGTTTTTTAGGACAAAGCAACTCTTGTCTCAGCACTTCTGGAACCTTGTATGATGTTGTGTTAAAAAATTAAAATTGTTGTGGTCAAACAAGCAGCAAATGATGCTTACCAAGTCACACAGTATTGGTGAGCCACAGTGCTGAGACATCTTGCAGCTGAACAAAAATAACAGCAGTCATCCCTGGGTATCCACTGGGAATTAATCTCAGGACCCCTCTGGATACCAAAATCCATGGATGCTGAAGTCCCTTATATAAAATGGCATATAATTTGCATACAACCTCAGGACATCCTTCACCATTCTTTAAGTCATCTCTAGATGACTCATGATGCCGAGTGCAATGTAAATGATGTGTAAATAGTTGTTATGGTGTATTGTTTCAAGAATATTTAGTAAGAAAAAGTCTTCACATGTTTAGTACAGATGTAATATTTTAATTTAAAATTTATTTTTAATTGACACAGTAAGTTTACATGTTTACAAGGTACAATGTGACATTTGAATATATGTGTAATGATCAGTTCAGGGTAATTGGCATAGCTGTCATGTCAGATATTTATTATTTCTTTGTTAGGAATATTCCAAACCCTCTGTACTAACTAGTGGAAATGTTCAATTAATTGAGCTCAGCCAGTTACCGGGCTGTGCTATGGAATATGAGAAGCTATTCCTTCTATCCACCTGGACCAGTACCTGTCAACCATCCTTTCCCATCCCTCCATCCCCCTATGCTTCCCAGGGTCTGGTAACTACCATTCTGTTCTCTACTCCTATGAAATCAACTTTTTAGCTTCCACTTCTAAGTGAGAACATGCTGTATTTGTCTTTCTGTGCCTGGCTTGTTTCACTTAACATAATGTTCTCCAGATTTTTTTGATCTGTGTTTGGTTGAGTCTGCAGATGCAGAACCTGGAAAAATAGACAGCCATTCGTATTCCACTTAGTTTGTTAAACTTCGTTGCCTACAGAAGACTTCCATGTGTTAAGACCAATTAATATCGTATGACAAAACGTTGAAAAAATGTAGCTCTATTTTGAATTAATAGAAAAAATGCAGAGGAGCCTCCTTCCATTCTTATCAGGATGAAGTCACAGATAATTCCTGACCCCAGACCTCCCTAAGTATGTCTGTTTGTACAGGCCACCAAATTGAGTCCCCAGCTATACTTTGCCTTCATCTGTGGAAATGTCCTCTCCTCTCCTAAAGCTTATGCCCCTCAAAGCATGGGTCCTATGCAAGTCAGAAATAGAGGAATTCATTAATCAAGATAGAGGTAGCCCCAAGAAAGCTGTCACATGCCATTGGAATCTCCACGAATGTTGTGATTCTAAATCCTAATCATGTCCTGAAGAGAACGCTGTGATAAAACTTAGAACAAAAAGGCCAGGATGATCTCATAGAAATGGTCCCCATATACTTACTTTTTTTTTTCTTTCCGAATTTCTTGAAGCTCAGGCTGGCTGGCTCCTCTAGACCCTGGACCCTGTCTGCTACCACATCCTGTGTAATTCTTTTTATGCACATATTCAGTTTGTTCAAGACCTGCTCCTACCCCTGCACTGCCCCATGCTTATTAAGCTCATAATTCTTACACATATGGCATTTGGGGGGGGGGGCTGTATTCTACCCTTTCACCCCAAACTCTTCCAGCTCTGTAAAACTGTCCATTTTTGTCTATGTAATGAAAATTGTATTGCTTTTCAAACCAATCGTTTTTTTTCTTGGTTTCTGTCAGAGAATGCAATCGCCCAGCTGTTGGGGGAAATGGCAGTGCCACCGTGGTCTTGTGATGTCTTGGCACCCGGTGCTGAGAGTGTGGTGTCCTCGTGGGAATCTTCTTGGGCCCCACTTGGGCAAGTCTGCATACCAGTGGCATTTCTGGAACATTCCAAGTCTCAGACACCCATCCCTCTCACCCACATAATTAATTTTCAGATTGCAGCACAGATATAAGGAAAACAGTTTTTAAACCCAAGGACTTCACACAATCATGCAGTCAGGTTTCTTAATGAAAAGCTCTCTTTAGAGGTACCTCAGTTCAGAGACCCAAAAAGAGATCTTTTCCTGGAATTTACTTATCAGTAAGGTTTCTGTTTGGAGATTTAGGATGCTGTAGCCCCCTGATGTTATATAAAAATTCTAGGTGTAGGTACATGCCTACCTTTGCAAAGAGGTTCCATAGCTTTTATTAGATTCTGAGTCCAGAATATGAGCTAAACAAGAAAAGGCAAGGCAATGGGGGCAGGCCAGATCTGCCCCCGAGAGCCCCTCAGATCTCTTTGTTTATTCTTATTAATGTCAGTTATTTGCTAACATGTATAAGCTGGGCTATTTAATCTTTTTTTTTAATCCACATCTTCAGCTTCTCTTAACATAAAAGAAGCAGAAGCTCGCCTTTGTTCCAGCAGAGCAACATTTGGGGGGGAACCAAGTTGTTACCCACTCTACCAAAGGCAGGTTCCCTCTGTCCCTACTTAAGGAACTTTGCTTGCTCATGTGCCCAGATCATGAGGTACTGAAGTGTGCAACCCCTGTAGTCCAGACTAAAAAGTACTGTCGGCTACAGGCTAGCGCCTTAGTTAAATGTGCTTTAGAACTTTTAATGTGCTTCTAAATGGAGGCTTCATCTAATTAAGATATTATTCAGGTACCCAAACACTGCTTAGATTTTTTTTTAACTGTGGCCATCCAAATAGGATTTTTTAAAATTTATTTTAATTTATTTTTATTGTAAACAAATGGGATACATGTTGTTTCTGTTTGTACATGGAGTAACAGCATACCATTTGCGTAATCATACATTTACATAGGGTAATGATGTTTGAATCATTCTGTTATTTTTTTTCTTCACCCCCCACCCCTCCGACCCCTCTTTTCCCACTATACAGTCCCTCCTTCTTCCATTCTTGCACCCCTCCCACCTCCCATTATGTGTCATCGTCCACTTATCAGTGAGAACATTTGTCCTTTGGATTTTTGAGATTGGCTTATCTCACTTAGCATGATGTTCTCCAATTTCATCCATTTACCTGCAAATGCCATAATTTTATTATTCTTTATAGCTGAGTAATATTCCATTGTATATATATACCACAGTTTCTTTATCCATTCATCAATCGAAGGGCATCTAGGTTGGTTCCATAGTCTGGCTATTGTGAATCGAGCAACTATGAACATTGATGTGGCTGTATCTCTGTAGTATGCTGATTTTAAGTCCTTTGGGTATAGGCTGAGGAGTGGGATAGCTGGGTCAAATGGTGGGTCCATTCCAAGTTTTCTAAGGAATCTCCACACTGCTTTCCAGAGTGGTTGCACTAATTTGCAGCCCCACCAGCAATGTATGAGTGTACCTTTCTCCCCACATCCTCGCCAACACCTGTTGTTGCTTGTATTCTTGAAAATCACCATTCTAATTGGGGTGAGATGGAATCTTAGTGTAGTTTTCCAAATAGGATTCTTTAACATTTTTTTTTCGTTCTAATAAGTTGTACTTGACAGTAGGATGCATTTATACATTTTGATAGATAATATATAAATGGAATATAATTTATTTTTCTGATTGTACATATTGTAAGGTCACATTGGTCATGAAATCATATATGTACATGAGGTAACAATGCTGTTTCATTCTACTATCCTTCCTCCCCCACCCCTCCCTCTCCCTCTCTTCACTCCCCTCTACCTAATATGAAGTAACTCTGTTCTTCCCTAGGCCCCAACCTTTATGGTGAATTAGTATCTGCATATCAGAGAAAACATAATGAATAAGGAAAATATGATGTATATATATGTACCATGGAATACTACTCAGTTTTAAAGAAGAATGAAATTATGGCATTTGCTGGTAAATGGGTGGAGTTGGAGAATAACATGCTAAGTGAAATAAGCCAAATCCAAAAACCAAAGGCCCAGTGTTTTCTCTGATATGCTGATGCTAATTCACCAAATGGGACATTTTAAGGGTCCTCCTGATACATGTTAGCCAGGTCCATGGACCACACTAGCAGGGAGTCTGTTACTTTCTAACTTTGCTTTGACAAAAGTTGCCATGCAGTAGCGGGCTGCCCTCCAATGTGGGGAACACAGAGGACCTGTCAGGAGAAGCCAAAGGAGGCTTAGTTCCTTGACCGTCCTAAGTAAGGGTGCTGGGACCCTCTGGGATCCTGGATGAAAGTACCCTTAGGGAGGCAGGGACCCTCACCCCTCCTTGCCTTTGCAGCTGACAGCATCTTGAATTCTCAAGTGAAGGCTTGGTTTGAAATACTGAGCTCCCCATTTCAGTGAAATCTAGGGCTCACTTGACTCTTAGGGCAACAGCATTTCGGACTGATCCAAAATCTTTGGGGGTTTAAGTTGGTCTGCCTTTGGCAAAAGACAACTTCCTGTTTCTAAGAAAAAAAGGCTTATGAGGGCTTAGGAAAAGGACTCCAGGAGCTTTTGGACTGCAGAAGGGCTCTTGCAAAACAACATTTGGATGATTTACGTGTAAATGAATCAGAAACATGTGGATTGAATTTCCTTGTGAATACAGATGGGTTTAAAAATTAACGGAAAAAGTGTTTGGCAAAATACTTTTTGGTTTTTCTTTTAATTGAATCTAAAATGTCAGGGGGTGGGGGAGGGGAGTCAGGAAGGATGGGGGCCTCAGGGCTCAGAGTCCTGCCTGGCCTCCCAGAGTCCACTGCATGATTTGTGGTAGTGGGGATTCACTTAAAATAAAAAAAAAAAGAAAAGAAAAGAAAAGAAAAGAAAGGCTCTTACTTCCAGACGTGATGCTTGATAAATGAAGAGGGCCACTTTCTAGACACCGTCAACCCTGACAAGAACATTCATTTAAATTTAGTCTTGCCAATAAAAAACAAAAGCGATGACTTTCTTCCTGTCAGGGCCTAACAGGGACACGAAGCCACTGCTGGGAGCTAAAGATCGCTGCCTCTTGCTTCTTATGTAGGCCTCTCTCAATATTTCAAAGTACCACACTCTTAATTTTCTTACAACTACCCCCTTAATTCCTCATACTAATCAGGAGAAGTGTGCCTTATAGGATGATGATGTAAGAGGAAAGACAGCCCAGAGAAGTTAAGCAGTGCACACAAGGTCACCCAGCAGGTTAAGCATCAGAAGTGGTAGTTTAAAAATTATGGGTTCTTCCTAGGATCTGGACCCAGGCTAAGCTTTTTACATATGTTATTTTATGGAATCTCTCATAACCCTGAGGACCACGAATAACTGCATGGCCTAAGGAGGCTGAGGTTCAAGGAGATGAATGAGTAACTACCTCAGGGAAATGTGCAGAAGCACAAAAGCCAGAGTTGGAACCCTGGCCTAACTGACTCTGTGCTCTCTGAATGCCACCCCTATGTATGGACTCCTAACTCCAAACTCTTGGAGAGAATTTTGGTTCCCTCAAACAGCTTTCCCTCTTCTGAAGATCTCACTCTGGTTTTCCTAGGCTACAATTTTCAAGGGACCATGGTCAGACCATTCTAGGAAATCTGAGCTAAGCAGTGATAGAGAAGACATCCTTCAGTTTTATGCAGACTTGTCTTCACTCCACACTTTCTCTCAATCGGATACTCCTGGCGAGCAGTGCCTACTACCATGGTTGGCATTTCCTTCTTCCCAGCCCAGGACTCCAGGGACTTCAGTCAGATGGCCGCTCAGTTGCTCAGTTTTTGTGCTCCTAGAGAACACAGAAAGAGCCCAGGGTTTTCTGCAGAAATCACTGGCAGTTGTCATGGGCCAGTTCTTGATAGTTTGCATGTGAAGGGGGAGGGAAAGAAGAGTGACAAATTGAAAATTCGCCCTATTTTGCAAAGCTCGAGGTTGCAAGCTCCCCTGTGGTATTCAAACTATGCAACTCTCTAGTTATGTCTGAAAATTGAAATCAGATTTGGAAAAATGTTTAGGATATTCTGTTCTGTTAAGGACACATATAAATGCTGATATAATTTTTAATAAAGTACATGTATATTTTATAAAAAATTCATTCCCAAGCAGAGGAGAGCACATCTGTGGTTAATATTCAGTCAACCTAGTTACGAGTGGGTGTCTGTTTTCTTTTCTTTCTTTTATTCATGTATTTTTTTTTTTCTTCTCAGCGAGATATTTGGAAGGAAAACCATTGACTTCTGTCTTCTCTTTCCGTAGCGATATCTGGCATGATTGTTCCTCCCATGTGAAAGAATTGCCTTGAAGAATTTTATTAATGAAGAGGTTGGATTCTGCTACGAGAGTAATCTGATACAAGTCCCAGAGTGGAACTTTTAACTCAGGCCTTTTTAAGAGGAATCACAATAACTGCAGATTTTTAAACAAACAAAATCACCGACCTTGCAAGTACTGAAATTGGAAGGGTCTGTAAGTGCAGGGTGTTGGTTACAGTTATACCTCCCAAGTATTTGGGGGATATATTTATTCTGTATCGATAAAAGCAAATCCACTTTTCTTTCTCTCTCTCTTCTTTTTTTTAAAGCTTAACTCTGCAATCATTTGTCTTTTATAAACCATAAAGCTGTACACGAGGGACACTATAAATAAGACTCCATGTTTTAATTTATGATGTTTTTAAAGCTGTGTAAAGGGAGAATGAAGTGGTGATATTTACAAAAAAGTTGAAAAAAAGAAAAAAGAAGGAAAAAAAAAAAAAAAAAAAAAAAAAAAAAAAAAAAAAAAAGCAGCTTGTATGGGACAGAATAGGAATGCCAGTTAGATTTTTTAGAAAACTAAGGGTCGGCTTTTGCGCCTTAAAGCATATCAAATGGTAGTTAGCTCAGACAGTGCATTTTCAATATCTAACCTAACATGCCACCCCTTAGCAGTGCAAGCTTATTTATCTCTTTTGTATTGTTGTCTTAAGTAACTGTAAATAAACACAGCCTGGAAAGTTAAAAAGTGACGAAAGCGATCACATGTTCCCCTTTTACTCAAAAACTCCAGTGCCTCTAGACAGATTGTTAAAATTGCATATTTAAACCTGATATCCATCTCTCTTTTACTTATATCAACTTCTGAAGCCAATGGCCTCGCGAGAGCTTGGTGGCACACACGCTGTGTGAGAATCTCCTTTGAGACTTCATGGAACAGGGTCCAGGCACAGAATTCCATTTATGCCCTCCAGTTAGCAAGCCAAAATCTCACTCACACACCCCACCATTCACAAGTTTAAAGTTTACTCATCCTAAAATCCTAATTGCCGATTTTCCGTCAAAACTCCGAACAACAAAAAGCAACCAACCTGTCAGGCATTTCCATGTTCCCATTCAGGATGGGCCTCTCTCAGTTGACCCTGATCATTTGTAACATAGCAGATTAAAATAACAGGTTACATGCTTTGGAATTAAGAGTGAAAGGAAACTGGGGAAAAGGAAAAGAAGGTTGAGACCTCCAAAATATTATTTTCTGTTCTACGAGAATTTTTGCTCTCATTATCTGGGAAGTGTTCTTAAAAATAAGAATGAATAGCAAAGATGCAGCAAATTTCTGAGGATGCATTTGCCTGATATTTCTTTCTTTGCTGTTGTGGTTTTTTTTTTTTTTTTTTTTTTTTTTTTTTTGTATGTAGTTATAAATACTGTAGATTTTTTTTTGTGATTTTTTTTGCCAAAGTTGTTGTTCTATTTATACATTTTAATGTCTTAAGATGGTTTTTCAATCTCACAAAAAGATTTTACTGCATATTTTGCAAAGATAAAAAATGCTCACTACCTTTAGCTTGCACATACTTACAAAGTTAATTAAAAGGCTTTTTGTTTTAATGGGGATTTTGTAAAATATCCATATAAATAATGTATTTATCTTTGGGATTTGTACATTGCTTTGCCCTTCTTCCTCTTCCTCCCACCCCCAGTTTATTTTATTGTGTATGTTTGCTATGTGAAAGTGCATATTCGTTTGATCACCTACCATTGTATTAGCCGTTTCAATGTGATTTTTAAACATTTCATTTATAGTTATTTTTAGTATTGTTTTAAACTATGCTTCAGTTTTTTTTATTTCCACCCCAAAGCCATTGTCTATTTTTGTATTATTTGTAAGTTAAGAAGTTTTTTCCAATATATGGCAAAAAATAGTAGCATATTATTCTTGTAGTATTTAGTTCTGTAGATTTAAAAAAAATGTATCCTTTGCTTTGGAAGCTTACAAAAAAAAAAACTAATGCTGTTTTACTCTATTAATATGCATGGAATCTCTCCCTATGGAGTGACACATTTTGTGCATTAAATTTGAGGGAGAAACTTCATAGAAATCAGTGAACATACTTTCTTTCTTAAGTCGGCTTGTATATTTCCTCTGTCTTTCACGTAAATATAAACCAGCAGATTGGATGCCTTAACAATGCAAATCATATTCATTTCACTTGTACATTGTAACTGTGCACCAGAAGTGTCAGTCATCACTAACATTCTAAGAAAAAAGAAAAAGAAAAAAAGAAAAAAAAAAAAAACAAAGAAATTGAAAAGCACAAAAGAACTGTTTTGTTACCTTAAGACAATGTAACTTTTTCTAGTAGAGCAAGAAATCATTTACAACAATGCTGCAACTGTGCATGCCCCATATGGATTTTGCAATGGTTTTCACTAGACTGTCAGAGTGCGATTTTTATGGGTTGGGGCGGGCGGGGGAGGGGAGTCGTGGGAGGGGAGGGAGGGAGGAAAGCTGATTTTTCATGGTGAGAAATAATAATAATGATGACTAATAATAATAAAAAAAAAAACTGGAAAATGTAAGCAAGGTTTAGCATTGCTTCTCGGTACTCAGAAAGGTTGTCTGAATTCGTGTGGTAAGCGCTGGCCTGAAGATGTATACAGTTTAAAGCCATATTTTGTCTGGTGAGTCCCTTAATTGCAAAGGAACAAACGGTCAGCCGGTGAGATGTCCGGCTCAGACCCTGACAAAAGATGCCACCAATCTGTTAGCCATGTGTCATGGTTAGAACTTTTCTTGAAACTCCAAAGAGCCTTTAAAATGTGTATAATTTGTGTTTTGTTGCTCCTATTTATACTGATTAGATGAAAAGACATTCTGGCCCTCTGACCTTCTTTCTTCTACACAAAAGTTTTACGAGTTCCTTTAAAATATGTCCCCCTAAAATACAGAATATGGCTTTAAGAAGAAAATGAAATAGAGAATTAAATTGAGATTTCAGTGTTGGGGGAAGAATGGAGCTTCTGGATGACTGGATTGCATAACAAGCCCTGGCCTGACATTGTCCTAGGATGCAGCTTAGTGAAGTCATCTCTAAATCTACTAACCTTTCACCTTCTTATCAAAACTTTTTGAATAGACACACACTGTACAGTTCAATTGTTAGAGAACCTAACTACTGTAGAGATTGTTATAATTTTTTTTTTTTTTTGCAAAAATTCAAGCTGTAAAAACTTTTCAACTTTCACAATATTTAATTAAAGTTACTTCCTGTCTGTGATGGCAGCTCCTAGTTGTGTATTCATTTTTCCATTTCCGATGAGCGGCAGTCTACTGGAATGTAAAAGGTGTGTGTTTGCCATTACTCAGACCAAGGTGGACCCAGGGAATAAGAATCAGGAGACTTGGGATGCCCACTTTCTTCCTAGGTCCTTGGGGGTTTGCTAATCAGGGATGCAAATTGAACACGCACAGCATATTGCTGCCCTCTGCCGGCAATGGCTGGATGTGCACGAGCCCACGCTGGCCAACGGAAGCGCCCAGAGCCCCCACAATTTCATCAGACAGGCAGTGATCTCCCTGCACTGACCACACTGTGAATCCAGGAACTGGTCATTCTAGAACTCTACCCTCTGTGCTGCGTGTCTGAACCACGCTCTTCACAGAAGACTGCTAATTAATCCCAGTGAGCCTTCTGGTCGATTAATTATGTGCCCTTGCCCATTGATGAGGCATGTGTGAACTCGGGACCTTCTGTGATTTTTAAATCTCATGTGAATAAGATACTTTTCCTCTAGGATAAAAACACTTATCTGGAGTCAAACATTCCACGAATACTTGATAGGTATGCACTTAGGTAAAATTGTTTCTCTTTAAGTCCCATCATAATTGTCTTTGCAATTGCACATTATATGCTTTTCCTTCTTTTGCAATTATTGGACATGATAAGGTTAATGATGCTTGTACAATGCTTTGAAAATTCAGCAAATAGGCCATAGACCAACAGAAAGTTGATGGCCAGAGCTAATAGGATGTCACCCGCTCACCAACACGGTCATCTGCAGTGGGCATCACTGAGACACTTTTGCTCCGGGAGGCGGCATAATTTGAGGGAATGAAAGAATGCGATGTTTACGTTAATAAGTAAAGAAGCTGACATCTTTTTCCCAAAAAGGGAACTCATGCTGGTCAGGTTAGCCAGTCAATACACATTTTTGGAATTCTGTGTTAGATGCAGAAGATAAAAATTGAATAAAAAGAAACAGTTGTCAGGATCCTCAGTCTTTGAGAAGACTATGTTCAAATCATACTAGTCCAGAATGGTTAGACAGGGTGAGGCAGATGTGCTACAAAGCTCCTCAGAATAAAACAGGAGCCCTGGCTTCTGACACACTGGCCTCTGCTTTTCATAAGACCTGCCTCTTGACAGTGTCCATTCATTCATTTGCTCATTCATTCATGTGAACCTCTAGGTTTTACAGGCCTCTGGCATCAGACAGGACATGGTGGATCCACTAGGAAGGACAGTGGCATTGTCTCCATTCCCTTGGAGCTTATACTTCAGTAGAGCAAACAAATACTAAGCAACTGCACATGCACTTATAACCAATGAACAAAGGTAATGAAGAAAAAGTCGAGAATGCTCTAAAAGTATATCAGTGAAATCTAATTTAATCTGAAGGGTTGGGAAAGGTTTCCAGAAGAAGTGACAATGAAGGAGAGATGTGAAGTATGGATAGGACACTTTAGGCAGGGGGAACAAAGGCAGGCCCAAGGAGTCTTCAGGGAGTCTCAGGGTGGACAAGGTACATTTAAGAACACAAAGTCAGTGTGACTGGAGCACGTGGGTGCACGTGATGAGACTCTAAAATGTTGGTACTAATTCCAAAATGGTGCTATAGGAACATTCCCCTGGAGGGTCAGTTTGGACTTCTGGCCAAAAGACAAATTACTGAAAGCGTTGTTCACACAGCACGTTCTGTCCCGAAGATCAGCATTCTGAAAACAAGGGGAAACCCCAGTGGTGCTCTGCAGGATGAATAGGAGTTTCCCAGACACATAAGGGAAAGTAGGTAATAGGAGGTCATGGTCAATACCGTGGGAGCCAACTCCACAGAAAATATTACTAAAACGAAGAGCAATAAGAATATGGGAATATGGAATCAAGTACTGGTGACAAAGTCCCCTATTCTCTTCAGTAACCACATTAATTAAAAAAAAAAAAATCTCCCTTTGCCTTGCAGAAAGCCCTTCTTGAAAGAGTTCATTTCAAGGAGAATTTCAGAGAAGGGAACACTTTCCCACATACCACGCTCCCAATCATTCACGTTCTCCAGAATTTTGGTAATGAAATTATAATCTCCCTTTCTTTCATCCGTTGCATCATCAATTTCTCATTCCTCAGCATTATATCCTGGTCAACCTACAAATATGATCCCATTGGTCACTTTGGTTTCAATCTGCCCACTGTCCTTCTGGTCTCTCCACAGCCAGTCTTGAGAGAGTTGTCTCTTCTTCATTCACATTTTCTCACTATCCCTAACACAGCAGGTGTTTGGGAGCCTGATGAATAGTGGGAAGTATTGAATGTAATAAACGAGGTATCTAAATTTGTATTTTAGAGGTGTCCCTTTAGTAGCTACGCAAATGACTTGGAAAGGGACTTATGGGAATTGGGGACAATTAGAAGATGGCTGCAATGATCCAGGAGCAAAATGGGTAATCTGGACCAAGAGAATGAGCAAGAGGAAAACAGAGGACTAAGGTTATGGAGGGAAAAGAGACATCAGGATTTGGTGAACGATGGGATGTGGGGACTGGGAGAAGAAAGGGTAACGTTTTGCTTTGTTTGGGGAGGGGACCCAAGGCCTCACACATGCTAGGCGAGGTTCCATTGGCATACCCCAGGTTCTACTGGCACATGCCCAGACTTTTTGATAGAGACAACTGCTGCTTAAGAAAGGGTTGACTTTCCTGAGCTGTCGCCCTGCTGGAGAGCCAGGATGAAATCACTCCCCCCTGTACTTCCCTTTGCTTTCCTTCCCTCTCCCAAGTACCATCCTCTTCTCCAGAGGCTTTATATTTACATTAGCAATGAAATTTAGTTTCCAGAACTGGAAATATTTTGTTACTTATTTTTTTTTTTTTTTAACTGAAGCATCAAGCAGTTTTATCACTTCTCTCTGGAGAGTTATGCTACAGTGGGACCTGATTTTTATCTACTTAGCATACATTTTTCCCACTGATTGTAGAATTTTCACATTCTATATTAAGAAGGAAAGTTCTGGGCTCTGGAATTAACTGCAGCCTGATCACCAGACTTCTGCAGGAAATACCTTGGGTCAGGAATTATTTTATAAAGAGAATAGAGTTCTCTACAAAGATGTTGATAAAATGTCAATAAAAAGGGAGGAGATCTTTTGGAGGACATTTATTCAGTGACACAGATTTGGCTAGATTGACCCAGGAAAGCAAGGAAAAATGAATGAAAATCAGGCAACAGTCATGGCCTTCTCTAATAGTCTGTGTACTGGAAATGGTCTCACTGAGGATCACTTTAAATGTGTCAGGCACTACACGAAGGGCTGGGATGTCAATGTGTCTCTGATGGACCTGTGTCCTTCTTTCATGACTACCTAAGGAGGAGAGAGACATGAATCAAAAGATCATGCAGACATAACTACACGCCATGACAGATCTACTGTAACCCTAATATATCTAAGTGAGCATGTGGCTCTAGATCTGCATACAGCCAAGCCTGCTCAATAGACAAAATCAATTAAAGAACAATCAGATTCTATCTTTGTATCCTCCAAGGGCCATCAAAAGAATCTAAAGTGCACAGCAATACCTATTAAAATTATCTTTATTATCTTTTCCCTCATGCCTTGCCTTATTTAGACATTAATTTTCTCAATTCATCTCACAAAAAGCCCCTCCTCTATTCTGAGTTTTCATGTATCTTTTTTTTCTTTCTATGGTCTCCCATCTTTCTCATTGCTTTATTTTTTAAGGCTCTTCCAGCAAGAACATCTTTCCTCTTTAGCAAAACAGGGAAAATGGGAGATACCGTGAAGATCAATTGTGATTCCCTTCGGCAAACTGGGAAGAGCGAGCTTATAAATATTCCCTTTTAATACATTTGACCTGTTGTACTTTTGAAGGACAAGAATAGGGAGCCATAAGTGTGCACATCAACATGAACTGAATTGGTAGGTAACATTTCAGGGAAAAATCTAAAGGAGGTGGGCCAAGTTAGCAAGGAGAACCTGAGAGTGAAAAAGCCCTAGGAACTTCTTTCAGCCATTTAGGCATTGCACCCAATATGGGGACCACTATCCCAGCTGAGAACAAATTGCTCACCAACTTTTACAGTGGGTCCCTGTTGGAATTGGAAGCATATTTATTTAATACGTATGGACATAGTAGTATATCTATAAAATGCACAAAGCCAATAATCAGCAAATACTTTAAGTGGCTTCAAAAGGAAATCACTCAAATTCTTGAAAACTCCATTTCTTGTCTACATTTTTTAAAGTAACACTGAGAGTATTTATCTTAAAAGGTATTTATGATGATCTAAATGGGCCACAAAGGAAGTTATTCATATTAGTCCAACAGGTATTAGGCTTTTTGACAATATTAGAAATTGTTATTCCATTTTGGGTATGTGTGCATCCTAACATATTTAACTGCTTGCAAACTGGTGGAGATTAGGTTCTCCCTTGTTTTTTTTGACATAAAATTCAGTGTTATGATGGACAGCCTTGATTTAAAATAATAAAATTTTTACCAGTTTTTCCTTCTTTGTTAAAGTCCACTATCTGCCATCTGCGGGATCCAATGAACCATCCCTAAGAATGAATAAGAGGAAACTTGCCAACAGTTCCCACAGGGAACCAAAAGGTGATTTGTGGCTGATGCTTGTCATAAGTAAAGGCAAACAATAGATCTCCCCCAATTTCCCCAAATCACTTATTTATCTTATTAGATTACTATGTTACCCAGCACCAGAGGAGGTACTAGGGAACTCAGACAGAAAAGAAGGAGAATCATTCTGAATATGTCGCATGCTGAGAGAAGCAAACTCCATGCAATAAATCTGCAGGGCAGGGGCTCAGCACTCCTGTTGAGCATGGGAAGAGGATCCAGAGTGTAGACCAGGAAGACAGGGGTACAAGCAGAAGAATAAAGAAGTAATTCCTCTAAATGCTTCTTGATGTGTGAGCCTACTAAGCCTCTTCATGGTTGAAAAATATAAATGTAACAGGTTTAGGCGAAATGGAATTGAGTGATATTTTGATATGATTAACAAACTTACAGGCATCTAGGATCCATCATTAGCACTCAGAATGAAGCATTTCTTAAAGTAAGTTATCATTTACTCCCTCATTCAAATATTTAAGTGCTGGAATGTGCCAGTCATAATCCTAGGCATTGGATGTAAGAGATGCTGGACATGGCCAATAATCCAGTCAAAAAGCAAATTAATAAGAATGCATGTGATTACATGCTGGGAAGAACCCTGCAAGGGGGACCAGGCCATTGTATATCTCCTCGTCTCACTAATGTTGGGCTTGGCCATGTGATTTGTGATTGCCCATGGCACATTCGTTGATATGATACAGATAGAGGAGGTCTTAGATGTGACTGTAAAGTTTGTCTTGGTTTTTATACTCTAGGGCTCTTCCATGTGAAGAGTGTCACCCAGAAAGTTGTTAAAAGTTCAATCCAGGTCTGGAAATGGACACACGTGGAGCAGGCCCAAGCCTGCAGACATCCTGGAACTAACCTCTGTGAACTGTCATCCTAAGCAGTCACCTAGCCACCCCGTCAGTCTCAGTTATTCCTCAGACCTAGCACCTTAACATTGCTGTAAGCCACGGTGCTGTGGAGTGTGTGTTACATGCGACAGCTTTTGAGACCAAAAGAGAAACTAAAGTAGGCATGATTGTAGGTTCAAGTTGAAAAACAATTGCTTTAAAACTGAGGATGGGTGATGAGAGAACAACCACAGGAGGTTAGGAAAACTGTGACCTTTGTTTTGCAATGGTGGAATGTCTAGCAAAAGTAATAATTGTGTCATTGCTAAATGCAGATAGGTGCCATTAAACTTGGGGGAGAGAGTAGCTTTAGAATACTTGGAAATGGAATGTGCCCAAATAAAGAAGTAGAATTAAGTCTAGAGAGAGAGACATTTTAAAAAAGAATTGAGTGTGGTTTTGGCATATAGAATTTGCTGGAACCAAAGACATAAAAAGCCCACACAGTTTTTGAGAATTTGCTGGAGTCAAATACATAAAAAGCCCACACAGTTGTATTGGCAGCTAAGTGGCCATCCTGTCCTAGAAGAGATTATGGGTATTGGAAATGTAAAAATGATGTCTGAATTATTCACATTTCTACAGGTAGGAAGCAGAATGAAAAAATTTCTCAGTTGCCAAATAGGTGAATTCCTTGCCCTTTTGGAAATGAAGGAGAAGAAAAAGAAAAAGGTGCCCAGAAGGAAGAGTCAAGAATCAAGGAAAACAATTGTTCAAGGGTCCATTTAAGCAGAATTTGGGTGGAATATAGTTCCTCACTTCAGTGCCGATTCCAATATATCCATTGTTGATATTTCAGTGCAAATGAAGCTGTCTATATAGTAAAAAATACTAATTATTGGTGATAATAATGGAAACTGATGGGATGAAGAGTAGGTGCTACCTAATAAACCTCATCTATAAGGAAAAAGAAACCAAGACATGTCAGATTTATTTCTCTTAAAGTCTTTAATGCTTTTTCCACATTTTTTGTCCATTCACCTCTCGCAAGACACTATGGGAAGTTCTAGGACAGCCATGGTGAGGACAATCAGAGGTGGTTTTTGCCTTGGGGTAGGCTTCCATGTTGCAGGAGAGGCAACATGAATCAGATGTTTACGTGACACAATGCACTTCCTTGAACTGTTCTGAAGGTTACATAGGAGGACAGGAAACCAAGCAAGGATCCAATTAGAGACCTGACCTGATTTGGGTGATCGAAATGGAGAAAATGGAATTTGAGCTGAGATCAGAACGGATGAAGTAGGCAAGAAGGAGCTTCAAAGACAGAATGAGTTCTTTTCTGTGCAGAGCAGCAGAAAAAGATCAGCAGGCTATAGCAAGGGAGAAAGGTAAAAGATGAGGGCAGATGGCAAGACTCAGACCCTGCGGAGCCTCATGTAGTTGCCAAGGAGTTTGATTTTTATCTAAAGAGTAAGAAGAAACCTGGACTAATAATTGTACTGACCAGTTTCCAAGAGACTCAGGCAGGCATTATTGTCAGGCACGGGCAGCCCTGGCAAGACAGTTCTCAAGCAACTCTGCTCAACTGGCCAACACCTCTGTCCTGGAACCCCATGGAGTTCTGCTTGTCTCTTTGTGCCCAGGATGCCACGTGTCAGCTTGTAACAGTTGGTTCATCTTTACCTTTCCACGAAACCCAGCTATGTTTTAAGCAATACCCATCAGATTTCGCAAGGCTTGATATTTATTTTATCTCAACTATCACTCTTTTTTGTCAAGTGTAGTCTCAGGCTCAGCAGGTGAGCTTTAATGGTTTAAGGAATAAATAGAAAACTGACGTGCTCACACCCATTAGCTAATGGATTACTAAGCAAAGGGGACTATATTCCACCCCAGTGCACTTAGCCCAGAGTTGCTAGGAATTTTAAAGACGACAAGCTAACGCTCTATCTTCACTTCATGGGCCCAGGGGAAGGGAGTTCAAACTCAAATGTGGCTCTTTTGATAGACAGGTGAATGAATGTGGCTATCATTATGTAATCACACATCTTAGGATTTACTTATTATCAACTGCACAACACATTCTAGAAATATATGGGAGGCATTTGACCTGCCAGGTTGGTGCATTTGTTGGCTATAACCTGGCAGGCAGAAGGACTCTGACAGGAGATCACTCAACCTTGCTTTTCCTCAGCCCATCCATGGGAAAATATGTAAGGAAAAGCAGGGTGTTTTAAACGCATCTCCTTGAAGTAAATGTGCCTGATGTTCTGTTATCTGGAATGCTCCAACACCTTTGTAAATTAGCCACCCCACATGCTGTGTCGAGACCTCCTTTCTCCAGTCTTTAATCAGTTGTTTCAGATATATGTGTCCATTAGCATCTGAGCAATGTAATCACTTTTTTTCATCCTGAATCTCATGCTTTTATTGGGCTATTAAGAGCTTGATTTGTGGGCAGTAGGAACAGTAAGAAAACTCATGCCATTGATCACAGTATCCCGAAGGTGTCCAGCAGAATGAGGGAAACAGCAAGTGGAGCCCCAGAAACACACAGAGGTGGTGCTTCTGAGGCCCAGCCAATGATAAGCCAGCTCTCACATATGCTGTGCCTCAAACTCCAGTCCACCTATCAGCCTGAGCAAGGGCTGTGGTCCACATAGCCACACCAACACCTTAATTTGGTCAATGGGAGATGAGGAGAAGAGAATTGAAAATTACCTGCTTCCAAAGAAAGGTCTTGCCAATATGTTAAATTAGGGTTTCATGAAGGAACCACAATTCACAGTTAGATAACCATGAAACTAATTTACTATCAGGCTCACAATCAGAAAAACTAGTAGCTAATGATCAACTTCTTGATCTTTGCTCTGACTCTAGAAAAAAGAATCAGAGACCCTTATGAGCTGAAGACATAATTTTAGAGATGTTTTTCTAATGCCCTCTCTTACCAAGTAAGAAGACAGACTTGGGGAGGGCCAGTACCTTGCTGAACATCCCACAGCAAGAGCAGAACTGGAGCTAGACCCATCCCTATCCCAGGGCAAGAGTTGGTTGTTTCCAAATCCCTCCATGTTTCCCTAGTTTCTGGGTCAGGAAAATAATGATTGACAAAGGGGATCTCTAAAGTCAAGGATTGCAATAGAAAGGCACATGTCTTCTTATCACATGGTTCTTATACAATAATATAAGGGAAATATTAAATATTTCATTATTAGAAAACCCACGTACTTTCTCAGTTTTGAAGCCAACCTAATCACACACTCAGCAACAAATGTATAAAATTCCCTACAAGGATCAGGAGATGCTATCAGTGAGTAGTCAAACCCAGGATCTTTCCTAGCATCCACCCATCTGGACATATATTAATTTGCCATTTTGTGAGTAATCTCAAACTTTAAAAATGTAAATTGTAGAAAAAAATAACCACAAAAATTTTACTTACTGTTCTTTCTCTTAATTACCGTGCTCAGCCAGTGAGATGACCACAAGTACTCTTCCCTCTGCCACCCTTTAATTTTGGTTATAAACTACCACCTCGGTCCATTTCACTTCATTTTCTAAGCAGTTATTCCACAGATCTTTTCTCATAAGAGGAAATATGTTCTAGTGGCAATGCATGGAAATATAGTATGAATAATAAAACAAGTAAAGGAAACATTAATATTTACTATGTGAGAGGTGTTTTTGCACACATTAGTCATCTACACCTTTTAACGACACTAAAACAGTTCACACTTGAGGACCAGGAGCCTTAGAGAAGTTCTTTAATTTGCATAAGGCCACTGAGCTGTTAGGTAAGTGCAGAACTGGGTCTGATTCCAAAGCTCGTGTTTTTAATCACAGCGCTAATTCGCAGACTATAACCTGGCCATGCAAGTGATCTAAAAGCTGGTTACAGAGAACTGCTTAGTAAGAAAACACTAATCACCAACCTTAGCTGTGTACAGTTCTCATTGACTTTTGATAGAAAAGTTATTTAAACAGTCTGTAAGCAACAGAGAGGTTAAGTACATTGGGGTATTTCAACTAACAACAAAAACGGGGATAATGGTCAAGTAATAGCTGTGCAGCCTCCTTTTTCTTCCAGAACTCTTCTTGTGATGAGCATTTTCTACAGTGGTCCAAGTGAGGAATTTTTTAAATGGCTGTAAGAGGACACAAAGCTAAGAAAGAGGGCATTTGTCCGTTTGTTTGTTGTTTGTTTGCTTTCAGGTTTTTGTGCAGAAAAGCACCCAGGCATACAAGGAAGATTCTAGGCATTAACAAAATGGTGGGGTGAGGAGCCATGAGGCTTAGTAAGAATTGGGCTCCCCATGAGAGTACAAAGATGTTATAGATTCAGAAGGAGAGAGGTAGAGAGGAGGGGGGAGCAAAACATGGTTCTACCCCAGAGAAGGGCTCTGTTCTCTGCCTCCTAGGGCAGGACCTTGGGTGCTTCAAGACCCCAGGTGGAGAAGGGCCAATGGCGAGTGAGGGAATTCATTTAGACAGACTTGCTGGGATTTCCATACCACAGTGAGGAGTCTGTCACAGTCCAGCATTCCTGCCCTTAGCTGTCCAGAAGCAGATACCTAAACTGCCATGGCTGAAGGGACAAGATGGGAAGAAGGAAAGCTTAGCAGTAGCCAGTGAAAATTGCCACTGAAGACCACACAGGTCACATCTGGCTCAAGAAAGATGCCTGTGAGATCCAGGAAGGCTGTTGGTTATCCAGAGCTAAAACTCACCCTTGGGGAGAAGGGAATTGGGAAAACCCCAAACTGACAGGGATCCGGTTTCTGCCTCACCCTTGGAACCAAGCTAAGCCTGGAGGAGAAGGCCATTTCCGGCCCCCCAGAGAGCGTGCACTAACAGCCAGCTCTAACATGCCCATCTCCACATGGCTCCTGCTGATTTCCACAGGCAGGCTCAGTTGCTAACTCTGACCTGAGATCTAGGAGTCGCTGGGTGGGAAATGAAAAGACAGCCTCATCCCACATCCTCAGAGTTTTTCAGAGGAAAACAGATTTCACAAGAAACTTCCATCTTCAGACATCTGAGCCGGCCAGCTCCCGTCATTCAGCTGCAGGCTGGTGATGCAGACAGCTCTAACCCTGGGTGGGCACATAGCTCCGGCTTCCATAAGCGAATCCTCTCCATCCAATTTAAACTGAGTTTCAAGTTGATTTTGGAGAAAATTTATACAGTTTACAGGTTTAAAGCCTTTCCTTCATCCCAGAGGACAAGCAAGCGAAGGGAAGGGAGTGTGTGGGGGGGACTGCTAACATTACAGAGAGGAAAGAAAAGTGAGGCGTCCCCCGAGACAGGGAAGAATGAGACCACAGATGTGAGGAGGGCAGATGACAATTGTCAGATGAGTTTCATCACTCGGCTCTGCTTCTGCCTGCTCCCAACTTCTCTGAAAAATTGTCCTCTGGGGCTCAAACTTTCCTTGTTTAGTCTCAGCCCAAAGGTGAGTTGATAGGAAGTTTGAGTGAAATTGTTTCAGGCATCTTAGAGTTACATATGCAAGCAAGGAAATGACATTGTTTTCTCTTCCAAAATAAATAGAAGAGTTTTTGGCCATGGAGTGCTCAGCAAGGAGAATTAAGAAATAACTGAACCTTCAAACTCCAGGAGTCCCACTTCCCAGGTAAGCAAAGAACTCTTGGCGACGTGGGAGAAAGTAGACTGACTAGAGAGGTCTCAGGAGTTTGTGGATGGAGGAGAAAAACAGCAGTGTCTGTCCACAGGTGAGCCCATTTTAGTTAACTACATGATTTCCAAGGGGTAAAAACCATAGAATACCCTTTAGACTTTTATTCACCGTTCAACCACTGAAGAGAGCATAATTCCCTTTGCTGGGCATTGGGTTCTTTACAGTTTTCCAGATTGTTCCATAACATTGTACGATTCCAAATGGACCAACCTTTGGACCTGGCCTTTCCCTTCACATTCCTCTGGGTATTTGAAACATGGCACCTTTAAACACAACTAATAGTCATCTCGGGATCCAGACAAAGAGCGATTGCAAGAAGAAAATGCACGAGACCATTTATATATGTTGTGTACATGTTAAGCAGTTAGGCCCAAGGCACTTTTCCTGGGAGAAATTCTATCACTGGCACTTTTTTTTTTTTTTTTGCAGTGCTGGGGGTTGAACCCAGGGCCCTGTGCTTGCAAGGTGAGCACTCTACCAACTGAGCCATCTCCCCAGCCCCACCCACTGGTACTTTTTAACCAATAAGTACATCACAGTTCCACAGTGTCAACATTTGGTGCAGGTAACAGAGCTGTAGTGAGGTCTTTTATGGTCTCAGTCTATACCTATGGATTTAGCAAGTGTGCAGTCTGGAAAAAGGGCTGATACCTATTTCTCACTCCACACCCGTGTGGCATTGCCACTGACTTTAAAAACTTGCCTCACTCTGTGTGTGCTGCCCTGCAGATGAGCTATAAAACGGCCGAGAGGCAGGCACATGTGCACACACGAGAACTGTGCTTTATACATCTCAATGTATTACCTGCCAGGCCCGGCATCCAAGGTGAGATGATGCTGAAGCTTCCTGCCTCCTGCCCTCCTGCCTTTTGATATGCAAGGAGCTAGGGCCAAGGCAGCCCCTCTGCATTCCCATTGTGGAAGTCTTTGGGGATGAGTGCTTTGGCAGAAAGGTGCTGGGGCCCCAAATTGGACTCCATCATGGAGCCCTCAAAGCTGAGCAATTTTACAGAATTTAATGGGCTTTGGGGGACAGTTTTACAGACTGATTTCCAGGAGCACAAATATTCAAATTGCTCAGGCCCTATTTGAAGACACATCAGAAGGTGCACCCTACAACCTGTCTGTAGCAGACTCTTTTGAATCTTGTCCTTGAAACAAAAAAAAAAGGGAAAAAAAGAAAGAAAGAAATGCAGTACCCCCTGGGACTTTCCCAGCAGAGACTCTAAGTGCAGAGTGACTGCAAAGCCCTGCCAGGAGTCCTCAGGGCTGGAGGGAGGAAGTGGATGAGAGAGACCGGAGATGAGAAGGGCCTTCAGCAGCCATTGGGGAGGCGGTGGCGGGGGAGAAAAAAGGGAGACACGCACTAAAAACAACAGAAACACAGGTGGAAACGGCCTTGTGGGAAATCAGGCTGTCAACAAACAGGGCTGGAGGCTGGGAACCGCGACTTCACCAGCCCGGCTCCTGGGCAAGGAGATTGTTCTGTAAATAAATTAGCGGTGGCTTTGACTGCTTGGAAATTAATACTGACACCATGAAAGCAGCAAATGACTCCCTTTTATCAGGAGCAGAAGCACCAGGCTTCACAAAGGGATCCTTTTGCCATTCCTTGTTTTATTTGGCTTTGTTTTCTCAGGGAAAGTAAATTAGAGCCACTTACATCAGCAGCTCAGGTTAAGGCAAGGGGAAGAAGAAAGAGAGAGAGAAAAATAGTTTCATTTCATGTACCAGTGGTTTAGAACTTCATTTAGAGCTAATCACACCCCTATCTTCCTCCAAGCCATTTCTGACAGCAACACAGCCTAGATTGCCAATCGGAAGACACAGGCACCGAGTTTTGCTGGAAACACTCCCAAAGGCTGGGCAGAGGGTCTGGAGGTTTCTGTCAATGGTTGAGGAAGTGCAGTTACTACAAAGGGCAATTAACTCCTGGCCAAGTCAGCCAAGGACTAATTGTTCAGACACGTGCAGCATGGGCTTCTTCCAGGGGACTTCAGGCATTGCTTTCCACGTGGGCACCTCTTTGGAGGGATGGCTGTCCCCATCCCCATCAGAAGACAGGAAGTGGCTCCAAATTTATTAGATACAATAAAGTGTCCTCATGAATGTTATCCCAAAAGCGAAGACCTTGGAACTGCAATCGTATTCATACTTCCATGAGAAATCAGAAAATCTTACATTGTACCCCAATTCTGCCCTACTAACTGCCCTGCCACCCAAACAAAATAGACCATCAGTTTTAAAGAATCAGAAAACCGTGAGAAAAATTAGTTCCTTGCAAATCTCTCTCACCTGATATCCTATTAGTTAAAACTCTGCCTTAATAATTTCTATACATCTACGGTAAGCTCAAAATTGATGGACATGAAATGGACTTTGAAGCCTCATAAATTCTTAAATCAAATTCTGGACGATCAAAGGTACAATTATTTGATCTAATTTTACAGGAAATTATATGTTATCTCTTTATGCCTTGGAAAAGCAATAATCCATATGTAATAGTTATGGTGACTCTATAATGGCCAGAATTCGAGATTAGTGAGCATGACTCCAATAGCACCAGACATCAGGGGCTTTATTGCATATTAATTCTTTAGCTGCTGCAGAGACAGGCTTTCTTACTAGCTTGCTTCCTGGGACTCCTTTGCTCCTTTGTGAAAGCTGCAAATACCCACCACGTAAACAACAAGAAAACAAAATAAAAGTCAAAAGAAAACTCAGCCCTTGGACACCCAGCAATCAGGGATTGTAATGGACACAGCAGGGATCATCCCCAAAGCACTATTACCAGTTGGTTCATTATGAAGTAAAATAAAGCAGCTCCAGCTAGCTAGGTCCCTCAAACTTTTAAGAACTATGAAACACTTGAGCAGTAGCTGGAATGAGCAAAAGGAAAATGGAACTGTGCCAGCATGATGGAAACTTTGGGGGTGAGCCACAGCAATGACATAGGGTCACCTGTGTTGTGTCTGTCCCCTAATCCCAGAGCTGCACTGCTCTTACCAGGAAGGGCCTTGTTTGCAACTTGAGGACTCAACCATGTGGTGTGTGCTAGGTGACAGCGCATGGAGGATTCTTGGGGCAATGATTTCATGGGAAAGAGATCAATGTGCCCAATAAACAAGTCTGAATAACCAATCAGTCCAATTATCAGGTTCACAGAATTCATATTGCTTGAAAAGATTTCCACAGACTTTGAGGATTTGCTTTGTTCAAGTGAGTTTTAGCAATTAGGGAAGTTGTCATAGATGTTTGAAAATTAACATGCATATTAAATTCACCATTTGGAAAACAAATTAAGCCCATAAAAATAAAAAGGATGCAAATTAGCATAGAATTGCATTTATACATATACATACATGTACATCTCTATCTTTTCATATCCAAAAAGTTAAGACTTTTCAAATTTGAATATCAGACAAAATACACAAACTAGTTTAACAAATCGACAAACTAAGAGGCAATGGGAACATTGTAGACTGAATTTGAAAGAAGCTTTGGAAGGGAATCTCACACAATTATTGATAAAAACCTGGACTCACAGATTACACACACATTTAAGATATAATTAAAAATATAAAAGGAGTTTTTGTTGTAGAAATTCAGAGGTCAACATAGCTTACGTTGACTTTGGTTTCTGCTGACTGCCTGTGGCAAATGGACTGACTGACTCTTCTAGAGCTGGTTTAAGGTATTTCTCTAGAAGTTTTTGGTGATCTGACACCTTATCAGATTAGTCACTCAGTGAATCTTCTTTTGGAAAATCTAGAATTTGTTCAGTGGACATGAAATCCATTTGTCAACTATGGTACATAGAACAAATTAGGACGAGGTGGATGCATCCAGCAATCACTTATTTAAAAGTGCACAAGCAAGAAAATACTACTAAGATTTTGAAACCTGTCAGGTACAAAAAGAATAGAATGATCCCAAACTTTTACTACATTTACAAGAAGAAATGCACATTTGGATATAAGTTGTAAAGCACAAAAGTATTAGTGAATCGGTTAATGCATAATTGTTCATCTATGATATAAAAAGAAATTTAAGCATTACTGCTTGATCTTCCAAGCTCTTTTGGGTGCAACACACAAATCAGGAAATAGTATAAACCTGTCCGTAAAGGAAAAGGGTCGTTCTCTACTTACTTCATATTTGATAGGCAAGTCCATGATTATGCCCACTACGAAAAATAATGAAAATTCTCAATCATCCTTGTGGGAACTTTGCGCAAATTGGAAAACAAGACCTCTTCCTTTAAAGTACTTTACTTCTATGGGTCAGAAAATGACTATATATACTGATTTTGCTTGAAGTAAATACTTTAGTGTTATTCTGCATAAGAGTTGTCAGAATAATTTTATCGATCTATGATGTCTATTATGTGAATCATGTTGCCTTCCAAAGGACATTCTTGGGCATTATGCAATCTACACAACTGTATGTGGTGGCTCTAGATCCAGGGGAGAATAGGACACAAACACTGGGAGATTCTCTATCGTGGAGAAGACTAGCAACAGTCTACCTGAGGTCAGAGGAGGGTTCTTGGGAGGATATGGGTTGACTGTGATATTGTATCCAAGGACAGGTTCTAGTCTGAGATAAAGCTTGGACATACCTAATTTATTTTCACTCTTCTGCAATATTCTTCTGATTTCCTAATTCTACTAATATTCCAGTGTCCATTTTGACTTCTATATTTCATGATTTAATCCAGACACTTCTACCCTAAAATGACCAGCTATACATCATACTTATTATACATACAGCATGCACTGACAGGATCACGATAAATGGCTAATGTTCACATCTTTCACATTCTGGTTCAACCACTTGCTAGTTTTCCAAAATGCTCAATTCAAAATTATTGTTCATAGGCGGAGGCTGAGTCTGAGCTGGAGCAAGGGCAGGTGTGCTTTGAAGGAGCCTCCTGCATTTTAAGGTAAAATTGTACATACTGGGATATTCAAAGTGTCTCTGGATCTATCCCTCTTGAATGCCAGGAGCTTGCTATTTAGTTTGGTTGTTAAGAATGTACTATCATATATCAAGCATTCATTTGTTAGTCTTTTTTTTTTGGTACTGGGGATTGAACCCAGTTTAGTGGTGCTAAACCACTGAGTCATATCCCCAGACCTTTTTAATATTTCATTAAGAGACAGAGTCTTGCTGAGTTGCTTTAAGGTCTCACCTAAGTTGCCGAGGCTGGTTTTGAACTCGTGATCCTCCTGCCTCAGCCTCCTGAGCTTCTGGGATTACAGGCGTGCACCACCACACCCAAACTTTATGTTAGTTTTATATTCTGCTCAGAAAGAAACAAGTCTTACTTTTTTTCCTTTTTTTTTTTTTTCTTTATTTCTGTTTTGGTTTGTTTTGTTTTGTCTTTCCCCAACACCTATCTCCACTCAGAGCATATGAGAACTTAGTCTCAGTATAAATTGCTGAGTTAAGAATTCACTCTGTGACAATATTCTAAGCACCAGCTACCATAATATGAAAACTCGGCCTTAGACACACAGCAATATAGGTGAAAGACTAATAACAAAATATTTGTGGCAGACCTTACAACTAACTTTACTGCTGCAGTTGGCCTTGACTTATAGGTGAGAAGAAAGAACTGGGTTTCACTAGAGTACTCCCATGTACCATTTAGATCAAAATGAATAGGCAGTGAGAGTTAAAGATTCCATAAATTCCTATCCTCCAGAATCTGCCCTTATCATTTTGTTCTTTCACATGAATTCCAAGATGGTTTAGTGGAATCCAAGTAGAGGCAAATTCCTGGTGGGAAGTTACAAAGTTCTGAATGAGAGGATTAGAATTTGGCTCCACTCATGTCTTAAAGATAGCTAGTGAAGACTATAACACATTTAATTATTAATGATGAGATGTGGTAAGCAATATGTTTTATATATATATATATATAGTGAGATGAGAAATGTGTGTGCTAAGCAATATATGTATATATATATATGAGAAATGTGTGTGCTAAGCAATATATGTATATATATATATCTGGCTGAAAAGAATTTGCAATATATAGGATACAACCTGATGAAAATAAGAATAACTTACAGAAGTCTAATGGAGAGCTCAAACTTTTCTAAACTTCAGGTGACAGGAAACCAATATCTTCATTAAAAAAACAAACCAGTGACAGGTCCAGCTGATCCTCTGCTTTTCTCTTCTGCAATATAAGCAAGATATCCCAATCCATCCCTACTATTGACTAGAAGACAAGCATGCTAGAACTTTGCCTCAAACCTCAACCTGAGATAGACACTGTACAATGTAATTTATATGACTGAGGATGTTGAATACATGGGAGAATTAAGAAAAGGGTCTGCAGACAAAAGGTGATTAGAAAGACGGAAAATCAAAAATGTAAGTTCATAGCTCCTTTAAAGTCACTGAATAACTGTATTATAGAACCATTTCCAAAAAATCTTGGAGCACGAGATAAAGTTTCCAGGGAAATGTCCTAGAGTGCAAAGTCCTCAATATGAAATTCTTCAGCATCTGTATTTTGCAGCCCTTAATATGATTTACTTAGAAATCTGTCTTTTCCAGAATTTGGGATAAATTCACCTGTTCACCGAGTAAGGGAAAACGAAAAGCTTTGACTATGAAAGACAAGGAGTTAGATAAGTCTAGAAATAAGACAGATTAAATCTATTCCACTGAAACAGAGATATATAATTTTTCTCCAGAGAATACGAAAGACTGACAAAATAAACAAAGAAATAACATATTTCTTAACTTGTGAAATGTGACAGTCAATGGCATATGGCAAAACAAGATGCAAGGAAATAACGTTACAAGTTTTACAATGTTAGTAGCTGAGGAGGAAGGGGAAGGCGTGTCTCTTCTCTTTCAAAGAAAGTACTTAAAGAGAAGTCACTTTCTACAGTCCTTTTATGGGAGTGCTCTTCTTTTACCCATAGGCAGTGCCATCTGGTTTGGGCACAGGGAAGCAAGATGCCCAGCAGTTGTTCAGTTTTCCACAGTACCGGTTTCCTGCACACCCACTCTACCTTCTGGCAACAGAACCCCTTCCCCTCCTAGCCTGTGTCCAGAGTGCCTGACAGAGACCTGTCAGCTGAGAACACTGCGCCACCGCGATTGGTTAAGAACTCGCGGGCCAGTGATAGACCAATGAGAATCATGCTTGAGGGACCAGGCAGAGCCAATGGGAGAGAGGCACTTTCATTTCCTGGGAAGGTTGTCAACTGGAGGTTAAACCCTTGGATCAGCTGCTACCAACTAGTGAGATCTGGTCAAAAGAAAAGAGGTGGCGCCAAGTTCCTGGAAGATCTCCACCTATTTCCAGGTTAGCCAAGAACATTCCTTAGCTTGTTTAGCTCTTCCCTAATTGCTCCCATCTTATATATGGAACTCACAACCCCCGAGTTCTCCATTGTCTGGCCATTGAATAAAAGCCTTTCTCTCTCTCCAACGTTCATCTGTCTGACACTGGTTTTTCTGCGCGATAAGCTTCCGAACCTGAGTTTGAAATCCGACAGAGAGAGGGAGAGGGAGAGGGAGGAGGAGGAGGAGGAGGGGGAGGGGGAGGGGGAGGGGGAGGGGGAGGAGGAAGAATGGGAGAGAAAGAAAACAGATCCCTTGAGTGCCTGGGTCTGACCACAAGGAACTTTCCGTATACATGAGTAAACTCACCCCCTTTACAGGATGAGGTTTCCTTTCCTCTTCTCCTTTCTTTTCCTCCTCCTTCCTTTTCCTTCTTCTCGTTTCCTTTTCTGCATTACCAACCTTATCATTAAGGTTTCATCAGTGCTTATATTAATGAATAGAGACAAGTAATGATGACCATGGCTCACGAGCAAGAAAGAGAAAAGCTGTGTATATAATAACCACTTTAAGGGCTCAATCAAACATACTCCTGAGTCTGATGAATTCCTCATATAAGCATATTCATTATGTTGTATGGCAATTAGTTATGAATTCTAAGCACTTTGTATACTTTGTTCTAAGTACTTCATTTGTATACACACACACACACACACACACACACCCCTCATACACTTGATTTCACATAACAAAAATACCTAAAAATACAAATCACTCAATCACTCTGGTAGTTTACATCTAACTGTAATCTCAGGGAGAGCAATAGGCAATTTGCTGTCTTTACCCTTGAATCCCCAGCGTCTCACGCAGTACCCAGCAGGGCATTAGCGTTCCATGTGTGAGGCAAATGGACCAGAGGTCTTGTGTTGGCTTTGGTGTGTTCAAATTTATTTATTCCCAGGTTCAAGGAATGTTGCCAACAGTGTTCTTAAGCAGGAAGACAGAGATCAGTGGAAAAGGATTTCAGCATGTATCTTGGAAAACAAAGAGTTAATATCCCAAGCAGATAAAGACTAAAGAGACTAAGGAGTTTGTAAGCAACTTGGAGTGCTGATAAGCAAAATTTTGTTTTTAGTTTGTTGAATAAAATATTAAATCTTCAGAGAGACCTATTTCTTTGAATTTTACGGTTTGTTAAGATCTTTTCTTAAAACTTCTCTTCCTCAGTACTCAAAAAAATCAAATGCTTCCTACAATATACCAGTCCTAGAAAGGATTATTCAATAAATGAAGAGAATGGTTATTTATTAAAAAGTGAAAAGCTAGATTCTTATCCCAAATACCAAGGTAAATTATGACAAAATAATAATTTATATAAAAAATAATTAAGAAAATAGAGCTAAGTAAATATATTACAGGAAAAGTATGATGTATTTGGCTCGTACTCCCAAAATGTGTACAAAAACCAATAAATAAACAATAATCTGGGGAATAATATTTGAAACATAAAATGGGTGAAGTGTTGATACTCAAACCATACAAATTGCTATCACAAAAGAAGAAATAGAAATGTCTAATGCACTTTGAAAATAACATGTAGTAATAAAACACAAGAAATTAAAATAAAATTTATTTGGCCCATTCAAATGAAAAATATGGACAGGAATCATAATCCCCAATATTAGCAATGAAAATGGATGGGAGTAAGGTTTTGGCAAAAAAATAAAAAATACTTCTTTGGAGGATGTTATTAAAACACCAGCACCTTTTACAAAGCTTACAATTGCATTGCTCTTGACCAATTACTACACTCTTAGAAAAAGGAGACCAGCAAGTCTACTCCTAGAGAAAGATAGATGTGTACAATTACCCAGACCATAATAATTCCTGGGAAAGATTGAACTAGAACCAAACTTCATGCCCCAAAAAGGGGGCTGGTTAATTGATAGAGTACAAAACTTGTACATACATGAATCAACATGTTTCAGAACAAAGTAAAAGAACATAATATATTGACAGAAAGATAGCTCTAACATATTACTAAGGCAAAACCTTGTTAAACAGAGAATACAGTGTTATGCAAGTTTTGTAAGAAAAACAATACAGGTGTTCTTTGTGTAAACACTGAAAGGCATAATCTAAAATATTAGCATAATTGTTTTTGGTTAATGGATTAATGGAACTATGCATATTCTGTATTTTGCCTTTTTATTTGCATTCAAAGATATTTTAGTGGATCATCTATGCATAACCTATATACAGAGAAGTGTGTACATTGTATGTATACAGCTTCTTGCATTTTCAGAAAATAAACAGATCTATGTAAGTAGCACCCAAGTCTAGAAACAATATTGTCAGAATTCCTCTTTTTTCCACTTTTAGTCAATAATAATTCTCCCAAGAGCCATCACTATTATGATTTCTACAAGTTAAGATGGTTTTATTTTGAATATTACATAAACTAAGTCATGTAGTATTTCCTCTTGTGAGACTAGCTTCTTTTGTGCAACATTGTATTTGTAAGATCCATCTGCTTAATATGTCCAGCTCTAACTTGCTCTTTCTCCTTACTGCAGAGAATCCCACCATGTGAACAGACTGAAGTTGATTCATTTCACTGTTGAAGGAGATCTGTTTGATTCTCGGTTTTGGGCCACTATAACTAATGCTTTTATGAATAGGATGGAACATGTCTTTGTGAATCTGTGTACTCATATTTATTGACAACATATCTAGGAATGGGAATTGAGATGTTTTAAAGTACACAAGCCTCTAGTTTTAATAGTTTTCTTAAGAGGTTATGCATACTTACTCTTGCAGTTGTTCTACATCTCTGCCAACACTTGATATTTTTTACTGTTTTAATTTTAGCCAGTCTAGTTAGTGCACAGTGGTATCACAATGTGACTGTAATTTTCATTTCCCTGTTAGCTGGTAGGCATTAACTTATAATTAAAACGATACTATCTTTTCCTTTTGTAAACCCATGCTTTTATCACCCTTCACCAGACACAATGAACTCAATCAACTGACAATTTAAAATACCATTCAGAAGGGCAATATGGTTTGTTTTTTTAAAAAAGAAGAAAAAGGCATTAGCTTGAGTCAGACAGGCTTTGATTAGAATTATTTGTATAATTTGTCTAAGTCTCTATTTCTCATTCTCAAACTACTTCCTATGGAGTGATTGTGAGACTAATTTATGTAAAGCCCATAGTAGGTGCTCAATGCACATCTGGTTGCTCTCGCTGTACCAGTGGACCCTTGTGGAGCTCCCGAGTCCTCTTGGGAGCATTCATTTCAGTTGACTAGACCTGTTTTCCATCACTAGTCCTTCTACTTCTGCTTTTTAAATATTTTCCTAATTTTCTTTCAACTTTACTGGCTTCTTGACTTCCCTTACTTGATACCCTGAAGGTTGGCATCCTTTGGTACAGGCTCTTCTTTTGTGCTTTCACCAATCCTCTCTATACCATCCACTGTATATGCTTTAAATTCCATATACAATATGGTAGCTACAAAATTTCTATCTCTGATCTTAGACCCTCATACAAACTGCCTGATTAAACTACCTGGTTACCCCTTAGACATTTAAAAGTGACATCTTAAAACTGAAAGTGGGTGGTCTCCTTTCCAAACTGGTTCCTTCGGTCCTCCCCATCACAGCAAATGGTACTGAGTCTCTCAGATGCTCAGGATGAAAAACGATCATTCTGTATTTCCCCATTCACTTCCCAGTCTACTCCAGTTCATCCGTGGTATCTCCTGTTTCCACTTAAAGGCTACATCTTGGGTAGTCCACTCTTTTGTCTCCACTGGTGCAGCCCTAACTGAAATCAACATCATTTCTTCTTGGAGACCCAGAAAACCTCCTTGGTCTTTCCCCCGCTACTTTGTGTCTCCTGCTTCAATTCTGTCTGTCCCGGTGATGATGAAACACTGAAATACACAAGTCAGATAGTATCACTCCACCTGATGAATCCAGGGATAGATCCTTGCTGCTCCCAAAATAACACCTTCAGTCACCAACTTCTGTCCTCATCCTGATTTCCTTATAGGATTTACCACTAATGCATTTGTTGAGGGAATGGAGCCTCCACATCTAAAGTACTGAAGTTATTTGGAAGAGGTGGCTCTGCAGTTGTGTAGAACATGTTGCTGGCTATGTGAGTGTCTGGAAGCCATAACAAAAACCTTTGTTCTAGAAGGACACCCTAAAGAGAAGGAAGACAGACTGGAAGACTCTCTGCTAGAGTACACTCAGAATTCTTAAGTAGATAATTTGAAATCACTAAATTCAAGTCAAATGCCTTTTTTTATTTTTCATTTATTGAACTCATATGTCTTCTTTTACCCTGTAATTGTGGTTAATCCCACAGGCTGATGTTCAAATGTTAAATCAACTTCCATCCCTATGACTAAACCGTGCTTCCTCATGATACCTTGTCCTTTTTATATACTGCTGGATTCTACTTGCTAATATGAGCTGATTATTTTTATGTCTACATTTATGAGGTATAGAAATCTTTTAATTTCCTTTCTATACTCTTGTAAGGATTTGGTACCAGGGTTCTGCTGCTCTCAATGTCTGAAGGTTCCAATTTCTCCATATCTTCAGTAATACTTGTTACTATCTGTCGTTTTTACTGTTGTCCTCCTATGGTGGTTTTGATTTGCACTCTCAGTAGTTAATGATGTTGAGCATCTTTTTAATGTGCTGATCAGCATTTTGCATATGTTCTATAGAAAAATATCTGTGCTTATTTGTGGTCCACTGTTGAGTTGTCTTTATTGTTGAGTTAGAAAAGTTTCAAAACAGGTTGAGAAGTACTCTACTTTCTCCAAACTTTTGTGTAACTTTGAGTTTTTTTTTTTTTTTTTTTTTTTAATGCTTGCTAAAATAATCATGGGTCAAAAGGTGGTTTTTGTTTGTTTTTGATTGGAAGATTAAATATGAATGCCAGGTCTTTTAAAGATGCAGGGTTATTTCAATTGTCTGTTTCTTTCAGCTTCATTTTTTATTACTGTGTCTTTCTAAGAACTTATTGATTTAATCCAAATTTATTGGCATGCAATTGTTTACAATTTTTAGAACTATTCTTTACTGCCCATAGAATCTGTGGGGATGTCCCTCTTTTATTTCTGGAATGATTATTTACTTTTCTTTCTGTTTCATGATGGGTCTTTCTAGCATTTTACCAATTTAATAATCTTTTCAAGTAAACAAATTATAGATTTATTTTCTCTAGTTTTTGTTTACCATTTCTTTGATTTCTGTTCTTGTCTTCACTATGTTCTTCTTTTTATGTACACTGGATTTATTTGCTCTTCTCTAGCTTATAAAGGTAAAAGTTTAGAATATGGGCTTTAAAACTGTTTTTCTTTTCTAAATATAAATGTTAAAACCTATAAAATTGTCTATAAATATATTACTATGATTATGTGCATATACTAAGCCTCATATAATAATATGTAATAGTATATAATGTATGTAGAATTTTATATATAATTACACACACATTTCACTAGCAGTCACTCCCATTCTCTTCTCTCTCCACTCCTGTCAACTACTGACTTTATGAATTTGTTTGTTCTTATCATACCATATGAACTGAGTGATAAGACAGGTGGTTTTAATGCCTGACTTATTTTGCTTCGCATGATATTTTCAAGATTCATCTATGTTGAGTATATTATTCCTCTTCATGGCTGAATAATAGTTCAAGTGACTATACCAAATTTTGTGAATCCATTCATCCATCAATGGATTATTTGGTTGTTTCTACTTGGTAAACATGAGTAATGCTGCTATGAACCTTACAAGTTTTTAGGTCTGTCTGAACATATGCTTTCAATCCTCTTGGGCTAAACGTAGGGGTGGGGTTGCTGTGTCTTGTGGTGGTTCTTTGTTTAACTTTTGTATTTATTGTGCAATTGCTTTCCAGTGCTCCACCATTTAACATTCCTTCCGTCAATGTATGAGAGTTTCAGTTCTTTCGTATCTTCTATAACCTGTGCTACTGTCTATCTTTTGATCAAAGTCATCTTAGTGGTGATTTGATTTGCATTTCCCCCTTGGCTGATGATGTTGAGCCTCTATTTATGTGTTCAATGGCAACTTGCGTATATTCCATGGAGAAACGTCTTTGCGTATTCTCTGTCCAGTTTTGATTGTCTTTCTATCATTAAGTTGTAAAAGTTCTTTAGATATTCTGAATAGCAACTACCAGATATGATTTGCAAATATTTTTCCTTATTCTGTGAATTGTCCTTTTGGTTTTGTAATAGTTTCCTTTGAAGTACAAAAGTTTTGAATTTTGATGATGTTCCATTTAACTGTTGTTTTTTTCCCTTTCATTGCTTGTAATTTAGGTTCTAGTTTAGGAGCCATTTCTTAATCTAAGGTCAAGAAAATTTATCCTATATTTTTCCCTAAGAGTTTTGTATTTTAAGCCCTTTAATTGAGCTTTGAGTTCATTTTTGAATACTGTGCAAGGTAGGGGTACACAAACTTTTTTTTTTTTTTGTACTGGGGGTTGAATCCAGGGACGCTTTACACACTGAGCTTCATCCCTAGTCCTTTTAATTTATTTTTATTTTGAGGGGATAAGTTCTTCCTAAGTTGCTTGAACTTGAGATCCTCCTTCCTCAGTCTCCTGAGTCACTGGAATTACAAGACATGCACCACAGGGCCAGTCACATACTGTTTTTATATAAATGAATATGTATGAGGACCATTCATGGAAAAAACTACTCTTTCCCCCATTTCTTTTTCTTAGTAACCATATAAAAATCAATTGATCATTAATGGGAGGATTTGTTTTTATATTAAAAATTCTATTCTATTGTTCCACATGCCTGTCTTTAAAGCACCACCACATGGTCTCAATTACTGTTGATTTGTAGTAGGTTTGAAAATAGAGGCATTTGATTAACACCATGACTGGGAAGCGTGAGTCATCCAATGTAGTACTTTTATTTTTAAGATTGTTCAACTACTCTGTAACTCTGGATTCTTTGTATTTCCACATGAATTTTAAGATCAGCTTGTCAATTTTTGCAAAATAGCTGAAAGTTTGATAGACATTGTGTTGAATTTCTAGACAAAGTTATGATCTATTGCCATCTTAAAAATATCAACCTTTGCCAGGTGCAGTGGTAAATGCCTGTATTCCCAGTGCCTCAACAACTGGGATCAAAAGTTTGAGGCCAGCCTCAGCTACTTCATGAGACTCTGTCTCAAAAAAAATAAAATAAAAATAAAAAAGGTTGGGATATGACTCAGTGGTAAAGAGCCCCTGACTTCCATCCTCACTACCAAAAACAAATTCACTTTTCCAAAACATGAATGTATCTTGCCAATTATTTATGACATTTAGTTCCTTTCAATAACACTTTGCAGTTTTCAATGTGCAAGTCTAGTGCCTCTCATGTTAAATGTTTGCCTAAGTATTTAGCATATTTTTGATGCTATTGTAAATGAAACTGTGTTCTTCATTTTATTTTCAGACTGTTTATTGTTTCTGCCTGAAAAGTACAATTGAGCTTTGTGTATTAATCTTGTATTGTTGCAGCCTTCTTTAACTTATTTAATAATTTTCCTCATTTACTCTGAATAATGTTCCATTTACATTTCGGCTAGGAATTCATTTACATTCAGTGCATCTGCAGATAAGTTTTGTGCCTGATACTTTTCTATTCACATGTGTGGTTCACATGTGTGGTGTGTATTTTGGGGGTTACTACATCCCTTAATTATTAATTATCAAGCAGATATTTCTCCTACCTAGACATTACCATCACTATCAATTTATAACAATTTAATTTGGATTAATAGCAACCTCATTTTGATAGTATAAAAATCTTTGCTCTTTTATAGCTCTGTGACTCCTTTTCTTTGTGCTGTTATGTTATATAAATTCCTGTTTACATGTGTGCCTCAAAATATACATTTATACTTATTGCTATGAAGTTTTCTTTTAGATTGTAGAGAAGATAAAAGAGTTAGCAACAAAAATGCATTTATATTTTCTTTATGTTTACCTTACTATGTATATAGTTATCATTACCAGTGATAATGGTAATGGTTATTTCTTCATGTAGGTAAAAATTAATCTTTAATGTTCTTTTATTATAGTCTGAGGACTGCCCTTGTAGAGCAAGTCTGCTAGTGATGAATTCTTCCAGATTTTATTTTTCTTTGGTCGTCATTATTTCTCCAGTGATTCTGAAGCATATTTTTCTAGGTATAGAATTCTTAGTTGAAGGTCTTTTGCTTTCAGCACCTTAATATCTACCACTGTCTTCTGGCCTTCATAGTTTCTGACAAGAAATCTGGTGTTAATCTTAGGCTCCTTTGTTCAGGATGAGTTGCTTCCCTCTTGCTTTTTAAAGCTTCTCTCATTATCTTGGTCTTTCTACAGTTCAATTATGATATATCTTGGATTATTATGAGAATCTCTTCGAGGTTATCCTGTTGAAGTCTGTTGAACTTCTTGGATATATTGATTAACATTTCCATTTGGAAAGATTTGGGCCATTATTTATTCAAATATTTTTTCCTGCCCCATTATTAGCCTAGTTTTGTATTGCTAATAGTACCACAGTTGGTAATTGTTTTAAAAAGATTTATTTTGGATTACAGTACTGTTTGAAAGTCAAAGTGCTGTATCTGGATTTAATATATATATATATACATATAGATAATATTATATATATAATATATATTACACATAAACACACACATATATACATATATATTACATATATATGTGAGATTGGATACCAGATAGATAGATAGATAGATAGATAGATAGATAGATAGATAGATAGATTGACAGATTATAACAAATATTCAATCATGGGAGTTCTACCCTTATGACTTTATTGAATCCTAATCATCTCCTAAAGGCCACATTACTGACCAACAGTCAGATTAAGCTTCTACTCATTTATAACTCACAATGGAGATTAAACTCCAAAATGAGTTTTGGAGGGGACAAACTATATTAAAACCATAGAAGCTTTCTCTCCTCTGATACTACCTTTATGTATCTTTTGGTATATTTGATAATATTCCACAATCTTCTGACACTTTGTTTCTCCTATTATTTTTGCTTTCTATCATTTAGACAGGTTAATTCTAATTGGCCAATGTTCAAATGCACTACTTTTTTTTTTCTGCTAAAATTAGTTTAGAGCCCTCTAGTGAACTATTCACTTCAGGTATTATAATTTTCAACCCTACAATTTAAACTGCATTTTAAAATTACAAACTCTATTTCTATATTGATGTTTTCTATTTGGTGAGACATTATACTCACACCTTTCTTTAGTTATTTAGGTGTGATTACCTTTTATCTTTAGAACATGCTTAAAATAGCTGAGTTAGTTGTTTTAGTAAATGAAACATCAGAACTTTTTCAGCATTGGTTTATATTGATTTCCTTTTAGCTATGAATGGATCAAACTTTCTTTATTTCTTGAATGTCTCATATGTACCACATTTTCTTTATCCATTCATCTGTTGAAGGGCACCTATCTTGGTTCCATAGCTTCACTATTGTGAATTGAGATGCTATAAACATTGATGTGACTGTGTCACTGTAGTATGCTGATTTTAAGTCCTTTGGGTATAGACAAGGAGTGGGACAGCTGAGTCAAATGGCAATTCCTTTCCAAGTTTTCTGAGGAATCTCCATATTCCTTTCCAGAGTGGTGGCACCAGTTTGCAGTTCTACCAACAATGTATGAGTGTACCTTTTTCCTTTTTCCCCACATCCTTGCCAACATTTATTGTTCCTTGCATTCTTGATAATTGCTTTTCTGACTTGGGTGAGATGGTCTCTTGGTGTAGTCTTGATTTGCATTTCTCCAATTACTAGAGCTGTTGAACATTTTTTCATGTATTTGTTGACCTACCGTATTTCTTCTTCGTAGTGTCTGTCCAGTTCCTTTGCCCCTTTATTGATTGAGTTATCTGGGCATTTTTGGTGTTAAGTTTTTTGAGTTCTTTATGTATCTTGGAGATTAGCACTCGATCTGAGGTGCAGGTGGCAAAGATTTTCTCCCATTATATAGGCTCTCTCTTCATTTTCTTGATTTTTTCCCTTTGCTCTGAGAATCCTTTTAGTTTGATAGCATCCCACTTATTGACTCTTGATTTTATTTCTTGCACTTTAGAAGTCTTGTTGAAGAATTCGGTTTCTAAGTCAACATGATGAACAATTGAGTGTACTTTTTCTTCTGGAAGGTACAAGTTATCTGGTCTAATGCCTAGGTCCTTGAACCACTTTGAGTTGAGTTTTGTGCAGGGTGAGAGATAGGGGTTTAATTTTATTTTGCTACATATGAATTTCCAGTTTTCCCAGCACCATTGGTTGAAGAGGCTATCTTTTCTCCAATGTGTATTTATGGTGCCTTTGTCTAGTATGCAATAACTATATTTATGTGGGTTTATCTCTGCATTTTCTATTCAAAAACTGGACATTCAATTTTATTTGAGTTGCTTGACATTTAACCCAGGGATTCACACATGTTAGGCAAGGGCTCACTACTGAGCTACACCTCTGCCTCCCCAAACTGGACATTTAAAATAATGCAATGTGCCAACTCTGAAAATTCGATTCTTTCTCCTACCCAGGATTTATTGTTGCTGTTTTATGTTGTCTTATGAACTAATTCTGAAAAATCAATATTCATTGAGTATGACTACTGAAGTCACTGCTCAGGTAGTCTAGGAGTCAGCTGACAATTAGATGGATATTTTCTTCAGCAGAGCAAAGGCAATTCTGTGTTATGTGTTCATGCCTTCAACTATCAGTCAGCAGTGGAAATAACTGCCTTAGTTCTAACATGCGACTTGGAGAGACCCTCAAGTTCAGTCTAACATCAGACTTTAGATCCAAAAAAAAAAAAAAGAAAGAAAGAAAAAAATTAGTAAAGATATCTCAAGTGCATGTTTTGGAAGATTTTATATTTTTGAAATGACTATACTACCCAAATGGTCTATAGATTCAATGAAATTCCCACCAGAATATATAGAATTTTTTTTTTTGACGGAAAAAGGAAAAACAATCCTAAAATTGATATGGGACTGGAAAAGGAACTCACAAAATGAAACATCAAAAATGGACTAATGAACATTAAAAATGGACTAATGAACTAAAATAGTGCTTCTTGAAAGACGACTTACAAGCGGCCAATAAGTGCATGAAAAAATGCTTGGTTTCACTAATCATCCAAAACACACAGATCAAAACCACAGTGAGAGTGTTCAGAATTGCTCTCAAACAAAATGCTGTTGTGAATGTGGATAAAAGTAAATTCTTGTATGTCATTGGTGGGAATGTAAATTAGGAATAACCACTTATGGAAGAAAGCGTGGAGATTCCTCAAAGCACTGAAAAACAGAATTGTCATATGATCCAGCAACTCTATCACTGAACATAGATTATCCAAAGGAGTTGAAATCCTTATGCCAAAGAAACACTCACCCTTTCATGTTCATTGCAGCATATTCACAATAGTCAAAATATGGAATCAATTTGAATGCCTTTCGGTGGATGAATAAAGAAAGAAAATGTGGCATATTTGCCCAATGGAATACTATTCAGTGATAAAAAAAAAGAACCAAATTGTGTCTTTGCAACAACATAGATGAACTGGAGGTTATTATGTTAAATGAAATAACCAGACAGAGAAAGACAAATGCCATATGTTCTCAAGCACTTGTGGAAAATAAGAAGTCAGTCTTGTAGAACACAACACAATATTGGTCACTAGAAAACAGAGTGTGAAATTCCCAACACAAAAATATATTAATGGTTAATGAAATGAAAATGCTTATTACATTGATTTGATTATTACACATCATATACATGTATTGAATTACCAACATGTACCCTATACAGATGCACAAATATTACCTCTCTATTTTAAAAATACACACACACACATTCCATATGCACACACACACAAAGGAATTTATTTTCTAGTCTTTCCTGGACATATACAAAAGCATATTGATGCTTATCCTCTTCTAGATTACTGGAAACTTGAAAGAACTTCTCAGAGCTCTTATGGACATGTAATTCTCCAGGTTTTCCTTCTAAGCTTGTGGTTGGCCTATGATTGACTCCAACTGTTATCCACATCCTCAGGCAGTCGTGGTGTTAATCAGTTGTCTCTATTTTTTTTTTTTTAACAAATGCCCCCAGGTAAAGGGCTCTTCACATGGGAAGCACTCAGGTTAAACAAAGACAGCTTTCTAAATGGGGTCTTCCAGGGAACCACAAACAGGTCAGAGAAAGATGATTCAAAGGGAATGGGGCTTTGAAGGGGCTCCAACTTCATTCTCTTTCCTTCAGTGACTGCCAGGCTATTGGTTTGACTATTATTGTGGGATGTTGGTTTTCAACACTACCACAGAACTGGGTAGATCAATCGCGTATGGGATTAGGGCAGCTGACATGCCACAGACCTCACGGTTCCAGCTGAGAAACAATCATTTTTTAAAATGCTCTCTGGATTGCTGCATACCTTTAGTTTATTTTTCTGCTTCTAGAAACTTTGCCCATTTTCTTATTGCTTTTGTGTAGGAGATAATGTTTTGGAAATCTTAAATATCTCTTCCCATAGTAACTTGATTTTATTTTTCTTTAGAGACAGAGTCTTACTGTGTTGCCCAGACTCATCTTGAATTCCTGGGCTCAAGTGATCCTCCTGCCTCCTGCCCCTGGGGTGTGGGACTCTAGGCACTGTGACTGGCTAATTTTTGGAGGCCTTAAAGCCACCATCTTGACTGGAGGTGCTCAATAGGTCTTTTTCAATTTAATCCTTTCCACAATCCTGTGAAGCAGACATAATGATTGGACCATTTCACAAATTACGAAACTGGGAAATGCTACCTGCTCTGAGGTACAATTAGTAAATGGAAGTTATGGGATTCCAACTGGCTCATTGAACTTCCTAGCTTGGGTTCCACACTATGCTCACTAGAGAAGGGGAAGTGACAGCAGACCAACATCTGGAGCCGTGGTCCTCTTCTCCTGGGATCCACCACTTCAGACCAGGTAGGAGATTATATTACCACTTCCCTTCCCACAGCCCAGGAAGCTGAAGATTCTGCAGCAGAAATAAGATGAGCTGAGATCTTGCAAAATTGGTGTTAGTGAAGAGGCAGGATACTAGAAAATTATATCTGATGGCACTTAGAAAATTGCCCCAAAGGCCTAACATACCATGCCCTTCCTGGGGGAGCTTCCTTCCCAGGCAGGAAGGGCCCCCCGCTGGGTGGCTGAGTTCCACCAGTAAACCTCTTTAGCTAAAATGAGTGCCAGATCAGTCACGTGGACCATATTTGTGCCCTTCCTACTCCATGATTATATGAAAACAACAGCCAGGGCTACGCCAATCTGAGGAATAATGTTCAACCCCCTCTGTCACCAGATTCTGTGGAAATATGGAGCTCCATCTTTGAAGTGAGCGATGGAAATAGGACTAGCAAGCGGTCCCAGATCCACTCATCTGAAGACAATAACACATTCTGTGACTTGGAGGTCTGGAGGTTTATGTTGGCACCAACTGGAATGCTAATGTGCAAAGAATCTGGTCTCTCCTCTCAAACACTAACAAACACCAGCCATTTCCTACTGATTGGTTTTAACCTAACATGCATTTTGTTGAGCCCAAAAGAATATTTCATTTTACAGTATTTAGATTATGTTGATTACTCACTTATGAGCCATAAGTTGGTCAATGAAGAACAGATTGCTTCAACTTGTTATGTGAGAAAACTCCCCCACCCACTCGCTGCCACCACCACCACCACCACCCAGGATTAATAGTCATAAACAGAGTAGTATATCATGTGCAAAAGGATCTAGAGTTTTCTCAAATGCTTCATGAACGTGGAGCCTCAGAGACCCCTTTGAGCATATGATAAAAACTATGGACACCCGCTCCTATGTAATTGCCCTGCTGGAGGAATTACATTTTTATCTTCAGGCTCATGAGCTCTCCAGAGGTTTAACTTCAGAGAGAATCCCCTCTCTCTGGTGGATATTTGTTCTAATGCCACTAATGTCTTGGCCAAGTGCATTTAAAATATATGTCATAGAGTATCTGAACTTTTTACCCATTCATTTAAAATTCTGCTTTGTGCAATTGAACCTGGACCATCATTTATGGGAGACTTATTAGTCTTGTGAGCAAATTCCTACAGAAGATATACAGTGTTATTTAAGAGGCAGTATACTAACATGGACCAAGCTCTGGCACCTATAGTGTCATGGACTGTCACTGGTTCTCAGACATGCAGATGATTGCTGTTTTTCAAAGCATTTAAAAATAAATATCCCTTCATTTCACATTAGCACAAATATACTATTAACATAGGCAATAAGAAAAAGGGAAGCAGAAAACAAGCAACTTGCAGGTCATTTTGAATATTATTGAGTAAGCACACTAGACCCTCTGTGGACCAGCCATTCCGATAACCTCTCCAAGCCCATTTTTCCTCTCTCCCTAATTGCATTTCACATAATGGGCTACTGCACAGCTGAGAGTGATACTTATACACTTTGCTGATACATGTCCTTGAGAATCCTTTCCCTTTTCCTTGGAATTCTTGACCCTCTATTTTGCCTTCAAGAGTCTGATCCTTCACCTCTTCTCTGAGGTTTCTCCTGACTCCTCCCTGCCACTGCCCACCCTCATTCTCTGCCTACATGAGCAGGCATCTTGGTCTGTGCTGACACAGCCCTTGTGTGCACTACTGTTACCAAGACCAATCCCAGCATAAGAAGTGGTCAGCTGCACATTTTGCTCCCCACAAGACTATCAACTCTTAAAGGATCTCACCTATCTCGTAGCCTAGTACCCATTCCATGGTCTGCTCCTTAACTGGTACATCACATATTTTGCTGAAGAAAGTTCAATGAAGAGAAGGTAGCTACACTTGCAAGCAAACATAGTTCCATATAACCAAGTATTCATTTTCCTGCATAGTCAAATATGTGCCTTTTCAGGAAGCAGGCATTTACTAAGAAGCTATGGTGATGTGATCAGGATAGTGATGTGGTCAGGCTCTGCTTTCCATAGACTCTGACTGCAGGAAGGGGGACACATTTATGGCAGAATTAGAAAGAGAAGAGAAGCTGTTATACTTGTCAAGGTGAGATGTGGTAAAGTCCTGAACTGGGGAATGGTGTTGAGGGAAGAGACTGGGTGGAAGGAAATTTCCAAGAATGAATTGCTAGGACTTGATAGTTGAGCAGATGATGTAATGAGGAAGGGGAGAAAGGTCAGCCAAATGTAGAACCATGAACTGAGGGACAATATATAGAGGACAGAGCATTGCATAGCATAGAGAAGGGGTTGCTTTGAATTTCAGCTGTAAGGATCTAAGCATGCAGCTAAGGATGATGGTTAAAACCATATGAGAGATCTCCTAGTTGAAGTAGACAATTAGAAGAGTTGATATGCTAGAATCATAAACTTCTAGAGGGGAATGCAGTGAAAATTTGACTTGCTTTCCAGGAAGGTGCCATGAGTACACACACAACATAAATTTATTTATCATTTCAAAGTTCAAAGAACTTGGCTCAAATCTTCCATGAAGAGGTAGAGCAGCACCCAGTGGCAGGAGGTGTGTGTGTGTGTGTGTGTGTGTGTGTGTGTGTGTGTGTGTTTGGGCAAGGGTGTATTAAAGTTTCTACTTGAGTTATCAAGCAAGCATCATCTCCTCTGAATGCCCCTGGAAAGTTCATCTGATATTTTTAAAAGGAAAAGTGATAAAAAGGATTAGTGATCTCTAGTATTCCATCAGTTATGGGGCTGAAAGGAGTTCTAGAGAATTGAGACCCACTGATCTGGAAAAACTGTCTGACCCTTCTCTCCTCCATCAGTCTAATTCCCTTGCCTCTTACCTGACTCCTCTGCCTCTCCTATTCCAGTGTTCACCCATGTACAACAACAAACTCATTCTCCACTACAGGGAAGGAGCAGATGCTTTCCAAGCTTTGCCCAACATATAGCTGCACGGAATAATATTTCCAAGGCAATTTTATACCCAACATTTCTACCACTTCCAGCACAGGACTATCAATCCAGCTCTTTATGGAGGGGTGCTGAGTCAAGGAAGAGATAATGAATACACGAAAATCATAAAGTAATTCAAGGATTTAGCTCTGATCATTGGCTGGCCCATTTTCTAGCTTTAAGACCATTTTACTTGAATTCAAAGATCCATTGGAAACATGTCAAAGAGAACTAAAAGTAAAGGATAATATTCTATTATTCTTATTGAAATTTTGTTTAAATAACAAATAGTGTCATCATTCATATAACAACATCTGGTTTCAGTATGAAAAAAGAAGACAGGGATCAAGAAATAAGTGTTTCTTGGAGTTTATTGTTAATAAACTTGATCTTTATTTATTTTGTCATTGTTTTAGGGGATTGAACATAGGGACACTCAACCACCGTGCCACATACCCAGCCCCTTTTTGTATTTTATTTAGAGATACTGTTGCTTAGTGCCTCACTTTTTTTGAGACTGGCTTTGAGCTCGTCGTGATCCTCCTGCCTCAGCCTCCTGAGCCACTGGGATTACAGGTATGAGCCACCATGCTCAGTTATTTTGTCATTTTTTTATGACTTCTTTGGCTTTTGTTTTAAGAAGGCATAGGTATTTAAAATGTATACTAACATCTCTGAAGATCTAAATGGATAAGTAGAGCCTAAATTTATTGAGTACCTATTATAAACCAAGAGTATGATATAGATACATACATTCTTTAATATTCACGAGAAATTTTTAAGTATCATCATCTACATTTTGGAGTTTTTGAGAAAAACTGAGAGCAAAATGTATAAATGCCAATATCATCAAATCAGCCACAATAAAATTGCCAGTCATTATTTATTAAGCACTTACCTTATGCAGGCTCTGCATTAAGTTCTCTACACTGTTGGCACATTGAATATTCATGACCTCACCCTAAGATATATAGTTTTACTACTGGCAATAGATAGGAGGCAAACAATTCCCAGATGACTTCCCCATGATCACATGGTTTTCTGATGGTAGGCCTGGGATCCACGAAGAGAATAAACATTGCTGGTGTGGATGTGTGGTAGCCATAATTCCCATGTGTTCTCAGACCCACCTCTGAATCCAAAGATGAAGAACACTGTAAATCATAGAAACTATCCATGATGTCTCTTATTCAATCTACTGCTTCTTGATGTCAGTAGACATTTTTATACTATTGACATGCCATAGACTTGAAAGTACTCTTGAACTGGATGCTGTTCTTTTCCAGTAGTAGCTATAATTTGGAAGAAGTCAGCAACACTCTCTCATACCCGAGGTTCCCAGATTAACCTGTGGTAGAGAGAGGAGCAGAAATGAATGGCATGTGAGAAGTAGGAGAAGAGAACCTGCACTCAGAGTCAGAAGCCACTGGTATCTTAAGATGAGCAAAGTCCATTGTGTTCCTTCCTTCTCTCAAACCTTCAATGGCTCCATATGCCCAAGAAAACAAAGTCTAGGATCCTCAGCAAACTTTACCATCTAGGTATTTGGCCTACTATCCTTTTTGAACTTTACCACTTTAACCTCCCCATCTCCCTTTTCCTATGCCTGGTCTGTGCAGCCTATGAACATGGACATACAATGGACATGTTCTTTGAAGGCCTTTGCACATGCTCATAACCCTACCTATGCACACTGTAGAGCTCATTGCTTTTCTTTTGTGCTACAAGAGCATTGTGATGTGCAAAGTCCCTTCTGTTGAATAGTTCTTTGTCTGTCTTTCTTTTATTCTTTTCTGAACGTGTAAGTGTGACACATTACCTGGCATGCAGTAGTTGCTTCATGGGTGTTGAGCAATGAGATGCATAGATAGACAATATCGAGTTAACCAAGCCCTGTGAGAGTGTGTATACAGAACATAGTCTAAACTAGAGCAATTCTTACCTTAGCTCCTATAATCTTCAATTTAGCTACATGAGAGAGACTGAAAATAATTGGCATTCATGAATTCATCCTCCACCTATTTACAAAGTGCCTTCCTTTTGGTAGGTTAGTTCAGGGAATCTCACAGCAGTGAAGAAGGTAGATTTACCTCTAGTTTTCAAGTAGCTTATATTCCAGTTTGAGAAAATGTCAGACAAAGCAACAAAGCAATATACTCTTAGATTAGGATAAATTCTATGAAGAAACTGAAGCAAGGTAGAATGATAAAATAAAGTGCTATGAACTGAACTGTATCCCTAGAAAATTTATACATCAAAGCCCTAACATCCAATGTTATGGTATTTGGAGACTAGGGGAGGGAATTCGGTTAGGTGAGGTCATTAGGGTGGGTCCCTCGTGATGTAAGTAGTGCCCTTAAAAGAAGAGACATAGGATAGGTTCTCTCTCCCTCTCCTCCTCTGTCTCCTTTCTTATAAAGACATAGCAGTTGACATTATCAAGAAAGGAAAAAAGACCTAACCAGAACCTGACCATGCCAGACCCCACACCTCAGGTTTCCAACTTCCAAGTTGGTGAGAATATGAACTGTTACCTAAGTCACCCCATCTGTGTTATTTTTTAATGGAAACCCATGACCAAAACAGATGATTTGAGGGCTGCTATTTTAGACTAGATGATCTAGGAGGGTGCTATAAACAGCTTATACTTGAGTGAAAAATCTGCATAGAAAAAGATAATCAAGTAAAGAACAGGGATAAGGGAGAAAATTTTGAGTGAAAAGGTGTGTGCCAAATTGTGCACCATGAAAATCAGCCATCAGTTCCTGTCCCATGAGTGTCTACCAACAGAGTGGAGCCCAGGAGCCCAGTGTTATCAGCAATCACCTTCTGTCCCTTTGGAACCATCTGCATGGTCTCATCCTTCTTTGAAAGCCGCCTGGACTTACACTGGTCCCGGTTTCCTTTATCTACCCCATCATGCATTTGTGTGCCCCATTTCCTCCATAGCTGATCCAACTAACATATCTAAAGGACATACATCCACATTCCACAGGGACCAACTGAGGGCCACTTGCTCCAGCTGACCAGCAGGGGTGATGGGAATTCAGGCACTGTGGGGGATGCTGAGGAGATAGTTTAGACACTTTGGAGTCTATGAACTCCAAATTTCCCAGCACAGGTAGTTACAGATCCCTTTGAGAACTGACTTTTCCTGTATACAGACACTACCAATTGCCTGGAATATTCTCCAAATTGACGCACTCAAGAAGAATAAACGTGTCTATTTCAAGCACAACTGAAAACGAAGCTAAGTTGTGATTTAGGGTGAATATTGATAGTATCTCTGGTAGATTGTATCCCAGTGCATTTATTTAAGCTCTAGGTTGAATAATTCCTTGTTAAAGGATTTTAGATTAGTATCTGAGTTTTAAATGTTGAACCACACAAAAGAATTGTTGAAACCTCCCTCAAGCAGCTGAAACCTCGTTCCCAATTCACAAGAAATTTGGCCAAGGAAGATATTAAATAGAGTGGTGTCACTAGTCAGAGTTGATGAAATGCAAGCACAGAGATGGTACCTATCAAAAGGAAAATTAGAATAAATGAATATTAAAATATTTAAATCTATAATAATGTGTTCAAAACACAGTTGTGAAGAACATTATCTTTGGAAGTGAGAAACCAGTGCTAAGTCACTTACAGTCTTTTCTAAGCAAACTTCTTCCCTCCATTTCAACTCATTAGGATAATATTAGCTTCAAGTGTAGTGGTATAATTTTAACTGAACTGTACACAAATTACCCTGGTTCTTTCTCTGACAAGATTTAACAGTAATCTCTCTTGGCAGACCTTTTGCAATTGCTACAATGCTGGAAAAACAAGAAAAAAAGAGAAGCATTTAAAATAAGATAGAAATACCCAGGAAAGTCAGTAGTAGATTATATTTACCCACAGGGCATACAAGAACACTCAAATCCTAAATTTGCTGGGTTAAGTGGTTACTGTCCAAAGGGTTTTATGAAAAAGAGAGATTTTGCCATTCCTGACATACCCTAGGCCTTCCAGACCTTGTAGGGCACAATGTCATGAGATACAAATTCTATACATCTTTGATGTTTATTAAGCTCATCATCTGAAGGAAAGGTCTAGTATTAACCTAAATTTACACACCCACAAACATATGATTCAAATGCTAAAGTTCAAATTAGTTTCTGCCATATAGTATAAAGCAAATACATATTTTAACCATCAGACAATGAACTCTCTCCCTTTGTCCTGAATACAGAAATAGAGAAGTAGTAGCAATCTGGAAGTTCTGTGAAGATTCATTGAGGAGGTAAACATGCAGACTTAATAAGTGCTTGACACAGAGTAGGAACTTAGACCACAGCAACCAATAATATTATTATTGCTGTTAAACACAAGGTAAACAGAATGACTCTAATTTAAACGAGAATCTGGGATCCCCCAAACCTTCACATGCATTATTAAATTTGAGCCTTAAAGCTCTTTGGTGAGACAGGCAGATTAAAATCCCAAGTCTTGCAAATGGGAAAGGTCAGAACAGCAAGAATAAGCTACTTAGTTAAGCTAACATAATTAGAAGCACAGCCTAGACCCCCTCAATTCTAGACCCACTCAGCCCGTATTTATTCTTAATGCTCGAAAACCTGGATTGCATCTGTCCTATTATTCACTCAGTAAGTAGTTTTTAAGAACCCACCTGGTATCAGGTACTGCTCCTTATGCAGAGACCCCAGCAAAGACAGGCAAGGTTCTTGTGGTCATAAGCTAACTTTTCCATGGGAGTCTGAGACTAGAGGGTTATTAATGATCAATTAAATGACATTAATGAATTAATAATCAATTGAATAATTATTAATCAAGTGATTAATAATAATTATAATTAATCATATTAAATAATACCTCATAATCTAGTGTTGTGGACTTATGTCCTCCTCAAAATTTGTGTGTTGAAGTCCTAACCCCCAGTAACTTAGAATATAATTGTACTTGGAGAATGGACCTTTAAAGAAGTGACCAAGTTAAATGGGCTCCTTAGGGTCAACTTTAGAACAGTCCAATTAATATTCTTATCATCAGGTTTTCTAGTATAGATGAAAGACCATGTGAGGACACAACAAGAAGGTGACCATCTGCAAGCCAAGGAGAATCCTCAGAAGAATCCAAGTCAACCCTTGAACTTGGATTTCTAACCTCCAGAACTGTGAGAAAATTATTTTTTGTTATCTAAGTCATCCAGTCTAGCATTTTGTTATGGCGTCCTATAAAAAGAATACATGTAAGTAAAAGAAGTTGACAAATACTGTACAAAAAAGTAGAAGGGACACGGAAGGTGATCAGGAGCATTAGGAGCACATGGAAGAATTCAACAGGACAGGGGCGCTCTGGTTTGGATATGAGACATCTCCAAAAAGTTCCTGGTAATGCAGGAATATCCAGAGGTGAAATGATTAGATTCTGAGAGCCATGACCTAGTCAGCCCATCCTAGTTACGGGCTGGTAATGTAGGCAGGTGGAATTTGGCTGGAGAAGTTGGGTTCCATGAACATGGAAGTGGTCATCTTCCCTGTGGCTGCTTCTCCTGTCTATTTTCCAGTGAGCAGTTTTCTCCTCCTCACCCTCCGGCCATGATGTTCTGCCTCATCTTGGACTCAGAGCAATGAAGTCTGCCAATCATAGTCTGAACTCCCTAAAACCATGAGCCCCAAATAATCTTTTCCTCCTCTCAGTTGGTCTTATCAGATATTTTGATCACAGCAATAAAAGCCTAACTAACAGAGATGGCTAGAATAAGTCTTATTGGGAAGAGAAGATTTCAGCAAAGACTGAAGAAAGTAAGAAAATGAGTGCTGAAGACACTCAAGAAAGGGTCTTTCAGTAGAGGGGACATTCCCTAAAGTGGGAGTGTACCAGGCACAAGGAACCATGTTAAGGAACAACTACTAAGAAGAGTGTGTCATGAGAAGAGGTAAGAAGAAAACAAAGGCTGGGTCCCAGGGGACCCCAGCACCAGGAAATCAGGCAGGAGAGGAAGAGCCAGCAAAGGAGACTGGGAGGAAGAGTGGCATTCCATGCTGCCCCAGAATTCCAGTGAAGGGACTGTCTCTAAGGTGTGGTCAAAGGGTCAGATGCTGCTATCAAGGCAGTAAGACCAGGACTGAGTGCAGACCTAGGATTCAGCATGGATGCATTGGTGACCTGAGACTAGAGGTGTCTGGGCTGGTAGGGGACAGCCTGATAACAGTGGGCTTAGGGGGTGAGAGGAAGGGGCTTAAGGACAATGAATAGAAGGAACTTCTCCAAGGAGTTGTGCTGCAAAATAGAGCCACAGAAGAAGGTGAGAACTGCTGAGGGAAAGTGAGAGTCCACAGAGGATTCCACCTTTTCTTGAGGATTTTATTTCATTGGGAGAAAATGGGAGAAATAACAGATTGTTTGCATTCCCAGCAGAATGCTTCAGGAGAGAGAGGGAAAATGGATTTTTTAAAAAGGAATGGGGGAAGAAAATTGTCAGGAAAATGTCCTCGAGGAGCAGAGTGGGGAAGGCATCACGGGCTCTGGACTGGCTGTTGGCAGAAGGGAGCTGAGTTCCTTCAGGCTCCTGTGAAGCCGATGAGATGGGGCTGGGGGCTTCTGATGGCTTCCGATTTTCTCAGTGAAGGGTGAACCAGGATCAGCAGTTGAGAGCAGGATGGGGAAGAGATGTTGAGGGTTTGAAGTGAAGAAGGTAGTATGGAGTAATGTATTTATTTGCAGAGCAAAAGACCACCACCTGGGTAGCTTAGCCACAGTTGACTCTCACAGTTCTGGAATCTAAAAGTCTGAGCTCAAGGGTTGGCATAGTTGATTCCTTCCAAGAAATGTGAGGAGAAATCTGTTCCAGACCTCTTTTGGCTTCTGCTGGTTGGCTAGCACACTTTGGCATTCCCTGGCTTGTAGAACATTCACCAGTATCAGCCTTCATCTTCCTGGGCTGTTCTCCCTGTGTGTGTCTGTGTCTAAATGTCCCCTTTTTAAAGGATGTCAGTCTCCCTGGTTTAAGACTCATTCTAGTGATCTTAATTTAATTGATTATATATCAATAACTACCCCATTCCCAAGTAAGTTCACATTCAGAGGTACTGGGAGTTAGGACTTCAACATATACATCTTGAGCTGGAACAAGTGATTAAAAAGAGCAGAATATGCTAGAACGATAGTGTGTTTACTGCTAGTTGTCCTAATTCCTGAGTCCATTTAGCCTGGGGAAACATCTGTCCATAGAGACTCAGTTGAATTGCATGAGTATAGAGTATAGGAATTTAATTAAGGTTGTAGTTTAACCAAAGCAAAGGATTCAAGGATGCATGTCATTTGGTGATTTACCATAGAACTGAAGCTGGATAGGAAGGAAGAGAGAATGTGAAGTTGAGAAGGAATAGAGAAGGTTTTAAGACTGAGGGACTGGGAGTCCTGGTAGGGTGAAAAGATGGTGGAAGGTGGTACTTGAGGAAGAAAATGAGAAAATCAGTTAGTGGAGGATGGAAGAGAATGAAATTGAAGTAAGATGACATTTGGTTATTGCCGATGACGAAGTCTCAGGTATGATAATGGCATAAATGACTGACTGAGCTGGTGTGGTGGACGCTGGGAAGCAAAGCCCACAGTACTGAGATGTCATGACCTTGGAAAGACCATCTGTATGCATGCTGAAATTATAAAGTTTTCATTCATTCATTCATTCATTCATTCATTCATTCATTCATTCAAGTATTTATGTGCTGCCCATAAGGGAGAACGGAGCTCTGTTGAAAAGTTCATTAAGCCCAGCAAATGAGCCACTGCTAAGCCCACTGTCACTGCCCAGGCTTAGAAGACAGGTTCAGACTGGCCTATGTCAAGTAATTATGGAGACAGAAAAAAGGAAAAGAAAAAAAAAAAAAGTACATGAAGTTAACTTTGAAACTGTTTTGATACCCAAATAAACCATTAACCCAAAGCCCAATAAAAACCTCATACTCCTAAACATCTTTCACTGCTTGTTTAAAAAATTATTATTATTATTTGGCCTCCTCAGTAGCTTACATTCATTGTGTTGATATGTGTGTTTCCTGGGGATTCTACACACTCCAAAATCTGAAGAGTAAGCAAAAATAGTGCTTCTGCCTAAACCCTTCACAGTTTATAGCCACATTTACATAACATTAAATAAGTCAACAAAGGCATCATTAGCTCCCATTAAAATATGAGCAAAGAAATTTAAACGAACAAGACAGGCTAATTGGTAAGTAATGTTGTGTATCAAAAATTATGACTGTAAGATACCCCAGTTAATGAGAAGCCCTACTATTGTGTTTACTACATATTTAAAAATTAAATGAAGGTGAAGAAAAGTTAACAGAAAAGGAGATTTTCCCCTTCAAGGATGCTATTATATCTGTTTTTCAAAGTTAAAAATACTAAAGGTATTTTAGCCATCCACCTTTACAAAAGATCTCCTTATAATTCATATGGTTTTTACCATTTCTTATTCTTATTGGGTCATAAACAGGGAAGTCACAGCCAGGGTAGAAGGTAAGGGTAGAGCTCTTGAATTGCAGCGGTGGGTGGGCCCTGCTTTACTCCAGACCTTGATGGTGAGAGGACCTCTCTCCACCCCTTTCTTTATAGGGTTCAGGCCCACCTTCACACCCTTCCTGTCAGAAGCATGGTCACCTACTGCAGCTCCGAGTGACAGTGGTTCTTGATGCCTTCTGCTTATCAAGGTCACCTGGGGTGAAACTAAGACATGCAGATATCTGGGTTCCCTCCAAATCAACTACATTTGAATTTGGGGGAGAGGGCCCGGGCATCTGCGTTTTAGACAAGATCTCTCATTATTCCAAAGGGCAGCCAAAGTTGTGACCCCGGTCTTAGCCCTTCCATAATAACAGCTACCAGGTACTGGGTGACCACTCTGTCCTGGGCTCTGTAATAGGAAGTTGGTCAGCTGTTTTATACTTAACTGGAGGTAGCTGCAAACATTTGTTATTTACAGAGCCCACATAGAAAGGGCCATACTTTATCCCAGAGAGAGTAGAATTTCAGACACTGAGACATGAAGTAGAAATATGTAGGAGAGAAGACCAATGGGGTCTCCCTGGCACCCCTCAGGTGATTCAGAAATGATAAATGTCCACATGTCGAACTTGCTCCAAAGGAAGTCATGATAGCACCTTGTGGGTAGCATGTCCAACGTAGAAGCTGACTTGGCTTTGCTGGACAGCACAGAGTCCTCTGGACTTGTGTGTGTGTGTGTGTGTGTGTGTGTGTGTGTGTGTGTGTGTGTTAAGAAAAACTGTGGCTTTGCCACTTTGTGTAGCTGAAGGAACTAATAATTTTTTGGGAAAACAGATAACTTTCTTTATGTGTTTCTCTACCTTGCCAGCACAAGTCTGCAATAATTGATATGTCAGCTGGAGATTTTGGATGCAATACTAAGAAAGGTCCCAGAAAAGACACTTCATGGACTCTACGGACTGCCCTTTTCCATCACCCTCAATCCAGAGCAGCCCAGATCTTCAGGGCTGGGTTTGTCAATGGGGAGAAGTTTTCAGGAAGCACACTATTATGAGAATCAAGGCCTTAAAATGCTTATGGTAAGAGAAACTGTTCTTGCTCTCAACTCCAGAAATGTCTAAATGCATTCTACTGTCATATACAACTAATTAGAACAAATAAAATAAAATTTTTTTTAAAAAAGTAATTTAGTAAGCCTTAAAGAGTTTTCAACAATGTGTCCAATTTGTAAAATAAAGTACCCTGCTTTGCAGGGCTGGGTGTCCCTTCCGCCTCCACTTGGAAAGCTGTGGTCATGGCTACAGCACCCAGGGAGCCTTATGTGCGTACGACTTCTGGTGATCCCTCAGTTACAAGTCCGCTGCCTAAAAACTTTTCTGAGTTTAACCTTTCCAGAGCTGTTTCCTGTGCTTAGAATGGTCTTCATTCCAGCTCTAGGATACCTCTCTCCCTTTATTTAAACTGCTCCAGAAATTCTAGATCCATATAAAGACTTCATTTATTTGGGTCATTCCATGACTATCTTCTGAAACAGCTTCCAAGCTACACATTGGGCCAGGGGCTGAGAATGTGGTAGCGAACCTAACAGTCATTGTTCCTGCTTTAGTGAAGCTTGTGTCCCAACAGGAAAGAGAATATTATACACTTGAGTAAGCAGTTACTTTCTTGCAATTTTGATAATGGTTATATGCAAGTCATCCAGGGAATGTTGTGAGTGTATAACAGAGGGTCTGACCCAGTTTACGAGGTCTGGAGGGGTTTGCAGAAAGGGCTCCCTATGTAGGAATTGGACATAGCTGGGTAAGGAGAAGGGAGAGGATTTACAGCAGTGCAAAGACTTCAAAAAAGAAAAGACCAAATTAATTGCCACCAAATGAGGACAAGGAGGGAGGGTATTATGAATGGAGTAGAAAGACCCACAGTGAGACAGACAGACAGGAGAGCTCAAAGGGCCATGGGCAAGGAGTATATTTTATTTTAATTACATTGAAGGAAGTTTTTGAAGATATTCTTGTAAGCAAGCAGTTGACACAGTAAAATATATATTGTTTTAAAACATTCACTCTGGCTGGGTCTACAGGTAAGAATGGAAAAACAAACAAACAAACAAACAAAAAACTCATGGCCAAGTTTCAGAGGACTGCTTTGGAGACGGCTGCAGTTAGTCAATGGTGCAGATGGTGATCTGAGCTAAGTTGCGGATAGTGGAGGTCAAGGGGAGTGTCTGAGAATTAACAGCAGCTGCTCAGTCCTGCAGATTCTTTTTTACAGTGTTCAATTGACAGTAGGATTCCCAATACACGGATTCACAAGGCAAGAGAAGTCTTACCAGTCATCGAATATGAATTAGCATGCTTGGGAATTATATATGGCCTGAAAGACCAAGAGAAAAGATTCTTTCACATTAGCCAGCTGTACTTTGGAATAATATACAGACCTCTGTGAATAATTTCATGGTTTATTAAACAAAATTCTGTTTGCAATTGGCAAGTTAGGAAAATAAATGTCCATATTTGTTTTCACTTTCTATTTCCTTGGTTTGTCCAGAGACTCACAGTCCAAATCTTAGGGTTGTCCTTGGAGACCCATTAAGGAGACCTGAATTCCTGCTTTTGAATGTCTCAGGTGGCAGTGGGAAGGAGGGAGGCTCTTAAAGTTGTTTCCATCATCAGACAAGGTATTTAAGCAGGTCAACAGCCTCTTGACATGTATACTGTTCTAGATGCCAACCCCTTGGGCCAACCACCCTTCCAAAACTGGAAGAACATCATGAATGAGTTATGGGCAGACGAGCTTTGTTTTTTTCTGAGAAATGATACTCTATCACTGTTAAGCTTACAATCTTGTGTGTGTGTGTGTGTGTGTGTGTGTGTGTGTTTAGGGAAGACTTATTTGGCTTAATTCTATTTTTATACCTGATTTTAGAAAGGCAAAAAAAAAAAAAAAAAAAACTTGAGTGTCCCTCAGAATCACATGGACGATTTGATAAAACACAGAGTACTGGTCCCCACCTCTAGAGTTTCTGAGTCAGGTCTAGGTTTGGGCCTGAGGAGTGTGCATTGCTAACCAGTTCCCAGATGATGCTGAAGCTGCTGTTGTGGGGACCACACTGAGAACCACTGGTTTCAGTGATGCAGAACGCAGACTAAATTGTATTTAGTGAACAAATGATTCACAAAAGTCTCCTGAGTACCCGACCCTGTAACTGCCTCCAGACCTTTGAATATTCAGTCCCTTTGGCTTGGAGTTCTCTGGAAACTTTCCTTTCCTCCAAGGCTAAACTCATCTGGTCCCCAGGGCCATACTTTCTCCAGCATAGGTTTATGTATTATCTGGTATGGCAAATGCCCTCCATTGAGAGAAGGGTTATTCGCACTCTTCTTTGTTAGGACATGGCACATCATAAGGGTTAATTTAGGCACATTCATCAGTATTTATAAAATGAATGAATGAATGGTTCAGGATGGATCTCGGATACAGAACATCTTGGCAGTATCTAGAATACTCATCTGGAACTGAATCATGTTTCTATTGACTCCATCATTTAATACTATAATTAAGACTTCTAATATGTGCTTTGATTTACACTAGTAAGGCATTATCTCCTGTGGGCAAAGATTTTTCAATCCAATTATAGTAAAGAAAACAACCAAATAGAAAATTACTATATAAGGTTAACCTTTATTGTTGACTGACATATCTTAAAATCATTCAGCATCTGGGTACAGTGGTACAGTCCTATAATCCCTGCTACCTGGGAGCATGAGGCAGGAGGATCACAAGTTCAAGGCCAGCCCAGGCGACTTAGCAAGACCCTGACTCTAAATAAAATTTTTAAAATGACTGAGGATAGAGTTCAGGGATAGAATATGCTGATGGCCCTGGTTTCAATTCCCAGTACCACAGAAAAGGAGAGAGAGGAAGAGCGAGAGTGAGAGCGAGAGAGCAAGAGAGAGAGAGGGAGGGAATGGAAGGAAGGAAGGAAAGAAAGGAAGGAATAACTAGCATTGTAACTTTCTGGAAGAAAAGGTCGTTGCAGCCTTGCCCATAGTAGCTGAGTGTTTCATCTGTGTGATCATGGGCACACTGAATTCATTTAGTCATTTATTTACTGGAACTTTTGTTCAACAACTACAGCTTATTAGTCTGGGCACAGGAAAATCTTGAGGTCATGAGGAACTTGGAGTTTATTTTGTGTCACACATTTCCAGACACTAGAATCCCCTCAAAACTTCCCCATTCCAAGTGGCTGCCCAACAGATCCTTGGACACTTCTAGGAACAGAAGACTCACAAATGCACATGGTGGCCCGTCTGAATCACTGCTGACTGTTAGCCTTTCCTAAACTGAAATGAAACATCTCTCCCTAAAGTTTCTACTACAGGTCTATTTTGGCCTCCTTCAGTCACAGAGTACGGGGAATTTCTCCTCCCCATGAGCACCCCTTTGGGTAAGGGTAGTGAGGTGACACTGGAGCAGAGAGCCCAGGGTGACTGTGTTCCTGAATGTGTGACTTTGGGCCAATCACTTGAACCTTCCTGTGACCTTGTTTCCCTATCTGCAAATTGGGGATAATATTCCTGGAATCATTGTTGTGACTTAGCAAATTTTCTATTTGCAATGATCTTAGAACAGGGGATGGCATATAATTAATGATCAATGTCAAAGGCTGATGTGAGTCTTATGATTTTTCTTTGTAAAGAAGCATCCTTGCCTCATGAAGTGTGGCTAAGCATCCTTACATGATATAGCCATGCTGCTCAGGATGCCTGCTCTCCTATCCTTGGTATTTTCTGGTGTATTGCTTCCCTCCCATTAGGGGCTCAGAACATAGCCTGACATCAGGGTTGTTTGTTTAGAACACAATGAAGAAGGAATATCATCTTTACTGTTCTGAACTCAGCTTGGTAACAGAAGTAGCATTAATAATAGTAAAAAAAAAAAATATATATATATATATATATGCACACACACACATACACACACGTGTATATGTATACATGTATATATTAAATGCCTATTATATATAGGGATTTTTGTAATCTTTAAATATATAATTTCTCATTCTTATGGCAGTTGAGTGAGAAAGTTACAGATGTTTGCATAGGAATTAGTAAGGGACAGAGCAACCAAGACCCAAACAGATCTGCAGGCTTTGTTATCTCCTGCTATCCCCCACACTGCCTCATTTCCAGAGAGTGACAGGGCCCCTGACTTTAGCAGTCAGAGTGAAGTCTGAAAATGAGTTTCCAGACCAGTGGGAAGAGTGTTCAGATCACGATTTTACTTACTTACTGCTGAAAAGTCTCTAGATGATCTCTCTCTTCATCTCTTGGGTTAGGCAAAGATAACTCTCTTGACTAGAGTATAATAAAGCCCAGGAACCACTTGGAGGATCAAACTGCTGCATTTCAAACACCAAGAAGATAAGGAACCATCAAAAGAGTGCAGCACATTGGGGTTACTAATGGATCCACATTATAACGAATCCCACTATTACTGAGTAGTTCATAATACTGATTGTCACCATGATTTGGAACTGAGTGTCATTACCAGGATGGTCACTGTATGAGCCACAGCAGCTGGCACACATTAAACCCACTTCATGCCATCCCTCTGCTTGGTGCTGCTGGGGTTATCCCAGGGCATGTGATAAAGCCAGCCCCTTTCCTAGATGAGGAAGTTGAGTTGCAGATTTGTTGTGGCCTTGTCTCCCAGGAAGCGCAGGGTCAAATGGCATTTAAATCCCAGGCTGCTGGGTCCCCCTGTGTAGTTACATTCTATCTTGGAGTCATTTCTACACCTTTCTTGTTTTCCCAGACTGTATGTCCAGTGGGCTGCCCCTCCACGGACATCATGCCACCACCATGATGTAGAAAGTGCTGGATGAAGGCCAGGGGGCTGTGGCAGGGCTGTGGAGGAGGGTGGCATTTCTGAGGGGAAGGGGAGGTGGGGGACTCATTCCCCACCCACCACAGAAAGTTCTGAAGGATTGACTCAGTTTTCCCAGAAGTGAAGGCCAAAGACTAGTACACACAACTCCATATTCACAGAAGGCATACACTTTTACAAAGTAGCACCATATCTCTTAAATGATTAAACACTTACTGGGACTCTGAAAAGTAGATGCTATTGTCACCTTATTTTATAAACCGGAACCTGAGGGGAAGAACAGCCAGTGGTTTGTCCTGGATTCCTCAGCAGGACCAAAGCTTGGGCAGACCCCAGTTGGATCTTTCTGATTTTGAAACCTTTATTCTTCCACCTCCCAAACCTTTTGGTATCTTGTCTGAATATCTTAGAAAGTAGGTACAAATACAAATAATTGGAGAGAAAAATAATTTAAAACCATCCAAAGCCCCCATTCCAAGACATCTCCTATTTAACATTTTTGAACATTTCCCTAAATATGTTTTCTATTTCAAAACATATATGCATACCTGAATATACACTTATTTAAAAAGAAAGATAGCATATATAATAGTGCATGACCCCTCAATTTTCTTCACAATATATTGTGCATGTGTTTCCATGTTAGCCTTTGTGAAGCTCTCCAAATCATTCTTCTAATGGCCCATTCTATCCTCAGTTCCAATCTCTTGGACAAGTGGACCTGAATTTTTTTTACTTTGTGCTCTATCTCCAAGTCTACTCAGGGAGTCATGGGCCAAATAAAATAAAAACAAAACAAAAAGTGAAATGTTTTTCCTTCCCTGCAGTTGGAGCAAGGCTAGAGTAGCAATACCTCTCCCTCCATTCTCTGTTCCCTGTGGCCCTAAATTCCACCTGCACACGAGAGACCTAGAGAAGAAAGGAAATCCCAGCTAGAACGGGCTAGGCATTCAGAGAAGCATCTTAAACTCAATTCAAGCCAGGAAATCAAAAAAGAGTTTCCTATTGCCATCTTTGGGGACAGGGCTTTGTATGTGGTAAGACAAAGAAGGGGCTAATATTACCTGTATTCTGACCAGCCTGATAAGGGCAAGGTTTGCGATCTTAACTAACCCCCTCTGGCAAGCCTTTGGAGTGGGCAACGAGAGGATCCGTCTTGCTGACTCAGACTCTGCCCAGAGGAGAAAGTGCACCCAACCATTGATGGAAGACCTTTCCCAAGCTCTCCCCTTACCAGGCATTATCAGTTACAACCAGATAACTCTCTGTGTGAACGTCCAGGGCCCCTGGCTGACCCAGGATAGCATTTGCCATAAGAATACAAAATCCCTACTTTAGAGGTTTGTCATTCACTGACAGATCAAATGCAATTTTCTCTTTAAAACAAGAAAGACCATAAGAAACTGAGGGGGAAAAAAGAGGCAGGGAAAGATCAATGGGGTTAAGTGTATATGGGGAGTGTGCTAATGAATTAGCTGTGGAGGAATTGCTTCATGGTGGGTGTGGCTTCCATTGCTGAGCATCTTATTCACTAATCCCTATCCTTCTTCATGTGTGTGAGAGAGAATTTCCAAGCAAAGAACCCTCTACACTTTGAATCCATGCCAGTCATCCAAGGTATACACAGGATTGCTGGAAGGATGAGAAGGCTGCTAGAATCTTAATAGCTCTGGGAACTCTCTCACTCCTTCCTCTCCTTGGAGTCCCATTAATAGTGCAGTTGGGAACATCAAATGATTTTGATTCCCATTTCTAAAACTGCTATTTTGGCTCCCTTGCCATCTTCAAACTCTATTTCCCGTGGTAATTATTACACTTCCTTTATTGTCAAAGTCAGCTTATTTTCAAAGGAAAAAAAAAAAAGTCAGATAACACAACTAAAGGAGCCCAAATAGAACAATTTGTTATATTAAGCAAATACTTATTTGCATAATTGTGACTCGTATTTCTATATTAGCACAGCGGCAAAACCAACAGTGTTTAATCCAGAAAGTCAGGAGATGGTTTGCAAAATCTTTACGTCTCAAGGGGAACATTGGTGGTGACTATAGGGTGTCACTCAGGACCTCAGCCTGCAAGACCAATGTCCAATTGCAAGTTAGGAATTTTCCCTACTATTCCACAGTTGTATACTGCCCCTGATCTTACTATTTAAGGGGATTTTTTTTTTTTTTTTTCAGTACCAGGGAAGTCTTGTTAAGTTGCCCAGTCTGGCCCTGAACTTGCCATCCTCTAGCCTCAGCCTCCACTGCTGCACCTAGTTTAAGGGAGATTTTTTTTAACAGATTTCACAGATTAAATTTTATCCGGATATTTTAATTAATATAAAAAAATTGGGCCTAGGGGTATAGCTTTCTCAGTGGTCAAGTACCTTCTTAGCATACACGAGGCCCTGTGTTCGATCCCCAGCAACCCCAAAAAAGCATTTTAAAATATTAAAAATGAACTATGAACCAAAATATAAGACCTTTTTGTTTTCCTTGAAAATGAATCTCAAAAGCAACCTCAATTTATTCTAAAGGAAATTAAGTCTTTCTCCCAATAATTCCTATAAGAAAGCAAACAAATCCAAAGATTCTGTGTTTGTTTAGGGGAACTCGTGTTATTTGTGAGCAGTATTACCGCACAGAATTGTGCAGGAGGTGGGCCTGTCCTAGGTTCCTTGAAACAGGAATTGCCATAAGAATCTCAGAACATGTGATCTTGAGGTTTATTAATTTCTATGAAATTGAATAACCTTTTTAGATAAAACATATAAAACATTTATTTTGTGTTTAACTCAGTGTGCTGCCACAGATAGCACTAGAAAGGGTTATTTTTTTTTTATAAGTGGGAAATATGTCCAAGATTATTTCATGCTAATGGTCATATGAAATATCCTGTTCCCTAAATTGAGACCAGTGTTTTCTTAATTAGAGAACCTATAGCTTTCTGATCTAGATTCCTGGTCATTTAAGAGAAAATATCTAATATCCAAAGTGACCCTGGAATTGAGTCTCCTTAAGATCCAAGCTCACAATGAGTAATTGGAAGAGCTTAGTTGTTCACAACATGAGCAGTACAGTCAGCTCTGAGAGAAAATCCCAGCTGTCACTGAGAGCTGTGTGACCTCGTGGAGCGTCACTTCCCTCACCTGTAAGATCAGGGAAATGTCCACCACTTGGAGTTGCTGTGACTCTTAAAGCAGGAAGGTATGTGAAATGCTTAGCAAGTTTTTGAGACCATAGTAAGCATCAACCATCAGTATATATTGTTAATGTCTATAATGCTGGGCAAGAAAAGAATCACTTTTTAGCTCAGTGTTTGGAAGGGCACATCGGAAATGAGAAATACAAGGACTGAGGTGGGTAAGGGGTGGGCAGAGTTGGGGATGGATGCAGAAATCCATTTGAATTGCAATTTGAAACTAGAATCTTGACCTCCCAAAGTGGCACTATGATCTTTTGTCATCAGAGCCTCCATTAGTCAAAAGTGGGACTTGAAAGTAAGGTAGTTTCTTTCAAATTATTCACTAGCACACCAGGGGGATCTTTTTCTCCTCCTCTGGAATCTTCTGCTAAGGTTACAGAGTTTATGGTTCCCATAATGCACATGTACAGTATCTATTTCATTTAATTTGCTATTAACACTTCCAGTTTCACTTACTGCAACACAGCTGGATAAAAAGAATTGAAATCAACCATCTATGGTAGAATTGGAATGTAGCTATTAGCAGTTTTATTTGCAAACCCACCCTCCTCTCACCTATCTCGTGTCATGCCATAAATTCCATTCAATACACAATTATTAAACACAGCTTTATGCCAAGCATGGTCACTAGACTTTTCCCAGAAAGCCCATTTTACACTGGTTTTTCTGCACACCAAAGACATAAAAGACTTTGGTAAAAACCAGCCAAGTAAACAACAATTTTGAAATATTCCCATTTCTGTAAGTCCAAACTTAAACATTAAATATTTTTAACTTGAATAAGTGAAATAGCGCTAGAAGTTTCTATTGTCATTGAAATGTTTTTGGAGCTATAGGAGCAAGTTAGTTCCAACAAGAGGGAGTGACCTATTTCAAGGGCCTCTGAGGATGGACATGGAAGACTGTGAGGTGTCTGTGCCCACCACGCAACTGATCAAAGTTCCCACTTGTCCAGGCAGACAGACATTCTCTGCTAATCCCTCATCTTGCAACTGCCTGAAAAATGGTATTGCATTTCTTTCTCAATGTGACCTTTCAGTTCAGGAACTTGACATTGTCTGATCACAGGTATTAAATCTCTTAGTTCAAATTTTCTAAAGAAAGACAGAATGGGATTATTCATCACCTACTCTTTGGCCTGGCTCTCCTGGTTCACTCTTTTAAACATCTGTAATGGAGAAGGGGTGATATGGTATAAAACCAAAAACCTAACCCCACCTCTCCCAAATGTCCATTGTAATGAAGCCACTGAATCAAATTCTTCAGTTCCTCTCTCAGCAGAAAAAGTTTGCAGTGCAAACTTCAAAATGAAGAGAATATCCTACCTTTTCAAAATCAAAACTAAAATTATCTGCTGTTTCTTCAGAAGATCTGTTGAAATTGAGTTTAAAATCCTTCTTCTTTTCCCATTTTGATTCAGTCTAAAATCCTTTCACAGATCCATCCTGTTTATTTCCAATCTGTTCATTCGTGTCAGTATACACACATAGTGAAATCATATCAGTAGTCATTCAGAGAGAAATACTTCCGTGCATGAGGCTGAAAAATTCTTGTTTGAATAAACTTTTATTTTATACAGGCTAAAGTTCTGGTCACACTAATGAATGAAGAGCTTCTATAGCTGTTTATCCTCTCATGCAGAATAAGAATTGCCAATACACACAATAATCCATTGTTTAGCTCTAATTCTAAAAATTGTTCCAGAAATAATATTTTCAGGACTCTCCCCCTGAGATGGGGCCAACTGTGTCTTGTACATCTTTCAATGTATAGCTAACTGCCTAGAGCTATGTTGAGCTCATTGTTTACTAGGACAAAGACTTTTACTTCCATAACTTTCTCCCTCCCTGGCAGGAGAGAAAAAGGGGGAGAGAGGGATAGGGGGTAGGATGGGGTGGGACGCAAGATGCATTTTGAAATGGAGGAGAGTTGGACACTCCCAAAATTCCAACAAGATTACACACACAAAGAAATCTCATCTGGTAAATATTACATTCTGTTTTTGTCTTTGCTTTAGTTTTTACCCAACTTGACAGTTTGTGGTATTGTGCCACATTTCGGAGCTAAGGTTTACAAACATCTGGCTCATGGGCAGCATTCCATTCCCCACAGGCCCCAGTGTCTCTGGGATAAAGTGTTTGCAACATACCAACCGAGGTGGAAAACAATAGGGGTAAGCACTAGTTTCACAGATTTCCTCTGAAGGAGTCAGGGTCTTGCACAGCTAATCCACTTGCTGTCTCCAGAGGAGTTTTGGAGAGTGGCAAATCCTTGGACACTCTGGTTGAGTGTCCACGTAGGTGGGATCCCTGTAAGTCCCATAGTTTTCCATTAGACCAGGGACTTAACAGGATCCAACCAACCGAGCCCTCAATCAATAAAGCATCGTAACAAGTAAATAAAACCCTTCCTTTTATTTCAATGGCCCAGTTTAAATCTCTTTCCCACTCCAAATTCTATCCACCTAAGAGCAAGACAATTTTTACCATTTCTTACAGTTTTCATGGAGGAATGGGTGACAAGACCATTCATGTTAGTTAAATCATATGTAATAATGCCTGGAACTTAGTAAGAGCTACTTATATTTTTGCTTTCATAATTCTTTTGTAAAAAAAAATTTAAATTTGCCCTAGAGTTGTACATGACAGTAGAATGTATTTATGCATTTCAATAAATCATAAATAAATGGAGCTTCATTTCTCATTTTTCCGATTGTACATATTGCAGGATCACATTGGTCATGCAGTCATTACCTGTAGATTGCTCACCCGCCTAGTGTATGCAGGAGGAGGTTATTTTTAAATGGTCAGACATTTCTTAACATTTTTTTTTTTTGTAGTTGTAAATGTACAGAATGCCTTTATTTGCTTATTTTTAACCTGGCACTGAGGATCAAATTCAGTGCCTCACACATGCTAGGCAAGCACACTGCCACTGAACTACAGCCCCAGTCCAAATGGTCAGGTTTTGATGTTAAATTACAATAACTGATATCCTTATTTCAGTATTTCTTTCAGTTACCTTTCCACCCTTCATGTTTAAATACTGTGATAGGATATTAGTTTATTGTTCAAGGCAAGAATAGCAGTAGTATTTTTAAGCTTTTTTTTTTTTTTTTTTTTTAATGAAAATGTCCATAGGGAAATGGTTGATTTAGACTGCTTTGTTACATCTCTAGCTCCTAGGACACAAACACTTGTTTTCTATATCACATAGACATCCCAAAGGGTTACTATCTTTTCCCAGGGAAGATACTTCACTGAGACTCCAGAATGCTTGAAGTTATTAATCTGGGGCAGGAGATGGGAAGAGATTAGTGGGTTTTTAGGAGGGTCTACTGAGTCCCTGCAACGTGTAGTTTCAATCAGATCTTCAAAGCTAATTATAAAACATTAAGAGTTGAGACTCAGAGCAGGCAAAACCATGGCCTGGTGTCTGGTACCCAGAAGGAACTGAATATACTTTAGCCAGAATTGATTCACTGAATCCTCCGAACAGCTCCCTTGGGTAGGTAGTAGCTTTCCCAGTTTAAAGATGGGGAGACTGATATTAGGAGAGCCAAATAACATGATGTCAGCCATTTGGCCTACAAGTGACAGATCTAGTCCCTTTTGATTACAAAGGAAGAAGCTCTAATGTGGTCTACATACTTAAGGGGAGGCTCACTGGAAGGGCACTTAGGAATGATAGGTATTTATAGTAATACATATAGAAAAGCAAATACCATCAATTTCATTGTTCTTATGTTTAGGATGAAGCTAAATATAAAAAATTAAGTTGATTTAAAAATATCAAATCAATACTAATACAGATGAGCCAGTGAAGTTGCTAATCATTGATGTGACTGACGGAAGGAAACATCAAAGGAGAAGGGAACAGTTTCAGGCATACAGTCTGGAATTTATAAGTTTATGTATATGTTTAAAATTAATCCTCGAACTTTAATATGATTTGCCAACATATCTTTTCTACAGCTATTAGAGATTTGATTATGGAATTTCCTATACCTCAAGCACTTAGTTCCTTCCAGAGAATGTTAGTTCTCTACATATCCCAGCTAATATCCCCAGTGAGGAAACCACAGTGAATGATTCTGATGACCACAAGGTTATCAAAGGAGGCTCTGCCCTGGTGGGCACATTGGAGACAGAAGGCAGAGACCATATGGAAAGAAAAGGAATGGTATACTCCATTTTAATCACAATGTTCCCCTTAATAAATCCTTCAGACCCCCATAAAGTAGCACCTGGTGCCAGTTTCAGTGCTATGAAATACTACCCAGGGGTGATGATGTTTCCAACTCATCTTACTGCTGCCTTCTTATAAAATAGTTTCCCCACCTTCCTCCAGCATAGTTTTCTTGCATTCTTGAGCTCTGGTGTTGAAGAAACAAAAAAGTACCACAGCTATTGATTTTCCACAACACCTGCCTTTCCTTATTACTTCTAAAGGGAGCTTCTTGCACTTCCACAGAGGATTGAGGTCCATATAGGAAGCCCGGTGAAGCCAATGGTAAGATGGGGGAAGCAGGTCTTACAGAACAGAGAGCAAGCTTCAGGGTCAGCTTGTAATAGGTTCAAATCTTATCTCTGCATTTTCAGACTGCATCATCTTGAACAGGTCAGTGAACTTTCCTGAGCTCAAATTTATTTATTAAAAAGTAAAGATACAGAGGGACTGGGTTGTGGTTCAGTGGTGCGGTGCTTGCCTAGCATGTGAGAGGTGCTGGGTTTGATTCTCAGTACTGCATATGAATAAAAATGGAAGTCCATCAACAACTAAAAATATATGCAAAAAAATTTCACAAAAGTAGAGACACCATCAAATACCCCAGTGTTGACATGAAGACTAAATAAACACTAGGTAGGTAAAGAACCTTGACTGCAATGGTGTTCAACAAGATTTCAATTCTGCACCTTTCCTTCTGTTGACATCTCAGTGTCTTATACTGTCAGAGTTGTTATCCCATCTTCATTTCTTGGTAACACATAGGAAGATTCAAATCTAATTCCAAATGTTTTCTTTCCACATCCGGAGCTCTGAGTCATTCTCCAAGCCCTTGCCTTTGAAAGTTTCCTATCTGAACACGGTCAGCACAGGCTGGTGCCACGTGAGCCAGGGTTTGCCTTTGTGCAGGAGGTACATCCTCTTTGTCACATCCAGAGAGATGCACTTCTCCACGGAAGGAGCCAAAGAACTCCGTATCTTCCATAACCCTCACCCATCCTTTAAAAAGTCATGGCCAACATACTTAGTTGGAGCACTTTTAATTTTTCATTTTGTGAGAGTGGAATTTATCATTTCTATCAATAATCCCCTTCCTTCTTTTCCCCCTGAACATGAATCTGTCTTTTGGAGTTTCTGTATCACCAGATCCTGTCATCTAGCAAATAATTTCTGAAATTTTAATATCAACCGGTGCTCTCTCACTCACATTAAGAGACATGGTAATAATGAGAGTCTAATACAGGTTTATAAAAAACTGACTCCATTGCCTGGAGTTGCTCTCCCAAGGTAGAGATACCAGGCAAGAGGAGAAGGGTCTAGACTATTTATCTCCATCTGTACTGACACCATTGCAATGCAAGCTACCTTTTGTTCTGATTATTAAAATAGCTGCTTAACCAGTACTGTCTTCTCTCTTTTTTCTAGAACCTCTTCCAATCCATTTAAAGGTGCAGTTCAAGTACTTCTTTCCAACACACATCAAACACCAGGCCCCCATCTGTTTAAAATCCTTCAGTGAAGTTCCATTACCAAATGGCTAAAGACTAAAATTTTTCACGTGCTTTGAAAGACCCCATCTTCCCTAGTCTACCATGCCTTGCTTGTCACCATATCTGCTTTTCTGTTTGTCTGGCCATCTACTCTCCTTACCTAGGTAATGCCTGTAGATGACAGAGAACACAATCTGGTGCTCAAAGTCAGGGCACACATCTCTCCTGTGTTCTTTTGCTGTGGGATACATGGTGTTTCCTTTAGTTCGGAATTGCTGCATGCAATCATCACTGCAGTTATTTTATGAATTTCTCTCATTAGAGTAAAGCAAGTGCCTTAACAAGTCTGCTTATCATGGAATCTCCAGGGCCAGTTCAGGACCAGGGACACTGGTGTAATGGCTAACAAGAGCCACCATTAACTAGTTCTGGGCTAACTCTTACTCTTTAGATACTAACTCTTAATTTTTACAACAACCCACAAAGAAGGTGTTATTGTCCTCTTTTTACTAATGGAGAAACTGAGACACAGAGAGGTTGAGAATCTGCTGTAAAACTCCATAACTCCTAAGTGGAACTCTCTGGTTTGGAACTTAGATCCTTTGGTTTTAGAGTCTTGGCTCTTATCCATTACACCAATCCACTTCTGGGGCAGCAACAGGTGCTCAAGTCACAATAAGTGTCCATTAAGTATTTGTTAATTCAATAATGAAAAACAGATGGGCTCATGCTAAAGTCACTCACTGGGAGACTGAGGACCCTAGAATTTGTGCAGGATTGGAGAGTCACTGATACAGAAACTCCAATGGTGCCTAAGGTCAGGGTCACCTGGCAAACCTGTATAGTAGTGAATAAAAAGAAGTAGTGTCTCCCCTCCACCCATGAGCTGTGCTTGTTACCCTGGAAGGTGCCCTGTCTATCTTGCTGTTTGGAAATGCTAGCTGGCAACATAGCTGTTCCTGACTAAGCAAGAGCAAGTTTAAATATAGATGAGACTCTAAAAATGCTGCTGTTGAGGCTGTAACAGGTGACGGAATACTTTTTTTTTTTTGTAGGTAAGCACATTACAAAGCCTTTGAAAGTTGAACCTGAGCCATCCCTACCCTTGAGTGTTTATCCCCAAGAGTTTTTAATGTGATGCTGGGGACCATTGTCATTTACTGAAGGATTTGTCTATTTGCTATGAATGTCAAGAGACTGAGAACTTGTCTATTTACCATGAATGTCAGGAGACTGACATTCATAAAGATGAACAAATACCTTTTACCTACAGAGGCTGTGTCTTCAAGGAGGTCATTTGGGGCTGATGGCAAGAGAACAGCATAGAAGAAATTCTAGGGGGATTCTCCTGTCCCCGGAGAACAAGGAAAATGGCAAAATAGGGATTTCACTGACCTCCTTAAAGGATTTAACATTTGGAGAGTTACTTGCTCAACACTTAGTCAACATTATGGACAGGGAACATTTACACAGACCAGAGCAGAGCACAGGTCATCAGGAGGGATAAATAAGGAGAAGCCGGGAGCCCTGTCCTTGGGGAGCTGATACTTTAGTTTGGAAGGTCAGACACTCACTGTCTGAGCAATGCTTCCAGAGCATGCAGACTGAACAGCAGTTAAAAAGGACAGTGACCAAATTTTAGCAGGGCCGGTTTGAACATTCACTGTTCACTCTGCATGCCATGTCAGAGATGGGAGATAGACACATGCACATCATTCTTCTTTTCCTTAGGGAGTTTAAAAATTGGGTGTGGAGATGGACGTGTAATCTCAGATGTGAGAAATGCTATAACAGAGGTAACCCAGATGCTAGAGATCCAGAAAAGGTGGACTAACTGGAATGTATGTTCAGGGAAGCTTCTCCGAGCTGGGTGGTGGAACAGGAGAGAGGTGTTGGTGGGGGCAGGGGCTGGCCTGGGGAAGGGCTGCCAAGCATGGGTTTCAGGTCACACAGGGTCAGGAGCAGTGCTACGATTTGAACCCCAATCTGTCTGGCTCCAAATATCCCCTATAATTTCCTCTCCACCAGACAGCCTTCTAATTTATGAAACTTATGTTTATTGTTTGCTATATGCTTATCCTATGGCTTGTCGTCTGTGCTTCCAGTGGACCTTATTTAGATAAGAACTTTAAAAACTGACGCAACAGGGAAAGTGTACATTGTTTGCTCTTTGTCACTGAAACCTAAATGTGGCCTAAACACTCAATAAATACCTGAGGAGCAAACTGAATGAACACGTGAATGGATCGTATACCTCCATGAACAGATGATGAGATTGTAGAGTCAGATCAGAGCAGAATGATGAAGGACCTGGGATACAATTTTGAAGGCAAGGAGATCACAAAATGGTAAATAAAAATCCAGAAGAGCAAATACAAGTGCAGAAGGAAGAAACGGTTCTGTTAGGCCTAGTCTCCTCACAGCTTCAGTTGATGACAGCCATATCCATCCATTGTCATACCCAGTGAAGTTTGTTAAACATCTACTATGTGCCATAGTATGGCATTTTGTACCGCAGATTTATTGGTATTTTCCCATTGGATAAATGTGATGAAATAGCCCAGGAAACGTCTGACACTGGGCATAACAAAAATTAGAGATCAGATTAAAATCTAGGCCCTTGGAACTAAAAAGTCCTATTCTTCTCATTATATTTCTTTCCAGTAAGGTACTAATGATAAGCATCAGCCACATGCAGTACATTCAACCCTTTTTAAAGTTTAAAATATAGGAATGATCCTGGGCCTAGAAACTGTGTCCCCTTCCTGTCATCACAATCTAGACTTGGTATAAAAATTCATCTCTCCATTATTCTGGGAGATAAACATATTGGTCCTTGATTATAACCTTCCGAGTAGTAAAAAATGTCATCATTCATTCACTCCTAATTGTCTAGGATGTGATAAGTCATTTTCTAAGTGCAAGGATTACTAGAGAGATCAATCTCTACCTTCAGTAATATTATTACTCTTATATTTCAAAGCAAATGAGCAGGAAACAGATAAACAAGCAACATAAACAGGAATTTAAGATTGTGATAAACCTGTGCACAGGAGAACAATTTGTGAGATAGCCCTTAGTGTGGGGAACATGGGGTTGTTAAAGGTGGGCGTGGACGACCCTCTTCCCCAGGCAGTGGCCTGAGTGGTACGATGAATCAGGGCTGAATATGTGCACCTGGGCAACTGTGTTTTGCAAGAGGAGAGCAGGTGCACAGACCCCAAGAGGGGGTAAACATAGTGAGTTTAATAAATAGAAACTCACCAGATTAACTTGATCCCCACAGGTGGGAAGGAGGGGAGGAGTTGAGAGCTGTGGACAGGTAGTAAGAGGATAAACCAAATGGGATCTTGCAGACCATGGTAAGAAATGCATTTTGGCTGTGTAAAATCCATTAGGGAGAATCTTCCAACTTCTTCAGGGGATAGACTACAAGAGGACATAGTAGAAGTAGGGAGATCAGGACAGTGGCCCCCTCCAGGTGCATGGTGGCATTGATAAAATGGGAGATGTAGAGAGAGTGAGAAATGATCGAATCTTGGAATACATAGAGTTTATGAGACTTGCTGATGGAGCGGCTGTGTGGTCAGGAAAACAAGAATCAAAGGTAACTCAGGTTTTTAATCTAGGCAACTGCCTGAGTTAAGTGCATCTCTAAAGATGGGGAAGATGGAAGAAGCACAGCTTGGGTATGGGGGAATTTATTTTTGTTTAATTCATGATATATAGCAGGTGATGTATACTACTTCCAAAAGTAGAGATGTCTAAACAGTAGGTTCAAGAATGCAGGACCCCATCTTGAGATTGATAGCCTTGGGTTAAGCAAAGATCACCAAGGGAGCGTGTGAATAGAAAAGAGAACTGAATACCAGGTCTTGGGATGCAAAATCACATGGAGGCCCAGCTGAGAAGGCAGGTCTAGTGTAGTTGTAAAAGGAAATCTAGGGGTGTGGGGTATGGAAGTCTAGGGGTGTGGGGTATGGAAGTCTAGGGGTGTGGGGTATGGAAGTCTAAGGGTGTGGGGTATGGAAGCCTGGTGAACTAAACATTGCAAGAAAATGGTGGTAATCAGTTGATATAAAATAGAATGGGGAGTCCAAATCAACAAGAAAACTTGCCACCCTATGCAGCCCCAAAGTAGGCACAGTGTGTCCTGCATAAGGATCCCCGACTGGATTTTGGCCCCTGCACCCAATCACAGCAGATGGGACCAACACACCATTCCTTTCCAATTCAGGTGCTTCCTACCCGCTGTTTCCCTTTACCTGGAACCCTCTCCCCTTATCTTTATCCTCTCCTCCACACCGAATACATTTATTTTCATTCTTTTAAGCCTCAGTTTAAACAGCTTTGCTTCCACCTGGAAATCTCTCCTGTATCCAAATTTCCCTACTTCTCATTAGAAACAACAGAAATGGAATGAAATCTTATGCTGTATGTTACATCCTTCCTGACCTGTTTCCCCTGCTACTCTGAAAGTTCTGGGTGGGTAAAACCATGTCTGGTTTCTTTATCATGATCCCCAGGTGCACAATATCTTGTTGAAGGGATGAATGGATGAAGCCTTGTTGAACCTTTCCTTGCTCCCTTGATAACGGGATTGTGGACCTAGAATCAACTCATATGGTCTTCAGCATCAGGCAGACTGTGTGGGTGATGCCAGCTTCCTTCTCACTGTCCGACTCCTCATCTCCCTGTCCCTATCCTTTGTCTCTCATGTCCACACACATGGACTCAGTGGCTCTAGACCGAGCGTCTTCACCTACGCTCTTGTTTTTGTTTTGTTGTTAGTGATAATGTTAAGACTTTTCCTTTGAATTTTCATGGTACCCAGCAACCCTGCCATGTCCCTGATGGGACATGCTGATCACCCAGAGCCACGTTATGATTTCCTAGTAACAGTTCATGAAATTCCAGAGGAAAGAGGTGGCAGCTGGTCTTACGAGGTAGTGGGTCTCAGCTTATTTTTCCTGCCATTAGGCCCATGATATTTACACTTATAACATGTTCCCAAAGGTTAGCTGTATGTTGATTCCCACCCAAGCCTCCCACTTCCCCAAATAAAAAAGTACTAGGAAATAAAAACATTTAAATAGGCACAATTCAACAAAGGATCAGGAAAGGTCAGAAATAGAGTAGACTGAGGGTTAGTGGAGTTCCTCATTATCTAGAAGAAACTCCACTTTTTTGCTCCTATCTAAGAAAATATTGGCATGTGCATGAAGGAAGTTGCTAGAAATGTTACAGTAGACTTGAATTGACTAATCAAAACACATACTGTCTACAGCAAACATAAGAAATCTTGGTTTCATCATAATAATAGTAGATACATCCTTAAACCTCACCAAAAATAAGTTCCTGATTTTGTGAACATTGATTTTTTAATTTGTTTTAATTAATTATACATGGCAGTAGAATGCATTTTGACACATTGTACATAAGTGGAGCACAACTTCTCCTTCCTCTGGCTGAACATGGTGCAGAGTCACACCAGTAGTATATTTAGGGTAATTATGTCTGACTCATTCCACCATCCTTCCCCATCCCCTTACTTCCCACTACACAATCCAAAGTTCCTTCATTCCTCACTACCCCTCCATCCTTTATGGGTCAGCATCCGCTTATCAGAGGAAACATTCAGTCTTTGGTTTTGGGGGGTTTGGCTTATTTTGCTTACCATAATGTTCTCCAGCTCCATTCATTTACCTGCAAATGCTATAACTTCATTCTTCTTTAAGGCTGAGTAATATTCCATTGTGTATATGTATCATGCTTTCTTTATCCATTCATCTGTTGAAGGGCATCTAGGTTAGTTCCATAGTTTAGTTATTGTGAATTGAGCTGCTACAAACAATGATGTGGCTACATCACTGTAGTATGCTGATTTTAAGTCCTTTGGGTATAAACCAAAGAGCAGGATAACTGGGTCAAATGATGGGTCCATTCCAAGTTTCCTGAGGAATCTCTATGCTGCTTTCCAGAGTGGTTGCACCAATTTGCAGTCCCACCAGCAATGTTTGAATGTTCCTTTTCCCCCACATCCTCACCGACACTTCTTATTGCTTGTATTCTTGATAATTGCCATCCTGACTGGAGAGAGATGGAATCTTAGAGTAGTTTTGACTATATCATACACTCTCAACAACACTTCCTACTGCAGCATTTGATATACTTAAAAACTGATATTCATTAGAGAAAAGAAAGTATATCAAATGCTTCAGTAGGAAGTGTTGTTGGGAGTGTATGATACAGTTCTGGTTTTTAACAAATAAATGAAAACTGTGACAGGTTATGTCCTTGAGTGCCATCATGGTACTTTCCAAGGATTCTCAATAAATTTTCACCAGGTTGAGTTTCACATGGTGATACTGGTGTAGTGGATGCAGAAGGCAATTTGAGGAATGCCTGGGGACAGCCATGAGCAACTTCTCCTTGGAGCCCTCAAAAGTGATTTTTAAAGCGTGAATCCCTGACCAGCACCAAGAGTATCACCTTTAAATACACCAGAGAGATCAGGTCCCATTCCAGAAACACGGAATCAGCAACTCAATTTATATTTTAAGAAGTCCTCTAGATAATTTTGAGGTACTCTGCATTTTGAGAGCCACTAATCTAGAATGTCAACATGTTGACTCACTAAGGAAAGAATGATTTTACTACTGAAATAAAAAGTGCTCTTCATCTCTAGTAATTAGAGAAATGCAAATTAAAACCACCCTAAGATTTTATCTAACTCCAACTAGAATGGCTATTATCAAGAACACAGTAATAATAAGTGTTGGCATGGATGTGGGGAAAAAGTCACACTCACAAATTGCTAGTGGAGTTGCAAATTGGTGTGGCCACTCTGGAAGACAGTATGGAAATTCCTCAGAACACTTGGAATGGACCCACCATTTGACCCAGCTATCCCACTCCTCGGTTTATACCCAAAGGACTTAAAATCATCATACTACAGTGATGCAGCCACATCATTGTTCACAGCAGCTCAATTGACAATAGCTAGATTGTGGAAACAACCTAGATGCCCTTCAGTTGACGAATGGATAAAGAAACTGTGGTATACATACACAATGGAATATTACTCAGCCATAAAGAAGAATAAAATTATGGCATTTGCTGGTAAATGGATGAAGTTGGAAAATATCATGCTAAGTGAAATAGGCCAAGCCCAAAAAACCAGTCTGAAAATTTTCTCTGATAAGTGGATGATGGTACATAATGAGGGGGGCTGGCAGGGAGGGGAAGAGAAGAATGAAGGAACTTTGGATGGTGTAGGGAAAATGGGGTGGGAGGGGATGGGGGAAGGAAAGATAGTAGAATGAGACAGACAGTATTACCCTATGTATATGTATGATTCCATGAATGGTGTGAATCTACATCATGTACAATCATAGAAATGAAAAGTGGTACCCCATTTGTGTACAATGAATCAAAATGCAATCTGTAAAAATTTTAGAATTTTAAATAAAAAGTAAAATTTAATTTAAAAAAGAGAGGAAAAAGTAAAAATTAAAAAATATATAATGAATCTAGTTTCCCCAACTCAAAAAAACAAAAAAATTCAGGACCTGTGATTTCCAATACACCAAGATGCTGTAGAAAATGTATCTATCACAGTGAAAATAGCAATCAAAGGTCAGAGTGCATGTGAAGATTGCAAGATTGTGCTTCTAAAGCCAAGGGTACAATTTCTCCCAATGCCAGACTGAAGAAAATCAAAAGTCAAACTTTAAAATATGAAATATAATAAAGTTGGCTTCTACAAATAGTGTAACTAAATCTATTCAAAACAAAGTTCTGATAATTGGCAGCTGGCACTGAAGTCATCAGAAGTTGCCTGCTGAAAGATTCCCACCAACCAATGTCCTAGTTAAGAATTATATATAATATACTCATATATAAACTTGTTATTGAGAAGCGTGAGAACTTCGAGTAGGTCATGGATCCTCCCCAAGAAAGTTGGGCGGCTCTGAAGAGCTGAGATAGTTTCCCAAGAGGTTAGAATCTAGGGAGAAATCCCCTAGTCTTAACTCCTACCTTGTCTCTCTCACATGAAAGCTGGCAGCAGAGGCTGGAGACAAATCCCTGAACTGGCTTTGGAAGCATCCCAAAGGAATCAGAGGCTCGACGCCTCCCTCCCGCTCCCTGGTCCTGCAAGAGCTCGGCTCCACTGGAAGATTAGGTCAATGTTTCCCAGCCTCCCAAGGACAAACCACCTGAATTCATTAGGGCATCATGGTAGCAATAACAGAAACTAGGGGCTGGGGATCTAGCTCAGTTGGTAGAGTGCTTACCTTGCAAGCACAAGGCCCTGGGTTCAATCCCCAGCACCGAAAAATAAAAAAAAAAAAAAAACAGAAACTAATTCCTGGCTAACATAAGGGAGAAATAAAGAATATTTAAAAGGGGGATTTATTGTGAGACCATAGAGGTGTCTTATTAAAGGCAGAAATTAATAGGTTCTCAAGGAGGAGTTAGAACGAGGAAATTGAAGAAACTATTTTTCCCTTTCTCTTTACTCTTTGTCCTGATTCTTCCCTTTCTTTGCATCTCTGGAGCATAGGACCACCATTTTGGTGATCCCAGTTTGGGTCTATATGTTGACATCCAACATGTAGCCTCCTGTGGTCAAAGAGCCTGGCTCTATTCTCTCTTCTTCCTTGTTACAGAGTTCTAGGGAGGAAGATCTGCTTGACTCTGTCTCATGCCCAGCCTTGTGCAATCTGCTATGACTGGGGAGGGAAGAGTCACCAGTTTCCGAAATGGCTGCTGGCCACCATGTCTACAGAAGGGAAGACACTAGGTAGTTCACAGAGTATTATGGGTGCAACGTCTCTGTGATGGGAAATAAGATACTAGTACCCTATAAGAAAAATGTATCACCAAAGAAACATCAGCTAGCTGTTTCTATCTAAGGAATTCTCAGGGAAGGGGTGGTGAGTGGGACTTATCTGCAGAAGGCTGCATGAAAACATTGTTTTAGCCACCTTTTCCACTGCTGTGACTAAAAGACCCAACCAGAACAATTGAAGAGGAGGAAAATTTTGTTTCAATCCATAGAAGGTTGGCTCCATTCATTGGGGCATAACATCATGGCAGAAGGATGTGGCCGAGGGAAACAGCTCAGAGAAAGAGACTCCACTCACCAGATACAAAATATATACCCCAAAGGCTTGCCCCCAATGCCCACCTCCTCTAGCCAAGCCCTACCCACCTTCAGTTAACACTCAGTTAATCCCATCAGGGAATTAATTCACCGATTGGGTTAAGACTCTCATAACCCAATTATTTCTTCTCTCAACCTTCTTGCATTGTCTCACATATGAGCTTTTGGGGGACACCTTAAACCCAAATGATAATAGAGGTGTTAGTTACATCTCATAGCAATGGTTCTTAATCTAATGGTGTACCAAGAGGCAGTGAGAACCAATAAATTGTCCACCCACCAAAGCCTGAAATCTTTGATCTACTTCAGCTATTGTACTAATAGGATCATACAAAATCTACATGGTAAAATAAAAAATCTCTGGAAAGTACCCTGATGCAACTCAAGAATACACAAAGCCTTTCTTTTTATTTGTTTATTAAAGCCCAAACCATACAATTCATTGCCAGCAGATTTTTAACTGCAGCACTTGATATCCTTAAAAGTTCGGGTTCTAGACAAGCACAACAGAGCAACTGTTAAAAGAATTTTTTCTTACTGAGGAAAAAAAGGACCCTTTTTTCCTATTATGATGAAACCAAGATTGTTGATAGATGGGTGAGATTCTATGTAAAGTAAACGTAATTGAAGACACTAATATAGACTCTGTCAGATGGATAACCAAGATTGCCTGAAGTTTTCCACTATTGTCAGAAAGAGGAAAACGTGTGATTGTAGTTTTCTTAGGGCTAACGTATTTACATAAATTTGAAGAAACTTCCAGATCTCATTAAGTAATGATCATGTCTATTATTGACCTGTTGTTGAAAAACCACTTTAAAGCATGTATGTTGATTCACTCCTTTAAACTCTTATAAAGATCTTCTGGATAAGTAAGTGCTTTTCAAAATATATTTTCCTAATATGCACATGACTGGCAATTCTAACTTTCCCCCCTTTGGTGACCTTTCAGTGTTTGCTTTATGATTTTATGAATATAAAGGCTAAGAATATATAAAATCATTTCAAGGTCTTACTATGCAGTATAGACAATCCTCCAATCTTACAAAATGGTACCTTCAAATCAGACTGGGAACTCATCACCCTTTTCAAGTTTAGGTTTAAATAAACATGGGCCTGTAGACACAAATTCTTCCTTTCCTTTGACTCTGTGGCTCCCCTTGACTCTGTGTTAGGTCCAAAGATTTCTAACTATCAATCAACTGTGTTAAGGTTCATAAGGGAAAAGTAACTGGATCGGATGGCAAATTGTGCAATTCTAGGTCAATATCATCTTAGTACCAGCAGCTTTGTTAACTTTTAATACTGCACATACCCAAGGGGTAAGGAACCAGGATACAGCTCTAGTAAGTTTTGATGAAAAGAAATCAAAAGGAAAATGTTCAGGTCAAGGTAGAGGCTACTCTATAGGAGGGGCATCCTGATGGTTGAAATCCACAAAGGACCCAGGAAGCTAGAATTTGGAGACTTCTTAAACTTTCACAGCGTAGATAATCAAGGAGTTGTTCTACTCAACTACTTTATAAAAATGTGAGGGCTCATTCTACTGTGCATTTTCTCATCAAACAAATTCAGTCCACAGTTACTAATTGAACATGACTGTACATGTAACACTGTTCCAAGCAGAAGAATAAGGGAAGCAAACCCAGCTTGGTGGCTGAGAGTAATAAGTACTTACCAACTTACAATAATACCAACCAGGCTAAGTTGCCTTGAGTTCTGGGGAAGCTTACTCGTCCATCAAACAAAGGGCACATTTTTAGGGGAATTTTATTGCTATCAAGGATGCTCTGGACTCGAAGAATCCCATAAATTACATGTTTAGCACTCATGTTCTGCTTTATTTGGATCTGGGTCTTGACATCATGGTTTTTGTTGAGAAAACTTATCTAGGATCCCAGCTGTTGGGATCAAATCCATAAGGATAAGGGAAGTCAATTTCCTTCTTCCTCTTTCTGATTGAAGGGGGTTCTGTGCACACGGGGTGGGTGTGTGGAGCGGGTGCAGATCATGGAGTCTCAACAAACTTAGCATCAGCCTCCAATGCTCTCCTTGTTTGTTGGTCAAAAAACTGTGACTCGGATTACCAGGGTTCGGGAATTGAAATCCTGACATGAACAATTAAATTCGGTATTTATATTCCTAGCAATTTCATCTTGTCATTTGTGGTTTTCTTCAAATTACAAAACAATTAAATGAAGAATTTGGCAAAGAAATCGAACCAGATGCAAGTTTCTTGTTTCCCCTTCCCCCCACTCCCTTTTAATGGCAGGAAAAAGAATGTAATTTAAGTCTTCCCAGCTCTTCAGCTGGGGAACAGCTGAACAGGCATCTTGAAGGAGAAAGTGTCTCTTTCACTAAAGAGTGTGATGTAGTGTTTTATCTGCAATGTTGAAGAGGAAAGCCCTTGAAGTACAGAATTCCCTAAGAGAAATGAAACACACACATACTCCAGCCACAGCATTTATTATCCTGACACTGCAATTCAGTAAACAAAAGATACCAAAAGTGTCATTCTGGTCTGCCTTTTGATAGACACACATATGAGGGATTCTTTGAAAATGTAATGAGGCTGAAAGCTAATTCTTAAACACAAATTAATCTCTAATATCTGAACTGGTCTAATATATGCCAAATGATATTATCTCATCCATTTAGACGAATGCTCAGAATTTTAATGTACTTTTACAGTTGAGTAATGCATGAAATCAAATGCATTTTATATTCCTCTTACTCTCTCTTTATCCATTTCATCAGAGAGGAAGAGAACTTGGTTTTCGTGGATTTAGATTTACCATGTGTATAAACTCATTATACCTCTTAAAAATCCTTCAGTTTGTAGTACCAGCAAGGTATCTGATAAAACAGGTCCGGAATGCCATTATGGAACTTTGGAACAAGAACTTCATGCCAGCTGGGAGCAGAACATTCCCAAGCAGGTATTCAAGTGCATACACACACACACACACACACACACACACACACACACACAGTGTATATATATATATACACTGCAATTCAGTAAACAAAAGATATCAAGAGTGTCATTCTGGTCTGCCTTTTGATAGACACACATACATATATATCCCAAAGAAATGTTGTGAAAATTTTGAGTACTTCTATAGTTAAACCCTAAGTGTCACATTACATTGTATTCTGAAGGAGATCACAGAGCCTCTGCATAATTATACAGAGAAAGAACTTTTCTATTTTTCCTGACCCAGAACTTAATATCAGACACCAAGGCTATTAGGTGGACATAATGCTATTTGCTTGAGTTGTTCCATTTTATCTCTTCCTTCCCTCTTCCTGGACACCATTTTATTCCACACTCGTTGAGAACCAAGAAAAGTAACCTCTCTGAATCTTGCCTCTCCTCTGCTTCTCCTAAAGAATAAGGTAAGTGGGGAAGCAGCGTTTGGTGTATCAGTACTAAATACTGGCTGGGAAACTTAGCTGCCAAGGGATCTAGGGTAAGGCTTTCCTCTGTGCCCAAAAGCTCTCATTTTTTAAAAGGTGAAGAAATCCGTTACTTCTGTTATGGGGTATTGTAAGGCAATGCATGAAAAGTTCCTAGGGAGTAGCTCTCAGCAGAGGATAAGCCTTGCCTGAGAGCTGTCTATTATCATTGTTGATTTGCTGGCGTCCATACTGACTAAAGTTCCACCAACACTGGACATTTTTCTTGGTACTTGCCCTCTCCTCTTCTGTGCCCCCCAAGGTTGTGTTGAGCACTTATATATTCCTTGGAATTGGAATTATATTTTTATATGTCAATATATTTTGAATTATACATTGGATTATGTTTTTATATTTTGTTTTCCTTTCCTAGACTGAATGACCCTAATCTAAAAAATGGTTTTTTTTTTTCCCTACAAAACTAATACATTCCCTAGATTAAGAATTTAGCAGGCTGGGGATATAGCTCAGTTGGTAGAGTGCCTGCCTCGCAAGCACAAGGTCCTGGGTTCAATCCCCAACACCGCCAAAAAAAAGAATTTAACAAATTTGAATAATTAAAATAAAAATTACCTATAATCTCATACTTAGATGGTTGCATTTTGGTATGAATGTTTCCCAGTTTGTGTGTGTTACATATGATGGTTTTACCTTAGTAGCCATCATGCTGTGGGCAAAACACAATCCAGGTCTGGGACTGGAAAAATTCTAAGGTGAAACATTTATGGGGTAGAGGCATGAGCCAAGCTGTCACCACCATTACGGTGGTCCTGTGTATCTATGGGCCAACACGGGTGCCTCCTGTAAAGGGGGGAAATAGCATCCAAAGAAATCTGTCACAGTTTCACCTGGTGTCTGCCATTGGTGAAGCTGCAGAAACAGATGTGCCCTTGTACAAGGAGAGCTCTTTCCCTGGGATGTGAAGAAAACAACCCAAGTACAGGGACTGTCATCCCTTATAACCCAAGTCAGCATTTGTGATGGTCAAACTGGATGTGTTTTTCTTGGCATGGCCAAGCTAAACCGTCGTCATTCACCGAGCAGACGTCCACCAAATTAGAAACACTGGGACCGGCCATCTCTCTGATGTTTTGGTTTCAATAGTACTGATCTGTAATTATTTCTCCAAACAAAAAGAAAGTGTTTGACAGAGACATTTAAAGACCTAAAACAACTTTCTTATAGGAAACACATGCTTCTTCTCTAAATTAAAATGCGCCATTATGCTAATAGAGGACACTCAGCAAGTGGAATTTGCTAGTGATTTGTTGGGGGTGGGGTGGTGATCAGAAGGTAAGAGACAACTGACTTTTGTTAGCTGTCCTGAACAAATGCCAAGAGAGCCAAGTCCAACAAACGTGTCCTTAAAATGACCCTATTATACACACAGGGGAAGTAGCCTTGTGCTTTTTGTGGGACTACACAAAGTGGAGCTTTAGAAAACACAACAAAATGGATTTCTGGTTTGTATTAGTGTCTTCTCACCTAGTCCCTGAATTGGATTATACAGCTCCAAATAGACTTGGAGGCAAATAGAATCCTACAGATGTAGAGGGTCTTCTGTAACTTCAGGGTATCTCCTGATGTAATAACATCAATGCCAACCCCATCCTCAAAAAACCGTTTGTCCTCTTTCTTATTTTCTTTCCCATCTTCAAAACCCACCAAAATCTCACCATTAAAACAATGTACACATCCACTGGAGTGGGCATTATATTGGAGATACTTGCATTGGAAAATGGAGCATTTATAAAGCACAGTAGTTTTCAGAAAGAAATAGTATAATGAGACATCCTTGGTGATCAGAAGCACAGAGTTTTATAAGGGCAATGAATTTGCCAATGATTCGATACACCTCTAGATGCCTGAACACTTACCGGTAATTTTGTTTCTGTGAAGGTGAGTAGCCAGGTATACAAGGAGAAAAACAGGGAGGAAAGTTTGGCCAAAGTCACACTTTCTTGATTTATTTTTAAATAAAAATTAAGAGGAATACTGCAAGACTTTCCCCATCTACCATTGACTTGCATTGTTTCCTATCATCATCATCAGACTTAGGAATCTACCTCTAAATCTTATTTGACTCTATTCCAAGCGCCTTGTGCTTGAGGGCTTGCTGTCTGGCTATGGTTAACATCTCCCAAATCACTACTGACACAGAACTAGGTTGTTTGTTAAATATGGGTTTGGTTTTCTTTTTTGTTTATTAAAGGGAACATTCCCTGTGACCCCATAACTTTTCCTTTTAGTTTATAGTAAAGGTTCAGGTTTCATTTCTACAAGCATCATCCCCTTAAGATTCACACTTACTTAACACATTATAACCCTACATTAAAATGGAAATGACATTAGAAAGGACTTCACTTTAACCTCTTATCATTTATCACTGCCTCAGTATGAATCAGGTTATCTGTCTGTAACTAGAAAAATTAATCACTCCTTCCTCTGATGGTCCTTCTAAGCATTTTCTAATTCTATATAATTTTACCCTTCCCACAAGGATAATTCATTAAATATAACTGTAAGGAATCTGGCTTCCCCCACCACCTGTCAATCTGCATTCACCCGCCTCTCCCGTTACAGGAATTTCCGGCCTCCCCATCACCTGTCAGTCTGCGTTCTTCCCACCTCTCACGTTACAGGAATTTCTGACTTATGCTGCCATAATCTTCCTGCCTCCCATGTTAGTTCTAATATGTCATTGGTCCATCAGTCAGTCTGTAAGAATTCTCCTCTGCGATTGGTTCCTCTCAGCCCGCGAAATTCCTATGTCTGAGAGAAACCTTGCGCCATGTTTCTCTCTTTTCTTTCTTCCCTTTCCCCCGTGCAAACGTGAATCGTCTGCATAAAATAGAAGTTCCTTGTGTGAGACCTGTATCCTGGAGCGTTTCTGGGAGCTAGCAACGAACCATAACTGCACCTTAACACCTAACAATAACAACTTATAATTTTATTTGTATGTGTTTATAATATTTCACATAAGGTATTGACTAAAAAAATGTCCTGTTAAAGCATGTGTCCTGTTTTTTCATTCTGAAAATAGAGTACGAAATTGGGGAGATTTTATGTCACCAGCTGTGAGTAGTCACTGAGCCATACCATGGTGACTTGCACACATGTCCAAACTCCCTTCCTGGATGGTGCCTCTTCAGAGAAAATATTGGTAACTAATAAATGTTTGATGCATAATTAGTGACGAACAGAATTCTAAGTGGGTCACTAAGTTTGGATTTAAAGAATGAATTAATCCAAAAACATTGATCTGGGGAAGTATAATTTGAAGAAGAATTAGTGGAGAGACTGTGATCCCCATCAATAGTAGATACCAGGAAACATCTAGAGCAGTGGTTCCCAACCACTAATGAGCTTGCCCCTCTTGGTAATTTTGGCAGTGTCTGGGATTTGATTTTCACAACTGAGGTAGCAATACTAGCACCTGGTAGATTGAAAGCAGAGATGCTGTAAACTTTGCACGCTGCACAGGCTATGCCACATAACAAGAAATATCTGACTCAAAATGTCAATAGTGTCAAGGTTGAGAAACTGGAGAGTTGATTAATGGATTAGGTGGAGGGCAAAAGATGAGAAATAAAAACAAGAAAATAATAAAATAATGTACCCTGTGTGTCCTGGGTTCTGGGCTACATGAATTTATATAAATTCTCTCCTTTAATCCTAGTAACAAATCCCTGTGTAGATATTGTCATTACCCTATTGCATGGATAAAGAAACTAAGGTTAAGTACCATACTTAAGGTCACATAGCTAGTAAATAGTCAAGTTGGCATTTGAAACCAGAGTCAGTTAAACTCCTAACCATCACTACAAACATTGCCTGTACTGGAGATTTTATTAGGTTCTTATTTCCAATTAATACAATTGAAGCAGCATGTCATAGCATGCAAAAAAAAAAAAAAAAAGCAATAAAAGTAAAACATGTAAAAAAAGAATCAAGATGAGAGAAAGAGGAAGAGAAATATAAAATGAGGCCTGAAATAGAAATCACACATATGTAAACAATGACTGAAGTTGGCTTTCAAAGTCAACTTTGACTTCCCAAGCCTATGATGAAAAAAAAAAAAAAATGCAGTGTTACAAAATGCACATTGTTGGTAAGATGAGAGACTCAATAATTGTTCAGTGAATGTTTCCATCTCAGAGTTCTGAAAAAAAATGTTCTGAGAGTCTTCATAAATAGGTCATTACCTGTATCCTTAAGAATGTCTCCATGATAAATAAAATAAAGAGTTTGGTCTATTCTCAACATTACTCAGTGCAAGAAACTATTCATATCTTTACAATGAAAACTATAAAACATTGATGAAAAATATTGAAGAAGACACACACACAAACAAAGAAGAAAAGAATTCATGTTCATGAACATCTATTACCCAGAAACAGATACATAAACCAGTGGAACAGAATAAAGAACTCAAAATAAATTCACACATTTATGGCAAACTAATTTTTCAGAAAGGCACCAAGAACATATACTGGAACATTATTTTCAATAAATGTTAATGGAAAAAATGAATATCCATATGTGGAGGAATGAAACTTCATCCCTACCTCTTACCATATACAAAAGTAAACTCAAAATGGATCAAAGACCAGAACATAAAAATACTAGAAGAAAATAGAGAAATAGAGAAAACACTTCCAGACATTGATATGAGCAAAGATTTTTTTGTGGATAAGACCCCCAAAGCACATGGAAAAAAGTAAAAATGAACAAATGGATTATGTCAATCTAAAAACTATCCATCTGACCAAGGAGGTTACTATCCAGAATATATAAGGAAAGCAAACAACAGCAAAGACAAACAACTCACAAAATTATGATTAAAAAAAAAATTGGCATTATCTGAATAGATATTTCTCAAGCAAACACATAAAATGACAAAAAAATAGAAGGAAGAAATGGTCAACATCACTGGCCAACAGGTAAATGCAAATTAAGACCACAATGAGATATCATCTCACCCTAGTTAAAATGATAATTTTTAAAAAGACAAAAATAGCAAATGCTGGAGAGATTTTGGAGAAAGAAAACTCATACACTGTTAGTGAGAGTGTAAATCAGGGCATCCATTAGGGAAAACAGTATGAAACTCCCTCAACAAACTAAAAATAAAAATATTTCATGATTCAGCAATTCCACCACTATTACCTAAACAAAACAGTATGTCTATGAGACATCTGCACACCCATGTTAATTGCAGAACTGCTAATAGCTAAGATATGCAAACAACCTAGTTGTCGATCAACAGATGAATGGAAAAATATAATATGGTATTTACACATAACAGGATATTATTCAGCCACAGAAGTCTTGAAATCTAGTCATCTATGTCCACATGCATGAGCGATGTTAATTTAACATTCTATTCACTTAACATTATATTAAGTGGACAATAGTGGGTACCAGAGGCTGGAAAGGGTGGGAGGGTACTGAAAAGTTGGTTATCAGATTGAAAACAAATAGGAGGAATAAGTTCTAATATTCTGTAGTACAATATGGTGACCAGAGTTAACAATAATTTATGGCATATTTCAAAATAGCTAGAATTAATGATATTGAATGTTCCTAACATGAAGAAATAACAAACATTTGAGGTGATGCATATGCTAATCATCCTGATTTGATCATCACATGTTATACTCACTTGTAGAAATAGCACACTGTATCCCATAAGCCTATGCAATTATAATGTACCCACTAAAAATAAAAATTAAATTTAAAATGATAGATTTTACATGGACCAAAATAAAGCAACCCAAAGGTACAAACATTTCATGGTCTAACTTAGTTTCAGTACCCAAACCAGAAGGACAAGTGGACTCCTACACCCGGCGTCAGTCCTCTAGGGATATGGCTTCTCATTTTTCTGTTTAGAACTCAAGTTTCCACATATATGAGGTGGGAAGGTGTTTGGTTTGGATGTGAGGTGTTCCCCCAAAGCTCCCATTAATGCAGAAATAAATCAGAGGTGAGATGATTGGATTGTGAGTGCTATAATCTAATCAGTCCATCCAACTTTGAATGGACTGAGTGGTAGCTATAGGCAGGTGTGGTGTGGCTGGAAGAGGTGGTCGCTAGGGGCATGGCCTAGAAAGATATATCTTTTCCGCTGCCTTGCCTCACCCTCTCTCTGCTTCCCTGCTGCCATGAGCAGAGCAACTTCCCTCCACTGGGCCCTTCCTCCATGATGTTCTGCCTCACTTGGGCCCAGAGCCATAGAGTCAGCCATCTATGGACTGAGACCACTGATAATGTGAACCCAAATAAATTTTTTCTCCTCTAAATTGTTCTTGTCAGTTATTTTGGTCATAATGACACAAAAGCTAACCAAAACAGAGGTAGTAGCATATATCTTGTAGAACAATGGTTTATTATTTTCTCATTTATTAAATAAGTATTAATTGGGTGCTTTCTCAGTATTGACCACTGCCTAGTTCACAAAGATAAACATAACAAATGGGATCTCTGTTGCCACAGTAAGAACTTAGTGGAAGAGAAAGAGGTTCACCTATATAAACAACACACAATCCCACATTCAGAAAATACTTAGCAATCATGTATGATGGGTTAGGCAAGCACTATTATGCTATGGATATATCAATCATTTTGCTGTTAAAATTGATAACTTGGAACAGTTTTCATTTTCGTTTGGATCCTTGCACTGTGGAAGCTTGGGTGGAAACAACCAAGTGACTAAGTAGAGCCGACCCAAATGAAGATACCTCCTAAGGCTGCCACCTCATCTTGTAAACATCTTACACTTTTGCTTCAGGAGGCCACATTCCCATTGCAGTCTGAATGAGAAACATCATGCTGAAGATGTACCATGCCAAGTGGTACTGCTGGACTCTCTGTCACTTGGGTCTATGTATACACCCATGTATCTCCAGGCTACAAAACTCATTTGGGTTGGTGCTTGTATTAGTCCATTTTCCATTACTTTAACAAGATACCTAAGGCTAGGTACTTAAAAAGAGGTTTATTTAGCTCACAGTTTTGGAGGCTGAAAGCCCAAGATCGGGCTGCTGCATCAATTTTACCTCCCATGAGGGCCACTTTTGCTGCATTACATGGCGGATGAAATCATGGAGGGAGAGACCATCTGCTGAGGAAGTAAACCAGAGAGAGATGGGGAGGGGTCCGTCTTGTTCCAACAACTAACTCTCAGCAACTAACTGGAGTCTCATTAAAACTATGCTAATCCCTGCCCAGATCGTGCCATGACCTCCCATTAGGCTTCACAACTTCTCTCTTGCCACACTGGGGACCAAGCTTCCAACACACGGGGGACACACTGAATTCATGTACATACCGCAGCAATCCTGATAAAACCAAAACAAAGCTTCTACAACACAGGATCTGACGTGCACATTACGAAGCTCTGGCACTCCTTTGAATACTCAGTTGAATCTGTCAGGCCCACAGATCCAATTGCTCAGTCAATATTACTGACACCCTCAGACATTCAGCTCTGGCAGAGGATGTTTTTCCTCCCCAATCACTGGGTCATGACAGAGATTCATTTCCCTTCTGGAAGGAAGCTTTACCAAGAGAAAAGGGAAAGAGAATTCATTTTGTCACCTCTGAGGTAAAACCCCTGTGTTTCCCTAAAAGCAATCATCCTCAGACCCTGCGATGACTCCCACCAGCGCAATGCAATGCTTGTTTTAATTGTTTAATTAATTGTTTAATGCTTTGCCAATTCCACCCCAGACTGAATTCATTCTTCCCCAGAAATCTTGTCAAATTGAGTTTGATTTTTCCTAGGAGATGACATTTGGCTGCACCAACCTGCTCAACTGTGTTGGAGGACAGAAGGAGGAACATGCCACTTCTTGGGGACACAAGCCCAGCTGAGGAGAAGCATCCGCCCTCTTTAGTCCACACTCTCCTCCCAAAGAGTTAGAGATGTCTAGTCCTTTCCCATTTGGGTTTCGTCCATTCCCAGATCTGAGTTGGGAGAAAGGAATGCAAGAGTTTGTTTTAAATTACTTTCAACTTTGAAAAACCACGGTCTTTTCAACCCTGAAGATGGTCAGAAGCAGGGCTATCTGAAAAGACGGAGGCTGTTTCTTAATGATGCTACAGTTCGCAGTCGCTTTGCTCTTCTTGCTACTAACATGACCTTGTGTGTCTTAGACGAGATGCACTATCCAGAGAGCTGCTGGAGGGAATTGCTGTTCTAAAACAAGCTCATATGGACGTGGATCTCATGGATGTTCAAGTGAAGTTCCAAGAGTTTCAGATGTAAGATACTTAGATACAGGACTATCTGAAATTGCTACTATACTAGAAGATTCATAAACTTTATTGACAATGTGCATTTTCAAAACTAAACACACAGTGCTTGTCTTTAATCACTGGTTAGTAAATAAAGAGGGGTGTCTAGTTTTTATAATTAATTTTTTAAATGTGTTCTAATTGGTTATACATGACAGTAGAATGCATTTTGACACATTGTACACAAATGGAGCACAACTTCTCCTTCCTCTGGCTGTACATGGTGCTGAGTCACACCAGTAGTGTAATCATACATGTATACAGGGTAATAATGTCTGTCTGTCTCACTCTACTGTCCTTCCTATCCCCACCGCCCCACCCCTCCCCTCTTTCCTCTGTACACAATCCAAATTTGGGTGTCTAGTTTTTATAGGAAGTTCTCACTCTGGAGAGTTCATGTTTCCCCCCTGAGAACAAACTCCACAGTGCTTTTAAGAAATAACATTTCTGATCAAAGGAGGCAAGATTTTGATTTTAAAAAAACCCTTGAAAATGGAAAGGCCCATCATTGTATGATCAACTAAATGGAATATTCTTCCCGTACTATTATGAGTGAATGCTAGTTATATAATTAATTATGACACCAACATGACAGTTTCTGCCTACTTATGACATCACCTGGGTCATGTTTTGAGTTTTCTTTAAGGAGGTATAAAATGAATACGGCTTATCCTTCATTTGAGGAAAGATTCAAGGGAAGGAAAGTTAAGGTTTTAGACTAGCTCCATTCATGTCTACATACCTTAAACACAAACATGACAGGAATGAAGCTCAGTATTTTGTTTCCATTTCATTGGCTGAATTGTACTGTCACCATCTAATAGGCAGTGAGAGCTTCTCCTGAGTAATGCCTTCAAGAACAAACCAGAATGAAGAAGAAACAGGAGGCTTCATCCTTCTGAATTGTTTATCTTTCAACACTGACATTGAAGTAACATGTAGAGAGACTTTGTACCATAATTCAATAAAGGCACATTTTTATTTGTATAAAAAGCATCACAATAGTATCTGAAAATAGACTATCCCTTAGATGCTACGGTCAACATCACATCAAATGGCAGTTGCTTATTTATGGCATTAATTTTTTTTCTTTTTTAAAATTTGTTCTAATTTTAAAAATGCATTTGTACATTTTGATAAATCACACATAAATGGAGTGCAATTTCTCATTTTTCTGATTGTATATGTTGTAGGATCACATTGGTCATACAATCATGTATTACATGAGGTAATAATTTCTGTTTCACTCTAAAATCATTCCATCCCCTATACCCCTTCCCTTCCTTTCACTCCCCTCTAATTAATATAAAGTAACTCTATTCTCTAGCCTCCGCTTATTGTGAATTAGCATCCACATATCAGAGAAATTTATTTTTCATTTTACAATTACGTAAAAATGGCAATGAGGTGGTGAGATCGTAGGATTGACTGGCATGCGGGGTTCCTTGTTCATTTCCATTGTTGACTTCATTCAGAATTCTCCCAATGTTCAGAGCAAAAATCTCGTGAACCTTGCTACAACCTCTTACAGAACCCACCTGGTGCTCTTTGTATCCCTCTCTGCGTACAGCCTGGTACACCTGGGACTCCTTATCTAGGTCCAAGGTGGTTACCAGCCATCACATGCTGCAGGGGGCACTCCAGCAGGTGGTCTCCAAGAAGTGACACTCTTCTAAGGAACTTTCTGGAAAACTAATGGACCACAGGGACAGGAGGCTTGTTTCCACATTTATTGTGTTGTCATTCTTACAGCACCAAAATCTCAGGAAGGTTAAACTGGCCCTGGGGTAGGGATGTTACTTGGAATAGTCAGAATATGAATGCTAACCTGATCACCATGCACCAGAAGGAAGTCGCTGCCTCTCACAAATACATTGTGTGGGTGCAAAGGGTCCTGGATTGAGGAAGACTTCTCTCAATATCCAGAGCAAGTTAGGGCCCCTGTTGTATGATCATGCAACACCTGAATTCTCTTCTCTGGATGTTCCACCATGATGCTTCATTTGAGTAGTATTATTGGCTTAGGATAGTTTGTTCCCTAGACTGAGCATCTCTGTACCTCAACTTTCTAATCTCCTTGCCTAATTACTGGCACATAAAAGACAGTTGGTAAAAATGTGTCTACTTAAATATGCAAAAAACATCATTCTCATGGCTCAATTATAGCTCTCTTGGATACCAGAATTTTCTTCATAGATGAAGAAGTATTTGTTAACCTTTAAGCAAATGTGCTTATAAAACATCACATAAAAAACACTATTGTCTCACCCTGTATCATTTTCTAACCTTCTCACACCTCACTGGTTTGGCAAGAACACTAAACCCAGGGCAGAAACCATCATTTCCGAAGGAATCTTTCCCACTCCAATACTGTGCTGCTGTCTTTACTTCAAGCAGCTGACTTTAGAAAATACTGAGATCTACTAGCTTAAAAATGGAAAATAAAAAAAAAAAAAAACACATATTTTCATGGTTTCAAAATCCCCTAACTCTACAACCAAATGCTAAGCATGTCTGTCTTGGTGTGATAAGATGATGGATGATTTTTTAAAAATCTCTTCATATTTTCCAAACGAGCTTAAAAATAGGAATTTCTTACTTTTGGAAACAGAAGGAAAATTAATTGTTAAAAGATGTATTTTCAGACAAAGAAACTGCAATATTAGCACATCCAACAATGATTAGGCAATGAACTTGGTCAAGAACGATACAATCCTAACTATTCAGGTAAACTTTTGCCTAGGAGTTTCTCCGAAGTGCTCCGATCAACAGCATAGTTATGTCACTATTGAAGAGTGGGTGTCAATAAATCTCTATCTATTGTTTTAACATTCTTTTCACCTGCTGCCTTCCATCTACCACTAGGAACCCGGCACATAGTAGGAGCTCAATAAATATTGTTGGAATATTATGTCAGTGAATACATCTCTTCATCAGGAAAGTCAAGTTCAGAGGTAAAACAGCAGAGTCAGCACAACTCAAAGCAAGCTGCTGGCTAGTTCCTCCCCCTGCCCCTGTGCCTGAGTGTGCCCAGCCCCACTCACAGAAGCTCCCGAGTTTCTGCAGGGTATTAGGTGGGCAGCGGACAGCAGGGCCTTGCTGTGTCTTGTCAGGTGCAGCACATTCCTGTTCCCTCAGCCTGGTGCGCCTGACTCGGGGAAGTCACCAGGCCTCAGGCACAGGGCAGCGCAGGCGGTATTCTTGCCAAGCATCTCAGAAGGCTGCTGTGCCCGGCTGCCAACGCCTGGGATTTGGCGTGCTGCGGCATCTGTTGTGGTTGTGGATTTGGGTTGAGTGCTTTCTGCTGAAAACACTGTGGCGATGATACTGTGTGCTGTTGCCCTGGTCTCTCCACTCCCTGGTCACGTTTCAGCCACAGATGATTAGCAATAAACACTGATCAGTAAACCGGTCAGAAAAGCAACGCCAGGGCCCAGGCTGCCAAAAGCACACTAATAGGAGGCTGGGTTCTGATTTTAATTAGGCCTGGACTTTTTAAAGTTGGTACAAGGGGGGAGGGGGCGGGAATCACAACAAAGGGCAACAGCCGTGAAGTGAACCTTTGGCAGAGGCCACATCATCAATCTTCCTCATTTTCTTTAGTTATAAGGGCTTCGAAAGTTTGTGCCACGTTATGTTTTCCACATGTATGTGTGTGATAGAGATCGGATCTCCCAGCAGGCTCCAGCTGAGGTCTTGCTTCCTTGTGCTTGGTGGCTTGCCATGTTGGTTTGTTGATTCTCTAAGTACAAGACATGGCCAGCCTCAAACTTCACCTGCCCTGCGTGGACAGCCTTGTCAGACACATGCCCCATCTGCCCGATCTCGGGCGGAGAGTCCACTGTTCTGAGTCACTGTAGCTAGTGGGAAGGGCCACACTGTTCATGCCCAGCCCCTTCTGAAGCCACCTGATGGGAAGTTATATTAAAATGGGATGTTTTAGTTTTTTGTTTTTTAAGCCTATAGCATTCAAATAAGAATATCATAGGGTTACGATGTGAATTGCATGTCAATAAAACTACAATTTTTCATAAAGGCAATCAAGATGATTCTGTATTTGGTGAGATTTGGGAGTCAGATCTCAGTCAGTTTCAATTATTACCATCACTACCCTTTGATATTCTTATTTGAATGCTATAGGCTTAAAAAACAAAAAGCTAAAACATCCCATTTTAATATAACTTCCCATCAGATGGCATTTGCATGGGGCTAGGTGTGAACAGTGTGGCCCTTCCCACTACCTATGGTGACTCAGAACAGTGGATTCTCTGCCCGAGATCAGACAGATGGGGGATGTGTCTGACAAGGCATTCCACGCAGGGCAGGTGAAGTTTTTACCCCATGTACACGTATGATTACATGAATGGTATGAATCTACATCGTGCACAACCATAGAAACAAAATGATGTACCCATTTGTGTACAATGAATCAAAACGCAGTCTGTAAAAATAAAAAAAAATAATTTAAAAGAAAGAATATCACTTCCCTATTTATTTTTTTATAATCTTTATTCTCAAAACCCGCTCCAGATGAACTCCATCTGTTTTGGCTACAGCTTTATTATGGGATGCATGGAACCCTGTGCCATCCTAGTTTATATTTCTTCATGCTGAAGGAGGGTTGGCATCTCTTCATCATAGTTATCATCTTTACTGTACTTCAGGAACTGGCCTAATTTGGACATATCATTTAATTCCCACAAAAGTTCTAAGAGGTAGGTACTGTCATTACTCCCATTTTTCAGATGAGGAAAACAAGGCTTACAGAGGTTAAATCACTTGTTCAATATCACACAGAATATGAAGGTGGAATTAAACGCCAGTGCAGGTTTAGAGCCAGACCTCGTGCTCCTCAGCGCTTAACTGAAATAGAAGCTTGAAAGATCACAGCACCTCCAAGGAATGGTATTCTTAAAGTTCATCAGTTCTTGCGGTTCGTAAGGAAGAAGCATATTAAACTCAGGAGGGAAATTTAAAAAAAAAAGTTTCAATTGGCTCTGAATCTTGGGACTGGCACTTGGGCATTACTAGGTGATAACACAGGCCCAGATGATTCTAATTGAAACTGACTGAGATTTGATTCCCAAATCTCACCAAGTACAGTATCATCTTGATTGCCTTTAAAAAATTGTAGTTTTATTGAAATGCAATTCACATACTATAAAGTCTATCTGTTTATAGGATATAATCTGATGGTTTCTAACAGCCACAGAACTGTGAAACCATCACCACGATACATGAGAACATTTTCATTCTTCTCAAAGATGTCTTGTCTCTGAATTTCCAGTCATTTTCATTCTCCACATTAGCCATCCTTCCACATTTTTCCTACCTCCCCAGCTCTAGGCAATCACTAATCCACTTTTGGCCCTTGCAGATTCACCTATATTGACATTAAATGCAAATGGAATCATGTAGTAAGTGGCCTTCATGACTGATGTCTTTCACCTTACATGTTTCCAGGTTCACCCATTTTCTATCGTGTTTATTATTTTTTATGGCTGAATATTGTTCCTTTGCATCAAGAAACCACATTTTATTTCTTTTACATTGCTTTTTTGAAAATATATGCTCCTTAGACATACTTTATAAGAATCTCTGGGATTGGGAATGGTATTTCAGTTGTCATCCAAATTTGGCAATTAATGAATTTATATTCACCCCTTGCCACATTTGCATCTAATTCTAATTGAATTATGTGCTTGAATATCTCCCCTGAGGAATTTGTTTTTGGTCATTGTGTTTAGTTAAATATGCAAAAAACATTCTCATGGCTCAGCTACAGGTCTTCTGAATACTAGAATTATCCATCTGTAGCCGGTACCATGAGAAAGGAGGATTTTAATAATCAGGTAAATAGGATGACATGATCTGTGGATAGCAGTCAGCCTCTTTCCCCAACCACCCCTGTCATTGCCCAATGGGCTCACGAACAAAGTGGTCATGGTGGCAGGGATGGCCGTTATGCATGGGCTCAGCAGCATGGACTTCCACTCACTGAGGCTGATTTGGCTGCAACCACTGCCGAGTACCCAGTTTGCCAGCAGCAGAGACCGACGCTAAGCCCCCAATATGGCTTCATTCCCCAGGGAGATCAGCCAGCGACCTGGTGGCAGGTTGATTATGTTGGGCCACTTCCATCATGGAAAGGGCTGTGGTTTGTCCTTACTGGAATAGACACTTATTCTGGGTGTAGATTTGCCTTCCCTGCATGTAGTGCTTCAGCCAAAACCACCATCTGTGGACTCATAGAATGCCTTGTCCATTGTCATGGTATTCCACACAGCATTGCTTTGGACCAAGGAACTCACTTCATAGCCAAAGAAGTGAGGCAAAGAGCTCATGATCACAGTCACTGGTCTTATCATGTTTCCCACCATCTTGAAGCAACTGGTTTGATAGAATAATGGAATGGACTCTTGAGTATGCAGTTATAGTGCCAGTTAGGTGGCAATATCTTGTGGGTCTGGGGCAAGGATCTTCAGAAGGCTGTCTGTATTCTGAATCAGTGTCCACTATATGGTACTGTCTCTTCTATTTCTAGAATTCATGGGTTCAGGAATCAAGGGGTGGAAATAGGAATGGTACCATTCACCATTACCCCTAGTAACCCACTAGGAAGGTTTTTGCTTCCTGTTCCTGCAACCTTATGCTCTGCAGGCCTAGAAGTCTTAGTTCCAGAAAGAGGAATGCTTTGGCTGGGAGATACAACAATGATTTCATTAAACTGGAAGTTAAGGCTTCCCCCTGACCACTTTGGACTCCTCATGCCTCTGAGTCCACAGGCTATGAAGGGAATTACAGTACTGGCAGGGGTGGCTGACCCAGATTTCCAAGGGGACATTGGATTGTTACTCCACAATGGAAGTAAGGAAGCATACTCCTGGAGTGCAGGAGATCTCTTTGGGCATCTCTTGGTATTATCCTGTCCTGTTATTAAGGTCAATGAGAAAATACAATGACCCAGTCCATGCAAGATGACAAATGTCTCAGACTCTTCAGAAATTAAGATGTGGGACACACCTTCTGGTAAAGAGCCAAGACCAGCTGAGATGCTTGCTGAGGGTAGAGGGAACACAGAATGGGTAATAGAAGAAGGCAGTTATAAATACCAACTGCAACCATGTGACCATTACAGAAATAAGGATTATAATTGCCATAGATATTTCTTCCCTATTCTGTTAAGAATATGTTCATGCATACTTACACATGCATTAAGAGGAAATGTTCGTTACTGTCCTGTTATCCATCATGAAATGTAATATCGATTGACTTAACATTGGTAATGTTTATTTTTTCTTCTATTCTGGGGAGAGTCATATATGAGACTCCCAAGTAAAGAACTTAGAAGTGGTCAAGTCCTTATGCAGCATCACAGAAACAGAGGCCAGCAACGAAATCAATGAAAACAACTCAAACTTTTCATGATTCTCAGAGGACAACACAAGGAGAGAAGTATATTTGTCTGCAAAACTTTAAAAATGTTCTTTCCTCACTTACGTCCTTCTATGTCCTTCTCACTAATCATCCTGTTCTCCCCAAGACTCTTGCCCATGTCCAACTCTCAACCAAGCACTCAATTCTTGGCTAAGGGGAGTTCCTGAAGCTCTCCTTGGAGAGCAGGCATGAGAGACCTCGAGGGTGCAAAGACAGAGTACTCTCCCATGAGCAAGGAAAGCGGAGTGTTGCAACCAAATTAGCTTTGTTCCTGCCCCACCAAAGGGAGAGGTCTGATGAAAGTTCAAATACACTAGAACATGCCAATCTTCTTAGATTTCCCCAAATCCCAGGTTTCCCAAAGTCTTCAGACTAAACACAACATCCAAAACTTCCAATGATGTCCCCGGGATTTTTCCTTTTTCAGACTCTGAATTCTCATTAAAAAGGTTTCATCCTTGTCCAAAATGCTTCCACTTCAAGCTTATTTGAAATGCTTGTATTTTAGGGTGAAGGTCATACTCTATAAGGTCCATCCTAACGGTAAAGCTCCTAATGGAGGAGTTGTGTGCCTTCAAGACAAATACCAAAATAAATTCTTAAATGTGTTAAAAGAAATCCAAATAAGCCTTTAGCAAGTACGCAGTGCAGAAGCATTTAAATTTTGCCTGCCATACATATTTGCTACAATAAAGAGAAAAAAAGGTGACTCTCTCATTATCTTATATAAACTCTGAACCTACCAGAAGGATCTGTGAATCTTTAGCCAGATGGTCACTAGTCCATTGAGGAGTTGTCAGCCAATGGTTTGGAGGGCTTCCATAGTGAATTTTGGCTGCACTTATAAAGCTCTGGGCATCATGAATACCCTCTGTGTTTTAGGTGTCTTTAATTCAATTTTATATAGTTGAATGTTAGCATTGGAATTTGCAAGTCTTTAATGTAGCATGCTAGATTGGAGCAACTCCTATGATCATGTTTCATTAATAAGCAGATAATTAAGATGACTTTTCTTACTGGGAAGGCAAAACGTGCCAGACAAGCTCCGAATGATTGCTTGAACCCGGGGACAGACAGATGTCTATGAATGAATGAGTTAAGGCAAGACACAGGCTTCACACTGAGGGGAGATGGGAAAGAATGGTTCAACTGCAGCATTGGATCCAAAAGCCAGGATGACCACCAAAACTCTTACAATCTCACAAAGCTAAATCCTTTACCTGCACTAGTTTGTGAATCCTTCTAAAACCTTACTAGGAAAACAGATTTCTCAATACTGATTGGGTCAATTATTGACCGTGTGGATTTGAGAATTTTATTTAACTTCCCTGTGTCTCTGTTTCCTCACCTGTAAAACTGACACTGTAATAACACCTACTTCAAAGGTTCTGTCCATCCTTAGTAAATCAATTTATGGTTGTCTCTGGGAAGAGAAGCTAGCAAGGTTTAGTTTATTGTTTCAGGCTGAATGAGGGGGTGAAAGGAGTTGGCAAAAAGCATAGAAATGGTATGACCAAAAACAAAAGTGGGGAAAGGAAGCATTGTAATGACAGAGAAGCCTCCCAGGACACGCCAGGGGAGGAGGAGAAAGGGATCAATGGGTAACATAGCACAAAGTGAAAAAGATTTAGAAGAGTTGATAAAGCAATAGAAGAGTTGATAAAGCAATACCTGAATGGTTTAAAGAACTCTTAGGTTCTTAAATCAGCAGGTTTCAGGACTTTGAATTCCAGACTAGGACCAGTGCCAAGGAGCACCAGGAACATAGCTGATGTTGAACAGGGTGGACTTCCTAGTATGGCAGTGAGGAGGGGTCACTCCCCAGGGACCCATGGGGTGACTCAGTAAAAAGGTGTTAGAAAGGACTTCTTAGAGGATTTGGGTATGGGCCAGTTGATTTGGGGTTGAAGGGGTTCAGTCTGGATTAAGTATGATTAGAAAGTGGGACTCATTCTATCATTGAGTATGATAATAAGCTTTTTCTAGAAGGAAGAAAGATTTGAGTCAGACTAAAACTGTAAAAGAAAAAGAGGTGGCCACACTCATCCTAGCTACGGGGGTAGGGGTGTTTGGTATTTCTGTGGTTTACACAGCAACCTGTTCACGTGCTTGAACAAAAATATGAAGCTATCTTACTTTGTGTTTTACTCTATCATGGTCACAGAGTGACCTTATCTGATGACGTTTGTTGAGATTATGTCTGACGAGAGACTGTGGTGGTCTAGCTTTGAGTTCCAGGTCATATCCTAACAAAAGCAAGTCCTCCTTAACTGGCCAATTCTCAGATGTTGGAGATTGCTCGTTTTCCTACTTGCTGGGCATGGAAGCAGTGCTTTCGGAAGATTTATTGGTGTATAATGTAAACTGAGCATCAGAAACTTCAAAGGCAGAAAGACTGGTTAGCTAGAGATAGGCAGAATTAGCTATGCATCAGTGCATGGAACTTCGAAACCACTCTATAACCTAGAAGCCATTATCATTTCTGTTCTAGAGATGGAGACCCAAGGTATCCAACCAGGACATTATGGGAACTCTGAAGTCAAAGGACTGGCGAAGAGAAGATATCAACCCTGTGTGTCACTATAGTCTTCTGCTGAACTCTCAATAGAGTGCCCGAGTTTTATCTCCAGAGATCCTGATTTCAGGAGTCAGCCCAGGAACTGAGCACCAGTAAAGGTTAAACATGCCTCAGTTCCTTCTACTCTGAAACAGATTGGAGGAGACTTATGAAAGAGTAGGAGAAAGGATCTCAATGCTATCTGGAGTTAACAATGGCAATAAGTAACCTGCTTAATTCCTGAGTGTGGAGTTGAAGAAAAACCATGCTATTTTGCAATTTGATTAATTCTCATGAGAAAGAATTTTTTAAAAAAATCAAAGATGCAACCTCTTTCCCTCAAGAAGGTGAGCTAGTATTCCCCACCCCAGGCTTCCTGGGCATCATGGCAGCCAAGAATAGCTAGGAGGACAAACGCAGGCTTCCTTAATTTTGTTGTTAAATGGTGAAACAAATGAGCCGCCTCTAAGAGCTTGGATTTTTGTGAAGGAATGTGTTCAAACACAATGGGTCTCTTCTCTTTCTCCTATTCTCTGTGTCAAAACAGAAAGTTATTAAGCAGTTTACCTAATCCTTCCTTCCTAATAACTAGGGATAAAAATGCACTTGAGGATCTGATTTCATCCTTAAGTGGCTAAGGAGAGTAGCTGAAGTTCGACAAGCAGGAGGAAAATTTATGGGAAACCAAACACAATTATAACAAAATAAAGCAGAGGTGGGAACAGCTTCATTAAAATTGTCAAAATCACTGTCCCAAAATAGGTACGTCTCAATTAGAATGATAATGCGGGTTGACAATCACTACAAAGGTACAAATTCAAAGACTCACACAAGTTGTGAAACAATAAAAGTCATCCAGGTTTAGTGAGGCTTGGAAAGTGGGTTTCACCTTTAAATAGCAGGTGGGTCTCACTCACAAGCAAAGACAGGAAGTGAGCACAGGGTCAGGGTGTGACTGTTACCAGTGAGGCCAAGGCTGGGCGGAAGGAACCACATCCCTGTTTAGTGGATATGCATATGTCTCTTCGCAGAAAGGAAAAAGAAAAACCTTCCGTGGAAATTGCCTGTCTGTAGGCCAAAGCTCTGGCCCTGGAACCATGACCAACTAGCTGGTGAGACAATTACCCAGCGTAGGACAGTTTTCTCCACGTCAGACATTGACACAGATGGCGCTTGAGATAACATTATGGCTTTCATGGATGGATTTTAAATTTTGAATGTTTTTATGTTATTTGAAGTGTGCTTTAGGGAAAATGACACATCCAGTAACACACCTGAAAAATAATGTTAGTAAAAATGAGAGTGGAATAGTAAAATAAAGTTGGTAAGTATATGGCAAAAAAATCATGACGGGTGAGAGAAGTTTGGAAAAGAATAGTTTAGGAGTTAAAAAAAATAGGTGATCTAAATTCCTGTTTCATCTCTCACTTGTTGAATTACTTTGGGTAAGTCACTAAACTTCTCTGAACTTCAGCTTCTTTATGTGGGGCACAAAGTGCCTGTTGAATGCTTGAAGCCAGACAAGATTGATCTTAGATACTTTCACTGACCAATTGTCTGAGACCAAATTGGTTGTCGATTTTGTTTTTGGGTTCTTTTTGTTGTTGTTGTTGTTTGTTTTTTGTTTCTGTTGCAGCATTGTGGAGAAATAATTTGAGTGAAAGTATATTCAAAAATTAGTTGACCAGTTTGTGATTTCCAGTAACTAAAAATCCAAAAGAATTGAATATTGACTTATCAGTATGGGGTGTGGGAAGATACCTGATTCCTTAAACCTTTTCACATTCTATCTCTCTCTTTTATCATGCATAATCTCATGGTGGTAGTCCATGTCACAGAAGAACATACATTAGTCTGGGTCAGATTATGCCCCCAAACCACACAGTTTGGGACATTAGAGTAGATAAAGACCTAGGCTGTGGAAATCAAGATTTGAGTTTGGAACTCTGTTTTCTCACCTCGTAATTGTAGTGTGGTTGATAATATTAGAAAGCCTCAGTTGTCCCATGTGTGAAATGTAGATAGTGACACTTGACCTCATGATATATTCCCTTCCCCCACTGGGAGCAGGGACTGTGTGTGCTTTTGCTCATTATGGTAGGGCCTCAACATGTATTCTCAATGGACGAATGAGCAGCTGTTGGGTAATGCAGAACATGTACCTCTCAATACATGTCAATGACAGATGTCGTTGACAGTTATCATGGGTATCTATTTGGGGACATTCTAAGCCATGGGCTTTGGCAACAAAGCATGTATGCTAAGCTTAAATTATTACTGAGTCCCCTTTCCATTTCTGGCCATAGTGCTTGGCTCAGAGATAGACTCGAGATTCCACCAGAGCCAGGAGACTTTAGCAAACAGCCCTGAAAAGAGAGCATCAATATTTTTTTTTTTCCTTCTGAGAAGTAATTCGGAGAGAACGTAGGATGTGGGACAACTGCAGTCCTTGTGTGAGGATGTAGATGTTGATAAAGGAGATAGTGCCAAGGGAGGGGATGCTGGGAAATACAAAAGGAAACAGGATCCTGGTCACATCATTTGAGCCTTGGAATAAGCAGTAAAGTCATATCTACGCGCTGTATTGATTCCGGAAGTTCTATTGAAAGCTTGTTTGTTTTAGTGCTTATAGCAGTGTGGGTTATATAAAAGACAAGAAAGAGAATCCTCATATAGTGATAGTACTATCATCATCATAAATAATATAACAAAAATCAGAATCAAGCGTCTGCACTTCAACAACTTAATGTTTTTATTTTTAGTATTTTTAGTCTTACTTTTTAGTAAGACTAAAAAGGCCTTAACGTCAAGGTTCTTCCACTTAGGATGAGCCCTGTTCTTTTGGGGTAGTTCATATTGGTTCTTGCTGACATCCTGAGAGGTGAGGACTGCTGTCCCAGATGTTTAGAAAAGGAAGTACACTTGGTGCGCTTTCCTTTGAGGTCCCTTACAACATCCTGCCTCCCTGGCAGAAATCATTCAGCCACTCTTCTCCGGCCATAATTGCTTTCAGCACATCACTATAATTTTCTCCTTTGCAGTTGATCTTTATGGGACCACCTCCTTAAATTACAGGCAAATTACTCCTGAATGGAACATCTGGGTCCACAATTAAATTTATTCACACATCAGACATTGCTGGACACAGACGCATGGTATAATTTGAGAGTTAATCAAACATTTGGAAATGAAGTTTGAGGCATCAAGAGAATGAAAAAAATCCTAATTTTTCTTCTTTCCACTTGAGGAGTTTCAATACAGATATTGTTCTGTGATCTAGAAATTTGGGAACTATTTTCATGATCCCCATCTTCACCTCCAGAAAGAATGGTAGGAACCTGCCTTCATCATTTATTTTCAATAATTACAAATGCAACCAACAATGATTGAACTGTAAAATCACTTAAGTATTTAAAGAGCTTTTAGAAAGACTCCCTAATGTTCTTGGCATACAAAAGGGAAAAGGAGGACAGAAAGATGGTGGGATGCGGCTCTACCTTCAAGAACCTTACAGTCTAGGAAAGTCAAACAGTGTGAGCAAGCCCAGCTGGACCACACAGTGGGCACACAGTGATTTCTGGCAACCTTTTAAATACTGAAGTCCCTGGGTTCTGGAATGCAAGAGGTACATGTTCAAGATTCAGCTCTGCAACTTGCTCAGGGAAAACACATTTGATATTTTCTTCAATCTTCATTTCATTCAGTGTATAATGGGTTAACAGCAGCTACTCAATGCACATTTGCTGCATGCAGATGAAATTAGCTCCTACCTGGAAATCACCCATTCTCATGCTTGGCATAACCAGGACATTCACTCATTGAGTTTTAGCTTTTATGATTTTTATGAATGTTCGGCATTACCACCACAGTTGAGCCTTGAGTGTTAAGATAAAAAGAGGTAAAGCAGAGATCCTTTGTTCTAAGTGAATACATCGTACAATTTCAGGGTGCTTTAAACCAACACATTCCACAAGGATTTTACAATTCTTAAATATTGGACCCTATTGGAAAATCACAGTAAGCTAAATTTTATTTGACAGGTCTTCCCTGGATAAAGGAGAAGCTCTGGGTAAAACACACAGACAAAATAAAGGAAATTTAAAGGAAAAGTTTCTTTATTCACTAAAGAAACACTGCTTGGTGTTTTTTAATTGGTGTTTCAGGGATCATGCACACAAATGATAGGAAGAAAACTGCCAACACAATGCCTGAGATTGTCAGAATTATGTTCTATTCATCAGATTTTTTTTAAACCAATAATAAAAATAGTAGCCATCAGAATTATAAGCAGTCACTATGCACTAGGCCACTGCTAAGCCTCTAATATATAATAATAAGTAATAATAATATTGATAGCTGCTAAACTTGATAACTTACTATACATAGACACAAGCTTCCCTCCATCTAATCCTCATAAATCTCTGAGCTAGACCGACTTAGTCTCCTAATTTTCAGATGAGAAATACAAGATTCTCCAAAATTAAATAGCTTTGCCTAAAATCACACAGGTGAAAGGTGGCAGAACAGGACTCCCTTAGACTTAGGTCTTGTTCACTATCCTATATTCACTGGGTCCCCAAGGATGAGACAAGTCTCATAAGTTTCTCAGTCTTTTAAAATCACCTCCAACTTCAGATGTTCAACTTTTATTTCCACAGGCATAAGCTGGCACAATGGTTTAGCTCTACCCTGGAAACTACACTGGAGTATGTGATGTTGACTTTTGTCCTGGGAGGTCTTTGATTCCATTTCAGTCTATGAAGAGTGAATTGCTGGTAAGTGTGTACTATGTACTTAACACATTAATTGTGGCTCCACATATGACTGTGTGCCAAGATCCATGGTTGAGAGCCACTGGTACTCACAAAGACTGAAGGGCCTTGTGGGAAAATCAAGTTGCCTTTTGCAAATCCCTGCATCCAGCTCCCTCTTTTGGAGACCCACCCCTTGCTGGCTGGAGTCCTATTTCATAAAGCTTAGTAAAATGGAATCCATACACCAAGTTGTCTTTGAGGTTGTAGCAATAAAGAGTAAGTTGGAAACACAACTTGAAGTGTGTATTAGTCAGGGTTCTCTAGAGGAACCAAATCAACAGGAAGTATTATTATAAAAAGCAGATTTATTAGATTGGCTCACACGACCAGAAGCTGGATAGTCCACAATGGCCATCTGCAGGCTGGAGAGCTGGAACAACCAGTAGCTGCACAGTCCAAGAGATGGAAGCCCCAGAACAAGAAGGATCAACAGTGCTACCCTAGTTTGAGATCGAGGCTTCTGGAAACTACCTGGAGAATCACTGGTAGAGTCCACTTTGGAAGAGTGAAGAAGCCAGTGTTGGATATCCTCAGACCAGTGAAGCAGGAATCAAGAACCCATTCAAGAAGAGTTGAGCTTGCATCTGCATCTACTTCCTTGTTCTTCCAGCTTTTATTCCATCCAAGCTACCATCCTATTGAGTGGTGCTGTGCATGCTTAGGGAGGGTCTCCACTTTGGTTCACCATCCCATATACCAATCATTCCTAGACACACCTCATTGATACCCCAGAAACCTCTTTATCATTGGCATCTCTTAATCCAATCAAGTTGACAATTCAAATTAACCATTACCAGTGGAATAGTTTTCCTGAAGGGACACATTCTAGAAAAAAAAAAACAAAAAAAAAAAACAAAAAAACTTGCTGCAAGAAATCCCATCCAGAATACTGCAGTATTTTAGACTTAATGGGCACTCCACAGACCCTCCTACTTTTTTTCTATCTTACCTATCATTGGCCGAACCACTCTTCTATTCCACTCACAATGTTTGGAAAAGAAGAGGGAATACAAATTAAACCACATGTCCTCCAACTGACCTGTTATTTATTTTATGCTACATGTTAGTAGGACACAAATGAGCAACCTAGGATAAGAAGTCCTCATCTCATTTCTCAATTCCCTTCTTTCTGTTCCACTTCCCATTACTCAAAGGGCTTTATTATTTTAAGAGTTTAATGTGCATCCATTTAAATTGAGAAGGCTGAGTAACTCACTTAGCATAATGCTTTCATAATTTCAGGCACAAAGTAATATGACAATCGAAAGTCTGACATGGTTCATTTTCCTAAGATTGTGGTCCACCCAAAGAAAATTTATGCAGAGGAAGGTATTGCATATAGATTTACCCTAGAAGTCATCCTCCTCTAGGTAGTAAACTTGAGCAGTTAGGTAGTGACCAAGCAGCTGTACACAACACCAATGACCTGAAAGATGACGAGAACTGAATCTTAAATATAAAGACACAGGAAATGATTTCCCCTTGTCCTGTTTAAAACTTTGATATTAATTCCATGCAAATTATATAATATATGTTTAATCAACATTTGTCTATTGACTCTTCTCAGAATGATGTCAGCCATGGAGGAAATCAAAAGAAATGGAAAGTATAATTAACTTCCTGAGACAATATTTACTCTAATTGGAGAGAAGAGACATGGAGGAAGTACTTATTTCCCAGGCAAGATACAAAGCAAAGCTGCTATAGTTAAATAGCAATTAGGTAAAAGAGATCAATCAGAAAGGGGAGATGTCCTTTGGGCTTGAGCGAGAAGGTCAGTGCCTGACCAGAAGGTGAAACATGTATAGCTTTGAAAGAAACAAAGGCAATAGAGGGATTCAAACTCCAGAGGAGGGCTGTCACCAAGAGAGGCTCGGAATCAGAATTGAATTTCCACAAACAGTACCAGATTATCAAATAATTCTTTTTCACATATTCATTACTGTTCTCTGACCTGCCCAACAGGTGTGGGAGACAGAGAGGTGAAGAAGGGCCATTTTGCTCATTTTATAGAAATAGCTAAGAAATTAAAAGATTTTCACCAAGTCTTTTGCCAAATTAAACACGTTCCCTGGGCCTGGCTGACTTGTTATTTCCTCTGAAGTCACCAGCTTAGAGAAAAAAAAAAAATCAAGGAGATGAACTTCTGTTTACTTCTTTGGTTGGGATGCATGCTGAAGGTTGCCAGTAAGTGCCAGAAATTGAAGATATTATGTTTAATAAGCAATAATGCTATTTTTTCTGGGCACTTGTCATTTTTATCTTGATTTTACAAAGGAGAAAACCAAAGTTAACAGATGCTGAGTTACTCGCTCAGGGTGGTGGAGCAAGGGCTTAAGTCTAAAGCCCAACCTTCCTCATGACCAGGCCCTTCAAGCAAGGCCTCAAAACAACATGTGAGCATCACCAGGAGAGCACAGCCCCAGGCTCCACGTAGACTCACAGAATCAGGAACTCCAGGGTAGGGATCATGCAATCTATGTTCTAGAAAGCCCTCTGGATGGTTCTGATGGGGGTCTAGTGTAAGCAGGGGAGCAAGGGAGAAAAAGCCTTGTAATTTTAGCCTCACCAGAGGAACAGGTGCTCTTGAGTATCTCCAACCAGCTGACGAGTCTACCTGTCAACCTGGCTAGACACGAGCCATTTGTGAATAAAGGCACAGGCTGGACACAAGGACCAGACCCTGGGAGGACTGGCTCCAGGTTGAGGTCTACTAGGTGGAGTTATAATTCCAGCTCCACTTTCACCAGCACTGTGACACTGGACAAGTCCTTAAGCCTTGCTGGGCCCCCATTTCCTCATCTGCTCTAGGAGGCCACTCACTAGTTACCTGATTTGAGTGGTTCTTTCCTGCTCTCAGTCTCTAAAGCTGTTACCCCAGAACCAGGGCAGAATCAGATGCTATATGGAAAAAGAAGATGACTCTGAAGACTTCAAGGATTTGGGAAGGTTTATTATTGAAGGAGGTGGGGACTCAAGCTAGGGAGGGTCCAGAGAGAAAGAGTGGGGGAGGGCAGGCAGAGCATTCTAGATGAGGGGCCTGGAGATGGGGCAGGGTGGGGTGAGCCAGGTGTGCTGAGCTCAGCTTAACAGTTGAAGGTAGGCTATGAGTGCCGGACAGACAAGTAAGTAAAACTCAAAATGAGAGCTTCATCCTTGCCAGAAAGTGTTTCTACACAATGCACCAAGGATTGTTTTTCCCTTAACCTAGCATGGCGACTCTCTTCCAAGGGCAATTCTGCCCCTCGGGAGACATTTGGCAATGTCCGGAGCTGTTTTTCATTTTCGCAGGAGTGAGGGTGGTGGGGGCAAGGTAGGGGTTGGGGTGGCTGCTGCTGGGGTGCTGCTAAACATCCTGTGGTGCACAGGACCCCCCACCAACAAGTAAACAGCCCCAAATGTCAATTGTACCCGGCCTGAAAACCCTAACAGATGAGCCCTATCCAATATAGAATTGTTTTAGAAGTCACAAATGATGGCTGCTGTGTCCCAGGTACCACTTCACAGGCTTGTTCTCCATTGCTTTTCCCCTCTTTTGAATAAACTTCATTTTGTTTTCTAGAACAGTTTTAGGTTCATAGCAAGAGTGAGTGAGGGTACGGAGATTTCCAAGGTCCCCTGTGTCCCCACATGCTCACAGCCCCCCGCCCCCCTTCTCTGTGCTGACTTAGAGTGGCTTCTTTTTTACTTCTAAGACGCTGAGACTTGTGGAAGCTCAGGTACTTCTCCAACAAGGTGTAGCTTCCCAACTTAGACCGGAGTCTGCAGAATCAGAAAACTGAAGCCTGGGGGCATCAGCCAGTTCTTCCCTCTGCCCTGCTCCATTCCCTATCGAATTAATGCGTCTGTTCTGCTGTAAGCACTGTGGTCAGGGGGAAGGGATGAGCCATCCTGGCTTCTGAGGACCCAGGGCCCCTCATGCACTTCAGATTCTCCCAATAGTTTATAGGACAGATTGAGAAGACTCTAAGGCATTGGAAACAAACAGGCTTCAAAGAGACAACTGCACAGTGATAATGGTCACATGAAATTAAAGTTCTCTAGGCCTTTAAATGTCTCTGTGGCCTTTCCCCCTTCTTTCCAGAGGAGTCCTGGGTATCAGCTGATAGGAGAGGTGAACCATGAAAAACGCTGGGTTCCAGTCAAAGTAATTCCATTAGGGGCAGAGATGACGGCTGAAACATGAGCAAGGGAAATCACTCACAGCAAACCCACAGCTGGGCCCCGATGACATCACTCGCCCAAATCAAAGGAAATGAGCTAATCAGATATGCATAAAAGCCCTTTTTGTTTGCTTGCTTAGAAAGTTACAATTTGCTCTCAAGCTGGAGGTGAAAAAAAAAATGTCTCTTTGAAATATTTTGGCCCTGATATTTTGCTTCTTCGAATTGTTTTCAGTTATGGGAGCAGATATGAAAACAAAGTACTTGAAAGGTTCTCAGACCATTCCATATTAGAAGGAATTATTACAGGAGTTGTCACAGGTTCCCGGTGTACATGTGATGGCCCATAACCCCACACCCTCAATTTCAATTGAAAGAAGAAGTGAACCCGAGCTACCCATAGGTCTCTTCTCTGCACATACCCCCGCATTGACCTTCCCTTTCTGTTTCACAGCAAGCTCCTCCAGTCTTGATAGAGTAAGTGTGTATTAAATTAAGGGTTGAAGGCGGTGGGCAAAAGTTGAATCAAATAGTATTATGTTTAAAAAAAAAATCCAAAGGCAGAGAATTCAGAGTCACCCAGTTGTTTAGGGCAAGGCAAGCTTTCCCCGGGGATGGAGGCAGGAGACAGTGTCAGACAGACCTCGGAGATGTGTGCAGTAAAAGCATACAGGAAACAGAACTTTTTAGATTTTCAAAAACTTTTTAGATGCTCCTGGCCTCTTACCATGGAGTTCAACTAGAAAAAACACAGCAGGATTTGGTGTTGCATTCGGAAACCCAGCTTAGTCCTTGCTGAGGAATTATCTGGAGACTGTCAAAGAAGAGGGCTGTCAGGGCTGACCTTCTGCAGAGATAAGAAATGGTGAGAAGGGTCAGGGTTTCAAGTCACAGAATGGACTTGGCCCAGCGAGAGAGGCTCAGGAAACAGTGGCCAGTTCATTATGCACCATTGAAATCATCCAGAAACCAGAACCAGTCAGACACCAGAATCCCCAGCAGTAACTGTTTTGATATTATTAATGTGCTAAGAACATCTATCTATCCTTTGAAGAAAGTCTTCAGTGCACAAGACAGTGTAATTAACTCTAGGGACAGTGTTGTACAGCAACTCTCTCAACTGCATTCATCTCATGTAACTAGAGTTTTATACCCAGTGAAAGAAACCCCTCAAGTCCCTCTCTTCCTAGCCCCAGCAACCACCATTTAACTCTGATGCCTCAGTAAATAGACTCATGCAGAATTTGTCCCTCTGTGACTGGCTGCTACGATTTCAGCCTGGTTTCCACCAAAATTCATGTTGAAACTTAATCCCCACTATGGGGGGATTAGGAGGAAGGGCCAGTTGGGCAGTGACAAAATCACAGGGGCTCTGCTCTCCTAAGGGGATCAGTGCCTTATCAAAGGGCTGGATGGAACCAACTTGGGCCTTGTCTACTCTGCTGCCTTCTACTAGTGATGACACAGCATCTATCGTGCCACTAGGAAGCAGCCCTCTCCAGACACCAAGCTGCTGACATCTTGGTCTTAGAACTCCCAGTCTCTGGATCTGTGAGAAATAGATTTCTACTTTTTATAAATTACACCGTCCTGAATATTTTGCTACAGCAGCATATATAAAGTAGATTATTTCATCTTAGAGTGACCATTTTTTTTCCCCATGGTAAAAAGGATGGTTGGATCTCCTTTTATTTGTATTTGGTACTGTTTTATGAACTCTCTGTTGAGTCATAAGTGGGGTGAAAATTGGAAATTGACATTGCCTAAAACTGAAGTGGACACATACCAGAAAACCACACTGTCACGTGGAGGTGGGTGAAAGAGAATCAGGTAGGTCTGGACCAACATGGAAGCTGACCTGCAGGATTCACAACCTGTGACAGCAGCTGGGCACTCATTACCCAGGATGACTGCCTTCTTATATGTATGTATTTCTTCATATAATTTCTTCTCATGTGGTACCAGGGTAGCCAGTGTGTCCCATAAAGGGAAATAAAGAAGCAGTGGTGATAGGTTAATTCCAAGATTCACTTCCAGAAGACAGTGACTTTGCTTTGAACTCTTTCTCTTGGAACACTTGCTCTGTGGGAAACCACAGCCCTGCTCTGCGTTACCCAATGGAGAGGTCCATGTATGGGACATTGGAGCCTCCAGCCAAGACTGGGGACCCTCTGAGAGAGCGGGGAAGTGAATGCTCAGTTCTATTTGAGCCCTCAGATGACTGCACTCCTGGCTGATAGCTTGATCACAACCTCATGAAAGACCCTGAACTGATGTTACTCCCAAGGTCAGCTGCTAATCTCTTCTGTTAATCCCCCCAGGATCTGGGCTCTTGATGCGTGCAAGGGCTGGGGAGGGAAAAGCAGATGTTCTGGGAATGTCATCACCCAGGGCACCAGCCATGTTTCAGGTTGTCATTGATAAGACCACCATGGCACAAACTGACAGTTGTTAAGAAATGTCTGCTGACTGGTTATGAAGCTGCCTCCAAGATTTTCCAGCTCTCTGCCAGCAATCAGCCTGGAATTTTCAAGGAGCTCAAAAGGAAGTATCTCTGTTCCCTCTGCCTGATAGTGAGGGGAGGGAGCTACTCAGCAACTCTCTTTGCTCTAGCAGTCCTCGTGTCTCCCAGAGACCATTTTTAATAGGGCCCGAGTAGATACCCTAAAGTCCCAGAGCCCAAGAGACAGTGCTGTGGTGGGCCTCACAGGCCCAGGGACTGGGGCAGGGGTAGACCCAAACATGTAGAGGCCCTGCCTGCTTTCCCTACCACAGCCTCTGCTCAATTCACTCCTAGGGCAGGAGATTTTATGGCAGCCATATGACAAAATAACCTTACAGCTTCTGCTTTCCTCTCTGTTAAGAATGTTTCCTTTATTTTTCTAGGGAAAGAAACAAAACAAAAATTTTTCATTAAACAAGTCTCTGAAAGTGTTCTTTAAAAAAGTCTCTAAAGTTCAATAGCAAAGAGTAAACAACCCAACTAAAAATTAGGTGAAGCATTTGAATACATCTCCAAAGATGTATCAATGGGCAATCAGCACAGGTAAAGATGCTCAGTCTCGGGCTGGGGAGATAGCTCAGTCAGTAGAGTGCTTGCCTTGTAAGCACAAGGCCCTGGGTTCGATCCCCAGCACAGCAAAAAAAAAAAAAAAAAAAAAAAAAAAAAAAAAAAAAAAAAAAAAAAGATGCTCAGTCTCTTCAGGGAAACACAAATAGAAACTGCAATGAGACATCACCTCTCACCCATTAGGATAATTACTATCAAAACCCCTCGATAATAATAGGTGTTGGTGAGGGTATAGAAAATTGGTCCCCTGTGCTCTGTTGGTAGGACAGTAAAACAGTACAGATGCGGTGGAAAAGAGCATGGCAGGTCCTAAAAAGAATTAAAGGGAGAACTGCCTTATCATCCAGCAATTCCACTCTGGATATACACACATACATATTTATATGTAGGTATATATATATAAAATAAAATAAAATACATACATATTTATATAAGATAAAATATATAAGTATATATTATAAAATATATATTACTTATAATATATACATATGTACATGTTTAGATACACAAAATAATTGAAAACAGAGTCTCAAAAAGATAAACACCCTTGTCCATAGGCACAGCATTATTTATTAATCTCTAAAATGTGGAAGCAACTCAAATATCTATTGACAAAAGGACAAATAAACTTATAAACACTGGAATATTAGTTAGTCTTAAAAAAGGAAGGACATTCTGACACCTGTTACAAGGTGCACGCATCTTGAGAATGCTGTAATAAGTGAAATAAACCAGCCACAAAATGGCAAATATCGTGTGATTCTACTTGCAGAAGATGCCTAAAGTAGACAGATTCACAGCAACAGAAAGCACAGCTGTGGTTATCAGAAGCTGAGGGAAAACAGAATGAGAAGTCATTGTTTGATGACTACACGGTTTTGATTTTGCAAGCTGAAGAATCCTGGAAATGGTGTACAATCTTGTGAGTTCATTTCTTACCACTGAACTGTACACCTAAAATAGCTTAAATTTTACATGTATCTGAGAAGAATTAAAATAAAGTCTTTATTATGGGGTATGACGTTGGAGGTAGCAGTTACCCAGATCATTTGAAAAAGCTGGAGAGCAACCTTGTTGCAATCTCTTGAGTACTGGTGACATCTTAGAGACTGCACACATGTCTCACTTAACCATCACCACAATGCCACAGGAGAGGCTTTATTGCTCCTTTGTTTCAAATGGAGAAACTGAATGTCTTTTCCACCATCACCAAGTTAGTCACTTTTATATTATTATAATAAATACCTGATATATAGAGAGAGATCTATAGCTATCTATCTATTCATCTACACACACACACACACACACACACACACACACCAGAACTCTGAGGCTCTGAAGTGTGTTTCCACATGTGATTTCTGTTCACTGATCCTCATAAAGTGGACATTTTTTAATAGACAAGGAAAATGAGGTTTGGAGAAGCTACCTGGATGTCAGCTCCAGTCAGGGGCAGATCCAAGGCGCAAACTCAGGTTCGTCTGATCTAAATCGCATGGTCCACTCCATGTGATACAATTTTCCTTTTTAAATTTGGAACCAAAACTATATGTTGCTCAATGACCCCCATCTTGATGAAGGCTTTTTCCCCTTTTGATGGCACAGGAGATAATGTTGGTAAGATGCTTAATGTGTGACAGGTACTGTTCCAGGTTCTTCACTTGGATTAACTACGTAATACTCACAACAAACTCGGGAGGTAGATTCCATTGCTGTTCCCATTCTAGAGATGAGGATTCTGGTGCCCTCAGAGATGATGTGAACTTGATCATAGGCATAGGTTAGTGACCAGCAGTGGATGCAAAACCAGGCAGGCAGGCTCCAAAGAGGTCAAGTTCGGCAAACGTGGAGCTACTAATGCCTGTGTCATTAAAATTCATCTGAGGGTTTGGTGAAATGTCTGCATTGACCAACTTTGATTAAATAAACTATTCTAAATAGAATGGGTGATATTCAAGAAGACAGTGTGCTTTAGAAATTAAAAATCCTCCCTGTCTGCTGTTTATTTAGTTGAATGTGATCTCGGCCATTTCCATGGCACTTATTTGTGTTTCCTTTAAGTTGTTAGATCCTCAGGCTGCCATTTACCTAGAAGCCATTTGAGCCACTCTTGGTACAACACTACGTGATGTGGCCGCTACTATATTTCAGGATAGAGTCCAGCACACTCTGACTTCAGATGGGGCTACCCCCTGGGCCACAGTCACCATCAATGAAAAGGGTTCAAAAATATGACCCTGTTATTAAGGTAAAGTGAGGAACAATAAATTTTTTTACTTATTTGAGAAAACAGCGATTCATGCCTTAGCTTCAAACTAAAAGTGATATGGGCCTATTGTTTTTTTTTTTGTTTTTGTTTTGTTTTTTTTTTTTTTTTTAGTGGAAGGAAGGCTTCTGTTGCATGACTAGAACATAAGGAAAATATTTGATTGGTTGTGGTTATAGAATTACTATAAATGGTCCATCCATTGGAAAGTCCCTAGTTAAATAAGCTTTTTGATGGTTTTTGATTGAGCGTAAGTCTTCTTTTTCTTCTATATAGGCATTTACGTGGAATACCTTAAGTTGTTTTGTTTTTATTTGCAAATCAACAAGGCAGAGGTCACTTAGGAGGCCTAACGACTGGCTTTGTCTGTTCAGGAATTCTTCAGGCCTGGTCTCTATTTTAATTTACTTTAACAAGTCTCGTGGAGTCAAGACCCAGATTGGCGAGGGGTAAAGGACCCTGGAGAAGGAGGTAGTAGGGGAACTTCAAAATCCTTGATGCCTTGTGACAATGAGCCAGGTCTCGGGGGTGGGGGGCTCACCTGGGGTGCTCACTTGGGATGTTCTCATTGGGCAACCATGGAGGGCAGAGACCTCCATGCGCGTGATGCTCATGGCTACCCTTTGGTTTAATGCATGTGACTCTCTACTTGGTCATTTTTAATGTAAGCTAGAGTTAGGAAACAATTGTCCTAAGTTAAAGGAATTAACAAAAGAAAAGTTGTGGACAGACGCCTGGGTGTTCACTCTGGCTTTAGGACCATCAGATCTCTGCTAGGATGGAGGGTGAATGGAGATTGCTGGTGTTCTTGTTGGCCTGAAGGCTCAACGTTGCTGTGCTTTCATACCCTGCATATATAACCTTAATATATGTCACTGGATTTGTTTGTGGTTGTGAGTTAGCATGGTGTTGCATGTGTGTGGTCAAAAGGAGGGTGTGGGCTTAGGTTGTAAAGTCAGCACAATAAATTTAGGACTGTATTCTCACTCCACTGAGATAGACCCACTGAGGACTTCAGGAAAGGGATTCAGTGAAGGTCACACAAGGTAAAGTGAAGGGCATTTGAAACACAGTGGGCAGAAGCCCCAGGAGGATGGTGGAAATCTCTGTCATACCACTTAGTAGCCAAGTAACCATGAACCACTTGCCTCATGTGGGTAAAATAAGGATGATTTTAGAGTAGAACTGCCTCGTAGGATTGTTGGGAGTATTCAAATGAAGGGAAGTATGAGAAAGGTATTTAGAATAGCGCTCGGAACATGGTAAATTATGAATCAACTTCAAGAACTTGAAACTCTGGATTCCTCTCATTCTCTGCAAGTGGCCCAACATGTCTCCTGAACCTCCCCCCAAGTTTGTCCTCTGTTCTTTCGAGTACAAAGTACTGGGAAGAATCAGAGCAACTGAAACCAGAATTCTGAGAGTGAGTAGGGAGTTATCTAGGAATACCCACATTTTCTTTTTATTCTTATAAATCATTTCCATCATCTATGTATGAATGCATACACACATACACAATGCACACAAAATATGCATATATTATGCAGTGCTGGGATCCAACCCAGGGCCTCATGCATGCGTGACAAGTGCTTAACCAGTGAGCCACATCCCCAGCTCATTATCTTTACTACTATTCAAAGCAACTAGTTCCTAAATGGCAATGAAGAACGGCAACTTCGGAATCAAAGCCCTGTAGATGTGCATCCTTGCTTGGCTGGGACCATAGCAAGGTGTCAGGTGACAGCATCTCAGTTTCCTTTTCTGTAAATGTCTGTTAGTGACACTGATCTCACTGGGTTCTTGAGAGACTTGCAGCCATGAATTCGACACTGGACCTGATATAAAAGGCTTGATCACTGGGAGTCATCATTACTATGTTATACTAGTTCTACAAAAAAGGGAGGCAGGATGGGAGGAGAGCAGAAGGTGGAGAGCCCCAGTTCCTGTCTCGGGCTACTAAGAAAGTTGCTTTCGGTTTTTCTCAGTCACTAGGACTTTATTCTTTGGCCTACTGTTCCCTTACTGCTTTACCTAGAGCCAAGAAATTCTGTCTCCTAGCCCGAGTCCACCCTTCCCAGAAGCTGCCTAAGACAGAAAGGCAAAGCTGAGCTTACCAGATTGCCAACCTGAGATCATAAGAGAAAACATTCTGAGGCCCCTGGAGCAGAGGACCGAGAGTGAAGTGGGGGCTCAAAAGTTTGGTGGAGAGAGGTACAGGTCCCCAGGCTCCAAGCAGCAGGCTCAGACTGTCTTCCAGGTCTAATTGCAGCACATTCCTGAGATCTGTCGTCACCACGTCACGATGCAAACGCTGTAGCATTGTGGGTGGAGAGGAGTTAGAATATCTATGAAAGACGCACAGAAACATATGCTGACCCCTTCAAACTTATGACCATATTTTAAGTGGAGCCAAACTAAATGAAATCAAGGTCTCTGTCCAGCATTGAGAGCCAGTGAAAATAGGAATTCAGTGTTTCTCTAAATACACAGAGTATATTACCTTAGTCATAAAATTGGGGACTTTCAAATCTAATTTGTTCAGCCCTAGTGCTGTTGAAGGCTGGGCAGGGTTCCAAAGGAAATCACCTCCACACTAACAGAGATTAGCAGCTCTCCACTGGAGACATATGGGAATGATTCCCTATAATCTCCAGTAATTGTGGCTGCATTACATTCAAATCCTGTTTTCAATTTTCTTAAACTTCTAGACTGATTGTGTTATTAAATCATGCTGGCTGATGTGTTTAATAAGGACCTATTAAATGTTTATAAAATTAGGGAAATAAATATGGGCTTTTAGTCAGATTGCCCAATGGATCTGGTAACCTATTGTTAAAATAACAGCTCTGCTGTTAAAACTGCTTCTCCTGAGTACACAGGTTGGTACTCCCTTTAAAACACTATCCCAAATTCATACGGAGCTGTTTATTCTAACACTCCATTTGCTGAAGAATTTGCAACCCCCAACACTCAACAAAGAAAGAAATACATCCAAAAGAGACTAACCGTAAGATGCAGTATCTTGGCTGACATGAAATGTCACCTCTGTTTCCAATGAAACAGTGAGAACTGCAATTTCTAGAAAAGACCCAGAGAGACCGGGCTTATTGTTGTTATCACAGAAGTCTTCACCTGGCTTAATTTCAAACTGGAAATTGCAGAAAGTTCTCCAAGGCCTTCCATAGGAAAGTCTGATGCGCCGGTAGAGAGTGAAGAAAAATCTTGGCCAAGATGTATACAGCAGGGAGAGAGAGCGATCCAATCCACTCTTCCAATGGAACTACTTACTTAGGAATTATTTGTCTATTGAATCTTATAATCACGAGTGGTTTGGATAGCATACAAGTTCTCCAGGTCACGACTTTGGAAAAGCAAAGACTAGAAATGCCTGAGGAAGGGAACCAGACACGGATGGCTAATGCCGCCTTAAACAGAAGACTCAAGCACCCAAGAGCAAGGACCACCATGTCAGGGGATGTGTGTAGCTTAGAATTGTGCCACCCCTGACCTTCCCCACTTCCCCAGCTTCCTTTGCCTTTCTCTAATATGAATATAAAACAGGGCTCACCTCCAGGGGTTATGAAGATTAAAGAGCCCCGTAATGTGTGTCAACTATGTTGTCTGGCACCGGGTACAGATTCCAAAGTGGTTGCTGAAAAAAAGAAGAAGTGAAGAAGTAGAGGCCGCATTCCAAATCAGTGACCCCTTCTGAAGTGTTCAACAAAATTATGAAACTGTATGAATAATAAATATCCGGGTATCGTTAGCTGTCTGAGCATGCTCCAAAGGGTGGCATCCCACACAGTATCACATGATCCTCATCTGAATCAATTCCTTAACACAGACACAAAACCATAAGTTCAGTCCTCCCTGCCAAAACACGCTCGGCCACCTGGCCTTAAACCACAGTTTCCTACACCCTCGACCACAGCTCAAGTAATTCTGTTATCTTCAGGGCAAACGCAAACCCCACTTTCTTGGACGAATTAACCTTTGAGTTTCCCCTAAGGAAGGGGAGGGCAATTAAACAATATTTCTGGCACTTAAAAAAAAAAAAAAGGCCAACAAACCACATCATTATCTTGGAATAAACACAACCCCTTAAAATATTTCTAACAAGTGTGCACTGACTACCCCCACCCGCCCACAGCCTCCACCCCTGTTCCAGAATATTGTAAAGTGATGGGGAGCTGGCCTGGTTCACATTAGGGGCTCTGGAAGGTTGGAGGAGAATTGGATATAAGGTTAATATTTGGCAGAACCTTGTAAATGACTTGATTGTTATTTTATATTGGCTACAACCTCCAAATCACTGCCTCTTACCAGAGAGGCCCCACGTCTGGCCAGGTAGTTACACACAGCACTGTCACAGCCTGCTCTAGGACACACTTACATTGTGTGTCTGTGTGTGTGTTTTCTGAGCATGTGTTCACAGGTCCCGGCTTACACCCAGCTAAGATGCAGCAGAAACCCAGCACAGCAATTATTTTTACAGATTTTCTTTCTGGCCTGCCCTCAGGGGACCTTCTCCCAGTTTAATTGTCTAGGGGGATTGTTTCCTTGTGGGATTTTATTTCAAAACATTCCTGTTAAAATTTCTTTCTGAGGAGGAAGGAAAAAGAGGATGGAATTAAAAAAAAAAAAAAATCTCCTTCAACACACAAACTCACTATCACATAAAAATTCACCAAACTGTGTATCCTGAAATTAATAGAGGTGTTTCGTGATGCATAGATTTTTAAAAATTATTTGTCTAAAGATATGTTTAGAATTGATTATATTAAAGGTGTATAAATCTTTGGTTCCCTTCCCCCACTCCTGGGCCTTGGAAATGAATTCAAGCAAACCAACTGAATTTTAAGTTAAGACAAACAGGGGGAGAGATCATTTGTCTCCAGTTATACATGAAATGGCTTATAATAGCGGATGCTGAGTTCATGAAGTATATGTTCGACCCCCTTTGATATAAATTCCATCATCAGCTCACAAAGAAATGGTATTTATGCATAAGACAGTGCTCCCTAACATGAACTCCTATAAATTATGAGAACGGAAAATCCAAATTTATAAGATGCCATTTCTGGATTTATTTTTAATGCTCTCTCCTGCATATTACCAAACAAATGCCACATTAGCAGAGCGTGAAAGGCTTTTTACTGGCATAAGCTATGGCCATGAAATTCACAGCACAGGCCAGCCTGGGGTTCAGATGCAATGGAGAAGCAAAAAGGAAGTAGGAGGAGCCAGTGCCCAGCCTGGGTGTCCTGGAACCTGCTGTTTCCTTTCATGTAGATAATGTGCCTTGGAAGGAAGACACATTTTTTGATCCACTAATTATATTAAACACAGGTGATTAGTTGCATTTGAAATATGTTTGTTTCCCCTTGCAAACTGCACACAATGGATGACTTAATTATCTTCTCCATCTCTTACTAATTCCTTCAATAATTCAGCTGTTTCTTTATTTCCCCATCAAACACTTATTGATGGCTTAATACACGTCAGCCATTCAGATTAGGAGCTGAGGACACAGAACCTAGCAAAGGACAATACAGGGGAGCTTTGGATACTCTGTCTGCCTAAGGTATATGTGAAGAAATAATAATACCATTAGTAATAAAAGCTAACATTTATCAACTCTTTTCCTTGATCCTGAGCACTAGTCTAGCTTTCCACATTAACTCATTTACTCTTCTTACATGTCTATAAGGTTAGATACTACTTGTTTATTTTAACCTTTAGAAAACTGAAGTTAAAGATACACTCAAATAGCTAGTAAGCAGTAGAGTTCACATTTGCACCTGGGGCTTCAAGGCTAGTAGACTGGACCGCGATGTTGAAGAGAGTAGGCAGTCCTTTGTCAATCTATCACCAGTCTCCCTGCCCTGCCCTCTTTTGACTCTGTGACCTTGGGCAAATAAGTTAACTACTCGATGCTTCATAGTCTCATTTATAAAATGGTGATATTAATAGTTTCTGCTTCAAATCAGTGTCTAAATGAAAGGAGCAGAGCCTCATTATATAATCTCTCTCTCTCTCTCTCTCTCTCTCTCTCTCTCTCTCTCTCTCTCTCTCACTCTCTCTCTCTCTCATTACATACAACCAATGCACTAAGACATCAGAATGTAATTTTCTTGCAGAAATGACCAGTTTAACAAACACAGATTTCACCCAGTCGAGATAACAAGAAGGTCTTAGGTCATGAGATTTGGCCATTAACGGTCCTAGCCAAACCACAAGAATGTTCTAGTTAAAAAAAAAAAAAAACCACTTCTATCACTTGGTAATTCAAGGTAAATTTGAAGATTGGGGATATTGGATACATTGGAACTCTCTAAGCTCCACTCTATACCCAAGTCTGCACATCTAGATCAGCAACAGAGACTGAATTGAGCTGCATCATGCAGAAAAAGGACACAGGGTCAAACACCTGTGGGAACAAAACTCAGTGACTCTTAGATTGGAAAAGGCTCCAACCAGCCCCAGAATGATGTGAACAGAAGAGTGTTTCCTTTGGTAATGGGACCCTGGATACTGGATCTTGTTTCTTTCTGGGTCGGGCTATCTCCAGGACCAATTCTCTTCCCTGGAAGCTATATCTTGCTGCACCTGCTATCACTGCAAAAGAACTCTCCACAAAGGGCGCTGCATGTTTGAAGCTCTATCTTTGGATACAAAGCCAGGAACAAATACCCATGACTAGTCCAGCCTAGGCCCTCGCTATCACTGGTAGGGAAGGCATTAAGGCATGTTTTGGGCATTCAGATCCGCAGAGAGGTTGCATTAGTCAACTGGGCTACCATAACGAAGCACCTTAGTCCAGTGATTTAAACAACAGACATCTTTCTCAGACTTCTGGAGGCTGGAAGCTCAAGATCAAGGAGCTGGGACATTCAGTTTCTAGCGAAGGTCTCTTCCTAGCTTGGAAATGCCTGAAAGAGAGAGAAAATGATGAAGTATATTCTGGGTTCTTCTTATAAGGACATCAATCCCACTAAGGAGGCCTCAGCTTCACGCCCTCATCTAAACCTAATCACCCCAAAGCCTCCACCTCCAAATTCCATCATATTGGGCACCAGAGCTTCAACATGACTTTTGAGGAAAACAGGAACACTCAGTCTGCAGGAGAGGTGGATCTACTGGCCTTCAGATCTCAGCAAATGAAGGATTCAAAAACAACCGAAAAAGCATCCAGCAGCCACCAGCCAGAAATAATGACAAAAGCACACTGCATCTTTCCAGCTGGAGCGTGATTCTCTGGGGATGATTTTGCCCGCCTCCACTCAGGGATGTTTATAACATCTGAAGACATGTTTGGTTCTCAGAACTGGGAGATCTGTTACCAGTATCTAGTGGGTGGAGGACAGGAATGTGGTTCAGCCTTCAACAATGCACTCTGGGAACAGCCCCCCAGAGCAAGGGTTTAAATGATCTGATAAAATATTGGTGTCAAGGTGGAAAGATCCTCAGACTGAAAGTTCCCTGTGAGTAAGGACCTTCTCTGGTTTTACTTAGCTTTATATCCTGAAAACCACCAAAGGCAGGGGTCAGAGTTCTACTGAACAGATAAGAAAAAGAAGTGGAGTACTACTAAACCTTCTGGCTGCACACTAGCTTAACAGCAAGGAGAGCCACACATTGTTATTTCTTTTTACTTCTGACACTTTCCTGGCCATCATGACTTCAAATGCATGGTTATGTGTAAAGCAGAATCCTAGTACATCCTTGCCAAATCAATGAATTACGGGTCAAATCCAGACTACATGCCGTGCCTGCAAAGGCCTCAATAACCTGGCCTTCCTCTGACTTTTTAGCCCTCTCTTCTTCTGTGTCCTCTGCTCACACTGGCTCCCTTGTCATTCTTCCCTCGTGTCAACCATGCTTCTGTTCCAACTGCCTGGAATGTTCTCTCCACTCTGCTCTCCATATAGCCACAGACTCACTCTCTCACCTCCTGTGTCTTTGCTGAAGTGATTTCTTTTCAAATACCCTCCCAATGACCACCTTAGGGAAAGCATCACCTGCCACCCCATGCTTGTCATTCCCAGCCTCCACACCGCTCTGTCATCCTCCACTGCACCAAGCATTTTCTAACACACCTCAGACTTTGCTAAACTGCTGTGCTTATTGCTCATCTGTCTTCCCCGACTAGGGTAACTTTTTTGTTTATTTAGTTCATGATGCACATTGAGTGCCTAGGTTGGGTCTTACACATAGTAGGCGACCTATAAATGTTTGTTGGATAAATAAGCAACCCAAACCACCCCAAGATATGGGAAATACTTGGAAATACAAATAGATTTCCAAAAAGACTTCCTCATGTTTAAAGAGTGACAGACCCAATATGGTACGACAGACACCTAGGACGTCTGGGCTCAGCAATGTTTGGGGCTGGTGCTGGAAGCAAAGCACCTGACCTGCCAAATACATCCTCTGGAGGCTTCCTGTGTACCAGACAGGACCCAGGGATTCTAAAAATAGTCTCCATTTCTCACAAGTCTATGAAGGAAATATTCCTATCCAAATTTTATAGACGAGGGAACTGGGTCTCCAGGAGATTAAATACCTTTTCCCAGGGCAACAGAGTTGGAAAGTAACAGCAGAAGTATGAGCTGGGTTTTCCTGATTCCAAAGTTCCTGACCTTGAACCTTGCTTTGAAGGGCTTTGCACCTGGTCTGGTGAGATGGTTCTCATGGTGTTAGATCTCTGGAGCCTATACCAAGCAGCCTTGTGGGGAAGAAAAATTTGCAGATTAACAGCAGAGAAGGAAGCTGAGTCATAGAGTCCTGACATTACAGACCTCAACAAACCATCAGTTAAAACCACGAATTTTTCTGACTGCTTAATGATAATATTAGAATGTATTGAGTGTATGTAACAATTGCATATTAACCATATGAGTAGCACCTCACTGAAATCCAATGCATCACTTAGATCAAGTTTGTCCCATTACTTTGACCAGATTTTATAGGCAAGGAAACAGGGGCATAGAATAACATATGACTTGTACTCATAGCTAGGAGTAAAATTCAGTGTCTGTTTGCTATTCTACCATGTTGCTCAGGTAAAAAGTAGAAAAAGGACCTTATACATAAAAAAATGTGTGTCTATGTGTGTGTGTGTGTGTGTGTGGTGTGCATGTGTGGCGTGTGTGTGTGCATGTACTTGTGTTTACATATGCATGTATATATATATATATGTATTTTATATGTGTTATATGTATGCATACAGATGTATATGTGCATGGGTGTATATACAGCCTCAGATGCTAACCTCAAAAGCAACACCTGCTGACTTTCCCCCAGCTATTAGGTTCTTTGCATGTTCCAGAGACATCTGGAATTCAGGAAGAGACAGAATGAGGAAGAGAAATGCCCCAAGCAAGATGTGAGTCAGGACATCTGGCCTCTAGACCCGACCTTTCCATTTTTCTCACTTACCACAAAAGAGTTCAGTCACCTGATCTCTGAAGCAGAATGGCTGGTCCCAATGGGAGCCCCCAGGGTCTTTGCACAAGCTGTCCTCTCCCCACACCAGCTGTTATGGTTTGGACTCAAGGTGTCCCCAAAAAGCTCACGTGTGAGACAATGCAATAAGGGTCAGAGGAGAAATGACTGGGTTGTAAGAGTCTCAACTCAATTGGTGATTTTATCCCCTGATAGGGATTAACTGAGTGGTAACTGAAGTGGTAGGGTATGGTGGAAGGAGTTGGGAATTGGGTGTGGCTTTGGGTATATATTTGTATCTGACCAGTGGAGTCTCTCTCTCTCTCTCTCTCTGCTTCCTGTTGATGTGAGCTGCCTCCCTCTGCCACACTCTTCCACCATGATGTTCAGCCCCACCTCAAACCCTAAGGAATGGAGCCAGCCTTCTATAGACTAAGACTTATGAAACCGGGAGCCCCTGAATAAACTTCTTCTCCTCTAATATTGTCACAGAAGCAAAAAGGCTGACTAAAACACCAGCTTGTTTTCTCCTTTAACCAGCTCATCCCTCACCTCCTGGCTTGAACTTTTTTCTTCAGGAGGGCTCTCCTTTTGTGGCATTTACCACAGCAGTTTGAAACCATCCTTTTATTTGCGTATTGTGTGATCAAAGTCTCTCTGTCCTGCTAGGTGGGAACTTCTGCAAAAATAGGAGTCTTGCAACTTTCCCTTGTTGCCCCAGACTCGGGGCTGAACCCTGAAACATTGCCAGTGCTCCTTGATTCTTTGTGGAGCAAATGAAGGCAGAACAAGCTGGGCTCCACCTCAGTTTCCACTATTAGGAATTCTTGGGAGGATGCCATCTCTAGGTCTGTAAACCAGAGTCACTGCTCTCTCTGCACAGTGACGTTTCAATGCCTGCAGTCGAGTTGAAAAACTACATATGTAAGCTTCTTTTGAATCTGTGACATAACTATCAGATGACTAGGAGTTCTTCAATCCACTGCAATCTTGCTTTTCTCTTGTGCTTGTGCTGTGTGAGATGTGACCAAAAACTCCTGGAATGATTTGAAAAAATCAAACACACTTATCCAAATGAATTGAGTGTAACTTTACTCTGTAATGTTCCTTGGGAGGGTCTATGTGCAAAGCCACTATAGCTAACCATGTAGGAAATTCCACCCCATGACTTTCTGATTTCACCCTGTTCTAAACCAAGGGTTCTACCCAGCTTGGCTTCTTCCTTTTCTTCATCAGACTTAATGCCAAAGGACTTTTGATCTACTTCAAAAGTCAAAGCCACACTGCGAGGATGAAGACTGACAACAATCAGAGCTGTTTGAATTCTTGGGGCCTGAGTGTTGTAGGAGTGGCCGTCCCACTGGATAAGTACACTCTCTCTGAGTGACCATGTGCAACGTGGGAGTGTTTAGGTGCTTTGTTTTCAGAAGACACTTAAATTACTCTGTGGAGTCATAACTCAAAATTTCTTAAAATTAGATGATTAAAAAACAGCTTTGATATAACCATTCTTATAGTATTTGATTCAACCCCTTAATAGTACTCATGGGGAAATGAGGCAGTAAGGAAAGGCATTTATTAATATATTCCTTCAGTCCACCAGGCTTTAATGTCAGAAGAGGAGAGATCAGTTCTGTCATAGAGACAGCTCGGTGGCCTAGGAGAAATGCAGTGTAGTGGCAATGTAGGACAGTTTCCATTTACTCTGCTCTGTCCTGGTGTCGTTTTTAGTAGCATCTTCTTTTATTCCTTAAAGTGTCCTACTTTTGGAGATAAATTATATAGCAAAAACTGTTTTTGACTCTGTCATGGCTAAAATAATGGAGGAAGGACTAAACAGTTGAGCCACACATCTGTCCCCACCTGAGTTGTATGATGAACTGACAAATTAACTCTCTGAAAAAGACACCAAAGCCCTGGTTTGTAGTGTTCACTGGTTTCCATGGTGTGGTGACTCCCACTGAGGCCAGTTGTAAGCTCTCATGTCGCACCGATGAAGGAGGGGTGGGAAGAGCCGTGTGAGACAACTCCCCCACACCACTGCCCCGGGAGAGCTCAGTCACACGTGCGAGACACCAAATTGAAAGCGAGCACGTGGTTCATTTCAGGGATGACAGCAGATGAGTTTTAACAACTGATCTAACATGGGACAGCTGGCATGACATAGACACCTGTATGGAAACTGGGCTAATGGCTGCAGACTGGACTGTAAATGGCCAGTACTGTCCATAGAGCATCACAGCCTATGTCCGATGGGTATCAAAGCTAACACCTGGTTCTCACCTGCCCTGTGTACTCACCTACCAAACTTACTGACTCAGTTTGTCAAAGAGAGGAAAGCGAAATGGCAAATATAAGGGCTGGGGTTGTGGCTCAGTGGGAGAGTGCTTGCCTAGCACGTGTGAGGCCCTGGGTTCAATTCTCAGCACTACATAAAATATCAATAAAATAAAGTTTCAAGTTTCCATATGACTTACAGTTCCTCCCAGCAATCTTGTGGTGCTTGCCAGAATTTTGAAGAAGGGTAGACTAGTTATCCCCTGTGAGTGGTATACTCTCACAAAGCCCTGAGCAGATCACAGAGCATGACAGATCCACGCTGGGAACTCCTGCTGGCCTGCCCTACTGGAGAACATTCCACAGTTTCTCTGTTACCTTGATGTGGAAGTGAACTGAGGACAACATAAGTTAACTCAAACTTCCTTTGATTTAGGTAGGAAGAAAAAAATTTAAGATAAAATAAAATACACTCCCATGTCATCAAGAACACAGTTCTTGGAAGATGTGGGCAAAATTTCAACTCTGTCAAGAAGTAGATCATTTGTCTTAGAGACGAACATGTTAGTTAAAGGAAAACGAGGACATACCCAAACCTCCTTGACGCCTCCAAGGGTGGCAGGAAGAAGCCTACTAGAACTGGGCTCAGGTGCTGGAGCATATCAAATTTTCTGTGCAGACCGAAGACTCGGCAGACAACATTCCTGAAGGTTGTCCAACTCTGCAGATAGTCGAGTCAAGGAAGTCCGTGCCTTCATATAATGGGTTGGACATGCCTACTGGGGAGGATAATGGAGGCACTGTCAGTTCAGAGAGGATCCAATTAATAACTGAAATCATCTGTCACTTACATTGTGTGATTTAAAGGCACCGAGAACTCTTTCATGTCAAACACCAGGGCTGACTGAAGTGGTGGGCAACCTGGGTAAGTGCCCAGAGCTTTGCTGTTGGAAGGGCCTCACCATTGGTTTGATGCTGTGCTAGGGCCATCTTGAAATTCTCAGTAACTTTGCAACAAGGGTCCCAGGATTTTTAATTTGCGCTGAACCTGACAAATTGGTTGTGTCTTTCAGAAAGGTCCATTACAGGAGTTGAAGTTACAATTTTTCATATGCTGTGTGTATCCCAGGGACCTGGGATGTAACATGAGGCATCAAGAATTGAGGAAGTATGCATTATGTTAATGAGGAAGGATCACAGTTTCCTTTACCTGTCAGCAAAGAGACATTAAGCGGAGCAACTGACCCCTCACAACAAATCAGAAGACATTGCTGACAGAAGGCCACTGTAGGACCCAAGAGAAGCAGAGCAGCACATAAAAGATGTCTGGACCAAGCAGTTGGTCGGGGAAGCTCAGAATAGAAAACGGGCCAAGACCAGTTCCCCAAATCAGCAAATGTTATTTCCAGGCTGCTACCCAGGATTCCCTGGATTTGCTTCCTTCTCTATCTCCTCTCCTCCCTCCCTCTGCTCCTTCCTATAATCATTCAATAAAGCTTTTTGGTAGACAGTGAAAAGGGTCATAGGAGAGATGATCAAGGAGCCCCAGCCCCGGGAGGAGGGAGACAACCCCGCACATGGTAGGCAGATACTTTTGGAAGAGTCGGCATTGTGGCTAGGCCTGGGAGAGGGGCCGACTTGGATACAAGGTGACAGAAAGGTTTTCTAAGGCGAGAGGACAGTGGAACAAAGGCATGAAATGAGAAAGCCGGGGTGATGTAAAGAACAGGGCCTCGCTTTGTTCGCGGGAGCATCGGGTTCATGGCGGGAGCAGCGGGGGGCAAAGCTTTCATTTCTCCCTCTATTGATTCTTTCCCTAAATATTTCAGATGAACAGAAGCCACAGTTTAGAGGAGGGGGTGCTTAGCCAAGTAACCGGTCCTTGGCGACTGGTCCTCTCTCTACCTTGTGCCGTGACATATCATAATTCTTCATTTGGAGACGGTATCCGTCAGGACAGGCTCAGTTGTACTGTGGTAATAAACAAGCTCCAAATTTCCAGTGGCTTTAAGATGTTAACAAAGGCTTATTTATCATTCAAGCTATAGGTCCGCAGCAGATCAGCTCGGGACTCTGCTCTATTCCATGCCGTCTTCTGTTAGGGATCCAGGCTAAAATAGTCCACCATCTGGAGCTTTGGCCTTGGGAGGTGCAAACAGAAAGAGTACATCATTCACTGTCTCTTAAAGGTTTCTTCCCAAAAGGGAACACAGGTCACCTCTATTCGCATGTCATTGGCCAATACAAATCTTGTGATTATAGCCGAAGGTCCAGGGAAGATACAGTCTTACCAGGAACCTAACAGAAGAAATGCTGGCAGTACTAATAAATGCCACAGAGAATCTCAAGGTGATTTGTTCCAAAACTGTCCTAATCCATTTCCCCTTGCTATAACAAAATGCCTGAGACTGGGAGATTAATAAGGTAAAGATGCTTATTTGGGTCACAGTTTTGGAGGTTCAGGGGCACCAGCTTTTACTCAGTTCTGGTGAGGGTCACATGACAGATGACACCACAATGTCGGAAGCAAGTGCGACAGGAAGCCAGAGAGCAGAAAGAACCAGGCTCACTCACTCCACTGGGCCAGCATGAACCCCTTCTGAGAGCAAGGCCCTCAATGACCCTACCAGGTTTGCCACCACTGGGAACCCCCTCTTAAAGGCCCCGTTGCCTCTCCATACTGCCACATCAGTTTTGCCAGCACAGGAACTCTTGGGGTGCACCCACAAATACTACCACAGCAGTAGTAATACGTGTGATACAATTTGGTAAGTTTTTCTGCAACTTCATATTTTGGTGCTCTAGAAATTTAAATAGGTAGTAAAATATATTTATCCATTTAAGGAAAGTTTAAAAATCAATTTACCTTGAAAACTTCATCCCAATTTAAAAAAAAAATCAAAGTCCTTGAGGGTAATATACTTTCTTATCCTGCTAACCCACCTGTATCTCTCACACTTTGCACTGACTCACACAATCAAGTGTTATTTATGTACTACCCTCGAATTTTCTGCGGTTTAAGGAGGCATTTGCACTTTCTCCTGACATTCCCACTTTCTTCATGACAGACATCAGTCATCAATCATGATCCTCTTTTTTCCATGGATACTAACTTGAAGTATTCTCAGTAGGAAGGTCCAGCTAGCCACCACCACTGATCAGTGTTCTAAATGAGATGTAACCAAGTTATAACACTGCCGAACACCCAGACTACTTCCTAAGAAGCCCGCATCATATTATGGGGGAAGATTGTATTCTTGTATATATTTATTACTTTGTCGAATCCATCCTTTAGTGTATAGATACTTAACTGAGCACCTACTACATGCCAAGTATGGCACCGGGGAAGCAGGTGGGCAAGACTAGCATAGTCTTTTCCCCAGTGGAACCAACGTTCTCATCCTGTTTCGCATGTGAGTGAGGTTGTGTGTGCAAGCTTAGGAAGCTAAGATAGTAAATGACAGTACAAGATAGAGAAGAGAAAATTACAGTTAGAGAATACAAACTTGGAAGATCCAGAGGGGACAAGAACCTGAGCATTCCGGGTTGGTGGGAGAGCCAAACAGAAAAAAGCAATGCCTCTAGCTGCAGTGACGAAAACTAGCTTACTTTGCCCCAAAGCTTCAAATCAATTGATCAACATAATGTCCAAGACCTGATTAGTTATCCTCCCTAGAGGCAACTAATTTTTATAGATTCATCCATTCATCTGTTATCTCATTCCTTTGTTTAGCGAGTATTTATTGAGCACCTACTACACGTCACGTAATAGATATTTGTACTGAATTATGAATGCAAGTGACAAGAACTCCTACTTTCAAAGAGTTCCCAGCAGGGGCTGGGGAGATAGCTCAGTTGATAAAGTGCTTGCCTTGCAAGCACAGGGCCCTGGGTTTGATCCCCAGCACCGTAAAAAAAAAAAAAAAAAAAAAAAAAAAAAAGTTCCCAGCAGGATGCTGGGAGCTGGGCAGAGGACAGGGAAGGCTGACCAAGAAGCAACGAGAAGTACTGGTGCCACAGAGGAGGGGTGACCATCTTTGGTTGCACTGGGAAAACTGCAGAGAATGGGAGACGGTAGTGGAATTTTCTGTGATGATAGGCAGAGGGAGGATCCTGCAAAGGACAGAGTGGCAGACTGGAGCCAGTCTGGGGAGTTCAACAGGAACAGCGGCTTTGGAACACCGAGGCAAGAAGATGAGGCTGGGAAGACTTGCGGAGACTTTGGCTGTGGGCTAGGATGGGTTAGTCCCTAGGATGGGCTTTCAGACATGGGCAGGAGAGTGGAAGAGATGTTTACAAACCTGAGCTTCTCCTCCCACCACCGAAGTCAGAGCCCTGGATGTCACCGGCACGTGGACATGCCCTACACTACTCCTGGAGCTACTCTAAGATTCAGGTCCCCCCGCAACACACACACACACACACACACACACACACACACACATACTCTACACCCTTTGTCTGAAAGGAAACTGAACATGACCTTAGCAAGAAGACAGTACACATTTTAAAAAAGAAAAGACAAGAAAAAGAAAAAGACTGCATTAAAGAGTACTCTCTCAGTTGGTGGTACGAAAAGTTTTAACTTTAACCCTGAGCCCACAGACTTCCGTAGCACCAGAACACAGGTGCCTTCGAGACCCTTGATGGTTAGAAACTCCCAGGTGTACTTGTGTAGAACTTGCCTCTTTATTGCCGTGAGAAGTTGGACTTGACCTTGAGCAGGGTTATCCTCAAGTCTTTTGAAGACTCATGGGGCTATGGCTATTGAAAGCTCTGCTTCTACACCTTTCCACTTGCAAGCACAGGGACCCGCTCAAACGAACCTGGGCTCAGTGGGAGTTTGTTGTAAGGATGTGGCTTGCGCCTGTTTTGCTCCTTCTTTTGGGGACTGACTTTCTTTCTTTTTGGTTTACAGATGTGGCTAACAAATGCCATATAGTCACAGTGCTATTTTCTCTTCCTTGGCAGGCAGACAGGTTCCATTTTCCTGCCTCTCCCGTGGTTACGCCTGACCCATCTAACTTAATTCTGGCCAATGGGTTGCATATAGAGGTGACACAAGGGCTGATCCTTAAAACCTTCCTGAATCAGTATCTGAATCTGCTATACTATCTTGGCAGCTCCCTGCCCATTGGCATTCCCACAAGCAGGAATGAGAAATACACTTTACAGTGTCAAGCCCGCGAGCATCTCTCTGCTGTGGAAGGCAGTGTTAATTTCCCTAATACTACCTAGGGGAAAACCTGGTTTTCCCCGGCTGGTAGGGTTTTATTCCCTCTGTTCGAAAGATCAGCCCCACTGAAACCTTAATCTCAGTTCCACTTTCCTAGGGGAGTGTGTCTGGTAGGTCTTCCATGAACTGAAGGTAGAACAGGGGTCACACTGCAAAAAATATGGTCTCTTTCTCAGGAAGCATGTGGACTGAGGGGGTGAATGGGTTAGCTCTTAGAAAACAGAACATACATGCTCCCTAGGGCGGTCCTCATAAACAACCAGATAAATAATGTCACTTAGAATTTTGTCACTGCGTTTCTAGGGAAGATTAGGAGGCATCTTTGGAAGGTCCAAAGCTCCACCCTGCCAACACTGGGCCCTGCAGCTTTCCTATTAGCCCTGAGAAGCAAGTCGAAAGGCTCACTTCTTTGAAGAGGGCCTTCACCCCATTCCATCACAGAAACTTTGTTGTGGTTGACAAAGAAGTGTCCACCTCTAGAAGGCCAAGCTGGGAACTGAACAGTGAGGCCACAGGCCATTTTCCACAAACCACTGAACAGCTGTCTGATGCTAATGAATTTGTCTTGATACCACCCAGGAGCTGGATTTTGTAGACAAAAAGTGAAATGTTTCCAAGCTCATGACACAACTGGCCACACCCTCTGGTTCTCACCCAGGAGGTTCGCCTTCTGAGGGAGGGTGAGGACTTGCCACCATGATGTCCTTAGCCACTGGAGCAGATGCAACCCTTGCAAATCCCTCTAATGCTGCTTCTTAAAGGTCTCCTGTCCCTGGGAGATGCCTTCCAGGGTCACCTCCACCACCCCACCACCAACAGCTATCTTCAGAAGAAGACAGGTCAGATTTGCATGGGGCATATTTACATATAAAGAATCTTGCAAAACTTTTCAAACCCTATGAACTTAAATGCCATCCACAGAGAGCATGGGGAGAGTGAGCAGTAGCTTAAAAACAATAGTTTGGAAACCAGAACTTTACTTAAGGGAGGTAACAGAAACTTCACTGAGAGGACAAGGACCAGGTGATAAAACAAGGGGGGATCTCATGCAAGCACGTGAGAGATGGACGAATGGTGTAGTCCTACATCCAAGATTCATCTTGACTGCCTCCAGTCTCCATCTCCATGACTGATCTTTTGAGTCCTCCTTGGCTACTGCAAGAACCATCTGACTCATCTCCCTAATTCACCCTTGTCCATTTCCAAGCTATCCTCACTAGCAGCTCCTGTCATCTAGTTAAAATCAGAGCATGAATCTCCATTGGCTAAAGCTCTCACAAGGCTGAAAATGAAGCCCTGTCCTTATTGTGGTCACGACAGGACTGGCTGATTTGCCATTTCATCTTCATTGTTTTTCCATTCTCTTTCATTTGTCACCTGACCTCACTGGTTGTTTTAGTCAGCTTTTTCATTGCTCTGACAGAAAGATCTGACAAGAACAACATAAAGGAGGAAAAGTTTATTTGGGGCTCATAGTTTCAGAGGTCTCAGTTCATAGATGGTGACTCCATGGCTCTGAGCTGGTGGTGAGACAGAACATCAAGGTGGAGCAACATGGCAGAAGAGTGTGGCAGAGGAAAGCAGCTCAGGACATGATCGCCAGGAAGCAGACAGTTCCACTTACCAGGAACAAAATATAAACCCACATGCATGCCCCCAGTGACTATCTCCTCCAGCTATACCCTACCCTACAGTTACCACCCAGTTAATCCCTATCAATGGCTTAATGCATGATTAGATTAAGGCTCTCATAACCCAATCATGTCACCTCTAAACGTTCTTGCATTGTCTCACAGGTGAGCTTTTGGGGGACGCCGCACATCTAAACCATAACACCAGTTTCCCTTCAGTTGTTTGGAGTCACCAAAGGCTACCCCTCGGCTGGCTTGCAGCACATGCTAGGTTTCATCTTGTGGTTGGGTCATTAAAGTTTAACCTCGCCTCATCCGACAGGTCTTCAAACACTGTTTAAAAAGAATACCCTTCTCTCCCTAATCTCCATCACCACTTATGTCCTTCATGACACTTACCCTACAAGTTCTCACAAATTCAGACAACACTTTTCTTGTTATCTCTTGAACTTCCTGCTAGATATAAATGCCACAAGGTCAAGACCAGGGCTGTTTTCTTGGCTGATGAACTTCCCAGTGCCCAGAATACTTCCTGGTCCTCAGAAAACATCAATTGACTAAATCAGTGATTTGCCTTCAGCCCTGATACCTTGGAAAAGTGGCCTCCTCTCCAAGTCTCCATTTCCTTTTTTGTCATGGAGATAAGAATGGCGGGCCCCTCTTCACCTTCACAGGGGCATGGAGAGAGTTCTTGGCTGGTACCTGTCATGTGCAGGTGCTAAAAAATGTTAGCTGTAATTATTGGCAATAATAAAATAGTATTATTATTGTTATTATGTAGCTCCATTTAGGCATGACCCCAAATGCTTCCTGGAGCAGAGCGCACAGGCCTCTCTGAGTGAGTGAGTGTGTGTGTGTGTGTGTGTGTGTGTGTATGTGTGTGTGTGTGATCATGGCGGCACATAACCCCAGCCTTCTGTTCTATTCGTTTTACACCAGACAGCATTTTACCACAAAGAGCGACTGCTGTTTCTCTAACGGCAGTCACACACTTAATGCTTCAATTTCCACATTTTATTTTATATGTAATTTAAAGCCCATGGTGCCTTAATTGTAAAATAGGCCTTATTAAAATAATAGCTTGAAAACCAGTGGGGCTCCCTGTGCCAAGCAATGAGGGTTTTTAGCTTAACGGCTGTTTACTAGGATTTAAAAAGAGACACAACCCAAATAAAGCTGTAAAGACATTTCCAGCGTGAGTGATGGGCCAAGGACCAGCTGATAATTAAGCCCTCCCCCCTCAGCTCCACACAATTTTTTTTTTCCTTTTGGTGCTGTCTGGAGCTTTCCTCAGAAATCCAAAGCGCACTCTTTACTGCTTTTATGATTGATGAGGCAGTGAGGATACTTCAGTACGAGTAAGCAACACGGTGCTTTGATTGATGATGTTGGTGGGGCTCCCGGAAGACCAAAGGGAAGATCACTATAAGGAGGGAAGCTGGCAGAGCTGAGAGAGGGACTGTGTGGCCGGGGACCCATCCGCCAGGCGGCCAGGATCTTGAATGCAGCCCTAACCCAACCTCTCCTCCCCAAAGGCCAGAAGCCAGTGGAGAGGGGACTGGTGGCATTATTTTCCACTGAATTCACAAAACCAGCACTGGCCGCAGTTAGCTTCCCGGGAAATCTCAGAGGATGAAACGCACACAAAGTGGTAGGAGTCTTAGGCCGCATCTGAGTCGTGATGTTTTTTTTTTTCAATGTGATTTTTCTTAGTAATAGGTAAAGAAATTCTATAGAATAAAAAAAATAACAGCTTGTGTTCACAGAGCGCTGACTTTCCATGGGCTTATACTGAAAAAATATACACATATATATATGTAAATATATATATATATTTGGTACCAGGGATTGAACCCAGGGATACTTAAACACTAAGCCACATTCACAGCCTCATTTATTTATTTATTTATTTATTCATTCATTCATTTATTTAGAGACAGATCTCAATAAGTTGCTAAGGGCCTTGTTAAGTTGCTGAGACTGGCTTTGAACTTGGCCATCTTCCTGCCTCAGCCTTCCAAGCCCCTGGGATTATAGACATGCCCCGGGGACCCTGGCTGAATCCTCATATTAACCAGGGAGTAGATGTCAATATTCTCTCCTTACTTTTGGGTTATGGAAACCTGGATTCAGATTTTTAAAGCCACAGTTCAGATAGCTCTTGAGCTGCGAAGCCCGACTCTGCCTCCGTGCGCAAACCTATGTTGTCTGCCCCTTAGAAATTCCAGGCTCCAGAGAAGAGAGCCATGGGACTCATGGGGAGAATTCCAACCAGCTTGCACAACACCTGGGTTGCCACAGACCTGGGTGCCAGGTCCTGTGTAGGTCGTGGGAACTTGCATGAGATGCTTACTTCTCTGTGCTGCAGTATCCTTAAATAAGAAGTCAGGTATGCCTGCCTACCTCACAAAGATTTTATAAGGATTATACATATTCATATTCACAAATGTTCTTTGCAAAATAAGAACCCCAATGGACAGTTCATCCTACAAATACTGTCAAGTGAATCTATTTAGAAGAACACTCAAAGGACAAATCAACCTAGAGCCACGCAAATGAAGGTTCCTAGTTCCCGAGAAACCCAGTATCATCTCTAACTCCCAAGTGTGTGACTTCTGATAAATCACATAATCTTTCTAAATCTCAGTCTTCTGCCCTGTAAAATCAGCTGATTCCTGTCTTTCGGCACTGCCACAAGAATTCCATGACCTGACACCCCCAGAGCAGCTTCAGCACTGCCTGGCACCTGTGCCCTGAACGTTAGCTCCTGTGATCACGCCTCTCCCCTCCTTCCCTCTGAGCCACAGTCCACTCCTCGTTACCCACTTGGGCGGAACTGAGCCTGCCTTTCAGGTTGTCTGTCTGGACCTTTGTGGCATTATACACTGAAAAAGGAAATATGAGTCAAAGAGTGCCCCGAGGCTCGAACACTGTGGTTTTGAAAGTCAATACGCCTGTCACCTGTCGATAGCAGGACTCTCAGCCTCTCCAGGGAGCGCCCAGGGCATGTTGCTGAGCTTTGCAAGCCCTGAGCACAAAAGCTCGGTAGTGGCAGGAAGTGATGCCCAGAGGAGGGACTGTTTCATTGTGGGGACAGACAGGGACAGAGCACCTGCAGCACCCTGGCAAGCTGGGGTTTCAGAAGAAGGCAAGCCAAACTGTCCTGTGCTCTCCCATGCCCAGAGTGACTGGAGCCACTACCCTCACCTCTCGCTAAGCGCCTGTGCATCCTGCATGCTGCCGTGGTGAATGGAACCAGAGGTAGCCACACGCCTGGGAGCAACCTGGAAGAAACAGCCAAGGGCAGCATGGAAACCACTGGCAATGAAGCCAGGCACACCTGGCTTTGAGTCATGGCTCTGTCAATTCTGGTTTCATTTTCTTAATTTCTGACCATCTTTTCCTTGCATAATAAGTAGGCAGCTCAGGGATCCGAGCTGTGGATCCGAAGGCAGCGATGATGCCAGAATGCTGGGTTTGAATCCAGGCTCTGATAGGCTCTAACTGTATTCTCAGATGATCTACTCATTCCTTCATGTGAAAAACATGAGAGTGAGAGTGAAATGACATCAGAAATACTTGCAAAGTCCGCAGCAGCAAGCTCCGAAGACATGTTAGCCCTTGGTTTGCTCGGATGGACCACGCTCTGCTCTAGTGAAACAAATCATCCCAGTGAACTAGCACGACAAGAGTTTTTCTCTCACTCAGGCCAGAGGAGGGATTCCTCTGCCATGAGGCAGCTCTGGGGTCTGGGAACTTCCCCTCTTCTGACATCACCATGTGAACCAACCTGTGGCTTTCCAGTTCACCAAGGCAGAGGTGGAAGAGGTGATGGAGGAAGCCCAGCTTTTCATTCCTGGGCACAGGTGTGGCTCAGAGCCCTTCCGCTCACAGCAGACCAATCAAAGCTTATTCTAGCACCCAAATCCCAGGGCGGGGGGAAGCTGCTGTTACTGCAGACTAGGCAAGCTTCATGGTCACAGTGTGGTGGAAGCATTAAATGACAGCCTACGTGGAGGCTTAGCACCAGACCTGGCACATGCCTAGGACCTGTTTCGTGTTATGGTGATAGTTCCTACTTACTCGTCACCTGCCTGCCTGGACTCGGGTCATTCTGACTTAGATCCAACCACTGGTCATCTGGATCATGGACTGTGGTGGGTCCCAGGTGATCTCAGTAGCCAAGTTGGTCTTTCATCATCATTTGTTTCCCTGCCTTTCCACACCCCATTCCTCCTTTCCAGTGTGCTCAAGCAGGCCTCCAGTTTGTCAGCGCTCCTTGCTCTGACACTCCACCAAGCAACAGTTGCGAGGGTGCATGATAACTTCTCTCTTCAGGTGCACTCATGGTGTCTACTGTAATAGAGCACTGTCTTGTTCTGGGAAGAAACTGTGGCTGAATGTCAGGATGTGGGCCAGGCACTGATGCACACGATGACCCAGGAAGTCATTCAGTCTAAGCTGTGATTTTGGATAAGCAAACAGAAAGTCAGAGAGGTTAAGGGAATGCTTCAAGCCACACAGCCTGAATGAGGGCAGACTCAGCGCAGATGGTTCCCTATCAGGAGGCCTTCCAACTCTTCTTTCCAGGACTCTGTAATTGACTTTTGTCTGCTCTCTGTAAGTCATTACACCCATTGTGAACCTCTCCTTGGCCTTGGTCTCCTTCCCTCAGAGGCTTAAACCTGCTTCATGAATTAATTCAAGCTAAATCCCTGCGGAAGACAGTGACTTAATGTGCTCTTCCTTTCTGGTAATTTCAGTGGCTACAGATACATTGTCGCAGCCCAGAATCTGCTAACCACAAATGGTGGATGCCAAGCCAAGCAGCCCACTATGGATGCCATCTCAAGGCAGGGATATATATTCAGAAGTGTCCCCAAATCATAGCACATAAGTAACTTATTTTGATCCCAACTAAATGTCTGAAGGTGGCAGTATCCAAGAGGTAAAGAATCTAATTGAGTTTCCTGAACCTAGGGAACTTACACTCTAAATGGGGATACAGGAATAACAAACACAAAGCAATCTCAGGAATTCCCTCAATCAAATTTTAGTTTGTAACCTTTATAGTTCCCATTCCTCAAATATATATACATATATGTATATATATATACATATATATGTGTATATATATGTCTATGTCAAGTATTTTAGAAATACCAGTTGAGCATTTTTAATCCACAAGTGCAAATTCCAAAATTCCAAAATCTGCAACGTTTTGAGCATCCAAAAGATGCCACAAGTGGAAAAGTCCACCCTTGACCTCATGCGATGGGTCAGAGTCAAAATGAAGCTACACTGAAAAGATTTTATAAAATCACCTTCAGGCCATGTGTGTAAATGGTCTAGGAAACACTGATCACATTTGTGTTAGAATCGGGTCCCATTTTTAAGGAAGTCATTCCGTGTTTGGAAATATTCTAAAATCTTGAAAAAAAAAATGAAAAATCAATCGACTTCTAGTTCCAGGGCTGGGGAGATAGCTCAGTTGGTAGAGTGCTTGCCTTGCAAGCACTAAGGCCCTGTGTTCAATCCCCAGCACTGCAAAAAAAATAAATAAATAAAAAAGAAAGAAAAAAAATTCTAGTCCCAAGCATTTTGGGTAAGGGTTATTCACCTGTATCATCTATAATCCTCATGACCAGCATGTGGTGTCAGGACCATTAGGTCCTTAGGTGAGACACAGGTTCAGCCTCTGCATGGCTCATACCACACAGCAAGCGTCAGAGCTGGAATCTGAACTAACTCCAAAATTCACAGCTTCTCATGCTATCATGCAACAACAGTATCTCACAGAGCGGCTGGACCTTAAAATTATCTAAGAGGTGGGTTGCTTTCCTCATGGAATTCCCTTCGGTCCTGGCAGATTAACATGGCATCTCAGAGGCTAATAGAAAGATGGGAGGGTTGGAGCCAGCCAGGCAGGATTCTAGATTCCCAATCTGCTTCTACCCAGAAACGGCACCCTACTCAGGACTGGGTTTTCTCATAATTCTTTATTTTAAACCTACATTCAATTGTAGAAGGCAGAAAGAAAGTTAAAAAAAAAAAAAAAAAAAGAAGAAAAGAAATGAGAAATCAAAACTATTTTTGTATGATTAGTTTATTTTTGTTTGATGGCCTTGATTTGGGAACTGGATGTAAAAAGTCCCAGGAGGTGAATTGATTGATCCATGCAAAGAGTGGCAGAATGTGGTTTGGGTTAGGGGCTTGGCAAGTTTTTCTGCAAAGGGCAAGATGGCACAGATTTGGGGCTTTGAGGGCGGTGTATGTTTTGTCACAACTACTGAGCTCCACTGTGGTAGTGAGAAAGCAGGCACACAGAGCATGCAAACCCATAAGCACAGCTATGTGCCAACCAGCTTTATTATAAATTAGGCTGAGGGCTGGAATGGGCCCTGGGGTTTGTGCACCCCTAGTTTAGGACAAAGAATTCTCAATTATTTGTTCAGCACTTTTTCTACAGAAACAAAACTGTGGACCAATGAACTGTGTAGCCCAGTTTACCAAAACCAACCTGGGTAACAAGAGGAAGACCTTACCTGTTAAGATGGTTAGGGGTAGAGTTTTGGGGTTGAGGGATGAACGGGAATGACATGAAGACAGGACCCTTCCCTCTTGGTGACGTTAATGTGCCTTTAGGAGTATGACTAATTTGACTCTGCACCTGGGTCTAAAAATAATTTTGGAAATAATTAGAGATGGTTGGTCGTAAAACATCGTAAATGTACTAAATGCTACTGACTTATGTACTTTTTAAATTTCATATGTGAATTTCCTCTCAATAAAAATTTTAAAATACATCAATAATTAAACAGTTAAAAAAAACCTAAAAACTAAAAATGAAATGGCATGGTTCTTTCTATGTAGGGGATCTTTTCTCTTGCCTCTTTTGGATACCAGAACTGCTGAAGTTTCCCTTGAATAGATCAGTAAATTGTCTGCACTGCCAGGTGGCAGTGTGTTATGAATTTTTACAGTTTCTGTGTCTCATACTCTGATCTTGATTCCTAGCTTTTGTGGATTTAAGTTTCCCTAACATTAAAATGCAGGTCATCATGTGTACCATTTAGGGTTGATGTGACCATTAAGTGAGATTCTGATATAAACTGTCTTGTTCTGCACAAGCTGCTGTAATAAAATGCTGGAGACTGGGGGTCTTAAAGAACAGACATTGATGTCTCTAATTTGGGAAGGTCTAGTAGTCCAAGGTCAAGGTGGTGGTTGATTCAGTTTCCAGTGGGGCCTACTTTCTGGCTTATAGACAGCTGTCTTCTCGCACGGGCTTCCCTCGGTCATGTTTGTGGGGAAAGCAAGAGGTGTCTGTCTTCCTCCTCAAATAGGAGCACTGATCCAATTGCGAGGGTTCAACTTCCATGACCTAATCTAAACCCAATTTCCTCCTGAAGTCACCACTTCCAGGACCATTACACAGAGGCAAAGACTTCAACATAGGAATCTGAAGGGGACATAAACATTCATCCCACAATAAACTCTTCACGTCTAGAAAGTACTTATAAATGTAGCTTTTGGTATCTTCATTTTTGAGGAGGCCAGCCTTTTATTTCTTTACCTGTTCATTTATTTGTCCATTCATCATCATCAGCTACTAGCAGGTTCCAAGTAGCACAACTGCATTTGTTTTCTATTGCTGTGTAACAAATTTTATACTTAAAACTTACTAACTTAATAAACATTTATTATCTCAAAAACTCTGTAGGTCAGGAATTCAAGGAATTAGTTGGATGGCTTTGGTTTGGGAACTCTAATTATGTTGCCATTAAAACATGGACAATGGCCACAGCCATCTGAAGACTTGCTGCTGGACCTGCTTCCAACATGTTCACTCACATGGCTTTTGGCGAGAAGTCTTGATTCCTCACCAAGTGGACAGCCTCCTCATTTGGCAACCATTGGCTTTCCCCCAGAACAAGCGAGGAGAGAGAAAGAGTACAGACTACACCCCCAAGTTAAATATTGTCATTTTACCTTATTCTCTTTGTTAAAAACACATTACTAAATCAAGTCCACACTCAAGGGGGAGGTAGTACCAAAAAGTATGAATTTCAGGAGGTGGAATCATTGGGTGCCATTTTGAAGGCTGTGTTCATTGTGCCCTCTCTTGAGTTCTAGGGACACAGTGATGAGCTAGAGGGCCACCTAACTTAGACTCTAGTGGGAAACAGACATTTATCAACTTATCATGTATCCTAAAAAATTACAACTAGCCAGGATAAGACAATGAAGGAAAAAACACAACAGGTTATGAGAGGCATTTAACTGGCAATTGACTGGGGAGAGAGAAGAGGGGACAGGAATATATTTTTGAAGAAGTTACATTTTAGTTGAGACTTGAAGGATGAGTGCTGATTAATAGTAGGTAAAAAATGTAGTGGTTATTCCAAGGTATTAAACATAAGAGTTCACATATTATTGACCAGACATTCTATCACTGGGTAGGTATCTAAGAGAATAGAAAATATAGGTCCACACAACATGAATTTCCATAGCAACATTATTCATAATAGCCATAAAGTATAAACAAGTCAAATGTCCATCAATTTATGAATGGATAAATAAAATGTGGTATATTCATATAATGGAATATTACTGGATAGTTAGTAACAACAACATACCAATACATGATGAAATGTGGACTAACCCTGAAAACATGATAATTAAAAAGCCAGAAACAAAAGACCACACATTTTATGATTCCATCTGTATGGAATGTCCACGATAGGGGATGAATTGAGCCAGAAAGTTGATTTGGTGATTGCTTAGGGCAATGGGCAGAGGGAAGTGGGGAAAAATGAGGAGTGGAGTGACCACTAATGGATAAGGGGATTCTTTTTGAGGTGACAAAGATGATTTCAGGTAGATTGTGGTGATGTTTGTGCAACTCTGTGAACATGCCAGGAACCACTGAATTTTACACCCTGAATGGGTGAATTATTTGGCCTGAGAATTATTTCTCAATAAATAGGTTAAAAAGGAGATGGGTGGAAAGGCACGGCCGCAGAGGGACTGGCCAGGAGTGGAAGGGAACAGCAGTGTGGTAGAAATGGAAAGAAAGTCGAGCACAGTCAGCAGGTCTCAAATGAGGCAGGAACCAGACCCTGCTGGCCTCGGTGACCCAGGGAAGGATGTTGGTCTTTATCATTAAGGCAATGGGAAGCCACAGAAGGTTTTGAAGCCAGGAGTCACTGATTATATTTGAAGTTTTCAAATTTAATACAATAAGGGCACTATAAATTAAAACTAATATTTAAATTATGAGCTGGTTAACAGAACAGAGTACTGGAAATCTTATTTTAAAATTATTTCCCCCACTCAGGATGCAGTGCTTGAACCCTGTGTCACTAGGAATGGCCAGCTTGGTTGCAAATGCTTTCCATCTACACTCTTGTATCCTAAATGACTCCATATTGGTCAGTGGAGGAAGAGGCTGGACGTGGCCACCTCCAGGTGTCAAAACCATGTTCCCATGTTGCAGAGTCCTTGGGATTCTGGGCTTCACTGAGCTCTTCATCCTTCTCCAGATGGCAAAGTGAAGGAAATATCTGGTAAAATGTTAATTCCGCCTCATTTAATGCCGCTTACATAGGTGTGGTGTAGTTGAAGCCTCTACAGGAAAAGCTGATTTCAAGTTCTGGCACAATGATTAGCTGATTCACAAAAGATGTGAGTCTTCGTTTCTTCCCTGCACATCTGTCCTGTCTGCTTTTAATTTGGAAGCACCAGTTTTAATTTAGCGGCAGGACTGTAAACTCCGTTTCTGTGAACACAGAATGACATACTTTGTGGAACCAAGGCCCCTGGCCAAGATCTGACTCTGAAGTAATTGATGGCTAGTGACTAGCTGCGAAACGCTCCAGTGTGAACACTTTCCATGGCAAAACCCCGTCGCATCAGCTAGATTGCAAGCAAGCCTCGCTGGGCCGCTGCCCATCCAAATACAGCCCAGGTCTTGAACCACAGTCCCTGGAGCCTCACGTCCATTCTAAACATGCAAGTCCTTTCCAACCCGCAGCTCCGCTCTTCCCCCCCTCATCTGGAGGCTGGGGCCCAATGCACCAATTTCCTCATCTCTGGAAGTCAACCATATCAGGAAGGAGCCTTCGGTATGAGGGCTTGTTTTGTTCTGGTGGAAAGGACACTCTTTTCATCACATTTAAACATCAATTTTTAAAAATTTCACTCATGTCCAATAACTCGTGTGTGAGAGGGAGGAAGAACAGGCCCAGAGTTACATCACCCCTGTGGTTTAAGAAATCTTTTTCATAATATGTAGACTGTTTTGGGGTCTGGAATTTGGGGGTGGGGAGAAAAGGGGGAAAATGGGGTAAAGCAATAGAGGGACAAGCTATAAGGCAGAAAAATAAATCCTCCTCCAAGCAAGAAGGAGTGGAGAAGCAAAGGGAACTGAAGGACAGAACATCCATGAGACTGGAATCTTCTAGAAACAGACCTGGGGGTACAGAATCCCATGATTGTTTTTCTTTTTTAACTAATAAATTGCACTTAAATCCATCTGTCTTGGACCACCATTGAATCCCGTATCCCCATCATGGTGCCCAGCATAAAGTAGGTTTTGATACATATTTTTAAATCTATCAGAGAGGGAATGAGTAATTGTTGAGTGCTTGCTATGTTCCCAGCACTGCTGTAGGTCACAGGGCATGGGAAACGCAACCCATGGAATTTATGGGGACTCTCATGTAGAATAATAGCAAGGGGCACAGGCCTTGCGGTTGGCAATCCTGGGTCTGGGTTTCAGGCCTGGGTCTGCCCCTTACAGGTTGTGCAGCCTCAGGGAAAACCATGGAAACTGTCTAATTCTCAGTTTCCTCAAATTGAAGTGTAAACAATACGAGGACCCATCTCAGGGGTTGTTGGGAGAATTAATTGAGCTAAAGGGTAAAAGTGCTTAGAAAATGCTGGGAACAGAGGAAATGTTCCAGACTGGTGACTAATTAAATTGTTTAGAAGTGGCATGCCATCACCTTAAGCAACAATTCTTGTGTGGGTCTCCCCCAAATGTCCTTGAACCTCCACCTTTGTTGTACATACAATCGGTTGCCAATTCCTTCCTCAAGCCACACCAAGACCCACGTGACACACTCCTCTTGGTTTTGCTTCAGTGCGAAGCGTCCTATTGTTCCGAAACTAATATGTGTTTGTGAAAATCATCTCTCCATGTAGGACAGGGGCACTTGGGTTCCAGCACAAACAAGAGAACATCCCAGATGGTTTGCAAAGTATGTTGAGTTTTGCCAAACATGTTTTTCCCTAAGTTAATATTTAATGTGAAATATAATCCACATGTTCCTGGTCAAGTAATTCTTGGAGAAGGAAGTGGGGAAAAAAGAGGGGAAGCTCCAACATCCACTTTGAGATGGTACCAGCTGAGGGGAGTAGATCACATGTGGTCTAAAGAAAGAGGCTGAGGATGGCGAGGAGAAGACAGGAGCTCTCCTTACCCTCCCTTCCCACTCCCAGTTACTGACCCAGGCACTGTGTTTATAGAGTTCTGTGATGTGTAGAAATGCAAAATGTGAACTAAATAAACTAGGGGTCAACAAAGGCCTCTGTCGTGGTCCAGAGAGTGAATGTTTTGGGCTGTGTGGGCTGTGTGTTCTCTGGTCATAATTAGTCCACTATACAACTCAGGAAAGCGCCACTAGCAACATGTAAACAAAAGGACAGGGTTGTGTTTCAATAAAACTTTATTTACAGAAATAAAAAGAGACAAGGGGACCAAATCTGGCCTATGGGCTCAGTGTGCTGATCCCTAGAGTGGATTACAACAAGAAAGACCACACCACCACAGATAAACATTCAGAGAGTAGATAACTCATTGCTCATTAATGAAGAGACTGGTCCTGACTGAACATATAATATGAATCCAGTGGCAAGAGGCATTGTGGGCCTGTAGTTATACCTCGAAGGAAGAAGCGGATTCAAATCCCAGTGCCATTATTTATTAGCTCTGTGATTTAAGACAAATTATTGAATCTCGGCAAGCTTCAGCTTGTTCATCTTTAAAATGAATACAATAATATTTTGATCTAACATAATTATCATAGCATTAATAAATATCAGTAATTGACAATATTTAATTAAGTGAGACACTGCATAAAACTCCTATGCAGTTTCTGGCTTCCAATATACAGCTTTGTCTTCACAGTAAAGAAAGCATAGATTTTGTGGTGGGTGGTCCTAGGATTGAGGCTAAGAAGCTGTGCCACTTAACTGTCTAAACCAGGTTCAGCAAACTTCTCCCATAAAAAAACCAACGGCAGATATTTTAGAGTTTGTAAGCCACATGTGGTCTCTGATATGGTGTTTTTAAATTTACAACCCTTTATAAATATAAAAATTATTCTATCATTTTTAGTTTATAAGCTGTACATAACCAGCCTGTGGCCTGCACTTGGCCTGAGGGCTACAATACGCTGACCTCTACTCTAGACCTCTGCTCTATTCAATAGGAAAAGAATGCAAGGCACATACAGAACTCAACATTCTCTACTAGTCTCATTAGAAAAAATGCAAAAATAAAACAGGTGAAGTTAATTCTGATAGTATAGCTCCTTTAACATATTCAAAATATTAACACTTCAATAAGCAATTAATATTAAAATGCATTCATAAACTATTTTGCATTCTTTCTTCTTTTTTCTTTCTGTACCAAGCCTTTGAACTCCTGTGTGAATTTGACACTGAAAGCATATCACATGTGCTCAAAGCTCCGTGTGGCTAGGGGCTACGGTGATGGACAGGGCAGCTCTAAACCTCACTGATTCTTTCTAAAAGGAACACAGCTATAGACCTTATCTTTTTAGGATCTTTGGGATGATTTAAGGAAATAATGAGTGCATGGTGCAGAGCATACTGCCCTGTTAAGTACTAGTTGATCATTGCTAATAAGAATCACCACGAACTGTAATACCATTAATGATTATTGCAGAATGGGAGAAAGAAACAGTCTCCCATTTTTCTGGATAAAAGTTCTCAGTCCTGGTGATCAGAGACCTTGCTGATACCCAGAGTTTCCTTTCTCATTTCTCTTAAGTTCTCCAAAAGATTCTGGTCGCCCTTTGGAAATCATAGCTTTCCTGAGCTCCAGGACCCAGGTAGGAGGCTTATGATGGAATGTGGAGTTTAGGGAACGAGCCACAGCCCACAACCTGCCTAGGACACAGTGAAACTGTGAATTGCCTAGGCTTTTGAGCACTTCCCGTCCAGCTGATGCTGCTGGAGAGACTCTTGCTCCACCTCCCTCTAGCCTCTGCGGTTCCTCGCGTGATTCCCTTTCCCCCATTTTGTCACCCTGTCGGCATTCCCTATGGATTTGCAGGAGGAGCAAGTCTGAACGTTTGCAGGGGAAGGTCCTAGAAAAGGTTGGAAAGTGTCCCATGGGAGCGAGAGACTCCCGGCTGCTCCCTGGCCCCTGTAAAGCTAGACTTGGCCGGGTGTCCTCATCTGACCTGATCTCTTGGATAACAAAAGCTGGGCCATCCAGTTAGTGATTATCATGAGAAGGTGCAGGACTCACTGCTAGGAGAAAAGGACAGATTATCCTATACTAAAGAGCAGCTTGGGATTCTGGGGAAAGTCAAATCGGATGGACAGGGTGAAAACAGCAACAATTCTTTCTGCTTCAGTCATGTCTAGCATGACTCCCTTAAAGAGTTGGTTTGCATACAGCATCATCCGTTCAGGGAACCCAGACCTCAGCAAAAATTCCCTTTTGGGGTATTTTAAAGAACTGTCTTTGGAATCCATATCAACTGTGTAACCTCAGGCTACTCACTTAACCTCACTGAGTGTCCATTTCCTCACCTTCGAATGGGGATAATCACATACTACTGGGTTGTGGATACAGGTTCATTGACCCAGAGTAGTCATACAACCTTAACTGGGAATCGGTAGAGAAGACAAATGAATCCTCCTCGTCGTGTGACTTATTTAGGCAATTGTGACGTCCAATTGACGCTCCTACCAGTCAGATCCCATCCTTTGCTTCCATGTTAGACCACATATATGAAGGTCACAAAATCGGGCAACTTGTCCCTTCCTTTTCTTAGTGGTTCAATTTCAAATAAGAGTATCAAAGGGCCTCATGAAGACCTGGACAAGCCCTCGTGTTCCTCGGATCAGTACCACTGTCTTGCTTAAGTGCCATGCCATTTCCCAGAAGGAGCAGCAAAATGTGCTTGGTACCTCAGTGGGACTTGGAGACCTGATGGCTTCCTTGAAGGTGGTACTCTCTCTGGGAGCGAGAGACTCCCGGCTGGGAGTGGTGGATGTCACCATTTCTGGGAGATCTTCTTTTTCCATTAAAAAGAGCAGCATACTGAGAGAATGATAGCTACTTATATTATTATTAAAATATGGGAGTAAAATTAATATTAGTGAATTGATTTATTACTTCCATGCTATATTAATAAAGGCAAGACATGTACCTTTGAGTCAACAAAAAGCCAAACTTTGAATTAACAAACATTTCAAATAGAACTTGAGAAATGTAGAATTCTTCCCATTCCTATCTGTCTCTGAAATCTCCTTGACTATATTCCAAGGATCAGCAAATTTATGCTGCAAAAGGTCAGATGGAAATTATTTCAGGTTAGCTTGATGGTGTCTGATGTGACTGTTCAAATTTGTCAAGGTGGAGTCAAAGCAGACTTGGATGATATGCAAATTAATGGACACAGCTGTGTTCCAATAAAACTTTATTTACAAAAGCCTTGCAGCCAGATTTAGTCTGCGTGATCAGGGTTGGCTGACCCTGTTCTAGTCTAACAAATGAGTAGCTAAAAATATAAATAGAATCTTTATAAAATTCAGAACAAATTTATTTCCATAATCTCTGTATAAGATAAACTTGTAATTATATTGAAGGGAGATTACTGTAATTGAAGCTAGAAGAGTAAGTGAAATACTATTTTATTTTATTTTTTTCAGGTTAAAGTATGAACAGTTGTCGTCTCTAAGAAGAGGAGAATAGGGATGGCATATAATTAAACTAAATAAAAGAGAAGTGGTGTTAGTTTACTTATTTAATTAAGCCATTCAACACAAATTTATTGGAAGCTTGGGACATTCCAGACATAAAAAATATAGTTTCAGTCATCAGTGACCAGGCTACAGGAGAAATGTTTGTTTTTGATTTGTGTTGTTTGTTTTAAGATGTTCCTGTTACTCCTAAAAATCAGACTATGAAAAAATTCTTTCTCCTACTTAGGTGAAAAATTATAATAGCAGTGCTAATCCTGGATTTTCATAAAGAGAGCCCTGAAGTATATCTGTGGGAGTAATTAAAACAAAAAAAAATTAAAAATAATAAAAACTCTGGTTATATTAGTGAAGTAACTGGGCACTGACACCATATGACATAATTGGTGCCTGCCTCCGTCCTCATCTGCATCCAGTATTCTGAGGCGCTTTGGTAACAGCACTGAACATCTGCTCGGAAGAGGGGCCCTGTACCCAGGCAAGAATAGGACAGAAGGGTGTGTTTCCTTAAAGTGCAATGATGTTATTAAAGTGTCACATACCTAGTGCTGTGACTGTAATTATATAAACATAGACTTTAAGACCATGGGGGAAAAATACACCAATTAAAAGAAAGAAAGAAAAGCAGCCAACACGAGAACAGTGTTAGAAGTTGGGCTGAGGTTCAGCTAATGTTTCCAGGGTTGCAGTTGGATTTATTTCATAGGAATGAAGATGATCCTAGTGATGTTTTTGTTATTATTTCTTTCCTTCCTCTTCAAGACTTCCTCCCTTCAAGCAAGAATTATTTATTAACGAGTGCAAATCATTACTTGGAGATTTTATTCAGCAAAACATGATATGGAGAAATTAAAAAAAGAGAGCGAAAGAAAGAAAAGAAAAGAAGAGTCTCCCAAGCTGCCTGGATTTCTGGATTTCAGCATGTGTGTTCCTCCCTTTTTCTAAATTGAGCTCATCCATAAATCTTTGGAAGCAGTGTTTTAAAAGCCCACCAGCAAATTTTTCATGGCTCTTGACACAAACTATTTGAAAAGATTTATCTATTCCCTTCCCCATGGAGAGAAAGAGAGAGAGAGAGAGAGAGACAGAGAGAGAGAGAGAGAGAGAGAGAGAGAGAGAGAAAGAGTAAAAAGGAGAGAGAGAATAAAATATGGATAGAAAGCACCGTGATCACAAGGGATTGGCTTGCCCCTGACGTCTTCCCACATGTAGCTGTTCATGGATTCACTGCTCTCTAGAGCAAGACGCAGTCCATCACTGTGTTCAAGCCCATTCTGAATGAGGCTGACGGGCTGCACCTGTGTGCCTTTCTGAGGTCAACAAGACAAACTGGACTCTTGGGGAAGGGACTCTGTTCATAGCCCAGTCAATGCTGTCAATTTTCTTAATGTTAAAAAAGTTTAGAAGATGTGAATGAGATTCCAGAGCCAATTCTCTGGATGGGTGGGATGGACAGTAGATGTGTACACGGCAGCCAGAGTTCCACTGCCCTGTGTTCCTGTGTTTTTTGTAGGGGGTTACTTAAGGATGGTGAGGGATGAGAAAGAACGTCATAGAAATGTCAGCTATCTCGAAGAGACACAAAGTAGGTCTCCGCCTATGCGTTTTATGGGCTGGTGTGTATATTCCTGAACTTCAATTGTGTTGCTATAACATGCATGATTCTTATCAAACTCATATATCCCTTGAATGTTATTAACATTTTCTTGAAAATGGTTCTTCCCACATTGAGAAATGTGGGCAGATGTGAACCTATATATTGCTGCTCTTAATGGAGAAGCATTTCCACTTGTCATTAAAGAGATCATCACAAGAACACATGAATGAAGAAAACTAAACCACGCTCTTAAAATCTAGTTTGCTACATTTGCCAGGTGAAGGCTCCATTCCCAGTCCTGCTCTCTCAAAGGCAAGTAGTTCAGAAGTGTGACGGAGGTTCTGGGGCAAGATGCCACCAAAGAAAGACTTACTTCTTGGAGGAATCAGAGAGGGAGATGGAGAACTGACGAAGGGACCATTTTCTCACCATCGAGTTCACACTGTTTACTGTCCCTTTCTGAACGTGGACCTCAGGACATTGAAGAATGTTGCTCACCATGCCAGCACTTAAGGGCCAGCCTGCTAATGGCATCATGCTTGTTAATACCTTCTTAGACTTTAGAAAGTGCTTTCCTGTGTGGTGTTCCCTTTGGTCCTCATGATAACTTGGTGATACACAGGGGACCACATTGATTACACTTATGGCACTGGAACTAAAATTTAAAAAAAAATAGATGCTGGAGATGTAACTCCGTGGAAAAGCACTTGTCCAGTGACTGTGAGGTCTTGAGTTCAATTCTCAGCATGGCAATAAATAAATAAATAAGTAAGAGAAAAACAAGATATTTTCAGCTCCCATAGCAAGTCAATGAGAAAGCTCTCTCTAGAAATTTAGAATTTTTTTTTCATTTTAAAGAATGCTTTTTGAAGTTTACTGATTAATTCTCCACTACATTTTACACAGTTTCATTTTTTTTTTTTCATTTGATATTGAAATAGTTTTTGTTGTGTTTATTTTTCAGGAAGTTTAAAACCTTTCATCTTTTTTTTTTTATTATTATTTTTTTTATTGTAAACAAATGGGATACATGTTGCTTCTCTGTTTGTACATGGCGTAAAGGCATACCATTTGTGTAATCATAAATTTACATAGAGTAATGTTGTTTGATTCATTCTGTTATTTTTTCCCTTCCCCCCACCCCTCCCACCCCTCTTTTCCCTCTATACAGTGCTTCCTTCCTCCATACTTGCCCCCCTCCCTAACCCTAACTCTAACCCTAACACTAACCCTTCCCTCCCCCCATTATGTGTCATCATCCACTTATTAGCGATATCATTCGTCCTTTGGCTTTTTGAGATTGGCTTATCTCACTTAGCATGATATTCTCCAATTTCATCCATTTCCCTGCAAATGCCATAATTTTATCATTCTTTATGGCTGAGTAATATTCCATTGTATATATATACCACAGTTTCTTTATCCACTCATCAATTGAAGGGCATCTAGGTTGGTTCCACAGTCTGGCTATTGTGAATTGAGCAGCTATGAACATTGATGTGGCTGTATCTCTGTAGTATGCTGATTTTAAGTCCTTTGGGTATAGGCCAAGGAGTGGGAGAGCTGGGTCAAATGGCGGGTCCATTCCAAGTTTTCTAAGGAATCTCCACACTGCTTTCCAGAGTGGCTGCACTAATTTGCAGCCCCACCAGCAATGTATGAGTGTACCTTTCTCCCCACATCCTCGCCAACACCTGTTGTTGCTCGTATTCTTGATAATCGCCATTCTAATTGGGGTGAGATGAAATCTTAGGGTGGTTTTGATTTGCATTTCTCTTATTACTAGAGATGTTGAACATTTTTCCATATGTTTGTTGATTGCCTGCAGATTATAGAAGAAAAAGTAGGTCCAAATCTTCACTTTGTTGGTCGAGGATCAGACTTCCTTAACAGGACTCCCATAGCACAAGAAATAAAAGCTAGAATCAACCACTGGGATAGATTCAAACTAAAAAGCTTTCTCTCAGCAAAGGAAACTATCAGCAATGCGAAGAAAGAGCCTACAGAGTGGGAGAATATCTTTGCCAATCATACTTCAGATAGAGCACTAATCTCCAGAATCTATAAAGAACTCAAAAAACTCTACTCCAAGAATTCAAATGGACCAAGGAAATGAATAGATACTTCACAGAAGAAGATCCACAGTTTAATTTTTTTTTAAATTTTCTCTTTTTCCTTCAAATAAGAGAAAGATATTTAAAAACAAAGTTCACTTATTAATGCTGTAACACTCAGTCTCCTAAATTCTCCTGTGCAAAGACTGTGCTGGCCCTCCATATCCTTCCATATCAACAATTTTACAGCAGTGGGGATAGAAAAATGAGCAGCTACTAACCTATTTGAGGACATAGTATGTAGGCCCTTGGACTCCTTGTGCCCACGGGTTTCCAAAGGCAACTTTAACAGAAGGTAGAGTTTCTAATCTATGTAACATGCTGAAACTTGTGAGTCCTTGGTGCGTAGCACATATTTAGGACGATCATTTGGTAGCAGAACAGGATTTTATACAGTCCCCAAAGTCTCTAAGCTCTGATTCCCATTGCTTCTCTATTGCAACGAGGTAATGCACCCATTTGGTTTTCTTACTGAAGTGAGTACTGAACAAACGAATCGATCACCAATCGAGTTTGGTTATCTTGAGTTACTGAAATAATTCTGCCAAGTAAAATAACCAATCCTCGTAACAGTGACGGCAGAATTGGAGTGCCTACAGAGCGGAGGAGATGAACCGTTAACTCGATCAGCTGTATAAACAAAGTTTCTGACCAGTGGAAAATGTTAGCCAACATCAAGGCAAGGGAAAGGCTTTGGATGAAAAATCAGAGAAGTTGCTAATGGAATATAACATGTCCCCAGGCCCAGAGGGGAAAATAGGCAGAAAGCTCCTTCCCACGGTTAGTTTAAGGATCAGTAAGAGAGCTGGAGTTCCATGTGGCCCTGGCCAGAAACCCAGCGGAAGGCGTGCACCAGAGCGAGGCGTTTTCTCATCTGCAGGCCCAGCTCCTGAGACTGTTGATTCTGAGCCTGAATCACTGTGTTAGAAAGATCTGTTATTCATCGCTGGAGTCATATCGGATTTAACAAGAAAGTACAGAATGTAATAAATATGTAATGAACATCTTTCTGAATCCTGTTATTTCAGAGCTATTCATAAGCTGTGAGGACTGAAGTAGTTCTAACAAAGATGTTCCTATTATACACACGGATCTACTTCAGTTGGAAAATTCTCCAAATCCTAATGATTCTATGGAAGGCTACAGATAATATCGGAATAAGTTCTATTACTATGAAAATACCAGATCATACACATTTAGATTATATATTGGTTACCATATATTTATTAATAAATTACTTGTAGACAAGAGTGTAAGGGCTTAGTGTCCTTCATATCGCAAGAATGTCATCCAATATTGTTACATGGCAATCATTGAATGAATGATATTGGCTGACAAATCTTTCCTTTGCTATCTTGTCCAAAGTTGAGAGAACTCAACTTACTGACCAGACAGTAACTGCAAAGATGATTCTGACAGGGACATTATTATCATAGGTCACCTTAATGAACAAAAGAACATGACTCACTCTCAGCATTCTATTATTTAAATTGAAAAATGAACACCCTACTCTGGAGCTAAATTGTCATTTAAAGCACTTCTATTACTCACTGAGAGTAATCTAAGTATGCAGTGAAACATTTAAAAATATTTTTAAAACAAAAATTTAAAATATTTCTGACCATCAATATTTTGTTGCCATGTGTGAGCAGTTGTTCCTCCAAATTTTTCTCTCTCATCTTTTTTCTTTCCTAGACATTTTCACTGAAACAATAAATGTGGCTTTTCTATCTCCTATCTCCTATCTACTCTTCCTCTTTATTATATAGTTTAAATTAGCTCCTTCTTTAATTTTCCTAACTAGGTAATCCACAACAAAAAAAGATTCTGAAAGCTAACTTAGCAAGAAATAATCCTTTCCGGCTCCAAGAAGAGTGAAAAAGACAAAATTGTGTGTTCTCATGCATAAACGATTTTTGTCCTTGTTACACAAGTAAATATGCCTAATTGCATCCTGGGGATTTCTTGGATCCAAAACAACATCTAGAGTCACACGTGCTAAAACTTCACGGAGTCCTAGTTCCAGCAAGTCATGGCAGGCACACATGTGCAGATCATGAAGTCACTTTCACAACTCCCTCTTAGGTAGACGAAGTGGCAGAGATAGGCGGACCATCGGTAGGAAGACCTAGAGATCATCCATGGAAGTGGGTCTGCCTCTGGAGCACAGAACACTTCCCTGAACCCACCAAGACAAACAAGCAAGCAAACAAACAAACAAACAAAAAACTTGCATCTTGACACTAGTGTGAGGCTTCTTTAGGTAGATGCTTAAAGAAGGATCTGTGTTGGTCTCACTCTACACGTGAACTTCAAGCAAATTCACTCTGGCTCATTTCCCAGCACTAAAAAACAAAATCGAATCAAAGCAAAATGAACAAACAGAAAACCCCAAAGAACAGAAACTAGAAGCACTATTGCCATAGGAGTTTTAAACATCATTACTCTTCATTTTAATTTTTTAGCTTAAAATAGCCACTGCTACCCTATCTTAGAGACACATAAAACGAAGCAAACTACAACATTAGTTTGGCTCCCCCTGACTCTCATTTTCCTTTGACTATAAATCTGGGTGCAACCAAATCCTGCTGCGTCTCCACCTTGGCATTCACTCTGGCTGGGTGCAGATGATGTGGAATCAGTTCCCTGAGGAGCAGGGGTGATTTTGCCCCCCAGGGAATGCTTGGCAGTGCCTGGGGACATTTTTGGTTGATCTGAAGGGGGAGCAGTGTTACTGGTATGTAGTGAGTAGAAGCAAGAATGCTGCCCAACCTCTTATAATGCAGGGGACAGTCCCCCCAAGAAAAAATGACCAGTCCTAAATGCCAATAGTGATCCTAGCTTAAGAAATTCTGTTTTTGCAATATTTGATTCAGTAGCTTTGTGCATATATTCTCAGAACTTTGGTTGCAATCATGAATGCTTCCCGGGCAGAAATAATTCTTATTTTCACCTAACATAGAAGGGCTCCTTCTAAGAAGATTCTACTCATAGTTTACAAACCAATCACAATTTCTTTCGACCACTATTAGTGTCTGAAATATCCACTAGTGATTGCTCTTTTTAAATAGGAAGTCCTTTGTAAGTTTCCAAGAGGTCATTCATTTATTTACATAATGTATTTATTAATTACATAGTAAGTTTTGGTCAGTGCTATCTTCCTAGAACTCATTTACCTCTCTAACCTGTCCCTTTGCCCAGGGCTCTCCAGAATTATTATTAAATCAACAAGTCTCTGCAATTAAACAACTTAGAGCATCCTCCATAGAGTTGCCCCTATCAGGAGCAACTTGATTGCAAATGCATATATGTAACATGGCAGGTGCACCCTTGAAATCAGTACTGTCAGTGATCTGGGCAAGAAGAATCCTGCTCTGGGTCCTGAGCTATACAGGATGATCCCCACCAACCTCGTCCACAGGGTCCTGGAGACCAGGAAGAGATTCTGGTCGCCCTTATCTGAGAAATGCTGTGGCAAGTGTAGAAAGCAAGTTTTATTTAAGAGAGGGACATAAAAAAAAAAATTAGAGGAACAGAAAATAGAAAAGGGGACTCCAAATGGGTGTCCACAGGAGTGGGTGTGTCTTGCAGGAAGGAGTAGTGCAGGGGGTAATAGCCTGTGCCTGAGAGTGTGTTCCCTAGAGGTGTTGGCAACCATTGAGCTGGAAGTGTGATCCCAGAGGTTAGCTGTTAGCAACCCAGTCATAACCAGCCTTCATCCTCTCTACCCCCATCATTCACTACCTACATTGACTGCTAGACCTTCCGCCCTTGCCTCAGTTGGTTAAGGAATGTGACATTTTCTGTCCCCTCAGGCCAGGCAAGGCTGCAGGCAGATTGCTCTTTTGGCAAAGAAAGCACGCCGGAAGTCAATCCAGTGGGCTCATTTTATAAAATTGTTCTCTTAACCTTGAGTTCCCACCATCCTCATCTATTTGTCCCCTTATAATGGGAAAGTGTCCATCTGGAATCTATGCCACACCTCCTCCTAAACCACTCTGGGCACCAGGGACCCTGAAACATTCTTCCCAAATTACTGTGCCCATTCTACAACCTGAGGCAGACTGTTTCCCTAACGTGTTTCCCTGTAGGGACAAATGTACAGAAATATGTATCCCAAGGTCTGAGCCGGAACAGCTGTTGGAGTGATGGACTGGAACCAGGGTGTGCATGGTGAGCCTGAAAGCCCTGGAGTTTGGGTTGAGTCAGGTGCCTGCAGAGAAGGGAAGGTGACAGAGCCAGTGCCACGCGTCAGTTCTTCCTGCTTTTAAATGATCTAATACAAATTCTAAGGGTCAAAGAATTCTGTTCTAGAAAGTAACCTTATAGAATGTGATGAAGAGAAAAAGCACAGGATTCAATGGCCACCTGGAGTTGTAACGTAAGTAATTGAACCTATGATATGTTGGCGTCTGTTTTTATACTTGTTTCAAGTCAGAAACACACTTGACTTGAGGTAGAGGAAAGAAGGAAGGAGGAGGAGGAAAAAGAGGAGGAGCAGGAGGAGGAGCAGGAGGAGGAGGAGCGACTCAGGACATGCCTCAGGCTTCAGGGCCCACTTCCCCAAACAGAACCATATAGGCTGCTTCAGAAACCTCAGTTTTCAGCTACTCTCCAAGGGCAAGGCTGATGTTTGGAAGGCTACATTTTATGTCAGTGATAAATCAACCCGTCTTAAACTTATTGGCAGTTTGATGTGATGGGTCAACAGATGAACAAAGAGAAAATGACGTTTTCATAATCAGTTTGCTGAGTCAGAGCTAACAGCACAGGACAGGGAAAACAAGACAGAGAAGAGAGGTCCAGAGGAAAGATGTCATTTGGGGGAGAGGTGCTTTGAGTGGCTAGTGTGACAGAACCAGCAGCCTAATGAAAGGCGGGAGAGGTCGGGGGAGAGCCTGGAAAGAGGGATGCATACCCAGAGACAGCAGTAAGAGAGGGAAGGGAAGGAAAAACAGCAGACTACCTTCTTTCTCTACCCCATTCTGCCATTGTTTCAGAGGGCCGCAAAAGGGGGCAGAGCACAGGACTTCTTGTTCCATTCAGTAGCCATGTTGGCCTTGGCTAAATGCCTTAACATTACATCTGAGAAATGGGGTACCCTCCTTGCCCCAATTCTATCTTGAGGTCCTGCAAAGCCGGAAGAACTTGGAAGGATGCTACATTTGCATCCTGCTTGGCAAAAATCTCCAGGGCATTTTATTTCTTATCTCTGTGGAGGAGAAACTGACTCAGTTTCAGGGAATGATTCCCACAGACAAGACTCTGCTGTCCCGCAGTCAGGTGAAGCGTCCAGACCAGGATACCCAGGGACAAGACGGGGCAGAGGGGGACTCTGTTTAAAATGAACAAGATGGTATTTTCATGATGCTTGGGGACCTCTTCCTTAGGAACAATCTCAGCCCAGAAGGCTGGTGACCCCTGGCAAGGTTCAGAACAGTCTCTGAATTACAGATGCTCAGGGGCTTATCTCATACATAGCCCCAGGTCCCACTGAAGTCCCCAGCCAACTCCTCAGCCAGGCCAGAGCAAGGCAGGCAGTGGCTGCCTGTGTGATTAATCGCCTTTGTTTCCTCACAAGCGAGTAAACCCACTGATAACCACAGCAGGAGGGAGGGGAAAGGCCTCAGCAAGCGAGGTTTCTCCGACTTCCTCCAGGCCAGGGTGTGCCTGGGAAAGGTATGTTTCCAAGAGAAAATTATACAGCTCAGAAAGTTAGTCATTAATGTAATGGTCTGAATCTACAATGAGAAAAAGATTGAAGCTGACATGATTTTTATCTTTGATATTATAGCTTCTGAAGTTGAGAAGTAATTACGTATGTTAATATTACATCCATTCGCTATTCAGTGAATTTTTTTTTATGACTCTTTCTTAATTAATCTTCCCTTTTCCTCCCCTCTCTGTTCAAGGCATAGGCAAATAGTCATGTAATGGATCAAGGGTGATTTGCAAGGAAAAGAACTAGGAATTCGAAAAACTTGGATTTGGGTTCAGACTCGTGTTCAACTTTAGGTATTTGGGAAGTAAACGATAAAAACATTAACTAGCAGAATGGGGATGTAGTCAGTGGTAGAGCCCTTGCCTAGCATGTGCAAGGCCCTGCATTCAATCCTCAGCACTGCAAAATAATAATCACGAGTACCTGATGAAAAAATGATGCTGTTCCAGACACTAGGTGAAGATTTCATCTATCGTCTCATTGAATCCTTATGAAAGTTCTGTGGGATATGAACTAGTGTCATGTCCATTTTAGAGGTGAGGAAACTGAGGCCGCCCATGTAGATGTTGAACTCCATGGTCACAAGCTGCCTGTATACAGTAGACTGGTCTTTGTGGCCCCTGTTGCCCTCACCTTTGTGTTTTATGAACTTAGGGTGAAGATGGAAGTGGAGCGTAAGAGGGAGACCTAGGAATAACGGGTTTGACTGCCACACAAATTACACCACTTTATCCATCATCCACCTTACTGCTTAACAGTGTGGGCATATCACCTGCTTCATCTTCCCTACCCAGTAACCCCCCGAGAACCAAGTAGCCAAAAGCTTCAGAAAAGCAATAACGGATCTCTGTGTGCTGTTCCCCCTCAGCAGAATCCAGCAGTTGGAGAGAATTCCAACACAAGGAATCTGCAGTAACCGCTGCTGCCCTTTAGCTTCAAGTACGGACACTTGACAAAACTGCCAAGTGCAAATCACCAAGGCTGGAACACAATCCTCATCTTTCAGTTCCCCAGAAAACCTGGGCTCTGAGAACCAGCTTGCTGAATGGTTGCATTCTGGAGGATGTTTTAGTTGCTGCCCTTGGATGTTTGATAATAACAATGGAGCTATAAAAATCAAATAACATTACATGCATAGATGCAATTATCAGTGCACAGTCCAAAGAGTGTTAATATCATCAATATTATATCACTATCATCCTATATTCCTGGAACTTGCAATCTCATGGCAGAGAGACTTAAATAAATTCCACAGACAAATTAATATATAATTATAAATTGTGGTTGATTCATTATTATGAGTGGAAATTACTTGGTTTTATGAGAAAAATGAACAAGCTAGTAATTTATCATGGGTAAGTGATGGGATAGGTCAAAAATGGCATTGCTGATTCAGTGGTTTAGGAGCTGAAACCCAGGGGGTCGTTGGGAGTCAAGGAGGCAAGGAATTAGGGAAGAGTGTTCAGGGCTTAGGGAACAGTGTGTTCCAAGCTGCTAAATCAGGAGGGCAGGGAGTAGAGAGTTAGAACCTAGAGGAAGAGAAGTGGAGGTTGACTCACAGCAGGCTCCGAGATGACCCAGCCTTCAAAGCCCAGGGTCTTCTCCTCACCTTCCCGAGTTCAGGTTCTTGTCCTGTGCACTGACCCATCAGACACCATGGCTCTGGATTTACTTCTCTCTCCTCCAGACCACAAGCAACTACGGAGGCTTTCTCTGTCTTTCACATGCTCAGAGGGCCAGGCAGAACACAAGCTCCACAGGAGAAATGCTGATTTCTTCACTAACTTTGAATTGTATGATTGCAAACTGCAAAAGCCACTGTACTGGGGGGCTCACACCAGATTTCCACAGACCCGTTCCCCATGGCTTGGGGCTGGAGAGTGCTTATCTGCATTTGGTATTGACCTTGGCTTCTCAGAGCTGACCAGTACTGCCTCCCTGACTCCTTTCCAGGGCTAATGAGTTACAAGCAGACACTCACATGCACAAGAGAGCCAAAGAAGGTTTCTGATGAGTTTTCAAATTTCTATAAGATGACAATAGTCTCTTTCCAAATCGTTTGCCAATCTGGATTTTCTTTATACAAAATTTGGAGACAACTTCTCTCCCTCTTTCTCACTAGCTTTTAAAAATTACTTCAAAGGCTTATAAAACTTCAAGATCCTTACAATCAATGGGTAGTGGGTCAGAGGCTTAAGTGACACAGTCTCTTGTGACCAGGCAAGAAAGCTTTGTAAGGGATGACAGTGGTGAAGGGTGACTGTTTTGCTTTGGAAGAGGGAGGTGTCAGGTGTCCATTGGAAGGACCCACAAATTATGAGTCCTAAACAGCAGCAAAATCAGTCTTTGACTTTGGGCTACTTACACATCTTTTTCTTATTGTTATTATACAAGTAATATCTAAGCTTATTCTTGTTTTCAAAGCCAGTCCTTGAATAATCAGTGTGAAATGTAAACTCATGTCCCTTCCTACTCCACCCTACCTTTGCTGTTCCCTGTCAGAACCATGGTAATGTCTCTTTATGCATCTTCCCATTAGATGTCCAGTTGTCTTAGCTATGGCTTTCACATCTGAGGATGGAAACTAGTTTAAAAATTTGTATCCATGGACTGGGGAGATAGCTCAGTTGGTAAAGTGCTTGCCTTACAAGCACAGGGCCCTGGGTTTGATCCCCAGCACTGCAAAAAAAAAAAAAAAAAAACTTGTATCCATTTTGAACATACATAGTCTTTTTTCCTTATCACTATTTCTGGAAAATACAGTAAAGACTAATTATACAGCATTTACAAGATTGTAGGTATTGCAAGTGACCGTCAAAGTATGGTTTAAAGTACACAGAAGGATGCATGCAGGTCACGTACTGTGGCATTTTATATAAGGTACCTGAGCATCTGAGAATCTGGAGCTAATCCGTCATGGATATCAAAGGGTGACTGTATACATATATACATGTTATGGATAAAAAAACAACCTTTCTCAGTGAATGTGTCTGAGAGATCTTACTCCAGGTACATGCATGGAGATCCTTCAGGTGCTTCTTCACTCTGGTGGCATGGAACAGAGGCATGTGCCACACTGTCGAGCTGAATCCTGAGATCTACCTGGGCAGAGACAAGAGCAGAACCTGGGGCTGGGGCAAGACTTTGCCAGCAAGTGACAAGAATTCATGTTCTTTGGACTTGCTTTCCTCTCTATTAGGCTGAGCTGTATTAGAATAAAACTCACCCCAATTTATTCAGTCAGCCAAGATAAAAATGCCAAGAACTTTGCATATACTTTTCTTTAAACATTTACAACAACCCTACAAGGTAGGGACTATTATTACTTCTGTTTTATAGATGATGACACTGAGCTTCATTTCAGAGATTAAGGAACTTTCTGGAGGTTGGGAAACTAGCTAGTCAGTAAAGGAGGAAATAGTCTCAGGCTAGAGTTCTCAACCAACTATATTAACCCTTTTCCTAAAACCATGTTGAGGTCACAGGAGCTTCTCTATATGTAAGCATGCATATATATATATGGGGATATGGATGTGGAGATATATATATATATATATATATATATATATGACTGTTCATTTTGGTTCCCGAAGACTATTTCAAGAAAGTGAACTGTGCCCACTCAAAGCCAGCACCTGACTTGGTTCATTCCCTCGTTGGGTTGGCCCACAGTCCTTTGCATTCTGCAAACCTGAGTCTTTACACAGGTATCCTTATTGTCCCCTGATGACTCCACAATGAGATGCCCAATCAGTGAGCAAGCACCAGGCCAGAGGCCTTAGAGCTGGGAAAAGGGGAGTGAGATAAGGCCTTGGTTGTCAGCATGCAAATGAAGAGGTAAGGAGCTGGCCGATTGCGGTTATTGGAAACTGGCCTCATTAGAACACTATAACCGGTTCCTGCAGCACAGTGGAGGTGAGAGCAGGGGCCCGGCACTATATAGATAGTGTTTGCTCTTTTTGCTTTTCTCTTCTAGGAGGAAGCTTGAACCAGCCTGGGCTCACAGTGGGGCTGGCAAGGCAGCCTCAGCATATGCCAGAGCCGGAGTTGTCCATGGCCAGCCTCCACCCTCGCTCCCCTCTTGACTTCTCTGTCAGAGATCTCTTTCTTTGCTCTACCTGCCATCAGGAGCCTGAGGGCCTAATCCCATTCCTTTTGCCATAGAAGAAAGCTACTTCTTTCACGGCACATTTGAAGAACAACAATTAGAACTTGCTATGACACCCCTCACACACTAACTATGGCCAATAGGATCTTTCAAAGTACCTAGTACCCAAAGCCACACTCCAAAATTATACAACCTAATTGCAAGTCACCCCCCTCAGATAATAGATGACATGATAGGCCACCAGAACTATAAAGCTGGACACTGGCATCCAGGTGCTAATCCTGTGCTCGGAAATGCCGGAGGCCTAGGGTGAAGAAGGAGGAGAGGTGACTTTCCACCACTCTGGGATGAGTTCTATACCTGAATAGCCATGTCACTCATAGATCAACACAAATCATCTCCTGATACCAAATTCAGCACTACCAGCAGGTTCCACCTGCCTTTCTGAAAAGCTAAGTGGAGGGATTATGAATTTAGGATCCTCCTTTCTGAGGAGCTAAAAATCTACATATTGACCTGGGGGTGGCTCCATGGTTTTATGCATAATAAAATTATTGCACCAAATACTTTAGTGCATATTGTGCTTCTTGTAGATCTCCATTTCAAAAAATACAAAAATGAATACTTGTCCATTGACTTTCAATTTTTTTTTCTATTGACCTTTTTTCATTAAAGCTCTATTTGCTGATACTAATCTAGCCTTCTTTTTTACTTACTCAAATCCCATACTTAGCTGAAAGTGAGGAAAATCCTTTCTTACCATATAGACTATGGAATTATTAATACAAAGTTGGGATACAAAAGGGAAATTGAAGCCTTCAGGCCTCCCTCTCTGTCATGATCCCTTAAAGCAGTTTGTCAAAAATGTTTATAAATAAATGCTCTTTGTAACTTAGTTTCCCCTCTGCACCTGAATTTCTCAGGAAGGCAACAGGGTCAAGCAACTGAGAGGAACGTGCTGAGGTTCAGTCTCCTTAGATTTTGTGTCAGGTCAGAATGTCCAGGTTGGCATTTCACTTCAGCTCGGTCTGCTTCGTGCACATGGCTGGCTACCTCAGGTGGACTATAAAATCCTGCAGTGCCAACACACGGCTTCACATTGCTTTGATTCCTCTTACACTGCATACGTCAGTGTCTTTTGTAGGACAGCCTACATACTGTCAAAACGAATGTTTTAGGGGCGAAAAAAGGGACTCTCAGAGACAGGTGGTAGTGATAATGGGGAATGATAAGTCATTAGTTGGATTAAATGGATTCTTTCCATGTTCCCATCATCCAAATCGTGAATATTTGCTCAGCACTACGCTGCGCCAAACATCTTTTAGAAATTGGTTTGACTGCAAATTAACCCCAGGCCATATGGAAAGTAAGAAGTAGTCTGGCTTGGCTCCGACAGGTAAAGTCATTTTCCTAATCGGACTTCCCTTCTGCTTGACATGAAGGATTCCAAAGAGAAGAAGGAAGAAATAATGGAGAGAGAAGGAAGAGAAAGGAGATGAGAAATAAAGGAAGGGTCTTACAAAAACAACAAAAAAAAAAAGTAGCAGATTAATGGAAAAAGAATACTTAAAGCTCTCTTGGGCTCTCACTCTGTCTCTCTCGCTCTTTTTCTTTTTCTTTTTTTTCTTTTTTTTTTTTGAGGCTGCTGTATTAAATTAAAGTCATACATAGGTTTCAAAGGAAATCACATTTCTGCAGTCTGGTGAGCCCACCTGACAATGCACGCTAACAGAATTGTAAATGTAAAGGGTGATGCTTGTCAGTGCCTGACAGTTCTAAATGGCCTTTTAGTTCAGTACGCAGAGCTGTCATAAAAAAACATAAAAATGCATATGCAGACAGCTGAAGCTGCTATGCACATCATTATCTGCAAATGGTATAAGTATCCTGAACAAAAGGCCTTCCAGTTTAAGGACATGCATAAGACATTTCTCTGCCTCCAGCTTTAAAACAAAGTGCTGTCAAGAAAACAAGATTCTGGTGCCAGAACTGAGGTTTTTCTGTCAATCAGCGAGGTGCTACATTTGTACATATTTTTCTGACCCTGCATATGAGAAGAGCATTCTTAACAGATGTGTATTTAACTTCTGGCAGCTACATCTGTTTCTTCTGCATTTGCCTTCTTATTTCTTTATCATTGTTCTAACAGACCGCTGGAGAGGGGTGTTTGCTTGTGTACTTAATTCATTTTGCCCTGTCTTTGCTCTGTTCCTCACCCTCTCCTCTCTTCTTTCCCCTTATAGCATTTCTTTTTTTCTTTGTAAATTGAGAAGGCCAGAGGAGCCCAAGTTTGGGCTTATGATACCAAACTGGTGGAGATGTTTGTTATTCCTTTGTAAAGCAGGGATATCTTCTGCCCTCAATGATCCAAAGTTCCTTGAGGGCAAAGACAATTTTTATAATGTAATAGTTCTGAAACCCAGTTGCACATCAAAATCACATGAAGAGCTTGCAAAATTCTCATTTCCTGGAATCCTCCAGAACCATCCTCTGAATCAAGAGTCTCTCAGATGGAAGCCACACATGTGTGTTTAACCAGTAACCCAGTAGCTATCCACCTTTCATTCATCCAGCATGCATCAGGAAACATTCACAGGACTACTCTCTGGTAGCCATTGTTCTAACCACTGAGGACACATATACAAACAAAAAGGACAAGTTCCCCAACTTAAAATAGATCACATTCTATTAAATGATACAGTCCAATAAATATATAAATACACAAATATGATTGTTGCAGAGAATGACAAATGTCCAAAAAAAAAAAAAAAAAAAATAAGCTAATGGAGAAGAGAAATGCCAACCAGAGTGGATAGTTCATGTGCAAAGTTCAAGAAAGACTTCACCGAGGAACTGAAATTTGAAATGAGGCCTGGGTGATGAGTAGATAGTCACGAGATGATCGGGAAAGAATGTTATCTTCTTTTATTCTTTTAAAAACTAGAAATTATTATCAAAAACTTATGAATGAGGAAAGCAATGTTCTGAGAGATTAGTGACTTGCCCCAAATTACACAGATAGTTCAAGAGCTGAACAGAGTTTTTGGCTTTGAGCCCAGTAAAGTACAAGAGAATCAACTCCCAGTTTCACTTCTATTTCTACATCTATCCAAAACCTTTCAAAACTTTTGGTCAAGCAGAAGTACTGACTTTTCCCTTTATCTTCTAAGATACATCCACCGTGCATCTATCCAAGTAACTAATCACTTCTGAATTCTTAGGCCTTGGACCAAAACAAATGAACAAACAACTACAACAAAAATCCTGATTTCCATTTAGGTTGCATATATGGAAAATTCTAAATAGGACTCCATTTCTTAGGCTACAGGTCATATTTTACAACTCTACTGTTCTTGTCTTATTGAGACATTCTTCTATCCCTTTCACAAGTTTTGAGTCTTAGGTTAAGGCCTTGAGACTTCCAGATGAATTGCAGAGAGATAATGACCTTTAATCATGATTTCCTCCAATGACCAATGACCATTCCAAGGTTGGAGATAAAATGGCACCTTGGCCTTAGAAGACAATCTAGATAATTGGTTAAAAAATGTGGGCCCCAGAATAAAACATTAATATCCTGGGATGGTCAATAAGCCATGAAGTCTTGGTTGACTCCACTTCAAAAATGATAACATACATAAAGGAGTTGTTTTGAAGTGAGAGAAAGCAAATATGAAGCTTAGTACAGTGTGGCATACAATAGGCAGTCCATAGATGCTATCTATTGTTACAATTATGACTTTCCATTGTACCACTGGGTGAGACACTACCATGTGGCAACCTGGACCAATCACCAAACCTCTAAAATCATTATTTCCCTTTTCCTTGAAAGTATAGCCTCTTCCACACACAACATGCCCAGTTACCCCGAGGGACCCTCTCTATGGAAGGTCTCATTTTTTATACTGTGCATTCCTACTGCATTTTCTTCTAATAGAACCCACATCTCCTAGCTATTATGAAAAATAATGCTCTCCTGCTCTATCTCCTGGGATTTTACTCTTGCTAAGAGCTATTGCTTTTTATTGAATGTACAGTTTTGTTGTTATGGAAAATATATTGTGATTAATGAAATCCTGCGTCCAAGGTTACTTGGGACAGGGTTGGAGTGGTCAGCAGGATGTCCTTACTTTTCAAGGGCCAAAATCAGTCATAGCAAAAACTCTATGGATCAATGCCATTGGTAACTCTTGGAGGAGATATAGTTTTAAAAGGGGCGACTTTGTGTAGAACTGTAAAGAGATCTAGAAATGAGGTAACCTGAGACTTCTAATGTGATGGAATAGATAGTATGCATAATTGGAGAAAGGAAAGAAAATTAATAAGATTAGTGGGAATTTAGGAAATTTATTATATGATAGGACATTTGTATGAGAAAATTATATGATTATAACTGCATAAGAAAATACTAAACATATATATGATTTAAATTTTATATATCAAAAGCATGATCTACGTATATGTATGTATGTATGTATATAAAACATTCAGAGTTGAAGGGGACTTCAGAAGTCATCAGTATAAATCTTTGCTGGAAGAAATCAACACCATGGTATTTCCACAGCTGGTGTGAATTACCTAATTTGATGGGAGACTCACCACCTTCAGAGGTAGATCTGTCAGGTAGATTTCATGCTTTTATCTGACATGGGAATCTGTCTCTCAGTAACTTTTGCTCTGGTCCTTTTAGAAAAATTAAGAACAAGGTTATGCCATTTTTCCAGTAAATGTTATAGTAACAAAGAGGTTTAGAATCTCATAACTGGGGTTTCTTCCGCAGTTAAGAAAACTGAGTCCTTCTTTTCCACAGGATCCCCTTCCAAGTGTTTAAAGAATCATTTTCCTTAATGTACACGATGAGCTTGAGGTAGGAGGCTGTGAAGTCCAAGGGCACAGTTAAGATTCTAACCTGGTTATTAGATCCTGGGGGTTCTACCCTCAAAAGGGCTTACTGTCATTCCTGCAGGACTCCAACAGGTTCCTGCAAGAGTAAATTGTTATAAAAAGAGCAGGCCTGGTCCTAAGTCCCCACTGGTTTCCTGTCTCACCAAGTGATTGCTCTCTCCCTCACCATGATATCATTCCACCATGTTGCGATGTAGGTTGGAAGGCCCTCGCCAGAGTTCAAACATGGAACTGGCTGATATTGCTATTTCAGTCTCCAAAACTATGAGTTAAATAAACCTCTTTTCCTTATATGCATCTAGCCTCAGGTATTTTGTTATGGCAACAGACTAATGTAATAAGAAAAGAGGGGCTGAAGCTGGGGGTTTCAGAATGAGCAGGAGCAGAACCACTTTTATACAGTCACCCGTCCTCAAAGATCAATCCCCAACCACCCTGACCAGAGGAACAATTCTGTGTCTGTATCCTCCATGACTGCACTGAGCACCACCGTTCACCTCAAAATAGATGCCACATGCTAAGTCTAGGGTGACCCTTGGAGGGACTTCCGTTTGGCTTCCAGGCATCTACGCAGGCACCAAGTGGGGTGCTCAGAGCAATGCTGAGATGAATCCAACCTCGAGGAGATTAGGTGCAGTGGGGAGGTGCTACCATGCACACATACAAATAATTCAAATAATGCACACAAGTGCTTGGCACAGAGTCTGGCAAATAGCAGGCATGTGGTAAAACTAGTGGTTATTTTTACTGGGAAGTAAAAAGTGATGTTTTCTTTGTAGGGGAAAAAGAAAGATTCTAACCTGGAAGTTAGGACTGAGGTTTGGGACGGGAAATAGATTGAGTAACCACTGATACTTATTTTTGGTAGCTAAATTCATGGGAAGAAAAGGAGATTATCCAATGAGAGGGTACAAGATAAGAAAACATGATGGCAAGCTGAAATCTCGAGATCCTTCCTTTTCTCCAACACCACGCATGTTTGTTACTTGCAATAATGTAACCTCAATAATATAATCTCAGGTATAACCGAGATTCCACAAGACCTAGTGCATGCTGCAGAGATACTATCCAAAAATATGGCAAATAGCATAAGCTTCTTGCTGTGGTTTTCTTTAAAGAGAACAGTGTATAAAATACTTCTTGAAGTTCTGTACAACTAACCTCTCCTTTTCAAACTCTCTGACTTTGGACAGTTACTAATATCTCTCCCGCTTTTCTGACTTTTCACCCTCTTTCTCTCTATAATTGTTTTTGCTGCTATGATGCTTTTTCTGCAAATATCTTTCTTTTTCTCCCATTCATGCTGCTGCTCTTAAACTGAACACATCTGCTGAGATTTCTGCTTCGAGCCCTGCTGGGCTACTGCAAAAAAGCTGAATGACTTGAAAGCTGAATAACACCTGTCCCTCTTTTCTTCACACAAGGAAAACATGGAATCTCCCATCTCCTCCATCTTCCTTAGACAAGTATCTGTTCTATTTTTTCTAATTAATTTTATTATTTATAATTTTAACATAGAATTTATGGTAGATCAATTCACTATAAGAGCATCTCAATAGTTCCTTCTTCAGCTGAAATGTTTAAAAACATATTTACCTATATACTTTTTTATAGATTATGAATTTTTAAAAATTTTTTACCAACTGCATTTTGGTTCATTATACATCATTTCATTTCTGTGGTTATACACAATGTAGATTCATACCATTCCTGTAATCATACGTGTGCATTGGATAATGATGTCTGTCTCATTCCACCATTTTTCATACCCCCTCCCTCTCATTTCCCTCTACATAATCTGAAGTTCCTCCATTTTTCTCTCATTCCCACCCCACCCCCATTATATATCATCATCCACTTATCAGAAAAAACATTCAGCCTTTGGTTTTTTTGGGATTGGCTTATTTCACTTAGCATGATATTTTCCAAAAAATATTGGCGTGGATGTGGGGAAAAGGCTCACTTGCACATTGCTGATGGAGTTGCAAATTGGTGCAGCCACTTTGGAAAGCAGTGTGGAGATTCCTCAGAAAACTTGGAATGGACCCACCTTTTGACCCAGTTATCCCACTCCTTGTTTTATACCCAAAAGACTTAAAATTAGCATAGTACAGTAACAAAGGCACCTCAGTGTTTATAGCAGCTCAATTCATAATAGCTAGATTTTGAACCAACCTAGATGTCCTTCGACAGATGAATAGATAAAGAAACTGTGGTATATATACACAATGGAATATTATTCAACCATAAAGAAGAATAATATTATGGCATTTGCAAATAAATGGATGGAATTGGAGACTATCATACATGTATACTTGATAAAACTTTCGGTAGAGCTGAGTTAATGGTAAAACCAAGTGGCCTTCCAGTAGAGGCAACTTGGAGGTTACCCAAGGTAATTTTCACTTGGATAGTGCTACAAATGTTGAGTTTCACAATTGGTGCAGAGCCTGATGAAATTCCATTTCATGACTCTTGATTCATTAAAGACCACTAATTATTCAACAAGTTTAAAATGTAAGGAAATGAATACTCGATATATGCAGTCCACCAAATTTTCCAAAAGGAAATTCTGGCAAAATGCTTACTAATATTCAGACCAACTTTATTATGTCCTCACGACCTCCCAACATAATAAAAGTTTTTTAAAAACGACATAGGTTAATCTCATCCATTTAATTTTTGGTGAACCCATGTTGGCTCTGGAAAGTCACCACATTCTTTGCTCAGGCTCCAAAGCTTCTCTAGTTAATTAGCCTATCCTAGAATTTTGGTCAAGTGTAGTTAAAATTAAATCCCTTTCTATAGTTCCCAGATTTTGTTGTTTAAAAAAAAAATTATAAAACTGTTTATTTGCCTCTAGCATTCTGGCATGACTCTCCTTCCCGAAACAGTCTCAAAGATTACAAACAGCTTTATTTAACAACATAATATGGGATCCATATCCACACCCACTCACATGTCGTTATCCTCCCCCTCCTTCCTTCCCTAGCAGTCTGGGGAGAGATAAATTTCTCTTCTCACACAGAAATCTTTAGCTCTTCTGTCATATTCTTTTCTACTTGCTAAGTCAGAGTAGTTCCCTTCCTTTTTCTCTTCACACCCCAAATGTGCTTCTGAAGACAGGTCTTCCTATTTACTGAAGCATCTGTTTCCAGATGGACTCCTTCATAGGCCCAGCCCCATCCAGCCTGGGACCAGGAAGCCTGAGCTACGGAATCCAGGATCTTGGTGCAGAGCCCTGGGCTTTGCTCTCATCTGTGTTATCAATGTTGGGCTCTGACCCTGGGGCAGTGTTTGAACTGTCTTTGTTGCTGTTCATTTAAAAACTAAAGGCTGTTCTGCTTTTTCAACTGAATTCACAGGATGGCTGAGAAAATCAACAGAAAAAAATGCTCAGGAAAAAATGGAAGGTCCTTTTACCAAACATGTGGTTAAAATGATTCAACCCCCAGAGTTCAAGACTTGGGCTGTGCCCACTGGCTTTCCACTGTCCCCTGGCTTGATTTGATGCTGCCGCCTTCACTTTGCCCTCCAAGCTGCTTCCAGCCTCAGTCTGCTCCCACCCTCTTGGCCAGAACTTTCCCAATTACCAGTCTCATGCTAACACATTGCCCTGTGCATTCTCAGCATGGCGATTACTGACTAATTGGGAAAACAATCCAAACTTGTGAGGAAATGGGTCATAATATGTTCCCTCTCTAGGCAACAAACAGCAATGCCTGGACCACCATGGAAGTTATGTTCCTGAAAATTCCCAGGGTTGACAAATCCAGGCTTAGCAAAGTCAAGATCTTCCAACGAAGAGGAGATGGAGAAAGTGGCATCCCACATAAATACACATATGTATTGAAAAGTTTAAATGCATACTTTTGAAGCACATAAAGATTCTAGAAGGCATCTACTTCCAGACCACATTCCTCTAGGTTCAAAAAATCATCCAGCAATATCGTCTTACATAAATGTTTTCAATATCATCTTACATAAATGTTTAGAAAATATTTTTTGTCAACTGCTAAGGAAAAATCTTCTTTTAGTGTTCTATTATGCAAAATCTGGAGTTTCTAAATCCAAGGGCACACGTTGGAAGCCTATCTGCTGAATTTGGCCATGGTATTCTTTTTCTCACACAAGCGTTAAAAATCTTTAACTGTGAATGTCTCAGGGCAGGGTCTATTCATTTTCCATTGCTGTGATCCACATCACTCTCTATTGTTTGTCCCTGCTGGCATCTGCATATGCAAATGAAAATAAAAGAGCCCAGGCCTCAGAGTCAGAGACCCCAGGTGATAATCCCACAAAGATAAAAATTAGAAATAAATGTTCCAGCTCTCACATGTGCTAGCACTGTGGTCTAGATCTTGTTCTTCTCTCCAAGTCCCAGTTTCTTTTGAACAAGAAAGGACCCTTGACATCTGTGCCACCATCACAGGACTGATAAGAGGGTCACACAGAATACTGTGTCTTCATGCAATACAGAGGACACTATTAAGGAGTCGTAAAAGGCAGGACTCCTGGCCAATTCAGGACAACTACCCTCTGCACACACTTAGCCAGTCACCCTGCATTCTTACCACCTGCCAACTAAACTTTGGGAGTTGAAGAAATACAGAAGACAAAGAGGTCATTTGCCTTGGTAGTTAATGACCTACATGGATTCTGTTTATATAGGACTGTCTACAATTTTTCAGTCTAAAAATCACTCTGCACAGTTGCTTAATGGCCCTTTTATCTTCCCTTTAATCACATCTAGGACTTCTCACCATTGTCCCATTAAAGTCCCCATCCGTCTCTTTGATCATCCTCCTGGTTCTTATTTGTATGCAGAGGTATACGTGTTTCCAGGCTAGCTGATAGCAATTGAGGTTAAATACACCAAACAGCCCAGTAGTAAGTACAATGTTTATATTATTCCAATTACCTAAAACACACACATGTATATTTTGGAGCATGAACCATACATACTTAAGTAGGCAGAAAACTACAACAAAATGGCATATTCATTGCTACATTGGAGGTACTTTCACTAGAATGGTGGCTCCTAATCTGGTTTAAGGAGCCTTAAAAGTATGTAGAGCACATGAATCCCAATACCAGAGGTTCAGATGTTATTGGTCAGAGTGGTATCTAGAGATTGATTTGTTCCAGAAAGTTCCCCTCCTCCTAGTGATTGCCAGGAGTAATCAGTATTGAGTACACTATGATAGGAACAAATACAGGAGCTGCTCTTATCCTGCATGCAAGCGAGTAGTGGCTTGCATCATGCAAGAAAAATTCCTTTTGAATACAAATATTCTCTTCTGGAATTACAAGAGTTAACAGTATAACCCCCTTAAAATTTCCACTGCCAGGCGTCAATGTTAGAGAAAACAATCCTCATGTGCAAAGACAGAGGTGCAAGGTGACATGGCAAGTCTTGGTGACCAACTGGAAGTCATCCAAATACTTGTCTATAGGGGGTCAGTTAAAACAACAACAACAAAAAACACAGCTAGTAAAAGGAAACACTACTAGTCCTACGAAGCAGAAGTGGCATCTGAGAATTCTGTCCTAACATCAAATGCAACAAAAAACATAAGACCTTATAAATGAAGAAAAAAATCAGGTTAAATATGTATGAAAGATGCATTTTTTAAAATAAGCTCTTACCCTCAAATGAAAAAACACAAATTGTAGACTCAAGAAATGATTCCTGAATCCATAGCAAAAATTCTAAAGAAACAAACATCACGCTCTTTCACAATTCCTCTTAGGAGTAAGATGAGACAGAGGAAAGGGATCCTGGTGCTTTTCACTTTGGATTCCGGTTTAATATTTAAATGTTCATAAACAGAATATATCATGTTTATAATTTTTTAAAAGAGAGGAAAGATTTTTCCAGCCACACCCTCTCCCTTCCCACACATTGCCTTTCAGCCCAAATGTTAATCTGGCCGTTATAAAAAAGAAAATGATGGAAGCTATACTGGCTGGACTTTTTTAACGCCCTGCATCTATTCCATCCAGCATTCCATTTACAGGACAACAGAGCCAAGTCCTGTGTGTGGGAAAGTGTGTCTTTGTGTGTGCGGATCCTGCCGTAGTTACAAGAGCCCCTCCCATTGGTAACAATTTAACACCCACATGCATCCTGAGGAAGGTCAAAAGGGAACATCGTGAGTGAAAAAACATGCTTTAGAAATGTGAACCAGCTCCCACTTCCAAGAGTCTTTTCCCTCACATTAGAAATCCACATCATGCTTGTTTCCATGAGCTTCTGGTGGGTTTAATAAAATGAGTGGTGAGACCATCCATAGCAAAGGTGGGAAATTGGCAGCCCATTTTCCATGGGAAATGAGGCACTGTCCTGGGAATAACACTGGATTTCACAATGTCAGTGTAAAAGCGATCAACTCTGTGTCCCTTTCGTAATTAACACAGGGGTCTTGTGGCCATTTGGAAATGTTAGAGCTCTAAAGAGAGAGTCATCATGGAATTTCCATATTCATGGAAAATCAGCACCTCCTGGCATGATTGCAAAAAAATCAAAATCCCATTCGTAAAAGAGAAAGGAGACAATTTCCTGATATTTTGGCTTTGGAATTTCAACATGAATTTTCACTACTTAATTGGCAAGGCAGAAAACCTAAAAATTATCATGTTTGAAGGTGTTTCAAGTGGAAGAAACTAGTCTGCAGGAGTCCTGATGATGTTCAAGAGGCACCCGACTGTCATGACACAGTGCCTCCCTTGGGCCGGTTTTGATCAACTTCTCTTTCTCTGAAGAAATAAGGGAGCCAGAATAATATCAGTCTCATAAAATACGGCAGCTAGCTTCGGAATCCTTGGAGAGCTGAGATCATAATAGGAGCTATAGCCTTCACCCTCTGCAACCTCAAGTGAGTTGCTAAAACTTTCTGTGCCACAGTATTATCACTCAGGAAGCTACAAATAAAATTACCTGCCTTTCTAAGTCTGCAATGAGGCTAACTGAAAGGATATACAAACGAGGTATCTAATAGTTAACAGACCATGTGTTTAGGTAGAATGGTGTAAAGAGATGATACCAATGAAAACCAAACTGTCAAGAAACTTCCAATAGCTTGAGTCTTCATCTGTGAAAGGAGATGATGAATTAATAATTAATGTAATCAATATTTAGTGACCCCTCCCCCCCATCCAGGCACCGATGTAGCAGCTGGAGAGGATTATTGTTCCAGTCTGTCTACTCACAGGGATGTTGTGGGCATCAGTGAAAGAATATCCATCAAATATTTTGGAGACCAAGAGGTGGTGCACCCTCACACAGGGTTACTATGCACAATTTTTCAATAATTAAACAAATTTAATAAGTAGTAACTTCGTTAGAAGCAACAAATCAGACAAAATCTACCCTTGGGAGCTTAGAGTCTAGTATGACTGCTGAATACACTGATTGAGTTCTAATTTTTATTTTTGAGTAACAAGACATACATATGATAAGAAGTGACAACCCAGCTCCCTGAGTCACTCTAGAAAACTTGGTGCTGGAAAGATTCCTGTAGGAAACTGGTTTAAGCAGGCCTAACACTGCTGTAGAGATGCTCATCAACCCACCACCACTTGACCCACGTAACAGATGTTCACTGAGCACTTACTATGTGCCGGATGCTGTAAAACTCACTGTCCTGGGATATAGTCTCCAAGGAAACACATATACATGGTTTTTGCCCACATGGAATTTAAACCATCATACATTTTCTACCAATGCCCCCAAGACATGATTTTTTTTTGTCTGACTATACAAAATACCAGTCTAGTAGGTGGGGTAGACATAATCATGTGCTGATAAACCAATTCTCTAGAAGAGGGCAAAGGAGGAAAAGCAGCACTGATTTGTAATATTTGCCAACTTCTATGGTATAAATACTCCCACTGTGGATGATATCGGGGTAAAAGTTGTTTGACAACAGACTTAAAAAATTCCTAAATCCTCATCATTTGTTTTCATAAGGTGGTATCAACCGACTATTGGAAACCAAAGTGTTTTCATTTCCTATTAAACTAACAAATGGCAATATATGTTAGACTCTGGTAAGCCACTTCCAAATGCCCCTTAATTTTAGTATGAATCCTTTCTCAGGAACTTACAAAGTCCTTTTAGGATGTGCCCCCCAATCCCCAGAGTAATAGCCATGGAGATTCCAAGTTGACTTCTTACCCTGCAACCAGAAATGCCCAACTGGGCTAAAGAATGTTCTCCAGGATGCTGAAATACCATCTTACAAAACAAACGTCTTAGGAAATAAATAAAACAACTATCAAACAAAAACAAATTCTTCGCATGATTTTTTCAACCTCATGCCATGATTTCCTAAGTAAAAAGAAAGAAAGAAACAAGAAAACCCATATATTTTATTTCTAGTCTTATAAAATATACAGCCTAAGTTCAAAATCCTAGGACAATTAAAATTATAATGCAAGTTTTACCCTCAAATCTATATGACCTCAAGCATATTATTAAAACTTTCTTTACCATAGTATCAACATGGAAACAATTGATGTCATAGTAGGAAAGGAAAAAAAAAAAAAAAAAAAAACAAGCAATGTTAAAAGAGAGAGAGGGACCCCATCTTTAAGTCCTTCATGTTGTAAACAGTTCTCACTGCATAAAAAACAGGTTAATTCAAGGGCATAAACTTTGATTTGAGTGTTGGGTGGGGCCTAGAGGTCCTTACACAATAGAATGCTAAATACTATGTGCTCCATTCAACTTTGCTTAACACGCAACGCAATTGACAGGTGTTTATAGAGAAGCTACCTAGGCAAAACAGTGCCTTAGAAAAGTATGAAATACATTTCCCACTCTGCAGAAGCTTGCAGTCTGGTTGGATGGGTCTTACACATCCTTGCAGAAGGGGGACTTGGATGAGCAAAACCAGGCATGCTCAGATGAGTGGTTCTCAAGTGACCAGTAGGGGAAGCTCCATGAATTCCACCTAACTAACCCCCAGGCTGTTTCCCAGACCACCCTCTGTCTGCCCTACCTGGATCTCCTCAGAATTCCTTCATTATATCTTCCACCACACCACATAGCTCATCTCAAGTAAAGCATGCTCTTTGCTCTCATGGTATCCCAAGCCCTGTTCCTTCCTCCTAGAACAGTCATTCCAGTTACCCACCATTCTTCCCTCGCCACACCCCATCACTTGACTCTCTTAGAGCCTTACATTAGATCTCCACCTAATATTGGTCGTGGGCCTGATGATGTTTTCTTCCAAAGACTTTTTTTCCTGAGTTTCATTTGGCCTTTGAGGTTCTGTGCGAGATCCACCATCCCGGTGATGTATCACACCATTTTGTAATTTCCCCTCTTCCTGCCTGTCCTCACTCCTCTTCTGCAAGTCCTGAGAGCTCATTTATTCTATACCCTGAGAAATACTTTACATGCATTATTTCATTAGACAGTAACTACCATCTAATGAGGCAGAAGTGGAAACTGTGAGTCAAAGAGGTTCTATAACTATTCCATCATAATGTTTCCAGTGGATTTGTCAAGATGTTTGGTTTCAGAGAACAGAAGTTATTTCAAATGGTTCAAGCTGGAAAAATGGATTAAGAGAGGTTATTTGGCTTCCAGAAGTTTGACACTGCTATAGAGATGACCTCGCCCACATGTCCAAAAGGAAGGTCCACTTTATCACTGCCTCCATGGCCCATGAATCAGCACCCCTGATTCTAGGGACCAGATACTAGAAATTACACCACAGCTGTCTAAAGAGGACAGAAGCCTCCTTCGCAATGAAGATCTTCTCTCTCTACCTGGAGCCATAACCCCAAAGCTCTCATGGCTACTTCCAAGTCTAGCATGGATGCGCCAACTGCAAAGGATTCTGGAATGCTCATTTTAGCTCCCAGCATCTGTAATGGAATTGTTCCTCTAGAAGGGTATTGGAATGGGCCAGAGTGCAAGAGTTCTTTGCTTCATCCAGACTATAAAAGAACTAGGACTTAACCCCTAACTTCAAAGTTCATGAATAGACTTCCTACCCTACTCCATATTAGAAGTTGTTGGGTAGGACTCAGTTTTTCCTAGGCTCCTCAGGCCCACAATTTTTGAAATGTGTGGTTCTTCTGGGTTTATTTAGTAGAACCGCACCTAAGCATCAGGTCTTCAGATTCTTCATAGCCTACTTTTGTCTGCTCTGAGGGTAAACATAAAAGCTCTTGGAAGTGACATAGTTCAAGAAGACAGCAGCATCACTCTGGGCTCAAATAACCAGAAACGGCTTCCAAAAGATCCCACAGAAGGATCCAGAAAAAAATAGTTGGAATAAAAATGAACAAAGACCAGAGATAGTTGGGCACCTACAACCTGTGAACTCTGATTTTCTGGGAAACCCCTCAAGGGAAACATGGATAAGGGAGACTTAAGGTCAAGGTAACTGAGCAAGATCATATGGCAGCACAGGGTGGAGGCCAGGACCAGAGGCAGGTCTCTTGTCTCCTGAAACTGTGTCCTCCTCTGAGCTCCAAAGTCAGTCCGTGAGGATTCATATCCTAAGTGCCTGGCTGTGTGTCCTTGGTTAATTCATCTAATCAAGGTCCTCAATCACCTCATCTGTAAAATGAACTTATCTGCATCTATGTGGTAGAATTGCAGGGGTAATCCAATGCCGCCATATTTGTGAAGCCCGTGGCCCACAATCTGTGCTAAATAGGACATTAGCTGCTGATTTCACGACTGTGGCTATGCTGTCCTTGTCACTGCTATCATCACTGCATGCTGCTGCCTCTCTGAAGAACAACATCCTAGGAAGGCAAACTGTGTATTAAATAAAAATGCCAGAGATGCCCGTGTCACAGCACATTCATGGGGCCATGAGTTCCTCACCCTTTGAGTGGAGAGTTCCTGCGAGAGTAGTGGGTGACGGGACTACAGGCGGATGCAGAGCTGCCTTGCACTGAAAGCTTTGAATTCCCTAGGAGATGGGCTCAATTGGGCCCTGGCAGAGACCTGCCTTGGGGGTGGCAGTCACAGAACTATTCCCAGCCGCTGTGCTTCACATCCTCGCCCCAACACAAAAGGGAAGGATGAGTGACACCTCAAACAATTTTGGAGAGTCTAACAACAATTTTCAACTTCAAACAGGCCACACATAAAAGTTGAAGACTTTTGCTACAAACCCAACCACTGGGAAATCACTGCCTGACTGACATTAATTCCCCAGTCACTGTGAAACTCTTACTGAAATGCAACTTTTTTTTTTTTTTTTTTATTCCAAGTCCTTTAACATTTCAATCTAGGGCATGGGCGACACGAACAAATCCAGGTCAGGTCCTGCTTTAATCCCCAAACTGAGTATCGGTGTTAACTCCAGAAGGAATTAAGGCCCAGAGGTGAGGGTGGAAGAGACAAAGGGCAAGAGGAAATTACTTAGATCCTACTAGAATTTCCTCTCTTTATGTAGCATCAATATAGGATTTGGGTCACTCTTATTGTTGGTACTATTTTTTTTTCTTTAATTTTTGACCCTGTGTTACACTTATATAGCATTTTGGAGTCTCTAAAGCTGATCTATGTGTGTTATCTTCTTTTGATTTCATTTGCTCTGTGGGGATTAGACACGTGAAGTTTCAGAATGATGAGGTTACGAAAAATAAGAACCTCTGAGATCACTGTAATTTTGTTTTAGGATGAGCCATCTCAGGAGAAGATGTTGACTATGATGTCACTGCCAGGCAATGTCAAAATGTGGAACAGGCTCCAGATCACCAGGCTTTTGAACTTACAAATGGAAAAAAATCACTGGGTTTCCAGTATTCCGATGATGCATGGCACTGGGGCAAGGGCAAAACCCTGGCATTAGAGATTTCAGTCTAGTGGGGAAATAATCAGCTACTTAGGTAACAATAGGCAATGAAGAACAGGTGAGTTACAGGTAAGTACAGGCTGAGCTAGAAACAGCCCTGTTTCAGCTTTCAGAGTGGCATAGAAATTTGCAAGGAAAACCTTAATAAAATAGTTTTAGTGGGCGACGGATGTAGCGCAGTGGTAGAGCATTTGCCTAGCACATTTGAAGCCCTGGGTTCAATCCCCAGGACCACAAAGAGGAGAGAGAGAAAAGGAAGGAAGGAAGAAAGGCAGATAGATTTTGTTGTTTTGGGATATCTATTAGGCAAGTGGGGTGATGAATTTTATCTGCTTTGATTGTTTAAAAAATACACACAAGGTAGAAAAATACGATGAAGAAGTAGAATTTACCCTTTAATCCCACTACTCAAGAGAAAACGATATTAAAATCTGATTTAACATCCTTCCAGATACGTCCCTGGGGCACTGCGTTTGCAGAACTGTAAGTATAGATGTAAGTGTAGATAAAAATACTCAACATATGCATCAGTATTCCACATGCCAGTTTGCGTAAACCTGTTTTTAATTTTGTAATATGAAATGAACAAATTTTAATGTCTATAAAAATAGAATTACCACATAATTTTTAAACGTTGAATACTCTTTCACTATATGGATGTACCATATTTAGTGGGTAACCTTTTGATAATCATATACATGGTCTGCAATTCTTTGTCATTATTAAAAAGATGGGACATTTATCCATCTGTGCACATCTTGCAGACTTAGGTAAACTCCCCTTTAGGGAAAATTCCCAGAAATGGGATCTCTCTAGGTGACTCATGCGGATGATTGGATACATATTGCCTAAGGGGGGACTTCACGAATTTCAGGTCCCAGATATCTGGTTGTGAGGGAATCCTCCCTGACTTAAATTCTTTGTGACTCCCTGGAATTTGCAAAACAAGGCGGGGGTAAGGAGAAAGTGGGACAGCAAACATGGCTACCCCATTGCCAGGTCTGCCAGTTCTTTCTACACACTACCTCCCATGAATCACACATCACACTTGAGAGGTCGGCAGCATCCTGTCCACCGGATATGTAAAGACTTGGAAACTCAGAAGTTGGGAACATTTCTCAGGGAAAGAGAGAAGTCCACACATTGAAACTGGAGCGTTCATGTGGTCACAGCAAAATGGCCTGTAGCTCTAGAGATGAGTGACAGGGTGGGGGACCCGGGAGTGAAGAGGGCCAGCATCATCTGCTTTGAATACTTGTTTTAAATTGCACTCTTCTTTTGCCCTCTTCCCACTAACACCTATTAAAACCCAGAATGAAGGATGGGTGTTTTGCCAGTCCACCCTCCGTAAACCTTAGCACTGGCTTAGCGCTCCTAGACTGGCCTTTCTCTCCCCCAGGAGACTGGCTTTTTCATGAATTTAGGTCTGAGAAACAGGTGAGTTTCCCACTTCTCCAAGATCTTAAAACAGGAAATGTCAGCCAGAAGCTGTGAGGCAAAGCCAGCCAAGGTGTGTGTTTGCTGGAAATAAAACGGGTTGTTCCTATGGGGCCAGGGGAAATGGACTCGGGGGCATTTCTTCAACATCTGCTCTGGTCTCCGAAGTGTCTTGATGGATGGTTTTTCCCTTATAACCCATTAGTCACCTCATCCCTCTCCCTGAGCTCCGGTCCCTGAAATATGGTTCTCTCATCTGAATAGCAATGACTAAGTGCATTGGAACCTACTTAAAGGCATTCTAAAAGCATTAAATTGGGAACACGCAATTCAGCGATGGACCAATTGCCAAACTATAGTAAAAGTTGGAGTGATTAAAACAATTTAATGCATAAACATGCTTTCAGGAAGGTAGAAAGAAAGAGTCAGTTTTTCCAGGGCAACATCAGCCCGGTGGTTGATATTTCAGAAGTGGGTGGAGGCCATTGCCAAAAGACAGCGAAATAATTGATGAAGACCCAAAGGAAAATGCCCTTGATCTTGAAGTTATTACTTCATTTCATGAAATACCTTAAAAGTCAATGACAGACTATAAAGTCAGAAAGTCAATTGTCCCCCCACCTCCTTGGAAACAATTCCAAAATGTGCATATAAACATGTCAGAGGCTCCTCTAGGAAAAAAAGAAAACAACTATAGCTGGGATCTGGGTCATGTTTTCAAATAGCCTTATTATTCCTGTTATGAAGTGGACACTCAGGTATTTGGCCTGGAACTTCTGTCCACGCCCAAGTGGCTGGGTGATTTACAACTTGCTATCCACATTCTCATAGCTCTTGGGCCCCTGTTAAAGCCTCAAGTTAGGCTGGATGTTTACTCTACCAGAAAACATCAGAAAACACACACGCGCGCAGGCACGCGAGGTATCACTCAGCAAATCTGCACCATGGACTAACAACTATCTCAAAGTGCCTTTTTCCTGGAATCAAATTCTAGTTCCTCTTTCCTCTCTCCCTACCTTCTCTTCTTCCCTCTGTTCCTTTCTCCTTTTCTTCATTCCTTTATTACTTTCTTCTCTCTCTCCCCCCTGTCTCCCTTTCCTTACCTCCTTTTTCTCTTCCTGTTTCTTTTTAAAATATTTAGGATCATGGAAACAATCAACTTTTTGTTGTTAGATTCCATCCTTTTTTTTTTTTTTTTTTTTTTTTGTGCTAAACATCTCAGGAGAAAATGTTCTTCATACAGGACAAACCCAGATACTTCCTGCTTCTTATTTGGCCAGAAATGGCTCCTCGTGGCTTTTAATCAGGGAGCTTCCTAAGTACAAACTGAGCAGAGATGTGCCTCAGGGTCCAGCGTTTACCTGGCAGGCCCGAGGCCCTGGGTTCAATCCCAGAACCACAAAAAAGAAAAAAACGACAAAAGCGAAATTAAAATAAGTGTGTTTCTCCAAAAAGAAAATTCATTTGTCCATAAATAAATATATTCAAGCTCCTCCAGTTGTGGCCTTGAACTCATGCTGAGGCACCTGCAATGAACAGGAGAGATGATCCCTGATGTCCCCTGAGCTTAGAGTCCAGTTGATGAATAAGAACCTTGAGAAACAATGGTGTGGACATGATCTGTTTCCATCCTAAGCATTAAGTTCTCCACGAGTATGGCCACGAGACCAGGGGAGTTAAAGTCATCCTTAGTTCAAGAGGTAGGCCCCGAAAGGCCTCAACTGATTCTCATGCTCTCATCCCTGTTGCTGCCATTATTGCGTCGAGGATGGACACAGGAAACATGTTGGTCCAGTCACACAGAGGACCCTTACTAATGATTGAGGAAGAAGAATGAATTCCTTTCCATCCCCTCAATATCCTCTTCCCCACGCCTAAGGATCTGAGTGAAAAAGCAGCCAGCCGTCTTGAAGTCTGAAGGGAAGCAGGCTTAAGGGAAGATGGAAAGCAAAGTGGAGAACAGAAGAAAATCGGATCTTTGGTAACATCAGTAAACTCCTAGATCAAACCACACCTGAAACTTCTTCACTTTCAACTATTCCTTTTATCTATATACCTGTTTAGTTGGATTTTCTATCGCTTAGATAGGAAAGAATACTGATATATACGTTGACATATTTTCTCAACAACTTTGAGGGAAAAAAAATTTCTACTCACATAAATAGTCCACTTAACTGAAATTTGACTCTTTACATGTAAAATCCACTTGTTACTTTTAATAAGAATTATTATAAATTATAATATACTTCAATGCCTTAAGAATTATACCAAATAGAAGATATGAAAAATGCTCTTACAATCTTAAATATTTATTTCTTATCAGCTCTAAGATATACCATTATTTGTTTGTATCACTGAGAAAGAAAAAATAAAAATACTGCAATTAAGTCACTGTCATGCATCACTTTGCAGGGGGATACTGAGAAATGTGTCCATGGGCTGTCTCATCATTGGGTAAACATTCCAGAGTGCATCATGCACAGCTAGGTGCTACCAAGGGCTGCACAGAGAAGTTTCAGGTAACATATCTTCACACATGTGGACTGTCATTGACCAAAATGTCCCCGTTGTGGCCCATGACTGAGCAGATGTCCTCTGTGCACCAGCTGTACACACACAGTCATAGACAGTCTTTGGTGCACTGCCCACTGCAAGTCTGGTTTTCTGTCCACGCTTTTTCTGACGCTGCTTGTGGGATAACTACAGTCTTAGCACTTGTACTCCTAGGGCTCAAAGGTGCCAGGAGGTCATGCTCCAGAGGGTAACCTACCACCAACTGCACTCGGTGTCCTCAGGACACGTGTTCTGAGCCACAGTTTCTCAGGCTCTTTATTAAAGTTCCTGGGTAAATTGCTAGATGCCTACAGTTTAGGCCATTCAATAAGTTACCTCGTATAGACTTGCCTTCCATGCACATTCATGCACTCACTCCCAGCCCTAGAAAGCCATTCCCCTAATATGCTACTTACATAGGAAACTTTGTCTCAAGGCATTTCTGTGTATTGTAGGACACATCCCAATTTCAGAGATGTGAATCTGTGAAAATATGTACAGCTTTGATTCATGAAATATGGCAATTTATGCAACTGAAAGGTAAATTTATTACTTAATAAAAAGTAACAAGTTGATATCAAAGAAACATGCCACTTTAGTTCGTTCTTGCTACTATAACGAAATACCTGAGACTGGGTAATTTATAAAGAACAAAAAGTTCTCGTAATTCTGAAAGTACAAGATCAAGGGACGGTCTGATGAGGGCACAGTCCTTGCTTCCAAGGACGCTTCCAAGATGGCGTCTTGTTGTTACAAGTTCACATGGCAGAATGTGAAAGGGAAAAAGAGCCTAGCTAGCTTCCTCCAGCCCTTTTATAAGATATTCCTTCCTTCCATGAAGGCTCTGCCTTCCTGGTTCTCTTCATTTCCCCCAGTTTCCATCTGGGATAATCTTCCTTCAACATAAAAAATATTCTGTTTCTTAGAAAATCTATTTTCTTGGGATGAAGTGCCTCGTACGGTTTGTCTAAATAGTCATTTTGCATTCATTATTGGATAGCATTTTGATGGGTATAGAAATATGGATTGGCAAATTTGTTTCCTGTGAGAACTTTAAAGATGTAATTTCATCGCCTGCTGGACCCACTAATTTCTAAGAAAAAATTGTTACTTTGTTTCTTTGAAGGTAATGTGTCTTTTTCTTCTGTTCTTCTAGAATAATTTTTTCTTTTCCCTTTGCTTTCTAGCCACATTGAATAAGCTATGCCTATGTTGCTTCGTTATCCATCTTGCTTGAGGTTCATTGAGTTTCTCAAATCTGAGGCTTATAGAAATTCCATAAATTTTGAAAACTTTTTGACTGTTATAGGCTCAAATATTTGGTTCTGCCTCCTGTCCTCTTTCCTCAAGAAACTCCTGCTATGTATTTCATCTCTTTATTGTGTCCCATCTTGCTCTTGGATTCTGTTTTGTTCTTCCCCTTCTCATTTTTCTTTGTTTCCAATGGGAGGCTCTCCACTGACCCGACTTTGAGCTTACTCTTTTGTCCTACTGCTATGTCCAGTATCTTCTTTGAAAATTGTTTGAGGATAACCATTTCACTCTCCTTACATACTACAACACTTTGTTGAAGTTCCAAAATATTCCATGTTTGTATGTATGTCATCTATTTTCCTTAGCATGTTAACCATGGTTATTTGAAACTCATCATCAAACCCCAATACATAGATTTTTCTACAAGTCTGTGTATATTAGAGTTTTTCTTCTTGAGTATCATTCATATTGCCTTACTCCTTCGTGTACAGTAATTTTATTGTATCCTTAACTTTGGGATTGAAGAACCATAGAGCCTTAGGTGATGTTCTGTTGGATATGGTGAGGAACTGATCACTACCATCCTATCAGGGATTTGCTGGCATGGAATTGATTGATGTCTTAGTAAGACTCATTCCACCTTTGGTTCCTCCAAGCCCCACCATCCACCAGCATCTAGGCTTTTGACTAGAAGCCTTGAAGATCTCTATCTCCTGGCCTCCTTGCAGATTGTAAATTTAGGTCTTTAGCCCTTTCCTCTACACAGGTTAAATATGATGCAAATGTTTTGAAAAAGTGATTGACTGCGTGATGCTTCTAAGGGTCCTCCCTCTGTTGGGATTTCTTTCTTTTTTTTTTTTTTTTTTTTTCTCCTAAACCCTTACCAATTCATTCTGGTTTCCTTGCAACACTACTGCTTTTAAAAGTGAAAAACCCACATTCTGATCTGAAAACTTCCCAAATCCCAGATAAATTAACAGAGTTGATCCCACTATAAGCCCTTTTCCATGCTCCCTGGGGCTCCCAATCCCTCATACCCTCCCAGAGCTCAGCAAGTTTCCCTTGTATTTGGGTTCCTCTACTTTCCAGTTTATGATGTTAGATATTTTTTAACTAATTTTTTTCTTTTAATTTTTTACAGCTTTATTAAGATAATCATTTATTTTATTATCTTAAAGCATGCATTTCCATGGTTTTAAGTATATGCCTAGATAAGTGTAATCATACCATATGGTTTTAAATTATTTTTGTCATCTCAAACAGAAACCCTGTGTCCTTTAGCACACCCTCTCTCCTCACCCCAGCCCTAAACAGCCATGAATCTATTCTCTGCTTCTCTAGATTTCCCTATGCCGGTCATTTCATATGACCTTATGTGGTCTTCTGTGACTGGCTTCTTTCACTTGGCATAATATTTTAAATATTTATTTACTTTCTAAAGAACAATAATGTACATATTCATATATATATAGGGTACAGTATGATATTTCAATACAACATGCAGTGATCAGATTAGGTTAATTGGCCCATCACCTCAGACATGTATCATTTCTTTGTGCTGGGAATATTTAAAAATCCTGTTTACTTGCCACTTTGACATATGCAATTAAGGGTAGCCACCATAGTTACAGTACTGTGCTACAGAGCACTGGAAGTTATTCCCTCCATCCAACTGCATCTCCATTCCTCCAATAACCATCTTCTCTCTAGCTTCCCTCCTTCTCAGCCTCTGGAAACCACTGTTCTACTTTCTACTTCTGTAAGATTAACATTTTTTTAGTTTCCATATCTAAGTGAGAAAATATGGCATTTATCTTTATTGCCTGACTTATTTCATGTCTTCTACTTCCATTCATGTTACTGCAAATGAGAGGATTTCCTTCCTATTTGTGATAGAATAATATTCCTTTGCATATGCTCCACATTTGCTTTATCCTCTCATTCACTTACCTACCTTCATCAATCTCGTATCTTGGTCATTGTAAATAGTGCTGCAATAAACAGTGAGTGTAGATATCTCTTTAATATGCTGACTTCCTTTCTTTTGGATAGAGACCCAGTAGTGTATCATTGGATCATAGTGTGGTTCTATTTCTAGTTTTTTGAGCATCATTCCAGATATTGACTACTTAAACTTCTGAATTATCTTTCCTTCATAAATCTGTCCTTCAAATTCGTTTACATCCAATCGATAGGCAACTCCCAGAATTTACAAATGCTTTGTTAGGAAAACCACCAGTGACATTAGATTTCCTATAAAGGAATCTTCGGCTTCTGTCTGGAATTTGAGTTTATTTAGTTCCTTTTGCTTCTGTAGTCCATTTTTATTTTCAAGTTGGTTTTTGCAATTTATCCTTCGTGCCTGGTTGATGCATGGGAGATTTTGCTCATGTCATGTCTGACGACCTCCAAGCAGAAGTGGGCATCTATTATGATGTCCTCTGATAGATTAACCTGTGAAACAGGTGCAGTAACTCTCCCCACCTTGCACAGGTATGAGGGAGGTTAAATGGAGTTCTCAGGGTCACATAGCTTGTAAGAGTCTAGGCAGGACCCAACCCAGACTGTCAGTCCAGAGCTTTTATTCTCTAAACTATAAGAACCTTTAAAAACCTAGGACGGTTTTAGGAGGTTTGAAAAACAATTGATTGATTTGCCCAAGACCCCAGGGAAAGTTTGAGATGGAATCAGGATTAAATCTCACAGCTTTTGGTTAGCGCTCTCCTCAGAGCCACACGCGAGGACATCTAACATCACAGAGGCATAAGAAACCGGAAATACTCTAGAGGTAGGCATTATGGGAAAAAAAGCAAAAAAAAATATATATGCAGAGAATTTCATATACCACTAATCTCCATCATGTCTGTGGAGAACACCGTTAACCTATGCTAGTGTGCACATGGGCATGTTTTATCTGAAGGCTGATACTCCAGAAACTTCAACAAAAGCTGTATTTTTTTATATCAATAAATAAAATATAGCTGAACTATGGAGCCAACCTAGATGCCCTTCAACAGATGAATGGATAATAAAAATGTGGTAATATACACATGGGGATATTACTCAGCCTTAAAGGAGAATGAAATTATGGCACTTGCAGGTAAATGGTTGGAGTTGGAGAATATTATGTTAAGTGAAATGAACCAAACCCAAAAAACCAAAGGCCAAATGTTTTCTCTGATAAGCAGATGCTGATCCACAATGGGAGGGCAGGTAGGGAAGAATGAGGGAACTTTGGAATTGGCAGAGGGGACTGAGGGGAGGGAAGGGGAGGGGAAGGCTGGTGGAATGAGATGAACATTATTACCCTATATACATGTGTGATTACACTACCAGCGTGACTCTGCACCATGTTCAGACAGAGGAAGGAGAAACTGTGTTCCATTTGGGCACAATGTGTCAAAATGCATTCTACTGCCATGTATGGCTAATTAGGACAAATTTAAAAAATAAAAAAAAAAATTTAGCCCTCAAATATGCTGGCTACAATGCCCCTTTTTTGTTCCCAAGTGGGATTGCTTTTTCCCATGAAATACCACAAGGGAAGCAGAGCTCTTCAATGGAGTTACCAAGAAGGGAGTTTGCAATGGTGTGGGAGAAGTAGAGGAGGAATTTAAGTGGTTTCTTTAAGGGGCTCATTTCTTTCAATTAGGCTGATCTGGTTCCTGCCCTCTGGATCTTCTTCTCCTTCCCATATCACCACGGTGATGGAGGAAATGACTCCCTTTTTGTGAAGCAGCACGATGTCAGATGAAGGAATCTGAGTAAGAAGAGAACAGAATCCTCCGCCTCCAGGTCTCTCGGCACTGACATGCTCTGCTCTGGGCAGTGCCTAGTGGGAAGGCTTCTCCTCTGCACTCATGCACAGTGTTGGCAAGGTTCCTGTTAAAATGGGGTGAATGGGCTGTGAACAGGATGTCACTGTACAGCAGAGATTAAGTTGTGGTGACCTAGTGAGGCAATCCCACCAACCCAAGGAAAAGCACCATTAGCCAGAGAAAGTCAGGGACCCTAACGTAGCAAGGATGCCTTTTTCTCCCCCACCCTTCCTAGTGTCCATTGCCCCAGTGTGATCCCTGAAGGAAAACTCAGCTTTTGGCTGTTTCTTCTATGACATACAGCACACCACAGCCTATTTACCAAGAAATTATAGGGTGGGACCTCATGTTGTATGTTTAGATTTTGGCCAGATTCACAGTGTCAGGAACCAGGGGCCCAAAGACAAATAAGCCCATCTACTTAACGACACTCAGTCATGTATTCATTTAGTACTAACAATATGATAGTTATTGTTTTAGGACCTGGGAATACAGTGATGAAATTGACAAGCATGAGTAATTTCCAGAAGTTCCTATAGCCAGGGATAATAGAGAACACATGTTGGATAGAAAATAAAGTACACACAAACAAGTCAACCAAATACACACATCTTTGATGCATTCAATCTGTGTCAGAGTTTTTCTGAGTTCTGTGAGATCCTCAGAGCATAAGCGAAACCTCAGCAAAGCAATGAACAGTACTTTTTATGTCTACAGCAACTAGTGTCCACCCAGGTCAACTTGTTATGACGTCTGTGTTTCCCCATGTAATCCCCAATGCCTGCATAGCTGGATCGACCCCGCAGAGACCCAGCTGCCTGTTCCCAGGTGTGGGCCACTCGGTCCCTATCTTTACTCCATGACAGTGCGGTTCTCCTTTGTGAGTGAAAAAGGGGGAAAGAAAGAGTGGAAGCAATAAGGAAGGAGGGGCAAGGTGCAGGGGTTAGAAAGGAGAAAAGTGGTGCCAGCAGTTGAGACCAGAGCGTGTAGCACTTGATGAATTGTTGGACATTAAGAAACTCCCGTGCCCTTTGAGAAACTCCACCAAAAGTCTAATCTTCAGAGACGTGCCATGTACTGACTTTTTTTGCAAGACATCTGTACAGGTCAAGACTCTCTCCAAGCTCTCCCTTCCTGCTTGCTGCCCCTGGCCTCACTGCTCATAAGGAACTAACCAACAGCCATCAAAGAGCAGCCTCAATATGTCCTCCTGCGTCACCAAGACTGCTGGGAGGTGGCGAACCTCATTTTCTTCTTTTTCTGTGGCTTCTGAGTGCAGATCTCCATTTGTGTGGAGCCAATGAATGGTAAATATCAAGTCCTTGACTTTCTTAGACCTATGGGACTGGTGTAGGAAAAGAAAATAAAAGGGCTCCTTTTATTTCTGTGCTCCTTTCTTAAGCTGACCTCTCCTCTCTGTTTGGAGTTCTATTGCCTGGTGTACAGAGAAGTAATAAAACATGGCAGAGTACAGCACAAGGTTAAAATGTCATACATCCACTTGGGGGCACATTATAAAATGGTTCCATGAGACTCAACCTCAAATCTGAGACCCTTGCCCTTCTGCTGCGGCTTAAATTATTGCCCTAGCATTTTGTAAGTTAGCTCCATCTTCCCTAGGAATAGAGAGAGTGGCAGTTTGTATGGCAGGATGCATCGTCCAACTGCTCAGTTGAAGTCCTAAACTTGACAGTTTAAGAAATGTGTGATCATGGGAACAGTACTTCACCTTAGTAAGCCTTAGTTTCCTCATCTGCAAAACGACCGTCAATGATAATGCCTATGTCATGCGGTTGCTTTAAGGTTTGAATGGTCTATGTCTTTAAATCTCTTAGCACAGTGCCTAGAAAATAATAACTCTAAGGTGTGCTTGCTGCTGTATTTACACACACACACACACACACACACACACACACACACACACACATATCTCCTGTGGGGTAGTTTTAAGAAGTTTAATTAATTTAAACACGTACATATTTATACATGTAGGTAGTGTATACATACATACATACACATACATTTTTAAACTCAAGTTATTGACTTCATCCACCACCCAGCATAAAGCCATGTTCATCTTAAAATATCACCTGAGCCCGACTTACTGTCGTGCACCAAGCATAGCATGGCCCTAGGAAGAATTCAACCACTGGCTGATCACGACCAAGAAATGCCAGCTGAAATAGGAAGCACCAGGTCCGTGAAGTTTGTTTTTGCTTCTATTCTTTTGCTTTCCAGATTACCATTTGTCTGATTTATATAATTCAGTCTACTTTGAGCATTTATTTCCCTCTTCTAAAACATGTCACAGTGTCTCCTTTAATGGCAGAACGCACTCTTTCCTGCTGATTCCCCACATGCTGCATCTCATACCTGGCACCCAATCATGCAATCTAGTCCACTCGGGTTCTGGGCTTACTGAGACCTCGGGTAAAATGAACCCAAGAGGGATCTTAGCTTCACCCCACTCTGCTCCCCTCCGAGGGCCCCTGCTTGCTCCCTTGCTGTTCTTCCCACGCTCTCCCAGGCTCCTCCCCATATGCACATCTGTCGTCAACTCCTTTGGTCCCACAATTGTTCTGTCTTTTCTCACTTAATTGTGTCACATTATGAAATTAACATTCCCTAAACCCACACACGTGCATGTCCCTGTGAACACACACATACCCATATACATGCAGAACTTTCCTGTGGATTGGGGTGAGAACAACTTCTACAGCATACACACGTAACTGAGGAAATCAAGAATTACAGGAATTTTTGGTTTTATTCAGATTAATAGATGAAGCCATATCCTAAAGTAACAATTTAAACCTTTTTTTTTTTTTTTTTTTGATCATGGACCCCTTTGAGAGTATTGTGAAAGTTATCAACCCTCATCCTCAGGAACACACATGTTGAAGACTTTGCATGTAATTTCAGTGGCAGGGAGAGTGTAGGTCCCATATAATGACTGTAGACCCTCAGGTTAAGAATCTCAAATACAAAGAGATGTAATGAGAGCTATAGTATGTAAGTCAATCAATAGCTAGTAGTATTTATCAAGAACCTACTCTATGCCCAGAACTTCACATGCAATATCTGTGATTTTACCAACACCCCTGCCAATTAGATATTTCTATTTCCATTTTGCAAATGAAACTGGAGCTCAAAGAAATTAAACAATTTGTCTCAAAGCCATTCAACTGGTACATAATCAATAGGATTTGGTCCTGTTCAATAGAACTTTCTGACTCATTCACTCTGCCCTCTAGTCTTTGGATCTCAAATAGAACCAAATCAGCACTATTGACTACCCAACTTTACTTTTTTTGAGTGGTATCACCCCTGATTATTTACAGACTTGGCTCAAATCACATGCCTTGGTGTAATGTCAGCAGGATGATTAGAATTAATTGCAGATGATTCTTTATCAAAGAGTTGTACATGGTTCTTGGGATATTCTAGAACATGATTCCGAGGCATGGAACCCTCCCCATTATTTATGCAGAAACATCCCTGCATCCTGGCTTGAGGTTTTCCTAGACTTGCCCTGGTTGAGTTCAAAAGTTGATTCAGTGCTTAACTTTCAATGTGTATTTTTATTTTTTATGGAAAAGCACATAGAGGTGCAGTCCTATACATCTCTGAAGCTGCCCTGGTGACAGCATTCTGACATGAAATGACCATAGGATTTGCCTTCCGGTTCTCGCTATTTCTCCTTGAGGAAGGAAATTTACCCAGTGGGAAAATATGTTGCCCTTTGCTTTGTTTCACGCCCTTTCGGGGGGGAGAGTCATTTGTGTGTATCTTGAATACAATAAGAAATAACACACGCTATTATCAGGATGTTCTCGGAAACATTATTTTGAGCTTTCATTCTCATAGCTGAATTCCACTGTAACTCTCACGTGGCAGAAGTAAACTATTAATAGGATTCCAACTTTTTTTCCCCCTAGCAGACCCCAGAGAAGTCTCCTTTGCCATATGAGTGAAGGGCAGATTGGATCTTGACATGACACATTGATTTAGTTTCCAAAACAGTAACTTTACTAAATAAATCATTTCAGCGCTTGATTGTTATTTATACATGTAAATCTGTTTTTCATTTGTTGGACCCGGACAGGAGGAAAGCTAATAATCTCATCAAAAGCTGAATATTTTCCATTTTGGAAACGGCACAAAGTTCACAATCACATGACATGAACCCTGCCATGGGTGGGTAAACCCAACGCCTCCCTAATATATCTTGTAGACACACAGCACTGAGATAGGGGGCCCGGGGGGGTTTGCAAATATGAATCTCAACTCTGGACAACCACTCCTTGGCCTTCCTCTGACCATCATGTTATGTTTTCAATGGTTATCTGCTGAGTCGAAGAAAGTGAAGAAAGCTGAGAAAGAAAATAGAGAATTTAAAATTCTGGGCAGTTAATGACTATTATTAGCATCAAATAAATGAAAAGAGCTGAGTTTGTCAATCCAATTACCCTGCTACTAGGGAACATGAGGATACCTGGAAGAGATTGCAATTTTATAAAAAGGGATATATGTCTCCAATAGTCCTCACAAGGACACAAAAGTCCACCAGTAACTCTTTGATTTAAACACCCTTCTCTTCTGTGATTCTCTTTGAGATATAAATAACTCAGCAACTTCCACGCACAGTTTTGTGGCAGGGTGGGCTCTCCATCCTCTTCATTTGCTCCAAGCTTCTCTATCTCACTTCCGGTGGAAGGAGCTCTGCAGATAGAATCATTCATCAGTTGTGCTTCCTGGGAAAAAGAGAGATGCTCCTGAGTCTGTCGGTGCCCAGTTGTTACTCTTGGAGCCATGAAAAGAGACAAAGAAAGAACATGGTGGCCTGAAATGGAACTACTTCTGTGACAAGTCAGCCAGGAACCTTAGAGAGGGGACTCCAGAGAATACCCAGAGACCGGTGAAAAACCACCTATTGGAAGTGATGGGGACAGCTCTGTACCCTCCTCTGGATTCTAAGTCTATTCATTCCTGGCTGTAGGGCATAGTGAATCTCTCCTGTGGATGGACCAATGCTACACGCTTCTCAGGTGTACTGGGTGTGATAGCAGTACATCTTATCATGTGGCCTGGCACTCCTTCCCAGACAGAACTGACATTACAGACAGAAGGCCAGAGAAGAGCAATGAAGTAGACAGGGATCATCAGGTGGCCCATGATTAAGGCTGACATTCCTTGTCTAAATAGAACTCTGGTCCTGGACTGGCCTTCCATGGAAGTGTGAGCAAAGATTCTTCTTTTCCTGAGAAAAGATTGTTTCTTCTTCCCAGACCAACCCTGGGCAAGCTCAATCCAGGTTTGGGGGCAACTGTCTGACTTTAAGAAATGTATCAGACTCCAAATTGTGTGATTGTAGCTCCTGGATCTTCACAGAGCTTCTGGATTTGCCAGGAGTTAGCTGCATGGTCCCAGCATGTGTGACTTTCACTTTCTATAGGCAGCTGGGGAGGACTGAGTAATTTGTATGTAAAGATCAAGCACAGAGGATGCGTGGGGACCCTCGACAGTGGTGAGATTTGGGGCTTTGGAGGACAGTCTTCTCTTCTTCCTGTACTCATGTGGGTCTTTTTTCTGCTTGATTTTCTCCTGTACTCTCAGTTTAATTTGTTCCAGTTCTAAGAGGATCATGCTTTTAGTCTCATCCTTGTGATGATTAATGTGTACTAATTGTTTTACCTTTGAATCGGGAGCTGTCTAGGCAAGTCTCCCTTTTGTTGGAGGCAGGGCTGATGCACAGGCGTCCCAGGGGGACCTCCGCTCCGCCTCAGGTAGATGCAAGAAGGGAGATTAAAGCAAGTGCGGAAACCAGTTTCCTTTTTGATTGCGCCCCGATGGAAATTGTGTTGCCCCACACATTGCATTAACTATTCTGGAGGCTTAAAAAATAAAACCAGCGTGAGCTGTTAAAGAGGCCCTAATGAGAACTTTACAGCTATGGGGCTTGCTTTTGTCATAGCACAGGTTGCAGGGCTGTGATTTGTCACTAATTTTCATCTTTGTTGCCTAGCCCAGCCAAGAGACCAGAGCCTAATGAGCAATGTAAATCAAATCTCCTTCTGTCCACTGATTCTCGGCAAGTGTGTAACATGGGGGAAAGAGAAGGGGAAGAGTGGAGGGACGGTGACAGCGGGTGACTGAAGCAGCCCCGGATGTCCCCTAGCTAGGAATGCACTGTGAGCTCTCCTTCTTCCGAGCTTTTGTTCAAGCCTCATGTCCCAACAGACGGAGAGTCACAAAAAGCCTTCTGAATTTTTAGAAGGCGTATTTAAATTCACTTTAAATATCTATAAGTTTTATTCCATGAGCATTTCCCAAAATTGCCCCCAATGTTCACATGAAACGCTGCCATTAAAGGGAAGGACAAAGTGAGGGAGAAAAGGAGAGAGAAAGGAGGAAAGACAAAGACAAGCAATTGTGCGATCTCATAAGGTTCTCTCTTAACAGCGTAATTACGATTTTAGTTGTCACTCAGAAAGGTTGAATGACATATTCCAGCCAGTTACTTCAGAAGCTGGCGGCATGTCAGGAAGAACTGGGGAACTCTGTGTAAAGTACTAGTCCCTGGGCTCCCAATTCATTCCAGGTTCCCTCCCCATTACCCCCAATTTAGGCCTAGTGGAAGCCCCCAATTTTTTTTTTTTTTTTTTTGAGTCCTAGGTGATTTTTAACAGACTGTCCAAGACCAGCCTTGGGGGATGATGGAGGAGTTGGAGCATCTTTAAAAGCATTCAACTCAGTGGGTAACGTCTGAGGCCTGCAGCCATGTACCTAGGGTGGGCTTGGTAGCAGACAGAAAAGAAGTAGAAATAATATTTACAAGCAGTTCCTGTGTGCCTCTTTCCATAGCCAGTAAAAAATATATATATATATTTCTAAAAATTTCCCATGGCAATCCTTAACTGGGGAAGAAGGAAAGCATATTCTAAGAAGTATCTGTGGTTCTCTTAATGCAGATATTTTCATTGCAGGGAAAAAATCATTCACAACACAAAAACTAGACATGTTATTTATTGGTTTGTAGACAAATTAGGGGCCTGTAAAGTTAGTATGACAAAAAATGCACAAAAGCCTATTTGGGCAGTAGATAGAGAACTAGACTAAGAAACTAACTTGTCCTGATTTTCCTGGAACTTCACTGATTTCGGAATTGAAAAAACTAGGACTAAAAGTTCCACCAACCTGGGAAGCCCTGAGTCCCAAGTATCCTACAAGAGTTGCCCCCCCTACATGAGACCATTCAGTTCAGTAGGATCAAAAGGAGTGAGACTTTTCTACCAAAACAAGCCGTCGACTGGCATCAGTGACGGTCTGTGCCCACCTTCTGCGTAGATAGGCTAGTAGTTGCTAGTACTGTTGCTACAGTACTGCTGATTGATCCATTCAGGACAAATGGTCAAATATCTCGAGAAGAACTCCCTGCAGAGCATCAAAAGTCCTGGCCCAGAGTTCTGATGCTGGCATCTCTTGTTGTGTGATCTCAGACAATATCCCCAGGCTTAAATTTTTGTCCTCCAACATAATATTGGAACAAACATGTTGTAAACATTGACATTCAAATTTTCTAATACATATGGAAGCACGTTATAAATTTTAAAGCACCACACGAATGTTCGATGTACACAGATCGTGAGGCAGTAATCATAGCGGTAGAAGAATTTTCTCACTACAAGAGACAGAAGGGGCACAGTCTGTAAACTGGACAGATCAGGCAAGCTCAAATCTGAAACAGATAGGTTTCTTAAGCACAGTTCTGGAGCTAAAATCTTTCTTGGTTTACAGAATCCTGATTTTTTTTTTTTTTTTTTTTTTTTTTTTTTTTTTTTTTTTTTTGGTCAGGTGGTTCTAGGAACAGTCTGAGGGGCAAATTCAACCAGGATAAGTCTACCATGGCATCCCTATTCCCTCTTCCACCAGACTGGTGTGTGCATGAGTCATGTGACTCACAACCAGCGAAACCTAAGAGTGCACGGGGCAGGTTTATCTACCTAATAAGAGACAGTAGGTGGATAGAAATACCTCTTTCCTTCCTGGGTTGGAGGCCATCATGTGAGATTACAATGAAAACAGTACCCTCCATCTTAAAGAGATGACAGAAGAAAAGACAAATTCTGAGGACTAGAAGGTAAAGCGATGAAAGACGTCTGGATCCTTGATATGTATAATTGATCAGAACTGCCTACTTCAAGAATTTATTGTTAGGCTAGACAATAACTACTCTAATCCTTAGAGCAAAACCACTCAGTGTCAATCATGGAAAGGTGCCATTCCAAGGACTGTTTATTAGTGGTCCACGCTGAGTCTAGTACAGAAACTGAGAGCATTCACAAACTTTTATAACAGTTTTTCAGAAGAATTTTATGTCTATTGTCTATCTCCTAATACAAAAATTTGGACATACATGTCTTTTGAATGTTATTTATATTATTTTATCTTAATCTATTTTATAAAAGTATCAATCCACAATATATTGGAAATTAGAGAAAAAAATTATTTGGTTATTTGTCACAGATAACCATACAATACAGAGAAGTATTTCTTGAAACCGGGGTTTGGCAAATTACAACCCCAGGGCCAAATTCAGCACAATGCCTATTCCTATAAATAAACTTTTATTGAAATACAGCCACATCTTTCGTTTACATTATATCAATGCATGTGTTCTTGCCACAGGGGCAGAGATAGGTAACCTTACAGAGTCTCTTCTACCTCCCCAGTCTAAAATTTGTACTCTGACCCTTTACAGAAGAAGTTTGCAGATCCTTGCCACATAGTGTCCCCAGATATAGTTGAAGTCCTTTTAACTTATGTAGCTTTAACTCACTTCTCTAGATCTCAGTGTGCTTGTCTATAAAATGGGATAAAACTCCATTGGCTTGTTGAAAATACTGAAGGAGCTAATTCATATAAGGTTGGCAGGAAAGCGTGTGCCTTGTGGTAAACATATCACATATAAGGGTTTTCCACCTGCCTTTCCCTGCCCCCACCATTGATTAAACAGCCACTATGTCAGAGGCCAAGAGTTTCTGTTTAGAAATCATGAAATGTGGTGGCTCCTCCATATTGCATTATTGTCTCCACTGTCAGTTGGAAAACTTCAGCTTCAGCTAGAAAGTTTGACCCAGTGGTTGAGAATCAACTATGGTCAATAACCAATGACTGTGTTTTAGGATAAATTTCAAGGCTTTTTAATATTGCCTGGTTCAAGGTTCTGAGGACCTGACATAATAAAAAACCTTCTAAGCAAGAGGAATATGGGCTGAGAGCTCCATTTTTGCTTTTTAATATTTAATAGGACATGACTTCTAGTGTTTTCATGTGCTGTATTTTAAGGCTACACATTCTTGAACTCTTACGGGTAACAGGAAACTAATGTGATTTTTTTTTTCTTTTTAGGAAAGCTAACAATGACTTCAGAAGTGTGTGTTTGTTATCAGATTTAGGGCACTTGTCACATTCTGGCCTGAAGGCAAGCCAAGGGAGGGTTTGAAAAAATATCCAAGAAACGTCTTCATCGCTCTTTCTCTCTTCTAATTAAAATGCAGTTCGTCTTACAGATTCCAGAGCGTTTTGGATTTGTGGTTCAAGCATGAGGTCATTTTCCCTGCCTATATGACCACAGTGAATTTTTAAAGTCTTTAGTGTTTGGTAACAACAGACAAATAACTGGAAACCTGAGAGCTGAGCTCAAGTTCTTTCCAGAGTTTTCCCATTATTCCTCGGCATGGGGTAAAAATGAGTCCACCTCCAGGGGCCAGTGCCAGGATCCCTAAATACCCTGCCTGTGAGGCTAACTAGTGTGTGAGCCCCTCTCCAATCAGGTCAGCTAACCAGGCAAGACAGAGGTGGTGAGCAGGGCTGGGTCTCTGGGGCCTGAGTCTGCATACTGACCTTGCTGTTGACAACAGAGCAAGTAAGTCATTGAACCTCTCTGAATTCCATCTTCCTTATTTGTAAAAAGAACAACTCAAAGGATGGGTATGAAGAGAAAATAAGAGCATAAATGCAAAATGCATAGCACTGTCGCTGCCACGTAGACAAGTGGACCCAACAAGATTTGGTCCTCCATTTCTTTATTTCCAACTATTCAGTTTTCTCTTGAAACTCAGCTCAAGAAACTCAAGATGAGCTGGTACCAGTGTGGTTCCAGGTTTAGCTAACCAATGTTTGTAATCAGATGCCAGTGATTGGGTCAAAAACTCAGATTTCTGAAAAACAGCCAATCAGCGTAAGCTATTATCCTAGGAGACAGCAAGGGACCCATGTTGGTCCAGTAAGACTGGTTGGAAGAGGTTTTTTTTTTTTTTTCCTTCCTTTGCAGGACTTGGGCAAGGAAGCCGATAACTTCAGCTCTTGTTGGCTATCATGTTGTGACTATAAAGAAAGTCAATCCCAGGAGAAATCCGAGTTACAGCATAAGTCAGATTCAAGAAAATTATACAGAAATAAAGCCAGAGCCCTAAATGCATTACTCTTGGAGCCCCTCCTTTCTTTGGGTTTCCTGTTATAGGAGATAATAGAATTTCTTATCATTTACACTGGTTTGAGTTAGGTTTAGGTTTCATGCAGTGAAATCATCCTAACTGATAAGAACTCAGGAAATGTTGGCTATTATGTCTCAGACTATATCCAGAAAACCTCTCCCTACTTGTACTTTGTATCCCAAGAAACATGGGAAAGAGATTAGGGAATAAAATAATTGAGTCACGTCTATTTATTGAGCTACTAATTTAAGCTTGGCATTTTACATGCAAGCTTTGCCTCTTTTAATCATCCCAATAATGTTATGAAATCATCACATTACTATGAGTAAACTGAGGCTCAGAGAAATTAGATGATCTCCCTTGGGTCTCACAGTTAACTTGCAGCAGAGCCAAGATTCAAATGCAACTCTGAATCCATCATCTGTGATACTAACACAGTGCATCTCTTGCTGTGTTCCTCTACTAGGATTTTGGTTCACAATCATCCTCTTCACCAAAACTATTTCACACTGCACTGTGGATGGGGAGGAAAAAGCAGCAGGCCATCCCCATCTCTGTCACTGGGTAAGCACTAAGTAACTTTTTAGCACAAGGTAATACATAGGAGCCCTTGCCTCAAAAATATAGCGAAACCCTTAAATGTTCATAAGCCGTCTACCAGGTTAGATATATGAGAAGCTGCATTCAAATTTTCCCAAAAGTATCTCCTAAAAAATAAGCTTGAAAACTTAGAAATGATTCATGAGAGCACTCTAATTATCTGTCACAAGTATGATGTTTATCCGTGTGCGTAAAGAAAATAGTGGGGCAGAGAAAGTGACTACCAAAATGTGAGATACCACTACCCAGCAAAGAGAAGTCAGTACAGAGCTGGACAATATCCCTGCCGGAAAAGTAGCCCTGATCTTTAGCTCCACACGCCAGCATTCCTTCCTTCCTCTGGATCAGTGGTTCTCAAACTTTAGCATGCACCAGCATCACCTGGAGGGCTTGTAAAAGCACAAATTGATGGACCCCACTTTGAGTTCTTCATGCATTAGTTTGAAATGAGGCCAGAGAATAAGCTTCTCTAGCAAGTCCTTTGCTGATAATGATGCTATAGTTCCCGGGACTGGACCAGTTATGTGGTGTTTTTTGAAGCTAACATACTATCATAATATCTAACTAACTTACTATCATACTAACATGCTGTCTCTTCTATATTGACGGCTTTTGTTTGAGTTCCACTTTATTCCTTGTAGTCAGATGCTTATAGACTCAATGAATGAATCTTTCTCTTCATTCCCTAGTGCCCCAGTCTCTATCTGAATACAGCCTAATAAACCATTTCCATTGGGATCCAAGTCTTCCTTGGTTCTCACTAACCTTCCCCAGGATGGGGATTGTTTCTCTAATTCCCATTTCTTGCTGCCAACAGCATGACTCTGCTGATACCAGTGCTAGTTTGGCAATTATATTTAAAACGATAACAAAACAATGGTAAGAGTTCCTATCTATTGAAGATTGGTTATGAGTCTCCTGTGGCCGTTGTCAGGAACCACTTGACCTCCATGAATGTTCATCAGCCTTCATCTTTCTGTCCCTGTGATGGATCCTCCCTGAGACTCTCTAACTGGTCTACTTAGTCATCCAGTCCACCTGGGGTAAGTCTAGAGCATCTCTAAGATTTTTGTCCCTAAGAATGGTTGTCTACCTGAAAAACAGCCTTATTTTATCAGAGGTCTATTTTATTTCCAAAATGTGAGGTACGCGCTGCTGCCACGTAAGGACTGGCCTCCTTCATTCAATGAATTAAGACTCTATGCCTTTGGCTCACATTTATTATCTAGGAAATAGCCTCGTTTCTCCAAGTATAGGCTAGGTGACACCTGTCTGTGGATGTGTTCCTGTGTCATGTGCTGATGTGACATTACTTATACTGTCTCGTGCAGTGGAAAGGTTACTTCCTTTTTCATTCTTTGTAAATTTAATCAGAAGAACCAAGAAAATGTCTTGGTTTGCCATTAGTTCTATTCCCAATTCCTACTGATGCTAATCTCTCTTTTTCTACCGTAAGGAGTAGGTCACAGGCTCAGAACTCCAGCACACCAACCTGACTATCAAGTATGTGATAGCAGTGTGGTTTGTTTCATTTTTCTAAATCATTCTATTTATTTCTGTGGCAGATAATACTACCTTTCAACTTACAGAAGTGATTGAAAGTTCTATTTGTAAGTAAATCTGTTTGAGAAAAAATAGAGTTTTGTTTAAAGAAGATTATACCAATTTCAGGCAAATGTGGCAAAACTCAGTGTCACAAAGAGATGAAATGTTGGAAAAAAAAATGCACTGCCCTTTCTACCAACCCACCATGAGTAGGGCAGACCCTGAATCATGTATCCCTTTTTCTTTTGCCAGTAGTGGAAATAAAATGCAAATAGTAATTATATTCTCAATAAACATTTTTGAGAACTTAATCAACCAGACTGACATTTGAGAGGTAGTCGTTTCTCTATTAAATGGTGCCATTGAGAATAATTGCTTGGTCTGCCATTACTTACATGCTTAGCATGAACTCTACCTGCTTCATTATCCTCATCTCCTGCCAATCCCTGTGAAGTCCTCTGTACCCCTGTCACATAGACCTTTCTCCAGTTCTTCAAATGTGTCTTATCCCTTCTGCCTTTGGGCATTTGTGCATGCTGATTCCTCTTTCTGGAATGTCATTCTCTTCTTCCACCTCTTCCTTTTTCACTTGACCAAACCAAGCATTGGTTTAAATATAATATCTTAAATGTCACTCTTCAGATCTGCCTTGCTTGGCCTCCAGACCACTTAAGTGACTCCTCTTACAGCATCCCATTCTTGTACTCTGAAGTCCTCTTCCTAGCTGTAATCAAATAATCACTTAGATATTGACGTGTCTAATGTCTGTCTCCCAGATTGACTATAAGCTAATGAGAGCATGGAACTTGCCTCATGGTGGGTTCTCAGTAAGTGTTTTGGTAAATGACTAAATCAAAACCCGTTAGAGAACATTAAGGAGGTGCCAGGGACCTAAAGACACTTAGGTAGCTAATTGAAAAGAATGGAGCCATTTTAACATGTAGGGATTAAAGTCAGGTACCTCTGACCACCAGCAATAACGAGTGCCCCAAATTGTGTGTGCATCCAGTGAATCAAATGGCTCAAGTATGCAAACCTGGCTGTCCAAATTTATTGCTTATAAAAACAAGAGATTGAGAACACTGGTCAAAGCCAGATGTTCTGCAGGCTAGAGCTTGCTGTCCTAGCTGCAGATTCTCATAACTGGAACTATGTGTATTTGAGATGCTTGCAGTATAAGATCCAAACTAGAAAATATTTTGAAATCATGTTGTTCAATTACTTAATCCTTGTTAGACTATTGAATAGAACACTCTCTTATATACACTATTATAAAAACATTATGCCTGGGTCTTGAGTTCTGGAATATCCAGTTACAATAGCTTTTTTCCACATTTGTATTCTCTCCATTTTATTTAATTGCTCTTAACATTTTGAGCAGATTTATTGCATATGACAGTGAGCAACTTGAGCCTGTGTAAGAGCCGGCCACGCTATTTCCTGCTCTCCACCCACCATCTCCCTAATATCACTCTTTCCTTCCTTCTAACATCCTCATTAGCCTCATGCTTGTTCCCTTCTCAGAGTGTGGACTGTCAGAAAGTCACTGCATTAGAGGAAAATGCCCACCAGCAGACCTTATCTCTCCATCTCTCAACTGATATGAGATTTAGCTGATATCCATTTGTTATCCCAACCAAAATAAGTCTATCACATGCAGAACATACAAAATGATCTCCATTTCTACCATTACCAGCAACTGTGTCTCAGAGTGTGGGTGTGTAGCAGGATGACTGGTCCAGCTTGTGTGTGTGCCAGTGTGTGTTTCCTGCTTCATTTTGTCGTGCAATCAATACTTTTCAACTTTTGGATGAAGCCATGTTGGATAAAGAACTTTGATAAATAAGTGGGATTTTCTGAGTCATCTTTAGCTCTCCATTCACACATTGGACAGCCTGTCCAAGGCAGAGGATAGGGAGCTGAGGGCATGGCACATCAAAGACTTCCTGGGTGGGAAAACAGCAAAGGTTGGGGTGAGATGGACTCGTACAGATCATCAAGACACCATTGCTGGGGTTCAGTGAGCATGCCCTAAGGCCTCCAGAGTGCAGACATGTTTTCCCTCTTCTATTCAATCAACTGGCTACCTGCTTGGGAATTCTGTCCAAAATACAAATTATCACTAATAACCCTCACCTTTTATTAGTACTTTCTGTGTGACAATTTGCTTAAGTGCTTTATGTATAATATTTCATTTAATCCTCCCAATAACCATTTAATCCTCTTTCTGTTTTATGGATTTGGAAATGGCGGCCCAGAAGTATTAACTAGTGACTTCAAAATTGAACCTGAGGTTTGGTGCCTCCAGAGCTGAGGCATTTAACCACTGTGTCATAGGGACCACTTAGCTCTATTCTATTGTCGTTCACAATTCTGAATTTGCACCATGACTCCGAGGTTGGTCTGCCCTGCTACCCTGGGGTACGAAATTATTTTCCTAGCAATTTCTAAGTGTGCACAGCTGTTTTTAGAAGGAAATATTTCGAGAGAGACATCTACTTCATTGCATTTGGGGGACCAACAATGGACTCATTAAATGTCAAATGGAAAAGTTTGTATGGAAAGGTAAAAGCGGTGATATCCCTCTCTGTTCCAGGGAGAAGGGATATTGAGAGGAGCGTGGGCAGGCAGTTTTCCACAGGAGGCTATAAGGCAGTGCTTCTGGAAGGAGGCCAGAAGTGTCATCTTTCTTCCGGTCAGGGATATTGATTTTCATACTTAATGGAGATTTGAACTGGACCTTGAACAGTTTACAAAAGTTCCTTTCTCTGATCAGGAAGCCATGCACTTGGCCTTCAAGCCAGTTTGGGATGTGCTCTGCGGTTGTGTAGAACACCCTGCTCCTCTTTTTCTATCTCCATGGTGCTTCTCTGCATCTTTTCTCTCTTCCTGCACATGACAGCCTCATCCCATCTTAGAGAGGTGCATCTACAGCTGAAATTACCAGGGTTGGCCCGTTATGTTTATCAAGACAGAAAAAAGAGTAGAAAAAGTATAGTCTGTCCCAGCTGTCTGAAGAACAGCTTTCCTGCTGTTGGAAGGGTACGAATCCACGTTGTTTTCCCTCTGTCTCTGCCTCTCCTCTTAAAAATTAAGTACATGGAGGAATACCCTTCATGATGTTATTTCAGAAAAAAAGAAAATGATGCTTGGCAGGACAAAAGGTCAGAGCATTCCAGAACATTGAGCTTTCCACAGAGCTGCGTTCTGGGGTTGGATTTCAAGGCTTGCACCACATGGGCTTCTTTCTCACAGTGAAGGAAATGGGGGAGATCAATAATCCCGGGGGAAGGCTTTTCAGAGATGAATTCACACCAAACAGGAGTGGGGTTGGGGAAAGGAAACAGGAGGCTGAATTCCACCGGCGACCGCTAATTGTTGTGACTAATTCAGCTTTTGGAAGGTGGAACTCCGTGGAGTGTGTGAACGGCAACACGGTTCCTGTTTTAATTAGTGGCACCACGAGGAGAAGATGGGCTTGTAATTGAGTAGTTTGCTGATCGGTCAACTTCAACCTGTAATCAGACATGCTGAGAAGTGGACATTAACAGGGAGCTCTGACTAGCAGGAAGTCTGCCCCATTAGCGAGGCTGGTGTCAACTCTGGTTGTTGTCTTTTCTCTCAATTCTTTCAGGAAGAGGATTCCAAAAGACCCTCTCCCTGGCGGGCTCTCCAGCCACCGCTGTCTCTGTTTCAGTTTTCTTAGCCTCTGCTCAGGTGAGCTCACTGAAGTTGAATGATGGGCATCTCCAATTACTCGACCCTTCTTCCAAACTATGCTGCTGCCCATTCACTGGTGGGCTTTCTTCATCATGCCACTCACCCCAGTCCACCCAGAACCGGATTCCCTTCCTTCTACCCATACCCCTTAATGCCTGCCTGGAGGATTTCTCTCTCTCCCACTCTGGAATCTTGATAAGATTCAGAACTCCACTCTCCACTTTCCCTTCTCTCCTTCCACAGACCCCAACCCTTACTAAGAGAGAACTGGATTCCCCGCCATTTAAAAGTAGGCCAAAGCAGATTATTTGGATTCTTTTCCCCAAGACTGAATCTGGAGGGAAAATGTAAGCAAATAAAAAGAGTTGAAAACAAGCATTCTAGGAGCTAACTATGATAAAACTGTTGGGGTTTTATTTCACCATATGAACCCCTAAATTGTCAGGTTCCTTATTCTAGTTCTCAAGCCTTTCCCCAAATCCATGAGCCATTCTCCATTCTCCTAAGCCACCTTCCTCTTGGCTTAGTCAGGCAGAGCGAGTTTCTATTGGCCATACCGGCATAACCCTCAAAAGCGTATCCGCGAGAAAGCATCCCAGGGTACAGCTGAGGCTCATTCCCTACCTTCCTTTTCCTGCTCCCAGTAGGGAAATGTGCAGAAGAAAAGCAAATCATACTTGTGGTGTATGAGAAGATAAATAAAGAGATGAGAAGAAATGGAGCCTTTTTACTAATGAGTCTGGGTTTAGGGCCTGGCGTGAGTGTCTTGGTTCCAGATGTTCTCATGGGATCTGCTTGGAAGCTGCATTCCCATGGGATTCTCATTGCACTTTGGACCATGAGAGTGACTCGTCTGGCTCCTCTTCCTGCTCAGTCTCCACACCCCCACCCCACCCCCACCCACTCACTCCTGCCCTCCACCATTTGGGGTGACTGCCGATACATGCTTAAATGTCACATACTATTTAGCCCAGGAGAGAGAAGTGCCACCTACCCTCTGTTTCTGGGCTGGGTTTGGGGCATGATTTGTATTAGCCTTGAGGAAGGCGAGTCTTGGCATCCTCCCATGGGTGTGTTGTACATGTGTGTATACTTGGTTGCCAAGCTACACCAGGGACAACACATCCTCACTGCTCAGCACATGAGAGGTGCCTTTGCCAGAGGAAAAATACCCACCGGCCTTATGGAGACCCTGATGTTTTTACGGTGTTGTTTTGTCTGTATTTACAAGTCAGGTATGGGCCCTTGATACTCATCTAGGCACAAGAAATTTGGGTGACGAAAGGAGCCACAGTTCCTACCCCATAGATTCCAAACTCTGTGCTCAGAAGCCTAAGGGGCGAAGCATTTCCTGGGCTGACTAGCATTTATACCTTTCACTGGTTTTGAAGACAAAGGTGAGAAGCAGTCGCCATTGCTAGGTGAAGGCCAGGGGATGGGAAGGTGTAGCGCGAGGTCGGCCTTGCCTGGCCCGGCCTGGGCAACACACTTCCACTGCCACATCAATTCAGGGCTTTCATGGGTTTGATTTTCTTTCAGCCCAATCCACTAAGGAGTTGCTCACGAGTTCTGTGGATTTTCTGCACAATTACAGATTATTGCCATGGCAACGGGAGAGCCATGTGACAACTTTGCTACCTCAGAGACCAAGAACAGCCACTTACAGGCAACACACATCATCTTGTAAATGGGACTTGATGCCACTGGCCTCACATTGTTTTAAGCCTAATCACTGCTTTCTCCCAGATGTAGTTTTCTCCCCACCCACTCTATTTTCATGATCTTTTAAAACAATTTGGATTTGCTCTAAAGCAGTTCCATATTTGCCTGTGTTTATTTGCTCATAAAAAAGGTATTATTTTGGGGGCTTGGCGGAAGGAAAAAGAGGGGTAAAACTTGATGAGTGGAGGCAGATGGGAAGCAATAGGCAGAGGAGAAACAATTTTGCTAGCAGATGGTTTTCTTGCCATGATGCTGCTAGAGTCGAAGCCCCTGACAGTACTGAAATTCTGGGTCGGCCACGCACAAGGCCACCCTGGGAATGAATAAAACTTGCTTTCTTTCCTAATGAACTCAACTCTTTTGTCCACATTGCAAGCACAATGAGAATCGGGGCCACTGATAATTAAGTTAGAGATATGATTGAGAAGGGGTCTAGGTAATATTTTCTCTCTGGCAAAACAATCAATTTATTTTTCAGAAACTTGTGCACATAGCCAAACCCCAAGCTCTTTCTGCCAAACATTTTCCCCTTAATTTTTTAACCTCTGGGCATTTCAAGGAAAATTGAATCCACATGTTTGCAGATTCATTTGCAAATGCAGTTTGCTCCGAGCTGTTTGATGACCAGTCTGCCCTTTGAGTATTTTTATGAGCTTAAACTTATTTCCCCCAAACCTCCGGCTTCTGAACCAGGATACGGCATTTGGAGTTTGTAGCAGAATTCAGAAAGGATGGTCTTCTAAAGCCTTCACTGGGTTCTCCTGTCTCTTTTTGGACCCTGGTAAAGCTGAGAAAAGGTTTATACCAACTGCACAAGAATAATCAAGGGTAACTTAACTGTTTTTACAACTGAAAACCAGATCTGATGTGGACAGGATCCAGCTCCTAGATCACATGGTTTCCCCATCTTTCTTTATTACTGATGACATTCATGTAAAAGCAGATGCTTTCTTTCCCAGGGACATGTCTCCACCTGTGACATAATTCCCTGACAGAATAATGCTTCAGAGGCAGGGTTGGAGGTTTAGATCCAACCCTCCCCCAGACCGAATGGCAGAAAACACTATTTGTTTATAATAAATGAATCCTAGCTCCAAAGAAAAAAATGGCTCTCTCTTATTACAGACCTGTGAAATTTGGGAACTGTGTGATTACCTTTTTCTAACTCGGCCAGGAGATCCAATGTGAAATATGCATGCCCAGAAAGTGTGGAGGCAGTGGAGAGTGTATGTGTGTACGTGGGAGTGTGTGTGTGTGTGCATATGTGCATGTCTGTTTTCTAAGTATATAAAAAATAATTAGCAACAAAGGAGAGAAATTGAAAAGTGTAGAGATAGGGAAAATATCTCTAAACCAAAGACTTCTCTGAGCTTAACTCTCAAGTTTCCTTCAAGGATGCACTGATGAATTCCACCTACATTCCAGGGCACTCGTTAAAAAAGAATTAGTCTGAGGAGTTCTCTGGATAAATATTTGTAAGCAAATAACATTCTTCCAGGAAGTTCACTTCATATTGTGTTTTTTTTTTCCTTTTCTTAAAATTTCTCTAACAGACTTATGATCCCAGAGAAAGTTGCATTATATTCACATGCCCTATTTTTAACTTTCATCTCTACTTCCTTTTTTATTTTTTCTTTAAGCATGAGAATCAAGCAAATAATGACCCTTTGTATTGTGTCCAATGGAAGGTCACAAGCTCAGGGAATTGACTTAAGCTCCTGGGAGAAGTCTATAAAAGATTCCTGTGCATGGCCTTCATACTGTGCCAAAACCGACTGTTAGTTCTGCAAAGTATGTTCACTCCCATTTTACAGACAAAAACAACTGATGTATGGATACAATGTTTTTATTTTTTTTTTCAGCTTTCATAGGGAAACTGCTTATAAAATCATTTAAAAGTCTTTCTTCATCCTAGGCCCACCCACATTATCAGGGTCAAGTGAATTACAGCCTGCTGACATTACTTTGGTCAGCCATGACCTATAAAAGAGGGCATCCATAGTCATAACTAGAGGTTTAGACTATCAGATTGCTCCATAAGGGTTTTTAGGCTATTGCATATATTTTTTCTAGAACATGTTCCTTAGCATTTAAGAAAGAGAAAAAGATGAAAAAGTAAGCTTGTTGGTAACTTGCTGTCAGTTAAAGCAGGAACCTCAGCCCTATTGCACTCAGAGGTGACATGGAAGCTGACCTAAAGGAGGAAAGTACTGAACTGAGGTCACCTGTTCTTTCTTATATGGATCGATCACTGCTCAACCCAGGCTGGTTTTCTCCACATGGAATAAGTCATAATTTTAGATGAAATCTCCTGATTTTAAAATATTGGATGTCTTCAAAACTATAAAACTGCACAACGAACCCCTAGGTATGTGGGATGGGTTGTGGCTTCTAAAAGTGTCAGACAAGCTCAGTGGAGCAGGTAGGTGAGTGGAAGGGTGGTCTACACAGATTTCCTGGCCATATTTAAAACTCTCAGTGTCAGCAGTTGACTGGGAAATAAAGTTTTAAGTCAGTGGAAACTACAGTTGTGTTGAAAACAGGGGCGGTGAATCAGAAGGGGCAGGAAATCAGCCATGATCTCCATCTTAACTTGGATGATTCTTTCAATATTCAGTTGATGTTATTTATTGGTTACGATCCATGTGTCAGCATCATGCTGGACATTAGCTTTAAGTTAGCCAGTGCTGGGGTCTTCACGGAGCAATGTCTATGAGATGGTAATCCAATAAGCAGATAAATGTTAACCATCCAAAGCAATATGTCCTTTGATGGAGAGGTGTGGGCCATGATCACACACAGAGAATTTGGCCTGGTCAGGATGCTTGAGAAAGGCTCCCCTCCACCAAGGTTGGCCTTCAGTGGCAAGGAAGGGTGGAAATGAATCAGGTACACAAGGAGGAAACCACCTTTCTGGCAGAAGGAACAGTTCCTGCAAAGACCGTGGCAGAAGGGAATTTGATGAATGCAGAAGGCCCTTCCAGGGAGAGTGTGGCTGGAATGCAGAAAGCAAGAAGCCAGTGGAAGAAGTGTCCTTGGGCCAGCCCCAGCTGGACCTCGAAGGCAGCATTAAGGAGATGTGACTGATCCTAGATCCAAGCAAGTGCAGGTGAGTGACTTTCAGCAGAGAAGCGCATGATGAGGTATACATTTTGAAAAGATTACTCACCACAGGGTGGAGAATGGTTTGACTCGAGGCAAAAATGGAGGCAGGCAGACCAATCAAGAACCAACTGCATCCATCTAGGAGAGATGATACCCTTTGTTTGGATTAGGAAGATGACTGGGGTTATAAAGAGAAGTGAATGAAATTGAGAGAGCAAGAACATACACAGCAGAGGACATGGTGGATGACCTTGCTGTGCTCAGCCACAGCCTACAGAAGGCTATCAATGGTTAATTCTACCTATCAGCTTGACTAAGTTACAGTACCCATGCCATGGTCAAGTACTGACCTAAGGGCTGCGTGGAGAGGTTTTGTAAATGTAGATGATACCTGACTTTAAGTAAAGGAGATCACCCTTGTTGGTGTGGATGGGCTTTGTTCCCTCACATGAAGTCCTTCAGAGCTGAAACTGAGGTTTCCCAGAGATGTGGGTAATCTCCATGAAAGTGCAATGTCTGCTCCTGCCTGAGTTTCCAGCCTGCCCTCTATCTCTCACACTTTCTGGCCCCCTCAGCTATGTGAGCCCATTCCTGGCTCTATTTCTTTGAAGCATTCTGCCAGATATAGAAAATATTAGACAACTGCTTCAAGAAAACCCTAGGATCCAAATGATATCCAACCCACCTCTACGAAGAAAGATGACGCGCTCAAGCACACACACGTGTTTGGGATATCGGTAATGGTGGGACAAGGTACAACCTTTGAAGAAGCTTGGGAGTGTGGCTGAGGTGAAGCAGGGACATGCCGCCCTTTTAAATGAAAGTGAGATGACTGAGAACCTTACACAATGTGGAAAGGCTTTTCTTGGATACATAGATGCTTTCATTGTGGGACTTTAAGGAGAGGTTGGTAAAAGTCGTATTTTCATGAGTAGGACCATTTGAGCCTGAGATTGGCTGGTTTTCCCAGATCCTTCAGAGGAAAAGTTCATGGATCTGGATCAGGGTTAAGGCCCTGGGTGAGAAAGGCTGAGGAAGCTCAACTTACCACCACACAAACCAGTCCAGAAAGTCGGGAGGAAGAGCAATAAATCGGCGGCCTCCAGTTTCCATTACTGTGAGCCCTCTAACCCCTGGAGCCAAACAAAAAAGTAAATAAAGTCCCAGAATAGAACTGCCTTTTAAAAATAAAAAAGGAAAAGCTTTCTTTCTTCTTCTGCCTTCCCTTCCCCCTTCCCTCTGCCCTTCTGTGGTTCTGATCCAGGCCTCCTCAGGAGAGAGGCAAGTTTACTGTCTGCATGAGCTGGCCTGGTGGAAAAGATGCTGTTATGATGTGGAATCTCAATTCTTCGGTGTTCCTGCTAAGCAACCTTTTCAACCTGATCACCTGGTGACTCTGGAGCTTGATCATTATTATATCCTGTTAATACAGCAGGTCGTTAAGGGAGGAGGTAGACAGGCCAGTTCAGTGCTAAAGCCACTTCCCTCAGAGAATGCCAGGGGAGAGAGGAACAAGAACTGCAGCATTCAGCTTTGGCTTGTGTTTGCTGGACATTTCCCCCCGCTTTTGGATCAATACATAGACTGGAGATCAGAGGCTGAAAACCTCACCCAGAATCTCAGTCCCCCAAAATCTACCAAATAAGAAGGAAAGCATGCTTAGTCCCTTGCAGGATATCAATTAAACTCAAACTTCTCTCTTTGAAGGAAAAAGAGAAAGGATAATAATTCTAATACTTGGAGGCCACGGGAAGCAATCAAATTATAATGTTGGAAGTGACTTTGTTCAATTATCCAAACTCCAGGCTGATAGAAGAACTCTCTCTTTTCCACCTCTGACCACTGTTCCACATTTTAACACACTCATCCGTGTGAGGTGGAAAGAAGGAACTTCATCCAGAGCTCATCCATTCTACATTCTACAGCTCTGGTTTGGCAAATTTCTTTTCTCTATAGAGCACACAACTCTGTCCACTAAGCTCCACTGAGCACAGAGGAAGCACTCTTGGTGATACTTAGGTTCAACATGGTTTATTACAAGAGCTGTCAATTTACTGGACATTCCCTGTTATCAAAAGCCCTGACCTTCCAGCACAACTCACCAAGAAAAAATCCATCAAGTAAAACTACGTACAAAGATGAATGTACATAAAGATGCTATCTAAACACACACATAAAATATCTCAGGAACAAAGTGAAGGTATAAAACCAGCTGGCAGAACTGGCCCAACTTAAACAGGGCATTAAGTGGTATTAACGGACTAGTTCTAGAAATGATCACAAATTCCCAGTTGAACCAAAGATTGATATCAAAGACTTAAGAGATACCTCAAGGCCAGACTCTCTAGAGAGGATTGGAGCTGATTGGAACGGAAGCTCCATTTCTTCCCTGTGCATTTGAGTGAACACTTTAAATCTCCCAAGATTGAACTATAAAGAGAAATTAGTTTATTAATAATTCACAGACTTCAAGGAAAAAAATGTCAAAAGCATATGCTCAGGAACAAAGCTGATTTTATTTTTCCTGTTTAGAATAGAGTAATATGTAGAGAAGTTGAAGTGCCAGCCTGAAAAATTGAATTTGGTCTTTTTTTCCCCCTTGTCTTCATGTTTTTAAAGTAATGTTTCTAATAAAATATATGTGAGCATTTAGTCTGATTTCCCTCTGCATACTTCAAGTTTTTCAAATCCTATGAGGTTTGTGGAGTGTCAAAAGCAGAATACTTTATTCAATACTTTAATAGTTTGAGATATTTTCATGGTGAAGTTATTAGCCAAGCATACTTAATTGGAGTTTGTGAATTCAAGTCAACATATTCAAGAATGGGTGTGAAAGGAAGAAAAGTTAATAAAAAAAAAAATTCTGCATTCGAAATAGTTCCACTAAACTGACTAAAAGATCAAGTCATTCTCCAAGAAAAAAACCTCTTGTGGATGTGGGGAGAGGGATGCATCTGTCCAGCGGGGTACAGGACTGAGATTCCCTTGAGCAGGACAAGAATTGTGTCTTGTCTCTCTTGGATCCCACAACTCTGTCCTGAGCCAACCACTCACCCCTCAGATTCCCCAGTGTGGCTAAAACCAAACTGGCATCAGGAAGCACCAGTGGAATGTTGTACCTTTTCTTAAACTGACTGGGCCTGTGCATGCAAAGATCCCAGAAGATGAGCTGAGTACTTCCGGGGATGCACTTCCGGAAGTATGCTCGCTGACCGTGTCCCAACCCCTTTCAGCCTCTCCACCCCAGCACTCCTGAAAATATCCCCCTCTCTTGCTTAAATTTCCCCATCCAATAATTCCCATTAGCTCTGACAATACCTCTCACCTTAAAACCCCTGACCCCAAGACTCCTACATCCACAACCAAATTTCTTGGTTCCAGTTAAAACAAAACATATATTTTTGCAGACTTTTTGAATTTTCATCTGTAGTTTCTAACAGGACAATTTTTCTTGAAAAATTCTAATCAAGTTTCCTTCTTTACTACTCTGCTGAAACATAATTTATCATAATCTGCAATGATATATTTGCATTTTGATTTGTTAATTGCCCACCTCCCTTATTAAAATGAAATCACCAAGAAAAGGACTTAATTTATTTTTTCATTACTGAAAAGTTTATTACTGTGTCCCCAACACAGGGCTGAGATGGTAGATTCTAAAAAAAAAAAAAAAAAAAAAAAAAAAAAAATTGAGGTATTGATGAGAAAATAAATATGGATTGTGTTCTTTTATGTGAAACCCAGGTGCAATTCCAGCTACTACCCCTTTGATGGATAAACAATGGGTGAGTAAATAAAACTGCTGCTGGAGAAACCACTCTTTGAACAGTTAGTCCTTTAAAAACTTTCTCTTTAGAAGTAGAAATTCAAGCTTAAAAACCTCATCATGGAACCCAGAATAAAAAATAAATGTTAAATTGATGTATTGGTGGCTTATGACAATTACCCAATAAAGTAGCATAGTATTTTTTTGCTAAGTAGGGTAATTTGGCACCTGGAGAATGCGTCTTGGATTCAGGCCGATTTGTTCCAAATGCACAACAAATCTCAGGAGCAGCCTCAGGCGTTGCACTTTAGGGCCATAGCAAGGCAGCTGCCAGTTCTCAGCACAGAAACATGTCCACCAATTCTGGGCTTTGCTTGTTACTCTTTTGTGATTAACCATCCCCAACAACCCCAATTTGAACTCTATCTTTCTGCTTTAGGTCAGGATGGCAAATGGGATATATCTCACAGGTAAAATCTGATTGAGTCAGTCATCAAATATTTAATTCAACAAATATTTATTGCACACCTACCAATAAAAGGCATGATTCTAGGTTCAAGGGATAAAACAGTGAATAAGACAAAAATCCTGCCCCGATGGAATCTATATACTCCGGTGTGGTTTCATTGGTTTAAAGACAACCCCACTATAAGCTCAGCCATATTCCAGGCTGTATATCCAAACTGGCCACTAATTAGAGCAAACTTCAGGACGTCAAGGTGAGTAGCTTTTCTTCAAGTCAGTATTTACTTCTAAGCTCAGTCTGACACTTTACTTGATCTACTAGCTATTTCTTCACTTAATTCTTTATGATTAGGTCATGGCCTCAGATTCTAAATCTATCTTTTTATCTACCTCTCTGTTCTCATCTTCATTCTTCTGTTAACTTAATCATTTATCCAGGCAGGAATGATTTACTCCCTATATGCCACGCACTGTTCCAAAAACCAGAAAGGCAGGGCTGAGCTGGAGAGGTAAACTTCTTGATTTCAAGGAGTTTATATTCCAGAGGCAAGAAAGAAATCAGCAAAATTTGTAAGAATACCCCAGATGATACATGCAACCAGAGTACTATTAGGGTCTTTTAGGCAGGATGATCCTGTGAGGTGGTATTGAATGTGAAATCTAAGGATAAAAAGGAGCCAGACATCGGAGGGTAGGAATCTAATAGAGTAAATCCAAATGTCCTGAGGCAAAACCCAGCTTGACCTGTTCCAAAATCTTTATGGTCATTGTTTAGTGAATGAGAAGAAAGTAGTAACAGATGAGATGAAAATTCAGGCAGGAGCCAGATCAGGGAAGTTTCCAGAATACCCAAAGGATGATGTTTGTCTACCTACCTGGGATTTTTGTTTATGTCTTACTAGCTTACTTTCCAGGTGCCATGATCAGCTATCTTCCAAAGCTTCCACCCGGTGGACTCTGGGACCAGACTTGCTCTGGTCTAACCTACTTCTAGTTAAACCCTAGGGCAGAGTCCATTACTCAACATTCTCTTGCTCCTCACTCTTACTGAGTTTCTAGATTTCAACATATTAAAACCATTAGCTGCAAGGAAAATCTAAGCCAGAGGAAGACTTGTTTCTGACAATCTCCTGAAGCACATCATGAAAAGGAGGCAGCCTCGGTCCCAAAGTGGTCCCAAAGCACAGGCCCCTAGAGGCAGGGCTGCAGCAAGGCGCTAATTACTCTTTCTGAGTTATTTCAAAGATTTTGAGCCCAGGGGCATTGACTATCAAAATTTCTGAGAGCTGAAAGAGGCTTTTTAAAATAGGAACAGCATATTCAATGACTTGAGAGCTCTGTGTTAGGACTCCTGGCCCCAAATTATCCTCACCGCCTGCCATTTGGTCTGCTCTTCTTTTGTTCTTGAGTCAGTCCTTTGGTTCTGGAAGACTTTCCTGCTTAATACATAGAAATAGTCTATGAAAGGTCAACATGGCTAAGCCATTGTGAATTTTATCTCAGTTTTCTCCCTGTCTACCCAAGCTGTCTTGAGAAATCACCTACTCCACCTCCTGAATCCCTTTTCTCATCTGAACTCCTTATAGTTCATTTGTATAGTTAATTTTAACTTATAAATTTGGCACTGCTTGGTGCTGTGTGTTCAAATATTGTTGCCAAAGCTCAGATGGGAAAACCTAAACTATGAATTCTATTCTTCAACTCTTTGGTAATATTTAAGCGAATCAAAGTTTCAGAGTTTTCAACATTGACATCACATCGCAAGACCGAAGAGAAGAATACAAAGAGAAACAAGGAAATTTCCAGATAATGGCAAGGGTTTTAAAACAGAGCTATGATTTCTCCAAAACCATGGATGTGCTAGAATCATACATACCAATCCAGGTATACATGCCTTCTACCTAATATATGGTAACTCAAGTTATTGCTTCCAACACTGGCAGATGGTTGACAGATTGTCCATAGTTCCATATTATCCTAAATCTGTAAGGAGAGGGTTGAATGTAGCCTTTAAAAAGTTGTTCATGTTGGTCTCCTTTGGGTGGGAGGTCCAGAATGAGAAGACCCAATAGTTTCTACAGGGCCCCAAAGTTGTCATTTTCTCTAAGGAGAAAATATAAGCAAATTAACATAGAAACTGAAAACTTGTAACTAATCCCTTGATCAGTTTTTAAACAGAGCAACTTTGGAAACCATAGAACCATAATTCTAACATGAAAATTGTGGTATTTTTTATTGCTACAAAAAAAGAAAAAGGAATAAAAGAACTAAAAGCTTAGAAGTAAAACAATATATGTGAAAAGCATGTGAAACAGGAATCCGTGCAGATGAGGAAAATGTTATGAAGCCCTCCTTGGCCACTAAAAGGTCAGGTATTTATGAATTTTTTATATATTAAAAATGGATACCAGCATGACCTCATTAAAGAGCTAATATTAGTAGAAAAGGATAGGTCAGTGTCAAAAACAATGCCCAGCTGCCAGTACAAGTTACCTGGATTAGTCAGCTTTTGTCAACCTCAAGAAAAACACAAGCAGCAGCAGGATACAGTCTGTCATTCCCAATTAAAACAACCTCTGGTTTGTCCATGTTCAGTGCCAAGAAGAGACAGCCATTAGACACCAGGGTCCCATTCACTCCTGTCTCCTGTGCAGCCCAACACGGCCATTTCTTAATGTCACCACCCCAGTTTTGTTCACATTTCCACATGTATTTCTTCATTTTTGCATAATGCCAGCATAGTCACCTTTGGAAGCAAACCTCTGCTCCCCAGCCCAAAGACCTAATGTCAACCAAAGTAACAGAAAACACTAAAAAGTGGTATACTCGCTGGTGATCTAAAATGTGATCCTGGGCACAATGAAGACCCTCAGACTCTCATAGATGATCTCGACTTTTCCATTTGGATTCCTGTTGACTCCCCAAATTTCCACCTCGTCAAAGCTTTTGTCAACCAGCAAGTGAGAGCTCAGTAGTGGGACATGCACAGTAGATGGCAGATGCCCCCAAGACAAGTGTTTGCCTCTCCTACAAATAAGCCAGTGCAGAAATGGAGCTGCTCATGTAAAGAACGTCAAACACTCAAATGAAGCTTGTCTTTTGCCTGGCTTCTCTTTTTAATTTTTATCTCTCCAGCATCCAGAGCTTGGATCAATTCCCAAAGTTTAGTGCAATTTTCTGAGTTTATAAGCATTCCCCAGTTCCAAAGGAACAGAGTATAAAAATCTGGTACAGTGAACCAAACTAATAAAATTGAGAATGCAAAATACCACCTTCCCCAACACTCCATACACTGATTCTAGCATTTGGGGGCTTTCCAGGGCCATTAACACAAATGTGTTATCGTTTTTTACTAGAGGTCAGTGTTAAAAGTTCCCTTGCTGCTCCAGACCTATGCTCAGAAATATGAAAGATAGGAAAATTTGGCTTGGTTCATCCTATTTAATTTGCACTATGCCTGGATCCGTCAGGTCCTAAAGAAAGATACAGCCCAGGAGATTTGGGAACTTCCTAATGTGAGTCAAGTTGGCAGCCCCTACACTTGGCTTCCACTGATTAGAACTTCAGTTTCTGTCCCTCAGGAGGCCAAAATGGCAAGTAGGAAATGTGTACTATATAGTAAATGTTGAGACCTACGTCCATAATGAGAGTGGCCCCCTTTCATCATGCCAGGTCCTGTCTTTCCAGCAAAATCCACTTTTTAAAGCAAATACTGCCCTCCCTTTGCCATAGAATGAGAAAGAGCTAAAACCCCAGTATGAACCCAAGTGCCCAACAATAGGAGTATTGCTTAAAAGAAAGTGTTCTCCATAAGGTTGAGGACTGGCAGAGCCTACAAATCATGCTTTTCGATAAAATTTAACTACATGGGAAAATGTTCAAAATGCAATGTTAGAAGGTCGTGTGCAAACATTAAAAGTTCTAGTTCAGTGACAAGAAGTTGTGAAATGGTTCAGTCTATGTGGTCTGTGCAGTGACTTTAATTTTTATCCTTTTTGTAATTTTTACATGAGATGGGATGATCATTATTACCATGGGGGTGGGGTGGGCAGGCGACCACCCTCCATCCCTCCATCCTCCCCTGCTCTCTGAGACAGAACTTAAGCTCCTTAGATAGATCCTTTATAGAAAATGCACTAGGCTCTGGCAGAATTGTCCTCCCCTGGTTGGAGAAGCTGGGGGATGGAAAGCCAATGGCTGGTGCAGAGCATACGGATGCCAGCATCCTGTCAGGGAGAGAGATAGATGGGAAAGGAGGAGGGGAGAAAGAGACATAGAAGAGAAATAAGAGAGGGAGGAAGGGAGAGGGGGAGAGAAAGTCCTTGGGCATTTTCTGGTAGTGGAGAACAAACTAGAAGAACAAAAGATTTAAGTAAGAGTTCTCATGTTGCAAGTTCTTCAACAACTTTCTGCTTCTGCCAGGACTGTGGCTGAAGGTGGTCACTTCTGACTGGACCTCCCATTCTTTTTTAAATATAATTCCATTCTTTGGGAGGGAATAAACATCACAGCTTTGTAAGAATTGTGTGTGTGTTCTAAGATTTCCACAATGAATATGTTTTAGTCTTATACTCAATTTAAAAAAAAAAAAGATTGAGGCACAAATAAAAACTGGCTCCTCACAACATTTTGGGGGAAAGGACAGCAGGGACAGGGCTGATGAATTATGGCTACTTTTCCAGGCAATGCATGTTATGTCTTCATTCCTAAACCAAAAGCTCAAAGTGATTATTATTCTTTTGAATGAATCAATTCAACAGATTTTTATAATTTATCATCTCCGTGCAAGGCACAGCAAATGTTCTTGAGAAAACCTGAGCAAACTAGCCAGAGCTCTTGTCCTTAAGAGGAGTCAGAATGGAAACGAGATGACAGAAGATGGTTTCTAGGATTATTCAGGCAGCAGGGTGGTGCTCCAAAACAGCCCTTGTTAATGCAGAGGTCTTCCCATCTCCTGAATGGTCCTTCAAAGTAAAAGACAAGGTCAAGGTATAAAGTCCATTTGTAATTAAATATCATTATGAATCAATTTTAGTCTGGAGCCATTGGCAGTTAAAAAATATCAAAAGTTCAAGGCAGTTCCCTTAAGAAAGATAAAGTTCTTTTTATGTGTTATAATGCAATGGCACAAAGTGAAGGGTTGGTGAGGTGAATTGAGTTGGAGAAAGAATCCCATCCTTCCAGGCTCTGTAATTCACAGCTATTAAAATCCTTTTTTAAAAAAATGCATTTGTTACTGAGGAGCAGTTGCCCAGAGTTTGTCAGTAACAGCTCAGCATATGCAGAAAATCAATCCCAAACAAAGTTCAAAGAAATCCTTTCAAAGCTCTGTGCAAGGTGACAAATGGTTACTAATGAGCTATGGAGGCCCTCTCCTCATTTGACTGACAGGTGAAAGGATAGCTGACTGGGGATGGACCACCTGCTCACTCCTGGCCCAATTAAGACCTCCAACTGTTTGCAGTAACATGAGATTCACATTAATTGATTCCCATTCTTAATCTACCCCAGAAAAATCCAATGTGAGATGGAAACTCTGAGAAATAATCATAAAATGAACTGACATGGATTGTTTCAATATTTCCATAGCCTTAAGCAGCCAATAACTCCTTTTCTTTTTTTCAGCTTTGGTCCTCTTAGTTGCTTTTCAACAGTGTCTTCTACCACCTACCCACCCACCTTTTAGAGAAAGACATACCGGACTCTTCGCATTCATGCCAGAACTTTCTATCCTAACTGACTCTGGTCAGCTCGTGTGCATGATCAGAGCTCATGGTGCCTACAGAGAACCCAAAGTTCTCTCCCCAGATGTGAAATCAGGGCCATGAAATTATGAATTTCTCGTTCTTCCGCTGGATTTGAGCTCAGTTCCTTAACTTTGATAGAAATGCTTCCTCCTATCTTGTGTTTCTAAAACTCCATGTCTCAGATGAAATTTGTTATCAGTTTTATATCATATCTCAAGGCAAAATTGGCTTTGCATTTCCATATTTTTACCCTTAATAATGCACTTTTTTTATTGTTGGGAATAACTGTCTATGTTCACTGAAAACAGGATAGTCACGGAGTTTATTTGTGATAGTCCCCAACCAATACATAACTCAAAAGCATGCCCACAGTAGAATGGGTAAATAAATCGGGTTATACTCCCAAAATGGAATACTACACAGCAATTGAAATCCAAGGAACTTTTGGCACTTGCAAAAACAGAAATCTCAAGAATATAATGTTGAATGAAAGCATCCAGTCAAAAGAATGATTGTCTGAGGAGAATCAACTGGGATAAGACATGAGGAAACTTGATGAAGGTCCTGGGCATTTTCTCTATTTTGATCTGAATTGAGTCATTCAAGAGAAAATGCATATAAAAATTCAGTGAGCTATATCTTAGATTTGTGCTCTTTACTCTATGTAAGTTGTACCTTAAAAAACATAACAATCAACTTTTGCTCTTTCAGTTCCTGAGGGCCTGGGTGGAATTGGAAGAATTCACTAAATAGTTCTCTTTGAAGATCATGAACTTGCTTTTGACTGATGAGTGAAGTTGAGTCTACTTGCCTTTAGTAATTGCAGGGAATACAACAATAAAACATGTGTTTTAATAATCCTCACAGTAAAAGTATTATGTAGAACAGCATAAATGATTATTCAGTTTTTTTTTCCATTTTCATGTGTATGAGAATAGTTTGATCAAGACTAAGGGACATATGCTCTAAAAATATTGACATCCTAGTTCCTAGAACCTATGAATGTTACTTCCCTGTACATAGTAATGAACTTTTTTGCATTCATGCCAGAACTTTCTATCCTGACTCTAAATTAAAGATCCTGAGATGGGGAGATTATAGGGTCCTCATAGAATTGAGGCAGAGGAAGATATGATTACAATAGAGGAGGAAATAATATGACCACAGAAATGGAGATGGGAAAGATGTGCACAGGAACCAACAAATGCCAGAAGCTTCTGGAAGAGGAAGAGACAATGAATGAACGGTCTTCGAGAGCTCTAGAAAGAACTAACCTTGTAGATACCTTGATTTTGCCTCTTAAGACTTCTATTAACTTTGATAGAAATGCTTCCTCCTATCTTGTGTTTCTAAATATGGAATACTACAAAATGGAATACTACACAGCAATTGAAATCCAAGGAACTTTTGGCACTTGCAAAAACAGAAATCTCAAGAATATAATGTTGAATGAAAGCATCCAGTCAAAAGAATGACTGTCTGAGGAGAATCAACTGGGATAAGACATGAGGAAACCTGATGAAGGTCTGTAAGATAATAGAACTGTAAGATAATAAGCAAGTGTTGTTTTAACACTGTATTCGTGGGCATTTGTTACAGCAGCCATAGGAAAATAATACAGAGCTCAAGTTCACACCACAGGTATCACAAGATCCCCTTATTCTGAGATCCCCTAACTTCAAATTCAATTTTCTGCCACCATTTCTACCACACCACGCACATTCCCAGAACAAACCACAATGCAAAGGCCCAGAGTTGTCATAATAGGGCCTGGGATCAGCGTGGGCAGGAGGCCCAGCAGATTCCACCCAAGTTATCCTCAGTCTCCTCTGTGCCTAACCAGGGCCTTTCCGGTAGGAATTGGTAAAGCATTCTTTCTCTTGAAATCCAGCTTTCAAGCAGAGAAAGAAGTCTCTAAGATAGCTGCCAAATACTTAGAGTGAGTGTCATTGCTAGATGGGTCTAGAAACCTCCCAGGCAGGAAAGCCACTTATTTCAGTGAATTATGTGTGTGGCATACTATTCAAACCCCAAAGTAAATTTTCCAACTGTGACTTGAGTTATCTGGTTTGACCACCTACGAAGATCTAATTTTCCAGTGGATTGTCCGATCTCCCAGTCACTTTGCAGTAATTCGAATATTTAAATCATTCATTCACTCACTTATTCAATACTTACTGAGCTGGTACTCTGTGCCAGGTGAACAAGAAGCAGAGGTGAATTAGAAAAAAACAAGAAACAAAACAAAAACAAACAAACAATAACAACAACAACAACAACAACAAAAAACAGTTCCTGCCCTCAGGAGTTACTCAGAGTCTGCTAAGAAGTTTTTAAAGATTGTAACCAAAGGGATAATAAGCAGTACCCTATTTGGGAGCCCAATGGTCTTGGGAAATTGAGAGTTTCTCCCTAAAACATTAGATAATACCAAAAGGTCAGTATATGGAGGGTAACAACCTGGTCCTGTGTGCCGCTCCTGAATTAGTAATTGCTGCAGGGAGGTCTTCAATAATACATGACAAAGGGGACAAAGAGGGAGGGGTGGGGGGGGGAGACCGGAGGCAGACCCTGGCCAACAACAACAAAGAACAAATCTCCTTGGTCTCTTTTCTCACCACTCCCCGACCAAGCTCTGATCTTTTTGAGACCGAGGATCACATTTTATTCATTTATATACCCCAGACACCCAGCACCTATCAGCAATTAGTGAACAAATAATTGCGAATCAATGAACAGTTCCCAAGACACTGTGAGCTAATTCCCAAAGTGAGGAGCTATCTGCCCTGCTTGACCTTCTGCTAGTCCCTTCTTCCTGGTGTCCCCTCCTTTCACCACACACTACGTCACCTCTGGGACCAGAGTGAATATAGGGCTATCTGTTCTTTAAATCAGTAGAATAGTAATCCTGTGACCAAAGCAGAGAGGGAGTAAAATAAAAGCAATAAGTGAGGGGAATCTTGCCCCAAATGAGGCAATATTGCTTGGCAGTGTTCAATTGCCAGTGTAAATATTTATGGGGGAGAGAGTCCGATTTATTTAAAATAAATAAATAAATAAATAAATAAATAAATAAATAAATAAATAAATAAATAAATAAAACAAACTGAAGGTGTGACAAAATGTGTTTCTTGCTAGTTCTAGAATAGAGAAAAGAAGCCCCGGATTGCTATAGCTCCTAGTGTCATTTGAAAGAATTAATCATTTCACACCAGACGGAGACCAGCAGTGAAGTTCGTAGAGGGAAGTTTGGAAACGTGAAGGAAGCAAGGCTTTCCAGCTGCCACTGCGCCTCTGAGTTCCTCAGAGGGGCCCTGAGCTCCGCAGATCTGTTTCACATCTCCTCGTGTGTGATTTTCCAGGTACTTCCCTGTGAACCGGGAATTGACTGGGAGGTGCGACTTCCCCATCAGTTTCTCCTCTCAGGAGGAATTGGAAATATGTCCTCTTCCTAAGCTGCCTGAACATTTCTGTGGATGGAAGATTAACTGTCTCACTGCTGTTCCCTCTTCCCTCTCCAGCTCTTCTGTTATGCATGGGTGAAGGAGTGGGGGTATCGGGGGGCCAGCATCTGTCCCTGCTGGCTCCTGAGAGCAGTTTTCCTGGCCAGCTCCCACCCAGAGCCAAGGAACCATGGCCAGGCCCTTTAGCAACCCTGGTAACGTAAAGAGGTGTTTGGCCTTCAGGTAGTGTGGGAATCATTCGTGCGGGTTTGCATTTTCCATCGTTAAAACTTCATGTGAATATCGGCCAAGACCTAAAACAAAGCTACAACTGTTTCTTTCGTCCAAAGACTAGAACATTCACCTGCATTTGCCTGAAAGAGGAACCAGGATTGCCCTGAGTGAGCATGGAGAAGCGTAATACCTTCCGGACAATCCCCCCACTGACTCCAACCAGCAGGCCCTCACCCCTGTGGCTTTCAACCACCATCCGAGTCAAATCAGCCTGGAGAGTCAACGCTGGCTGACCCCTCTGCTCAGACCCACTTCCGCAGATACCCACAGGCTCTGTTCCTCACTTCTTGAGGTCTTTGCTCAAATTTTCCTTTTATCCAAGGCCCTCTCCGATGATCCCATGTAAAGCAGCACACATCAGGGTCTGACCCTCGCATCCAGCTTCCTCTTCCTCTCCCTGCTAAGAACCACCTGGCTCCTGTGTATCTGTCTGTTTGCTAAGGTTCTTCCTTTCGCTGAAGCTTGTGTTGAGAGTCAGCCCTCCAAGCTCTGTTTCACCAGTCTGTCCGGGCGTTGGGGTAGGTGTGGTAAAGAACAGGACACAGAGCCCCTGCCCCCAGCCAGGCAGGGAAACGGACATGGCCACAACTAACACCATGCAGTCCTCTCAGGGCTTATGATGAGGAAGCACCATGCCTGAGTTTGAATCTATCCTGTTTTGAGAAGTCATAAAATATTTCTTCCCTCTAAGGCTAACAAGCAAGCAATTTTCTGTGTATAGGATGAACTACCTAATTCAGGAAAAAGCATGCATTATGATAGCCCTTGAGAAGGGTATTATACGTAGTCAAGACTTTTTGGAATAATAGTGGGCCAGTTAAGGGAAAGAGGGAAATGATGTTTATTGTGCTACTAGGCTACATGTGCTAGTCTCTCTTTCTGTCTACATTTATATATACATGTATGTAATACCTTCCTCACTGAATAATACCTCACTGAATTCTTATAAAAATGTTCTGGCTGCAGATGCTAAAAGTGAAGGAAGTGAGGCTTAGAGAGGTTAGTAACTTGCAAAAAGTAACACAGCTGCTGAGTCATTGTTCTCAGATTCAAAGTGTCCATGGTTCTCCAGAGCAGATCTTTCTAGATTCCTCCAACACTGTGCCACAGACTTGTGCTCACCCTGTGGAGGAGTTGATTTCCCCAATGGTTTTGCACAGAGAAGATTGTGTATGATCCCTATGTTCTGCTAATGTGCTGGCCTTATAGGAAAACAAGCTTTATGGTAAAAGGAACCCAGACAAATGGGGCAGGGAACAGGTTAAAGAGGAGTGTCCATATAGGACACCTCTGGATTCTGGTCATAGCAAGGAAGCAGGGCTGGTACTGACTGGGCTGGCACTTTGCTGGGATTTCCTGGTGACTGCAGTGGAGAATGAAGGATATCAATATATCCTTTCCTTTGCAGACTCCATCACTGACTTTCTGGGTGACCTGGGCAAATCATTTAATGTCACACACTTCCCTTTCTTTATCGGTAAGATGAGGCAGAAATAATACTCGGCGGCCCCACACAGGGACAAAGATTCATATAAAAGTCAAGCTCCTAAAATGAAGCGACACAGGCATGAACACTGGATTTTTTATTACTACAGACAGAAGTTCGTGGCGGGAAATGAAAAAGGGGAGGGCCTTTAAATGTTCTGTGACAGGCTTGGGCTGCCCTCGTCCATTACTGCTAGGCCAAATCTCAACCCTCCTCCACCCGCCAAGTGAATAGTCAGAGGGCTTCACCTGCAACACTTCCTGCATCCAGTTCTTGCATTTTCTGTCTAAAGAGCTCACCTAGGGAGATAGAAACTAAGAATGAAAATAAAAGGAATAATAAACCCTTCATTTGTAAAGCACCATGCAGTTTACAGGTGGTGATTACCAACCAGGAGCAGTGTTTTTGCTCTCTTGGACATTTGAAAATTTCTGGAAACATTTCTACTTTCACAATGTGGGGACTGGGGTAGCTACCAGCATCTAGTTGATAGAGGTCAAGAATGCTTCTAAATACCCTACAAGTTCATTTCATATATGTTGCTCACTTGAACTTCACAGGGATACTCGGTGATTGATAATGACCTTCCCCATTCTACAGATGGAAAACTGAGGCTCAGAGGGCTAGGAGTCAGATCTAATGGCAGAGATGGGACTCCACAACAGTTACTCTGACCTTTCTTTCCATGATCTTTGTCCAGCAGACCAGTCCACGATGACAAGCCACATCACGTGCTGAATATCTCAGCCCCCAAATTGCCCCTGTTGTAAAATAGTCACCTTGAGAGCAAATCTTCCCTATGTAGTGATATTATTCAACTAACTTTATTTCCAAAGACTGCATGATTTCTTTCATTTCCATAAAACTCCAGGACACATATGCCAGAACATTCACTTGAGTTTCCCCCCCTTGTCAGTTGGCCTTGGAGATGGGAATCGTGTTCTTGGTAATTTTTTCCAGCAATGAAGTTCACAGAATCCACTGTCAGGGCCCCAGCCCCCTTTTCATTACTTTTGGATGGCGGAGAAACACATGAACAGGGGTGAAGGAAGGGGCTGGCTGTGCTTCGGGGCTGGAATTCAGGAATCTTGGAAGAGTCATTGGCAGAGAGCTATAGTCAAGCCATGCAAAATCACACTTAGGATCTGCATGGATCATCTGAGGAATTAACCTCTAAACCCATTTGCTGCACAGCTGGTCTGCTGGGTCCCTTTAAAACCAGAACAATTGTTATCTGTAGTTACAACCATTTCTGTATTCATGAAGCCTCCTTAGTTTTTATTTGTTTGAGTATTAGAGGATTTCCAGGAGGTGGTGGGAAGGAACCACGAGAGGTAACTCTATTCATTTTAATCTTAAATAGTATCATTTTTCTGGGTTTAGGGTTCCTTTAAGAAATCCCATGTATACCGACGCCTATTAAGACTCCATTATGCTACTCAGAACTCAGAAAGTCAGTACCTTGATTATGTAAATGGTGAGCTGAGACCCAGAAAAATTCAGTCTTGACTCAAGTCATTCGATGAAGAATCCAACTACTACCAGTCCTGTGGGAAGTAGATTTACTGTGTCTCGTCTTTGGATTGTCTTTCCCTCTGAAGTATACATGTTAACCTTCCCTTTACCCCAGCCAGGTCCAGATTCATGCATTAGTAACATGAGCAAGTCACATTGAGCCCCTTACCCAGAAAGTCCCCATGCATTGTCTATGGCTCTGCTGTTGCTGTCTTGAAATTCCTTTTTTTGGTTTTTTTTTTTTTTTTTTGGTGGTACTAGGAATCGAACCCAAGGCCTTGTGCTTGCAAGGCAAGCACTCTACAAACTGAGCTATCTCCCCAGCCCTTGAAATTCTTTATAAGGTTTTAGCAAAAGCTTCTGCATTTACCTTTGTACTCAGTGCTGCAAATCCTAAATCCATTCTAAATCCCAAGAACATAAGCTCCATGAGGGCTGAGATTCTCATCCTTTTTATTCACAGATAGTTCCTAGAATGGTGCTTGGCACTGTTCCTGATAAATATTTGTTGAATGAATGAATAAAGACAAAGATACTTGATTAATGAGCATCTCTCCTTCCCAGGCCAAGCCAGGGAATAGAGAGCTGCTCTCATTTATCATTTCTATGCCCTGAGCTCTGAGTCCAGCATTCCAAAGTTAGGTTATAGGTCTGAATAATTGTTTAGGGAAGGAGAACTGGCAGGAAAGGGAGGAAGAGAGGGCCCCCAAAGAGATACAGCCAAACCTACTGAGAGACACTGCCCAAGAGCATGGAGAGAAGAGGCCTCCTGTGCTCCCTGGCCAGAGAGCAGGGGATTAGCTCAAGTCCCTCCTTTTCATCCACAGGGGAAATTTTCCTTAATGTAAGCCAGGCTGCAGGGAGAGATTCCCGATTTGCAATCTACTACTCCACGTCCCCTGGGTCTTGTAGGAGGAGAGCAGTCCAGCTGTGGGCCTAGACACAGCCCCAGACCTGTCAATGGATTTCCTCGGCTGCTAATCCTAGCCTCTGAGCTCCAACTGTGGAGCTGAGGATATGGAAGTCACACTACTGAGTTGTTCAGGCTTTCCTGTCTGTGAAAGACACAAAGAGAGAGAGGGAGAGAGAGAGAGATATGCTGGAACCCAAGAATGTCAATTAATCAACAGCCTCTTTGTGGCAGTGGAGGTGAAAGTAAATAGGTGGGTACCTATTCTAAGTGTTCGCAAAGAGAACACAAGATTGAACACAGGAGTCCAGCAGAAGGTTTAATATGGTAGAGCCATTTTTCATAGATTTTATTGATCAACTTCAGCCTTTGTAGGTTTAATTGCCATGTCAATATGGCCTCATTAATTCTCTGTTTGGGGGCATCATGGTAACAACTATATCTCTTTCCATAAAGCTGTTTACGATTAATCCTAGAGAAAGGGAGATTCTGAGAAACAATCCATTTGGGTAATAGGTTATACTCTTCAGTCTCTATTTATCAGCCTCATTATTTATTAAAATGATAAGTTGTGGGCAGAAAATCAAATTATCTGAGGCCTTTTGGGGAAAGTGGACAAGTTGGGTCATAAGAAAAGACAAACAAGAAAAGTAAAGCCAGCAAATAGTAGTTCTCCGGACCACATGGAGAAAAAGCACAAAGTGGGAGAGAGGGGGGAAAAAATTCTGCACAATATCCAAATTTCAGTCACTGCCAAAGTTTGCAAAATATCATTTCATTTAGAAATGCTATGATTTAATGGCAAAGGAGGACATTTTGTTGGAACGCCTAGCGTGACGAACACTTTTCTCTCCACTTAACAGCGCTCTCCTGGCTTCATCTCATGGAGAAAATAATAATTTGGATGTTTTGAATTATAGCAGTAATACTAAAGGACTCTGGGCCCACCCAAATTCCCAGTGTAGAGCGTGGTGTTGGGGCTCAGGAAGAATGTAGCAATGTTACAGCAGGCAACTGGGTTTTAGGACACGTTCAGGGCTTGCTGTAGTCTCACAGAGCGAGCAGAGCTTTCTGTTGGGCTACACCCCTGGCGTGTGCTTTTGCCAGGACAAGGCCAAGACAGGGCTCCCTGGGCTGAGAAGAGTCCCAGGGCTTTGGACCAGGAACAAGTTCCAAAGGGAAGAACGTGAGTCTGAGCATCTGGAGGTCTTGGATCTGCTCCTAGCTCTGCCACTAATGAGCCCAGTGACCTTGGGTGAATTTCCTATCCTCTGTGGGCCTCCCTCCTTCATCAGTACAATCTTTGACATGTGGAACTGCAGAGACCCTTAGAGATCATCTGGGTCTCTGTTTCCCAGAATGCGTTCATTCATATTCGGCCCGCATGAGCTGTTTCTTTTCCACATACCACTTCTATGAGCCTTTACTTTCACAAATCCCATTTTTGAAAGAAACCTGTATTCATGAAAATATAGAGAAGGTAACTCTTCATTGTAAAAACAAATTTCATAACAGCAAAATCATACTGCTCAACTCTAGCTGGATAAATGTCATCCACCTCAGAAGACAAGAGCAGAGAAAACAAAAATAACGGCAGCCCATGTTGACTGAGACCTTAGCACATGCCAGACACTGTTCTAAATGCTTTGTATGTAACATGTCATCTGGTTGTCACAGTGCTATGAACTAGTCCCTATTTTCCTCTTCATTTTGCAGAGGAGAAGACCGAGTGAAAGGAGAAAGTCAAGAAGATCTTCCCTCTCTGTCACGAAGCCTGTTACTGTGCAGACTGGCTTTAACCTACAACTTTGCCTTGGACATCAACCAAAGGACTAAAAGAAAATGTTCACAAGGATATCATTTTCACTCCAGGATTCAGACTCTTTTGATGCTACGAGTTTGTGCCACCCACCTAAAATCACCCCATGTGCCTCAGACAATGGGTATCCCAGACCTGCCGTAGAGAATGGCCCAACCCTGATGTAACTGGAGAGGTGGAAGTCACGCTGCTGGACGTGGTGGTCTTCACTGACTACTTCCTCTGCTCGTTTTGTGCTTTTTTCTCTTTTCTGCCTGGCTAATTCCCCCTGGTACTTCAAGCCTCACCTCATCCTGTGGGAACCCTCCAGGGGCTGTAGGTCACCTCTCTTTGGCACCCCCATTCCTACAGACATGCCAGTTACAGCAGTCACCTTATATGTCATGACCTTTGGACCCAACTGGTTCTGACACAGAATAAAGCCTGTTCTAAGTAAGCCCATAAATCTATAAAAACTCTAAACCTAATTTAAAATAACTGATGGTAAGCATTTATTACTTAAAAATGAAGACTGAACGCAAAGGCTACCTTCTTCTTTTTTCTCTTTTTTTAAATGCTACCTTCTTAAAGTCATTTTGGGGAACTGTTTCATCATGGGCTTTTAAGAAGCCAGCTGAGGCTTCTTAAAAGAAGAATCCAGTGAACTTAGATTGCACATGCTTTCTTTTCCAGGTGAAGGTCAATAGGGTAAGCATAGGTGTTCTTTTCTGCATAATGGCCTGCATAATATTCTCACTAGGGCCACTGCTCTCAAAAACTCCTGAAGATTCCAGATGCAGTAACACCCCTAAAAGTATTCTAAAGTGTCAGAGACAGCCAGCAACCTGAAGGCAGAGCCCCACACTCAGTCTCTTCAACTACTGCTTCTCTATCTATTTCCTCCTTCATTCCCCTCCTCCTCAATGTGTCCTTGCTCTGTCATCTCCAGAGTGGGCTGAGTTGCCTCAGATCCTGACCACCATTAACTGTTCAAAGATTGTGACTTTTACAACATCCAACAAGCTCAAATTCAAGTTTTCATTGTTCCTGAGGGGGTGATACTTAGGGTAAAGAGAGTCACGAAGGTTGAACTCACAAGTAAAGTCATTATTCGGTGCTAGATTGCTTATAATTTGTGTACATGTCTGTCTTCCTAACTTGATAAGACATTTTTCAAAAGAGAGTATCCCAAACTATGTTGAGCAGTATAGACAGACAGATAGACTGAGTTATTCAATTAAGTGAAAAATGGCTCAATTTAAAAGGTTCAAGGTTTAAGATTTTACGAAGAATTGGAAGCTGTGTTCATTTAATCTCTACTTCCTGAGGGTTCCTGATCCATTTTGGATTAGCCAAACCTTTGAAAAGACTTTCCTTACATTGAATTGAAATCTTTCTCCCTGGGGTTCCCAATAACCATTTCTATTTTTCCTCAATAAGGTGACATATTTTGAAGAGCCATAGTTAATGCCTCTTCAAAAGAAAAGCTTTTGTATGTTCCACGATCTTTCTTAAGCCCTTTCACCCATTTAAACAGTATCCCACATTCCCTCACATCTTCAAATGTCAGGATGCCCAGATCCTTTGTTATGCAAAGTCAGAATAATCCAGACTTTGGAATATTCCACCTGCTTTCAAATCTGGGCTCTACCACTTACTTTTGGTGGCATCTCTGAGCCTCAGTGTCCTCATACGGTTGGATATAATTATAATAACAGTCCGTCATGTATCCACTGATATCTCCCTATCAGATGATATACATAACATTCATGATATAGTGACAAGCATTTAATAAGCACTCAAAAATGTTGGAAGAGCTAGCCCTTGGGGAACTCAGATCTTCTTAGAGTAGAATAATTGTGTTAAAAAAAAATGCTCATTGGGATTAGTTTTAGAGCAGCCACATGCCCCTGATGGTTCGTCTTGGGCTTGTGGTCAAGAAAATTCTTCAGGTTCTCCCTCCCCCACCCCTCCCACATGCTTCATCTCCCACATCTTATACTTTAAAAAGCAGTTTTCTGAGACTAAAAGAAGAACCATATACTCATCCTTACTAATTTTTCTGTGGAGAGTTTGACCTATATTTCTAATATGTCAAGATAAGTTTAAGTCTTGATTGTGTCATTTGACCTATTAGCCACCCCTCCCGACCCAGTAACATCTTCAGATGTGACAATGATTACTTTTCTCTTCACTGAGGTCACTGATAAAATCCTGAGCAAGTTGAAAGCCAAGAACAGAGCCCTATGGAACTATTAACATCCTTTGGCAGCAGGCCAATACCCTCATTTTATGGATGAGGACTGTATGATTCAGAAGGTCTAAACGATTTGTCCATCATCATATAAGATAACCAGTAGACTGTTTCCCAAAGAGTATACCTTGGAAAAATGGTTCACTGAGACATTTTCTATAACAAAGGTTTTCCATGGCCAAATACATTTGGAAAACTGTGCGTATTCTGTTTCTTTCTTGGAGATTTGCGATGTTTAACAGCACACAAAAGTTTTTGTGAAGTCCTAGTCAGGAACCTGTTTAGCCCAATATTTCCCAAATATATTTTACCATAAAATTCTTTTTTTTCTAAAACAACTTCTAACATCCCATAGATTCTCTCCCCAAAGTCAATTAAGTGCAGACACCTAGAACATGAAACTTAAGTTTCTCTCACCTATCATGAGAAGTCCTCAGTCCTCAGGTTCAGAGAGTTTTGTGACTTTCAAATGAAAATAAAATGCAAAGGAGCTTTGGAAAGGAAAAGCTTAATAAATGGGACAATGATTGAACAAATCAAAGAGTGGGCCTCCACACCTCTTAAAGCAGGAGGAGACAGAGGTTCCTGGAGTCAAGTGTTCCTGAGACCCTGCCTCTCACTCTCAGCTCCCAGAACACTCTGCCTTGGACCCAGGATTGGTCTCACTGTGCATTCATCTGTGGTCATGCCAGTCATCCCAGGAAACCAGACACTCCCAGGAGGCTCAGCGACCCTGATTAAAAGTTGTAGCTCTCCCATCTAGCACCCCACCCCTTCCCTATTTGACTTTTTTTCTACCATTTTCCACCACCCAACATAAAGCAGATTTCATTTGTTTGTTAGGTTTACTGTCCATATGTCCCTACTAGAGAATAAGCTACATGCTGGCAGGGATATTTTTTCTGCTCCTCTCCTTTACTTTTAGCACTAAGAATAGTGGATGGCTAATAGTTGGTGCTCAATAAATATGAAAATATGATCCAGATCAATCCAGGGGGCCTAAATGAATTACAGCCTCTCAGAGGGCAAGGATCACGTCTTGGGTTTGCTGTGACTTATTTATGATGTGATACCATCTGCTGAGTGGGTCTTTATTACACGAGAAATGAATATTAGTACTCAGATAGGTATCAATATACAGAAGGAGGCTATTAGTCTCGGCAACCGCACTCTCCCTCTGGTGACCTCATCCTCCAGGCCTTGCATGGCCGTGACTCATAAATCCACGGCACCCGTCCTGACCCTCGCCCACCTTTCCTGCTTTCTGGACATGTCTACCATGCTGAGCAGCTCAAACTCAGCAGGCCCCCCAGTCATCAATTTAACTCCTCCCTGCCAAATGTAGTGAAGAAAGAAAAACAGCCTTCCCAAACTTATTATTTCGGCATCTATTTATACTGGTGGCAAATGAATGATATATATATTTTTTTCTGGCTTCTCCTTTTTCCCTATAATCTCTACATCTGAAATATCCCGGCCAGATCTTCCCTCCCACCTTAGAATCAGGTTCCCATGATCTCTTTTGGAGTCTATTCAAACAATCCTCTCCCTATCTCTCTGTTCTCTGATTTCTAAGTCCTCTGATTGCTCACCCAGTGTTGTTTGAAGTGTGAAAATACCCAGTGCTGATTAGGAAGTCATGTAGTGGGTCATGGCCATCATTTAAAACAAAATAAAATAAACCAGGGTAGAATTGGTAAAAACCCAACTGCATTACAAGTGACATGAAGGTGGTAAGAGTTTTGGGAAATGTCTATCTAAGTGTGCTAAGCCATCATAGCAGATTTCTTGCAATAATTTGAAAAGCACTATCCTGGCCTTGTTCGTGTCACCTTCTACGTACAACTTTCAGTGGCTTCCTATTGCCCTCTAGATTAAGCCCAAACAAATTAACACACCATTCAGTGGTTTCCTAACTTGGGCTCTCCCCTACCCTTCTGGCTTATTTTCTGCCTCTCTCGTACTTGTACCTAGAAATCTCATGCTGAAGGACTCCTTATTTCTCAAACACACTCTGAGACCCCTGTTGTCATATTTTCATATGCTGCTCTTTCTTCTAGAGCAGTGATTGCCAACCAGGGGACGTGTTTTTGCTCTCTGGGACATTTGGAAATTTCTGGAGACATTTCTACTTTCACAGTGTGGGGGCTGGGGGAGCTACCAGCATCTAGCTGATGGAGGCCAGGGATACTTCTAAACACCCTACAAGGCAGAGAACAGCCCCCCACAAGAAAAAATCACACCCAATGTCAGTAGTGCTGAGATTGGCAAACCCAACTTCAGAACAGTGGTTCTCAGGTTTGATATGCATCTAAATCACTTAAAGGAGTCAGAAGATCCAAAGTGCTGGACTGCAGAGTGTCTGGTTCCAGAGATCTGGAGTGAGGCTCAAGAATTTTTCATTTCTAAAAGTTCCAGGTGATACTGAAGCTACTGGTAGAGGACTACAGAACCTTGTCTACACAAACGTGACCCCTGCTTAATATTCCTCAGGCTTTGAAGGGCCATCCTAAGGCTTATGAAACTCAGAAGAAGTGCCACCTCCTTCATGGAGCCTTTCCTGATGTCACCTCAGCCCTTTGACTCCCCCAGCAGTTGGCCTTGGTCTCCCCATTTCTCTGGGACAGGGACACCTGGTCTGGCTCTCACTTGGCCTTTCATTCCTTCACAGTCCTTTCAACCCCATGGACTAAGTGCCTTCCATCTGAGAGTCCTCCTTCCGTCTGCCTCTTGCTGTTCTAGCACACTTTGGGTGACCTTCCTTCCTGGACCATTTCCACCATCCAGAACATCACAGCCCTGTCTCTCCAGCCCGTTTCCTCCTCGCCTCTTCCTGTCCATCCTGCTCCACATGAGAGATGATCAAAGTCTTAACTATAGAGCTTCTCCAGGCACCTCAGTGGCAAACTGAGCAACCAAGGGGCAAAATGAGCATACTCACAAAAACAAGAAAAAGGGCAGGTGTCACCTACCCAGAAAGCAAGGACATTGCATCCCCATCTGTGTTATGTCCCGAATCAGCTTCATCTGTCACCTTTGTGCAGAGCAGTGGGTAAAGAGCATCAAGAACACAAAGAGAGGAGTCCCAAGCTGCTCTTGGACCCTCAAGAACTTGAAGACCCTGTAGGTGCACTTGTAGCAACAGGGTTCTGCTTGTGGCCCCTCAGTCAATTTCCAATATCATTACAACTCCACTGCAAGTTATTTTCACTCAGCTGGCCCTTGTATAAATGTCTTCAATGCAGTTTAATCATATCATCAAACACATGATCCTTAAACATTCTCTTCTCTCCCAAAGAAGTGTCCTCACTGCCAGGAAAACACTGGTCACACTTTAAATTAAGTGTCATGAGCAAGGATTTAATTTAGACTTAATAAGACAGTTATTATATGTTAAATACCATATGGTTATTAAAAACATATTTATTGAGGTTTAACAAGTATGTCAAGACAATTCTCCATAAACAGCAGGAACTGTTAACAGGGTGCAGTTATGGATTCTTACATCAGGCAATGTATCTTGTGTGTGGAGATACTTTATACTGAATCATTAAAAAAAGTAATGAAGGCTCGCGAAGGGCCTCCATCTGGGAGGGCAAAAGAGACAGTGAATTTGTGTCCAGCACCCTCACCCCTGGAGACCTAGGATCAGTTCCTGTTTGAGATGGGAATGAAAAATGAGCTTGGGGGTCTCCACTGGGCCTCATTCGCGCTCTGCGCAAAGCCAACTGTACCGAGTGGCGTGATTGATGAGGGCTATTTAGGGGAGTTGCTGGGTGGCGGGGAGAGGCGTTCAGGAGGAGGCACTGGAGGAAGCCAGAGGGAGCGTGCTCGTGGGGATTCGGGCCTGCATTCTGGTTCTGACGAATGTTCATTTTGCTTGAAAGCTTTAAAGCGTGTGTGTGTGTGTGTGTGTGTGTGTGTGTGTGTGTGTGTGACTTCACAGACAATGCTTAAGATAGGCACTGATCACCCCAAAGTCTTGCTTCCATATATAGCAAGAATAGTGTCTTGGAAACTTCTTGTAGCACTTAAGAGCAAGTTGGGCTAGAAGGAAGGAGACTTCTCAACTTTCGGCCCAGCACACCTCCAGTGCAGTGGCCCCTGTGTTCGTAGCTCCTTGTACCCCTGACACAGCAGAATCTGTTCAGCAGGATGACTTCACAGGAAGGTCAGACCAGGGGCCCTCATATGGGCCATGAGTAAGAAGATGGGTAAAATATTCTAAGCAGCTAGAAAGGGACCAGGAGAAATCATTCATAAATATTCAAAGAGCAATGAGAGGTCCAAGCTTTGAGTGAGCAACTCTGGGTCTCCAGGTTTTCTCCAGCCCCTTTTTAAGAAACTCGAGTTCTGCTCAATGCCAAGCCCCACATGGTTTCAAGTGCTTTGCACATGATAGGAGTCTGGATGCCTCAGTGTGGTCAGGGCGGGGGTGTGGCAGACTACCTGGTTCAGGGGGTGACCGGGAAAGGTATTCATGTGGACTCCCTAACTCTCTTTAGAGCTGCTCTCCTGCTTTTCCACTCTGAGCCTGTGTGTGTGAGAAAGAGAGGGAGGGCGAAGAGGATGTATAATCATCACGTCAGCACAATGAACAGGCCCAACTGCATAAGGATAATTATGTTTTACAGTTTTGCTAAACACAAGAAAGTATTTTCTCAGGCCATTTAATTGAAACAACATCACGGGTTATACCTTCATTGTAATAAAACTCCACTGTGTGTCCAAGCGCCAGGGGATTTATTAACTTGCTCCAAGCTCTGAGAATCAGCAGGCAGGGTCAGACGTGGCTAGTGATGATGACATCATCGGTTTTGGCAGCTCTTTTCAACTGGTGTTGAGTGAGGTAATGTCCCCAAAATTAAAACTGACAGCAAGATTAATGATGATAGATTCACTGACTTTTTTCATGATTTAAATTGGTGTTCTGTTTCTTCCACTCTGCAGCCAAGAGAGCTTCGTGCCATTAGCTCAGCGTATCAGCAAAGCCAGATAACAGGAGCCCCTTCTACCCACCGCCTGGGGACAGGCTGGAACTTCAGGGTTGAGGTGATTTAGAGATGGGGCCAAAGGAAGACACACCCTCCTGTCTTTTGCAGAGGTTAGGACAGTGAGATATGCTTGCTTGCTGCCTTTATCAGACCAGCAAATACATGCAGATTCATTATTTTTGGTACAATAAAGGTTACGTGCTTGTTGGGGGCTGCCAAGTACAGGAAAGACCTCTTTGGATCTAGCTTTACTAAGTTAGAATTCACAATCCCTTGAAATGTAGCTGGGTCCATCTTGCCCTTTATATTTTCCACAATGAAAAAGTTTGCATAAGGAATTAGGAGCATAAAGAAAATTCCAAAGCATAAGATTAGATGTTTAAGCTGCATGGAAACGATCCATTTCATCAACCATCTCAAAGATGCTGGTAGCCTACAAACACTACTTTCTTAATTAGCTAATTATTCTATTCCCAGTCTACTGTAAACTTCTTAAGAGTTGGGATTAACTGTTTTCATCATTGTGATTCCAGCAATTGTCACAGCAGCATAGAGCAGGCACCCAAAATATTTTTTGAATGTATGTTCCTTAAAGTAGATCCCTTAAGAACCTTGCATAAGAAACCAAATCCCCTAACTGGGTGGATAGAGCATACTTTCAAATAAAGAAAATACTTTTCTTTGCAAACAGGGTCAAATGTATTATATTTACTAGTCTATGTAGACCTGTTTCACTAGTCTGAAATAATGTGCTTTACTGTTGAAAAAAAAATGAAAGAAAAAGTCACAGTGACAGATGAGATGGCTTATCTTTTAACCTTACTTAGAGCTGACCCTGTCAGGTAGGTAGCAGCTGCGGAGAAACATCTTTCTGTCCTGAGAGAGGAGACTCTTGGCTCACTTAGCAGTGGATAAGGGTGCAGGAATTCTTGGAGGGATGTCTTTCTGCCTTACCCCAAACTAGCTGAGACGTGTGCAGTAAGTCCTTTCCCTTCCCTGACCCTTTCCCCCACTGCTTAGGGAGCTATGGGACACATGGCACAAGCCCCTTGGCAGGCCAGCCATTCTTGAATGCTAGAAGTTGAACTGTTTTTGGGAAGGTTTCCCCCAGACAGATCAAAGAGGCTGTGCTAACTCCATCTTACAGCTGTTCAAACAAAATCAGATTATTCCCCACTAATGTTTATGGTAGAACGTGGGATGGGGGAATAGAATTTGTTCCCCTTTTCTCTTTTGGCAACTTGGAGTCCAAACACTTGGCTTCTGAGTAGGTTCCGACACTTCCCGGACACCCTCCCGGCTCCTTGAACTCGCTTCTTTTTCTCTATGTATTTGCAACATTTCCCCCTCCTCCCCACACCTCTTTTCACAGGGAACATCAAATTGTGCTTGGTTGTTTGGAAGGAGTGTTCAGTTTAATGGGAACTACACTGGGTGGGACCCTGCCCAGGTCGGCTTTGTCTCTTCCTATGGTGATGCTTTGTGGAAAAATAACTCAGCTGGACTCCTTTGGGAGTGTTTATCCAGCTTGTGATGACCCCTTAATAGGCACTGTCTACTCTGCCCCCAGAGTAAGGCTGGGACAAGTAGCCAAGACCATGCTAAATGACTCCTGCCCCTCTGGCCATGGTTGCTCAGGACACAGGGACTCTTGGGCCAGGCTGGGCGACCTTCATGGCTAGAAGACTGGACTTATGCCTGCCAGAAATGGGGTGCTTTTCATGAGTCACAGTACTAACTTTTCTCCTTATTTAGCCTCATATGATAACGATAAAGAGAGGTAATGCAGGTCCCTTAGGACTGTGGGGCATAAAGATGAATAATACATAAATCAGGAGTATAAGGTCGGGGAGATGGCTTTCGAGCACTCCATATTAGGGGGATGAAATGTCCCAGGACACTGGTACACTGGCTGTGCTTCCTCCACCCAGCCCTGAGATGAAGACCCACCTGGTTGATTTTGGTGCATCAATCAGGAAAGCCCATTCCTTGTATCTGGTCCATTACTAGAGAAAAGCGGAGCCCAGCGGTGCATTAGGAAACCCCTACCCCCAGGGAACATCTCTAAAACACCAAAGCCTGAGCTATTACTCTGATGGTTAGGATTTAATTAGTGTGGGGCAGGAAGGAGGCATTGGTATGTATCGTAAAATCTCCTCAAGTGATTTTAATAGGTAGCCTTGGTTGAGAGTAACTTCCCTAAATTGGAGCACTGGACTCTGAGTCTGAAATCTTCTGCGATGGCGAGTCAACCTGAATGTTGGCCAGTGAGAAGAGACTGGGAAAAGAAGAAGACATGAGCGTCCTTTTCTCTTATAGCAAGTCCTTTGATTTCCAAAGTGTCGTGAGAGCTGTACACCCTGTGGTGTATCATGCTAGGGGGTGTGAAGCCCCCTCCTCTCATTGAATTCTACATTCCTAGTTAAAATCAGGAAGGGGACTCTTCCTACTAGTCTATGAATCTACCAACACCAAATTGGTCACTTACATGCTAATAAGGAATTGCTATTGTAGGTCTCAAGCTCCAGGACACACGATACCCTTGATCAGGTATGAACGAGGAAGGGTGCTAAATACCTGTGCATGGCTCCCAAGATCAGTTTCAGTTGGAATATCATGAAGCTAAAATCCTGTCCTAGAATGGCTTATAACCAGCAAACCTAGGGTGACCAGCCATCCATGTTTTCCCAGAATTGTCAGATTTTCTGCACTAAGTTCTCTTGTCCCAAGAAACCCTTCAGTCCTAGGGAAGATGAGGATTGGTCAGATGGAAGGCTGAACACAGATGGCCCTGCTCAAAGTTAATTACTCTTTCCTGGTGAATATACCTTCGACTGTGCCTCTCAAACCCTGTCCCTAGTCCTGACAAACTGAGGGGAGGGGATTTAGGGTGGGGATGATAAACCTGTTCTGAAGTGGAGTCGTTCACATCCAAACCCCTCAGAGAGCTAAAAAAAAAAAAAAAAAATTTGTTCTTAACACTATCCAACCTAACTCAAGCCACTCTGTCCCCTCTCCAGTGACCAGGTGTGATGGCTATGCTTGCAATCTGTCAGCAGCCAGGACCTGCAAAAGTGACTGTGGAAGGCACAGAAGTCAGTCTGCAGAGAGAGAGGGAACAAAAGGCACCCAGAAAGAAACAGAGATGAGAGAAAGAAAAAGAAGGCTGTTTGGAGTTCTGCATGGGTATCTATATTCGCTTCTAGCACTTTCTGATCCCAAACAGGACTCTTATTCTTAGATTTTATGTGATACCATCTACTCTCTTTACCTTGCAGTTGTAAGGATGGAAAACCCCAAACTAAACTGGAAGAAAGAGAGTTTTTCAGTTTTTGACTTCATGTTAGTGAACAATTTCGGGTGTTTCTAGCTTCAGGCACTGCTTGATCCAGGACCCACACAAGCTACTTCTCTTTTTCCACTGCCAGTCCTAACTCTTCTGCAGGGCTACCACCCAGTCCTCTGGCAGGCTCATCCCTTGAGTTCAGGGTGATGGCTGCCAGAAACCCCCAGCACTAAACTCTACTAGGTTTTTTCTCAATAGTAAAAGTGAGACCCTTTTGAGGATTCCCAGGAAAATCCCAGGATTCTCAGTCCTTCTCAGTTGCTCAAACTGACGATTCCAAGCCAGAACTCCAGGCATGGATAATGCGACCCTGGCTGGCACACCTGAGTCACATGGCCAGGCTGGTGGAGAGGGAAAGCCAGCTCTCCTGAAACCCACGGATGGAGATGAGAAGTGGTGACTTCCCAGCAACACTGACACGCGGTCACCAAATGCAAGATGGATAATTGCTGAGTAAAAATAAGTGCTGCCTCCTGCTCTTGTGTAAGTACTCCCAGGTTTCCCCGAAACTAGGGGAAATGAGGTTGTTACTTACAATTCAAAAAAGTCCTAAAAATTACAACAGGCGAGCCCACAGTCACAGCCCAACACTCTAGAAATCTCTTGTCTTCATCGTTTCCTGTGGCTCTATCATGAGAGCAGACCCCAGAGCCACACCATATTGGTATTTTATCCAAAATAGAGGACAAAGTTCCACTTAAAAGCAGTAAGTTCAGGTGTTTATCTGGACTTGTAAATATGGCAAAATGTCAATATTATAAAAAGACCTTATTTCACAAATAGAAGAGCCTGATATGTGTCCAGAATATTGATTAGGCTTCTCTAGTGCCAGTCCCAACCTAGAAATCTGTGGGGGGTCTTGTTTGTTTTGTTGTTGTTGTTGTTGTTGTTTGGTACTAAGGATTGAACACAGGGGCACTCAACCAATGAGCCACATCCCCTGCCCTTTTTTGTATTTTATTTAGAGACAGGATCTCACCGAGTTGCTGAGGGCCTCACTAAAGTTGCTGAGGCTGACTCTGAACTCACAATCCTCCTGCCTCAGCTGCCTGAGCCACTGGGATTATAGGTGCATGCCACCATGCCCGACTCTGAGGTTCTTTGAGAACTACTTAATTTATAATAGTAATCACAATATGAAGCATTAGCAATATGGAAAAATGAATCTCTCCAATACTGTAAAGCTCAGAGGCTGTGTGTGTGTTTTGCTGTGGTAGCGACCCTGATCTGTCTTTGGGTTCTGTTATCATGGGGTTTGGTCTGAGAAGAGCCCATGAGTCATCACAACAAGCCAGTCCCTGGAAATGAGAAAGCACCCAACAGAAGAAGGTGCTGGGGCTCTTGTCCCACTTGTCAATCTTTTGCCCTTCTACAGTATGACTTCCCATTGGCAATGGAAACCTGGATGCCAACCAGGCTCTAGGACTGTTTCCAGAATATCCTGCCCACCATGTGCTTCGCCTCAGCATGGACTGTGCTCCCTAGGGCCAGAGTTCCTCACCAGTCTTGACACCTGCTCTGCCATTCTCCTACTTAGGGCTAGAGTTCATCGCCGGTCTCAACACCTACTCTGCCATTCTCCAACTTAGTGCCTTTGTTCACTTCCTCTACTTTTTATGGCACTTCATTCTCTACCTAACTTAATAATATTTGTTCTCCACAGCCCAAATCATAGGCATCCTTACCAGGAAGCCCTCTTTAGGTCTCACTTTGGAATTCATGCATTCACCTTCTCGTTTCATTATCTATTGCTTTTATTTCCAACAAAAACATAATGTTTCAGAGGTCATAGACTTAATTTATTTCATGCATACAATTCTGGACCTGGTATTTAGCACAATGCTTCACGTGGAGGCGATATTTGACAAGTATTAGTTGAATCAATGGAGATGTTTCTCCTTCCTCTATACATATGTGACATGGCTGCTATACATATAAACCACACTGCTTTCCAGGACAGAGATCTGTGTGAGTCTTGCAGTCTTGTGCTTTTTGAGGAAGAGTCATGAATAAATGAGATAGTGCTTCCAAAGCACCAGGCCCAGTGAAGTTACCGTTGCTCTCACAGATCTGGAAGTCACAGACTTCAAAGTTGGGCAGTCTTGGGTTTCGGAAGACATAGCCAACTTTGCTCATTTCTCTGAACCTGAGTCCTCTCATTTCTAGACTGTTAATAGCAATGTGTATTTTACACAGTGGTTGTAAAGTGATATAACTGAATGCAGGTAAATAGGTCAGTACAACCTCTGGAACATAGAAAAGTGTTCACTGTGGTGACTCTTGGTACTTCATTCATATTGAGAAGGAGAAAGGCAACCCCAGCCATCCAGCAGCTGGGCCAGTACTGCCAGCTAGGCCTAGATGTTCTGTCAAACACAATTCCACTGAGTATTAACATTGGAGAAAACCACTCTTGACCACATCAGACCAAGGCAAAAATAAGACCACTCTGTAAAAGTCTCTGAAAACAGAACAAAGTTCAGCATTGTCTAAAACACAAAAAATGATCAAACTTCTTCTCTCTTGGTTAATATGAGTGAGTCTTGCTTCTTAACCAAACATAACCTCAGCATTATTCTGGGGTTTCCTACTTCTCTATAAGACTTTTGTAGATACTCAACATACTCAACCTCCATGTGGTCTCTTCTTCTAAGTGAGATTTCTCGAGATACCCAATTACAGGACCATTCCTACTTCCTGATGGCATCCAATCCAGAGAAAGCTGTTTCCTTAAACCTTTTCCCAAACTACCCAACATAAGCCCATAGACCACTTTAGTTCTCGTACTGAGGTGCCCTGTGATTCTTAATGGTGTGTGTTCTCTCTCTCATATGAATAATAACTTCCTCAACTATAATTGTTTTCTTGGTGGCCTCTGGTGAAAGGGCAATGATGACTGATGATGATGATGATGATGGTATTCACCATTTATTAAGCATTTCCCAAATCTCAGAGACTCTTCTACGCATTAATACACATTAGCTTATTCAGTCTGTAACCAACTTTACCATGAGGGCACGGATACTAACACTGTTATATTTGAGAAAAGTGAGCTATAGAGAGATGTAAAACTGTGATGAGGTCATACAGCTATTAAACAGCAGAGCCAGAATAGAAGCAAAGCAGACCCATCCTTACCCATCACGACTTCTTATTGTACCTTTCTAGGTACCTTTTGCCTAATCGAGTTCGACCTCACGCCCTTAACATTGTGGTGGCTTCATGACCTAATCTGAAGCCACCACAATGTTAAGGGCATGGAGCAGAACCCGGACAGAGGTGAAGGAGTTCTTCCAACATGTTAATGACCAATTTGCTGAAGAGATTGTGGTAGCTACAAAGGAAAATAAATCACAGCCCCTGACCTCAAGGAACTTACGAGCTAATTGAAGAGACAAGACTTAAACACACAAAAATTTAAATAACAATACAAGCTGCCATATGAGAGACACATTAAGACAGAAGAATGCATGATTCACTGTCAGATGAGGTGTACAGATGGTACTGGGAGCGAGCTCACTGTGGGCTGCATACCCAACCCACATATTCTAACCCAGCTTAAAACCACGGACAGGAAATCAGCCAGGGGAACTGCCTTGTTAGGAAGAAAGGGGGAAAAAATTAAAAGAGAACAAAACCTCAATGGAAAGAAATCTGCTAAAATTATATTTGCAGGACATGTAGCTAAGTGGCTTTTAAATTTTACTTTTGGGCAATTTATTGTTGAGAATTAGAACGGCTTTGGATTATTTTCGGTGAACTCCACATCAGGAATTCTCTGGAAAAGTTTAATACAAAGTTGACTTCTATTCAGAAGAAGCTGAGTCCTTGCCTGACCCCGTTTGGCCTCTCCACTCTGGGTCACACTCAGGTTTGTGTCACTACACGCTGGTGTCACAGAAAAACATTTAATGACATTGCCAGATGCACTATCCCAGGGAAAGGAGGTTGCTTCTGTTAGAGGACAGCCAAGCTCTTCAAGGCCTCACAAAGACTTACAGAATCTCTTAGCACTTTTGGACTGGAAAAGACAGAGATCAAGTGCTTCTCTTAAGTAATTTAGTAATTGTGTCTGAGCAAAGGCTTTGATATGAACTGGAACAAATAACTGGGCAAGTTATGCAACCTCTTTATCTACAAGTGGATTTAATAACGGTACCCAAGTCATAGATGACTGTAGAACTAAATGGTCTAATGCATGAAGGAGAAAAGGGTTTCCAACACAGTATTGCTCTCAGATCATGTAAGTAATTGACATTTGTATTATTATCCATATCATAGAGACTTGGAAAGATATCAAAGAATGAGATGAACTCTTCCCAGACATTCCCAAAGACTCTGATTGGGGTTTACTCGTCCTGATTTTGACAAATCATTCAATTTTATCATTTAGCCATTATCCTTTTAAACACAACCTCTTGAAACCTAAAGAGCTGAGCTGGATTCCCAACTCCACCACTTACTTGGGACTGTGATCATTTCCTTAACCTGTCTCTCCTCCAGTGTATTTATAAAAGCACTGCGAGCCATGATGTTTCCTGCATCTTGGGACTGTTGTGGGGAGGAAAAACGATCCTGTATACAGAACCCTGAAAAGAACCTGGTACGCTGGTGACTCTCAATCAGTGCTGTTGCTTCTCATCATCATCATCATCTTCACCACCATCAAGGTCTTCAGGAATATCCCAGATTTGCCTCCCATCTCGGGAGATTCAGGCTGGGTGATCTCCAAGATACCCCAGGCATCTGATCGGTCTAAGCCTTTATCGTAGAACTCTGTTGCAAAGGCAAAGCTACTGACTCCATGGTATATATCAGCAGCCCTCCCGTCTCAGGACACATGGCCCACCATGGCAGATTTACTGGTAGGGGTGAGGGATTTTGTTCTTGGGAGGAAGGGAGGTAAAGGAGTAGGAGGGAAGGAAGCAGGAAGGAGAGGAGGAAGATGAAGAAGGGCAGGCTGCTAGAGCCCACGAGGATAGAAATCACAGTTGCTTCCTGGTCCAGTGATTTGTTCAAATGATTTAACCTTGCTTTTCACATCCAGAGGCACCCTAGAGCATCTTTCCAGGGATGACATGAGCATTAGGAGAAAGAACCCATGTATGAGCTCAGTGTCCAGCACGCCTTGCCTACATACTCACTAAGTTTTAACCATGTTACCATTAAAGATGTTCACTGTCCTATTTGCTCGATAACTGACCTAATACAACAGCACAATACCATGACACCAGCTAAGAGGTCTCACATTATTCTTTTATCTCTTTTTTTGCCTAAAATTTTAACCTCGAGTCCAGACTGCAGGAGAGAGGTAGTTAGTTTCTGTTTCAGATTTGAGTATAAAGACCACACAAGAGCAGTGGAAAGGGCTTTGGGCAGGGTCAAGAGACTTTGCCTCCGAGTGCAGACACCATTTGTGCTCATTTTGGGGGTCTCAGTTTTCACATCTGAGAAGTGGACGTTGGACATAAAGACTGGATGAGATTATATGTAAAGATTTTATGATTACGTGATCATTTACCACTCCAATTCCCGAAATCAAGACTTTGCAAAGAATAGATCATGTGGATTAGAATTACTGGGTTTCTTGTGAAAAATGCACATTTCTGGATTCCCAGCTGGGCTACAAGAATCAGAATCTGGTGGTGGTTAAAGCCAGAAATGTCTATTTTAGTGAGCTTCTCTGGGGTTCACTACTCCTAACTGCAGAAGAGACAGACTTTGAGGCAGGGATGGGGACTGTGGAAGGGAAGTGGTAAATGACAGGGAAGCCAGGCCTGCTCAGGTCCATCACCGTGAACTGAACAACACGTAGAACATGCTGGGCACTTAACCCATTAAGACTACTGAAGATGCCAAGAAGAAATATTTATAGGTACTTTTTAACATAGTCTATAAAATAGATGGTTGATTCAAACATAAATTATCTACCACATCATTCTTTAACCTCTAAATCTTTCTCTAATGGCTTGAAAGGCAGCTTATTAAAGCAAAGTGAGTGTTTAAGTACTACATATATGCTTGTTAGTTTATAAACATCTAGGGAAGTAAAAGAAGTTACTTTAAGTGGCAGGTTTACTAATAAACAAAAGCAAAAAAGAATTTGTTAGTCTGAGGGAAATGGCTTAAATATTGTGGATTATGATTTTTCTCTCCTCTTTCAGTTCTGCTTTCTTCTGGGTTGAAGATTCTATGGATCTTCCTGGGTGGTAGGAAGATGGCAGTCTGATGTCCCAAAGATACATCAGATCTTATCAGCAGCTTCATTGGGAAGACCTAATACACCAGGCTCTTCCAAGATCTTGGGTTATGCTCACCTTGGAGTAGCATGAGTCACATGGCTGCCAAAGAGCCAATCATTATGACATGAAGGTTGTCACATCCTGATTGGAAGCTTATGTCACATGCCCACTCATAGATCTGGAGAGCAGTGTTCTCCACACTCAACGGTACAGTCTAAGAATGTAACAGCATTGGTTCCTCAGCCCAAATGAGGATGATTTTAGTAGAAAAAGGAAAACAGGCTGGTCAGGCTGACTGACACATGTCCCTAGGAAATTTAAAATAGCAAACATCATTTATAGGAGAAATACACATGTATTTTTAATTGTATGGTAAATTATGCCCCTCCAAGTACTTCTCTTATTTTCTTTTCTCTGTGTCATGTTTTCTTTTTGCCATATGAGATCTTGTACGTTCTTGTCACACACTCAGTATCTTAATGATCATGGGAAATTAGATGACAAATAGTGGTGGAAAAAATGAGCAAAGTTTTGATCATTGTTTAATTTACCAAGAGAACAGCTCCACCTAAGATTCCTTCTGCCCATTGCCAACAGTGACAGAGTAGTTGGAGATATTGCAAATGTGCTCCAGAGAACTTCTGCAGCTGTTGCAGAAGTGGGACGCAAACAGACCTCAAGGAACACAACCACCAGGAAAACATTCTCTGTGTCTTTAGAATCCCTCTAAAAGGCATCTCTGGTTTGCTCACCTCTGAATTCCCATTACCCAACATAATGGTTAACACATAATGGGTACTCAATAAGTATTTATTGAATGAATGTGTGAATGCATGAATGAATCATTGCATTTTTAGAACTGAGTTTTAGTGAGAAACAGATTTTCTAAATTACTTAATTTGTAGAGCTATTTTATGGAACATTATGGTCATTTTAAACACACATACACACACACACGTGCATATGCACACTTGCATACCCACATGCACATGAAATTTGTATTAGTTTTGCCCCTCGCCCACTATTTACAAAGGAATAAGCCCAATTTTTATACTTAACAAAACAAATTGGTCAGGAAATGGTAGAATATTTTTATACAAAACTGAACTTATAGGATTTCCAGATGCTAAAATGTCTGATGCTGGTCCACATTGCCTAGACTATAGGAACACAAAGACAATGAGCAACAAGCTAGAAGGCAAAGGTATTTTGATTTTAATTCGCTATTCATTCTAAAAAGAATCGGTTTAAAATTTGTCAAAAAATTAAAACCTTGTAAGCCAGATGTACAGAAAGAGTAATGAATTGAGAGAATTTCAGAAAACTCTATCAGTTCTCAAAAAAATATCAAGAACTACATCTTATTCCTCCAAATTTTAGAAGGAACACACTGAACTCAATAACATAGCAAATGCCATCCCTAACTGGTGTCTCCAATTACAGAAAGGAAGGGTCATGAAATATTCAAACTCTCCTCAAAATTATTAATATTTGTTTGGTTTTAAAAAGGAAACCTAAGTCATTAGCCACTAAGCTATGAAACCAAACCAATAATGGCAGGTATCCCAGTTATCTATTGCTACATTAGCAAACTACCCCGAAGATGAGCAACATAAAGTAACCACCATCTTAATAAGCTCACAAACACTGTGGGTCAGGAATTCAGACAAGATAGTTGAGGTGACTCATCTCTGTTTCACTGTATCTGGGACTTCAGCAGGTTGGATTAATTCAAATAACTAAGGGTAACCAGAAAAAAGAGGGCTGGGAATACCCAAAGACTTCCTCATATTTATGTTGGAGCCTAGGCTAGCATGATTGAAGGCTGACCTCAACTAGGACTGTTAGGCAGACACCCAATAGATGGCCTCTTTATTTACCTTGGGTTTCCTTACAGCATGGTGCCTTCAAGGTAGTCAGATTTACATGAAAGATCAGAATTCTAAGAAATGAATATTCCAGGAAACATGGTGAAAGGTGCCTGGCATTTTATGACTCAACCTAAGAGACTGCGGATCAAGTCACAAGCCCACCCAGATTCAAAAGTTGACATGCCCTTGACTCTTGATAGGAGCAGTGTTAAAGAATTTATGGCCATGCTCAGAAATTTCAACTACACAGAATTAAGAATAAGACAAAGTGTTTCAGAAGAAAATCTCAGGCTTTCATTTTGCTTCTTATATGACTGCTGAAGATTGGTTTCGTTTGAGGTATTGGTGTCCAATGTGGTGGAAGATGCAGAAGGAATAAGATATAGTGTCTTCCCTGTATTCATGAAACATAGTTTAAGAAGAGGAAGGTATTACAACAAACCCCACCATTATGTACAACTATAATCAATAATAATATAAAAATATGTGGGAAAAAAAGAATAGGAAGGTACTACAAGGGTTATTTATTCTAATCACTTTCTCTTATATCTGAGACTGATGACCATTTTTTTTTTAACCTAAATAGTAGAAAGTCAGGTCTCCAAGGGACAAGTTACTCTATGGTAAATTTCCATGAGTTATACTATATAATTCTCACACAAAAATTTCTATGAGGTGTACATTATAATCTGAGGCCTTTTTACAGTTGCAACCAAAGCTCTGAGAGGTTAAGTTCATTGCCCAAGATCATAGAGCCAGGAAGGGGCAGAACTGGGAAGATAACCCAGTTCCATTGACCTCAAGATTTGATCTTCACACAATCGCTCTAGTATCCCAGTCTTTGTGGCAGATCCAGATGGCTAGTGAACTTGGTATTCATCAGATAACACTTTTAATATCACCTCATGCTATTTCCATGTAATTTAACTCAAAAAGTTTGGAGTGGGTGTATCTTGACTAGTCACAGATACAAGAGAAGGTGAAAGACACTGGAAGGCTCCCCCAACAACTCCATCATACCCTTACCTCATCCCCAATAACAACTACCACATTTCCAGCTTCACCTAGTAAAATCTCAGCTCAGATGGATTTTATAAATAGAGAGAAACTGAGAGAAAAGGGTATGTTTCAGAAACATAGAATTTGGGTTCACCATTAAGATTTCTAAGTCTTTTCATCTCCCTGCTTTGCCATTTTTGCTGTTAATTTCATCTTCAGGCTAAGAACAAGATGGCTTTCCCAGACATCAAACCAGACGTGATAACATCCAAAGAAAGGAGGTAAGCCACTTTTCTTCACTTGCTTTCTTATGAATGAGGAAACCTTCACTAAAAACCCCTGGCATTTGTTTGGCTAGGATGGGTTCTTCAGAAAGGGTGGACCCTTTCTGAACTAATCACAGGCAGGAGCTGGATTATTAGTCAACTAATCAGGCCCACCCTAGAATTAGGGATGGGCTCAGTTTTTTCCAAGACACAAAGCTTCATGAGGGAGAGGTTCTAGGAATGAGGAAAGGGATAGTGTGGTGGGTGGGCAGCAAGAGTCGGCTATACCCTTCTTCACTACAGAGATTTTGCCAGCACCAAGCAGGGCATCTCTTTCATTCCTGTTGTCTTCCTGGAATGGCAATTTCCTCAAGTTGTTCCCTTGATAAACTCTGAAGGATGTGGGTTGCTAAAATGGTCAAACTCATCTCAAGTTGCAAAGTAGATTGTTAATCACTGAGATGAAAAGCTGGGATTTAGAGAAGGTAAGTAATATTAGTTGAGGAGAACAGAGAGGTGATGCAAAGATTTCTCAAACTGTAAGCAAGGTACCATCTGTTGTGAAGGTGCATGTGTGTAGGGAAAGAGAAAGAAGGACAGGACTGGGAGAGAGGGTTCCGTAGTTTAAAAAAAAAAAAAGTCTGAACATGCTTCACACTCTTTCCAGGTCTAGTCGAGTCACAGTGAGAGTTATCATATTAAAAGCCCCAAGAAGTCCTGCAGTACAGCAATCTCTTCTTTAACTTTTGTCCCCAAACTCTTTTTTAGCTTGCTATACTTTTGAGCACATCTATTAAAATCTTACAGTACAGATGTTACCATATTTTGAGATACATTGATAATATCTTGCCTTATAAGAACTTAATATTCTTATATAACATTACTAATTTAAGGATATCAAGAATATTGAGAGTATTATAGCTTTCAAATATTACCAAGAAGAGTTTATTCTTAGAGTTAAATTTGATTCAAATAACCTATCTAAAATATAGCTGATGTTCATAAGCACACATACCTATGTCTGTCTGTCTATCTACCTATTGAGAGAACTTTGACAGGGCAATATGTTCTATATCTACTGGTGTGGTGGAAAGGGTTAGAGAGAAAAAACAAGACGAGGGGTGCTTATCTAAGCATAAAGCATGGAACAAGATTCCTGAAAGAACAAAGAGAGGAGCTATTGAGGAAGATCACCAAAGACTACCAGGGAGATGAGACATCTGAGGCTCGCACATCCAGTTCCTCTGTTCTCCAGCCCCAATTTCCCAGGGGAACCCACCCCATCCCTAGCATGAGAGGATGTGACCAAGGCGAAGTCAATCAGAGTGCCCTAGCTTTGATGCCACCACAGTTAGTTTAGGTGTAAGCAAATAACCTGAAAGGATCTAGTCTGGGGATTAAGATGTCACAATAGAAAGTAAGTCAGAAAAAGCGAGTAAAAGGAACTCTGGTGACCTTGTTTGAGCTGCTGGATTAATCCTTACCTGAAGCAGGTCTTACTCTGAACATTTCATATACATAAGCCAATAAAGTCTTTTTATTATTTAAGGTAGATTGAGTCAAGATTTTGCTAATTTCAATAAGAAGTTCGTTGAAGTATGACATATAGAGGAGGCAGTTTCTCGTGGAGTAATAAGCAGTGTACCATACCGATTACCTAGGATATGGCAGAGAGACTCTGTGAACTGGAGGCTCTGGACGTGCAGACCCCTGAGAGTGATTGATTAGACTTGTTTTGGTTTTCTTAGATTACCATATGCCAAGTAATGTCCACTCAAAAATCTCATGGCCCAAATAGAGTTCTTAGAAAGCTACTTGTATGACCATAATTTGGGTATCAAATACCCAAATACAGTCGTCAGTCTGGATGATTCTTGCAAAACCCTCTTACAAGAAAGAATAACAAGTCCTTAAAAATAGTGAACTGGTGGGGACTTAGCAGCCATCACTGACTGCTGGTATGGGCTCTTAGAGTCACACATCACATGAAGCTCATATTGAGTTACTGACATTTATTAATTCACAGCTTTGACTGTATTACTAATTGTTTAACAGAAATTTATTGCTTACTAAAGTAGTGAAATTTAACATGGAAGTTGGCATCATTACACATAACCTATTTTTGTGAAATAAAAGATATATTAAGGGAGAAATCCAATTAAGAAAAAAAAAACCTGTTTAGTGTGTCACAGAATGTTCTTTTTTGAAAAGAGAGGGTAGCACAAGGACTAGCTCTAATTTTCAAAGAATTTAATGCAGCAAGCTTTTGTACAAGGCCAGGGACCACCAAATAGGGCCTATGGTCAGTCTTTATGTAAATAAAGTTTTATTAGAACACAACCATACCCATTTACATATGACTATGGTTCCTTTCATGCTGCAATAGAATTGGGTAGATATGAGAGAGACCAAATGACACACAAAACCTGTCTCTTCATAGAAAAACGCTTGTATTGGACTATGAATGTCCCAAAAGTAGATCTTATTTTCATCTTTGTATAAACATCCCTGTTGTATATTGGATGCTTGTCAGGTATTGATCACTCTGCTACTCATTTCTTTAAGTCCTAAACAACTCTAGGAGGTTTTATCTTCATATCTTGATTCTACAGAGTTTGGAGAGGTAAAACAATTTTCTTGAGGATACACAGCCAATAAGTCCCACAGCCAGTAAACCTGGGTGTAACTCCCAGGTCTACTTATCTGACTCAAAGTTCTTAGTCTTTACCTCTATGACACTATATTTTCCATCTACACATTCCATAAAAGGTCCTTAACACTTGACGTTGGTTTGAAATAGAATCGGAATTACATTTTAAATATTTGCTTCCTTTTTTGCACCTTAACAGATCATTTATGGGTCAGGGGATACTTTCTTAATTGAATTGGCATGAAGTACTTGGGAAAACTTGACCAGAGAGAAACACTTCTTTACAAAAGAAGGAAGAATTTCATGTGCCCTTTTCACACTATCTGCTCATCTTTGGTCTCATAGGAATCAACAAATCAATGAAACTGACCAGAATGATGCAAACAGATTTGTCATTACTTGAATGATATCCTTAATTTAAGAAAAAAGAGTAGGAAAAAAACACCATTGTTTCAACTGGAATAACTTTCACGTTTCAAGTTGCCTGTGTGCTGGGATGATCCAAACCAACAGGAAATGCTTCCCACTGGAGGTCATGCGTGAAGGAAGGACTCTACCTGATGTCTGCTGTGTTTCCACCTGTTATGACCCAGCATGGAGACAGGCTGGGGTTACCACTGCTCCACTCTGTCCTCACTTTTCTTATTCTGGGGGTTCTCAAATGCAATCTCATGAAACCATTGTCTACACCCCAGACGAACCACAAAGGTGGGAGGTTGACCCAGTTCTGTTGGAGGATGTTCCTCTTCCCAAATCATGTAACCAACAGGAAGGTAGATGTTGCCCATGGAAGAAGGAAACAGGAAAGCTTTCAGTGCTAGAGAGTGCTTTGGTTTATAGTTTGCTTATTGTTATAGAATATTGTTCTTTGGGAAAGAATAAAGCTCTGGGCTTAAGTTCTCAAATACACAGATGAAAGTTCTTAGTGGAAGCCACTATTCTATGTGCACCAGAGTCCCATTTCCAGAGAGAACCTTGTGCCAGAAGCCCCACAGTTTGCCTGTATTAAGTATACAGTGACGTATCACAGGATCTTTCCAGAGTCAAGGGTGCTACCTGACAGACACTCTGGGTGGCAGGCAGGAGAGACAGTCACACAGAGGTTTGTCTCTGGGTATCCTGGTGTGGTTGCCACCCTTTGCCTGAGTCCCTAGTTATCAACTGGATTTTTTTTTTTTTTTTCTTGTCCAAAGGCAAAAGCTAGTACCACTGGCTATAAAGGTTTCAGTTCCCCAGACACAGCTTATTTTAGTGATTCATCTTAGAAACAATTTTCTTTGGCTATTGTTTTTCTTTTCTAGACAATTTCAAATAAGCCTGTCGGAACTTTTCTCATCCATTTTGGGAAATGAAAATATCTTTCTACTAAGGCAAAAGTTTCAGAAATTATAGTTTAGTTATTAGATAATGAAAATTCCCCCATCTTCTTCAGGTCTTCTCCAATAAGTTTGTGATTGCTTCTCTTTCCAGGTGACTCACAGCCCTTCCTTCTTACTTCTCCAAGTGCCTTTATTAGACCATCGGCATCTGAAACACCTCATGGCAGTGTGTTACCATCCTGGACCTCTGGATCATACCTGTCATCCTGAATCTGAATATTTGGAGGGAAGTGCTGGCGTGTTCAGGAAAGCCCATGGTTCTTTGACTCAGTGGTGTTTGAAAAGAGTGGTTGTGTCATATCTGTTTAGACAGTGAGTGATTCTCAGATGAGCCCTTTAGATGTCTCGTAAAGATGGCAGGAATGTCGCAGTCAGAAATGGAAGGTGTGCCCTACGCAAAAGCACCTGTCAATGAGGAGGCAGGATGAAACCAAGACTCTCATCTTGGGGCAAGAGTCTACCCACCAGGGGAAGAGGTAGGTTTTTTCTAATTTACACAAAAGCTCCTTGATTGCTCACTCATTGCCCACAGGCTAAGTTTGCCCGGAAGGGGCATCTTTTTCTAATACACACAAGGGTACTGTGTGGGCTGGCAGTCACTTCCTTGTAGGTCTAATTTATAAGGCTCATGGGACAGGCATTGTGTGGTAAGCTCTTTGCCCCCACCCCCAACCCCATGGTGCCTCACACACCCATAAAACTAAGTATTTGTAGAATCAAACTGAAAATACTAATCACATATTAATACTAGAGAAAGAAAGACAGTTTTATCACTCAAATAACAATACTGCCCTTCATTTCTCTCCTCTCTTGAATTTAGCAAAATCAGCAGGATTTTCCATTGCAGACCACAAATTGAACATACAGTCTGTGTGGGGGCAAAATGAAACTCTTCTCTTCCTTCCTAGTGGAAATAAAACTCTTTGGCAGTAATTCTTGGATTGTTTTCTTTGGAAATTGCATTCATGTGATTTTTCAAGATGTTTCCCGGGCTTTGTTGAAATTTGATCCTTTTAACAAGAAACACATAACTCAATTCATGTTAAAATTCTCAGGGTTACTTAAGAATAATTATGAGATGTCCATGTGTGCTAGGAAAACAGTGCAGACTTCCTGAAGAACGGGAAGATTATTTGTCTCTCTGGGGTGATGTCTCCCCTGATGAAGCATGCCTGGTGCAAACGTTTGCTCTGGGGGTGTCCCCAAATTGTTCCTTGGAAAGCAGGAGACACGCTTCACCAGTTTCATCCCTACAGCCACTCTCAGAGGTGATTTATCACTTATGGACTGAGATGCCTACAAACTTGTACAGAAATGACAACATAACATCTCACACACCTACAGAGAGTGAGGCTTGGGCTGAATTCTGAGATGTAATGGTTGGATTTGTTCTAAAACGCAGGTTTCCTGAGCTCCCTTTGCTGTCTAACCTTTCTTTCATTTACGCCCTTTTTCTTCTTTTTTAAACTAAACCCTCTAAGCTATCGCTAAATCAAACAAAGCCCCATAAATCTCCCTTGCATGCATCCAACTCCCCTAACACAGAAATGGAATTCACTGAGCATTCCTACACTCATAGGGCAGCAAAGGAAAAGGAAGAGGAGGAGAGGGGGGACTCACCCCAGTCTATGATCAGCCCTGCTCTGGTCCAGCACTATCCAGAATGCCAGAGAAGGGTCCCATTTGTCCCTTTCTTGGTTAAGCCTTTTCTGGTTGGTTGCAAGTAACTGACACCCACTAAGGGAATTTATGAAAAGATACAGAAGCATCTCCTAGAACCCAAGTCCTCAGAGCAAACTGGAGCTGGGAATCAGAGTCCACCAGAACACAGGCAGTGTTTCCTGACCTATTCTAATATTTGCTCCTCCTGTTTCATGCATTAGCTTCCTCTGAGCCCTATTGTATGTAGTGAGCACAGTATTTTTTTGGCTACAATTTCTTCTGCTCGAGAGATCAACCCAGACTTGCTTTTTTCTTAATACAGTTCCAAATTCCTAAGGAAGAGAGTTACTTTGGTCACATTGGATCTGTAACCTCTTTTGATCCCATTGTCTGTGACTCAAGATGGAATCAAGCTGAACCAAGGTTCAAGGAGGTTATTCCTGTTTCAAGGTTCTGAGCTATAGGAGGAACATCCCAGGAAAAGCAATCTAGGCAGAAATCTGAAAGGAAAGCTCCAGAATCCTTTTACCTATGTTCCTACCAGCATAATAAAGCTTTAGACTCATTTATCCCAACAACTATCCATAATAAAAATCAGTTCTGCAACTTTCTTGACTAATAATATTTAATAATCCTTTGGTCCTACTTTGAATTCTTCTCAAGGATGGAAGTTGAAACTCATGAGGGAGTCAATATTGTTTTAAAATTTCTTCCAGCAATGCCCGCCCATAGATACTAGTTCTAACATTAAAGCAGCATGTTTCTTTAATTTTGTAGTGGTAGGCAGGTAGGTATATAGGTAGGTAGGTAGAGATAGAGATAATTTATTTAATACATAAATTAAGCTAATTAAATTAAATAACTTAATTATATATTAAATAAATAATAAGAGGTCATCAAGAGGAAATACATTATGAGACAAAGACTCGAAATTGTGGTGATTACCCTCCAATTTTCAAACAACTCCACAAATTCTGCAACCTTTGACAAACCATCTGAATCTCTGTTTCCTCAATGGTAAAATAATCATAATGTCATGAAGATTAAATAAGACAAATGTGTAATGCATTCAGCTGAATGCCTGAAACAGAGTTGAAATTCAATGTTTTTTCAGCTGCCATAATTTTATTTTAGCATCACATACTTATAGAAATACAAAGAAGTTACATATTTTCTAAGCCTTACATTATTCTGCAACCGATATTTCTCCATTTGACCACATAACTTTTCCTCGAAGGTTCTTATTCATGCCAAAGGGCAAGGGAATGACTGTACCACAGTGTTCTTTATCCATGGCCTGGAACTTGTTTCTGGCCAGGCTGAAGAAACATCCATGCTTCACAGACCACCTGCCCGAGGGATGGGTGCCCCTGTTTGCTCTTCAAGCAAATAGGTGAAGGATTCCCACTCTAAGTATATAGTAGGGGTAGTAGGGGAGAGTGGAGAGCATTCTGCCTGTATAGTTTATAGAACTGAAATACAGAACTTGACATTTTTATGACTTTCATAATCTTTGCAAGTAAGTGCTATAGCTAGAGCTGAGGTGTTCTGCATGCACGGCTACCTCCTGACCTCGGTGTAAAGTGGGCTGAGAGATTGAGAGAGAGAAAAGAAACTGAAATGATTGAACTCCCTAAAGGATGCATTTGCCATCCTTCTATCCTGAGGAGCACAGGGCAACCCGGGGGGTCAGGCTACCCACCATATGACTAACACCTCAAGACAAGGGGTACCAAGGATGTGATCCAGTAATGTCTGTTCCCAAGGACGCTCATTGCATGTTGTTCTTCTCATCAATGGTATTCCTGTGGATCTCTGAGTCAGCAGAACCAAGTAGAGTTGATTAACCATGCCCAATGCAAGCATTTGCTCAAGAGGTGGCCTGGAGTTTTTCATCTTAGTCTTGAGACAGCACCTTTCCTGTTCTGGAGTCACCGAGAGCTGGGTAGCCAAGTCTGAACCACATGCTTCACATTGGTCTTCATAATACTTGCTGGGTCAGTAGCATTATATCATATCTATCTCAAAATCCTGTTCCTGTCCAGTGATATGATATAAAAATAACCAAAGAGAGGTCCAAGTTGAACCCTGATGGAACTAAAGATCTGTGTAAGAAACCATCTTTAATTCAGTAAGCACCTACTAAGCACCTACCGTTTGCACTGCTTCTGGCAGCAAGTGCCATTACAAGGAAAGACAGGAGGTACCCAAGATACAAAGAGTATGGACTCTATCCAGGATCTTCCTGGGGTCACAGAGACCTGGAAAATTTGCTCAGAAATGGCGATATTTGAGATATGTCTTGCACAGCAGTGTAAGTTTCCAAGAATATGTAATCCCATGTAAATTGTACGGTGTGTAATGCTGAGTGAAAATACATGTTTAGGTAATCTTTTATCTCACAACCTGAATTTAATTGCAAAAAGCATAAACAAAACTATAAATGTAAGGCAGACACTGTTTAACCTGTTCCATTCCTTCTTCCACTTATACCCACCTGATGAATAGAGACAATTATTATTTGCATGTCATTGTGAATTTAAGAGAAAATAGAGAAAACATTCTCAGAATTAATCCGTATGGTGGATTGAGTCATTTTGTTTGCTTGCCTCTTTGTACAATAATATAGCTTCCAAGATATCAGACAAAAGTTAATAAACTCCTATGTTATTTTAAATAATAGATCCTTACCTGTGTGGTCAACTGATTTTTGATAAGAGTGCCAAGTCCATTAAGTTGGGGAAAAGATAATCTTTTCAACAAACAGTGCTGGGAAAACTGGATACCCAAGAACTTACCTCCCACCAAATACAAAAATTCACTCAAAAATAAAGACCTGAAAATAAGAATTAAAACTCTAAAACAATTAGAAAAGAGGACAGAGGAAAATTTTTAAGATGTTGGATTTGGCAACAATTTCTTAGGCATGAAGCCAAAGCCTAGAAGACAAAGTCAAAACAGGTCAATTAGAACTTTCTCAAAATTTAAAATCTTTGTGTATCAAAATATACTATGAAGACAGTAAAAAGTCATCCATAGAATGGGAGAAAATATTTACAAGTTACATATTTGATAGGATAATATTCAGAATACATAATATTAGTATAATTATTATAATGTTAAAATTAATATATATTAATTTTCAGAATATATAAAGAACCCCTATAACTCAAAAATAGCAACAAAATGAGCAACCCAATTCAGAATGTATGCATGAAGTGGAGCATATATGCACCGTGGAATATTATTCAAATATAAACAGAATTCTGACATGCTACAACATAGATAAACCTTGAAAACATTATGCTAAGTAAAATAAACCAGATGTAAAGTGGCAAATATTATACAATTCCACTTATATGAAGCCCTTGGATAGACGAATTCATAGATCTATAAGTTATAAGAAATTACCAGTGGCTAGGAAGGGGAAATGGGAGCTAGTGTTCACTGGGTACAGAGTTTATGATTGGGATGATGAGAAGGTTCTGGAAATGGTGGTGATGGAAAGAAAGAAAGAGAGAAAAAAGAATGGGGGCGGGTATCTAAAATAGCAAGGACGCAGTTGTCTAGAGTTGCAGTGACTAATGGAATAGCTAATATGCACAGGAAGCGATTTTAAATTAAATTAATAAAAATTAAATAAAATTTAATTGCATTTCCTCTGTTGTTCCACACATACCTGCAGCTCACACAGCTTACCCACATGTGGCTAATGGCTATTGTGCTGGACAGCAAAGGTGTAGGACATTTCTACCATCGCAGAATGTTCTATTGTATGTCAGCAGTCATTCCCTTATATGGATATTTGATAGAAAGTGTCGACATAAATAATTTTAAATCTTAGGAATGCATTCTTACATGTTCCAGGTCAGAGCCAGATCACCTGGTTCACATACATGATTTTCTACCCTATCAGTCCAAACAGATTAGGTCATGCTGCGATAACAAATGCTCCCTTATCTCAGTGGTTTGATACATCCAAGGGTGATTCCTGTTACTCAGTGCATGTCCAATGGTTAGTCACTGAGGGATCATGAAGACGTCATCTTCCCCAATTGCCAGGAAAGATAAAAAAGGAGGTTGGTATGGAGCAGCAGCAATTAAATACCTCTGTGGAAGAGGGAGTGACACATGTGGCCCTGTCTTCTCATTTTTGTCCTCAAAGCAAGTCCTACAGCCACCTTTGAGGGAGGGAGAAAAGGCCATAGTGCCATACAAGCCAGAGTACTTATGAATAACCCTAAAGATTCCCACGTATCCACATATGTTAATTAATTGATTCCCTTCCAAAGAAAGATCTCCAAGCAAAACACCTGAACACCAGTGGTTGGAAAAAAAAAAAGTCAGAGTCACAAAGACTCACAGAAACCCAACCAATGAGAAACCTTAAGTCACATCTAGGGAAACTTCTGGAACAAGCACCACTTCTTTCCTTAAAGTTTCTAGACACTTATTTATCGTAAAAAAGAAGGGAAAATCATAACCATGGACCATGAGACTTCCTTCCCAGAACTATGCCTTGTGCCCATGCTAGCGGGGGAGGGGAGGGTCCAAATTTTCTGTAGAAGGGGATCTAACAGCCCAAGCATATTAAAGAGAATTGTGGTGAGATTGTCTCAAGGCTGGGTTTTCTTAGCAAGCTTGCTGTTTATACTTAGCATGTTTATTAGGAATGGCTTAGGGCAAAGGGGATGCTAATGAATATCACAGGGAGATAAAACCCCTGCAGACACCCTTGCCAGGCACTGTCTCCAACCCATAACAACTGAAGGGAATCAAATAAATCTGTGTTGCTCTGCATCTTCAGGCCAAGAAATGCAAACCAGCAGTCTACAGAGGTGACCAAACATACTGGTTTGCCTGGAACTGAGAGATTTCCAAGGGTGCAGGATTTGGGGTGCTAAAATACATACCATCCGACCCATGGGAAGACAGTTGGTATGCCACAGCTACAGGCATCACACAGCTCGCGAACACATTTTATTCTGGTATTTTGTGCTTTTCTCTTTTAATTTGAGTAAGTTAAGGTCATTTTTAAAATTAGGTTTCCTAAAAGCATCCAGATACATGCTTCTTTTAATAATTCAGAAGATCTGGCCACGCTGGGATGCCTATTCCCTCAGGGGCATAATTAACCAGGGCCAAGTGGTGCCAGCTGCCCCCTTAAGACAGGGCATGTGCTTATCTGCATCTTCATGGCCTCACCAGGCCTTTTCACTCATTTATGTTCCCTGTCCTGACCTCCAGGCTGCACATTAGAAATGCTTGAGTGGCCTTTGCCATCCCAGTATTTAGGTGGCACCCCAAACCAACTGTATAAGAATCCTGGGGAAGAAGCCCTCACATCCATGTTTTTAACGTGGCAAAACATATATAAAAGTCACCATTTTAATTTGAGTGCAGAATTCTGGGGATTAGGCCCTTTCACGCTGTTGTCCAGTGACCACGAACATACATCTTCAGCACTTTTGCATGATTCCAAACAGAAACTCAGTTCCATTAAACAATAAGTCCTCATTCTTCCCCCATCCAACTCCTGGTCAACACGGTCCTGCATTTGCCTATTCTAGGCAGCTCACATAGGTGAAATCACAGCTGCGTACCTCAGTGTCTGGCCTCTTTCTCTTAGCTAATGTTCATTCATGTTTCTCGTACATAGAATTACCTTCCTTTTTAAGGCTGGATGGCATTTCACTATATTTCATGTATACATTTTTCATTGCAGGTATACAATTACACTTAGTTCATCCATTCCTCCTTCTATGAACATTTCAGTTGTTTCTATAAGTCAAATATTGCTAGGAGCGTTGCTATACAAACATCTGTTTGAGTCCTTTCAATTCTTTGGGCTCCATACCTAGGGTGGAGTTTCTGCATCATACTGTGACTCTTGGTTCAGTAGAATTTGTCTTTTGAAAGCCCTGCAGGTGATTCCATTGTGCCCAAAAGGTTGTGGAAGTCTGTGTTAGAGCTTCTCACCTGTGAAGAATCCATGGTGGGGAACCAGGACAGGGGACAAGTGAACCCCTTAGTTGATTTAGTCACAAACCAGGAGTTTTAAAAATAGTTTCATGAATGTCCAGAAAAATCTTGCCACCTTCTCTCTCAATCCTCTGAATACAATTCTCTGCTGTCCTTAACTGGCACTTCTCCCAGCCTTTGAGAAGAGCTACGTTCAAAGCATATTTCAAATTTCATTACGTACACTGCTTTGAAATATTAACTCAATCTGTAGAATTTTATAAAAATGTACTGGATTGGAAAATGACACAAAAATAATATCCCCTGGTTTTCTTTTGTAATCTCATGCAACTTAAGTGACACATTTTGCAGCGGTGCAGTTATTAAATGCAGCCTCGCACTGGTATGCACGTTACTTACATTTAAAAGGAAAGTAATTTTACATGATTTGCCCTCTTAATTTTTTGTCTTAGTAATACTGGGAGATCCATGGGTTCCATGACTTCATCAGATGGTCTTAGTCCTCCTTCTACAACACTACTTTAAATGAAAACTGGACACTTTTAGAATCCTCCTTCCCAGGGGAATTCATGAAATGTCAAAATGGTCACGTCGGCCACTTGGGCTCGCCTGGGAATGAACACTTAATTTGGTCATGGGAATAGAAGAGAGATGTTTCCTTGAAGTCCTTTCACCCTCCTGGTCTTCCTCCTCTGAAAACATTCCATTATGATGTATCATTGTCCAAACAGGAACATGCACAACTGAATTCAATTTATCAGGGGGATCATGCACGGCTCCTCATGTCCTAAGTGATAGGAAACTTTTCTTAAGTGACTTAAACATTGAAGGGAGGTTATGAGTTCATGTAATCAAAACAAGTAGGGTGAGTTCAGATGACGTTTGACACAGAAATTCGATGTCACCAAGTGTTCAGTGTCCCCTCGGTCTCTGTTCTATACGCTTAGCATTGTCTTCATCCTCAGGAGGCTTGGGTTTTTCCTTAGCCATCAGAAGACTGTCATTCCATAGCCCCCATCTTTACATCATGCTGTCCAGAGGAGCCACGAGGTCACCCCAGCAAAGCTAACAACCCCTCATCCTTTAGGAGAGATGTTGGTCCCACCCAAATCGCATGGCTGAGAACGGGAGGTGCTGTTTTTCCACAGGACACTCAAGAAAAGACAGGAATTGATTCTGAGGAGCTAGCAGCATGTGTCTACCATGCAGGTGTATTTTGTTCAAAGAAGAGCCAGTGTGACTCTAAACCTCCCTTGTTCTAAGTAGTGCTGCCCCACAGAACATTCTGGACCACGTTCTGTGTCTATGCTGCTTCATACAGCAACCAGCTACCCACGCGTGACTACTATTCAGCACTTGTCATGTGGATAATGTGACTGAAGTACTAGCTTTGGGGGTTATTTAACAAGTGTAAATTATTGAAACAGCAACATGGCCAGGGACTGCCATACTGTGGAGTGCATTTCCAGAATCTCACCGCCATCCCTATTGCTGTAGGGCAATGGTTCCAGGACCCCATGGACAACAAAGGCTGCATATGCTCAAGTGTCTTATATAAAGAGGCATATTATTTGCATATTACTGATACACATCTTCCCATACACTTTAAATCATCTTTAGATTATTTATAATACCTAATACAACATAAATGCTGTATCCATAGTTGTTACAGTCTACTGTTTAGGGAATCATGAGAAAAAAAGTCTGTATATGTTCAATACAGACACAAAGTCTTCCTAACATTTTTGATGTGTGGTTGGTTGGGTCCATGGATGTGGAACTTGTGGATACACAGGATCAATTGTATTTCCATTGAAGCAGCTGAATAGCACATTGGTGGATTTTTATTTTCCCCAGGGGTGGGGGGCAGACATATAATATTATTTGTGGTACGCAATGGAACTTTTTATCATCACTTTTTTCTGTTTACAAGGCCATTGTGTCCTGTCTTTGTCACTCTACTTGCGATTAAGTGTTTGCTCTTAAGTACAAGATTTTAGACAAATTCCAGATTGCTAACATGACATCTTTCTCCTTAAAGATACTTTCTATTTTCATGTCTTATCCATAATTATACTTGCTCTCCCAATATTTTGTTGATGTCTATCATAAAGGGGTTATGATATGATAATGTTTCCTTTTTTTAAAATTTGGAGATAATGAATGACTTCGAAGAGTCTGAAAATCTTGTGTAGACTTTTGCCTGCTGCTAGTATTTTCTTACCCCTAACAAAAAAGACCCTTTGTTAAATTTTCAAAAGTAAAAATCAATAATCAATAATTTATATTTTTGAAACACATTATTAAACTAGGGCAGAAGCCTATGGCTAGCTGTCAAAAAAAAAAAAAAAAAAAAAAAAAAAAAACAGGTTAACACCACTATGTACCACAGGCTGTTTTTGATTCCTTAACCAGAAAGATGATGAACTTGCTGCAAGGCAAAGCCACAGAGACTGAAAACTTATTCATGGTGGTCTCTCTTTAAATTTATTTAAATTTATTTCCCAAATCTATTTTTACTCTGCAGGGCCCTCAGGTGGTTGTTTTTGTGTTTTGCCCTTAGTTTATAGTTACTAAGTATGAGGGAGTCCTTCCTATTCTGCTACGTATAATAATTACCTAACAAGATCTATATTCATGAACATTGAGAATCTTACTAATTTTTTGCCTGTTCCATCATTTTTGAAATGAGCATTCTTATTTGTGCCTCTTTGAACACACATGCAAGTAAATAATGAGAATGGAGGAGCAGATTATAGAATATGCACATTAAGATTATGAAACACTTGACAATAAATAAATAATATTATATCAATGCACTATTTGGTGATTATTAATAGACTTGCTCAATATCTAAAATATATCAAATATACCAAATGTTTTAAGACAGGGAGGCCACCCTGCAGATACCAACAAAATGATTTTCAAAATGTCTGAGTGCTGAACACTATCCCTGGTATAAGTAACAACAGGAACTTTGAATTTTCTGTCTCTGGAAGATTTGAAGGAGAGGCATTTCTTTCTATCTGTAGTGAATTAAAGATGGTATCAAAAGCCACGGGGCCAAAGGAACTGGAAGCAATTGAGCGATACAAGTCACTGGGTTATCCTTAGTGCCCTTGCTTACATCTTAAAACAGGGCTGCGGACAATGGGGTCGGCATCTCCCGAGCTTTGCCTTGTCTCACACTGTGAGACCATCAGGGAGCCTTTGTATTTGCACAACCCTGGAGCAAGAAAGTTTGCAAAAATGAACACTGCCAGGGCAGGGTGAAGAAAAGGCTCAGCTGTCCACCCCCTAATGTATGTCACCCTGCTCTCAACAAATAGCAGACTTCCCAAAGAGCAGACGTTAAGGATTATTAAAGCTTCGTTTCTTAATTTCCATTTTGATTCGAAAATCACAGGAGGCTATGATCTTACTTTATGATTCCTTTCCTCCCATGCAGTTGGAATGGGTAATCTGACATTTATTAGATAGTGGAGGTAAGGTTTTTCTTTATGGCATTAAATATTCTTTTTCATGATGGTGTTTTACTTTGCAAATGGCAAATAAATCACGATGTGACCTGTGTAGAAATGTTTTCAAGGGTGTTTGAGGTCTCTGAAAAATTCCTCTCATCGTGCAAAGGGTTGAAATTCGACTGTCACCTCTGACACACTTTATTCTGTCTTCACTGATTGTACTCCTGAGAGAAAGTCGACCGTATGTGGGAAAAGACTTAGTGTTGCTGTTCCAGATTCAGCAGAGTTGTTTTTCTAATGAATTCTAAGAACATAACAAAGGTGCCTTTGCTGTCAGGCCTTCTCAATTATTTTCAAGCAGGTGTTTATTCAGGAAACACTTTGCATGAGCCAAGCTTCCATCTAGACCCTGTGGGGGACATGAACATGTAATCGCCTTAGACCAGCTTAGAATAGGGTTCCAGTTGTCTCTTGCCTGGGATGGATTGTGCTATCAGTCTCATGATGCAGTTCGAAGCAACAGTATTGATAATTTTAGGAGAAATGCAGTTTCCACCTTTACAGAATTTCTAGTCTAGTGAAGAATGTGAGTGTTAAGTAAAAATGTACAAACGTGTATTCACAGTGAAGTTCTGACCCTGCTTTATTACTTGAAACTACTTGAATTCTTGTTCCTCCCTCCCCATAAAACAGCCAACAGTCAATAAGGATGAGCTGCTGGGTTTTTATCCACCCCTCTGTTTTGCTTGTTCTCCTTTCCTTGTGTCTATTTACAGAGTGCCTCTCATGTGCCCAGCTCTGTGTTAAAAAGGAATGTCAGAGCCCCTGCATGCATTGGCCTCTGGTGCCCTGGCTTGGGTACCACCTAGTTCAAGGTCAGGCTTTTCCTTCACAGCTCGCACAAGGTGATCACCCCTTCTTCTCTCTTGAATGGAGGTTTCAGAATGCCCTGGACCATAAATCGAGGGCTGCTCATAGTGAACAATTCACCGGGTCTTGGGGATAGCTGCACAGTACTTCTCAAGGAGTGAAGCCTAAGGGGCCCAAGTTGACGGAAGCTCTCTGTACATTGCTTAAGACTAGGATTCACCATCAGCTGCCTCGGGTGACTTGTGCTCCATCCTTCCTTCCAAGAACCACAGAGATGAAGTAAATGAGCCACAGGGATAGGGATTTCTTCCAGACTGGAAATATTACAATCCTCTCTCAATATGAGTCGACTTGAAAAGGCAGCATTCACTATTGAAAGGATGACTCCGAAGAGGTCTTGTGGTTATAATGGTTTTATGATTATTTTGAATCTTTGTAAAGACTCCTGTGTTTGGGTAACCGATTCCAGGCTGGAGAGATCACACAAACATTCCTTCACATTAATCTGTGGCTTTGTTTGGCGGAATTGAAAGAGCCCTGTGTCCATTTCAGTCTCCAGTCATACCCCAAATCTGTCATTCACATGACTATGGAGTTTTTCAGTATTAGACTGAGTCTTCTCTATTTTTCAAATATCATGTATGCAAAATAGCCTAAGGGAAGTCTGAGCTGTGTCTCAAAAATAAAAGTCATTTAAGTCAGGTTGCTGTCTCCAAAAGTTCAGAGATGCAAAGGTGATGTTTATTAGTTAAAATACACATGTTCATACATGCATACAAACATAGACAAAGAAATAACAGGTTGGGAAAACACTGTCTTTTCTTCTATCATCAATCAATTAATCAGGTAATGTTGCCTGAGCGCCTACACTATTGTAGCGAGACAGACTAATACTATACAAGTAAACAGTATTGCAAGTAGTAGAAAATTCTATCAAGACCTAGGTAATATCACCTAGAGAGATTAAAGAAGATAACCAAACTGTAGGCTCCTCTTTGAGTATATTTAAAGTTTGGAAAAAGGACAATCTTAAATGATTTTTAAAGACTGGAAGGTGATAACTTCCATTTGAGTTGTATTTATAGATTCTTGGAATAGTGCCTGACACATAATAAGCATTCTACTAGTGTTTGTTAAATAAAATTAATGCAACTAAAACCACAAAAAAGAACAAATAGAGCAATGTTCAAAGAGTAGAATAATATGAGAAGTATGTTTCTGTAGAGTGCAGTCAGGAGAACCCTCTCTAGACAGGTGATTCATGCCATCAACCCGTGTGAAAATGGACCCAGGAAGTATTCATGGATCCAGATCATGCAGAACCCAGCGGATGGTAGACACAGATTTGACTTTCACTCTAATATTCTAAGAGAGATAGAGGGGATATTCAGAAGGGTTGGAGCTGGGGACTGGCATGACCTAACACATATTTCAACAGGCTCACTTTAGTCTCCTGTGTTGAGAATAGACTGCAAAGGCTAAAGCTGGAGACCAGTTAGAGGGCTAATGTAATAATCCAGCAGGAGTTGATGAGGGCTTGGCTAGGGCTGGCAGCAGGGGTGATAAGAAGTTCCTGAGTGACAGATAGATTTCAAAGGTGGAATTGACAGAAATTGTCAATAGGTCAGAAGCAAGATGTAAGAGAAAGAAAAGTTAAAAAAAAAAAAAAAAAAAAACCCAAGGTTTTGATATTGGAATTAAGGTTCTACTGCTGGCTTCCCCCAATTAAATAGACCAGACAATTCAACAGAGAGACAAGATGTTGTTGAAAGGCAGGTGATGTTATTTTAAAAGCCAGCTCAAGGAGAAACAGAGGGGACTATTGTCAGAGGCCCTTCTTTCTGGGAAGCTATCCAGTATGGCTTATACAGGTGATCTGTGGGTGTCCAAACATGGTAGGCACCTTCTGCAGCAGCTAGGCTGAGTGACACACCCTAACCTGATTACTTAGTTATGAGGTGTTTTCAACTTCTGCATGTCTCAAAAACAAAGATCATTATTTCTTTGGGCAATTCCTGCCACCAGTTAGCTACATAATATACAATAGATAGGCAAAATTTGGGGGTAGCTTCCCTTGTCAATCTCCTGGATATGAACGAGAACATCCTACCTCTAACACGGACATACTCTAAGATCCCAGAATGAATGTAAACATCCTTCCCCCCACACACTAGCGGCTCCCCAGTGCACAAAAACAGACATAAACATCCTGGATTCTCAGTTTCAGTTTGCTTTGAGCAACCTGAAGAAGAACTGCTAATTGAACTAAGGAAGACTAGCCAGAGCTGGTTTGTGGGGACGTGAAGAGTGAAGGAAGGATGAGGGATACTGAGAACTCAGATTTGGCACATTGTTTCTGATGCTTATTAGAATTCCAAGAATAAATATTAAATATGCAATTAAAGAAATAAGAAATTCAAGGGGGAGGTACCATATCAGGATTACCAATTTTAGAGTAACTCAGAGAGAGGTTGAAATAACCTAGAGAAAGAGTAAATATTAGAAAAATGAGAGATTCAAGGACTGAGCCTACAGTGTCCCCCAGATTAAAAGATCAGAGGTCAGAGAATCAGAAGGAATTGACAAAAGAGGAATGAAGAGGAAGAGAGGAAGAACCCCAGGCAAGTGTGCAGTCCTGGGAATCAAGAAGAGTTGTCCAGGACGAGACTTAAGAAATGACATCAAAGCTGCTGTCTGGGAAAATAAAATGAGGACTGAGAAGATAAAATTTAAGAAAAATAAAACAAATGCTCTAATTAAAAAGCAGAGATTGCTAGACTGGTTGAAAATAGCTGAGCCCATGTTTATGTTGTCTGCAAGGAAAAAAATCAAATATAAAGACAGTTTAAAAGAAAAATGATGAAAAAGATATGCTATAAAATACTATTCATAAGAAAGCCGGGGTGACTACATTCATACCAGATAAAGGAGACTTCAGGACCAACAGCAATGCCAGAAAAAAGGAGGGGTATTTCATAATGATATGATACAAAGATTAACTTGTTAAGATAATATCATAACCATGATGCAAAACCTTAGGTTTGTTATGTCAAAATGAACCCAACTAGGGTGTACCCATAAAAGCAAACAAACAAAAAAGCCCCTATGTTCTCATTAGAATGGCCAAAATTTAATAGACTGACAATAAACTATATTTGTCAGGATGCAAAACAACAAGAATTCTGTTACATTGGTGATGGGAGTGTAGTACCACTTTGGAAATCAGCCTGGTGTTTTCTGATAAATTTATATCTCCAATGACCCAATAATTTATTTATAAGTATATAAGCAAAAGAAAAAGCATATGGTTCTGCAAGTATATATAAGAATATTTATAGTATCTTTGCTCACAAAATTCCAGATAGGAGAATGGGAAAAAATGCAATATAAAGTGGAATACAACTTAGAAATTTAAAGGAATGAATGACAGTTGTACATAGGGACACAGGAAGATGTCCAAATCATTCTGATGAGCAAAAAATTCAGACACAGAAGAATGCATATTGTTTAGCTCCATTTATATGAAATCCTAGAACAGGTAAAGCAAATCCAGGGTAATAGCCAGGAAGAGTGTGTGCTCGTGGGCTGGTGGGTGATGCTACGGCTTAACTGGGAGATGGCGCAAGGTACTTTCTGGGCTGATGGAAGGAAGTGACCTGAATCTCAGTAGGGGTGAGGTTCCCTAGGTATAGTCCATAGCACTGATTATTATATGTCATTAAAAATGTCTGTATAAAAATTAAAAAAAGTTAAAAATAAATATCTAAAAAACAAAAATAAACCCAATAACACTTTCCACTTATGTATAAAAAAGTAAAACTCTGTATACTTCTATTGATACAAATATGTGTGTGTGTATGTGTGTGTGCACATTTAAAAGTGGTATTCTTCCACTGAAAGAATCTCGGCACAAATAATAACTAAGAGTAGCATCCTATTTTAGTTTTATGACACCTCTAGGTAGTGGCTTGTTTTCCTCACTCCTTTTCACTTATAAAGCAGCAGAGTACCAGGGAGTAACATGACTTGCACAGGACAGTCTCATTGTTGAGCAGGGAAGCTGGAACTGGACTCTGAGTTTGAACTTCTAACCACTGCCTAGTACTCCTCTTGGTGGGAGCCCACAGGCACTCTGACGACTCCCTGGGACTCTCGGGACCTCACAAGACCTCCCCAGTTCCCTGTGCTTGCCCTCTCCTGGGGCCTCCAGATTCTATCTGGTCACCTTCTTCCTGGTTCCCACTTTCTTCCCAGCTCCTTCACACTGATGTTTGCTTCAGCCTATCTGTTTGGTTTATGCCATTGATTCGTGTTTGGCTGTTCTCTTTTAGCACCAACTTGGTGCGCACTCTGAAACCCTCAGGCCTGTCCTGTTCCACCCCTGAAAAATATCCAAGCTCCCAGAATCCCACCTGTCTACAGCCCTAGCCTCAGCTTTCCCAGGAAGGGACTCTAGATAATTCCTCTCCTCTTACAATTGAAAGGGCTTCCCGCCCCACATAAAGATATTTAACAAGTCTCTTTGCTAAATTCATTTGATGAGAGTAGACATCTGCTTTTTTTTCTACCAAGAAATTTCAAACTACTTTTTAAGCCACAAGGTGGAGATTATTTAACTATTCATCAATACAGAATTCACAGGTATTAGATGTTAGGAAAAGACAGTCCATATCTATCAGAATTTTAACTCTGACCTGCAGATTTGAACAATTCAACCACTTTATGTTTTCTCAAAATCAAAAATGATTCTAAAAGCTAGAGCTAGAACTGGCAAGAAAGCAGGAAAAATAAGTAATAGGTTAGAATGTAAAACAAACAACCCTGCAGTCGGCTTTGTCTTAACCCGGGGAAATACTCTGGTGCCTTGGAGAACACAGGTCAATGTTTCGGTCTTCCACTTTATTAAATTATTAGTATTAAAAAATAACTCTGAGCAAACAGCAAAACACAGTGCAGTGCTTTCTACAAATAAAATTTAATTTGCTATCTCAAGAGCTGCTGGCTTTTATCGCCAAAGATTGGAGCATGGTATTTTCAGGGAGAAAGTTTTTTATTTTTATTTTTTTTCTTTTTTATCTAGTTTGGAGGAAACATGGCCAACATTAGTTCCAAATATTTTATTTCAAACATAAAGCACGGAACCAATACTAATAAACAACAGGCTCTTATGCCAACATTGGTACATGTTTTTGTTATTGCATTATATTCCATGAGAATTATTGTGCATAATTAAGTAGAAAAAAAAAAAAACCTTGAACTTGGAATTATAAAACCGTCACCACAAACCAACAATTTCACTTGACGTGTATTAAGTCATTAAATTTATTATTTTTAAAAAATGAGGAGGAAAAAAATCTTTTCTTTGTAAATCATTAAAAATGCATGAGGGTTGAAAGCATAGCAAACAGCCATACGTTTGCCTTGGGAACTGCTGCTGAAGAAGGTACTGCAATTCACAACAGAAAATGAGGTTTACTTGAAATCAGACGGCCTATTATCAAAATGACAACCACATGGCCACTGGGGAGAAGGGACATAAATCCCACGAGTGTAAATGTTGGTCCCAGCGTCCTGGAATACAGGATGCTCAGAGATGGCTGTGGTCTAAAGGAGATCCGTGTTGTACTGTCACAAGGATGGGCTCCATGGGATCAGGAGAGGCAGGAAGATCCAGAAACACATGGGCAGGAAGGACTTCTGGACAAGGGTCAGCCCGGTAGGCACCACACTCATGCCAACAGCAGAATGTTTTCCCAGCCAGTGATGTAGGCATGAGTGCTACCATCAGTCTATTCTCTCTGGAGGGCGATCATCACATGTGCCACACCCCGTCTGTGTTGGCTTGCTCTGAAGAACTTGCTCTTGATGTGTTGCAACCGTGCAACGGTAGTGAGATGGGCAGAGGCAGGTGGAACAGGGTCAGCCACGTTTCCCATAGTTACCCGGGAGATGCTGGTTCAAGTCGGCTTAGGTAAAAGCATGTCTATGCTGGAGGAAAAGTCCAGATCATCTAAAAACTGGAAACTAGGGTAGCGAGACCCTGTAGGAACCTCCACTGGAAAGTGAGGTAGGAAATTTCCCTTTTTCTCTCTGCCTCTCTTGGAGTCACCTGCAAGCCTTTTGAGAGAAAGGGCTCTAAGTGATAGAGTACATTTCTACTTACTCCTCTGTTCCCTGTGGTGCCCAGTGGACATGGGCTCTGCTTTGCTTAATTCATGCCAGCCTGTTTCACTGAAGGATCTGCTACTCCTTTCTGATTGAGGTTGTTTGTGGCATTGGCTTGCCATGGCCCAACACTGTTCCCAACTTCATGTGACTTCCTAGCTAAATGACTCTTTCTCCAATAATCCTCCTTTTTCTGCTTCTTCTTAAATAAAAGTAACTCATTAGCCTAGTTTGGGCCACAAATTTATTTCTGATCAAGTCAGTAGTAGCCAAAGAATGGGTTGACTTGCCAATCACCCGCAACTAGGGTGGAAACAGACTCTCTGGGAAAGTAATGAAGACATACATAGCAAGAAAATTGACTTGAATGTCCATCATCATGGAAGCTGTACAATCAGCCTCAGAATAGTCAGGAATTGAGCCTGCAAAATAGATGCTCTCTCAGGGCTATATATGTGTATTACTTAAATAATTGCTGTAGTTCTTCAATTCTAAAATGAACATATTATTCACATTTTAACATTTTTCCAATTGAGATGTAGATTGCAATCAACCAGTACATTTAATGCAGTGTTTTTCCCCCTCCACATAATAGCTGCTATTAAATTGGTGATGCATCTTAAATTCAAGTTTCTGTAAGAATTGAGCAAACATGGAAAGTATGATTCTACTGGCTCCTAGTTTTGTCAAAAGCTAAAAATTAAATCTTTTTGTATAAAACTACTATTAAGCACCATCTTCTAATTGCTCTGTTTTTCTCTCACTTTCATTTGGAAGATGACAATTTCATCATTTCAACAGGTAATTCCCCAATCCCATCATGTTACCCTGTCCTCTGATATCATGCCTAAATCATCTCTCCCTGGATCAACTCATTATTCCAATTAAAGTCCTTGATATATGTCAAAGACATGCCCTTATTTGTGACAGAGACATAAAAAATGTGTTGCTTTAATTTCTTCTATAAATCAATTTCTCTATTCCATTCCCTTAATTATGTGCTGTTTTTCTCTGGAATAACTCCAATGTCTAGGTTTTTTTTTTTTTTTTTAACATAGAAGTGATTCAAAAATTTAAGTATAGCAAACCTACCCTTCCTCTTTGTGATATTCTTTCAGACTCAGTCTCAAGTGAGCCCTGTACTTTGACCAGATGATTCAATAAAGAGCCAACTACCTCTAGAATCATGTACCATGTTTGATTGTGAGAGAGCATTTGCCCACCAGGAAGACTGGCTATTTTGGATTATTTTTACACAGATAACTAATCCTCCACTATCCTTTCCCCTGAAATCTTTTCTGAGTTTCTAGGGGTTTAGTAGCCTGGTAGGTAGCAGCAGGTGCTGTGAGCTGGCATCAACAGGAAGAGGCCTCCCCCAAGGCAGGGCTAGTTCCAATTGTGATAACTGACATTGTGTGTCTTTAGGAAAGGAGTTAAAGTCTTCTGGCCAAGTAAATGTTCTGGAGGATGGTGGGGAAAGGTGATGAAGACTCCTTCAGCTCATTATTCCTCAATATCATTCATTGGTCTGGTTAACATTGTTCTGAGTTCTCACAGGCTCAAAATCAAGTCCTAGATCAACATCTATCATCTCTTGCCAAGCCTCCATTCAATTCTAAAATGAACATATTATGTTTGCCAGGAGGTGACCATGCAGGTTCTTTTAAAGTCCCTTCCCCACCAAAGGCTCATGTGTGTGCAGATGCACACAGGCATAAACACACACACCCACTTTGCTTTGGAAGTGAACTTTTATGGAATCTGGGCTTATGAGATTTCATCTCTGCATTTTTTTCCCCTGATGAATAAGAAGAAAAAGAAATGATGTCCTCACTCTTTGCTCTGATTAGAGGATGGCACTCCATCTTCCCTTCTGATAACTGCAAGAAGGAACTATTTATCTGGGATGATTTACACTGCTTTCCAGTCATTTTCTGGTCATAGAATCTGGTTAATAAACCACACACTTACCTTAGTTACCATGGCCTGCTCTTCAGTCTCCCTTTGTTTTGGTTTAGAACATCATTCCTTCAGTCCCAGTTCTTTGATACAGACCAGTCACCCTGGACTGAATAATCCCCATTACCTGGACTGTCCCTGGTTTTAAAGTTTAGAAAGCCCATTTGCCTGGCTTCGGGATCCATCTCAGATAATGATTCTGCCTTCTAAATCAAGAACTAAGTGCTAAAACTCCAGCAAATTTGACACCAGCCCCTTTAATCTCACAGGAATATCATCCTGACCTGCTGATTCGTGCAGTGTGTTATGCTCAAATTACTCAAGAATTCCCTTGCTGGCCCTTTGTCAATACTTATTTTTGCAAGGTCTTCATTACTTTCTAATTGGCCAAATTTATTTTCTTCATTTCTCTCATTAAGGACAGGTCTAGAAGCAACCTCAATTGTGCGGTTTTTCTAATGGCTTTTGTCCTCCTTCTTGCCCTCATTTAAAAATAGGCCTTTATTCCACATCTGTCTAGCTAGCCAGCCAGCAAGCCAGCTTGCTAACCAGCTAACCATCCACCTATCTATCTGTTTGAGTGTAATGGGAATTTGAAATGCCACTGGTAACTGGATTTAAGCTTTACACCCTTGGGTATGAATACAGTGCCCCCAGTAGTAACTAGCCCTACTCCACCCAAGTGGAATAGGTATTGGACTTCAGGACTGAGTTAGCAGGAACCCAGCTTTTCCATCTCCTGACCCTTTCCCTTGGTCCAGGTTTCTAAGATCAATTCATCTTGATTTTTCTTGCCTACTGTAGAACTCCAATGTACCTCTCAGAGACTAGATTTCTCTTCTACAGAGGATTGATTAATCCAGAATGAACTCTATCACAGGGGTGCTGTATTCCTTACTGATGAAAATTCCTGCTGAAGATTCAGTAGGACTTCAATACTGCATTCAGTTTGTCCTGAATGCTGAATAATAGTGGTGTGTGTGTGTGTGTGTGTGTGTGTGTGTGTGTGTGTGTGTTTTAATTCACTGAAAAAGTTGCTTCCCAAGGATCAATGTTGGACCCAAAAATCTGAATCAAATCATGGCCCAGAGTTGTCTGCCTCTTGGATCCCAAAACATCATTTCCATTACCATTAAGGCAAGATTTTGATGTCCTACATCTATGTCTTTCAGAGTGACATAAATAACCCTCAGAGTTAATCATTGCAGGAGTCTCAAGACCTTCCCCTCACCAAGTGAGTCAAAGCCACCCAGGCTACTCCAACAGGTTTAGAAGGTTTGGGACGATATTAGAAGGAGGGGCACAGTCCTGCCTCTCTCGGAATGTCCCCAGGCTCCTACGCAAATGTCCTGCTCCCTCCTCTGCACTTCCTTAGCCATGGTTTCTCTGGCCAGATACTCAGTGCACGTTCCAAGTGTTCTCCGCAGACGTTAAAGCACTTTACTAATGACTTCTTCCAGCGTTCCCCTCAGAGAACTCATCTACACCTGGTGGACTGTTTTAACCGCCTTCCTGGCCAGCCAACTTGGCCCAAGAGCCACAGTGAGAGGGCGGGTGGTTTGGTGGAGAAAACTGCTTTGGCTGTTTTTACTGGCTTGATCAGTCAAGCAGATTAAAAGAAGTTATGTGTGTTTGTAAAAATATTAAACCATTTTTGGCACTTTGATCAGAGGTTCCATGAGATCTAACTGATTTTTACAGTAGTTGAGTTTGACACAGGTTGAGGCTTAAAAGGTCTTTCATCTACTGACCGCCTCTGCTTCCCATGCATGACCCATGGGACCCAGCCATCCAGTATCGATTCTCAGTTTCCCCATCTGCTACTTGGTCAGAAAATTTGATGTCACCCACTCACTACTTAAGATGGCAGCCTTGGAATATTGTGGGATCCAAATGCTTCCTACCTTGACTTTGCTCTGCCCTAGCTCGACAGGCACCATCTTTGAGCCTCAACCTTTCACTGTGAAATGGGAGCGGTGAGAGAACTTTTGTGAAGGACTTAGTGAGAAACAGACTAGATAATTCGAGAAATATCACTGTTAACAACAAATAGCAATCAACCACTAACTGCATTTTCTACCGATATCACACACTGTGCTGAGGATCTCTTAAATTACTGCATTCAATGGCATCTATTATTATTATTACTACAAGTAATTTAAAGTCCACAAATATTTGGTTATTACTTTCTCTGGGGTAAGCATAGATAAATTTTTTATAGATAAAAATTATCAAGATTATATTCCACAATGAACTAATTTGTACTAGAAATGAAAGAATAAGACATAAACGCACTCAAATATGTTGAACAGTAGGTTCATGAGAGATCTATGAAGTGTCACGGGAGTATAAACAAAGGAGAGACCATTTCTCTGGAGAAGGGACGCTAACAGGAGGCTTTCTTGAAGGAGGTGATTTTAATGACTCCTTTGTTTAAAAAGGCAATAATAAACAGAAATCATCAATAATAACAGCAGCTACCTCTTCAATAGTGCATCCACATCCCAGATTCTCTGTCGGGCAGGTGACTTGTGTTACCTCATTTGAGCTTCCTAGCACCCCATAAGTTATGTGTTACAATCATCCCCAAGTTGGATAAACTTGCCCAAGAACACAGTCCTATGAGGCTGAGCCAGGACTGACACCTCTAATCACTATGGATGCACGTTTTCAGATACTTGGGAAGGGGTCAACAGCAGAAGCGGCAGGATGGATTTTAGACACACCGAAGAGAAGGCTGCAGTAGTGTTCAAGGAGAATGGGCAGTTCTGCATGGCTGCAGGAGTGGGTGAGAAAAAGGGAGGAAGGAAGGAAGGATGAGACTACCAACTTGCAGGAGTCCCAGACAGGGAGAGATGGTCCCTAGGAACACTCCAAGGGAAGCAGGTCCCATGAGCAGAGGCACCTGAGGAAGAAGAATGTGGAAAGGGACATCACTGAGGCTGGACTGGCAAGACTGAGGACCTGACTGGGTGCCAAGAGATGAAAACGAGTCAGATCTAGAACAGGTTCTCACGTTTTCATCATAACGTAGGGAAAGCATGTTGATAATTACCTGGTGCCAATCAGACATGAGATTTGGTTTTTATTCCTGCTCTTCTTAGGTGGAGTAAGTGTGCAAGTTCAGGATCCTTTTCTCTCACAGAAGAATATTTTGATACCCCCAGACCATTACCTCCATGGAGCCAGGGAAGCAGGGAAGCCTGAAAATCATACATCCATGCCACAGCACAGCATATGAGAGAACAGGTTATCCATCCCTCTGCACCTCTGCCAAGACGCGGGATAGTGGTAAACAGAAATGCCTGGGACTGGGAGCCCAAGTTTGGAACTGTCCTTATCATTTCCACTTTACAACATTTGGGCCCAAATCACTAGTTTCTGGACACAAATTTTCTCATTCAATCCTTATAATCACTTCACAAGGCAGACAAGTCCACTCTGCAGATAATTGTCAACTAAGGGTCAGAGACATTAATAACCCAGTGGAGAAGGTGGGGTTTACCTCAAAAGATGGGGGTTATCAGTTTGGAAATCTCAAAAAATATATCAACCATTCATTTCTTTGTAGAATAGCCGTCTCTATTGAAAGGATTCTAAAGTATTATGTTTATTACCTCAGGTTCGCTTCCAGTTCTTCTTAACCTTATCACACTGACGTTTCCAGAGCAATTTCCCCAAATATCTTAGGTTTTGCTGAAAGCGGCTCTTGCATAATTCCAACCCCTGGCCAAACTCTCTTAATGATGTTATTTCACACCATATGCATTGGGGTGGACCTGAGTCAGCCATTTTTCTCACTTTTGATTTTTCCTCCTCCTGCCCCCTTCTTTGCCAGTCAATATTCATTTTAAATGCAAGAAGTCAGCCTCCTTTTTAGCTGACAAAGCTGCTTGTTCACACACCTTTCGGGTGCATAACTGACAAGTGTCCACTTAGGCGTGGGGCTGACTCGAAACAAGTCCTCGGAAATGTTCAAGGGAGAAAGCACAGAGGAAGCGTGGAATTTGCTGAGCAATGGATATGCTGATAATTAGAGCCAGTGATCCCCGAATTCTGCTCTGAAAGCCTTTGATTGAGGATAAGTGAGCCTCCAAGCCTCCCACTCCAGCCCTGTGCACCCTCTTTCCTGCTTGTATCCTGGCTCAGGGGGATCTGCCCACCTGGGGCTGAAGGAGTCCTCTCCAGAAAATTCTTTACCCAGCTCCATCTCTGCTGCTCCTTCTCCCTCCTACTGCCTTCAGTGACTGTCTCTTTCTGGGCAAAGTGCCTGTTTGGTGGTGTTTTAATCCTGGCTGCACACTGGAATCCCCTGGGAAGCTTTAAAAAATGTCAGTACCTTGTCTCACTCAAGACTAGTTAAATTCATGTCCGTGGAGGTGGGATCTGGGACATGATTTTTTTTTTTTTTCAGGTCTCCAAGCTACTCTAATGTACAACCATGCCCAGATTGACCATCTTAGAGGGCTAGAGTTCCTGACATGAGTGATCCTGAATAAGAACAGTTTGAGAAACATTTGATGGTCTCCTTGTGATTCATTTTCAAGAGCAAGATGCTTTATTTGGATTAAAGAAAAAAACTTACATTCAATCAGCAGTCAAACTGAAAGTTTCTCCAAAAAGCAAAAAGCCAGGAACCTTAATAATTGTGAAAAAAAAAAAAAAAGAAAACCAAACAAGAATGTGTAGTAAGTTCTCACAGGGTAGTTTTGCTTTCTCCAGTCGTCTCTCCATCCCGACTAGACTATAAATTCCTTGAAAGAGGGTGGCATATGGCTCATTTCTGCATTCTGATGCTTTTGTGCAGCATCTGGCATAGAGTCTGGCACCAAGTAGATGGTCAGTAAATGGCTCTTGATGGAAGCGAACCTGCAATTTTCCCCTGCAACATTTATAGGAGCTGCTGTGGCCACAAGCCCCTTGTTCCCGACCTGCAGTGGCTCAGATCCAAGTGCTCTCCATGAGGCCACTTCACACACATCTCACCAAACTCAATCCAGTTTCCTTTACTGTCTCTCTAACTCCAGCTTCCATTACACAAATGCTTGGCAAAGATCCCTCAGAGATCCTACACCTGCAGCCTAGTCCAGGTTTTGATTTTGTTTTTATAAATCCATTTTCCAATTTTTAAATAACTGTAGATTTACAGAAATATTGTGAAGAAAGTACAAAAAGTCCCCCTAGGCTCCTCTCCCAGATCCCCCCCTGGTTAACACTTGCATGATCCTGGGACATCTGTCACAAGTGAGGAGTCAACATTGGAACACTGATCAACTAAACTCCAACTAAATTTGATTTCATGTTTTCCCGCAAAGACCTTTCTCTGTTCTAGGGTATCACCCAACATTTCACATTAAGTTTACTGTCACACTGTCTCCTCTGGTCTATGATAGCTTTTGAGACCATCAGAGCCTTGTATCTGATGACCTTTACCATTTTTAGGTATACTTTTCAGGCACTTAGGAGAATCTTCCTCAATTTGGGTTTGTCTAACACTTTCTATGTGTGTACACTGGGGTTCTGGATCACAAGAGGAAGACCACAGAGCGAAGTCCCTTCTCAACCCCAGAGAGTGCCATCCTCAGCATATCTTTGGACTTTGCTTTTCAGAAGAACGGTGATGTATGGGAGCTCTGCAGTGGATTGGCCTGGCCTCACACCCTTCTCCACCATGTGCTCACAGGCGAGCCCAGGCAAGCCCATTTTTCTCACCAGGACTCAGTTGCTCTATCTGTAAGCTGGCGTAACAATCCGTCTGCCACATGCATTTATAGCATTTGGGGAAGCACTTGGAAGCATTAAAGAAATAACAACTAATCTTGCTGTTTATCACTGATAATCATTATCTTGAGCACATTTCTCCCATGTTTCCTATCCACTGAATGTGAGAATTGAACTAGGTGATTTTTTTTTTTAGCCAGTTAGTAGTTCATTTTTTAAATTTTGTTCCTTTTAGATATACATTTCAGTAGAGTGCATTTTGACATATTATACATACATGGAGTATAACTTATTCAAATTAGGACCCCATTGTTGTGGGTTGTGCACGATATGGAGTTTCATTGGTGGTGTATTCACATATGAATATAGGAAAGTTATGTCTTATTCATTCTATTGTCTTTCCACTTCCTATCCCCCATCCCTTCCCTTCATTCCCCTCTGTCTAATCTACTTTTAATACACCAAACAGATGCTATAAAAACCAAGTAAAAGATGATTGATACATAGGAAAACACTAATTGAAATGATAAAATTACTTTTTTGTTGTTTAAAAATTTAGGTTGTTTGTACAGCTTATACTTGAAGAAGGACTCTATTTTCTTTTTTTTAAATTGTAAACAAATGGGATACATGCTGTTTCTCTGTTTGTACATGGAGTCAAGGCATACCATTTGTGTAATCATAAATTTACATAAGGTAATGTTATTTGATTCTGTTTTTTTCCCTTCCCCCCACTCCTCCCACCCCTCTTTTCCCTCCATACAGTCCTTCCTTCCTCCATTCTTGCCACCTTCCTTAACCCTAACCCTAAACCTAACCTTAACCCTAACGCTAACCCTCCCACCCCCCATTATGTCATCATCCGCTTATCAGCGAGATCATTTGTCCTTTGGTTTTTTTGAGATTGGCATATCTCACTTAGCATGATATTCTCCAATTTCATCCATTTGCCTGCAAATGTGAACTAGGTGATATTTAAGGTGTCTTTTGGTTACAATATTCTTGGATACTCAGTGAACCTTTTCAGATTTTTGCAAATTAAAAAATGGACTCATCAGCGGATGCTACTTTAAGATCCTCCTTTTTAATTCTCCAGGTATTCTTTGTAATTAAAAGTTGGCTTAGCCATTCTGCCAATACTTGTTGAATTGAGTTTCTCTATATCTGAAACAGCTACGATGTATAGAAAACAGTGTATAGAGAATTAAGGGTTATGCAATCAATTAGGAGATTGGAGTTGAGGTTACTAGTTGGTAAATTAACCTGGAGAGTGATTCCTCTTTAGTGTTAGAGATGAGTTGGCCTTGTATGGGGCCCTTTGGAACCTGGGTTGGGGTATGATCTGGAATGGTATGCAGAGAGTAGGAGAGCAGGTAAAAGAGTCACCTTGGGAATGTATGGCAACCCCAGTCTACCAGGTGGGAGCTAGCTAGCATGGTTTCAGGAACTTCTTTAAAGAGTGACTAGTAGTTGGACACCAGGTTTAACCTCATCTGTAAAAGGAATATAATAATTCTCAGCCACCTGAATTACTGAAATGGTCCTTTAATGGGACCATCTACTTGCAAAAGCTTTGTAAAAATAAAAAAATAGTTACTCGAATGTATCATTATTTGTGGGTTTCTTGGATGGAAAATAATGAGTGAGTAGAAATGGGATTATCATACCTATTTGAGCATATATGTATAATCTTCCTGTCTACAAGAGTCAATGATGTGGCCTGAGCAAGAGGCTGGCAGAGGTGATCCTTGCTGTCTATAATCCTTAGGGAGTTTTGAGCTTTAGGAGCCCTTATGAATCTTGAGGCGACTTGGATAAACCTTGGAGTAAGTCAAACAACATAGAAGTCTAGATTCAGCGAGGTTGGAATTAATGGCAAACTTGCTACTCTCAGATAAGGGCCTCTGCTAATTAACATTTTAAATTTTAATGTGTCAATAATGTAGTATCCCAGTTTGCTTGGGTTGTGGGTTCCCCTCCCCACCATGAAGACTAATATTGCATGGATAAAAATCACTGAGCAGAGTATCCCTGTGAAGTTCATTAAGAAGGTGAGAGATTAGGAGACTGTCTCAGAGTATCTATTATTTTGTTGCAAAGGCTGGTTCCAGATTTTTATTTTAATACTAATCTTATGAGATTCAAGATGATGAATCGCATCTTGAAATCTGAGACACATGGCTCACAATTGGGACTATCTCTGAAAACAAAGGTAGGAAGTAAATAAGAGGTTTGCAGTTCAATTATTGCCCAGGTTAGTGCATTTAGATTGTACCTAAAATGCACCAAAATGATCCCTTAGAAAGTAAAATAATCAAACAGCTCTTTGTTTAATCTAGAGCCAGATTGGCTAACTATAGCACATAAGCTAAATCCAGCCTTCCTCTCATCTTTGTAAATAAAAGTTTTATTGGAACAGAAACCATGCCCATATGCATACAGTTGCTTACAGCTATTTTAACACAACAACAAGTTGAGGCATTGTAACAGAGTCTGCATGACCCATACATCCTAAAATATTTATTATCTGACTCTTTACATAAAAAGTTTGCCAACACAAGACTTGAGGTAGTTTTAGGAGGTCCAGAACAAACATTGTGATATTTTAATAACTTTGCACTCATTTTAATATGTATTTAAAAAGATAAAACTACTAATCTGTAATTTTGTGGCTGTTCGTTGTCACTGAGGACGGTAAAGAAAAAACATATCAATTAAGGAAAAATGCTAAATAAATAATATTCCAAAAGCGTGATATGGTATGCAGACCTCTATTATTTGACAAACTCACCATTTGGGCATAGAATAATTTGTTTGATTTTCATATTAGATTGTCCTCCTTGCTTCCGAGAAAACTTGAGAAATGCAAATCAAAACTACCCTAAGATTTCATCTCACCCCAGTTAGACTGTCTATTATCAAGAATACAAGCAACAACAGGTGTTGGCAAGGATGTGGGGAAAAAGGTATACTCATATATTGCTGGTGGGGTTGCAAACTGGTGCAGACACTGGAAAGTAGTATGGTGATTCCTTAAAAAACTTAGAATGGAACCACCATTTGACCCAGCTATCCCACTCCTTTGCCTATACCCAAAGGACTTAAAATCAGCATGCTACAGTGACACAACCACGTTAATGTTTATAGCAGTTCAATTCACAATAGCTAGATTGTGGAACTAATCTAAATGCCCTTAAATAGATGACTGGATAAAGAAACTGGGGTATATATACACAATGGAATATCATTCGGCCATAAAGAAGAATAAAATCATGGCATTTGCAGGTAAATGGATGGAGTTGGAGAATATCATGCTAAGTGAGATAAGCCAATCCCAAAAAACCAAAGGTCGAATGATTTCTCGAATAAGTGATTGATGATATATAGCGGGGGCGAGGGGAGGTAAGGGAAGAATGGAAGAAGGATGCTGTGGAGATGAAAATGAGGGGTGGGGAGGAGGGAAGGAGAAGGAAAGATAATAGAATGAAACAAGCATCATTACCCTATGTACAGGTATGAAGATGCAAACGGTCTGACTCTACTTTGTGTACAACCAGAGAAATGATAGTTATACTCCATTCATGTACGATGAATAAAAATTTTTAAAAAAAGAAAAAAAGAAGAAGATTGTTTTAAATCTTATTAGAGCTTTATAGCTATACATAATAGTGGGGTTTATTTTGACATAGTCACATAGGCATTGTAATGGTTAATTTGAATTGTCAACTTGATTGGATTCAGAGATGCTGATGATTAAGAGGCCTCTGGGTGTGTCCATGAGGGCGTGTCTAGGAATGGTTGGAATGTGGGACGGTGAACTGAAGTGGAGCCCCTCCCTAAGCGCGGGCAGCATGAGCATCACTTCCCAGTAGGATGGTGGCTTGGATGGAATAAAAGTTGGAAGAACAAGGAAGCAGATGCAGATGCAAGCTTGGCTCTTCTTGAAGGGGTTCTTGATTGCTGCTTTGCTCGTCTAAGGACATCGAACTCTTGCTTCTTTATTCTTTTAAAGCAGACTCTTGCGGTGATTCTCCAAGTAGTTTTCAGAAGCCTTGGTCACAGACTAGGGTAGCACTGTCAATCCTTCTTGTTCTGGGGCCTCTACCTCTTAGACTGCATAGCTGCTGGTTCTTCCAGCTCTCTAGCTGCAGACGGCCATTGTGGACTCTCCACCTTCTGAGTTGTGTAAGCCAATCTAAATGAATCCTCTTTTTATATTCATACTTCCTGTGGATTCTATTCCTCTAGAGAACCCTAATACAGGCATGGAATATAATTTGCTCCATTTCAGTCCCCTACGAGAAGTTAAAAAAAAAAAAAAAACAAGTAGGTAGACCTTTACCTTATTTCCATTTGAGTCTTTGAAGAGTTTAGAGCAAAAATAGAAGAGATAGCAATAGTGGTTTTGCTCCTATACCGAAGATGAGACATAGAGGAACACCTTATTTGCAGTCATATAGCCACAAGTAAACCCATTTTGGTGGGGGAAGGGGAACAGAAAGAGTTTCTAGAATTTGTTCATTCCAGTCTTTGCCCATCAGAAATGTTCCTGGCTAACTGGAAAGCCCTGTAACACCTAAAGGATTCAGAGAAGACTTCTGCTTTGTCACATGACAAGGAGCACAAGAACTCAAACTGACTCAGTACTACTACCTGTGGTTAAGCACATAGGTGTAAGAAAAATGTCAGCAGAAACATACACAGTCCTCCAGTGTCCCAGTTTCAGTTCACTCCAGATCAGCCTTTCTCTAAGTACGTACCATGGAATATTTGTAGATTTCTATTTTGCTTTTTTAAATTCAGTGGCCAAATAACATTGAGAAAGAAACACTGATTTAAACAGAATCGAACTTGCTCAGATTTTCTACAGAACTTTTTAACATGAAACTTCACCCAAATCTATTTGACCACAGAACTCTTTTCTCACGGAATCTTTTTGGAAAAAGGCCACTTATAAGGATCTAGAGAAAAGCAGACATGACATCAATATGATTTGAGGTCTAGAATTCATTTCATTTTGGTTTTTTTTTGGCCATTCATTCTTTTTTGTGGTACATCAATCTAATAAGAAAAAAGTTTCATGACAGCAGATGGTAGAACTTCAAACAGGAGAAGACTTTTGTGTAGAGAGTACTTGGAGACTTTGAAAACCAATCTGTGTTCAAACTTTTAGCAGGCTAATTAAGAATAGATATCAAAATCCTTAAAAGTATGCATTATCTTTAGTAAGCAATTCCACTTTTACAAATTTATCCTTTGGAAGGCATCAGAGATATGTGCATATGAGAATTCCCTGTAAAGTGACTTATAATACTGAAAAATTGAAAACAATTTAAGTAGTCAATAATGGAGGACCACGGGAAGGCTTTAAATATATTGGAATGGTAAGCAGGTATTAAAAATCACATTACTAAAGAGTGCATATTGACATAAAAATTGTTACATATGTGTGATAGCCACAGTATCCCACTTTTATAACACCACGTAAGCAAAGGATTTAGGAATCACTCAGTGGTAGAGTACTTGGGTTTGATCCCTTGCACCTCCCCCACACCAAATATGTAAGTGAATAAACATGAAGAATATTAAAGACTTATAGGCAGTATAAAAAGTGGGATTATGTCAGGTGGTGGGATCATGAGGAAAGTATTCTTTCTTTATGCTTTTCTGTTTGCCAACTATCCTCCATTGATCTTAGACTATATAATAAGAAAAAAGTTGGAACTCAATTACAATAGAAAATTGTACAGAAAATAGAGTTTTCTCCTTGATTACTGTCTCCAACAGGACCTGCTACACAGTATCCTTTGCAAGTACTCTGAGCCACATACTGCTAGTGTCAAGAAGGATCTTCTCCCAGGTGCAGGTATGGCAGAGGAAGATACGAGTACCCTGGAGGCTTCCTGACGAAAAATCCCACTTCCTTTTCTATTCTGTTCAGAAACAGGCCCCCACAAGGAACAGTAGTGCCAGCATCACAGAAAATGACCTCGGCTCTGTAATCCAGGTGGACAATTAGCTGCAGCACATCAAAGCCCTGAGTCAGCTTGTCCTACATGGCCGCTCCACCTATATATAGCTCAGATCTCCAAGGTCTTGTCACTTCTTCCTCTATCCCTACTCATCGCCTAGCTGACAGGGCCAGAAGTAAAAAGTATTCGAGTCAGGGTAGCTGGGGAAGCAATGTCCTCACTTTGGAGAGCCATCTAGGCAGGACCAGGTTTGGCATGCTTCTGCATCAGCCATCAGCTCTGTCCTCACCTTCTTAGGCAGAATTAGACCAGCCAGCATAGATCTGTGTCAACGGCATGTTTAAAAATTCTCCCAGTGTTATACATTATTTAAAGAAGAAAATCGGTGTCCTGGCTGGATGGCACTGGCCTGCTATGAACTCTCCGTGTGACCTTAGATAGAAAGTCTCCCTGCTCTGGACTTCTGCTCCTGAGTCTATTTAGTGAGATGTCTCGTCGTCAATAATAAATGCCCATTGGGTTCCTGCTGTCACAAAAGTGCACAAGAGAGACATAACCCCTGCCTCAGTGGAGATTACAGTTTAGTGGAATGGACAATAATTTTTTAAGTAAAATCAAAGCATTGTGGAAATAGATACTATAAAGAGAATGGAGAAAGAATAGAGATTCTACTGGAATTAAATAAAAGACAATTGAGGCAGGCTAAAGCGATTGAGGAAGAGTTCTTAGAGCTGGAAACCTATACAGATTGAGTATCCCCTCTCCTGAGGGCTTGGGATCAGGAGAGTTTCAGGTTTGGATGTTCAGATGTTGGATTTGCATATACTTGATACATTTCGGGGAGGAGAACCCATGTGTAAACATGAAATCTGCTTACGTTTCATACACACACTGTGTACACACAGAGTGAAGGTAATTTTACACAACACTTTCAGAGCACAGGCACTTTGTTTCCCATCAGGCGAGGTCAGGTGTGGAATTTTCCACTTATGACACAATGCTAATGCTCAAGAAGCTTCAGATTTTTGGAACACTTTGGATTTCAGATGGCTGAATGAGGGATGCTCGACGTGTCTGAGCAAGAACTAATGAAAGAGGGGTGGGAGAAGGAAATGATTGCCTGTCAAAGACCCAACTGCAGGAGGGTGAGCAATAAATCCCACAGATTAAGAGAAATTCATGTGAGCAAAATCCAAGAGGAGTGGAGGAAGAGAAAGCAAGTCATGTCCAAGAGCTCAGATCCGCAAAGTCCAGTGGGCATACAAAGTGGGCCACCTACATCAGCTAAAGTCTTCCAATAGTCACATTTCAAAGCATAAAAGGAAACAGCTAATTTTAAGCATATATTTCAGTTAACCCAAGGTATTTAAAAGATTATTTTATCAATACAGTAAGATATTTTTTACCACATTTTTTTTCTACTAAATCTCTGAAATCTGATCTCTACGTTTACAGCTCATCTTAGACTGAGCCCTTCTCAAGTACTCCACAGACACGCGTCTGCATGGCTAGCAGCCACTACATCAGTTGGCACAGGTTTATTCTTTATCCTTACATAATGCAAAGCCACCAAAGGGAGGTGATGAGTGGTGGGAGGTGATGATCTTTCAGGCTGCTCCTGAGTGGATAATAGTGAGAAGCGGGGATGCCAGGAGGGACAGCAATATAGGGAGATGAGAGGAGAACAGCAGGGAGAGGAAATGGATCTCATCAGTCTAGAGGTACTTAGGAGGAGCCTTAACTATCTTGAGAGGCACGTGTGTCCATCGACCTCTCAGACCCAAGAGTTACTTCACAAAGTATAATGATGCCTGACCTCTACAGGCTGAAAGTCACAGCCCGGTGAGAGAAGCCACAAAAGCAAGATCAGTTTCTTAGGAACCCTCAACTAATGGTTTGGGTGAGTGGTTAGTGGTGCTGTTTTGACACTTTATCCTCTCTATAAATTGGAATGGAGGAAACATCCAAAGGCAACTGAGAGTGATTGTTGCTTTTTTCCTCTCTTTCCACCAGTTGACACGTTGAATCTATGGCGAGAGGCGGGAGTGAGAGATAGGTGGAGAAAATGGCTTCTTAGGGGTGATTACAGCCAGAGAGGGACTCAAAGAGACATCCCCAGGCCCCATATTTCTTTTGCCACCAGTGTCTTCCAAATCAAATGAGCCCAATCTGCAGATCAAAATGAGATTTTTCTTATTGACTTCCCTGAAAGCTTAGCCGGCTCTCTGCAAATCGAGTCATGCACACCCTGCATCCTCATCAAGCACTGCCGACTGCAGGGATGTCGGAACTGGGCCAAGACTGGCAAATCTGTCACTGATGCATGAGGCCAGGGAAAATCCAGCTCTTATTGGCCTGGCAATGCTGACCTGGTTTGTCCATAAATGAAGAGCAAATGCAATTTGCAAAACACATAGGACTGATAAGGGGTTACAACAGGGAGGGGTTGGGGTGGCTTTTCTAAAAGCAGGCACACTTGGAAAGGAGACAAAGCAGACCTCAAGCTCAGTTTCAGACAGTGTTTCTTAAAGTGTGTCCCATATACCATATTTATTGTGATTATTCATGGAATCCATTAAAATTAAACCCAGATCAGTTGGATGAGAGAGCCTGAAGATGGGGCTGGCAGAACCCCCATCTTTAACAAGCCCTGGGGTGATTCTTACACAAGGGAGAATCTAAACGTTCCTGAAGAAGGACGTGGGGCAAGAGATTTCACAGGTATATTGGAAAACACTGAACTGCCCTTCCGTAACTACTCTGCAGTTAACATAATAGTTTTACAAAGCACCATACAAAGTACATAGAGTTTTTGGATGGTTTCTTTCCTAGCAAATCACATAGTGTGAAACCGTCCAAAAGACTTCTGCTGACCCTCTCTTTAATATTGCTACCAGAGTCACTTACCTGTGACAATCTAGGTTTCGTGTCCAAAAACAAAATCTGCAGGCACATAAACAAAGAAAGGGCCCTATCAATGGCCATAACTTAACTTGGCATTCAAGTCTATAAATAGTTTGGCCACTGTCTCTACCTCTACCCAACATAAGCCGAGTTTGATTATTTGATGGTACACCTTGTGTTTTGCTACTTCACGGCTTTGTGCTTTTTTGGGCCATATCGTTGGTATGAAAAGCCTCCCTTCTTACCCCGCATTTTATCAGACTCCCATCTAGAAAAATATCATAAATGTATGCAAACATTTAGCTCCAAGGACATTGAGTTTGATGCTATAAATAAGAGCAAAACAAATATACAAACAACACAAAAAATCTGGGACATGACCTAAAGGCCTAACATTAGGGGAATGTCTAAACAAAATAGCTTTAGAATAGAGTGACATCCACCAGTTCATACACTGTTGCGGAAGAATATTTGATGGCATGGAAAGATGGTCGAGTGGAAGAGGAAAGTAAGAACCATTTGTAAAAACCACCTGTAAATACAAGTAGAGCACAGATAAGAGAAGGACACACAATGTTGGTCAGGCTCTGACTTTTTATGATGACATAGGGAGTTTGTTGTAAGGCCAAGGAAGTAAAGAAAAGCAGAGAAGCCTCAGAAGCAACACAGGAAAGTGAACACCCTGTTCCAAGTTCAAAGCTCTACTGTTGATCTGGGGGAGGGGGTAAGATTCTCCATGACTGAGATTTACATAATATAGTCCCTCTCAGACTCCTCCTCCTTCCCTCTGTGTGTCTCAGATTCAAAACCTGAGTGGGAGGGTTTGATTCACTCACCTGGCCATCACCCAAGATGCAGCCCTTCACTAGGCAGAGAGTCCTCAGGAAAGGCCATTCCATGGCTGTGGTCTGCACAGCTCACAGGCAGGTGCTTTTGGCCTTGATCTAATCACTCATGTGCTGGGTGGCAAGATGGTGGGACACCTGCATGGAAAGGAATAGGTCAGGAACTGCCATGGCTGCTCCCTGCAGAAGCAGCTGAAAGGGTGGCAGGCAGGCAAAGACTCATGCACATCACTCTCCTTTACATTCATCAAAATGACAGCTGTGGAAAAAACAATACCTGTGCTTATGCCTGAAGAGTGAGGGGGAAGCCTGTTAGGTTGGATTTGGGTCCAAATGATAGAAAACCTCCAAGTACAATAGTTTAAACACAGGAAGGTTTTTTTTTTTTTTTTTTTTTTTTTCTCTCTCAAATGGAAGAAGTCTGAAGGGGGCTGCGCAGGATTGGTGTGGAAACTCACAGTTTCTAGGAATTTAGGTATCTTCTTTCTGCGCCTCATCCTAGCACATAGCAGAGAAGTCATTATTTCTCTTTCCAATTATTCTGTTTTTTCTTTTGTTTCAGGAACATGATAGCACTGTATTTCCTTCCCCCTTTAAATTTGGCATGGCATGGAACTTGCTTTGACAAATGAACTATGAGGGGAAGTGACATGTATCACTTCCAAGTGAAACTTAAGTGTCAGTACATGGCTCATTATATGTCTGTCCTCCTGCTACTGTGAGTTGAAAGCATGTGTTAAGAGGAAGCCACCATCAACCCAGATGATAGAGTGATTCTAGTTAGTCCAGGTCCTTGGATGAATTCTACTGAATACTTAAGTAAGAAAGAATTATGAAAGCACTGACTGGGGAATGTTTTGTTATTGTAGCACAACCTGGTCTATCCTACCATTTGTAGGTATCCTCAAAGTCATTTCCTAGTTCACCCTGGCTGCTGAAAATTGAGCCATCACCTTCATGTCCCAGGCACCAAAAAAAAAAAAAAAAAAAAAAAAAAAAAAATGGGAAAGGACACAAAAGGACCAAACCTCTTTCTTCAGGAGACTTCCTGAAAATATTACACAGTGTTTTCAGTTACATCTCATTGGTCAGAATTTGGTTACATGCTAATGTAACTGGCCGCAAAGAATGCTGGGTGATGTAGTTTTTCAGTGCGTCATACTGCTGCCCTGAAGGCAGTGCCATGTTACAGAGGAAGCAAAAGTGAAAGAAGGTTAGCTAGCCTGTTGTATTATGGGAAGCACGTGGTGCAGAGAGGAGTCATATTTGCTGAGATCAGCTTCAAATGCCCCTGCACCAGCTGATGCCCCTGACTGACCCCAGAAGCATAAGGGAGCCCAGCCAAGATCAATTGGGCCCATCGTGATCTGCAGAACCAACATCCACTGCATACGTTCTTGAGCAAAAAATTGATACTTATTGCTATATGCCATTGAGGTTGTGTAGTTTTTTAAAGCATTGATAACTACTAGAGGGATAACTAATTTCCTCCAGGTCACCCAGCTAGGAAACTTCAGAGCTAAGATTTGAACTTCAGAGCCTGCCATACATGGAGAAAAACAGAGAAAGACACAATTTCTTGGTAATAACCGAAGGTTCTCAGACTCTCTAGACTCCTAGACCGACTATGTTCCACCCTGGAGTCTCGACTAACTAATCAGCCCTCTGAACCTTGATTTCCTTATCTTTAAAATGGGCATAATAAATACCCATCTTAACAAGTCCCTGTTAGGGTCAAATGGAGTTGCCTGACTTGAAAGCATTTCATAAGTGGCTCTGCAGACACCAGCGTGGTTAGGGACCAGGGAGCTCATATGCTGCAACTCTGACCACAGCTCCAGGCCCCAAGGCCACCCTCCCTGAAGGAGGCTTTGCTAGGAAGATCTTGCACTTTCCAATCCCCTGTGTCCACCGTGTGACTGCACCTGAAGGGACAGGGCAGAGGATGGTTTGTATTTACAGCACTGTACTGTCCCTGCCAACAGCAGGAAAGCCTTAGCTGGGTCCTAAATAGGATGGGAGGGGGAACCGACAGCTAAAGCTGCTATCAGACGCACAGAGGCTCTTAATGGGAATTTAATGCTGGAAGATCTAGCTTGCCACAGGATTGCGACAGGACCATCTTTTTTTCTGTCGGGTTTAGGTGAGTGGTAGTGTGGCTATGTTTAAAGGCAGTGAGGAGGGCTGGTGGGAGGGGCATTAATCATGCACCTCAGGCGTGCGGCCCGGACTACAAGCAGAATTAAAGGGACAGGGAGTCTAGGAAAGATGACTGAGGAACAGTCTTGGGGCAGGACATTATCAAGGAAGCACAAAAAGGAGAGACTGGCTATCCCTCATCTGCACTTCTTCCTCTCATTTTTATAAATTAATTCCTCCACTTGAAGCCCCCAAACCATCTCCAGCAGAGCCTGTACTGTCAGTAGCTGGAACTTCCAGATGTGGTCTCAGCATGGAAAAGATCAGGATTCAGAAGATCATGCAGTCTCTGGTTAACTGGCTTTCTTCTTCCATACATTTAAACTCTTCCATAAAAGGTACCTGGGTTACGTGTAACTTCAGAGTCTCCCCAGCACTGTGTATGTTCCAGTGTGCCTGCATCATGTTTTGATCAGATGCTATTTGCATCTGTCAATTCCATACATGCCAGGCACTGTGCTTGGCCCAAAGATGAATGACGTATGATACCTGCCTCCGACCAGAGCCCAGCCCAGCAGGATGGCATCACTGGAGAGGAGGGCTTAATCTGATTTGAGATCAGAAACTGCTTCCAGGGGAAAATAGCATCTGAGCCGAGGCATGAATGAGGAGACTGAGAAGCCTGCCAAGGCGCACAGGCGAGAAGAAGCTCAGTATGCAGGAGAACAGGAGGAGACAGCAGGAGAGTCTGAAGGGTAGAATGGGTTAGATCAGGGAGGCCAAGCAAAGGAGCCTGCTGCAGATGTGAAATCAGCAAGGGTTTAAGCAGAGAAACACCATGATTTAATCTTCTCTACCTTCCTGATTGACACCACCCAGTTGCCCAGACTCAAAACTCATGAGTCAAACTTGTCATCGCTCACTTTCCCTCACATATCCGGTCCACTGGAAAATCCTATAAATTCTTCCTCTAATCCATAGCCACTGTCTTCACCTCTACTGCCTCCACCTACTCCAGCCTGCATCCTCTCACCTGGGACAGTCTGCTGCCACTCTGGCGTACCATCTGTTCTCCCCACGGCGGTCAAAGCTATCTTTCTCAACATCAATTAGAACCCACTTCTTGTCTGCTGAAAACATCCCAGCAACTTCCTGATGGATGGAATTGCAACTTCTCATCATGCACCACAGACCCTCTGAGATCGGGCCTCTGCCCACCCCTCGGGCCCCCTCCCTGCTCAACCTAGAGGGTCCCCCCAGAAGCCCTTGTTGCTCCTTCAACCAGAGGAGCTCAGACCATCTCCCCTCCTCTGTCCTCAATCGCCCCTCTGCTTAATGCTCTTCTGTCACACATCTTCCCAGGATCCTCCCCTATTTTCTTCAAACCTATGCTCAGTGCCTTCTATTCAGAGACTTGACTCAAGTGTACAAAAGTACCTTCCCCCATGGCACCCCGCCGTCAACTCCTGTCCTCGCATCCTGTCTTTATGTTTCTCTGCAGACCTTAAATTGTATTGCTCATATATGTATTACATCCTGATTTTCTGTCTTTCCTTCTAGAACACCGTGAGAGTGAGGGCCAATGTAGTTCATTACAGTGTAGTTCATTACTGACCAGGGTTTGGATGTGGTTTGAGTATGTCCCCCAAGGGTTCATGATTTGGAGGTTTGGTCCTTACTGTGGCCATGTTGGAAGATGGTGCAGACCTTTAAGAGGCAAGGCCCAGTGGAAATTCCTCAGGGTCCTGGGTGCTGCTCCCAGAAGGGATTAGTCTCTTGAGACCAAAGTGTTATAAAAGACCAAGCCTCACCTCACTCCTGAATTGCTCTCTGACTTAAAGTCTGGCAATATGATTTCTCTGTCTCTCTCTCCCTCTTCTCCTTCTCCTTTCTTCTTCCTTTCTTTCTCTCTTTCTTTTTCTCTCTCTCATTTACATGCACTCCTGCCATGATACCAATCACCGTTAGGTCCCACCAGAGGAGTCACTTAATCTTGGACTTTTGGTCTCCAAAACTATGAGCTTAATAATCCTCTTTTCTTTATAAAGTTAGTCTGTCTCAGGTATTTTCTTATAGTAATGAAAACAGATTAATCATTCACCACATTCATCTCCTAGAACCATGGTCTAGGCTTATCAGATGCTAAAAAATATTTACTGAGATGAAGAATACAAGAAATGAGCATGTTTGATACAAGACAATGAACCCTTTTTTGGAATAATTGAGGTAACTAAAAATCAGTCTCCATAACCAGATTCAGTTTTTTTGAGTCTTCTGCATCAATGTTTTCCCTCACATAAATTCGGATCCTGAGACCACTTTCCAAGGTCTTTCAAAAAGTGTTTCTCCTCCCTGAGTCTCCTCCATAGTAGGAATAATGACACATAAATACTATTATTTTCTATTCTTACATTTAATATTTTTATTTGTTCTTTTTAAATATACATGATATATTATACATACATGGAATATAACTTATTCTAATTTAGGATCCCATTCTTGGGGTTGTACATGATGTGGAGTTTCACTGGTGGTGAATTCAATATTTATTTCAATTTAATCTTTTCATATGTCTGCTGGAGAGATAAACACTTACTTTTTCTTTTCAACTTCCCCATCTCCCTAACTCAGTGCCTAGCCAGGGTCTCCTGTTCGTTTACTTCACTGAAAATAGCTTTTGCTCTAGAATCAGGTGCACACATGGATTCTTTGCTTTGTTCAAGTTATGGACCAACAAGACACACTGATTCTCTGACTGCCTGACCTCCAACATCTGATTAATCCCTGCCATCTCCCTGGCCTTCTGTTCCCAAGCCTCCTGCTCCTGAGTATGAAAGTCACTGAATCCTTCGTCTGAGTTGTTACTTTCTAGAATATGTGCTTGCAGGGACACACATAAGTAGTTCTCCCTCCCTGTCCTGACAATGTCAGGTTGAGGTCAAAACCAGGCACATTTCTCTATTTCAATGGTGTGTATACACACACACACACACACACACACACTTTTTTCTCATTACAATATATTCTTTTGAAGAGATTGGAGCAATTTACCTGTATACATGGTTTGAACTTTGCTATTTCCCCACATAGCAGAGCTAGTAAAAGTCACTGCTTACTATGACTTACAAACAGAAGGCACTCTTACTTATGGCTGCTGAAGAGTCTGTCATATAAGCTACACCTGAGTTTACTAAATAAACCTTCTATCAATGAAAATTTTGGTTGTTTCTTAGATTTTGTTATTTGAAAATGGCTGTGCATGTATGTGGGCATAACTAGGGGATGGTTTCAGCCATAAAGATGGACAAGAGTAGGTAGGTATTATGGTTTGGATGTGAGGTGTCCCTGTAAATCTCATGTGTGAGACAATGCAAGACGGTTCCAGGGAGAAATGACTGGATTGTAAAAGTCTTAACCCAATCAGTGATTTAATCCCCTGATGGGGATTAACTGAGTGGTAACTGAACTGGTAGGGTGTGACTGGAGGAAACCGGAATTGAGACATGGCTATGGGGTACCTATTTTGTATCTGGAGAATGGAGACTCTCTCTGCTTCCTCATGATGCGAACTGCTTCGCTCTGCCACACTCTTCTGCCATGATGTTCTGCCTCACTTTCAGTCCTGAGGAATGGAGCCGACCTTCTATGGACTAAGACTTCTGAAATCATGAGCCCTCAAATAAACCTTTCCTCTGTAGTTGTGCTGATCAGATCATTTAGTCACAGCAGCAAAATAGCTAAGACAGTAGGCTGGAAATTTTGGTTTTTATTGCTAATAAGGCTGTACCAATTTATATTCTAATGGATGTCTAGTCATATCTGTCAGACCTCTTTTAAATGGCTTTTAAGGTTTGTTTCTTCTTCAGAAAGTGTTTTTGTACTACATGATCATAAAAGCAGTCATTCCATTTTCTTCCAGTGATTTGAACTGTTTGCTATTTTCCATTGAATTAATTACTCCAGAAGGAACTTGGTGTTATTTTTTCCATTGCTGCACAACAAGTTACCACAAACTTAGCACCCCAGAACAACACACAAGTACTGTCTCACAGCTTCTGTGGATCAGGAGTCCAGCCTAGCTTAACTGGGCCCTCTGCCTGGGGTGCTACAGGTTTCCATCAAGCTGTTGCCAGAACTGAAGCTCAGCTGGGAAAAGACACACTTCCCAGCTCCCTCAGGTTGCTGCTCTGAGATCCATAGCTTTTTATTTCTTCAAAGTCAGTAAAAGCAAGGGAAAGGCAAGTGGGAGCCAGGGAGGAAGGTGACTCTAAAAAGATGGGATCACACACATCATCATGTATACGGCATTACCTTTGCCACATTTCAGTGGTCAAAGCAGGCCTCTGACCCAGCCCACGGTGAAAGGGATTATAAAACATGACCACCAGAAGGGAGGAGTCATAGGGATCTCTTTACAGTACATCAGCCACAAACATTTTAGTGAAAGGAGTGAGAGAGGGACAGGAAACTTTTAGATGATCAGCCAAATGTCTCAAAAATACTTATTAGATTATCCTTCTCCTACTGATTAGAAATTCTACTTCTTTTTCTGTTTTCCTCACATAGAGAATAAAAAAGTAAGTAATTTCTTTCTCTTCCCTCTTCTCATGTAAAATATCTATGATATTGTAAATGGAGTTTGTCAATCCCATCTTCAGCTTACTGGTCACGAAAAGAGCACATTTGCAGAGGTTGGTCGCCATTTTGTTTCTCTTGAGAAAGAGTGTGTGTGTTCACATTTATATCCTGTTTGTATTCGGCTAAAGGAACGTTCAAATAAAGTCATTCATCATCTCTGTCTTCAAAGAGGTGATATTCTCAGAGCCCACACAGCCTCTGGCACATCTAAGGAGCTGTTAGGAAACACCGATTCAGGGAGCTTAGTCAAGAGCTGATACTAGACATGCTCACATATGGGCTGAACTCAGGACCACAATGGAGAAGTGGACCAACAACAGGTAGATTAGGAATGCTTATGGGAATATGAGCACATCTCAAGAGGATGACTCAGATATGAAGGAATGGAGGGCTTGGTAGGTAGAATAACACAGCTACCAGAGAGTTCCATGTCCTCAAACTGCCATGGAGCCACTTGTGCTTTTTGTGAGTAGGGTCTTATTGAATTTGGCAAGAAAAATTAATATTTTCTGTCACAACTTTATGCTACATATTAGAGTCTGTGACAATCCACTGAAGCCAATTCATTGTCTCTTAGAAGCAGATGATGGAAAGAACAAAAGAGAACATACTAGCCATGATATTCCCTGAATAAATGTCCATCTTCCCCACCCCCACCACAACGTTTTTTGGAAAAGGTTGTTTCTGTCTTATGCATCAGTGTTTATTTTAAGTTGTTTTTTTTATTAAAATGCACATATGTAGATGTTTAAAATATAATTGCAGCAGCAATGCACAACTTTCTGTACTTTGCTTTTTTTACTATAGAACTGCCTGGTATTTTTAACAGTTCCATAGTATTGTTCAGATGTAATTTATGTGACCAGCACCTACAAAAGAACATTTATTCTATTTTCCATCTTTTGCCATTGAATTAATGCTTTAAGCCAGGTGCAGTGGTACATCCCCATAACCCCAGTGCCTCTGGAGGCCGAAGCAGGAGGAGCACAGGTTCAAGACCAGCTTCAGAAACTTAGCAATACCTCATCTTAAAATAAAGAAGGACCAAGGATATAGTTCAGTGGTAAAGCACCCTTGGGTTCAATTGCTAGTACCAAAAAAAATTTTTTTTAAATAATGCTTTAAGAAATGAATTGCTGTTTCACAATACCATTTTAATTTGTAATACTTTAGAAGATCACAAAGAGGTTATTTCTAATATAATTTATATTGTTTCTTTCATGAATCTTTATCTGTCAAAAATTAGTACTGCATTCTATAAAAGGTATCTAACTAAGGTTCAAAGAAGAGGTCCATATTCTCCATTAACTGAAACTAGCATTGTGTTTGCTTCGTTTCATTATTGTTTCACAATGGAATGACTTACCAGCATGAAAATTCCCAGTATTTTGATGTGACTTAGAGAAATTATATCAAAATCAAGATGTGTGGAGGGGGTGTGTCTTGAGTAACTATCTAGAAATTCTGTTCTCACATTTTGGCCCAGCTGTAGTCTGCGGGAGGTGCCCAAGAGCGACTCAAGTCAGATGTGGATGGACTCCTTCAGTCTGCCACATTTCCAGGGTGGTGACCAGGAGGGTTCCATATCTCTGAAGTTGTGTCGGCTTACATTTATCATTACCCATTTTCTGTTTTGTCCTCCACACTAGAGTTGAGAAAAAGAATAAAACATTTTAATGTTGAAATGTCTCATCTTACTGGGGGGAAAAATACGCCCATGCTCACCACCCATCCCTATTGCTTCTTCACTGGGGACCACGATGAGGCTGGCCTCAGAAAGCAGTTGGGTTTGCAATTACATACTTAAAAGAACCAGCCCCTCCACCCAAAATCAAACACAATATCAGGGAAAGCCCAAAAGCTGCCTTTTATCTCCCTCCTCTCTTTATTTTCATGCTCCTTCCATTTGTCAAACTTTTTGATGTCTGACCTGGAAAACATTATTTGTTTAATATTATTTATTTTTTTAAAAAATCCACAAAAAACAAACACACACAAACAGACCTGAGTTTATGCAACAGACTCTGCAGCTCAAGTGGCCAATTCATCGATTCTGGAGGAAGAACAACAGCTGGCAAAACTAATCAATGTTGGACATTTGCATTTTCCCCCTTTTTTATGGTCTCCCCTGGTGCAGGGAGATTGGTTTTCTGTGCTGGAAGGGAGACTGGAGAACAGCTGCTGTCTCCTGGCCTGGTGCAGAGTAAAGAAGCAAGCGTGGCACAGAATTCATCTACCAAATATCCCACAGGTTAACCAGTTCTGGAGGGAGGAAGTCACAGCTCTTGCTTTTGAAGGTTCTTTGTATTGAGTATAAAAAATTGTTTCTTGGAATATGAAGTTTTTCTTCTAATCTCTTCTCTCTGTATATTCTAGGAAGCAGGATGATAGCAGGATGGTGATGATTTTTTTTTTTTTTTTTTTTGGTACCAGGGATTAAACCCAGGGGTGTTTAATCACCAAGCCACCTCTCCAGCCCTTTTTATATTTTATTTAGAGACAGGGTCTCAGTGAGTTGCTTAGGGCCTCACTAAGTTGCTGAGGCTGACTTTGAACTTATGATCCTCCCACCTCAACCTCCTGAGCCTCTGGGATTACAGGCATGCGCCACCACATCCTGCTGGATGATGTTTCTTAAGCATGGCAATCTCCTGCTGGTGAGATATTAACAAGAGGAAAGTTAAATACAAGCATGATCTTGAAAAAGCAAACATATCCTGCTCCTGTAAACAGGCAGAGATATTATATTTACAAGTTATTAAGCATTTATTTTTATCAGCTGGGTATCATGTTCTGTACTAGTATCTCACTGAACTCCCTCAACACTAAATGATACGTGCTTTTTAGCTCTGAGTTATTGGGAAATTGAAGTTCGGAAAAACACAGTGCTTTTGCAAGGACTCTATGATTATAAAAGACAGAACTGGGATTCATGTACCACTTTCTATCTTCCTTGTACCCTTAGCTAAATTCCTGCAAAGACTTTCATGGAAGGAGCATTCCATCAAGAAGTTTGAGTTGGATTTTCAATGATATTCTCTCTGGATACTATAATTCTACTGATGAGTCATTCAGAGGGAAAATTTTTATTCTATTATTTATGTCATTTCTCTCCTCCCATGCCTTCTTCCTAAGAGGCAAGTTTTTGTTGGCCCCTTTTTAATCACCTCCCAATGAAAATAGCACCCAGGACTTTATTTCTATTCTGAATGATGTTTTTTCTTTATCGACTACTTCTCTTCCTGGCACTTTTTAAGTTCTCCTTAATGGCCTGAAAATCTAAGTCCCTCTTCACCAGTTCTTTCCACTGACAGCCTACCAAACTCTGCAGATTCTTGGAACAAGGTCACATTTCCCCAGGTCACCTGTCCTATAATCCACAAAGCTTCAGACTCCATGTTCCATCTCTGTTCAAATTGGTCTTAAGTGACATTATTTTTTCTTTCAGTTTTACCAATTTCAAGATTTATTAGGTAGCTATACTAATCAGGACTGGGTGCTACTAGCAGAGATAAACAAATAGATCAATGGAACAGAACAGATTCTTCTAGACATTTTTTTAAATATGTGATTGTTTTAATTGTGTCAAATAAAACACACTTTTGTGGTGCATAGTTCTAATGAATGCATTTAGCTACATAACCACTGCCAAAATCAAGATACAGAACACTGTCCAAAACATTGCCCCATGCTGCCCCTTCCCTGCCACCAGCCCCTACCTCCTTGCTTCTGTCAAGCTCTGATTATTCTCTGTTCCCATCCTAATCCATTATGTCACATCAAATGCAATCACATAGTGTGCATCCCTTTGGGTCTGGTTTCTTTCACTCAGCATATGCATTGTAAATTCATCCATATTTTTTAGCATAGCAGTAGTCCATTTCTTTTTATTCTACTGTATGGATGTTTCACAGACTGTTAATCCATTTGCCATTTGAAGGACATTTGGGTTGTTTCTGGTTTGGGGTGATGATGAATAAAGCTGCTATAAACCTTTATGCACAGGGCTTTTGTGAACATAGGTTTTTATTTCACTTATATACAGACCTAGGAAAATGGTGGATTTATGGATCCTATGGTAAATTCATGTTTAATTTTATGGGAAACTGCCAAAATATTTTCCAAAGTGACTGTAATGTTTTGTTTTCCCATCAGCAATATAGGACGATTCTAGTTGTTTCATATCTTTCTCAGCACTTGATATTGTCAGATTTCTTTCTGTTTGTTGGCTTTTTTTAAATTTTTGTTTTGTTTTATTTTAGCTGTGCTAATAGGCATGCAGTGATATTTTATCAGAATTTTAAAGAAATCCTTTAATGTCTATTCATCTATTTGCTTTCCATCCATGAGTCTTCTCTGGTGAAGTATCTTTAGAATCATTTTCTCTTTAAAAAAAAAAACTGGGCTTTTTTTGATGATATCTTTGTAACTTAGAGATCAATTCATTTTAAGTTGATCCTCCTTTAAAATTTAAAGATCCTGGAAAAGCAACACGTCATGCTTCTATAGACTACTGACGTTTGTTCATTCACTCAAAAGACAGAAGCACCTACTGTTTTCAATTCTCTATACTCAAGATTCTGAACCCAAAAATAAGCAAATGTTGATGGCTTTCAAAGAGACTTTGCTGGGGCTGTGATGAGATAGACAGAAGGTGGCTTGCCACACAAATCACTGCAGTTAAAGGTGGACTGAGATGAAGATAATATAAACAAACTACTGATTCCAGGGTGGAAGGATATTTGGTCTTTACTGATGAGAAATATTTTTAGATACAAAGATGTGAAAAAAAAATGTTTCAGGTAAAGATACAGCTTAAGAAAAGGTAAGAAACCCACAGCTAAAATCATACTTGGTGATGAAAGATAGAATCCTTCCCCTTCAAGATCAAGACAAGAATGCTGCCCTCACCACTTTTATTCAGTATTAGACTAGAATTTGGACTACAGAAATTAGGCAAAAAAAAAAAAACCAGATAAGGCATCATACCAGAAAGGAAGACATAAATGATATCCATCACATTTGCATATGACATGGTTTTGAGTATGGAAAAATCCTAAGACGTCCACTAGAAGCTATTAAAACTGATGACTTGTGCAAGGTTACATGATATAAAATCAATACATAAAAATCAGTTGGATTTCTATATATACCAGCCATGAACATTCCAAAAATGAAATGAATAAAATATGTCACTTACATAGTATCAAAAAAAATAAAAATACTTATGAATAGATAAGTTAACCAAGGAGATATGAGAATGTACATTGTGAACTACAAACTATTGTTGAAAGAAATTTTTAAAATCCTAAATAAATGGAAAATACACATGGTTGTGGACTGTAACATTTAACAATTTTAAGAGGTCAAGTCCCCAAATTGACCTACAGATCTAACACAAGCTTTATCAAAAACCCAGCTAGTTTTTTGAAAAAATTGGAAAACTTATCCTAAAATTCATAGGGAAATGGAATGGGCCCAAAATTGTCCTCCAAAAAACTTTTAAAATAACAAAATCAGAAGACATACATTTTGAAAATAAACTTCAAAACCCTGATAATAAACACAGTGTGATACTGGCATGAGGGTAATCATATAGATCAATGGAATAAAATTCAGAGTCCAGAAATCCACCTTCAAGTGATGGTCAACTGATTACAGAACAGACTGTCAAGACAAGTCAGATAAATGGTGCTAAGGCCTCAAGATGCCCATATGGAAAAAAAAACAAACCAACAGGCAAACAAAAACCTAAGCTGAACTTCTATCTCACACTAAATGCAAAAATTAACTAAAAATGTATCATAAGAGCTAGAGAGATAAAACTATAAAGCTTTTAGAGAAAAACACAGGTGTAAATCTTCATGGTTTTGTTATAATACTGTTTTCTCAGATATAACACCAAAAATATAAACAACAAAGGGGGAAAAACCCAGATGAATTAGACTTTGTCAAATATTTTGCATTTTAAATTACACCCCTGAGTAAATGGAAAGACAGCCCACAGAAGGGGAATTTTTGCAAATCATACATTTGATCCAGGACTTGTATGTAGAATATATAAAAAAACAACTACAACTTACTCTAAAGACAACCTTATTTTTAAAGTGGGAAAAAGTTTTGAATAAACATTTCTCAAAAAAAGATGTGCAATGCCCAATAACACAAAAGACGCTCAATATCATTATCCATTAGGGAAATGAGAGTCAAAACCACAATGAGCTATCATTTTGCACCCACAGGCATGGCTAAATCCACTAAGATGGACAATAACAAGTGTTGGCAAGGTTGTAGATAATTGGAATCTTCATACAGAGCTGGATGACGGTAAATTGGGAGAGGTGCTGTGAAAAACAATTTAACAGATTCTCTAAAAGATAAGCATAAGAGTTATTACCTGGCCGAGCAATTCTAGTTCCAAGTATATATTCAAGAGAATTGAAAATCTATGCCAACCAAAAATGTGTACACAACTGTTCATAGCACTCTTATAAAAATAAGTAAGATGCAAATGTCCAGAACAGGAAAATCTACAGAGATAGAGACCAATGGTCAGAAGTCAGGGGGAAAGAGAGTGACTAGGATTCTTTTGGAGATGATGATAATGTTCCAAAATTAGACAGTAATGATGCCTGTACACCTCTATGACTGCACTCAGAACTAATGAGGTGTGTCTTCATATGTGAATTTTATCTCAAGAAACTTGCTATTTTTTAAAAAAAGAGAGAAAAACATTGGGAGGTTCTGCCCTTATGTAACAATTTCTCAGTCTGGGCAAAGTAGGTTCAAACTCTGATGGGGTCTATAGGGAACTGAGCAGCCACATATGAGTCCTGCACGTTGGATTTGTTCTTGAGGTACGAAGGGTGGGCAGGAGGTGAGCTCACTGGTGGCATGTGCTAGAAGGCCAATGAAGGCATATCCTGTGTTTAGTGTTTTCAATGAAGGCACCATTCCTACTGTGTCCACATCCTCTGTGAAAAACTTAATAAGTGACCTCACTTTTACCATTATTGGACAAGGTCTATGTAAAACATTACTGTAGAAAAAAACAAATTTCATTAGTTTATCTATATTTGCAAAACCAAGAGACAAGAGAGGACAAATATGGTAAATATGAATATATAGTCATGGGCAGTCCAAGAAGTAATTATTTAAGAAGAGCATGTCAAGAGGACCAGCTAAAACCTTAACTGAAGGTGGAAGAGACATCCAATGTTATGACCAATAAGCAAATGCAAAATAACCTAAAAATTCAAATACAGGGCACTGCCTCAAAAAATTATGTATAGCCATGTGACAAACATTATGAAGATTAAAAAACATTTTCCATATTTAATGATATAAAATATAGACCATAATTCAGCTAGGCATTAAAAATGAGGTTGGATTATTAATATAGGATAGATACATGTATTCTTTGTCTATATACATCTACAGATACATGTTCTTATAAATATTCATACATATCTACACATAGATGTATAGTTTTATTGACATACTATACATATATACTATACAAATGTACCCTATTAGAGGTAAAATAAAAGTTTACAAATTTGTATTTTCACAATATTTTAAAGAAAATAACCATGTATTAATAAAATATTAATAGAAGCAATGAGAACATGAGGAATACTTCTGTTTTCTGTTTTCAGAACTCAATGAGTCCTCAATCAGGGCAATAAATCTGCCCTTGGATGTGGCCACTCTGGAAAACATTTTGGGCATTTCTTAAAACGTGAGACATCAATTTATGACATGACCTAGCAATTCTACTTTTAGATATTTGCCCAAGAAAAGTGAAAATGTACGGCCACCCAAAGATTTTTACATGAATGTTCATTAGTCAGAAAAACCAGAGTGGAAACGATATCAACAAATGACAGCTAAAATGTAGCATATCCATAAAATGGAATACTACACAGCAATAAAGGAGTGCATAATAACTTGGAAAAATCTCCAAAATGTTAGGTTAAGCAACAGAAGCCAAACACAAAAGAATATCTATTATAGGATGTTACCTATGTGAAATAGGGCTAGGAACAAAGATTAACTGTAAATGGGCATGATGGATCTTCCTGGAGTGCTTAATTTGTTGTGATAATGGTTGCACAACCCAGTGAATGTACTACAATCATTGAATTGTGCACTTCAACTGGGTGACTGCTGATATTTAAAGGGATAAGGTTTGAATATGATTTCTTCTCACTCAAACTCATGTTGAGGCTTGGCCCCACTTAATGGTGTTCAGAGGTGGTTGGGCCTTGAAGAAGAGGTTGGGATCATGGGAGCTCCACCCTCAAGAAGGAACTAATGTACATTCTGAAAGTGAATCAGTGACACCAAGATCAGTTTGTTAGAGAGCAAATCTGGCTTCCTCCGCTCACTCTCTCCGTGACCTCTCTTCTGCATGTGCTCAGTTAACATTCTGCTTTCCTGTTACATATGGAGCAACACATGGCCTGCACTGGAAGCTAGCAGAAGCCAATGCTAGGCCCTAGGATCTCCAGAACTTCAAGTCAAAACAAATCTATTTTCATATAAATCACCTGGCCTCAGGTATTTTGTTAAAGCAACAAAATATGAACTAACACATAAAGTAAACTTTAATACCACTTTTAATGGCTCCCAGAACATGACTTGATTGTAGCCTGACTGAATGTAGTAAGATATTTACACAAAGAATGTGGCACCTGTCTAGTATGAGGTAGCTATATTTATGTGGGTTCATCTCTGTGTCTTCTATTCTGTACCATTTGTCTGCCCGTCTCTTTTGGTGCCAATACCATGCCGTTTTTGTTACTATTGCTCTGCAGTATAATTTAAGGTCTGGTATTGGGATACCTCCTGCTTCACTTTTCCTGCTCAGGATTGTTTTGGCTATTCAAGTTCTCTTATTCTTCCAGATAAAGTTCATGATTGCTTTCTCTATTTCTATGAGGAATGTCATTGGGATTTTAATTGGAATTGCATTGAATCTGTATAGCACTTTTGGTAGAATGACCATTTTGACAATATTAATTCTGCCTTTCCAAGAGAGAAGAATGGAGGAACTCTAGATTACATGGAGGGAAATGAGAGGAAAGGGGGGTATGAAAATGGTGGATGAGACAGACATCATTGCCCTATGTACGCGTATGATTACACAAATGGTGTCAACCTCCATTGTGCACAACCATAGGAACGAAATCATGTACCCCATTTGTGTACAATGAATCAAAATGCAGTCTTTAAAAATGAAAAATATTAAAAATTTAAAAGACATATGTGTGTACATATATGAATATAGTAATAGACATTAGTAATAGTAAAATTATACTAGTTCAATATAGTAAAAAATAAAAAGAATGTGGCATTAGAACATGGGAAGTTCAGTCATGGGACTGGCAATAAAACGGGGAGATGGCCTTGACTTACATTGTACCATTAGGGTTTTCATCACTCCTGAAATGAGGAAGATGGAGAGGTGCTAAAAAGATCACTCAGTGGAGAATTAGCGGAATGACTCCCCACACAGTCATTCTGTCTAAGAGCAGCTAGAGGTCAGCTTCCCACATAGCTTGGCTACGAGGTGAAAATGCACTGTCAAGTCCAGTACAGGTCCCTCTAGACTATGGCCTTGACCTTTCTAAGCCAACAGCTTCACATTCTGGGTACCTCAGCTGTTCTGAAACGACATTAATGATAGCTCCTACCTGGAAAAGCCAGGCTTCTGAGTCGATGGGGCAGAAAGCTGGAGTGTAAGTTCTGCAGACTAGCTATCTGCCCAAAAGACTGATCTGAGAATTGGGGCTCTTCCCAGCTGGTACCATCTTTCTTCATCCGTGTCACCAGACTAGTGGCACCACTTGGGTGCGAGACAATAAAGCCTATTGGGTAAGGAGATGGAGTATGGAATCAGACCACCTGGATTCAAAAATCTCTTCTGCTGCTCACTAGGTGAGTGACTTCAGGTATGTTACTTACTTTCTCTCAGTTTCAGTTTCCTCATCTACAAAACACAGAGTAATAATACCTACCTCATGTGGTTGTTGAAAGGATTAAATGAGATCATATATAAACCAGCACAGAGTCTGTCACATGGCAAAAACTCTAACATTAGTTAATATTCCTCAATTGGTAATCACCTCATATTCTTCCGTGGTTTTAAATTGATTTTTACAAGAAATAAACATTACTTCAGTGCAATCAGAAAGCAGTGTTACTCAAAAGGTTGAAATAAATGATAGTTCAACCAGGAAAGAGAAAAGCAAAGAGATAGACGAAGGAAAGAGAAAAAGAAGGAAAACTCTAAAAATGCTGAAGAGGAATATTTTAGGACAGAATGCTGAAATTCAGGCCTCTCTGCCTAATACAAGCTATCTGGTGAATGCCAATGACCAAGTTCCACCAAGGTTGTCCTCCTGGAGTTACTGTATCACTATTCAAGCTGCACTTCATCTTTGCAGGAAAATGGGTGGGTGGACTCTGAACATGGCAGGAACAGTGAGCAGATGGAAGTGAGCGGAATAATCCAAGGGCGAAAGCGAGGAGTGATTAAGAGTGAGAGACAGCAAAGGCCCTTCTCCACACTTCTCCCCATTCGGTCTAGAAATCAAGGCCTGTGGTTTTTAGGCAAAGCTTATACACAACTTAAACCATAGACATAGCTCCCTTCTCCAGTCCCAGAACTCCCAATCAGCTGTAGGCCTTGTATAGGGAGGTCCCAAACCCCAACCCAAGGTGTAATTAATTTTCTGCAAAATATGATTGGTTAAAATGGCAGCAATAAACATTAAACTTTATTAATTAATACTGAGACATGGGTGTCCATGTTGTTCCTCAATTACACATTCAGAGGCGGCCGCCCCATGCCGCCATTGATTTGGCGCTGGAGCCCAGTAAGAACCATTAACATGGAAGGAGGACCAAGGTGGATAAGAGGAAGAGGTGGCATCTGCACTTACACTAAGATAATCAGCTTGGAGGCATTGGAACTCCAAAGCCCAGTCCCTAGAGAGGGGTTTTAGGGACCTAGATGAAAGGAGTTAAATTCGTAGGGTGCAGCATTTTCATTTTGCTGATGGCCTCGAAGGAAACTCTAGATTGATGAAACAGCGCTTCCCTGAGGTCCTGAGACACACTCTGCAAGCCATCTCCCCTCCCCATCCGTCTTTTTCTCCTAGCTACAGTCATCTTCAATTTCATATTAATTCAGGAGAGAGTCAAAGGGGAACAGAAAGCAATCTTTGCTTCTTCCACTCAAGTACAAATTCTAAAGGGACCACAGCTCCCACAGAGGCACATGCTTTAGGGCCTAGAGACAAAGTGAAATGTTCACATGAACACTTGGAGGTTAGGTCATGCAGATAAAGCAATGTGATTAAATTTTGATGAATTTTTGTTTTAAGAATGAAATAAAGCGGGGGTGGGGGGGTCTTGTTTGCCTGGTTACAAAGAGCGCCGTGGGCAATCCCTGCCTAATCAGGATCTTGATGAGCACATTTTCCCTCCCAGGATGAAGACACCCAGGAAGAATCTATTTGAGGCCGCCTCTGGCCAGTTCCCCTTGGTTGTTTGATCCCTGTCACTTCACAAGGCCCTGCCCTTGGAAACAGCTGTTTCATTAACCCACCAATTTTATGGTAATTGTTTATAACTTCAGCTTGAAGATTATGAAAATAAAATTCTAGCCCCACCCAGTCCCAGCAGATAATAGGCAAAGTTGATAATTGTTAAATATCTTCCATACCTTTGTGAGGAAGTATTTCCTTATTAATGAGTTAATAATCTGTTTTGCATTAAGGATGGATAAACAAAGACCCAAGCATGGAAGGGATTTGCTCAAGGGGACTCCCCAAATGGGTTACAGGTCCCCAACAGTGTTCAGAACAAGGGAGCGATGGAATGGGTGGGCTGAAATGAGAACATGCCTGCTGGAGCTTGGGCTGGACCTCCAGGCACCACATGTTGATGTCGCAGGGGTAAGAGAGGGGGTGTTCTCCATTACTGCTTGTTTCCATCACCAGATTCCAAAAAGCTGGAAAGAAGGTGAGTCCTGGAGACTGAAAAGTACCGAGCCGCACAGATGGAAATTAAATGGTGGAGCTCAGGATGACAGGATTCCAGATTCAGAGATGCTTTGGTTATTAGAGAGAGAGAGAGATGAGCACAGCAGAAAAGATACTAATTTGATATCAAGGATTGAGACTAATGCTGAAAAATAAATCAAAATATTAAATTCTGCTCCCAAGCCCCATCACCAAGTTGTAGAACAATGTTGATTATTTCACTGAATAGCTCTGGTCTGCAGTTTTTCATTTAAAGTACTCAGTTAAACCCGTTCTGTGCTCAGGGTCACTATGGGATAAGCATCAAATGACATTGGTAGAAAAAAATGCTTCACAAACCTTCAAGTGGATTCAGATATGAGGTAGGAGTGGGGCACCTACATAGGCCCCTAAGGTGAATAGAGTTTTAGTATGTCCCAGACATTAGACTATGGACTTTGCAAACCATCCCCATTCAATCTTCAAAAGTAACCTGTGAAGTACTGGCATCACCCACTTTAAAAGGCAAGAACACTGGGGCTCAGAGGTGTTAGGATACTGGCCTGAGAGTCACACAACTTCTAGGCAACAGAGCCAGGATTCAGAGAAAACTGTGTCTGATTCCTGAGCCCAAACACTCACACCATTAGGCAATTCCAGGTGGCAGACACACTCCTGGGTGATTCCGACCAGCTCTATCACAGCTCCAGTGAACACGATAGGAAAAACACCACCTTACAGCACACGCCTGCACAAGGAAAAGACTTTCTGGCCCTAAACAAACCTTTTTATTCCCATCAGTAAAGCATTTCACTGGCTTTCTCCAATGAGAGCCTACGGCAAAGAGCGCAGATGTAGATGCCTGGAGGAGGCAGGGCTGGGACAGACACAGCCTTGAAACAGCTGAATGGTCCACAAATCAGTGTGTGGCTCCCTCTGCCTGAGTTCCTTCCAAAGAAATCCATTAAAAGCACCACCATCTTAATGAATATTTTATGCAGTTATGACATAGTGAGTCCCATTTAGGAGGGGCTCTTCCTAAAGGCTGAGACAATAAACTACTAAAATAGCCAACTAATCACCAAGGCCAATAGAAATCTGGTCAGAGAACACAATAGTTTTACCCAAAGAAAAGAAATAAAAACCATATACTCCCTTCTTGCTGGTTTATGTTTTTTTTTTTTTTTTTTTTTAACTTTCTGCACCATGTTCAAATACTGCTGGCCATCAGCAAAAGGCACCTGTTTGAATAATTAATTTGGTTTTCCTTGGCCCCTTCGTGACTTCTGGAAAAAGTCAACGTACACATTTGTTTGCTTATTTTTCTTACGTCAGGTTCTATCCTTGTGCTTCTGGTGAATATGCTCCAACACACATATCTGAACTTACTTCCCTTAGAAATAAAAAGTGGAAATGAGGAGAGGATCCCAAGGACAAGTTCACTGACATTCCAGGTACTGTTCTTCTCCAAGTCTTGCCCCTTGTTGTTTAGATGTTAGGCGTCTTTCAAAAGCTCATGTGTGAGATAATGCAAGACAGTCCAGAGGTGAGATGGTTGAGTTAACCTAATCGGGGCATTCATCCCCTGACAGGGGTGGTAACATAGGCAGGTAGGGTGTAGCTGGAGCAGGAGAGTCACTATGGGTGTGTCTTTAGGGCATATATTTTGTCCCTGGTGAACAAGAGTCCCCCACCTCTCTCTCTGCTTTCTGGTTGTCCTCCTGAGCCGCTTTCCTGGGCCACACCCTTCTGCCATGATATTCTATCTCACCTGGGGCCCAGAGCAATGGAGTCAGCTCTCTCTGGACTGAGACCTCTGAAATCATATAAATAAACTTTCTTCCTCTAATTGTTCTCGTCAGGTCTTTTGGTCACAGCAATGAAAAAGCTGACCAAAACATCTCACCACCAGGGGCAGGTGGCATGGCTGAAGGACTCTGGAGGAGAAAGAGGGCTGAGCCTTCAGTACAGAGAGAAAACATGTAGCCTGGATATAAGTCCCCCGGAGATTGTGTTCTCTTTGGTCTGCCAGTCCTGGTAAGCCTACTGTGTTTTTTGTTTGTTTGTTTTGTTTTTAACTGAATTCATAGTTGACATTTGAAAATATGGAGTCACTACCAACTTTTCTGGTTTCTGACATCTCTCCAACAATGAGGAGATGGAGCCTGAGGGGACCTGCCGACCTGCATAGCCACAGCCCCCAGGAGCTGAATGGTGGCTGATACAAGAGGTAGGCTCCAGCTCCCCATAATGAACTCCATGGCCCCACAGTGTTTCCCTGACAGAAAGACAGGCTCCATCGCCATTAGCATTGCTGTTTTATGACTGCTTTCCTTCGAGTTGAAAGGAAAGTGAGATATTTTTCATGCTCACGTTTCTATTTAAAGTAGGAAAATGAATGGCAGACCAGGTTAACCATGTATTCAAAAAACAATGGGAGAGAACCTTAAGCCTAATTCTGAGTGAGAATTAAAATAATTTGTGTTCCATGTGAGACCGACACTAGTCTGGTTTCATTTAAGATTCACTCCTGGTCACGAGGAGCATCTGAGATGAACAGCCTGGTCTAAAGTCACTGAAAGAGAATGGAAATTGGACAGTAGGCTGTTTTCCTTCCCATAGTTCCAGACATCTTCCTTAGAATGTGGAACAGCTCCAGAAATAAAGTAGGTACCACAAAATAAAATGCATAGTACACAAAAATTACACTGTACCTTCCCCACTCCCCATTTGAACAGATTCCTGGCCACTACTTCACACTGCTATTCTCCTCTTCTGCTGATTTAAGAATCTTCTTTGACTAAATTTTATTTCAGGACCAATCAGACTAGGAAGGACCTGGTCATGAATCACATAGAGACTTCAGTGAGTGGTGTGATGGCATATTCACCTGGCAGAAGTACAAGCGTAGATCTAAATTCCAACTTTGCCATTCACTGTCTTAAACTCAGTTTCCCAGCAGGAGAGCCAGAGATAAAGATGTGTGAGGAAGTTTACTGGGAAATGTGATCACCCCAATAAGGGACAAAAATGTGAACACGGAAGGAGGAAAATCAATACAAGGAAGTATTAACTGCTGCAGTCATGTGGTTACTTCATGTCTGACCTTCGGAGGAGACTTAGGATGTGTGTCAGACCTGGCAGCAAGGAATGAAAACCTTTATCCATCAACTCTTGCCTCCATTTGCCTAGCATTGCCCCATGATGGACTGACATTCAAATACAACCAAAGGAAACCCAAGAGAAACACTGGAGGTGATGTGGCTTAGCTGGCATCAGTAACATGGCCAAGAATATATGAGGAGGTATACCAATGATGTCCTTCCTATTCAGTGACCATGGTCAAATCATTTCCTGAAACCATGGTCTCCCCATCTGTCACACGGGATTACACTAACCTTTCCCTCTTAGGAATGAAAGGAAGATGTACTGAAATAATCTATTGAAAGCTCATAGAAAATGTCCAGCACACTTTATAGACTCATGAATGGCAGTTTCTCAGATTAGCTTTTAAATCCATGACTGCTCACCTTGGTGGACCATTATCTGAGAGCTCTGTGACAATAATCAGGGGCACCAAACGATTTTAATTACAACCTCAGCATTTGCAAGAGATGGCAAATCAACTGTAGCTACTGGGAGGATTCTGTTCCTCAGACATGATTTTTTAACCTCACACCGTATATGCATTCTCATATGCCAGTTGAACATCCCTAATCCAAAAATCTGAAATCCAAATGCTCTCACATCTGAAAGTTTTTAAGTAAGGCTCAAAAAGTTTTGGGTTTGGGAACAGCTCAGATTTTGGATTTTAGATTAGAAATGTTCAATCAGTCAAATCTAAGCAAATATTTCAAAGTCCAAAAAACTCTGGGATTTGAAACATCTTTTGTCCCAAGCATTTCAGGTAAGAGATACTCAACCTATTACTATAATATAGAAATGGAAATTGGTTGCCAACACCTAAATTTAGAAAATGTCATACAAAGTCCAGCTTTCAGCTTACTCTGTCCCTGCTAGGTGGGTCTTCTCACTGCAGCTGGAGTTGAGTACTGGTGACCTTTCAAGATGGGGCATGACTTCTCCAACTTGCTACTGTCCCTTCCAATCCACTTCACTCATTCACCGCCTGCCAGACCGTGGACATTTGCATTTGAAATTCCTGGACTGATACTGAACTTAGAAAGGGGTGTTCCTTGGCAATCTGGCCCTGAACTCAGGGATAGAAATCCCCAAGAAACAACAAGCCTTTGCTTTTCAGTGAGAAAGCTGAAGAGCCACCCCGAGGCTCAATGAACTCAACATCTCTGTGATGGAGAGCTAAGTGGCTTCTGTAGAGGTGACAGGGTTTGGTGCCAGCGAGGCTGGCTATTACCAACCTGAGGCTGAGGTCACCCCAGCTGCTCCCAGCACCTTCGACTCTGTTTATTTCATTCTGGTTCATAACAGTGATTTATTTTTATGAACAGTGAACATTTTTTGTAACATTCCCTCATTTAACCTTCATTATCAAAGTCTCTGCCCAAAGCCCATATAAGCACCATTATGGCCCATATAACATTTTCCAACATAAACCATTTAAGGCATTTTTCCCCATTTTTATTTATTTCTCCACTGTTACATTTCATTTGAAACGTGCATGGGGAGAATGTGTCTTGTTTTTATGTTGTCTCATTCAGACCATAAGCCCTAATGGTAGGGGCTGCCTATTTTGGAGGTTAATAAGCAACAGGGACATTTGTCATATGGGACAAACAACCAGGATATGTTGGCCTTTTTAAAAAGTACAGGAAAGGAGTTTTGTGTGACTGAAGGAATTGAAAGAAAATAACCCAGCTTCTTTGTCTCTTCTGAAAGCCAAGGAATGGAGAGACACGAGGGCTTTGGAACAGGTCAGGAAGATTAAAAGCACAATATTATAGTATCGCTCCTCAAATCACCCATTAATAAGCAAATTCTCTGTGGATGGGGGCAGGATGATGTGTATCCCTGAATTAGCAGCACTTCAACAAAGTGGGTAATTTAACTAAGTTTCACTATAACTCTCAGAAGCACAACCCCACTGACTTAAGCAAAAATGGTAACATTTTGGCTCACATAGTTGGAACATGCCAGAGCTAAAACAATGTTGTCTATGGATTGAATGCCAGTTCCCAAAATAACTTGTGTTGAAACTTAATCCTCATTGTGGTGGAATCAAAAGGTGAGATAGTCATTAGAGGAGAGATCTACCCTCATCCTGTGCAAGGTACAAGGATATTTTTAGGTTCTCCCAGAAGCACAGCCTGAGATAAGGATTCAAGAGCAAGTGCAAGATATTTAGGATACAACCTAGGAAACCTAGTAGAGTAACAGGGAGGTAGATAGGGAAGGGAAGAATGTCAGGAGTGGGGGTTAAGCAAGTTATCACCAGCACACAAGTGGAATTTAATTTGCGGATAACTCTGGGTGTCAGTGTAGAACTTATACCTCAGAATTATTTAAGAGCTAAGGTGGGGGCTGATGGTGAGGAAAATGGGGTACTTAAGTATGAATTTGTGTCAATCATTGACTAAGGGCTGCTGGAAGATAGGGTCATAATTCCCCAGACATTTCTGGCCTGCCGTGTGTGGACAGAGTAGCCTTCCAAGGCAAGGGAAAGCCCTCAGGCAGAGATGCAGATGCTAGCAGTTGGCAGTCAGACCAACTGCATTGAAATGGTAGGGCCTGGGGGTTATGGCGGGGCACCGACAGTATCTGATCTTAGGGTAGAAATCATTTTGCTGCTCTTTCCTAGAAAAAGAAAATTGGACCAGAAAATTCCCAAGGGGCTAGCCAACTCTAAAATCCTAAAATGCAAGATTTATTCTAACAATCGTATATGTTATACTTCAGTGTTGGCTTGTATCATGCTGATTTTAAAACAGTTTATGCATGGGAAATGGGTGGGTGGTGGGAGGTGGAAGCAGCTGGGAGATGATAAGGTTAATGATTTTGAGGTCAAAAATGCAGGATTCCACACAAAACAGTATGCATCAAAACAGGTTAACTTTGCTTCTAGAGGATCTGCTTACTATCTGCCCTATAATCCAGACCCCTGAGCTTGCAATGGTAGACTGGGCCATCATTAGAGGACCAGGAAGGCTGTGGTTTCATAGAGAAGGTAACTAAGGTTACACGATGCTTATGAGCTTCTGACTAAATGCTCTTCCCCTGCATGGCCAGGGAAGAAGAGATAGATGCAGCAAACCTGTGTTTGCAAAGGAAACCAATTTGTTTCTATATCCCACAGCTTAGTCTGATTTTACCTTTATAATGCCAAAGTTTCTTCTCAATCCAGAAGAGTTGAATATATCTGCTTGTATTATTTTTAGCACATTTTGCCATTGGAAATGTTTCAGTAGCTCTTATGCATACAGGACCCAAAAACAATTTTGCAACATGCCCAAGGCTCTATGTGGTACAGTTTGAGAGTAGAACTCTCCATTCCAACAAAAGTGTTTTATAGGAACCTGTATGTAAAATGCAAATCCCTTGGAATCCACATGAAACCCTGTATTGGAGCACACCATTTCCCAGGTTTATCTTCTCATTTCTTAAGACATATTCTTGTAAATTAGATGTCATCTTTTCTTTTTCCATTCCATGGAACACCACTATTGTTGCTTCTAAATGAAGCCCAAGAATCGTATTTGATTACAAAGGATGGAGAACTTAAAGTGGTAAGTCTGGAGATGGAAAAAAAAATGACCATCATATAATTCAATAATGAATCAGGACAATGAAGGGGGAAGTCTTCCCCCAAACACTGTTAACGATGAACATCTCCAAATGCCTGTGTGTTTAACTCATGGCCAAATACCAGTATTTCTCCCCTGCTCAGATGCAGGATCAAACTAGCTACAATTAAAGTCTACTGCATGCACACAATAATGAACATCTTACCTTTGCATTGTCCACTGGGGTTAGTTTGCAGATTTAGTGCAGCAGATTTGGGAGTGAATTCAACATTGTTGAGTACCGCCAGTTTCATAGGGCATGGAGAAAGGACAGCCTTCTCGTGGATAAAATTGAGCTTAAACCAACATCCTGCTTCCATGAGCTTCCCTCAAGTCATAACATTTATCTCTGGAAGGAGAATTTTCTGTAGAAAGAATTAATAGTGTGGCTCAGTGACTGAGAGAAACCAGAGTGAAAATGTTGCTTGAATTTTGGTTTCATATTGGTTGATAATAATGAAACTTAACTTTTAGTGAAATTTTATGAATTAGGCAGAGTTCCAAGTAGTTTCTATTCATTTATACCTAAAAAATTTTTTCAGGAAAATCTTCTTAGTATTCCTATTTTATAGATTAGAAAACTGACCATATTTTCTCCTTTTCCTGAATTGCACATAGAAATGATAAAAAGAACTCTACTGCTCCCACTTCATTGCTACCATGGTCAACATTAATAAAGCAGTTAAAATTAGTTAACTGGTTACTGCATTAGTTGGTTTTCCATCACTATAAAAATACCTGGAATAACCAACTTATAAAATATTTGTTTGCCTCCTGGTTTTGTAGGTTTTGATCCATAATTGGTTGGCTTTGTGGTTTTGGATGAGACACCACAATATGGAGGGAATATGCAGTGGAGGCAAAAATCACTTGCCTCAGGGCTGGGAAATGAAAGAGAGAAAAAGAATGAGACTAGAGTCCCTCAATACCCTTCAAAGGCATGACCCAAACTACCTGAAGATCTCCCACTAGGCTCCATCTCTTAAAATTTTAACCCAAAGTAGACCAGATCCTTAATATATGAACTGTTGGGAGTCATTCCAGATCAAAACTATTGCAGTTACTAAGCATTATTGAGCAGGCAAAATTTAAAATAATGCTGGTACTATTGATAAAAACAAGACAAACAAGATAATCAGATATATTCAAACAACATTAAAGGATAAAACAGAACAATTACATGCAATGAGCTTCCTCAAGCACAATACTTTGGTTGTTCCTTTCCATACCTAGAAGGAAAATCAGGAAATGAAATAGTCACATCCTCAACCAAAGTCTTACCCAATCTCAATGTGTGTTTAAAATTAAAATGTGCAAATATCATTCTTAGTAAACCTCAGAATAAAAATGGTATGTCTCCACCAAACATTTATTTTAATAGTGATTCATAAGAATGAGATGGTTTTTAAAGCAACAATAATAGAAATTAAACTTTTATTTTGTTCTCTATTTTAGTTAGGTATAAGTACTAATTTGAGGATACTGCATGATGATTTTACAAATAAAGTATATAAAGTAAACACACACACATACAAGATCATTTTACAGACCTTAATGACATATGAATGCTGCCCTGAATTTTGTTTTAGAAACTGTCATGACATTTGGACTATATGACATTAAAATCTCTTCGTATTTTAAAAGGGATTAATTACTTGCTAAGTAAAGAGCTTCTACAAATGAATAAGGTGGATAAACAACATGAAAGAGCAATGAAACAACTAATAAAAATGGGTAGATGTGAAAAAGTTCATAATAAAAGAAATACTTTGACTTCAAATGCATGTCAAAATGTTCAGCTTCAATTAGATCAAGAAATAATACAATATGCTAACCTCTCAGTTAAAGTTTGAAAGACATTCTCATAGGAGATACATTTCATTGGCCCTCAGATCATAATAAAGATTGCAGAGAGCTCAAATATTGGTCTCAATGATTTTCATAAAGAATATAATTGTTGGACTGAGGTTGTGGCTCAGTGGTAGAGCACTTGCCTAGTACCTGTGAGGCACTGGGTTTGAGTCTCAGCACCACATAAAAACAAATAAATAAAAGAAAGATATATAAAAAAAGAACACAATTGTTTTCCTCTTTTATTCTTTTATCCCCAGGTTGTGATTTTCCTCTCTTTGGACTCTTCATGTTTTCTCTCCAGAAACAATGTTGGCTAAGTCTGCACAAAATTTCTAATGCACATTGTTGAAAAAGAAAATTTTTAAGGATGTGTATGCAGCATCATAGAAGAAAGGTCCCATACGTGTGAATTGTAAAGGCATTTATCATTAAGCCCTTGAGTTTAAATGCTGTATTTTCAGTTATCCACATTCTTGGAAAAGAGTGCCCAGATAAAATTGTCAAAGCTATCTTTGCTTCCAAGCACCAGTCAACCAGGGAACAAAGAGAGAAGCAGGAATGGGATGGAGACATTTCAATGAGTTTGGATCTCATTTTAAATAAATTTTAATGATTAAAAATATTTTTATTATCTTGTCCATGAAATTAGCCAGTTACCTTTTTAAACTTGATCATAAAATTTTAAATATAATTAGTAAGGTTTGACCCTTTTCATTTGATTCTAACTATAATACTATGATGTAGTAACTATAATTTTTCCTATTTCACAGATGAAGAATTTGCCACATAAATTAAAGAATTAACCCCAAATCACATGACTAGTAAATGGCAAAACTTTTATTCAGTTCTGGGCAGTCTTTTTTTTGAAATCCAGTTTCTTAAATATTTTGCTATTCCATGTATAAATTCTTGCTATACCCAGAAAATAATTTTGTTTGCCCTTATACTATGGACCAATACACATGTCCATAAAGACAAATTTGCTTTCTTAGAACTTACTACTCTTCTGAGTGAAACTAGTGTTTGATGATGTGTACTGAGGGCAAAGGGCACCTTCTCTGTGCTTTCCTCATATCCATATTTTCCCTGTAGACCTGCTCCAAATACTGCTCTTGGTTGGACATAATCCAAAATGTTTCCCTTCATCTCTGCTTCCACAATGTTTGTCAGATCAAATCATCAAGAAAAATTCCCTGAAAAGTCGAGAGTAGACCAAGTCCAGTGGTACCATTGGAGGTTTGGCTAAGACCAGAGGGAAAATTCTGCCCTACGCCACGCCCTCTCCAGAGATGCTTTCTGAATGACCTAAGAATACATAATAAAATCAATGGCAGCAGGGAGACACACTTTAGCTCCATCTGGACTGAGCTTATTGATAATTGGAGTTCACTCAGGAAGGGGTGAGATGCTATGCCAGAAGAAGCATGCACTACAAAACAAATAACTACTTAGCAAAAAGTAAAAAAAGAGTCTCAAATCTCAAGTGAACAGCTAAGCTATTTCAGAAGGTTTCAAATTTGCTTCCTGATACATTGAAATGACCCTGATAACTCAGGGGTACATCACAGGTGATTTGTTATTACTAATTGGGATTGGTCTTTTAAAATAAACAAAGTGGATTTGTACCAGTCCCTTGCTTATAAGCAACAGAAAATATTGGGTGGATATGGAATAGCTCAGAGAACTTAAATGCATGTACCCACAGACCACATTATTTCTGTAGTGAGCTACCCTGACTGAACTTCTTCAAGGGGACATTCTTACCCTTGTCTCCATCACCCCTCCTGTGTGTTATGATAGAATGAAGTCTTTATATTTTTCTTCCAAGTCTCGGATATTATGATTCTGTCTTATTCTACAGAGTGGTAGAACAAGAACAGAGAACAGAACTGTCCCAGATTCAGGTCCTTATTGTATTGTGTGAGAGAACTAGGGATGTTGCTCAGGCTAAGTTTCTGCAACCTACAGCACTAGGAGGCAGACATGGTGGCCCCTTTTGTTCCCTATAAGGAGAACTGCAGAGGATAAAACAACAGTGTTACTTTGCTTCTAGAGGAAAACAGGCTTCTGTGTAAGGCTGAAGCAGTGAAATCCAGAAAGAAACTTTCCCCTGGCAATGATAAGAAGGTTTATTCACCCACAGAAGGGAAAGGGAATGGAATTTCATCTATCAGAGATAATGATGTTAGGCAAACATGAGGTGAGTATAAATACATATATATATATATATATATATATATATATATATATATATATATATATTTGCAAAGGAGGAGGACATTTAGCTAAAACATATCAAGGATTTTGAAGAAAGTGCCCCGTCTTTGCTCATCAGGAATTTTACATGCCTTATATTATGCCATATTAATTCTCATTCATTCAGTAAATATTTATTAACAAAAATGTGCCAGAGCCTGGGTTTGACATGAATTAAAATACAAATCTCACTCTTGATTACTGAGAGTGCTTTGTTGTCCAGACCTAGTGAAGGTCACCTTTCCACCATGAGTTACCTGAGCAGTGGCTATACACTCCCATTCACCTGGGGCAACCCCAGCTTAGATGTAGAAGGACTTCTTTCATCCTCAAAAGTGTTTGAATGAACTTTCAGCTTCTATCCTGAGACTTAGAGAGCATGCATGCTGCTCCCATCCTTATAACACAAAAGAGCCACACTAATTTCAGATTCACACATTTTCTCAAACCCTTTGGTGACCCTAAAGTAGAAAATCCCAGCCCCAAATCCAAGGAGCCTATGAGGAGGGAGGAGATGTGAGCTCCTGCTCAAAGAGAGAACCAGAGTCCATATCCCTAAGTTCCTGGAACACAGAGCATGCTTATGATTGAGGATTAATCAAAATAACAGAGATCACATCTCCCATGCTCAACCATCACTAAACCAGGAAGCTTCAGATAACAGATAAGAGCAGGATATTGCTGAAAGAAACACAAGAGAGGAACAAAAGTGTTTTAAAAATGTTCTCTGAGGCACAGCACAAAGGAAACCCTGAAACTCAGAATTGTACAGAAATTGCTTTGTTTCTACACTATAACCACAGGTATATCTACAGGAATTTGAAACCTGTGGTGCTTTGGAGAGTAACCATAGTAACAACAACAAAAAAGCCCTAGCCTGATCCCTAATTTAACTCAAACTCCCATCTAAAAATCTAGTCCAAGAAAAGGCATGCCCCTAGCAAGCATAAAATCTATTTACCCCAGTCTCTACTGTGCCACACAAGATGTCTAGCTTTTAGCAACAACAACAAAAATTAGCAGGTCTACAAAAGTCAAGTAAATAATAATCAGAAGTTATTAAACAATCATCAAAAACAGATTCAGAAATGACACAGATGATGGAAAATCTGAAAAAGGGTTTAAAATAGAAATGATTAATATGCTAAAGGCTCTAAAGAAAAAGGTGGACAACATGAAAGATCAGATGGATTATCAGTAGAAAGATGGAAAACGTGAAGAAAATCACGCGATAATACTACAAAGGAATAAACCCAACAGCAGAAATGGAGACTGCCCCTTAAACAGACTTATAAATAGACTCAGAACAGCTGATGAAGAATTCTGTGACCTTGAAGATGAGTCCAATAGAGTTATACAAACCAAAATGCAAGGAGAAAGGAAAAGGAGAAGGGGGTGGAAAAGATTCCAACATCTTAGTGCTGTGAGACAACATGAATCATTTAAAAATACACATAATTGGAATTCTAGAGTAGGGATAAGAAAGAGAAAGGAAAAAGAGCATATTTGAATAAATAATGACTGAAAATTTTTTAAAAATTCATCCAAGTGCTTAATATTTAAACTGTTGTAAACAAAAGACAAAAAAAAAATCTTGAAGAAAGAAAAAAATGAGACATTACATGCAAAGGAACAAAGATAAGTAATATAGCATATGTCTTATTTAAATCAGGAAGGCAAGAATACAATGGTATGATATATTTAAAGTACTGTAAAGCACTGGTGGAAAAATAGCTGTTATTTCATAGTTATGTCCATTGAAAATATCTTTCAAAAATGAAGAAGCAAGGACTTTCCCAGGCAAACAAGAATTGAGACATTTTACTAGATCATACTTGTTTACCAGCAATGTGAAAAGACATTCTTTAGACAGAAAAAAAAAGTATATATCAAACTGAAATTTGGACCTACACAAAGAAATTATGAATGCTGAAAATGGAGTAGATGAATAAAATTGAATTGTTTCCTCTTATGTTTGATTGCTCTAAGAGACAATTGATTAAAACAAAACCAGTAGCAAAGCATTATACATTTATAGCATATGTAAAACTAAAATGTATCACAACAATAGCACAAAAGGTAACAGTGATAAATACTGAGAACTTTTTTTGTAAAGTCCTTGTACTCTACTTAAAGTGATATACTATCATTTGAAACTTAAACACTTAAGAAGTATATTTTAAGCCCTATGGCATCTACTAAGTTATATTAAGATAAAGTATTAAAAATGGGTCAATAGAGGAGATAGAATGAAATCATTAAAAGATGCTTAATTAACACAGGATACAGGAAAAGGTAGGAAGGGGTCAAAGAATTAAGTGAATAGAAACAGCTCATAAGATGACAGAATGCAACTCAACCTTATGAGCACAGTCTAAACATGCCAGTTAAGAGTTAGTGGTCCCCAAGTTGAATAAAAAAGACGCAACTCATTCTTTTGATAAGAAACTAGTTTTAAACATAAAGATTCAGATGGGTTAAAAATAAAGGATAGAGAAAGCTATACCATATAAATACTAATGAAAAGAAGTTGAAATAATGATATGAATATCAGATAATGTAAACCTCAGAATAAGAAAGATTATCAAGGACAAAAATGGGACCACGCATAATAATTATAGGGTTGATTTTTAAGAAGACAAAAATAAACCTAAATTCAAATTGAATTAAAGAGGCTTGAAATACATGAAGCAAAAACCAATAGAACTGAAAGGAGAAATAGAAAAATCCCAAATTGTATTTGGAGACTTCAGTGATCCCCTTTCAGAAATTAACAGAACAAGTAGACCAAAGTTAGTAAGTGTATATGAGAACGGAACAACACTATCAACCAGACTTATGTGATATTGATATAGAACAATGTATCCAAAAGGAGGATACACAGGTATGATGTTTAAATTTCCAAAATTTTGAACTTCTAAATAAATCTCAGGTCAAAGAGAAAGTCTCAAAGAAAAATTTTGAATATTTTGAACTGTATGAAAATACAAAACAACATATTAAACTTTGTGATATAACTAAAGAAGTGCTTGAAGGACAATTAATAGTATCTAATGATTACTCAGTGAAAGAAAAGAAGAAATACCTCAAACCATTCTAATCCTTTACATTAGGGAGTTAGAAATAAAAGAATGAACTAAACTCAAAGTAAATCAAAGAAAGAAATAATAAATAAAAGAACAGAAATGAACAAAACTGAAAATAGAAAAACAGAAAATGAATGAAATCAGAAACTGGTTCTTTGAAAAGATTAATGGAAATTCATTAATCTCTGGTCATACTACCCAAAAGAAAACACAAATTACCAATCTCAGGAATAAAATAAAGGTTTTCACAGTATGTTAACAAGAGAACAAAGGAATACTACAAATATTTTTAAATTTACATTTAAATGTAAATTTAAATGTAGTAAATACTACTACATTTTTAAATTTAATGTGGATCAATTTCCTAAAAGACATTAATTATCCATACTTAATCAGAAAGAATTAGGCAACCTGAAAAGTACTCTATCACTTAAAGAAATCTAATCCATAGTTTAAAATCTTCAAAAGAAATAAAAGAGAGAAAACTATTAGCCCATATGATTGCACTAATATTTTTTTACCAAATATTTAGGGAGGAAATAATATAAATGTATATTAATTAGAATACAGAATAATGTTATAATATTATTTCTCCCCAATTGACCTTTAGATTTCATGCAACCCAAGTGAAATCCAAGCAGATTTAAAAATATGTTTGTATTAACAAGCTGATCCTAAAAGGTGTGTAGGAAGGCAGATGACCCATAACATATTTTTCAAAAGAGGGCCCACATTGCTCATTTTCAGGACAAAATACTACTGTAATCAAGGCTATGACAGATTGACAAAGAGAGCAGAATAGATAGCCCAGAGTTAAATCCACAAATGCAGAGTGAACTGGTGCAAAGGCAATTAAATGGACTGAGAATCGTCTTCTCAACACATGGTACCTGAAAAACTGTATTGTCCACATGTAATAAGTGAACTTTGACCTACACATCCTACCTTAACTCATAATATATCATGGGCCTAAATTTAAAATTTGAAACTTATACATAAAACTTCTGTAAAAAACACAAGATAAAATATTGTTCCCTTGGGCTACACAAAAAGGTTTTTGAAATGACAAATGATAATATTTAGATGGTAAGTACTCGTATTAAAAGATGTCCCAAATCATTAATCAATAACAAAACGCAAATTAAAACCACAGGGAGATATTGTTGTGGATATCACTATGCCTTTTAGAATGGTTTTTAATGAAATGATAATACAAGGAATTATAGACACAGGAACTCTCGGACATTGCTGACAGGAACGTAACATGGTAAGGCCATATGGAAACTGGTTTGTGATAACTTGTAGAGCAAAACAAAAAACTACTCTGTTTTATCAGATGTAAAAACAAATAAATATATTAGGACAATGGAATGGAATCCAAACCTGTAGCAAGTACATTCAATTGAATTACAAGTAAATCACCTCACCACACTGGAATGATGGGAAAGAATGTAGCTGGCCAAGGTAAGTTTAGAAAACGGTGTTTTCAGTGGGCACTGTTAGGCTAAAGACAGGAAGAGGCATGCACAAGTGCAAATAAACACCATCTGCCGCTGCTAAGACTCTAGCACAGGAGGATGGGCGAGGGGTTCTGCAAGGGCTGCATTGGTGTATGGGAATGAATACATAAGTAAAACATGCTGTGTCCACAAATGAAAGACCAGTTTCTCACTGTCCAAGAAAGCAGTTAAAAATAAGGAAAGGAGGGTGTCTAGAACAAATCCTATGGTCCTGAATAAAAGTCACAGGTAAAAATACGAAATGAAGAAATAGGTAACTGATGGATATAAATGACAGACAGATAGATGTACCTGATAGGGAAATCAATATAGACATTTGTGTATGATGAGTTAGTAGACATGCATATATGGTCCTAACTCTATCTACACAGAGGACCTAGAAACAGTGTTACTTCTGTAGCAATGACATCTAGTGCCCAAACCTTGGTTTCTTAATTAGACTCTCCAAGAACAGGAACCATGCTTTTTGGGGAACTGGGTGGATTACCCAGCTGGGACAGGGGAAAACACAAAATGAGCCTGGAGACACCTTGAGATGCCAGGAAGTAAAGAAGAACTCAAAAAAGGTTTTTCTGTTTTATTTTGTTTTTGTTTGTTTATTTGTTGTTTGAATGGAGCCATACTGAAAGACCACAGGAGTCAATCTGAAAGCACAATTGATCACCCAAAAAGGAGCAACCAAGCAACAAAACAAATAACTATATATTGGATTATATACCACAGAAAAAATACTTGTGTCCCCAATGAATAAAGACCTAAAAATGAATAAATGAAGGAGAAATAACAACTCTCCCTTATGGAAGAATTTCAATTAATACAAGAAAAGAAATGACAGAAATCAAAACTCCTTGGAACACCATCATAATGATTACTGCATGCAAAGTCTACCAACAGGTAATTCAATTGGTGAGGGAGTGCGGAGCAGAAGCAGGATATGTGCATAATGTGAAAGTAGCTTCCCAAAATATTTAGTGATTTCAAAGGGAGAAAGTAGTAAACATGCAGTGGAGCGTCCAGGAAGACAGCCAGGTGATCAATGTTAGCCAAGCGATCAAGGTTAATATCACCAGATCGAGTCACGTATCGCCCAGGCACACTGCTATGTTCTAGCCTTCCCAACAATGCATAGGCTAATCAAGGGGAAATGTCAGACAGATCCAAATTATGGGGCTTCTACAAAATAACTGGCAAGTATTCTCCCGAAGTGTCAAGGTTAGGAAAGAAAAGGAGACAGAGAACGATTGAAACACATGGGGGAAACTAGATTAGATCCTTTAACAGAAAAAAAAAAAAAAAAAAAAAAAGAAACATACATTTTTGGTAAGACTAGTGAAGTCCAAATACATTCTACAGTTTGACCAACAGTACTGTTAAAAATCTGCTTACATAAGCTGATAGCATAAGTGGTCACTACATGAAGGCAATGCTTCTCTAAGTCTAAGGTTATTTCAATGATAAAAGACTTTTTCAAAGCTGATCAAGGAGCGAGCCTGTTCATACTTGGAAAAATAGCCCTTGTTTCCTATAACTAATGCATCATCCACCTGTACCTGAAGCTTGTCATTTAAAGAAAAAGGAAATTCCACTCCTCCACCAGTGCTTTCCTGTGCACTTTCCTTGCTCAGGTTGTGAGGATTTTACCTTTGTTCATGAATCCACTGCCCTTTCCTGAGGAATCAAAACCAAAAGAGAAAGAGATCATTCAGGTGATGAGGTAAATGCTGAATATTCTTCTGGGTGGAAGAATTCCAACCTGGAAAGAATCCTATTTTTAGTACTTTTTTTTTCTTGCTTGTGTGTGGCCAGGGAAAGGGGAGTAAGGGGGTCCCCTGGGTCTGTCACAATACTTGAACAGTTCTCAGAATAAAAACCAGCATGTATGAGGCACTGGGTTCAGTCCCCTCTACCAAAAAAAAAAAAAAAAAAAAAAAAAAGCACTCTATGAACTTTGGGGTCTCTTAAAATCTGTGTTTGATGCAATGGGACACTTGGACCTTTTTCAAATTCCCATACACTGTAACAATTTCCTTGTGGCAATGGAGGAAGATTTGAGAGGATGGGTTTTGAGAACAGCCCCAGAGCAAGCTTCCAAGAGGAGAAGGGAGATTGCCGTCTGTTCCACTCCATGCAGTCAGATGATTGGGAACTGTCAGGGTCAACATCCTATTACCTTCCTGATGAGCTCGCTTTACAATATTAATAATTGTTCTCCAGCAACAATACCTTGAAGCCAACATCCCATCAGTGGAATGTGAAGAAAGGAGATGTACTCAGAGGGGAAAGGGAGAGATGCTCCTTATTACCAGGCTGCCTTCTAGAATGGACTTGGCATATGTCCTGGGAGAATATACCTCTGCGACTTCTTGGCTACTAAAGAGAACAGATGCCTGTCCTCTGTCTGAGGCTTGCTGTGGAGATGAAATGGAATACCTAAAGCAAATATGGTATAAAAAATTTGGAACAGTGTTTCCAACAAAACAATAGGATCCTGTTTTCCCGTTCTCTTTAACACCCTCCAGGTAAATGGAACATTCTTTGAAAGTAGCCAAAAATGTTTAACCTGCCTCTTATTTCAGGAGTTCTCTCCTCTTGTCCCTTTTCCTGTCTCACTGGACAGTCCCCCATGCAGTTTCCGGCCACTGTATTTCTTTGCACATTCTCTCCCCCACTACAGACTGTTCCCCTGCAATCCCCTGCTGACTCCCACCCAGCTGAATACTTCCTGCTTACCCACCAGGTCCAACTCAGATTGCTTCTTCCACAAAGCCTTCCCTGAACCCCATGGTCCTCTCCAATACCCAGAACTAAAGTCCAATAGTCTTCTTTTTCTTTTTAATTGTAAACAAATGGGATACATGTTGTTTCTCTGTTTGTACATGGAGTAAAGGCATACCATTTGTGTAATCATAAATTTACATAGGGTAATGTTGTTTGATTCATTCTGTTATTTTTCCTTCCCCCCCACCCTTCCCACCCCTCTTTTCCCTCTATACAGTCCTTCTTTCCTCCATTCTTGTCCCCCTCCCTAACCCTAACCCTAACCCTAACCTTAACACTAACTCCTCCCACTCCCCATTATGTGTCATCATCCACTTATCAGAGAGATCATTCAACCTTTGTTTTTTTGAAACTGGCTTATCTCACTTAGCATGATATTCTCCAATTTCATCCACTTGCCTGCAAATGCCATAATTTTATCATTCTTTATGGCTGAGTAATATTCCATTGTATATATACACCACAGTTTCTTGATCCATTCATCAATTGAAAGACATCTAGGTTGGTTCCACAATCTGGCTATTGTGAATTGAGCAGCTATGAACACTGATGTGGCTGTATCTCTGTAGTATGCTGATTTTAAGTCCCTTGGGTATAGGCCAAGGAGTGTGATAGCTGGGTCAAATGGTGGTTCCATTCCAAGTTTTCTAAGGAATCTCCACACTGCTTTCCAGAGTGGCTGCACTAATTTGCAGCCCCACCAGCAATGTATGAGTGTTCCTTTTTCCCCACATCCTCACCAACACCTGTAGTTGCTTGTATTCTTGATAATCGCCATTCTAATTGGGATGAGATGGAATCTTAGGGTGGTTTTGATTTGCATTTCTCTTATTACTAGAGATGTGGAACATTTTTTTCATATGCTTGTTGATTGCTTGTAGATCTTCATCTGTGAAGTGTATGTTCATTTCCTTAGCCCATTTGTCGATTAGGTTATTTGTATTCTTGGTGTAGAGTTTTTATAGATTCTGGAGATTAGTGCTCTATCTGAAGTATGATTGGCAAAAATTTTCTCCCACTCTGTAGGCTCTTTCTTCGCATTGCTGATAGTTTCCTTTGCTGAGAGAAAGCTTTTTAGTTTGAATCTATCCCATTTATCGATTCTTGCTTTTATTTCTTGTGCTATGGGAGTCCTGTTGAGGAAGTCTGGTCCTAAGCCGACATGTTGAAGATCTGGACCTACTTTTTCTTCTATAATCTGCAGGGTCTCTGGTCTGATTCCGAGGTCCTTAATCCATTTTGAGTTGAGTTTCGTGCATGGTGAGAGATATGGGTTTAGTTTCATTCTGTTGCATATGGATTTCCAATTTTCCCAGCACCATTTGTCGAAGAGGCTATCTTTTCTCCATTGCATATTTTTGGCACCTTTGTCTAGTATGAGAAAGTTGGAACAAGGAAATATCACAACAGACAAAACTGAAATACAAAACATAATTAGAAGCTATTCTGAAAATCTCTACTCCAACAAAATAGAAAATTTCGAAGACATCAACAGATTTCTAGAGAGATATGAATTGCCTAAACTGAACGAGGAGGACATACACAATTTAAATAGACCAATTTCAAGTAATGAAATAGAAGAAGTCATCAAAAGCCTACCAACAAAGAAAAGTCCAGGACCAGATGGCTTCTCAGCTGAGTTCTACAAAACCTTTAAAGAAGAGCTCATTCCAATACTTCTCAAAGTATTCCATGAAATAGAAGAGGAGGAAACCCTCTCAAACTCATTCTATGAAGCCAATATTACCCTGATACCTAAACCAGACAGAGGCACATCGAGGAAAGAAAATTTCAGACCAATATCCTTAATGAACATCAACGCAAAAATTCTCAACAAAATTTTAGCAAATCGCATACAAAAACATATTTAAAAGATAGTGCACCACGATCAAGTGGGTTTCATCCCAGGGATGCAAGGTTGGTTCAACATCAGGAAATCAATAAATGTAATTCACCATATCAACAGACTTAAAGTCAAGAATCACATGATTATTTCAATAGATGCAGAAAAAGCATTTGATAAAATACAGCATCCCTTCATGCTCAAAACACTAGAAAAAATAGGGATAGTGGGAACATTCCTTAACATCGTGAAGCCTATCTATGCTAAGCCCATGGCTAATATCATTCTAAATGGTGTAAAACTGAAAGCATTCCCCCTAAAAACTGGAACAAGGCAGGGATGCCCCCAGTAGTCTTCTTAAGTGTATGTCTCCTTCCAGGTTGGAAATCACTCAACAGGAAAAAGCTGTATTTTTCACTGTTCCCTGTGTTGCTGACTCCTAGGAGGTCTATTGTACTCCATACATGCAAGAATTATTTGCTGAATGACAGAATGAATGAGTAACTTACAAACGAATGCATGGATACTTTCAACACATGTTGCTTGATCTAGGTCTAATTTGGGAGACTCAATGTAGGGAAAGTATTCCAAAGGCTGGATTCATTAAAATTAGTGAACTTATAAGATAAAACTGTTCAGAGGAGCTAATCACTTTGAACAAGAAGAATTCTGAGGCTTAAATCCTGAGCTGAATAGCATTATTATTAAAATTACTATTTTAGCAATATACAGTGGGCTGCCCATATCTAGGGGTTCTATACTCACAGATTCAACCAATTGTGGATCAAAAATACTTGGGAAAAAAATGCTTCTATACAGAACATGTGCAGGTTTGGTTTTCTTGTTATTATTCCTCAGATAATCTAGTATAACAATTATTTACATAGCACTTACATTAGGTATTATGATTAACTTAGAGATGACTTAAAGTAAATGAGAGGATATGTGTAGGTTATACACAAATACTTGACTGTTTTATGTAAGGAACTTGCATATCTGCAGATTCTGTCATATGTGGGGAGTCATGGAACCAATGCACCAGAGAGTAAGGGACAACTGTTAATGTCATAGCAACTTAAAATCACACATCCTAGCTATATGCTTAGCAATTTGCTAAATAGTTTGTACACGTGAATGTTTTGAATCTTCTTTAAAACCTTATGAAATAGATATTGGTGTCAAATCCCCCTTAAATTATAACAAAACACACTGGGCATGGTGACACATGCCTATAATCTAGCAGCTCAGAAGGCTGAAGCAGAAGGATTGCAAATTCAAAGTCAGCCTCAGCAATTTAGCAAGGCCCTAAGCAACTTAGTGGGACCCTGTCTCAAAACATAAAGAGGGGTGGGGATGTGGCTCAGTGGTTGAGTGCCCATGGGTTCAATCCTTAGTAAAAAAGAGAAAAGAGAAAAAAAAGAGAAAAAAAAAAAAAAAAAACAGAGAGGTTGATGAATTCATCAAAGTCACACAATTAGAGAGTGAAGTCAAAATTCTGATCCAAGACTGCTGGACCCGAAATCTGAGTTGTTACAAATTTCATCAAATCCCATGCCTGCCTTCTCTGACAGGCAACCAACCATCAAAATCTTTCAGGTCCCCAGAGTGTAGAAAAATTTAAATCTAGTTTAATCCAGTCCTGAATGAATCTTTGAGTTGGGGTTTGATGTCTTCCTCTGGCTTCTTCCTACTCAGGGAAGAGGCAGCCCCAATCGGTGGTTCTTGCTGCAGCTAATCTCCCAAATCCAGGACAAGTATTCCTCCCAACGATCCCTATCTGCAATGCTGAGATTTTGTTTTAATACGATTACATGTTCCCGCTCTCCCATAGATCCTTTTTTATTCATTTGCTTCTAATAAAGAAACATTATTTGCTTGGGAGATTTCCAAGGTAACAGAATCCATCTTTTGAAAACTATTCTCCGACATCTGGAAAATTGAAGGATGCTTTGGTGTTTGTTTAGCAAGAGAGTGAGTCTGTGGAAACAGCATTGTTATTTTATTATCTTTAATGCTTTTAAACCATATTAAGCAGATTTAATTAACGAGAAAGTCTTTTTCTTACCACTCCCCCCGCCGCCCCCGTTTCAAGCGGACTAGTCAGTTTCTGCTTTCAAACTGGTTGCCTTCAAAATGTGCCACCGAAACACTGATGTGACCACTTAACTGAATTAACCACATGGTCCATCTGTACCTTCTTGCCCTTTTCCGGCAAAACAGGTGTTGTCTTGAACATAATGAGAAGGCTTTTTCTGATCAGACCACTTCTTATAAAATTAAATACAAATCCCAGAACCCCAAATCCATCATATAAATAAAAGAATCTCTCCCTCAATCCACAGAAAAAAGGCACCTGATATCTGCTACTCCATGAACCAGAGAGGTTTTTGATCACTCTAGTTCTTCCCAGTATTGCTTTCTGTTCTGTGCATCAATAAATGCCGTAACTGGGATGTTCACAGAACCAGCATGCAACGGCTTCGGTAATCATCTCATCCGCAGCCAGAGAAGCTGCTCTGCTTCCTCCCACCCCAGGTAAGATTTTGAACCTTGAGAAGGTGACACGCAGCTGGTGTCTGGTTATTCACTTGTGTTTTCCATCTCCAAAGAAGGGAAATAAAAATATGCTGCACAGATAAGCCTTTTTTATTTTAAAGAAGAGAATAAAGAGAAACTACTCCTGCATTGAAAAATGCATAGAGTAAGAGACCAAATCAGACATTGAAGACATCCCAATGATTATAGGGGTTATCAATAATTGAGTGAGGGACAAAGCAAAAGCTGAATTTGTTTACAGAATGTACCTTTGAGCAGAAACTGTGCCTTTGAGTGGAAACATATAATTAATAACAAAATAATAAATAGTGGTAAGAGTTTATGGAACTGAGAGATAACTCTTTGCCCAGTCTAATAAATATATTCTGGGTCATAAGAGCAAATCTAAAATTCGAGGAAAAAACAAAAACAAGGGCTGCAACTCAGAAGAGTTATTTCATGTCCTTTATAACTAGCTGGAGAATAGGATCTCTCTCTTTTGGGTGAAATTATACACCCTGGGATCTTAATACAGAAAGCTCCCTACTCATGAAGATGAGCTCATGGTTAAAGGAAAGAGTTTTCTTCTTACTTTTTATCATTTTCTTCTATTATAATCCACGTAGCAATTATTGAACACCTAGCAGGAGGACTAACAAGTTTAGATGTGCACAGAAGGACCCAGCAGCTTAAAGCAATAAAACTTTCCCCTTATTCTCATTCTAGCTGAAGACATGTTTGTTTTCAACAGTAAACAGTGTAAACAATTAAACCTATGTGCAGATATGTTCAGTGGCAGCTTCTTTGCCTATATCCTTTATTAACAATCTTTAGCGCTGCAATTTCAGAATTTACTTCTGATTTGGGACCCTATGGGATTCAGTGAGGTATGAGAAACATTCCCAACCTTTGAAGACTGTACAGTCCAATTAGGGGAAACAGAAATACACATGAAACTATGAGAAAACCAAGGTTGAAGTTGAAGTTATATGTACAAGTACAGATAAATATAAAGTTGTTGTTAAAGACCTTCTTTTTGAGCTTTGATCCAAGATATAGTATAAGACAGCACATGGTTAAAGGAAAGAGCTTTCTTCTTACTTTTTATCATTTTCTTCTATTATATGCAGTATGATTAAGAAAATAGAACCTGACTAAGGCTATTGAATAATGGGGACAGGAAGTGAACTGAAGCTGGGGGGGGGGGGTGACAGCAAGATGCAGTAGAGTCTTGCGGTTACTCAGGAGAGGCAGATGAGGCCATGAACCTTTGATGCACATCCAAATTATCCAGAGAACTTTTGCAACTTGCGCATGCCTACATTACCTACCGACTAGAATTCTCTAGATTTTAAATATAGCAAGGACAAGTGTCTTTTATTAAAAAAGAAAGAAAGAAAGAAAGGAAAAGCTTCCTGGGTGAGACTTTGGGAAAGTACCACTGCCCTAAATTAAGGTGTCTGTTCTACCAAACAGTTTCATTCATATCCAGGCTGTCCCTTATTACCTGTCTGACCTCTGGCAAATAGATCAGAATCAGGAAATACACAAATATTTCAGGCATAAATGTCAGTGATTCAACACCATAAGTCTTGGGAAATTAAGTCAAACCTACCAAGACGCAGACTTCTTAAGCAGTGGTACAAACTCCCAAGCAGACCTACGTTTTTGATCGGCTGCCTCTTAAACTGTAACTTGCTGATTACATTCAAGGTGCCACACGTTGGTCACGCATTTCACAAGTGGTGGCTCATTCAGTGCCCACCGACACTAAGAAAGCACGACATTCCTATTTCTAAGATGAAGGAACAGAAGCTCCAAGGGGTTCAGTCATTTCCCCAAGGAAATACCTTGCCAGGAAACTACTGAACCCCTCTTTGTTAAACTTTAAGCATCAGTTTTATAATCAAAACACAATAAATTGGCTGGGTGTGGTGGCACATGCCTGTAATCCCAGTGACAAGACAACATGCCAAGAAATGAAGAGAAATGCATGGAGAAAATAGTAAGGCAGCTCATCAGTGAAAAATCAAAGGACGTGCCAAAAAATAAAGGTCTCTGATTGTAAGAGTCTCGCTCAAAGTACAAACATTATGTTTCTTGTCTGTATCGAGGCATGTGGGAATTTATGACAGCAAGGTGGGAGCAGTTTGGCAGAAGTTGGGTCTATGCAGACAGTCTCAGAAATAAGTCATCTCTGAAGAAAAGGTCAGTTATTTAGGGCAGGAAAAGACCACTCCGACCACCGGCTGCCCCTCCTCCCCAACATACACACATTCACTGCCTGGAAATATCTGGCCAAAGAAAATCCAAATCATTTAATGATGAATAATTTAAAAAGAAATAAGCCAGCATGGCATTAACACAATGTTGTGGGGAAAATATAAAGAGCAGTTAAACTCAGCAAATACATAAAGAACACTCACTACAACAGTATTACTCTGAAGCAGTTAAAAACAAATGTGACCAGATATCATATTGTGAATTAAAAAATATGAGCAAGATGGGCATGCTTATGAAGGAATACCACAAGGGAGATATGCAGAATCTCAACTAAGGAATGATGAGGTTATAGCAAGTGAGAATAAAAATTAGTTTCAGGTTCATTCTTTCTGTATTTCTTTTGTCTAAAGGAAAAAATACATGTATACTTGTATCTCTTTCTTCAATAATATAAATATTCCTTTGGCTTTTGAAGAAAAACAGTTTTAAAATAAAAGATAAACTACCTAATCAGGAAAAATAATCCCACAAATATTAAAAAATAAAAATTACAAAAGAAATAACTTCAAAGTTAGAAATAATCTTGCACTAACCTGTCTATAAGTGGAAAGTAGAAATAAAGTAATATTTCTGAAAAACATATTTTATCAAAAAAGATTTCAGAATAGACTGGGAAAAAATGTAAACAGCATGATTTCCAAAGAAGATATTGAGGGAATCATGTAATTACAACCATGATCACCACTACTCCAGAGAATTCCAGACCAATCTTAAAAAGGAAGTAATTCCAATATTACCCATGAATACAAAACCTTTCAAAGACTGAGCATGTGAACTTACAAAAACATACAAACACACAAGAAAACTATAGCTTAATATATAACTTATCCAGCTTTTAAAATAAATAGTAACAAGTACAATTCAACAGTATATTAAAAATAACCCAGTTGATCAATTGGGGATTTGTTCTATGAACCTAAGAACCTTTAATTCTTAATAAATCTATCAAAATGATCTATAAAATTAACATAGATATAAACATAAAACATTATGACCATCTTCATAGCTGTTGAAAGGACATCTGACAAAATTCAATCATTCTTCACAAAAATACTAAACAGAACAGGAATAAACTGTGATTTATCTTGAATCAGTGGTCATTGGAAAAATGTAGAGTTACTTTACTCAAGAAGAGTTCTGTTAGCATTGTATCCATAGGCCACTCACCCACTAAATTCCAGGATCAACTTTACCCAATTATGTAAACAAAATATACTTCATGCTTTCCCAAATGTCTGCAAAAAGTCCTCCTAGTTGAGGACCCTTGAATAATAAGTATTTTCCCTAAAGCGAAAATCAAGACAATCATGCACTACTATCACACTATTCTTAATAACATATTGGAAGTACTTATTAGAAAAGAGAAAGAAAATAAATCCATGAAAATTAGAATTTAGATAAAATATCACTTTTTCAGATGATATTTGTATACCTGGAAAACCTTAGAGAATTAACCAAAATGGCTGTACAATATGAAACAGTCAAGTAAAGAAACAGGACTCAAAATTTGTATCCAAAAGCCAATAATTTATATTAATAAGCCTATAAATACATAACAATCATCTAAAAGATATGATGGGGAAAAGAGTTTATTTACATTAACACAACACAAAACTTGGGGGTAAAATTCACTGCAAATATTTGATGTAAAATTTGAAGAAAATTTTAAAACAGAACTGAAGTTCAAAAAAATAATGCTTGAATAAATTGAAATTTACCATATTATTTGATAGGAAGACTTCACATCATAAAGATAGTCTTAAATTAGTTAAGAAATGTAATGTGATCCTAATAAAATACTACAGTGTGTATGTATGAGGATAATGAAAAACAGATATTCTGATTCTTACCTTTCTACAAAAAAAATTAAGAAAATTGATAACCAGGAAAATATAAGGGGGAGGGATCTTTCAAGAACAATGAGAGAAGTTCATCCTCATCATACTAAATATAAACACTTCATATTTAAAACAGGATAATATTGCTGTGGGAATAGACAAAAAGACCAGTGAAATAGTATTGCACACCCAGAGGAAAGGTTCCAATACACATGAGAAATTAGTAAATAATAAAAGAAGCATCTCGAGTATGTGGGAGAAAATCTAGACTGTTTTATGGTTGGAATTAAATTTCTTTGAGCAAAACAATCTTGTAAAAAAGGATGAAACCATAACTCACATCACTTAGGAAAGGAAGTTCCAATGGACCTATAAATGGATAATGTCAATATCCCATTCTGGCCAATATTTAGATCATCCAGAGGAAAAAAACCAACAAATAAACATCAGCATTAAATTATATTAAATAGCAAATGGACTCAATAGATATTTGCTGAATATTCCATCCAATAGCCACAGAATACATTATTTTTATTAGCATACAGAACATTTTCCAATATAGAACGTACATTAACAAGTCTTACAAATTTAAAAAGAAAAAATGAAATGATTCCTTGCATCCTATCACAATAGAATAAAACTATAAATCAACAGCAAGAGAAACTGCAAAAATTATACAAATACATGGAGACTGAACAACACTATTTAATTAATAGTGGGTCATCAAAGAAATCAGGGGTAAAATGTAAAATTTTCTTGAATCAAAAAAAAAAAAAAAAAAAAAAGGAAACACAGAAAACCATAACTTGTGAGATACTGCATTAGCAGTAGAAAGAGGAAATTTTTATAGCAATGAGTGCCTACATAAAAAGAAAGTGGTATCTCAAATAAATGCCCTAATAATGCATCTCCAGGTCTTAGAAAAATAAGAACAAGACAAACTCATAATCACTAAAAGGAGAGAAATAATAAAGACCAGAGAAGGTAAGTGAAATAGAGACTGAAAGAACAATACAAAGGATCAATGAAAACAAGAGTTAGTTTTTGAAAAGATAAACAAAATTGTTAAACTTTTAGCTAAACTAAATGAAAGAGGGAAAAAGATCAAAATAAATGAAAATTGAGGTAAAAAAGACGGCATTACAAAATATACCATTGAAATTCAATGGTCCACAATTCAATATTTTTGAAAAACTATATGCCAGTGAATTGGAAAATTTAGAAGAAATTTCTGGAAACATGTGATCTAATAAAATTTAACCAAGAAGATATAAAAATCCTAAATAGATTTTTAAAAATGAGACAGAAGCAGTAATAAAAAAGTCTCCTAACAAAGAAAATCCTGGGGCCAGATAAATTCACTGCTGGATTTTACCTGTCCTTTAGAGAAGAGTACCAGTGCTCCTCAAACTATTCCATAAAATAAAATGGGAAGAAGCCCTTCCAAACTTATTCTATGAAGCCGTTACTGTCCTTCAACCAAAACCTTGGACAAAAAAGGAAATCTATAGACCAGTCTTTCTGATGAACAATAAGAAAAATCCTTAACAAAATGGATCCAAATAAAACTCAACAGCATATTAAAAACATCACACACTATGATCAAGTTGTTTTCATTCCAAGGATGCAGGATAGTTTAACATATGCAAATCAATAAGTATAATACAATATATAAAAATGACCAAGGATAAAAATCCCATTATCATTGCAATAGATTCAGAAAAAAACCATTGATAAAATTCAGTATCACTTCATGATAAAAGCCATGAATAAATTAGGTATAGAAGGATCATACCTCAACATATTAAAGACTACATATCACAAATTAACAACCAATATCAAACAAAATAGAGAAAAACTGAAAGTATTTCCTTTAAGATCAGGAAGGATGTTCATTCTCACCACTCTTAGTTAAAGGAGTACTAGAAATTCTAGACTGAGCAATTAGGCAAGAAAAAAAATAGAAAAGATAAACAAATAGGGAAGGAGGAAGTCAGATTATCTGTTTACAAATGATATGATTCTATACATAGAAAATCCTAATCCTTCACCAAAGACTTTTATAACTAATAAGCAAATACAGCAAAGTAACAGGATTAAAAAAATCAATGTACAAAAACCAGTTGCTTTTCTATACATCAATAACAAACACACTAAGAAAGAAAACAATCCTGAGCAAAAGAGAGTAATGCTAGAGGCATCACAATACCTAACTTCATAACATACTACAGAAGCTTAATAAAAACAACATACAACTGACATTAAAACAGATGCATAAATTAATGGAATAGAATAAAATATACAGAAAAATCCATGCATCTTCAGCCAACGGATTCTTGACAAAAGTGCAAAAAAAAAAAATACATCGGAGAAAAGATTGCCTCTTCACCAACTGGTGCTGGGAAAACTGAGTATTCACATTGCAACTAGATTTCCATATCTTACCCTGTTTAAAAAAAACAATTTTAAATGGATCAAAACCTTGATACAATTAGACATGAACTGTGAAACTACTAGAAGAAAATGTAGGGGAAACACTTTAACATACAGGCACAGGTAATTAATTTGTGGATAGGACTCTAATAGCCCAAGCAAGAATCAACAGATGGAATTGCATCAAATTAAAAAGCTTCTGTAAAGCAAAGAAAATAGTCAGCAAAGTAAAGAAACAATCCACAGAATGGGAGAAAATATTTACTAGCTATTGATCTGATGGAGGATTAATATCCAGAATTTATAGAGAATTCAAAAAACTTAACCACAGGAAAAAAAATTATGCAATCAATAAATGGACAAAGGATCTGAATAGACATATCAAAAATAAAAGGCCAATAAGAACAATAAAAAAAAATGCTCGATATCTTAGCCATCAGGGAAATGCAAATCAAAATTGCATTGAGATTCTATCTCATTCTCCAAATGCTAGTGAGGATGTGGAGAAATAGAAACCTTTACACACTATAAGTGGAAATGTAAATCAATACATTCACTATGGAAAACTATATGAAGGTTTCTCAAAACGCTGAACACAAACTACCATATAATCCAGCTATACCACTTGAGTACATTCCAAAGGAAATAAAGTCAGCATACAAAAGAAATACCTGCATACCCATTTTCATTGCAGCACTGTTCACAATAGCTAAACGGGGAATCAGGATAGGTACCCTTCAACATACAAGTGGATAAATGTGATATATAGATAGATAGATAGATAGATAGATAGATAGATAGATAGATAGATAGATAGATAGATACACACACACACACACACACACACACACACACACAGACATAATGGAATATTATTCAGCCATAAGGAAGAATGAAATCAGGTCATCTGGAGGAAAATAGATCAAGCTAGAAGACATCATGGTAAGGAAAATAAGTCAAAAAAGAAAGAAAAATATCAGGTTTTCCATTTTTTTTTTTTTTTTTTTGGTTTGTTTTTTTGGTCTTGTTGTTTTGTTTTGTTTTGTTTTTTGTGGTGCTGAGGATTGAATCCAGGGCCTTGTGCCTGGGAGGCAAGCACTCTACCAACTGTGCTATATCCTCAGCCCACTCAGGTTTTCTCTTATATGTGGAAATTAAACAAAAAACAAAGATGACCTGAATGCAGAGAAGGGACTATTAAGGTCTAGAAAAGAGGTCAGGGAAGAGGGGAGAAGATGAGTACACAGAAAGGTAGGTGAAGGCAGGCAAGATGTGATAAAAGCTCAATATGTGCACATGTGTATGGAAATGCTACAGTGAAGCTCATACTCCGTCTGTGTCAATAACAATAATGAAAGTATGAGATGAGACTATAGACATTTTTATAAGTCACAGACTATAATTTCTTTTTTATAACTATACTATTGATTTATTTTATTTTTAAAATATTTTTAATTGTAAATGAACACAATACCTCTATTTTTTTTGAGAGTTTATTTTTTATTTTTAAATTTGTTCTAATTAGTTACACATGAGAGAAGAATGCATTTTGACACACTATACACAAATGGAGCACAACTTCTCCTTCCTCTGGATGAACATAGTGTGGAGTCACATCAGTAGTGTGATCATACATGTATATAGGGCAATAATACCCATCTCATTCCACTCTCTTTCCCATCCCATGCCCCCTCCCCTCCCTCTCCTCTGTGTAATCCAAAATTACTTCATTCTCCCCACCCCTATTATGGATTGGCATCCATTTATCATAGAAAACATTCAGCCTTAGGTTTTCTGGAATTGGCTTATTTCACTTAGCATGATATTCTCCAATTTCATCCATTTACCAGAAAAAGGCATAATTTCATTATTTTTTAAGGCTGAGTAATATTCCATTGTGTATATGTACCACATTTTCTTTATCCATTCATCTGTTGAAGGGCATCTAGTTTGGTTCCAAAGTTTAATTACTGTGGGTTGAGCTGCTATAAACATTGATGTGGCTATGTTACTGCAGTATGCTAATTTTAAGTCCCTTTGGTATAAACTGAGGAGTGAGATAGCTGGGTCAAATAGTGGTTCCATTCCAAGTTTTCTGAGAATATCCATACTGCTTTCCATAGCGGTTGTACCAATTTGCAGTTCCACCAGCAATGTATGAATGTACCTTTCCCCCTGCATCCTTGTCAACACTTTTTGTTGCTTGTATTCTCAATAATTGCCATTCTGATTGAAATGTGATGAAAATCTTAGAGTAGTTTTGATTTGTATTTCTCTAATTGCTAGAGATGATGAACATTTCTTTTCATATGTTTGTTGATCGATTGCATTTCTTATTCTGTGAAGTGTCTTTTCAGTTCCTTAGCCCATTTATTGACTGGGTAATTTGGGTTTCGTGTGTGTGTGTGTGTGTGTGTGTGTGTGTGTGTGTAAGTTTTATGATTTCTTTGTATATCCTGGAGATTAGTGCTTTATCTGAGGTGAATGTGGTAAAGATTTTCTCCCAATCTGTAGGCTCTCTCTTAACATTATTGATTATTTCCTTTGCTGAGAAGAAGTTTTTGAGTTTGAATCCATCCCACTTATTGATTCTTGATTTTACTTCTTGCATTTAGGAGTCTGGTTAAGGAAGTCACTTCCTAAGCCAACATGGTGGAGATTTAGTCCTACTTTTTTATTCTATTAGGTGCAGGGTCTCTGTTCTAGTGCCTAACTCAAACTATCACTATTTACTGACAACATGATTCTATATTTGAAGATCCTAAAAGTTCACCAGAAAACTCCTAGAGCTAATAAATGAATTCAGTGAAGTAACACAATATAAAATCGACACCTATAAATTAAATGCATTTCTATACATCAGTGATGAATCCTCTAAAAAAGAAATTAGGAAAACTGCCCCATTCACAATAGCCTCAAAAAAAAAAAAATAAAAAAATACTTGGGAATCAATCTAACAAAAGGGGTGAAAGAGACTTACAATGAAAACTACAGAACACTAAAGGAAGAAATTGAAGAAGACCTTAGACGATAGAAAGATCTCCCATGTTCTTGGATGGGCAGAATTAATATTGTCAAAATGGTCATACTACCAAAACTGTTATACAGATTTAATGTAATTCCTATTAAAATTCCAATGACATTCTTCATAGAATTAGAAAAAGAAATCCTGAAATTCACTTGGACAAATAAGAGACCCAGAATAGCCAAAGCAATCCTTAGTAAGAAAAGTGAAGCAGGAGGCATCATAATAGCAGACCTCAAACCATACTACAGGGCTATAGTACCAAAAACGACATGGTGTTAGGACTAAAATAGACACGTAGACCAAAGGTACAGAATTAGAAGACACAGAGAAAAACCCACATAAATACACTTATCTCATACTCAACAAAGGCACCAAAAACATACATTGGGGGAAAGATAGCCTATTCAACAAATGGTGCTGGGAAAACCGGAAATCCATGTGTGACAAAATGAAATTAAGCCTCTATCTCTCACCCTACACAAAAATCAACTCAAAGAGGATCAAAGACTTAGGCACTAGAACAGAGAGCCTGTGCCTAATAGAAAAAGTAGGGCCAAATCTCTACCATGTTGGCTTAGGAACTGAATTCCTATTTATTTATTTTTATGTGGTGCTGAGGATCAAACCCAGTGACTCACACGTGCTAGGCAAGTGCTCTGCCACTGAGCCACAACTCCAGCCCCTGTTTTATTATTTTTCATTTCATTTTTCCCAGCTTTAACATATTATTGACAAACACACTGAAAATATTTATAGTACAATGTGTTATCTTGATATATACAGACAATGCGAAATGATTAAATCCAACTAGTTAACAACAAAAATGAACTAAAATTTTATTTTATTATTTTATTGTTTTTATTTTATTTATTTATTGTTAAAAAATTATGTTATTGAATAATATTATTGAAAAATAAAACATTTAAATAAAAGAAGAAATATGGGAATTCATTTATAAATTTAAATGACTTTCCATATATTACTGAATTCAGAAATGTAAAATTTGCTAAATGAAAAACTTTTTTTTCTGCAGAGAAAACAACCAATTTTTTAAAAAGTCAAAGTGGTAAAAACTATTAAATTCATATCATAGACATAGACTTACCTCTTTAGTATATAAAGACTTCCTAGAAATGGACATTATGCTCAGTAACTGCATTAGTCATCTGTGAATTACTATAACAAAACACCTCAGGCCATTAAATTATAAAGAGAAAAGTTTTAGGTAGTTCATGGTTATGAAGGTTCCAGTCTAACTTCTGGTGGTTCTATTTTTTTATTTGTTCTAATTAGTTGTACATGACAGTAGAATGCATTAATACATTTTGATAGCGTATACATAAATGGAATGTAATTTCTCATTTTTCTGATTATATATATTGTAGGATCACATTGGTCATGCAGTCATCTATGTACATGAGGTAATAATGTCTGTTTCACTCTACTGTCCTTCCTGCCCCCATACCCCTTCCCCTCCCTTCACTCCCCTCTACCTAATATAAAGTAACTCTATTCTTCCCTAGCTCCCCCCAACATTGTGAATTAGCATCCACATATCAGAGAAAACATTCATCCTTTGGTTTTCTGGGTTTGGCTTATTTCACTTAGCATGATATTCTCCAATTCATCCATTTACCAGCAAATGCCATAATTTTATTCTTTAAAGCTGAGTAATATTCCATTATATATATATATATATATATATATATATATATAAAACATTTTCTTTATCCATTCATCTGTTAGTGGGCACCATAGTTTAGCTATTGTGGGTTGAGTTGCTATAAACATTGATGTGGTTGCATCACCATGGTATACTAATTTTAAGTCCCTTGGGTATAAACTGAGGAGTGGGATAGTTGGGTCAAATGGTAGTTCCATTCCAAGTTTTCTGAGGAATTTCCACACTGCTTTTCAGAGTGGCTGCACTGATTTGCAACCCTACTAGCAATGTATGAGTGTATCTTTTACCCCACATCCTCGCCATCATTTACTGTTGCTTGTATTCTCAATAATCGCCATTCTGATTGGAATGAGATGAAATCTTAGAGTAGTTTTCATTTGTATTTCTCTAATTGCTAGAGATGTTGAACATTTTTTCATATGTTTGTTCATTGATTGTATTTCTTCTTCTGTGAAGTGTCTGTTCAGTTCCTTAGCCCAGAACAAAGGCCCTGTAACTACTATAAAAAAAAGTAGGCCCAAATCTTCACCCTGTCAGCCTAGGATCTGACTTCCTTAACAAGACTCCTAAAGCGCAAAAAGTTCAATCAAGAATCAATAGATGGGATGGATTCAAACTAAAGAGCTTCTTCTCAGCAACAGAAACAATCAATAATGTGAAGAGAGAGCCTACAGAATGGGAGAAAATCTTTACCACATGCACCTCAGAGCATTAATCTCTAGGATATATATAGAACTGGTGGTTCTATTTGCTTTGGACTTGTGATAAGGGTAGCACATCATGGCATCAGAATTTGGTGGAGCAAACTACATGTAACGCCAACCAGGAAACAGAAGGAAACAGGAAGGGAAGGGGGTTCCACATTCCCCTGGGAGGGCATCCCCAATGATTCACATCTTCCCACTGTGCCCCACTTCCTAATGCTCCTACTTCCTCCCAATAGTGCCAACCTTGAGATCAATCCTTTAACCCAGGGAGCTTCATAGGACAATATCCATATTCAAATCATAGCAATACTTTAATACAGAAATGGAAAAATATTAAGAAAAGAGATTTCACATAGGAGAAATAAAATTGGCTCTCAGGTCCAATAAACATCTTGCTTTAGGCTTATTTGTCTCTGTTTCTTTTCCCTAATACAAACGGGTCTAACGTTCAACCAAAAAAGTCAAAGACATACTAAAGGGCGCAATAATACAGTCTGAAGAAACAAACCAAGAGTCAGCACCAGATTCAGATGTAGCAGATTTTGGAATTAGCAGACTAGCAACTTTAAATAACTATGATTAAGATTCTAAGGTCTCTGGTGCAAAAGGAGTTACCGTGCAAGAACTGATGGGTCATATAAGCAGAGATGGAAGCTTCGGGAAAGAATAACAATACCAGAAACGTAATTCAGATAGGTGGAATGTTCCCATAAACTAGTATCCATATATAAGTATAACTAAATCAATTATATCTGTATACTGAAAACTCTAGAGAAAACACAAAGAACTTTTAAAACCTTGTATGATGGATGTATTAAGAGGAAGAGAGGCCCCAGTCACTGAGTGACCACTGAGAACTCAGCAGCTGTCCCTCAAGTCTCCTTGTTTCTCTATGCTCTGTGCCCGCCTTCCTGCAAAGCCCAGCTGCCTTCTCCAGCAAGTTTCCACCAAAGAAAAGGAATCATATCATACGTCCACTCTTCAGAGCCTCCACTCTTTCCGCCTCTGTGCTGATGCAAGTAGGGGCCATGACCTGCTTCCTGCTGGCACTGAGGATTTTATCCACATGAGAATCCAACAGAGAAACAGGCAAGACCCTTACTACTGTCCAAGGGACAACTGATGGCTATGGGAGAAAGGAACTATGAAGGTGTTTTAGAAGAAATTTGCCTGCAAAGGTACTGTAATTGAGCATCCAGAACACAGAGAAGTAATTCAGCTGTAGGTTGACCAGCACAAGAACATATTTCAGATCCTAGGAGAGATTAGACTGAACAAGGACCATCGGCTCAAAGTTCAGGGTTTTAAGTGCTTGTGGCTCTCTGAAGCTTATGTGAGGATTTCCTTCGATGAGTAGAATTTCCCTTCTGACCCTTGTCACCAGTTTAAAACCTAACAACCTGTATAGTGTAACCATTTGGGCTCCATGTTTAACTTCTATTAGTGCAATTCCTTCATGTAATAAACTAAAAAGAGTTCTCCCCCCCCACACACAAAAAAAAAGTAGATGAAGAGGAAATGGAATTCAAAAATGCTCAAGTAAATTCAGTGAAGGCAGAAAAGTGGTGGAAGACAAAACACACACACACACACACACACAGTGACTACCAATACATCCATTACTTACTTTAAATGTGAATGGTCTAAATATACCGATTGAAAGACAGAGATGCCATAGTAGATTAAAAAAAAAAAAAAACAAGACCCAATTATAAGAAACTCACTCTAAACATAAAGACACAGAGATATTTAAAGGATGGAGAGAGATACCACATTAATAGTAATCAAAAGAAAGTAGAAGTCAGTATGCAGAACTTTCCTAAATTTCAATAGTTTGACTTTGTGATTTTTCAGCTTTGAGATTGTGTGGAAATGCACCCAGCAATCTGTTTTTCACTGTCAGTACAGAATTGAATAAATTACATAAGACACAGATGAGAGAAAGAAAATTAGCATACAAAGAAAGATGTTACATAAGAGTATAAGTCTTTAAGGAGATAGAGTAATTCTTAATGTGCATCTGCCTAACAAGAGAAAATCAAAATATGTGACAAAAATTGATAAAAGTACAAGGAGAAATAGATGAACCCACTCTTTCAGTCACAGATTTTGACACCCCTCTGAATAAGTGACAGGTCCAGCAGGCAGGAAATTTGTAAGGGTACCATTGAACTGAACAGGACCATCAATCAACTGGATCAAATTGACATTTATAGAGCACTCTATCCAACAACAGCAGAATATACATTCTTTTCAAGCTCACATGAAACATTCTCCAAGATAGACCACATCATGGACCGTAAAACACATCTCGACAAATTTAAATGAAATCATGCAAAGTATGTTCTCATGCCACAATGGAATTAAGCTAGAAATCAGTAACAGAAAGCTGAAAAATCTCAAAATATGTAGAGATTAAACAACACTCTTATAAATAACACATGGGTTAAATAAGTAGTATCAAGAGAAATTTTAAAAGATCTAAAATGAAAAATATAACTTTCAAAATGTTTGGGATGCTGTGAAAGCCGTATATACAGGGAGATTAATAGAGAGTGCACATGTTATTTAAAAACTAATAACGGAAGCTTTAGCATTAGGAAACTAGAAAAAGAGGAGAAAATTAAATCCAAGGTCATTTATATATAGGCATTTATTGCACACAATTCTAGAGGTAAGAAAGTTCAAGATTGAAGCATGTGCAGAATCAGTGTCTGGGGAAGACTCCTTCTCTGCTTCATAGATTACACCTTGCTGCTGTGTCCCCTCATGGCAGAAGGAGAGGCCAGTCCTCTTGCCCCTCTTTTGTAAGGGCTCTAATCCTATTTGCGAGAACAGAGTCCCTGGGACCTCATCACTTTCACACTAGCACTCAGACTACGGCATCACTGCTATTCAACCCACTGTGGAAGTTCTAGCCACTGCAGTAAGACAAGAAAAGTTATTAACGTGAATAAAAATCAATGTAAAAATATACAGATGGGGAAGGAAGAAATCAAACCTGTCTTTTGTAGATGACATGATTTCTTATGCAAAAATCTCCCCCTACATTCAGATCAACATAAAAATTCCCAGAACTAGTAAGTAATTATAGAAAGGCTAGGGATGCAAGGTTAATACTTAAAAGGTAGTCACTAGCCCAGTGTAATGGCATATACCCGTAAACTCAGCTACTTGAGAGAGCGAGGCAGAAGAATTCTAAATTCAAGACTGGCCTGGATAACAGCAATATTGTCTCAAAAAGAAAAAATTCTGGGAATACAACCCAGTGGTAAAGTGCTTGCCTAACATCTGAGAAGCCCCTGGGTTCAACCCCCAGTAACCATCTGTATGCACCCCCACACACACAGGTGCACACACACACACAGAGGAAAAAATCCAATCACTTTTTATTTACTTTGGTGTTGTAAAAAAAAAGTACCAATTAATGACTAGGGTTTAAAATTTAAAGTGTAACATCATTTACTTTAGCATTCCCCCCCACAAATGAAATACTTGGAAATAATTATAATAAAATACATACAAGATCTACATAAGACTTTAAAATTCTACTTAAAAAATCAAAGATCTAAATACATGGCAAGGGAATCAATTCACTTACAGAAAGACAGTAGTTTTTTGTTTGTTTGTTTGTTTGTTTTAAGATGTCAGTTCTCAAATTGCTTCAAAAGATTTGACACAATCCCAACAAAATTCTAGTAATTAATTTTGTGAATATCAACAAAGTGATTCAAAAGTTTATATAGAAAGACAAATGAGCCAGAAGAGCCAATAAAGCATGAAGAGTCAAGTTAGAGAACTAATACTAAAACAAATTTCAAATTTACTGTAAAACTACAGTAATCCAAATAGTATAGAATTGATGAAAAACTTGATCAATAGTGAGTCCAGAAATGAAACCTCACAAACATAACCAACTGATCTTTGATAAAGGAGCAAAGAAAATTCAATGGGAAAAAAGGTTTTCTTTTCAATAGATGATATTAGGAGAACTGGACATGCAGTGCACACACCAAAGCAAAATAAATAAACAAATAGAAATAAAACTTGCCATTTAAAATTAACTCAAAATGGACCATAGAGCTAAATGGAAAACTACAAAACTCCTCAAAGACAGGCGCAAATATAGGTGATCCTTGGGTTTGGCAAATGAATTTTTAGACAGAACATCAAAAGCACAACCCATGAAAGAAGGTATTTAGACTATTAAAATTGAAACCTTCTGCTTTATAAAAGGTGCATAAGAAAATAAAAGGCAAGTCACAAACGGGGAAATTATGTGCACAACATATTTGATAATTGATTATTAGCCACATTATACAAAGAACACTTAAAACTTTACATTAAGAAAACCAAATTTTTAAAATGAGCCAAAGATCCAAAGAAGTCACATCAAGACAAATAAGTACATGAAAAAAATGCTCAACATCATATGCCATTAGGGAAATACAATTTAAAATAATAATGGGATATGACCTTATATCGATCAGAAGGGCTAAATCCAAAACGCTGACTCCAGATGCTGGTGAGGATGTGGAACAACAGGAGCTCTCATTCATTGCTGATGAATGGAAACTGGTGCAGTCACTGTGGAAGACAATTTGACAACTTCTTACAAAGCAAAACATATTCTTATTATATGATCCACCAATTGCACTGCCTGGTTATTTACCCACATGAATTCATGTCCACATAAAACTGTAAATGGATGTTTATAGTGATTATACATAATTGGCAAAACTTGAAGATGTCCTTCAATAGGTGAATGAAAACTGTGTCACAATATCCATACAATGGAATGTGATGCAGATATACACAGAAAAAATACCAAGCCACAAAAGACATGGTGGAAACGTACGTGCATATTATTAAGTAAAAGAAGCCAATCTGAAAAGGATATGCACTGTATGATTCCAATTTGCCTAGAAAAGCCAAAAACAATAGAAAGAGTAAAATGATCTGTAGTTGTGAGAGGTTTGGAGAAGAGGAAGAGATGGAACACAAGGTATTCACAGCGTGACCAATTACTGTATATGATACCATACAAGAGTAGATACATGACATTGTGCATCTGTCCCCCAGAAAAGTATACATCCCAGAGGGAACTTTTAGGTAGACTATGACTTTAAAAAATCTACATCATGCACAACCATAGAAAGGAAATGATGTACCCCATTTGTGTAAAATGAATCAAAATGCAGTCTGTAAAAATTAAAAAAATTAAAATAAAAAAACAATACTGTATCAATACTAGTTCATCTATTGTAACAAGTGTACAACACTAGTTGGAGATGTTTAAAACAAGGAAAACTAGCAGGGAGAGCATCAGTGAGCAGACAGGAAACATGGCAACTCCAGGATTGAATTTTTAACATAGTTTTTCTGTAAACCAAAAAATTCCCTTCAAAATAAAGTATATCAATTAAAATATTAAAAATAATGAAAAAACTGTATTTATATGGAGAGATCTATTAGATGCATGGAGAAGAGAAAATAGCAAAAGAATAGTATAAAATATGTTGCTTTTTATCTAAAGATGGGAGAATAAATTAGCGCATGCTATATTTGCTTGTTTATATGTACAAAGCTTCAGAAGGATACCTAGAAACTAACCATGGTGGTCACCTATGGGGTTGGTAGTTGAACTGGCAGAATGAGGGAAAGTTAGATAATACGTGGATCTAGGTCCTATGATCACAGCATTAGTTTTTAAATACTATTTTCTTAAAAATAAACCCCTCTGAAGATTTGCCTGAGCTCTAGGGAGTGTTGAGCTTGAATGCCTTAGAACTAATATTTTGATTTTAATACTCTGAAGAACTCTGGAATTTACCCTACAGAAATTCCTTCACGTGTGCACAGCATGTTCAAAAGACACTACAGATATTCACTGTAGAATTATTTGTAAAAGAAGCAAATTTGGAAACATCCTAAATATAAATCAACAAAAGAAGTGGCTAAGGACAGTAACGCAGACATACTAGAAACTTCAACACATCAACTAAAAAGAATAAAGTGGACTTCTGGAGACTGATGTTGAAAATACCCAGAAGTTGCAAAAAAATGAGAACGGAAAAATTTTAACTACAGGGTGACTTTTGTTTGTAAATGCAATAAAGAAAGATTTGGAAGGATAGACAACAAACTGGAAACAGTGTCACCTCAGGGGAAGTATTTGGGATTTTAAGAGGAGGAGGGATAGGCTTACTTTTATTATTTCTACTTCCTATTGTTTGACTTTTTTCCCCATGCAACTATGATGTATTGCTTTTTATACATGAATAAAAATATAAAGATTTTTAAGAAACCCAGTGGGGTGTTTGTGTCCAGAAACCGTAGCCATCTTGGGGGCTGTTTGCCATTACCTCTGTTCATTTCTTTCAGCCCAGGAAGGGCTAAAGGAACCTCAGTGTTCTCTGTAGCATTGTTAACCAGGGCACTGACTCTAACTTGCCATACCCTGTAATTGGATCCTTCTAGTAAAGCTGCTTCAATAAAATGTCCCAAGTGCTGCAGCCAAGTGTTTAGGAGGCACGGAGGACCCTGGTGGCAGCTCAGGGGGTAGGGGCCAGGGCCTGGGCCTGGGGCTTGGGTCTAAAATGCTGCAGGAGGCATGCTTTAAAGTCCCAGCAAGCTTAACTATCAACAGAGGGGGCACCTCTGCATTTTTCATGCAGGCTTACAGAGACTTGTTTGCAAGTCTCAGGATCCCTGGTGAGTAGTTTTCTGTGGCTTCAGTTACAGCACAGTTCTAAAAGTATTAATGCAATGAGACTTTTGTATAACTACATGTGGTAAGGGAGAAATGTAACTCTGCTTTCTCCAGAAGGCATTCACAAAGGCTAATAATGAATTCATCTCAAGAAGGACAGGATTGCTAAAATTGTCCCCTAAAGCCCCACCTCGTGCGATCCCTAAAATGACAGGCAGAGAGAGGCCTATATCTTCCTATCTGCTTGGTCTGGAGGCTCCCTGTAAATTCCACTCGGATGTTCCTTTTGTTGTTTCGTTTCCCAGGGGCCCTGGAGAATGCCCTAGTAATCTAGGCCATAAGCTCTTCGTGTTGATCATTTTTTATTTAGGTTTCAAAACTCAAGAGCAGAATCCAGATGTGGACTTCTAAGGGGTGCCAGCTTGAAGTCAAATGTTAGGGGCCTAAGATTTGTCTTCGCTCAATGGGTTGACACAGGAGGAAGGAGTATCTCTGGGTATGAAATTACACAAAGGTGATGATCAGAGTTGAGATCTGAACCATGGAAATTCCTTCCAGAACTCTGGAGCCATTTGTTCATCCATCCATACTTCCGTTCCCTTCTTTATACAATGAAGACTTACTGAACAGCTATTGTGTACAGGAGGGAGACAGCATTATAGTATAAGTGCTATTGTTGGAAACAAATTGCTTAGATTCTCATGCTTATTAGTTGCATAAACTTATGGAGTCATAGACCGTTCAAACCTCTGCTTCCCCATATTTAAATGGGAATAATGGTGGAACCAACCTTCAAGGTTGTTGTGAAGACTAAATGACTTTCCCAGGCCTACTAGGTCAGCATATCCAGGGCAGACCCCAGGAAGCCGCTCCTTGAAGAAGTGTCAAGAGTGATTCAAATGAGCATCCAGCACTGGGAAACACTAAAGCTAAATTTTAGGACACACACTGCTGTCCAGCAGCGCTGACACTGATAAGTTCGTTCGGTCCTTTCTCCCTGCTTTTATTCCTAGGCATCTCCAAACCACTCTGTCTGGAGACTGCACAGGAGCATCAGAAAGTGTAAATGGGACATGTCAGCTGTCCTTTGCAGGCCCTCCGGGCATCTCATTACAGCTGGGGACAGACCATGATCTGAGGCCTGCAGGATCTGGCTCTGCTGACCTGCGACCTCAACCCCTCTAGTTCTCCCTTCTCCTGGTTTCACCCCACTCTTCTTCCTGGTTCTCTAACACTCTAGGCTCCCCTCCCCTGGGGTCCTTCACACTTGCTCACCCATTTATCCATGTTCTTCTTTATCCTGTGAACATCCGCTTTTCCTAAACATTCAGCTGCTGGGAGACCTTCTGGACTATCCACTCCCAATTTACTTCCTTCCCACAGGTCACCCTCCATCCATTATGGGACCTGATTAATTTTAAATCATTTATTCCTCTCTGACATTATTCATTTATTTTCTGATTTTTATTCATCTTCTTGGACAGAATGCAAGCTCCGCAAGAGAAGGATATTTCAAGTGTAGCTGACCTTTTTATCTCTAGAGCTGTTTGCCCAGCACATAGTAGATGCTTAGTAAACTAATCAATGTAACAGATTAACACTCTCTTCATTATCTAAGGTAAAAGAAACTCACATTTTGCCATTCCCCAGTACTTTAGCCAAGCTGTGAAATGACCAGAATTTCTTCTCTGATTCACTTTCCAAGTGCTGAATCGCAATTCCCCAAATTCACAGCCAAGTGGTATCAGGTGACCATGGACTCAAAAAGGTATCATAAATTGCTTAATATGTTCTCTTCTGGGGCTTAGGCAATGAACTTGATATTTACTGTTTGGCAAAGACTTTCTGTTTTACTTTGTTGATAGGTGTAAGTAGATTTTTGCAGCCAAAAACACCTCTTTCTGGCCGGCTTCCCCATTTCCCTCCTTTTACTAGCATACCCTGGAGTAGTATAACCACGCCGAGGTGAGTTATGTGCAGGGAAATGGGCCTTAATGAGTAGAAAATCCATGGAATTCATTTGATGTTTGCACATTAACACTCTCTTTGCCAAGTCTTCCCAATTTCAACTTTTTCCTCAAAAAATATAAAAATAGTGGAGGGGAAGATGTCTCTTCAAGACCACGCTCTTGGAATTACATAAAAGACCCTACACATCTTTTTAATGAAAGGGGCTCAAAAGCAATTGTCATCAACCATCCCCAGACTCAGTGTCAACAACCCCACTGCTACAGTAGGGTGGTTGGAGCTTGTGCCACAGTATCAGGGAGACTTGGTGCCAGGGCTTCCTAGCTGTGGATCTGGGACATTGAACTCAGACTCCTTAAGTCTCAGTTTCCTCATCTGTAAATCGGGAGCAGTAATAGCAACCATATTGTATCAGTATCCATTGTCAGGACAAAATGTGGCTAAGTAGGTGTGTCTAGCAGAGTATCAGCATTGAGTAACCAATCTTTGCATGTGCGCCAAAGACTAAATAAACTAAGTTGACGGTATTTCATTCTCCCTCCTTTCTAGTTTGTGTTACCCCACAGGACCCTTCCCTGCAGTGCCCCCTTCAAGGACACTAACAGGGACCAATTGAGACAGAAAGATAGGTCTGAGTCTGGTTGTGACTGGGGTCCATCTTTGAGCCTAATCTCCTGAGAAATAACCATTTTGGTATTAGAAATGCCCTATTGTGTGCAGGACACAGTCTCTTACTTACAATAGAGATAAGCATACACCCATAAGCAGATGACACAGTCCAGTGTTCTTGAAAGTGTTTCTACAAATCTCCCTGCCAGGTCCTGGACAGACGACACGAGGTAAGAGATGATGGACCTGCTCCATGGAGCTCAGACTCAGTTCAAGTCAGTTCTGCCACTCATCAGTGAAAATACAAGCCAGTCACTGGCCTTGATGAACCTTGGTTTTCTCCTTCGTAAGATGCAGAAAGCAATATCCAGCATCATACAGGGCGAGTAAGGAATGGAACTTAAATCAGATAAAACATTTTTTAGTGGTCCAAAGTCACTTCTGGCTAACCCAAGCAGAAAGGTCCTTTGACAAGGTTTTCAGGTACCTCAAAGTATCAGCCCCAAATGCTGGAGCACCAGGAAAACAAGCAATACCCAAGGGACCAACAGGATATGGAAATGAGTATCCTGTACAGAACACAGGCATGGCTAGATATGAAAGCCATTGCCAGAGGAAGCTTTGGCCACTAACACAGGAAGCCTCCACTCTGAAAATGATCTCCAAAGTTATGTCCTGGCTCACAATGCAAAGGCCAGGTAGAAACACCAGTTGGCTGATCCTAGATCATGAGCCCACCCATCGCTGCCAGGGCTTGGGAAGAGGGGAACTTGGATCCTACCAGCTTTCAGATTGGGAAGCTGAGCATATCTTCCTCCATCCCCAACCCAGGAGGGGTGCTGAGCATTCCCCCAATGCCACACAAAGATATGAAAGTACCTTGGCACTCTTCAAGGTTGTATCTTTTTGAGTCATGCTGACTAGACAGAGTTCAAGTGCCTGTAAGTGGGGTGGTTTGGACTGCAGATATAAGAAGTGCATTCATTGTGCTTTAAAGAAAGAGGGATGAATGATCCACACACAAAAAAGATTTACTGTAAGAGCCCATGGGCATTTCCTAGAAAAATTCCAATAGTTTCATGCTGTTAGGCAAGGCATTTGTGTAAATTCTACAGGGGAAATGGCTTATTGCTTCATTCACTAATACCAACCTGTCATCTCGTTACAATTGATCCACACTGGATGGCTGATGGTGCATTCCCAGAAAGTGGATTCCTCCAAGATCGACCCTGACCTGAAAATCCTCCTACCCAGCTTCAGGTACTCTCTAAAGGCTCTAGAAAATTCTCCAGCCAATGATTTCTTCCTCTCTATCCTCTAATAACTCAGGAGCTGAGGGGTGGAAAGAGACATTGGAAACTCTCCTGGGAACAGTCTCAAAGACTGCCTTTACTTGGTAAATATATTTGTTATGGAGTGCCGGAAAATTTGGGGGGATAAAGCAGGAGATGAAAAACAATAGGTATCTTTGGAGCTTGAAGTCTTGCTTGGAGTCAATCACCACCCTGGCACCATGCCAGAAGCCGACTTTCTCCCCTCTATCTCCATCCTCCTACCTGCTCCCGCATCCCTTTATAACGAGCATCTAGAGTGCTGTCATTTAATACACAGACCCGGGGCTCCCCAGAGCTCGAAAACGCTCTTGCAACTGTCTTCTTGATAGGTATCTAAGAAACAAATGAGGGAGGAGGCTGCCTTAAGGCTCCATTAACATTGTCAGGTTAGAAATGTTGACAATAAGTCGATTCTTTTTGACACAGCTGTCCCGGTAATGAAGGGACATTTCTATATGACTCATCCTAATGTAAGATAAGATATGGAGGGGCTCTGATTTTTTTTTTTTTTTTTTTTTGACACATGTCCGGTATCTCAAAAGGGTAAGAACTAGTATAAGAAAATAGGTTGTTTCAGTGACATATTAATAGGAGCCCTGGTTGGGAGATGAATGATAATGTTGTCTAGGGCTTGAGTGTTCTGGTGGCTCACCTGGGAAGGTAAGCTGGAATCCCTTGAGGAAGGGGTTAGAAAAGCCTGGAGTCTCCACCTAACATCCCTCATTTACCCATGATTCTAGAAGACCACAGGGAGGAGTGGATTGCTCATGTTCTGGAATGTCACTTTCCATCTGCTGCTGACTGGGTTAGGAGTGAGGGTGGTTAAGTGCCACTCATTCTGACCTGTCACAAAGGACCATCTGCTGGGATTGGTGGCAGCCCCTGGAGGAGGCAGAAAAGACACCATGTGAGCAGACCAGCCCTGCCAGGGCAGGCTGCCGGAACAGGGAAACTGACCTACGGTAGCTAGAAGAGAAGGGGGCAGAGATTCAGGAGGTGCTAGTTGAAGGATTGCCTCTTTCAATAGCTAGTTATCTCTCCCACTAGGCCCACCTTATGATACTCAGGGTCCTTAGAATGTTCTCATTTGGTGAATAAAAGCAAAACAAAGCCTGTCCTTTCCACTTTCCTTAGCAGGCCCTGCTTCTTCCCTTTTGCAAGCACTTACCATCTTCTAATTTACGATCCCATTCACCATCATAGATCAGTGCTGGCATGGAGTAGGCACGCCATAACATCCTCATGGAAAATGACCCATTCAAGAAAATCACACACACACACACACACACACACACGATTTTCTTTAAAAAATCCATAAAATTAGTTCATTCAACTTTTTTTGAAAGCTTACTCATACTGTATAAATGAGAGGCTTTATTATTATTAAATAAAGCATCATTGAAAAGATACAAAGAAAGCAGTAAGTACTTTGGAAAAGGTGAGCTTTCCAGGAAATCATACTAAAAGCTGAAGACCGATAAGTTTCTCTGAGTTAATTCCTTTCTTAAAAATAATCAAGACAGTTATAGTTGTAGTGAAAGAAATAATGTCTAATAGTCTAAACTATTTAGATATATTATCTCATTAAATTCCCACAGCAACATATTGCAGCAGGCATCATGATTACCATTCCTGTTGTACAGAGAGGAATTGGAGTCACAGAGAGGTTGAGTAATTCCCTCAGGATTGCACAGTTAGGAGAAGGTGAAACTGGGCCTTAAACCCACACTTTTCTGATTTTGAGTGGGCATGTCAGATTCCCTAACTCATATTGCCTCTTCTTAATTCTGTCTTAGTCTCTTTTCCTCTTAGCCATGCTGTGGCTTAGAAATGATTGGAGTGTGTTGTTGGGAGATGTGCTGGAAACTTGGTCTCCAATGTTACAGTTTTGAGAGGTGGTGAATCTTTAGGAGGTGGAACTGAGTGGAAGGTGGTTAGTCACCAGTCGCCATCCTGGGAAGGGATTAATGTAGTTCTCCCAGGACTTGGTAGGTTATTATAAAAGAGTAAGCCTAGTCCTTTCCTGGTCTCTTGCTCCCTCCCTTTCTCTCTCTCTCTCTCTCTCTCTCTCTCTCTCTCTCTCTCTCTCTCTCTCTCTCTCTCTCTCTCTCTCTCTCTCTCTCTCTCTCTCATGTGTTTTCCTCTTCTGCTTGTTCATCAGGCTACAATGTAGCCAAGGGAGCCCTTATTAGAAGCCAAAAAGATGGAGACAACTAATCTTGAAATTTCAGCCTCCAAAGCTGTGAACTAAATAAACCTCTTTTCTTTATACACTTTCCTGCATCAAGTGTTCGGTTAAAGCATCACAAAATGGACTAAGACAAGCCCATATTGATAAAAGGAAAAAGTAAAGAAGGAGAAGTAGTTTTACTCTTAGGAAAGGGAAAAGCAGAGTTATCTATATAGACATACTCCAGAGGACCCAAGTATGTGTTCAACCAGTCTTCCTTACCCCAGAACACACAACACGAATGATGTGACTAGCAGAGATGCACATTTGACTCTATCTTTAACCAATAACTCAAAGGGTTAAGAAAATGCTGCGCATGGAATAGCCATGTCTCCCGTAATCCACGTACCTGATGCACCTGCCTTCTCAGGCTGCCTTCTGATTTAGTCTGTTTCAACCCCCCCACCAAACCCCATGGGGCAGATGGTGCCAGATGGTTAACTTACGATAAGTTCTGCAATCAAACTGTGGAGAGGTTGCCAACTTGTCCTCCTCTGAGCCCTGAGATTTACTGGAAGATGTCTCAGGTGCTCCTGAGGGATGGGAAGTGAGGGGAGGAATGTTCTTCACCCAGAGCAGCAATGCTTTTTCCTCCTTCACACCTTGAATTTCTGAACCAGATTTGTTTCAAAGGGATTATCAGTAACAAAAGGGAAAAGTGTGGCATCTTGAGATAGAAAAATAGAGTTGACTTGAAGGGGACCTTGGCTGACAGTTAAGGAAACTGGGTCCTGGATCCTCTGCTGCCATTGTCTCCGGAAAACCCAAACTGCTCTGTAGCTCAGTGTCGCTCTGTTCACGGTGACTTTGCATCAACATTGACTAACGAACTGTGGCAAATGTGCCCTAGTAGTGTTGACAGTGTGGGAAACTGAGTGTGGGGTGTATGCTGAAATAGGCGTGCACATTTTCTGTCAATCTAAAACTACTCAACATTTTCAGTTTGTTAAAGTTTAAAAAATGGGACTTACAAGATCTATTCCAGGTTTAAAAAAAAATGCTCTTTTATTCCTGCCTGCTGTACACTGGCAGAAGAGAGAGTAGAATAGGGGTCACTAGAAGCTAGGAAGGATGGGGGAAGTGGCAATGGAGGAGGGCTGGATAACGGGTACCAAAACCCAGTGGGAGAGGAGGAATGAGCTCTCAGGTTCCACAGTACGGTGGGCTGACTGGGTCAAAACAGCCTTCATATATTTTATGAAGAGCAAGGACAGAGGGGCTCAAAGTCTCCAAACATAAACAGATGATCAGGGTATGAAAATGTCAATTAGCCTGATTGGCTCATTACACAATATACACACAAATTGAATTATCACCCCATATTCCATAAATATGCGCAAACATTGTCAATTAAAAGGAAAATGAAATAAATGCACTCAATTCTATTTTTTAGAGGATGCTACCTTGGAACATCCTTCTTGAGTTTCTTTGATGAAAGTTTCAGCTTTCCATTTATTTACTTTCAACTACACCTAGAAATTCAGAGGAAAACTAATTACTGAAACTGTTTTTTTACGGGACCGGGGAAGGGAGAGGTACTGGGGATTGAACTCAGGGGCACTCAACCACTGAGCCACATGCCCAGCCCTATTTTGTATTTTATTTAGAGACAGGGTCTCACTGAGTTGCTTAATACCTTGCTTTTGCTGAGGCTGGCTTTGAACCCACGATCCTCCTGCCTCAGCCTCCTGAGCTGCTGGAATTACAGGCGTGTGCTACTGCGCCGAGCCTAAAACTGTTTTGCATATAGGTTTGCCTAACAAATTCAAGTTAATCTGGACCAGCTCTGGGCCTCTTTTGTTGTGAGGACTTAGATTTCCCCAGTTACTTCTATTCCCCTCACCCAACATGTAATTACTATATGGGTCTACAGCATGGACCACAACTACACACACACACACACACACACACACACACACACACACACAATGTGTATACAGTAAATCTAAAGTTAGACAGGCACCTTTGATTTTATTGTCCTACTGTTATAACCTCTTAACGTCATGCTGGTACTTTAATAGAAGTAAACAGTTCAAGGCTTAGCTAAATTTAAAAACAGGAAGTTTCTGTTATCAAAAATAAGCTCCTCCCTATCTAATTTCAGTCAGTAGGTCTCACCATCAACTCCTCTGTGATTTCCAAACCCCCATCAGTGTAGGACTGTATTTTTTTTTTTCTGTTTCCCAGTTCTGCCCTGAAGAACTCCTTGTCAGGAAACGCTGGATGTTCACCACTATTTTAATGCACCCTGGAGCTGGGTGGGAATAAGGAGAAAGGGCAGGGGGTGGCCCCTGCATTTCCCCAGTGAATAAAACGGGCAAGTGTTCACTTCCCAGCACAGGCTTCAGCTTCCCTTCATGACCCCAAATTCCACAAGGATAGTTAATGACAAGGCACTGACTTCCCAAATCCCTCAAACTCAATTGATTCCGGAGGACCCGGCCAATCTATAAATTGGGTGTTTGGAACCAAATTGCACAGCTATCACTGACTAGAGTGGCCCTAATGAAATCGTAGCTACTTGACCTGCTTACTTGAAAGGGCTTTAGGAAAAAGAAAATCCATTAATCAATTTGTTTCTGGAGGCAATTTAGCAACAGGGATCCCTGTGGTGGGATTGGGTGCTTTCGCTAATGAGCAAGTTGGACGGAATCGTTAGGTGCATCAACTTAATTTAATTTTTAGGCTATTGATTTTCATTAGGAAGATTTGGGGCAACCTTCCTACAGACATCCTTTTCCCTTTGGGGACATGCTGTGTTTCACGATCATCCCAATGGAGTATCTCCAGAAACCCATTTCAACATGTCAAAATCTGTGTAAATATGAGGCACCCCAGACTTCCCAGTGCTAGGAAACCAAGAGGATGATTTCCAAACCCCATTCCTCAAAATTCAACACCCCACTTTTTTTGGTCTTAGTTCACACTCACTAAAACACTTTCCCATTACATCTGTGTATGCCCTGCACCCTAGATGATTTTAAGTGAGCTTTGACTTATTACTTCATCCATTCACTTCTTCAGAAAATATTTATTGAGCATCTACTACATCTAAGTACTGTACTAGGTGCTGAGAACATTTTGGTAAATAAAAGAGCTGCAGTTCTTGCCTTTATGGAGCAAGTGGGGTAGAGAGAGAAGTAAATCAGTACACGATGACCAACTGTGGCAAACTCTATGTTAGAAACTGAAAGCATGACCATGAACCAAGGAGTGAATCCATTGATATATGATAATAAAAGGTAATATTTATTGAGCACTGCTCTAAATATTTTACATAATTTTCTTCTTTAAGCACCTTCACAATCTTATGGAGAGATATCGTGACAATCTGATTAACAGAGAGATTAAGGAAGTTTCCCAAGGTCACATAACTAGGAATTTAGCAGATTCAATGCTGACCTTGGCAGACCTGCCCCAGGGTCCACACCCAACCAGGTCACCATACTGCCTCCCTGGGGAGATGCTACGAACAGAGATGACTGAGAGCTTACCGTGAAGTGCCCATCCAAGACGCAGGGACAGAGCCTCAGTGAACTTAAAAGATCCAGGGGCAAGAAGTCTGTTGGTACTCTAAGGGGCAAGCAAAACTGAAGCTCAAGAGGGAAGAGAAGAACTTTATCTTCTTCTTCTGTGTATTATAAAAACATTTTAAGTATGTTTAAAAAAAAAACAAAAACAAAAAAAAAAAAACCTTCATTTATCAGTTCCAAACCAGAGATTCTGAAACACTCTTACCACCCAAGGAGAGTGGAAAGTTCTCGCAAATGGCCTCACTAAGCACTGATTGGATAACACTGGACTCCAAACTTACCAGTACCCACAGAACCTCTGCACAGGGAGAGCCCTTCAATCATTTGGTGGTCTTTTATCTCCCCAGAATACCATTCTGGACTTTCTTAAAGGCAAGACACCAGGTTTTCCTTCCTAGCCTGAGTCCCTGCAGGTTCGTGGTCCAGGGGAGCCCCCCAGGAAGGGAAATGAATGAGTGGTTGTGCCTTGTCTCTAGCAAGCACCAGTGACCAAGGAGGCAGTAGGCAAGCATACAGGTTACATCTAAATGGCAGGGAGGGTGAGGCCAGGGTACAGGTCACCAGAGGAGCGGGCGGGGTACTGAACAAGTTCAAGGTAAGCATCTCACATCTTCCCGCAGGCTGGGATCCCAGGGGTGACCGCCTTGGTTTCTGCTTCCCGCTGCCCAGCAACTGTGTTGATGAGCCTGTTGGGCTGCAGGGAGCTCCAGGGGGAGATGACTTCAGAAGGGTGATGCTGAGGACGGGGAGAGGAGCCTCTCTATTCCACTCCGCATGCCAGGCTCCGAGCCTTCTGGGCTGATTCCCATTTGCCTTTCTCCTGTGGAATAGTTCCGATTTACAGTGCCATCTGGTGAGGCGCGGGCCTGGGCGTCCCAGTTCAGCCTGTGTCCTTCTGCCGCCCGAGGCAGGGAAGCGGCCCAGAGCCGCTGGTGCCAGGCGCGTGACTTCCCTGCCCGCTCGGGCTAGGCAGGCTCGCTCGCAGGAGTGATGGATTAGGACCCCCACTGGGCCACCGCCTCTCCCTTCTGCATCTGCATTGGTGGCATGAGTGCAGTCTCTGGGCCTCCTTGTTTGTCTGTGGCTCGCCTTCGCTCCTCACGTTGTTGACACAGGCTCCTGGCTTGGATCCGGGCTCCCTGGGCTTTGGCTCTTCCACACTGTACATTAGCTCCTGTCTATTCTGGCATTTTCAGAAAATGCCTTTGCCAGGGCTCTAGGGGGTGGCTGCTGAACTCTGCAACTCTGACTAAGGAATACACTGCCTCAAAATCACCAGAGTCTCGCTCAGACAACAAAGGGCACCATGCTTTACACAGATGTTCTTCTGGAATATTGGGTGCCTGTGTGTTCAACCCATTTCACCTGGGGGAGCCTCTTTCTTTAGACAGGAAAGCTCGCTGCCGAGCTGGAATTGACACATAAAAATGTGTCCCTGCTCCTCCTGCACAGCAGTCCCCACTGCCATCAACAGGCCAGGTGTGAGTCCTGGAATGTGCGATAGGGTCTCCTCCAGTGTCCAGGGCCACAGTAGTAACCAGCGGAAGTGTGGGATTGATGGGCAGAACCCTGCTCTGTCATTCAGCTTGCATCACCTCCTGCCCAGCGGCACACTGATCTTCTCAGAGAGCTTCCCTATGCCCGAGCTTCTTCTCATTGGAGCTCATAAAACCTGGGACCCACATGGGGTGGCTCTCATCACACCCATTCTCATTTGGCTGACATGATTCTGGAGGACACATGATTTGCCCAAGGTCACGTGTGTTGGTATCACATTGTCCAACTCCGAATCCAGTGTTCTCTCAGTGTCAGAGTTTCACTCTGCTTTTTCATTTTCCTCCATCACAAAATAATTGTATTTATGCCAGTACCACCCACTAACTAACTAAACGCTTTACATGGTGATCTGCCTCCAAGCTTTTATGCAGTAGTTTAGACATTTTAGTAATCCAAACTTAACCGGTTTAGAATCATGTCAGTCTGGGCAGGCCCACTTTTGGAAAAAGGATGGGGTAAACCATTTGCTAAACAACAGCAGCAGTAATACCACCAGCAGGAACAGCTAACATTAGCCATGTGCCAAGAATTCTTCCGCTTTCCATGCACTTAAACCTCATAAGGACTCTTTGTGGCAGGTAGTAGTGTTTTTACCATTTTACAGAGAAGATCATTGAGACACAGAAATCAGTTTTCTTGCATAACACCAGTTAGTGGGTGGCTGAGGCGGGATTTGAACTCTTTCTTTCAGGGGGAGGGTACTGGGATTGAACCCAGGTGCACTGTACCACTGAGCTAAACCCCCAGTCCTTTTTTAAAATTTTGAGACAGGGTCTTGCTAAATTGCCCTGGCTGGCATTGAACCTGTGATCCTCCTGGCTCAGACTGCTGAGTGGCTGGGATTACAGGTGTGTGCTACTATGCCCAAATGAGATCTGAATTCCTTAACCTCAGAGACCATTCTCCTAGTTGCTTTTACTACATATTAAATGAGACTGTCAGCAGGAAAAAGGGAAATTGAGGGGGCATTTATTTATACAACAGAAGGAAAAATAAAACGTCAAGAACTCTGGGTTCACCATCCTCAGCACTTGATACATGAAATATGAAAGATTCTTCTCTAGTCTTTACAAGCCCTGAGGAATTGTATCTGATATCTCTTAGAGAATATTATTAAGGAATTTTATCCTAAAACAAGTAAAAGAGATTAGAATTTTTTTTCCTAGTCAGACTAGTGTTAGTGGATTACTGTCTGATCTCCTCTACCTGCACTTCCAGGCTACAGCCACTCTGCCTGTCATTTATGTGTGACATAGGAGCCATTTAATAATGCATGGACCCCATTGCACCATCTGTTTACAGGTTGCCTCAGCCCTTTCTCCATTTTCACATCCAAGGTCACAACTTTGTTTATCAATGGAAGCAAATTATCATGGGCTAAAAATACTATGAGATGTGATCAAAGCCAATGGACCAGCAACAGAAAGCATGGCAATACGAACTGCTCATTTCCGGGAAACAAATAAAATATCAAGATGTAACAAAGTTAACCATTTCTTTTGGTGGCAGCAGAGATCATCTCTCGTTGCTGGCCCAACAGACCTGACTGCATGGCATGTGAGTCCATCTCAGACATGATGGGGTCTGAGAAGGCTGGGAACAAGAGCAGGAAGAGATTGGAAAGGCAAAGGACTTCTACTCAAGAGAATCATCAAGATTCTTAGCAGTTGCCCCAAATATGCAAATGAACTCATCATCAGTCTGGTCCTGTGTTTAACAGATTCTCTCCAAACATACACTGTCTACAATTTTGCTAAGATGTAAACCCATAGCCTCTGTTTTTGTTCTTCACTGAGTAATGAACACATAGCTTAAGTCAATTGCTCTGAGAATGTTTGGGAAAACCATTGCAAACCTATCCAGTATCATATTCAAATCTTCACAAGATCTAAAAAAAAAAAAAATCAGACTTGCTTTTTCTTAAAGTTAAAAAACAAAGGCAGATAAAAGCAGGTTTAGCTTATGTGAGATTATTGTGTATGTGTCTTAATGTATTCAACTTTGTTCAAGCAATTTCTTTGGGGAAAGGAATCATTCCAAGAATAGATGGATCGCTAGGGAATGCAGGATGATTCCAAGATAGGGAAGAGAAAGTATCCCTCTAATGCAGAAAATGTTGCCAACCAATTTTTAGGTACATGAATTCCAAACACAGCATGGCATCTGTGGCCCCACCCATCAGGACCAACTTCCCAGTAATAAAGAAAAAAGGGGTTGGGGAGACTGAATATTAAGCAAGGTGACTCCAAATCCAGTTTTGATGATTTAAGCATAAATGCACTGCAAACTGTGCATTCAATTTCCTTTAACATATGCCCGGGTTTAGAAAAGTAGAAAAAGAAGATTAAGAAAAAAATGTACTTCACACTTCCTTCTCCCAAATACTTCAGTAAAGAGAATCTTAGGGCATTTAAATAGCAAAATACATAAGGATTTACTGATCCCAAAGATCTTGTACTTGCAAATATATAAAAACTAAAGAGAGAAGATCAAGAAGTGGGGGAAGGGAGGGAGGGATGGAGGGAGGGAGAAAGAGAAAAAAAAGGAAGGAGGGAGGAAGGGCATTTGCACTGAAATCTTACCTTGGATCATGAGAACAAAGGGATCTTGACTCAGTATATTGTTTTACTCTGTCATCACCACAAATCCGTATTTCAAACTAGGCACTAGCATATTGTTCCCATTGAGTGAGATTAACAAAATTTGTTTCCAGGAAAACTTTAAAACTAGCCCCAAGTTTAAGTCTCCATCGGTTAGGTCATAAAGAGCAGCAATCAATTCCAAAGTTTGATGGCTGCTGGTGGGGTCATTTGCTGCCTCACATCTGTTTAACTCGGAAGTGACGCTCCCAATTGAGTGTGTGTTCGGCAAGCTCCCCATGAAATGACTTCAATTTTACATATAAATCATTGTGTGCATTTCAAGAATTCACATGGAACTAAAATAAATGGACACTTTCGAGCTTTTTGGTTTCCAATCTGATATCATCCCCAAAAATAGAAGGGAAAGAAATGGAGAATGAATGTGTAGGAGAGAGGCATGGCTGAACATAGTGTCTTTCTAAAAAAAACAAAAAGTAATAATAGCAGAAAGGAGAAAAGATTATGTTTAAGCTGTAAAAGTTCTGGACAGATTCCCTTTACAGATGATTATAACATAAAGTATTTGTGTTCCTTCTACAGAGACTGGTTCGTTTTTATTCCATCCTGTAGATGGTGGTCTGTGGTGTTCCAACAGTTCACAGGTTCACAGTGTGACCCGCTGGCCAGGGAGATGCTGTAACCTGGGTTACTATCCTGTAGACAGAGGTAGACTCCTCAGCTTCCCGCCAGCAGACTGGGGGGCCTGGTAATGGGCATCTTCACTCATGTGCACTATCATTATTACCCCCAGCACTGAATTCATTCCTACCCCACTCCAGAGTCAAGCCTGGTGTCGTGGGAATTCCAGGTCAGGGGTAAAAGCAAATGTTTCTGGAGACACAGGAAGGAGGGGGAGTTTAATCTCCATCCTCCTGATTTAAGGTCCTAGGGTAAATGCCACTAAAATGAGGCTCCAAACCAACAGGAGGATGACATAAGCGCTTCCATTTCTAACCCAGTTACCCACCAGAACCCAAAGCATCCTGAAGCTCATGATGTATAAATTTAATTTCTCTTTTATGGCCGGAGCAGTGTTTTCCATGATTTATAAATCATTTGGTCGGTGATTTCTTTGAAATCTTTGCCTCATTTATGCTGTTGACCTCTTGACTTACTGATACATTTATTTATGCCAGAGATCTCTTTGCAATGGTGCAGTCTAATGTCATTTGCCCGAGACTGGGTGGCTGAAAGGCAAAGAAACAAAGACAGACATTACAGGAAGCTTATGATGCAAAAACGTGTGTTTACAAAGAAAGGTAAACAAAGGAAAATGTGAACCCTTAGAACACATTATTCCTACACCATTGATTTATTGCAGGAACCCTCTATTTATTGACTACTTTATGGGTATCTGATTATATGGAAGTATGGGGCAATGAGAGAATACTGATTCTCACAGCAAAAATATTTGCTGTAAATGTCATGACATGCCTTGTCTATAATATGATTCTTTCCAGATGGTTATTTTTCAAGTTTCAGAAATGGAAAAATATGCCTTAAGACAAGTATACATAAAAATGATGTGCTTCTCCTTTGCCTTTTTTTTCTTTTAAGTGTAGTTTATTAATACTCTGCTGTTTACCATGAAGCAATGCGCTCAAGAAATCTGGTCAGAATGACATCTGATTAATTGGGCAGGGCACTTCCTACACAGCTCTTTGCTGATAACCCAGCTGTCCAAGAACCATTTCATTATGAGAGATGCAGAGGCAGGCGACAGTCACAAAGCCACTGGGAAGCTGGGTCTGCTCTAACAGATTGGCACAATTTGTATCACTGGTGCTCAGAACCTACGGGGCTTACATAGCCCAGAGCCAAGGACAGGATCTGCCTCTCGGGACAGCCTGCATTTCTTCAGCTAGTCGCCAGCTATTGAAACGTTGTGAAGAAAATGTTTCCTCTTCAGCAGCCCCCAAGCCATTTACCTGATGCAGAATCCGTTATACACACACATAACCAGACGTTGTATTTACAGATATATTCTAAAGGTGAAATTCAATATTCTCTTAGCTGCTACAGCTAAAGTTAACAACATATTAATGTTGAACAACTCATTTTCAATGTTTTACAAAGGCTAAATGTTTTTTTTTTATTTTCTAGACTTCCCTGCTTTAAAGAGAAAACACATAATTTGTACATTCAAAATATATATATTTAACTACACTAGACTACCCTCATCTAAAGGACGTACATTCCTTGACCCCCAGTAGATGCCTGAAAACATTGATAATAGTTTTTTTTCTGACACATATTTACTGAGATAAAATTTAATTTATAAATTAGACACAGTAAGAGATTAATGACAATAGCAAATAATAAAACAGAACAATTATAATGATATAACAAAATTTCCTGCTATGCAAATAACTATTATACTATATTGTTTAGAGAATAATAATAAAGAAAAATGTCCATACATGTTCAGTATGGACACAATTTTTTTTCATTTTGGAGCCGTTATTAATAAAATAAGGTTTACTTGAACACAGGAACTGCGATACCATGATAATAGGTCTGATAACCCAGACAGCCACTGAGAGACTTAGGGCAGGTAGTGTATATAACATGGATACACCGGACAGAGGGATGATTTATGTCCCAGGGAAGATAGAGCAGGACGTTACAAGATTTCATCATACAACTCACACAGTATAAAATTTATGAAATTATTTTTTTCTGAAATTTTCCATTTAGTATTTTTAGGCCCTGATTGACCACAGGTAACTGAAACCACAGAAAATACAACTGCAGAGAAAAGAGAATTACTGAACTGTGTATGAGTGTAGCAGAGGAAAACAATAACAAAAGGGAGAGAAATACCAATTTAAATATTGTGTGTGACTACCCTTCATGCTTCTCTAAGGACACACATGTCAGAATGATCCTGTCAGGCAGCCTGACTCCATGGTCTCCTCCCCTGGTCTTGGTCCCTTTGAACTCCTTACTCTGGGAAGCTCTTGCTACACTGAGCATCATTCAAGGATAAAACTTCACATCTTCGTCTCCCTCTAAAATGGGGTTAGTTACAAATCCTTCCACAGCTAGGACTTCCACATGTATATGCAGAGCAAAAGGTGGACTCATCCTTCAGCACCTGTGGGGGATTGACTTCACAATCCCTCACAGATAACCAAACTGTGGTGCTCAAGTCCCCTGTATAAAAAGACTAAGTATTTGCATGTAACTACACACACCTTTCTAGTACTTTAAATCATCTCTAAATTACTAATGATAGCTAATACAATCTGGATGCTATGCAAATAGCTGGTATACTGTACTGTGTAGAGACCAGCAATAAGGAAAAATGTCCATGCAACTTCAGTATGGCACAATTTTTAAAATATTTTTGAACCACCACTGTTGAATCTGCAGATAACACAAACCAGAGACGGAAGTGGGATGGTACCAAGAAACATCAAGATACAAACCAGAGAGAAGTCCAAAGGAAAAATAGCAACACCACCCAGGAACTGAGCTTGTACATAAGGTCAAACTCAGTCAATGGTGACCAAATGCTAGTACAGGTTATTTTGAAGTGCTGGCCACTTATCCTTCATGCATAGTTCTCCATTTTGTAAATTGTCTGCAGTAAGCATGGATTCATTTTATGATGATAAGAAAACAATTCCATCACTAACCATGAAAATAAAAGGGATTTCTGAGGTAGAGAGATCAGGCTGGGAAGCTGCCAGATCAGGCATTAGTTTTTCTCTGGATTTTCAGTAATTCCATGATTTCAGTGAGTATGGGACCCAGGTGTCAAGAGGACTAAGTTCCTATCCTGATTCTGCCACCTTTAATTTGGGATCCTGAACATGTCACTCAGCCTCTCTGAGAAGGAGTTTGGTGGTAATCATACTACAACCAGCTCTGCAGAAGGCAATGTGATTACAGCATTTGCCAATTTCCACAGGTCCAAATGCTCCCTCTATGGTCAATGTCAAAACACCAACCTGTGGATCACCAAAGCAGTAACAGTGAGCAAGCTGATTGATACAAAGCAGCAGCACAGCACCATCTCCACCATGGTTAATAACACCTACCACCTCTTCAGGTATCTTATGAGCATCACAGGATGGAAATCACATAAAATGCTTAGCAGGGATCAAACTCAACATGAACATCAAAATATTCAGAACATGAATTGTGGTTGGATGTTAAGTGAAATAAGCCAAACCCCCAAAACCAAAGTTCAAATGTTTTCTCTGATATGTGGATGCTTATTCTTAATAAGGGAAAGGGCACTAGGGAAGAATAGAGGTACTTTATATTAGGTAGAGGGAAGTGAAGGGAGGGAAAGGGGTATGGGGGTAGGAATGATAGTAGAGTAAACATATTATTAGCTCATGTACATGTATGACTTCCTGCCCGATGTCATCCTACAATATGTACAATCAGAAAAATGAGAAATTACACTTCATTTACGTATGATCTCTCAAAATGTATAAATGCATTCTACTGTCATGTACAACTAATTAGAACAAATAAAAATAATAATTAAAAATATATTCAGAACACCAGAGACATAGGTATTTTCTTATGTACACATAAACTACTTCTGGAAAAAGCACACAAGAAATTAATAACATACATGTCTCTAAACAGGAGAACCAGAAACTTGGAAGCATGTGGAAAGGAGAGTTACTGTCTACCTCTGGCATCTTTTAATTTAGAACCATGAATATGTATTTTGTATTCTAAAAATAAATAAGATTATGATTATTTTACAAACCATAGTAAGAATTCAGTGAGTTTAGCTGTCAAGACCAGCTGCACTCAGTGACCAACATGCCCCTCTGCTGGGAAGTACCTGGCAGAAGCACACCAAGGGACTCTGCATATATTAAAACACAAGGAACCCAACCTAGGACAGGAAAAAGTTCTATTCGAAGGTGTATGTGAAAGAGATCATTGGCAATGCACACATGTGATGCCCGGACTTTAGTTGATGAAGTTATTGTCAAGTGTTAACCCCTTGTTGTTCAAGGCCTATGAGACTAATAATCATAGTATCAAATACATTCTGGATTTATTACAAAAATAATATCATGACAGAAATTAAATGAAGAAAATAATTCCCTATAATTTCCTTTTTTTTTTTTTTTTTTTTTTTTTTTGTTCCTTTGTTTCATTTATCATCCCTTTCTTTTCCATTCACAAATGTTTTTGCCTTTCTCGGTCTCCAAGACCTTACCAGATTGATTGCTAGACCTCAGCACTGCCTCTCTTCTCAAAGTCCTCTCACTTTTCTGTACCTAGAAGAACTGGGGAGGAGGTTTGGGGAGGGAAACTGGTAGCAACATAAGCTTGGTGGCCCCGAGTTGCTTGGTCATCTCCCAGTTGCTCTACCTCACTGGCTGCAGGGAGAGAGCAGACACGAGCCTTCTCTTTAGAGTTCAGTGCCCAAAGTGGAAGAGGTTTTCCCATCTTCCTTCACAGCACTGTTTGGACCAGGCTCTGACTTTTAACAAGACTTTATTTATAGTCTAGGAAGAACAGAAGGAAACTACAACACAGATAAAAACTTTCCATCAGACCTAGAATAAAACCCAGATGCTTCCCCTCTGGGCCCCGATGGAGATGCGCCCCATCTGGCCTCAATGGAAAGAGCAGCTAAATCCACCTCCTTTTCTTATAGTCCATACCAGAGCCATGTCTCCAAGAGGAAATAAGGCTTCTCCTCAGTCCAATCCATAATCTCTACTCCCAGTGGACCCATTCCTTGCCAGGATGATCAACAGCAGCAATATCTATTTCTTCCCAATGCAATTCCACCCTCACCCACAATCCACTTCACAAAAGTGGTATTAGATTCTAGATAGGACCCCCACAGTTCAGTCTAGACTGCCTCAGCCCAGTCTGATCTGTCCAGCTTAAAATGAAGACCTTAACTTCCCCTTGCTTTCACTTCCTGGAAGGCCACAATTTAAATAATAGTCCCTAGGCCAACCCAGATACAGGTAACTGCAGCTAAAGCACAGAGCAGTCTCAACATACAGAGAAAAGAAACAGAGAGTTGGTTCACTTGTAGGCAAAAATGTACGTGACCACATGGAGGTATTGCTTTCTCAACCAGAGGTCTCTGAGTCTCTGATTTTACAAGCCACCCAAACAACAGCTGGGATCTTGCTTTACATTTGGTTGACAAAGAGAGGATTTGATGATTCGCATAGAACCAAAGAGCAATCTAGTCCAAAGAACTCATAAGAGGTTTGCAACTTTTGAAGGATGGGTTGGTTGGTTATTTATGTATGTATGTATTTATTTATTTTAGCTTCTACTTGTAAATGTTTCGATATTTTTAAACACATTTTCAGTTAGGTCACTCTATTCCATGAATATAATTTTCACACGATGATGGCAGATTTGTAGATAAGATATAGCATTGGGTCCTTCTTAATATGATGTGTAGGTGTTTTGTGTATCATCTGTGCTGTTTAGGATACAATGATGATATGTATCAAAATCAGAAGGAGGCACAGAAGGAGGCCAACTGGAAAGGGTGGCAATCAGCTGTGGCCAAATCTGCAAGGGTAGCATTGATGTGCAGAACTCATCGCCTCTCTTCTGAGACTGCCCTTTGGACAGGAACCCATAGTCCCAGCTTTTGGCACAGTGCCCAGAACAAAGTAGGTACTCAATGAGGTTTGGTTGGATAAATGAGCAACTGAATAAAGAAGTGAATGAGGACTGGGGATGCAGCTCTCTGGCAGAATGCTTGCCTTGCATGCAAGAGACCCTGAGTTCAATCCCGGGCACCATAATCAATCAATCAACCAACCAATCAATCAATACAAGTGAATGAACACTGTTTCTTCTGCAATGACCATGTTTCTTCTCTGCAGCATCCGATGCCCCAACTTGGTCCTAAGCTTCCACTACTATCACCATATCCCTGCAGTGGACTCAATGTTTGTGTCCCAAAGATTTGTATGTTGAGCCCCAACCCAGTGCGATGGTATCAGGAAAGAGGATCTTGGGATTAGATCACTGGGTGGAGCCCTCCCAAGTCAAATCAGTGCCTTTATGAAAAGGGCCCTGGCATTTGCTTGGCCTCTTTCTGCCTTGTGCAGATACTACAAGAAGGTGGCTCTAGAAGGAAGTCCCGCAGTAGAAACTAACCACGATGGCATTCTGATTTCAGACTTCTAACCTGAAAAACTGTAAAAAAGGAATCCCCACCCAGGTCAATGGTTATTTTTTTAAAAGCAGACCTATTCTGTGTCCGCTGCAATTTTAAGTCATTTTTAAATAAAATCAACACGTAACTTGCTTTCTAAGGAAACAAAGTGGGTCTTTACAAATGACCTACACTGAGTAGGCCAGTAGATTTGAGGAACCAGGGAACTGTGGCCAGCAGCTTATGCCTGTCAAGTTTTTTTCTGGGTCTGGGTTTTGTATTTGCTGTTCTCCATATTCCTGTCATATATAGAGTCCTTAATTACTTCTCTGGTGTCTGAAGAGACACGTTCTCTCATTAAAAAAAAAAAAAAAAAAAAAAGAACAAGTATTAGCAGCATAGACTTTAGAGTGCAAAGCACCACGAATCAATTCTAGAGCGGATCAATTCACTGTCCTCATCAGTAAAATCAGAGTATGGGGTACTGTACACACAAACTGTGTAACTGACTACCTGGCATGTACCAAGAGCTCAGTACAAGTTGCTTTTTATTATTATCCTTAAATGCTATGCACCAAACAATAAGGGTACTGGACTCAAATAGTAAAGAAGCTACTGGGGGGCAGGGACAGACACAATCTCCACTATGGCTCAAACCACAGAATTTACACCAGGGACATCCAATATCACACACTCATGCCACATTTTCCTGCTCCCTTACTTGTAATATGTATCAATAATCAAGCCCAGAATGACCTCAATCATTTGGAATCAACTCCATCAATCAATCAATATTGTCAAAAGAAAGGAAATCTGTTTGCCATCCCATATTTAGTTGGCTCCCTCCTTTGCCTCTGCTAACATTAGCAGAGGGGGAAAGCTCTCTTTAATCAGACAGTTGTATAAATATTTTTTTAAAATACACATTAAGCTAAACTACTCGGCTATAAGCCTCCATTCACCTCAGGTTATAAAGTCACGGAGAGCCAACACTGAGCGCTAACAAATTCATGTTTTTATCCCCAATGCAGACATTAATCCCTTACACTGGAGAAGTCCTCAATGAATAGCTGTTGAATTTCACACCCTTTCAAACCCTGAAGCTCAAGCATATAAATTCACCTCTATTCCAACTTCACTCCCCGTTTCCCTTCTCCTCCCTGCCTCTCTTGATACACTCTTTGATGGTCTTTAACTAGCTTCCCCAAATGAACACTACGTGTCAGGAATCATGGCTGGGTTTGGTGCTGAATTCTTTTTCAAACCATCCTGGCGTTTTGTTAGAATATCCACCACCCCAATATTGGGAGCGAGTGAGATCATACACCAGTTCATTCCTCAACAACAACTACAGCAAATGGCTCAGAAGAAGTATTTGAAGAGAAGTTTTTTTTTTTTTTTCTTTTTATTGATATAACTCTTTTGAGGTCACAACTCAAGGTCTTTTTCTTCAGGTTATAAAGGAACCATTTAGCTGAGCTTGTGTTTTCTTTTTCAATTTTATGCCAAATAAATACATGGTCCTAAGGCAAGGTGGTGAGGGACAAGATGATAAACACAGTTTCCAGACCTCTCTTTAAGGACTTCCATCTTACCTCTGGATTCTGGCAGACAGAGGCACGCATTGGTCCATCACAGCTGTGTTTATGTAAGAAAAGGTAACTGGAGAGTTACGCATCTAGCCGGCGAAACCGATCCAATCTGGCTAATTGGGGCTCCTAACTTATCTTTCCTCACTAATATTTACTTTGGGGGAGCCTGAACACTCCTGAAAATTGCTTTAATTACATTATCCCTATAAACACAGCCTAGATGACCTGTTTCAACCATGCCTTAAGACGAATCAGTTTTATTTTATCCCAGCAGCAGGGATTATGAGAGAATCCTTATTAATCAAATCTGGACTGGGAATTTCAAATTTTATGACCATAATTCAAACCAATGGTTCAGAGAAGGGGCTGAGATCAGAGTTCAAGTCCTGTGGGACTGTGGACAATTTACTTTGCCACTCAAATCCTCAGTGTGTACATGGAGGATACGGATGCGCTAGCCTACCTGCATGAGTATTGGAAAAATTGAGAGGATGCATTGATCATATAGTACCTAACTTTGTATTCAAAAATAACAAGAAGAAATTTTGTTTGTTGTTATTTTTTTTTTCTTCTTGCTTCTATTTCTTTTACTGGGTAGGAATGCAAAGTTCAACTCATTTCAGATTTCCATAGTAATAAGAAGTTCCATCCATCTTCCTCAAATATTTGTACATTCCTAAGAAGCAGGTAACAGATATCTGAGCAGAGTTCAGGTCTTGGGACAGTATGGACTTTTACTTGGAGTTTTACAAGAAGAGAATAGATGAAGAAATTTATTTCTTGGAATGAAATAAAAATAAATTAAATTTAAAATGTCTAAACATTTCTAGACAATGCTTGGGTGCATCTGCAACTTCCTGCCTTCACTCCTAAGTGAACCATGTAACATGAAGTCTGAATATAAAATTGTGGGGGGAACAGGCTGGCTTTGATGAATGCAATCCTGTGCTTTAGCAACTCCATATAACAGGCCAACAAATTATACTCTCTCTCCTCCTCTGTACCTTGTACAGCCCCAGGAGAATTGCACCGTCGTCAGCTGAAAATCCCCAGAGTGGCTGGCTGGAAAGAGAGGGGCTGGCAGAGCAAGGAATAGCAAGAATATCGATTGGAAGACCACCTCACTAATTAAGGAAACCCTGGGTTTGAGATTCTGAGGAGCTTACAGTCCCAATTTCCCAAATCAACCCAGCACACTCGCTTTTCTAACAGATGTCCCCTGAGGTTCTACCAAAGGCTTTGTATTCAGTGCAAGAGAAACAACCACCACAGCTGTGCCAGGTCAGTTTTCCACTTTGACGTCAAAGGATGGAAGATACATCCTGATGCCCAATGGCGCAAACTGCTGTTCTCAAAGCACAAGCAGGACGAGCCCCAGCAAAGGGCAGCACCAAGTTCTGCAGCGGATACATCCTGGCTCTGCCTGTATCTCTCACCCTAGGAAGAGTACCACCACCCACCACCCGGAAATAAAAATGGGATGATTAAAGTCTAAGACCTATGGCAAGATATAATTAGGGGTTTTAGGGGTTAAAAGCACAGTCGCTAGAGTCAGGAGGGGCCTCTTTCTCTACCAGATGCATCACTTACCAGCCACATTCTTAAACTCCCTGCTCTCCAAAGTCCTCATGTACTAAGTAAGGATAATAATAGTACTGCTTGAAATTGGGTTCCTGAGAATTAAATTATATCATTAATGTAAAATGCTTACACTGATACTTATTAAGTAGTAAGTGCTCAAAATATGCTGGCTGATGACTGACTAACTCATCCACGAGTGCACTGGGAAGAGGGTGAAAGTTTCCACTGAGATCAGTCATGAGCTTAGGCTAGCTAAACTGGGGGATGACATTGCTGAACAGTGTTAAAAATTAGATTTTACCTGCAACTATATAATATTATGGACAAGGAATCTTAAAATGCCCTAAACCTACCCCCAAATGATAGTCATCCTCCCAGGCAGAACTATGGGATACATATATAATAATGGGAAATATAAATCAAAGTAATCCTATTAGCAAAGACTTTGGCTCCAAACCTCAGTGAAGAGGACACTGGTGGACTGGACCACATGGAACACTACTTCTGCCTAGTTAGATGATTCATCTATCACACTTGCCAGATCCAGAATGGATAAATTCAGACAGCCACAGCTGGTGGGATGGGGTGGAATCATGCCCTTTGCAAAGCCTGATGTCAAGCTGGACTTGGCTGCGTCAGGGTATAGACTCAGACCTAAGTGATACCTGGGAGAAGAAAGTGCAGAGAGAGAACTCAGCTTGCTCCTGAGGTAAAGATCCTGGCCATGCCCTTAACTTTGCTGCAGGGAAGAAAGAAGCAGAAAAGAACAAAGACAGGAGGGGAAGACAGAGACACAGAGAGAGAAAAAGAGAGAGACACTGACCATTTGAGAATAGCCAGACTTTGGTACAGAGAAGTCCAGGGGGAGGATTTCCCACTAGCCAATGACTGTGAGTGTGCAGAATGAGAATACTTTGTATTAGCATTCTCAGCTCCTTTGTTCTGCATGATCCAAGCCCCACTGGAGGGAAGAGAAAAAGTAGGACTCAATGTATTGAACAGAGTCAGGGAGATTTAGTGAGGAATCTGCTGGGATAGAAGCTGAAAAATCAGTGCAACTCTCTCTTTCGGTAAACATGTGCTTATTCCTATCTCAATAACTTCAAGTCAAGGTCATTTTTACCCTTGCTATCGAGCATAAATGTGACTTCAGTTATTTTATCAAGTTGCATAAACTAGATCAGGGTTTCTAAACCTTAACACTAGTAACATGTGGCACTAGGTAATCCTTTGTTATACAGTTCTGCCCAACCCCTTTTATAGCATATTTAGCAGCATCCCTGGTCTCTACACACCACATACCAGCAGCACTTCCCCACCCAGTTGTGACAACCAGAAATGTCTCCAGTTAGTGTCAAATGTCCCCTCCAGAGCAAAATCACCACTAGTTCAAAGTCACTGCACTAGATTATGCTGCTGTAACAAACAACACCCAAGTCACAGTCAATGACCCTTACTTCTGGTTCATACTGCACATCCATCGTAGGTAGGCAGAGGGAGGCTCAGATGTCAGGCTAATGAAGCAACCACCAACTGGATTAGTGCCTTTCAGTGAGGCAGAGCAAACAGGCCCCTAAAGCTCTCATCTAGTCGAGACACAAGCTCCTTCCTTTCCTACTACATCAGTCACTACAGGTGGCATGTCCACTCTCTCTCTGGGTCATCACGGCATATGCCCAGAAGCAAATGAGAGAGGATCTGTTAAAGTTCCTCTATGAAGTTTATTTTCTACTTTCTCTTTGTGATTCTGGGAAGTTTTCCTCGATGCATGTTTAAGCTATCTTATTGGGTATACACAAATTTAAGAATATTTTACATCTAAATGGTAACACTCTATGATCAGTAGTGCTTTGGCTTTAAACTCTATTTTGCATGACATTAACATAGCGGCACAAGATCTCTTTAGTTGGCCTGGCTCATCTTTCCCAATTTTTGATTTTCAATTTTTCTATGTCTTTGTATGTTAGGTTGATCTCAAACAATATAAGCTAGGTTTTGCTTTGATTTTAGGGCTGTTTGTCTTTAATCAAGCCCTAAAACTAGAACATGGATCCCTTGTATGTTCAAATTATTGGTTATATTTCGATTTATTTCTACTATCCCAGTTTGTGCTATTTTTCCTATTTGTATATGCATCCGTTTTCTTTTTTCTCCTTTTTCTGTTTCTGTTCTTTTTTTCATTCTCTTTTCTCCTGAGATAATTTTCCTTCCTTCTCAAGGTGGGAAGTTATTTTGTTAGGAATTGTTAGTTCATGAGCATTACTGGGTTTTGCTTGTCAGCAAGTTTATCTCAACTATTCTTGAAAGACTCTCACTGGATATTATAATTCCAGTTGACCGATAACTTCCTTTCACTCTCTCTCAGAAAAAAATCTTCCTGATTCTCTCTCACAGATAATTTTGGACTTTATTCTGTTTTCCTTGACTTCTTATTATTATAAGATTTTGTTGATATGTGTTTGGGAATTGATTTGTTTTTATTTACCCTATTCATTGTGCTTTTTTGATTTGAGAATTTATGTCTTTCCTTAATTCTAGAGAATCATCAGTCATTATTTCCCCAAATTTTTGCTTCCTCTTTTGTTCTTTTCTTCCTGAACTCTGTTTAAACAAGTTTAGGCATTCTTTCTTTTTCACTTCTCTTAATATTTTCCTTTTTCTTCCTTCTCCATGCATCATTCATGTAATTTCTTAAAGATTATCTTCTAGCCTACTAATTTTCTTTTTAACTATATCTAATCTATAATCCCAACCATTAATTTTTTTATTTCAATAATTACATTTTAAGAAATTTCATTTTCTTTTTAAAATTTGCCCAACTTTTCAATAAGTCTCTTGTTACTTATGCTTTTATTCATGCTCTATTTCTTTAAACATTTAACTTTCTTGTTTTGCTTTCTGTATCTGACAATCCAATAACTGAAGTCTTTGGGGTCCTTTTCTATTATTTATTTACTACTAACTCTCTCGTGATGCCTTATTTCCTATGTGAAGTGAATGTGAATGGGACATTGTGTTTTATTTTTTATTTATTTACATCAGGTGTTCTTTGAGGTCTGAGTAGAGGTACATTCATCCAGAAATGATTAGCATTTGCTTTTGTCAAATGCTTGAGACACTAGAATTCAGGGATCATTTTATAGTATATTCTTAGCTTGGGATTTTTCAGAGCATACAGATAGCTTGAATTTGGTTTCCCACACTTGTATAAGGAGCTAAATACAATATACTAGGACAGAACCATCTTGCCTGTAAGAATCTGACCTTCATGTATGTGTGTAGTGGAAGTAGTGGCAATGAGGGAAATTACTCATGACAAAAATTAGATCTTTAATCTTCCTAATAAATATACTGTATTTATGTTCCATTTCTCTAATATTGAATACCTTCCTTGTAACTAGGCTAATAACATCAATTCTTAGTTACCCTCCACATCACCTGAGTTCAAAGCCCAGCTTTGACAACTGATTTTCTGGAGTAATAATTATGAGATATAATAGCTACTCAGTCCTGAAATAATTTCTGCCTTTTTCTCCACCTCAGAACTGGTCCTTAGAAAGCATTATACCTGATATATATGTGGCCTGCTATTAAAAACCATGGGGTCTTAGGATTGCTTTTTAGAAACTGACTTAAATAATGCTCTTAGAACAATTATTTCTTGCAGAGGATTGACATTTAAAAAATGCTACTGGTATAACAGTTCATAATCACAACAATCAAGACACACTGCTCCTGCTTAAATAAATGCAAAGAAAATTCCTCCCTGATTTCAAACTTGGGAAGTAAGTAAGGTTGTGTCTTGGTCAGGGGAAGTTCTGGAGATTGAATCCAGGGTTTCTTGCATGTCAAGCACATACTCTATACTAAGGTACACCCCTCCCCACCTGGGTTTTGTCTTATGGTGTTATGTTTTGGATAAAAACAGCTGTGTAGACACATTTTCCTTTTGTCCTAGGACTCAAGAGATTTGAATTGATATTTATGTCCAAATGAAATAGCTTTCTTCAGTCTATGTTTTCTGACTCATTCATTCCTCTTTATATCTCCCCTTTCTAAAAATTGTATCCATGTCTTCACTTCTATCATCTGTATTTTCTATGATAGACTTCCTTAGGTCCTCAAGGAGTATGTGATGCATTAATATAATTATATTAAAAAATATCCCTGGGCCTCAGTTTCACCATATGTCAAAGAAAGGGTTGCAACAGATGATTATGGCTTTAAATTTTCTAGTAGTGTGATACAAAGAATAAGGAAAATTCTAGCAGCACATAGAAACACTTATAGTAAGGTATATGGAGCCTTTCAACCAGGAGAAACAACGTAACTATGGAAAACATCTCCTCCATGATAATTCAGCCCTTTTCATTCAGTGTCAGTTGGTAGGAAAAAAAAAAGCAATGATTCAAATGAAGTGTCTATGTCAGAGAAATAGGGAAAATTTCTCTTTTCATGAAAGATATTGGTACATGGCATCTCAACCCTATGCCTTGTGCATAAGAGACAGTGCCCTTCAATCAATCAAGTCTGCCCTTCGCTGCAGACTACAGATCTGGTTTCAGAATCCAAGAGAGCATTCTAAAGAACTATAGCCCATCATTTGAAGTTGATATATAGTAATAGCTAATGTTCATTTTTGATAGGCCAAACATTGCTTTACCACTCATTTGTGTTATTCTCTCAACAACTATGTATTGTTGTGTGTGTGTGTGTGTGTGTGTGTGTTTGTGTGTAAGCCCTATTTTTCACCTTAGAAACCTGAATCACATAAAAATTAAGAAAACTCATTCAAAACAACAGAGTTCATAGGTGCTTTAGCACATAAAGTTTCATAAAATAAAATCTATTTGCATTCTTTTCCTTGGTGGTTGGTGCTAATGGAGTTAATGCAGGTTTTATAGGGCTTTCAATTTGATCTGAAATATCTACTTCAGAGTCCTTGAGGGATGACCTACTCCCTGCTATCTCAGAGTTGTGGGAATGCTAATGAATAGGCCTCATTTTATTCCAGTACTCTCCAAAATAAGATGTATGTCCTCCAAAAGATGTGCGGGAAGAAAGTACCTTCATGTCTAGTTCTCCTCATTTTTTCTATAAAAATAAGAAGGAAATGAAGATATACAAATGAATAAAACAAGGAAGCCTGATCAAAAATGTTAGAAAAATGCCAGTCTGTTTAATTTAGGCAAATGAGAGTATGATCTTTAAATAAAGCCTTTATTGGTTGAGGCCTTAAAGTAGAATATACTCAGCTTACTAATTATTCTGCTGTCAACTTATAATGTTCTAGAAAGAAAAATATTGGAGTTATAGTATCATTCCACCATTTATTTCATTTTTGACGCTGAACTGTCACTGAACCACAGTTTTTGCATCTATTAAGAACAGAAAATAATGCAACCACATGCTATGGGATCCATAATTCAACTTCTCTATTAAATTAATATGTTAATAGTACTCATCTCTTACGTTTATTTGGAAGAATCATTAAAAGCACAATTTCGAACACTCTGCAACTCCCATCAAAAAATGGAGACTTTGCTATTCCTTGAATCTGAAGTGAAGTTGGTGACTTGCTTTGACCAGGGACACATAGACATGTCAGTTCTAAGTTCAGGTCTTTTGAGACCTTGCCATTTCTGCTCTCATATTTTAGAACACTCCCATCACCAGGGAAGAAATCCAAGATAACTAATGTGAGGATAAGAGGCCACATGAAGAGTAGAACCCATAGCTAACACCAAACCCTAAGTATGTGAATGAGGGGACCTTAGATCTTTGAGCCTTCCTGGACTACCAGCTGATGTGTTAAGCACAGGATTGGACCCAGTTAAGACCAGCAAAATCACTTAGCTGAACCCAACCCAACCTGCAGAAGCCACAAATCCAATAATAAAAAGTTAGTGTTAAAACTAACTTTTTAGTGTTGTAGTGGTTTGTTACACAGCAATAACTAACTGATACAGTTATTAATACTATTATTGTATTTGATACTTTTCTCAACTTCATTACATAAGCAGGATGGATAATATCCCCCATTCACTTAATTAAATAAGAAGATAGACTGTACAGCTGTCACAGTGAAATCCCAAATGGGAAATGTGATAATAATTCATGTGGATGTTGAAACATTACACTTTGTGGTTACCCTTTTGTTTCACAAAAGAAAACAAGGAGAACTTCACTAATATTACTACTTAGCAAGAGTGTATACAATTTATAAAAGATTGTACACACATTAGGGATGGTTCTGGGGAAAAATGTTTTATTGATAGTGATGAGACATCAAAAAGTTTGTAAAAATTGTTCTAAGTAAGCTGGTAAAAGAATATAATAGAATATGGGTCTATGAACATGACTAGCTTATGCTGGCAAATTGAAGACTCAACCCATCTGTCTGACCTGTACTATGGACCTACGAACTCAAAGAATAAGAATTGAATAGAATGACAAAATGAACAGGAGATTTACTATAGAAAATGAGAGAATTTTCAAAAAGTAATTATCTTCCTTTGAGGAATTAGGCATAATAGTTAAAATTTAAATTACATAGTTTTCTAAAATATAAATAAAATATCTCAGTATGGAAAGAATGTACTTTAAAAAATAGATTAATTTAAATTACACTCTAGTGGACATTTCATAATAAGGTTTATATATGATTGCATCTGGAAAACATCATTATTCTGAATAGGAAAATTATGCAATGTGTGTTGTATTTTAGGAGAATCACATCAAATTATGTTGCTTCTTCCATCAGCAGCAAGGACTCAATATGCTTTAAGAATAATTCTGAAATTCTTCTGCCATATATGTTATACGGAATAAAAAGTATTATGGGTGCCAAAAATTCATATGCTACAGACAAGTATAAAAACTAGGTGGGTTTTTGTTTGCCTTTGGAATACATTAATAATACGAACTTCCCCAGGCACTCTAAACAAGGTCAATGAGGGCAAGACGTTGGAACCCAGTTTGGTGATCAACTAACTGGCTCTTTCACAGTGTGTTTGTCAGGAAGTAGGAGGATTAAGTGAATGAATACATACAAAACTCTTAGACTAGAATCTGGCACACGGAAAATGCTTGATACCTGTTACAAATTGTGAGGACAGGAGTGGAAGTAAGGACACCATGCCTGGGGACCCTGTGACTGGGCCAACTCCTTTGCTTCCACTTGAACACCAGTAGCTCCATCAAAGAGCTGCTGCTGATGGGGTATTACAGAACTGACCATCACGCCAGCCAGTCTTCCCAGAAGCTCTGACTTCACAGACATGAAACAGGCTCATAGGAATGAAACGAGGTGTACTTGAGCATCCTCATCAGAATCTAAAGGTCTCCTCAGCCTTTGTTCTTCACTGGTTTAATATGCCCTCAACAGTCATCCTAGGGCAGATGCAATTTTCTCTCTGAGCCAATCCAATTCACAGAGGAATGTCTCAGAATCCTTGGGGTCTTGTCCCTTCTTCCAGGTTCCAGTCTAAGGAACTGGCCCAGTCTGTGACTGAGGTGCATGAACTCAGAGCCCAAGTATGACATGACTCTTGGCTGAGCAAGAGTCTCTACAAGCCCACACATATACACCCTCAAGGGTCCTCACCAAAGACCCCTACTCACACTGTGCCCCAGCAACACTTGATCTACAAAAATGGCAGCATATTCCCCCAGTCCATACAATGTTAAAGACAAGCAAAAGGCACCACCTTCATGTTTGGCCCAGTTTGGACCTGCCTTCAGTACCCTGACTCTCAGAGGGGGACAATTTTTCCCCAGAAAGACATTTAGCAAATGTCTCGAGACATTTCTGACTGTCACAATGGGTGACGAAAGGTGTGCTACAGTGGGTATAGGTCAGGGGTGTTGCGGAATATCCTACAATGTACAGGACAGCACCCCCAGACAAAATTATCTGACCACAATGTCAACATTGTCATGGTTAAGAATCCTTCTTCAGTCACCATAAAACTCTTGCAGCCTCTTTCCTCTTTGTCAGTAAAACGGGGTTGGAGTAACCATAGTACTTACTTTACAGAACAGTCAGCACTGAACAAGAGGATCAAGGTTAAGTTCTATCTCACCATAAATGGCAAGACCCATTCATTCAGTGAATACATATGGAACACAAGACTTTAGCTGCAGGGTTGTGTAAGAAATTTATCTTCTCTGCTCTAGTGGAGGGGAAAGTCTAGAGAAAGATACAGACATTAACCCAATAGCCACACCAAGAACAATAGTTGTCATTATTATTATTATTATTGTTATTATTATTAAAGTAATTTTCTCCTCTTGGTGACTCTGCCATGCTTTTTCTCCTAAGCCTTTATTGTGATTTTTCTGAAATAATACAAGAAGGACGAATACCCAAGGCCAGTGAGCTGCACATCCGCCATGCCCACACTGGGACAGAGGAGCGTGCAAGCTCTCTGCTCATCAGTCAGCTCTTCGACCTCTGGGAGAAGCTGCCCCCAAGTTCTAATTGCCAGCTCCAAACTCCACAGTGTGTAGAGAAGGGGGCACGTGACCCACGGGCAGCCCTGCCACCACGCTGCGTTGCTATAGAAAGGGACGCCCTTTATTGATCAGACTCGCCTGGAGTCATGCAACTCCCCAGCCGCTGCTCAGCTCCCCACGGGGCAGTTGGCAGGCAGCGGTGTCTCTCTGGGCTAACACTGATCCCAGCTGTGCCCTCTCCCCACCCTGGACACACAAAGGCTGCCCACGACAACACCTAATGCTTCTTTGTGGTGTCTTGTCATTCACACACTAATTTGAAGTCACAGATCAAAACTAGGGAGACATGAGGGGGAAGAGACTGAAGACTCCCCCTTCCCTAGAGCAAAACTGCAGCCCTGCCTCAGCTGTCAGCAAACCCACCATTTTCCCCAGAGAACCTCTCTCCTACCCTTTAATTTAGCCACTTTCAAGAATCTCTCCATCTTCCCAACATTTTTATTACAGGAAGTTCGACACTGAATCTTAGAGGAAATGCAATATGTCTGCGACCGATTAGAAAGCCGATGTCCTGAGAGGTTAACTGACTTGCCCAAAGGTCACAGGGCTGCTTAGTAACTGGACAGCCCCAAGATACACAGCCTGCTTCCTCCCTTCTAGTACCTTCAGAGAATGGGCAGACAGAAGGTGCTTCCTTGTGGACTTTCCTTTTTTGATTTCTAAAAATAAGGCATTAAAATGTTCTTACTTCCTCAAGAACTCCTAATATCAATGAACATCACATTTATCTACTGAACACCTTCCTTACTACTAGTCCACACTAGATCACCTACACTGGTAATCTATGATCTAAATGTGGGTGCTTGTTGGTGAGGTAGGATAGGCAGACTAGTCACAAGATTGAGTAAAAATCATATAGTAAGTCAGCAACGAGTCCCCAGTTTGGGAGATTAGTTAATGCAAGATCCTCTGAGCCATAAAAGAAAAATAACCAGATAAGATCTCAAAGCTCACTCTCCCAGACCAGAGGCAGACATGACCAATCAATCTCAGCACCCTTTTCTTCTTAACACAGAAGCAGCTCTTGGCTCCCAATGAACACAGCTCCAAACAGACATTATCAATGGACAGGTTCAATATAATGCAGGGAGATTTGGGAAGGTGTCTTAAAGCAAGGTGCATTTTGGATAAGACAAGATAAAATGAAAACAGGCATGTCAAGAATCAGAAGAGGACCATTCTACTCAAAAGGAACAGCACATGAAAAATTGTCAAATATAAAATGATACTGACATAGTCAAAGAAAACTAGAAGAAGACAACTACTGCTGCAAGAATTGAAGAAGGAGGAGATAAAGCTGCCTAGGAGGGAATCTGGGGATTGTCCCCAATCACTCAATGGCCTCCCAACTGGTTTACTGCACTGAAAGAAAGAGAATAATACAAAGATGATCAAAAGCACAAGAAATTCTTCCGAAGAGTACGGTTTTGAGTAGGGTGCCTCAATGCCAAAAAGAAAATAGAATCAATTCCGTCTCTGCCAGAAATCAAGCACTCTGTTGGCTAGGTGAGGACGCTGAGGTCAGCTGTGTCATCCAGGATTCAATCAGGGGGGCACGACCACTCCCAGGGACAGGCAGACATGCATACTAAAGTATTTCTTAAAGCAGTCTGGCTAGACACACTGCGGAGTTGGTTCGGCGATCTCCAAGGCTGTTGTCTTCATATCTCATGTTAGAACTTGGAGCCTCCAGGGTAGGCAGTGAATTGGGAGAGTGGGCATGAAGTGAGCTTTGGCAAGAACAGCAGGAAGTCACAGAGTTCGATGGAACCCAGGAGGATGAATTGAAACCTGTCTCCACCCTGGCCTCTGACCTTAATGGTATGATCTGCTGCAGAAGCCAAGGTCCTTCATCAAGGAGCTAAATACACAATGGCCCAAAAGCTGGGGAAGACACACAGATAAGCCAGATTGCTGCTTCATGCCAAGGAGAGAACCTTCAGAAAAGTGAGAACATGTGTGAGCTACTGCCTCCCCTCCAACCCCCTAATTCCACACAAGGAATCTCTCTACAGCCTATCCTCACTTTTCATGAAGGGAATTCTGGGATTCTTGGACATGTAATTCAGGAAAGCCAAATTTACAAAGTCCTCCATCAAGTGAAGGGTGGTCATGAATGCCAATTCCTGCCTACTCCTCAATACCCTCTTCTATTCTGCTCCCCCAAACCCCTCACAGGTGTATCCAGATATTTAGATTGGGGTCTACTCCTGACCCAAAAAAAACCCCAATCTATAAATTCACTAAACCAACAACTTGATAGTTCCCCTCTTCCACCATATCTATCTCTCAAACTTTCAACTCTAAAATTCTTTCTTGTGCACCAAGAAACACATAGGGATTCATCCGTTCATGCCTGAGGAGATTTTTAGAGACTGAGTGAGACCAGGATGGCCATTCAGACCATTTGCAAGTTGAGAGAGATGGAGCAGAGAGGGAGGCAATAGTGAGATTGTGTCACCTGTGAGAAATAAGAGCTGCCCCTTGGTTCCTGGATTTCTCAGAGTGGCGCAGTTGCACTTTGCTTCCTGTGTAGACACGTCATAGCCAACAGCAATTAAAACTTCACTTTCACCCTAAATTTGCCAGCTGGGGTGTTACAGTCAATCTGCGCCTGAGTCCGACAGCTGAGGATGAAGGTAACTGTACCTGCTTCCCAAATTCTCCTCGGTTACCAGTGACCCAGATGGCACAAGCTACAGGTACTTTGATTCTCACTCTCAGGTCTGTGCTGGGGAATCAGAGTAACTTGGAGTGAATGGCGAATAGAGCAGCAACGGCGCGAATCATGGAAACGTCTCCCTCCCATGCTGAGTGCTGGGCATGTCATGTCAGCAGAGGCCCTGGAAGGTAGCGGGGCAATCTCAACTCATTGCTCCTCTTAAAATGCACACTTGAGAGATGGCGCTCTTCCCAGAGCTGTCAATCTTCCAGCATTCATGATCCTGAAAACCAATTTAATAGAACATTTTAAAGTAACTTTTTCAAAACTTTATGCCAAAACGAAAAGAGAAAAGAAAGAGGAAAGTGCTAATTGCACTTTAGAGCTTGAGATGCTTTTCAGTCCAGAATCTCAAAGTACTTGATGAACTCTCATTTCATGCAACCTTGCTTCACCCCTTCCCGGGAACAGATCAGTATTGTTGAGCTCATTTTACAGAATGGAGGAACGAAGGGCCTTCTCAAGAAAGATGAGAATGTCATTGCTTCCAATTTTCCATTTCAAGAAGAATTAAGAAGAGTGTGGCTCATTTACATCATGGACCTTACAAATGCCACAAATTGAGATATCGACCGTGAGGGCCGATTTCATTTGTAGACACTCTAGCCAAGGTGTTAATTTCACCCACTACCATATGCCTTCTCTGCAAGGTTGAAAACAAGCAGGCAGCTAAGAGCTTACAGACTTAAAATTTTATGAACAAAAGGAGGTCCATTTATCACAGCTTCACTTCTAAAAATATTAGAGAAGAAATGTGAGTGAGTGATTTGGGTGGGTGTCCACAACTGGACCAATCGCTGTGGCCAGTGAGATGAATACATGATTGGTCAGGCTTGAGTCATTTGGGTCACTCCCATGATCAATGTGTGCAGAGAATATTACTAGGAGGAAGAAGATTAGCAGAGGCATAACTGTGGAGTTGCTGTGGTCTCAGCAGCCACCCACATTGTGTCTTCAAGAAACCTTCTACCTTAGCACTCAGAGGTAGCCACCTACACAGGTGTTACTCTAATACACAGACTACTTGTAGTTAATTTTTATGTATATTCATTCTTTCTTGAGTAGGATAGATTCTTAGAAGTAGAACGTCTGGGTTAAGTGTTACTTTGTTTAAGCTTTTGATCCTTTTGGCTAACCTGCTTTCCTGAAAAAGGGTACAGATTCATATCCACACCTGAATATAGATGCATTATCATTATTATCTTTATTTGCTTCCTAACGCAAAGGTGAACCTGTAAAGAGAAGTAAATGACCCAGATAGATTATCACTTAGACATCAGAATCTGAACAGCTGAGAAATGTTTGGTCTGACAAGGTGTGAATGAATTCAGATGAAATGCCAGATTATGCTGGTCCTGTCTATGAGCAGGGGCCATGACTGGAATCCAGCAAGAGTGTGAACCAGGAATACCCCAGGTGTCAAGCAGCTGAGCATAAGGAGTTGCTGGCCATGCATAGCTGACCTTCCCAGTCACTGCTGAAGAGGATGCAGGATGAACTTTTGGTCGCATGCTGACAGGATTACATTTCTCAAGGATCGTGGCCCCTTGAGGCCAGGGCAGCATACCTGTCAGCAGCAGGCTCTACCCCATAATTGCTGTGGGCTAATTGACACTGCTGAAAATAATCCCAAAGATTATTGCAAGCACCATAAATAACGAGGGCCAGTGAGACAGCACATTATGACAAGGTCTCATTCGCTCTTATCTTTTGCTAGAGTGGAGCTTGTGCATTTGTGTTAATAATGAATCTTTTTCATTTGTGCAAGTGATGTTTCCATTTGACAATGACATGAACATAAAGTGGAGGTTAATTTACTCCATTGCAAGAGGTCCATTATTTAACCTGACGTTGAGGACAAAACAATGTAGCTTAATAGATGACAAATAGAAATTAGCTGTGATGAATTTTGCCATTTCATTCTAGCAGGCTAACTGAATGTTTGCCATAAACATGGCACAAGGGTTACCTTCTCTGTGGGTGGAATTTATTTGCTTTGCTCATTCCAGGGTATTACTCAAGGATCAGGACACTTCCATTGGGAATTTCCATTGGAAACAAGCAATTTCCAGTTACACGGAAGACTTTGGACAGAAATGGATGCACTATGGTTGACGTAAGTTTTATTGGGTTACCTTCCTTTAACACCAGACAAACAACTGACTTACAAGGCTACACCCTGGAAGTTGCACTGGATTTGATAGTTATAAGCACTGATATCTAAGCCCCCCTCTACACCTGAGCCTTTTTCTTCTGCATGGAGGTAGCTGAACAATAACAGGAATGGGCTATAGTTCTAGAAAATCAGATGGAGCTTGTGTTTGAATCCAGGGTCATTGTTAAAGACTTGGGCCCAGGGTAACACTGCGGGGAAGGCAGTGGGGCCAAGAGTTGGGGCCAAGTGGGAAGTCCTTACGTCATAGGGAATGCACCCAAAGGGAGTTTTGGTTCCTGACCCAGACGGTGGCTTTTTTTCTCTTCCTGGCTCAGTTTGCTGTATACACTTCTGCCATGATGAACCACCCTTGCCCCTAAATAAGGTTACTCAATTTTGGAGTGGAACCTCCAGAACCATGAACCAAAAATAAACCTTTTCTCTTTATAAGTTAATTGCCTCAGATAGTTTATTGTAGTAACACAAAGTTGACTGATAACACTGACTGTGCCTGAGCTGGTTATTCAACTTCTGCTTCTTGGCTTCCGTAACTAGGGAATAGGGACAATAATGATATTTACCTCATATTATGGATCAGTCGGGATTCTGAGAAGAGATACATAGAATTTAGAATTTTTATAGATTCAATGTCCTTGAATAATGGTTAAGAACTCTGTTATTGATTAATTTTTTTGTCCTATATCAAAATATGCTCTCCAAAAGAAAGCCAGAATATGTCATTTATACCTTCATACAATCAGGATGCACCTTCTGCCAAACATATTTAAATGTACACATGCCTTTTCACTGTAGAGGAAAAAATTCTATCCCAGTTTCACCTAATTGCATAACAAGAAAATAAAAAAGAAGATCATTTTAGGCACAAGGACAGCCTGTGACAAGGTTCTGTGTTAGTGGGGAATGTGGAAAGTGCAAGAAACTAAAAGAAATCCAAAATGGTTAGAGCATAGAAGTCTAGAAGATTATGGAAGAAGAAATAGGCAGGACCAAGATTCTGCAGGCCTTTGAAGGCCAGAGTGAAAAACTTTGTCTTTATTCAATGAGATAAGACTGGGAGCCACTAAAATGTCTTCACTAGGATAGTGATGTGTTTAGATTTCAAATAAATAATTCTGTAAGTGGTGTGGATAATAGATTTAGAGGCAGGCAAGAATGGATGCAGCCAGACAAGGCTGGTGGCCACCATTGTGACCTAGACCAACATGGCAGGAGGTTAAGATGAAGCAGTGAAAGAGAGAAAAGGAAAGTTTCAATAAAAATGGAGGAGGACAAGAACAGCCTTGACAATGGAATTGACGTTGGGATAGAGAGAGGTAGGTATCAGTGGTGACGCCCGTGGGTCCTCAGCACCCTGTTTTAAAAATGGAAGAATAAGACCCCAGGACAGTAAATGGATTTTGCTTAAATTAACACACATCTATTAGTGACTAAGCTTATAATGTGTATGTGGTGTGTATGTGTGATGTGTGTGGAAGACAGAATGAGAGAAGAGGTACTTGTGTGCACACTGTGTGTTCACACACATACCCAGCACACACACTATTTAGATAAAGAATTTGAGCACCGTTCTATGTCTAGAAATTGGAAACCTAGTTCCTGCCTCCCACCCCCAGGAACCGCATCCCGGTGACACATGACTCCTGCGCTGTGCTTGTTTTTCTAAACTACAGAGCACAATTTCAACCCTCTGTACACTTTATCTATCCACTGTGTGGTCACCTCATTTTTATTGTGATTCTGGCTTCTATTCAATTTATGAGGTTGTGGCTTATGTAAACATATTTTAATAATTTTGAAGGACTCTTTTCGTCATTGAAGCTTGTCAAAAGAAGGCCTGAAATAATCAGAACTTCAGATTTTTACTGCTCTCGAGCCCCCCTCCCCCACCACATACTTACACTCATATATGTTTTGCTATTTTAAAGAAAGAGATTTAACAGCCATAAGGCACTTTTAAAAATAACATTCACATCTGGGCTGACCACCTGTATGCCAAAATTTAGCTTGATGTTAATTAAAACAGGCATGTTATAAACCTCAGGAAATGGCAGCTGACCCCTAACTATGAATGTAATGCTATAATAATACGTAGTAAAAATAAGACATTTTGGGGCTGTTGCCCAAACCACTCATGCATTAAAATTCTCACCACTGTATATACCCTTGCATAAGAACGGGTAAATCAACTACAGCAGTGGTCCAACCAAAAATAATAATGGTAACAATTCCAGGGGCAAGAACTCTTCATTCAACAGATGACTTTAAATACCCATCCTGGGCAGGCTTTGGTGTTCTTCCTTGTGAGAAAGTTTCTGCATGAAGCTCAGATTAGTTGCTCTATCCTGACAGGCAATGGTAATAGGATCAGCCTGGTTGCTGTTTACTGACCACTTTGCTATGTGTCTAGCTCTGTGCTAAGTACTTAGTCGACATGATTTGATTTGATCTTCCTAACATCCCTACAAGTGAGGTGCTATTATTAGCCCCATTTTCCAGATGAGGAAATGAAAGCTTATGCAATTTAGTTACCCTCCCTGGGCAGTGTAGTGGCTTAGCTGGGATTTGAACATGGACCCTCTGGGCCCCGGTATTAGGTAAAGGCTCCACACTACAGAACCCTGACCTCATGCCCCTTGGACCTGGCTCCACTGGGGAAATTCACCCCATGTTTTTCAGTCCCAACCACAAGTGGCCTCCTTCATTTTCCACCATCTCCCTTCCTGCCCCTTTCTTTGTCCCTCTGAACCCAGATTCTCCATCTTCCTTTGCACTTTCCTATCAGCTTCATTCATTGGCAACCACTCTCCGAATTACCACACCCTAACATTGGACAACTCAGCTTTGTTCTGCTTTTCAGATCCAGTAACTTGCTACCACCACTGATTTCTGGACATTTCCTCTTTTGCCCTGCACCTCAAATGTTTGTTTCATAAATTGGAGTATTATGGCTGGGGTTGAGGCTCAGTGGTAGAGCGCCTGCCTAGCATGTGTGAGGCACTGGGTTCCATCCTCAGCACCACATAAAAATAAAAATAAAGGTATTGTGTCCACCTACAACTGAAAAAACTTTTTAAATAAATTAGTGTATTAGAAAGCTGAATTTTAGGACACGTATATGCATCATGTACATATATGTATTTAGTACATGTATATGCAAAATATATATGTCTGCATAATATGTATACATATGTATATATATAATATATATGTGTGTGTGTATATATATATAATATATATATATATATATCTCCATTAAAAAAATCTTCAAATTATGTTTATAAACTACACTACCAAGAGTGGCCAACTAGCATGGCTGTTAACAATCATAAACTCTGAGTCCACATTCATTTTCAAATGTGTATATTTTGAAAGACCAAAAAAAAAAAAAAAAAAAACTTTGTAAAAGCCACAGTGTTGCAGCTCCTGAATGCCAAAATGGTTGTGCATGATGAACAAGAGTCACAGATTCATTGCATATGCAAAAGACAACACAACTCAACCATGTTCTCTCCTACAGGATCTCAAAGGCTTTATATATTCTGATTAGGACACTGGCTTTGAATCAAAAATACTGAGAATTTATTTCCATCTCTACACCTACTATGTGACTTCGGACAAGTCCTTTAACCTCACTATGTACTTGTTAATTATCTTAAAATGGGGATAACTATTAGGCCCTCCCTGAAAAATTATAATAGAATAAAAATTGTAATAGAAAGAGATAGTATATTTAAAATGCCTAATCCAATAAGTGCTCAATATAAGAATAAATGATACCTGTTAATTTATACCAATTCTTTAATAGTAGCTGTTTCAGAAGAGTTGCAGGAGCTGTCTCTCTACCAGCACTAACATAGTTGTGTTTGTTGCTATAAGAGCACATCTAAGCTCTCTGCCAAGGACACTCGGGCTACTGTTTCCCTCGCTAGCTCTGTTAACAAGCACCTCACTGTTTCATCTCTCCTATGTCTTTGTATATATCCTTCTCTTTCCTGGGAAATATTGGTCTCTTGTAAATTGCACTAATGAGATACTAATACCTGTCCAAATCTCATATCAAGCAGAAGCACATCTGTGAAGTACACCCTGACTTCCCAAGAGAGTCCGGAACATTCCTTGCCCCATTTTCATGGACTGTCTCCCTAATAGACTAAGCTGGTGGAGAACAAGGACTATTTATTTATTTCTATTTATTTTGCTTTTGGTGTTATTATATTTCCTGCAGAGGCTCTTGATAGGCCTATGTTGGAAGCTTTGGCACCAAGGAACAGAAAGTCACATCTTAAAATGACTTAAACATGAAGGAAGTGTGTGATATCATATAACTGTAAATACAAAGCAAGATATCATTCAGAACTCCTCCAATGGTTCAGCATCCACACGAGAAATCTAGTTTTCCCATCTCCCGTGTTGTCTACAGTGAGATGCTCTTGCCTTTGGGTCAAACTCGTCATAGCCATGAGATGGCTACCATTTCACCAGCCCCATCTTGGAACAACAAACAACAAAGGAAGAAAGGAAATATCTTTTCCTGTGTCTCCTTGAGAGCCACTAGAAATCTTTTCCATCAGACTTCTATGACTCCATTTTCCAGGATTAGGGTTTTATGTTCCTTCCCAAAACAATCATGACCACAATCACCTTAGATTAGAAATCAACAAACATTTTCCATAAACAGCCCGATAGTAAATATTTCAGGCTTGGTGGCTCAGTTTCCAATGCAACTGTTTCATGTGCCCTGGTAGCATAAAAGCACCTAGAGATAATATGTAAATTAAGGATCTAGCTATGTTCCAATAAAACTACTTATGAGCACTGATTTGAATTTCATATAATAGTCACATGTTATCAGATATCCTTCTTTTTTTCAAACACTTAAAAATATATAAAAGCCACTCTTTTTTAATTTTTTAATTTCATTTGTTCTAATTAGTTGTACATGACAGTAGAATGCATTTATACATTTGATAGAACATACATAAATAGAGTGCAATCTCTCATTTTTCTGATTTTACATATTGCAGGATCACATCCCGCATGTATTCATACATGTACATGAGGTAATAATGTCTGTTTCACACCACTATCATTTATTCTTAGTTTGACAAAAGCATTGACACAGATTTGGCTCAAAGGCTACAGTTTGCTGACCCTTGGCTCCCGTTATTTGGGGTCAAATACATGTTGAGGTGCCATCCATGATTTCCAAAGTGCACAATAAATATTTGAAAAAAAATTAAGGGAAGAAATGGCCAAAAAGAACATGGTTCTTACCCATGGGAAGTTCCTAGGACATCCGTATATATCATTTCCTCCAAGATATGCTTAGAATAACTGCTTTGCCTAATGATAGATTTAGCAGAGGTAAGCAAACAAAAATTATTTTTCATAACGGCTTCAATGTTAAATTGTGAAAATAGGAGACAATAATATTCTGTTAGAATGTGTGGGAAATACAGGTTTAAACAGCTCCTCACAAATCTAAACTCTTAAAGGGTTTGCTTTGATGGTAAGGAGGTAAAAGAGATTACTTAACGGGTATTTTCTATGTTAACATTCTCTGACTTCACAATTTCCCAAACATAATTTTGCATGTGTTTCTGATGTAGGCAAAGAGATAATTATAGAGTAACTGCTTGCACTCAGTGTAAATTAATCAAATGTAAATTAAATAAACTGTAAATAGAAGATACTCCTTAGCTGATACGGCAAGTGAATCACCTCCATTATAGACTCATTTTTGCAAAATTACATCTAATCATAGAATTTTAAGATAGTGTTTGGCAAAACATCTCTAAATCTGTCAACAAAAGCAGCGATTACTTCTTTGCGGCTGAATACCTTTGGCAACAAACTCCCATCTGTCTGGAGAGATTTACATAGGATTCTGCCTGAAGGCAGGGTGAAAAAAAAAAATTTTTTTTTCCACAACCTCTGGAGGTTTCTTTCACCTTTGTGCTCAGAGAGTCAATAAAATTCATTTTAGAGTAATCTTATTGCCATCCTTAAAAAAACTGCAAATCTAAGTTATAATCAAGTCTGTCTTAATTCCCCAAATAGATATTCTTCTAGGTAATTATATAGCTTATTTTGTTTGATCAACATTTTAATCTTGCTCATCGATTTCTGCTCTAATGGAGTCCAAACTCCTTAATATGATTCAAAATACCCCTAAATCCCTATTAGCATCATGTGCTTCATGCTTCTCCAAACTGCTTCTTTAGTTCTTCAAACACATGGTGATTCCAGACCTTGGTCCAGGCAGTTCCTCTGTCTGGGCCACTTTCCTTTTCTCCAGACCTCAGTTACCCATGGATATGGCTACTGCACACTCTTCCTTCAGGCCTTGGCGAGGGCTAAGAGGATCAGGCCTTCTCTCTGTCCCCTACTCTATCCAAGATCAGGTGGCCCTGTATCAACATAGCACCCTTTCTTGGTGTTTATAATCCAAGTACTTTTCTATGTGTCTTAAGGATTGAGGAAGGCCTTGTCTTATTCATTATAGTACAAAGCATAGGAAGTGAGGTCATAAAGGGATGTATTTGTCTTGCTGAAATGTTTGCGCTTTGTCCCTTAAGGGTACAGAAAGAAGTTGTGAAGAGGCCCCTGAGTCAGATGTCCATCATCCACTAAGGGGCAGGGGGTACAAGGAATAAGGATGCTTTCCTTTGGAAGGGTTATGGCTAGGGAGTGCCCGCTGAGCTTTGTCAAAGGGGGAGGTGCTCCAAGCAAGATTGAATTCAGATTGGAATTCAGATATAGTAAGTGGAGTATCCATGCCCTAACAATATGGGTAGCTTCTCAAGCAGAAAGTCCTTCCTGAAGGAAGACGTGTTAGAGATGCTGGGACTACACCCCAGTCCACTGATCAATATAGATTTAGAGAAAACTCAGAATGTCACATAATGGAATGCTACTTATATATTTCAATTCAACCTCATTGGTAAAAACTTATTCCAAGATCCTTGCGATTATAGCTAAAGAAATAAACCAAATACAAATTTGTTAACACAGAAAGAGATTTAAGAAAAGGAAAAGTGCCACTGTTGGTGTTCTCAACTAAGAAATAAGAAGCGTGCAGGGAGAAGGTCTTACCCACCTTCCAAGGGAGAAACAAACGGCACAATAGGCAGGAGGGATGCAGGCCCATGACCACTGATGGGGAGACACCAAGATTGCCAGGATCGCCATTTTTTCCTCCCCACATTACTAAAGAACTTGAGCTTGCGCCTGGAATAATGAGCCAAGAGTCCCTGGCTACATCACAGTATTCCTAAGGGATATTGCTTGATGCCCTCAAAATCCCACTTTTAAGACTGGATTTTCCTCCAGGTGCACAGAGGTCAGACCTTGTGGTGTCTGACAGTGAGGCTGTCACTGTTCCATCCATTGGCAGAGTCTGCACTCTTGGTCCATCACTGGACAGATGTGTGTCTCTCTTCTCTAGGAAGTTATCCAATAAGGACAGAGCTTGCACTCCAAACCTGGGCTGTGCCCCATCCAACAAGATGTCTCTCATTGCTCAAATGGTTTTATATTGCACATCTGCTCCATACTTAGAACTGGTTCAGATTTGATAGCAATGATATTCTGGAAATATAGAACATACTAGAAGCAATTCAAGAACAAAAAAAGAACAGCATTTGGTAAAGGATCATACAAGAGCAGACCGATCACTGTGCCAATGAGGCAAGGGTAAATCACTGAGAATCATTTTGATAGGGTTGTGGATAGGGAGAGGATTAAATTTGTAAGAGCCCCAATTTAGGCTGTTAAAATTTCTATAAAGCACCTCCTTCTTTACTCACCCTCAAAAATAATGCTAAATAATTTTTAAAAACATAATGACTTTCTTTAATTTTTTAAACAAACATATGACACACACCTGTTACTTTTAAAAGGGGAGAAGAAGGTGTTAGCCAATCAAGCCTTAAGGTATCACAAATCCAGGAGGCTTGGAAATCACCACATTCAAGTCCCCTTGGGGTCTGGAGAGATTTATGCTTGGCAAGGGCGTCCAGACATCAGCAGCTCAAACCCCCACACTGTGTCCTGGCTTCATTTAAAGGGCCCCTAGGTCAGAGCAAAACACAACAGGGCTTTATATGCCAATTTTTCTTGACTTTCTGTAGGTCAGGAAAAGTTAAGCTCATGTAATTAGGGGATAAAGACAGAGGCCGGGAGTGGAGGATGGACATATGATAAAAGTTCCAGAGTTTAAAGGCTCGGTAGGAAGCCAGAAGAAAAGTCAATCAAGTCGTGTCTTTATAAAACATGTGTTTTCCGTGGGAGAGAAAACACATTTGCCATTACAGTCAGGCAATCTCTCTGGGACTTGGCGTGCTCACTCATCTGTGGGGCAAGAACCATTCAAATGTGCCACGATCTTGAGGCCATTACTACCCTGAGTTGTCTTTGCAATCAGCAGGTACTGGCTCGGGTATGCCCAGTCCAATATCAGCACAGAATGCATCAGCTTTGTTTCACAATTGACAATCCAGGAGTCTTTTTATGCTAATTCTCTCATAACATATGATTGATCTATTCATAAGTGATGCCAAAGAACAAAGAGGTTTCTATAAATGATGCAGTCAGGACCAAAAGTGTAGTCTCAACACGTAATCAGCAAAAAAGGTCAGGAGGCAATGACCAGCAGCAGTAAGTTAAAAAAAAAAAAAAACAAAAAAAAAAAAACGGTGAATGATAAGGACAGCCATAACCAAGAAAGTAAATGGAGACTAGCCCTAGAGTCCTCAGAAGAGATACACAGAAATGGACCTCACATTGTCCCAATAAATACTGCTATTGAGTGACGAGCTCCTCCAAATCAGACTCAGATTCTACCTGTGCTATTAACAATTAATGGATTCCAGGACTCCTTCGGGTTCAAAACTCCCTTTAATGAACCCAGTGATTTTCTTCTGAAAAGTGGGTGCCAGTTGGCACACACCCCATGACTAATCAGGAACCAGTACTAGAGGGTGTTCTTATGACAGCATTCCAGAGGCGCATGCTGGGCAAGCAGTGCCTCTTAGAAAGGGACTCTTGGCATAAATCATTAGAGCGTTTTTAATGTCCCTAAGTTTCCTCAGTTTTTATTCATTTTCCATCCATTCATTCTTTTTTTAAATTTATTTTTATGTTTTTTAGTTTTTACAGACTGCATTTTTATTCATTGTACACAAATGGGATACAATTTTTCATTTCTGTGGTTGTGCACGAAGTAGATTCACACCATTTGTGTAATCATACATGTACATAGGGTAATGATGTCTGTCTCAGTCCACCATCTTTCACACCCCCTCCCTCTCATTTCCTTCTGCATAATCTAAAGTTCCTTCATTCTTCTCTCACTCCCCATTCCACAACCCCCATTATCATCATCCACTTATCAGAGAAAACATTCAGCCTTTGGTTTTTTGGGATTGTCTTATTTCACTTAGCATGATATTCTCTAATTCCATCCATTTATCTGCAAATGCCATAATATTATTCTTCTTTATGGCTGAATAGTATTCCATTGTGTATATATACCACAGTTTCTTTATCCATTCATCTGTTGAAGGGTATCTAGGTTGTTTCACAACCTAGCTATTGTGAATTGAGCTGCTGTAAACATTGATGTGACTGCATTACTGTAGTATGCTAATTTTAAGTCCTTTGGGTATAAACTGAGGAGTGGAATAACCAGATCAAAAGGTGGGTCCATTCCAAGTTTTCTGAGGAATCTCCATACTGCTTTCCAGAGCAGCTGCACCAATTTGCAACTCTGTCAACAATGTACAAGTGTGCTTTCTTTCCCACATCCATGCCAACATCTATTATTGTTTTGTTCTTGATAATAGCCATTCTAATTGGAATAAGATAAAATCTTGGAGTTGTTTTAATTTGCTTTTCTCTAATTACTAGAGATGTTGAACACTTTTTCATATATTTATTAATCTGTATATCTTCTTCTGTAAAGTGTCTGTCCAGTTCCTTGGTCCATTTATTGATTGGGTTCTTCGTATTTTTGGCATAAAGTTTTGTAAGTTCTTCATAAATTTTGGAGATTAGTGTGTGTGGAAAAGATTTTCTCCCACTCTGTAGGCTCTGTTTTCACATTATTGATTGTATCCTTTGCTGAGAAGAAGCTTTTTAGTTTGCATCCATCCCATTTATTGATTCTCACTTTGATTTCTTGGGCTTTGGGAGTCTTGTTGAGGAAGTCTGATCCTAAGCCAACATGATGAAGATTCGGGTCTACTTTGTCTTCTATTTGGTGCTGAGTCTCTTGTCTAATTCCTAGATCCTTGATCCTTTTTGAGTTGAGTTTTGTGCAGGGTGAGAGATACAGGTTTAATTTCATTTTAATGAATACGGATTTCCAGTTTTGCCAGCACCATTTGTTGAACAGGCTATCTTTTCTCCACTGTATGTTTTTGGCTCCTTCGTTCTTTGTTCCTTCCTTCCTGCCTTCATTCATTCCTTTCTTTGAAGAAATAGTCACTGAGCTGCTCTATGCCAGGCATTGTTCTGAGTTGAAGAAGACAGTGGTGCAGGAAACAAAGAAGACCCTTCCTTGTGTATGTTCACCTTCTAGAGAAGTGAGGCAAACCAGAAATGAGTGAGCAAAGAATTAAAACTCCAGGCAATGCATGAAAGTACAGAGGAAAGAAAAAGTAGCTGAAGACAGTAAGGTGGCTGAGGAGGTGTGGGGATGTCCCGTTTCAGGGAGAGTTGACATTTGTGCTAACTCTTGAATGGAGAAAGAGACCCGCTGTAACACAGGGCTTCTCAGCCATTTGGAGTTGGATCACTTTTGGTTTGGGGGGATTATCCTGTGCACTGTGGTATGACTAGCAGCCTCCAAGGCCTCTACCTGCTAGATGAATGAATGGCTCTGCCTCCAAGTCATGGCAGTCAAAAATGCCTCCAGACATTGCCAGTGTTCCCTAGGGAACAAAATCACTGCTATTCAAGAACTGCTGCACTATGTGAAAATCTGGGGGCAAACATTCAGAGAGAAGGACTCGAAAGGGTAAACCTCAAACTGGGAATGAGCTTGATGCATTGACAGGAGGAAGAAAACGTCCAGTGTGGATGGAGTGGGTGAGCAGAGGGTAGAGAGCAGCAGGAGGAGATTGGAAGGCACCAGATCAGGCAGGATCTGACAGAGCGTGCCATGGTCTGCATTCATGCCATGAAACCCACTCTTGGTATGTAAAGTGCTAGACCCATGGAATAAAGAATAAATGGTCAAACCCAAATCACAGAATTATCTGTGTTTCTGCAATTAACTAAGGGTACCCCTGAACTAATGTCCCATAGTCTGAGGATTCTGCTGGGTCCAAATGCCCATATCGTCTACAACATTAGAGAATAATCATCTAGGCACCCTTTTGAAAAAACTCTAAAACCTCCATTCCAGTCATTGTCTTTCCAGTAGCCTATTGTGTTGCATTAAGTCAAATGCTCAACATCATTTTTAAAAAGGTTTGCACTGAACATCACTAGTACTAAGTGAAGAAGCAGTTAATTTATCATTCTTTGTGGCTTTGGACAGGACCAGTATTGCCAACAGCAAATAAATCATATGTCACATTTTGATCTGTGTGCAGTTTATGTGTTATTTTATGAGAGGTTTAAAATTTTTCAGCTTTAAATTTCCAGTATTAAGACCATATTCAGCAGAGTTCATTCTGAAGATATTCTTCTCTTTCTTTTACCCCCAAAGAGAGAAGCAATTAATGATGATAAACCTCTTAAACATTGAAATAGACACCTGAACATGGTAAATAAAGTAGACTTGTTCAGCTGGTTTATATCTGGGGAAAGTAGTGCTGAAAGGTAAGAGAGCGATTCCTCAACACCTCTTAAATTCAACTACATGAAAGTTCCCTTCAAAATTATTCAGGCACAAATACGGCAAGATGCTGATTGCAAGTCAGAAATAATAATAATAATAATAGAGTTTAGTGCAATTTGTAAATGGTGTGGCAGATACAGACTTCAGCTCATGTAACCAAAAATAAAAAGAAGATGGAAAAAAAGAAAAGAAAGGAAAAGGAAAAGAGATTTTGCAAAAGAGCAATATTAAAAAGAGATGGGTGGGGAGAAACACCTGGATCCTTCTTTCAGTCAAATATTCATAGAAGCTATTTCATCTACTAAAAAGAGTTTGGGACCAGGAAATAGAATTTCTAACTTGTGTGTGTCACTAATTAACTCTCAGACTGGCAAATCTCCATGCTCTGCCTCAGTCTTCTTACCTGCTGAGTGGGTGTAAAGATAATAAGTGCACTTCACTCACAGAGTAGGTAAAATATATCACCAATGTACAAAACATTGCATATAAAGTCTAAAATCTTATAAATATGTAAAGATTTATGGTCTGCAAATCATCACAAAGCCTAGTCTACTGGGGCCGAAAAGAAGAAATTCCAATATTAAATTCCTTTCCAAATGATTACATAATCCACAGCTCCAAAGGATTCGTGGGAAATTATCCATTCTCTGCTACGTGGAACTTGATAAGAGTGAGATGTGATGGGAAGATGTTATCTTCCTGCTGTTGTCCACCACTGAGTTCATTGATTCACATACACCATCACACCATGCCCTGTACCCTATGGAGAGTTATATTTAATCAACAAATAGTTATTGAGAATCTACTATATGTAGGACATGCACTAGGGCCTTGGTAAGTGAAAAATAAGAAGTCCAGGTCCTTCCATTTTCCATTGATTAAATAAAAGCTGTGGGAAAAAATAAAGCACCCCATCATGTATGCACTGACATATTGCTTGTTGTTTGTGTGTGTCCTGACTTTTGCCACAAGAATGTTCCATTAGAATACAGACTCTACATATTCTATTCACAGTAATGTCCCTCATCCACAGAATAGTACCTGGGACATCCATTGAACAGTTGTTGAATAAATGAAATAAAAATTCCTTGCTAGGATTCAAAAAACCAAGAGCCTATCCCCCAGAAGACTTGGGCCAAACTCTAATACCTGAATTACTTGAAAAATAGCCTCATTACTCTGTATTTATACAGACATTTCAAGATCTGTGACCATTTAGAAATTGAATCCTATTAGAATATGTCATTTCATCTGCCTTATGATATAAAATGTCTTTGCTCATGGAAAAAAAATCCTTGATCCTAAACAGTTCACCCTACAGTTGACAAACAGGAGAAGGAGCTCAGAACATTTACTGAACACAGGACTATGCCAGTCACTTTCTATATGGTCTTAAACATTTTGCAACCATTGCTCAGGTGACAAACTGGGAAATGGGTTGTTTAAAAATACTCACATGAAACCACAAAGGTTTTAAGGAGGGAGTAGAGACTGAGACGGTTCATTTACTCCCTCATATTTTTTACTGAGTATCCCTCAGATGCCTGGCACTTTGCTAAGCACAAGGGAGACAACAGAAAATGAGACAGACAAAATCTGATCTCATGGCATACACGTAATTGTAAGGCAAGACAATAAAAAGCAATAGACACATCTTCCTGATGCCAGAATCCAAGACCCTTCCCCATGTTGCTTTCTTCGGAAACATCACTTTGTGGGAACAATAAAAGCACAAACCACACACACACACACACACACACACACACACACACACACACACACTCACATACATACTCCAACCCAGAGCTCAGTACCCCAGCACACCAGAAACCTAGAGAGAAAAAAGCCAGATCAATGAGCTTTCCCAGAACTCTACAATGTCCTCTTCCAAAGCTTAAATCGAAAACGTTTGCATTTGGCTGGAATTGCCTGTGAGCCCAAAGGCAGGCAGCTTGTGGACCATCGGCAGCAGAGACAACTCCCGTCAGGGCACAAACATGAAAACCGGCTCTCCACCAGAAGGCCTGAGGTTTAGATGAATTAAAAGGCCTGGGTCCCTGGCTCCTGGAGATGGCTAGACAAGGCAAAAGCATATGCCTGCCTGCCTGGCAGCAGCTCTCGCTGGCCTGGAATAAATGCATCAATTCCGGCCAAGGAAAGCTGGCAGCCAGAGCAGCCTCGGGCAGAGAAGCCACCGCCAGCCAGCACCAGCATGGGGCTTCCCTGCAGACGGCTCTTGCTAAAACAAAGAGGGATGAAGGCAAGAGCTGTGGATGTCCAGCCTCCAGGCTCCTATCTAAACTGGAGAGCAGCGTGGAGAGCCGCGCTGGCTAATGGAAGGCCAGACCTGCTCCAAAACCTTAGGCACACGTCTGGGATGCAATCTCAGTGATTTCCTGATGACTCTTCTCTGCATAATGGATTTGAGTTATAAAGGAATTTATGCCCTCAGGACCAAATTACCCAGATAATTGAAGATAGAATGAGGGTGGGCAGGGGGGAGGGGGGAGGGAAAGGCCTCAATTACATGGAATTCTCCTGCAGCCTGAATACATTCAACATTCCAATTCACGGTGGCCGTTCATCTTTAACATCACTTTATATCCACAAACTTCCCTGGTTGAGAGACTCAAATCCAGTTGCTTTCTCAGCTACACTCACTGAAGCATTGTTAGGCCCAATTGAATGTAGGCCCCAGAACCAAATGCACTAAGAAGAGATTCCTGGTCTAAACCTCATGATCACAAGCAAATCTATGAAACTCTATTAAGACTGAGACACACTTAACAGCAAAACAGAGTAGACTAAAGCTGTAAGCCTGCCAAGACCTCTTTAGGAACTCTGACCCACCTAGAAATTGTCCCAGCTAGAAATTAGAAGTTAACCCTAGGATGGATCATTTGAATTCCTCATAGATCCACATCCACTTTGCTCTTCTTCCTTTCTACAGTGGTTCTTATACCTGAGGGTAAATGCTATGGTTTGAATGTGTCCTCTAAAAATGCATGAAATAGAAAGTTGATCCCCCATTCATATGTTAATAATATTTGGAGGCAGAACCTTAGGATTAGATGAGGTCACAAGAATGCCACCTGATGATGTAAAGAGAAGAGAGAAGTGAGCTAGCATACTTGCTATGCTATGGTGACCACAGGATGTCACCATGTTATCACACAGCAAGAAGATCCTCACAAGATGCTAGTACCATGCTCCTGTACTTCCCAGCATGCCTAACTATAAGCTAAATAAATTTTTAATCTTTACAAATCCCTGGATATTCTCAAGTATTATGTTATAGCACAGAAAAGAGACAAAGACAGTAAACAAGAATTATCTGCAGTGTTGTGGGCACCAAAGTTCTAACACTACACTGTATTGAGTGCATTAAGAGATTTTCAAAGTTAATTTTGTTTACTCTGTGCTGACTTGATCCCAAAAGACTAAGGAAATCATGTCCCAAGAACATTGCTTTTAGGCCTAACTTGGGAATTAGTGGAAAATCTTGCTTGTTAAAAGAAAAATTAGACAAATTAAACTGTAGAATTTACTTAGCAAAGAATGATTCATGAATCGGGCGGCACTCAGAACCAGAAGAGGTTCAGAGAACTCTGCTCTGCAACATGCGCAGTGAGAATTCATATACGGAAAACGGAAGTAAATCATAGTACAGAAATAGCATTGGTTACAGCTAGCGTTTGCCTTATTTGGACATGTTCTGATCAGTCAGCATTTGGCTGAGATCCAACTCTATGTTATAAAAAACGCACTTCTAAGTTGGATTTTAGTTTATTTATGAGTTAGGCTGCAGTTTGCTATGTGAGAACTCAAAGTATGAAGACTGTCTCAGGTTAATGGCCTCACACTTGTTTAAAGCACTGTGTTCCACACTTGGTGGGAGAAATTTTTGAAATATCAGGGTCTAAAATGTCGCATAAAACACCCCTTATCCACATGCTCCTTCCCATCTTGGTTCCCTTTACTGCTCTAAGAGGTGAGAAAGAGGACATGAAAAGGCTATTTTAGGAAAGTTTCCCATGACTTAGTCCAGATTTATTGAGAGATTAAAGAATCTTCATTATGGAATTGTTATTTACCTAGGCACATTTTCCCGTGTTTATGAGCCTCATTTGGTCAATATTTACAGAACTAAATGGTCAAATGTATAAAAGTCTAAGGTTCTGAAATATGGCTGGAGTCTTGAAGCCGAGAGTCAGAGCTGGAACACATGGATGCATGCACTAGTACAGCTGGTAAATGAAGCATACAATTTGCAAGGCACCCCACCCTGGCTGGCTCAAGTAAAGTGGACCATGAAGCGCCACAGTGCTTGAGGTGCGGTTGAATGGAAGGTGGCAAGTCGTCTAAAGACAGGTGTTAAACCACTTATTCAAACACTCCCACAAATGGCCTGAACGATTTTCCCAGCATTCCCTTGCTCTCTATGAGTCACTGTGGGAATAACAGTAAGGCTTGGAGTTGAGTTATAACCATTCAGGGAAGCATTTCCCTCCAGACTGTACAGAGGAAAGGGGTTATGTTGGTAAATTTATTGACTATTTCATTAGATCAATATGGAATATGATTTAAAAGGCTTTGCCCAGGCTCTTTAAATCTATTTAATCAAACCAATTAATAAAAAAAAGTAAGAAGGTGAAGCATATCCTGTAAGGTGCATCATAAATACATTCCTTTACTTGGGCTTTTGATCTCACCCAGGTAATTAACAGCTTTAGTTAAGTTCAGTCATTCCTTCATGCCTGGCTATGGTCATAAAAACCCCGGAGCTATGTGTAGCTCTTGGATTTATTATGTTTTTCTTACTGCAAGAGCGTCTCTCACATTCTGCTTTCTCTCCCCCTTGAGAAAGTTTATGTGGCCATTGCTTTGCAGCTGACATGAAGGCTGCGCTGCCTGGTAAGCTTTGCACTCCTTGTGATCTGGGTAAACCTGGCTCTTGCTACTCAGGTCAGTAGCTTCTTCTGTCTACATCAAATGATTGCACAGTGTCTCCTCACTCATAGTGGGGAAATAAAAATATCCAGAAGTCCTGTCTTCCTAAGGGCTTCTCTCCCATTGCCTGCCTATTCTTGGCTATTTTTTTATGAATGAGAGAGTTTCTTCCTATTACAAAGAACCTGATTTTTAGTAGGAAATTTGGGGAGATCTTCCACTCTGTAACCACTGAAGATGAACCATTCTCTTCAGTCCCTCAACAACCACACCCCCATCTCTCCCACTTCAAGTCCTTTTCCTACCAGTTCCCCAGATCTATCCTTCCTAGCCCTGAAATTTTGAGAAAGCAGGCAAGCCAACATTCTTGCCTGGAGATGGTGGGGAAATTGGTATCCTTCTGACATTGCTCTCAATGTTATGAGACTGAGTTTGTAGCTTCATTCTGCTCAACAAGCAGAGGAAGCTAGGTTTGAAAGGCAAATATTTCCCCTAAGTTCCCCTCTGTCTCTACTTGACAAGGAGCTTGGTAAATATCATCACCCAGGTAACTGTACTCCAGGGTCCTTCTACAGCTGAGAACAGGGTCTGAGGAAATAACAGCAGTCACCAATAAAATGCAAATTGTGCATGAACAGCCCACCTTCTTAAACAAGCCACAGGGATTTTTGCAAAAAGTTGGAGAGACAAGACTCTCTTCTTTGTATGATCACTTTTCCACCAGTGATCAACTTCTGTTCCCATGCAAGGGAAAGTTGGGAAAGCTCACAAAAGTTCTCGTGAGCAGCTAAAATCGAAGTAATTGATTTTACCTACCACCTGAGGTATTGTTAGGAGAAACACAAATACAAAACAAGGATTTCATAATCTTTGTGGGAGTTAAAGTGGACTGACATGAAATGCTTATATTTAAGATCATCTTCCCCTTACCAGTCCTACAAATACTTCAAACTTTTGGCTATCATTCAATCAACATGTATTGAGTGTCTACTCTGCACTAAATACTGGGCTTAAATAGTGTGTGTGTGTGTGTGTGTGTGTGTGTGTGTGTGTGAAAGAGAGAGAGAGAGAAAGAAAGATAAACAAATGCTCATCTCTATAGGTTTATAATAGAATAAAGGAGATATAAAACACAAATAGCTTCTTGGCTCTTCATACCATGAACTTCAATGAATTAAACCAAAAAGAGTTTAACTCAAATCTTCAAATAATTCTTGAACAATCCAAACTGCCAATTTCCTTGCATACTAAAACAATAGCAATTTGTTTGAAATAAAGGTGTCTGTGATTAAAAGTAAACATCTGATTTAGAGAACATGTTTGATAAAGCAATATTAAAAACTTGTAACTCAAATTATGGTTGACAAGATATTTAGCAGAAGGTATATTGAATAACTTTCAAAGAATAGTGTGTGTGATGTTTATGTCCATTGTTTGTAAGCCGGGTTAGACATCAGTGGGGGTCTTGAAAACTGGGTTATTCAACCATCATAATCATATCATTACATTATAGAGCAAACATTTTTTAAAGAAATCTTCTTTCCTAAATTAATATTGGTATATGGAGAAACATAATAAGCTTTAGCTCAGTCTCTATTAGAATACCCACTAATGCCAAGTTGCAGAAATCACAGTACCCATAATTACAGCTAACACTTGTTGAAGCCTTACAGAATGTCAGGTGCTGTGCTAAGGGCTCATGAACTATCTCACTGATGGTCACAATAGCCCTCGAAGGTACACTGACTGATTAGTTCTATTTTACAGGTGAAAATATCAGAGCTAAAGGACCCACAGCTAGCAAAGACTGAATTCAGAGCTCATGCTTTACAATGAATCAGAAATCAATGGAGTTGTGTCACATACATGCAGTTCAGGGTTAAAATAAGTAAGTAGGTTGGCAAAAGTCCCAAATATATCCGTGAGCACAGAGGGAACAAATGTGATTTTTCCCTACCAATTTCCTCTTAACCTCCTGATTCCTAGGGGGACCGATTTGCTCTGTGCCTCATTCTTTCATCTGCCCTCCAAAGATGCTCCAGTGGTAAAAATCCACTTAAAATATGGAAAACGATCCTCCCTCTTGCTGCAGGTGCTTGTCCTTATGAGGTAACTCCGGGATGCAGGGTGTAGAGGGAGCTCAGAGAATGGTGTATAATTCCCACCCCTAAAATTAAATTATTAATTTTTATCAATTAATTGGATGAGGATTGGTGGGAAGGAGAGGCCCTCAGCTCAGCAGAGCTCTACTGGGTGCCAGTTAAGGCAAGAAATCTGCCTGGGTGAGATGGGGAAGAGACGGGAGGAGAGAAGGGAGGGGAAGCCAGCATGATAGTAACTGTGAGAATCCCCAGCTTCAGGAAAGGAAGAGCAAACCACGTCTCTGGAGGAGAGATGCAGAACAGCTCAGACTCTCCAGGGTACCTTGACAGAATCCACCCTCCAGGCCTGCTAGAGAGAGACCCCACTGCCTGCCCAGAACTCACTTTTCTGAATTCTCTTGCATATCGAAAGAGCAAATCCCAGAAAAGAGAAAGTTTCCAGCCTTCTTTGGAATAGATGAAAGATGCTGTTACTCAGAATACTGTTGTTTAAAAAAGTTTCAGTTTGTATTTTCTGAGCATGTAAATAAATCACATTCATTATAAAAATATCAAGTTTTTGGAAAAACTTTTTTAACTACTTTTTTGGGATTCTACTTCCGCAAATGAACCTTTCTTAACATTTAGGAGCCTTGTTCCATAAGCAAGTTTTTGCCAATAGGGAAGTAATGACAGCTACAAAGCTTTAAGTTCGCAAAACAAATATTTACTGGACACCCACTATGTTCCAGAAATGAAAACTCAGCATGCTATTCTTTAAACTTTTTAACTCAATAATGTGATATGAACTTATTTTCACAAAAGTAGAAATCTACATGATCATTTTGAACCATTTCACTTTATTTCACCATAATTATAATGACAAATCTTTGATGACTTTTAATCATTTCATTGTGACCAACTTGTAAGTTTTTTCCAACTTTATGCTAAGAAAAACATTGATGATACAAGAATCCTTTCACCATTTCCTTGGCTAAGCCTTCTGGATAAAATATCAATGTGAATATAGCACATCTCATAATTGCATAATTTTCCTGGATTTCCCTAATGCTTTTGAGAGCAAGTTTTGACAGATGAGGAAACCCAATCACCAAATATGTATATGTGACAAAAGAAAGAAAGAGAGAGGTCTAAGGATAGTTCCCTGGAACAGAAACAGGCTTGTCCATGAGGCCAAAAGAAGACTAGCAGCCCCACATGTACTTCTAGATAAAAAATATTCCCTGAGAACAAGAACAATGCCTGTCTTTCTTACGTGTGTGTTTCTAGTACCTGGCTTGGGGCTTGAAATACGATAGGTATCCAACAAGCAGCTCTGAATATAGTGACTGAATCAATGAACAGATCACACAAGAAGTGGTCCCGACTTTGCACACCACAACTGATCTCCCACCCTCATCCCTACTAAGCAACAGATGCTCTAAAATAAAGCAGAGATCCATAACTAGTATATTACATGTAGCTCTTTTCCCATAATGCATTTCTCATTCTGAAGGAGCTTTGGACATTAGGTCTCCACCAAGCAACCTTAGATCCTTGAAATGAAAGACTTAAACCAAGAGAAGCAAAGGCAGCAGAGGGATCCTGCCATGTAGTGTTCATCCTGCCTTTTCTGAAAATGTCCTCCAACTTCTGAGAGCCAATTCCATTCCTTTCCCCTATCCCTTCTCCTCCCCCATAATATTACCTCACCCTCTGCCTCTTTGTCAGAAATCTGTCATGGGTCCTAATTCATATGTCCACACACTGTGTATGTGAAGGAGCTTTACCAAGGGGGTGGTTCTTGAAAATCAGCCATTCATCATGCATATTGATCACTGGGGTACTATGGTATGAATCAGAGAGCAGCAATCATTAAATCAAAGATTTATACTAGTAAAAGAGCACCAAAGCAATTCATCAATTCCACACTACCTTGGTGATTAATTAGGTCCCAACCTGACAGCTTAGAAGCTAGTTCCCAATTAAGGCTATTAGAGTTAGAGGTATGTTGCTTTATTTTCATTTTTCCTTCCTTTTAAGAAGGAAAAAAAAAAAAGGAGACTGACTAGCCTGTTGGTCTATGGCATTCTGTACTTTGCTGTTATAGCACTGATCACAGTTTGTAAACACAGAGTTACCAACATGATTATATATTTAAATTTTCTCCTCCATTACTCTGGATGGTCCAAGAAGCCCGAATGCCTCTAGTACCATGTTTAGCACATAGTGAGTGCTCAAATGAGAGAGGTTGAATGAATGAATTTATTAGCCAGATGCTTCTAATGCTAGAAACGCTGATATAGCGTCACTTACAATGGGGCTTCTGCTGTTTCCCACTGGGTCTTTTCCTTTAAAAAGTAATACAGAATCTTTCAGGTTGGAAAGCCACTCTGGAAAATTATTTGGCAGTAAATACAGAAGCTGAAAACAGGCAATTCCTCTCACCCAGCAATTCTAATCCTGGGTAGCTACTTGCTGAAATGTGGACAAATGTTCACCAAACACATGTTCAGGAATGTCCCTTATAATTAATAGCTCAAACTAAAAACAGTACAACTGCTCCTCAGCAGAAGAATGGATAAAGTGTGGTGTATTGATATAGAGTAAAACTACATGATAAAAAAGCACAAATAAACTATAGCCCACTCAAGAACATGGATAAATTTCACAAACACTATGATGACTGAGTGAAACCAGACACAGAGAACTCTGGGACCCTACTTCTGCCAGGTTCAAGCACGGACAAAATTACAGCATCCAAAGTCTGGACAATGGTTACCTTGGAAGGGTTAATGATGGCGGGTCCAAGAAGACTTCTGGGGCACCAAGAAGGGTCTATTTTTCCTTAGAATGCTGCTTCCTCAGGAGTGTTCTGTAAAAGTTCATCAAGCTGCTTTCTTGCATCCCATTTCTGAAAGTTAATACAGTCAGGGGAACAGCACTGTGTGTAGGTGATAGTCCAAACCATTTCTTAAAAGAGTTAACCTGGTTTGATTTTCTTTGTGTGATGAAAGAATGATAAATATCGTCATGTCCAACCAGGGTCCTAATCCAAATTTCAGAAAGTGTCTCTTGACAGGAATTCCAAAGATTAAACTCCATGTTCATTAGTGTCCTGTCCAATCCTTATTTCCTTTGAGTCTGTGATAAGTAACACTTTGGAACGTGAGGGAGAACACAGTGGCCAGCAATCCTGGATTTCTGCAGCTAACCTTGGTTGTTCTTGAAAGTGTGAAAGGGGACAACAGAGATTTTCCTGGCTTACACTCAGGAGTGTGTGTCGCCCGCCCCTTTACAATTTCCCCCACAACACACAAAGCAACTTCTACAAGTTGAGAGGACTTAGAAGAAATGGATATGGCTTTAAAAATGCTGTGATTTTTAAAAATTTGTTAGTTTCTAATAATCCCAACCATTGGACCAAGAAAATCAAGACATGGGTTATAATAGTGAAGCCATCCACAGCATGAAGGCTTCCTATGTGCCAGGCACCATAATGTACTGTCCACATATTCTCATTTAATTCTTATGGGGCCCTGTGGCATACACACGACTCTCAATGATAAGAGATGAGTGACGCCCGATGTCTGGGCCTCTGGTTCAGATCTATACCCCTGGGGATAAAGTGCATGTCTGTACAGCAGGGGTTAGGAGAACAGGTTCTGGAATGATACTACGTGGGTTCAAGTCTCAGCTTGGCAACTTACCTGGCTATGTCATTGCCATGGTTGACCCTTCAGCTTCCCCCAAAGGCTCACACTTTAAAAGCTTGGTCCCCAGCTGATGGTGCAATTGGGAATCTCCAAGAGGTGGGACTCAGTAAAAAAGTTAGGTCACTGGGGCATGCCCTTAAAGGGGTACAGAGACCCTGTCCCTATTCACTTCTTGGCTGCCCTGAGGTGAGTGGCTTTGCTTAGCCACACAGTCCCCAGAGGTTTTGCCACAGCTCCAGATCATCAGAACCAAGGAACCATAGACTGAAACCTCTGAAACCATGAACCAAAATAAATCTTTCCTCCTTATGGGTTGATTTGTGTCATAGCGATGGAGAGCCAATGCAACCATCTTAATAAAATATTTAACCAGTCTCAGTCTTGTCATCTGTATAATGGGATTACTAACAGCATCTACCACACAGGATTATCATGAAGAATACAAGATGGCGTATATAAGCACATAGACCAGCACTTGGCACACAGTAGATCCTCCAGGTGAGAAATTTATTCACACTATGTGGTTTACATATATTCTCCATAAACATATATACTTAGCAGACATTGCATATTCAATTAGTACGAGTTTTAGCAAAACAAAACTGTCATTAAGTTCCCTATTCATTGACGATTGTGAATCTTTTGGCCTAGATCCCTAAACTATAGAAGAAATAATTGGTACATCAGACTCCAAAATCTTGAAAGTTCATTGTATCTGTCTTATTCATTGTCATGTCCCTGAAGTCAAGTCCAGTGCCTGGCACTTAATAAATATTCAATGAATGCACACCTAAATATTTCCCCAATTTATTCCCATATTTTATATTCATCCAAGAGGTGTCTATGTTTCTGATGCACTGTGTGTTCTGTGGCCTACATAAACCATGGTTCAGTATATCAAAAGTGGACTTAAACCCAACTTTTTAGAATTTCACCATTCCAAAATCAAAGAGACAGGAGAAACTTTCATTCATAGAACTTAACCCTCAGATTCATTCATTGATTTACCACATGTACATTAAGCACTTGTATCTGTATTTAATGATCTCAATTGCAAATAGCAGAAACCTCAAGCAGGCTTAATAACAAAGGAACCTCTATGATACAGAGCCAGAAGTCCACCAGTAGTTGTCCAGGCTGCCTGTTTGGTTTGTTTTAGTGGCTCACTACTCATCAGAGACCCCAAGTTCTTCCCATCTGTTCACTTTGCATTCCTTAGCATTGGCTTCGCTCAAACTGGCAACCCACTGACTGTAGTTGTAGAAGGCTTTGGTTGTTCACCCAACACACATACTCTCCCACCTCTTCTTTTCCAACAGAAACTCAGTTTTGTTAAAAATTAGAATTTAGTGGAGTTCGTTAACTCCTCCCAAACATAGATGCTAATGATCTAAACCAACTATGATAACTTCCTTGTTCTGCCTGCCAATGGTTGAAGAATGCACACTACACAAAACCTTAGCAAAGTAAGGGAAATCAATTTTGGCCCTCCCAGGAACATCTCCCTTACTCAAATGAAAGAATCACGTGTTGTCAGGAATTTGCCCTGTTCCTGCCTCTGGACAGAGCCCTGTGGGACGTGATTTTTTAGGGCTGCCATAACCATCTTTTTACCATCAAGAAACCTATCAACACACAGATTAGAGAGAAGAAAGGAACTTGGACCCCTGGAATTAACCAACCCTGGAACTGTCCTATCTTGGAACTTCTTGCTGTTGATAAAGTATAAAATAACCACTTATTCTGCAAGTTGGTTCTAGTTGAGAAATTTACAACGCTATTCACAGAAATGACCCTTTCAGAGGGAATAAAATGATGATCTCTTTCTGGAATTTTTCTTCAAGCAGAAGAAAATGTGTCCCAAACGCCTAACCTTTCTGTCTCCCTCCACCATTTCCTTTCAACTCTAGTTGGCCACTAGGAGGTCACATGGACATTACAAAACCAATCAGAGGCTCATGGAATTAAAGTACCTTCAGCTCCATGACACCCACTCCTGGGACAAGGATTAGGGTCAGCTATCCCTGAGGTAACAGGCTGCATAAAAGGAAGGTAACTGATAATGAAATTGGAATAGGAAGACAGAGTGGCCCTTGGACGTCCATTTGCTGTATCCTGCTTATCACTACTTTCATAATGTGTGCTGGACTCGGGACTCCCCATAGTAAGGGATGTTTAACTCGGTCTACCTCAATAATCAAAGTCTGCATCCCTCTCAAGACCTTGTTTTCTGGCTTTCAAAATCTCAGCTCATCAGATCTCTAACAACTCCACTTGGGCTCAGGTCCAAATATGGATTTTGCAAACAGTGATTTTTATCTACAGTGAGGTCAAAGCAGGTTTCTCCCTACCTCCCACTCTCTTTGCAGAGTTGTGGGAATAATTCTGAAGCACATGGTATATCTGGGGGTACTAACTTGTTTCCAGGTTCATTTCTAATACTCCTGTTTCCCATCAAGCTTTTCTGAACCTAAGTTGTCAGACTTATTGCAGTCTAGAAAACTCTCCCCGATTAGAAAGACCTTTCCTCCTTTGGATGTGCATGATATAGTAGCTAAGAGGGAATTCATATCCCTTCCCTGCAAACTTGCTGGTCCTTGGGCAAGTTACTTAACCTCCCTCCACCACTTCCTGTCAACTTTAATTGGCCACTATCTGGTCACATGGTCATTGTTAAACCAATCCCAGGCTAGTGGCATTAACTTTTACCTCGAACCCAATGAAACCCATTTCTGTGACTGGGACTAGGGTCAGCTTCCCCTGAAGCAACTGGCTCCCAAATTCTCAATTTCCTCAATAATTTCTACCTGCTAGGATGTACAGTGGTTTACATTAGTTTACCCATAAAAAGTGCTAGGCACAAGAGAGTAGAATATTAACTCAGTGAGTATAAGCTATTCCTGGCATTTCTCTTTTCTCCATATTTTTTTTCCTCTTACTGAACCATCAACAGAGCCACATCATCATAATTAGCAGAACTAATTGATTGGCCATTCCAGTTGGGTGTTGTCAGATTATGAAATACCTTGAATTTTTTCCCATTTGGTTAGACAAATTTACTATTGGTATAATAGTTAACTTGGTCAATTAAATGGAAAAAGAACATATAATATTTATATGGTAATTTTCTCTACCCTGAGTTTTCTCTGAGGCCACAGGACTGAGCCTCTCTGGACCAGGCCTCTGGAGCCTAGGTAGTTCATTTCCCTCAGGCTGTGTTCCTGGCCTTAAGCCAGCTCCTTTCCACAGCCTCAAAGAGACTGAGCTCCAAGAGTACCTTGGGGACTCAACTTCATTGACTCGCAAAATCAAAATATACAAATCCCCCTTTTAAACCATGATCTATAACTGGGAGAATATTGCCTCTCCACTGCATTAGGGCCCGCCCTATTACCTTATGGAATTACCCACAGTGGCAGAAATCCATTCACCTGATCCACAGACACCCTGGGGGCAGCTCAGATAGCATAAAGCCAATTGATAGATGTATATTTGATATATATTTTATGCCTGGAATTGATGTCTTCTGCATGTTTCATTTGCCATTCTGACTCACTTTATGCCACAGGAGAACTAGGAAAAGTCAAAAGGAACTGAAAAGAAACAGCATGGAAGGAGCAGGGTAGAAATCAAAATAGCAATTTTTCTTTCTGATCTAGGACCTCGTACCAAAGCACCCTGATCAGGTTTCAAGCACAGAGGAAGAATTCCTCTTTCTTCCTCCCAGCACTGAGTTATGAGAGGAACGGGAACTAAACTGGGAACACTGGAAAATTCTTTACCTGCAGATTAGTAGTGTGTACCTGGGCCAAAGATCTGAACAGTAACAGAACTAACGGTGTGCATTTCATTCTATACAGTCAGCAAAGCCCCACCACATAGTTCAGCTCATATGTTCAAAGTACACTAGGTGGAGGACAAGACTGGTGTGTTCAGCCCCCCGTTACTGGTGTTCAGGAAAGAAGACTGGCTGCCTGGGATCATAGCTGATGGCAGAGGTCAGATTCAAACTCATCCTCTGCCTCCTCCTTACCTTGATGGTATGTGTACAAATGCATAAGGATTTTAGGGGGGCTTCATCACAAGTGCCTACACGTGGAGAAAACCATCTTCACGAATATTCCTCAGAATTCTATCATATGTCCATTTTTCCAATATCTGAATTCTTTAAAAAAATATTTCACACCCAATTATAACAGCTTCTGCACACACATGCATGTGCATACCATTGTCCCTACATACCATGAGGGCTTGGTCCCAGGTACAGCCTGCCCCCAGCATAAACCAAAATCTGTGACTGTTCAAGTCCCATATATAAAATGGTGTAGTATTTGCACATAACCAATGAACATCCTTTGCTATTATTGATAACATCCCTATATCACTTAAATATGTAATATAACTGCTATGCAAATAACTACTATACTATAACATTTAGGAAATAATGACAAGAAAAAATATTTTCAATCCACAGTTGGTTGAATCCTTAGAAATAAATGCATGTATAGAAACAGTAATTGGTATTCTACATTTATTGAGCACATACTATGGGCCATGTCTATGAACGTGAAACCGTGTGTGTATGTGTGTGTGTGTGTGTGTGTGAGAGAGAGAGAGAGAGAGAGAGAGAGAGAGAGAGAGAGAGACTAATTTGATCCCCTCAGCAACCCTGTGGGAAAAATAGCATTCTTTGGTTCATTCTACAGAAAATGACACTGAACATGGAAGACTAAGGACTTCCAAGCCATCAAGGCACTAACTGTAGGAACTGTGCTCCCAGCCACTCCACCACCTTGCTTCTGCATCAAGTCACCAGTGGCAAAATGGAAGTCTACACCTCAAAGGGAAAGTTGGCAATAACACCAGATGGCTCATTGTCTCAATACCTGGCACATCAGGAAGAGAATGACAACATCAACTGATCCAATCCCCTTGATTAATTTCCTCTGTTCTGCTGGCTAAACCACTTCATTGGCCTTGGCTATAAAGTATGATGATCGTTTATTTCAGTTCACCAAATAATTATTAAGCACCTGTGACATACAAAGCTCTCTGCTGGTCCCTGGTAATACAGTGTAAACAAGACAGACGGTCCTTTCCTCACTGAGCTTACAGGTTGAAGGGAAAAGCAGATATTAAACCAGCAATAATAAGAATATGAAAGGAACAATGCCAGACTCTTTTGCAGACTTTCTACTAGTTACGTAGTTTGGCAGAAACTTCCACCCGAGGCAGAAATCTTCTCTACAATCTTTCCGCACGTGCTCATGCATCCTGCGAGCAGAAGTGTCTGCAGTTTTCAAATAAAGAGTTGTCGAAGTCAGGTCTTCCCCAAAACTTCACTTGGGTAAGTGATATATTTTTAAATCCACATACAGTGCCTTACATTTTCCTCTTCTAAATTTACCTTGCTAAATTTCTCTTGATGAGAGCAATATCTTTGTAGTTGCTGAATAATGCTGTCTTAGCCACACAGACATCATTTTCATAAAAAATCTATGCAGACTTGGGGCTGGGGTTGTGGCTCAGTGATAGACCGCTTGACTAGCATGTGTGAGGCACTGGGTTCGAATCTCAGCACCACATGTAAACAAATAAAGGTCCACTGACAACTAAAAAATATTTTTAAAAAATCTATGCAAACTAAGTGGTTGATGAGATGAGTAGTCTTTGCTGAGAACCTTGGAGATACAGAGAAGGCATCCATTTCACAGCATTTCATATGAAAAAATCCCTTCCCATCAGAAGCTCCAGGCCCTCTATCTCCACCTCCTATTACAGATCTCAGCGTTTCCACTTTCTTCCTCATTATTCCAATTTCAACCAAATTCCTTCTTGAATCATGAAAATTATTCAGTTCAGCTTCAGTTCTGACTAACAAATCTGATACCTCAACACATACAGTCAGGGGAAAATTGCTTTTATGCAACAGCAGTCCTATACTCCTTAGAAGTAAATGCATGTAGAGAAATAGCAATCAGTATTCTACAAACATTTATTGAGCACATACTATGGACTAAGCACTGAACTTCTTGATGCAGAAATACATAACTTCAAACATGATCTCTGTGGGATTTATCATCTCATAGAGACATGAGTCAAATGCACTCACAGTTCGTGTAAATTATAGGCATATAAAAGCATTACAGGCCAGGCACGGTGGCATATACCAGTAATCCCAGAGGCTCAGGAGACTGAGGCAGGATAATTGCAAGTTAGAGGCCTGGGCAACATAGTGAGTTTCTGTCTCAAAATTTAAAAAATGAAAAGAGTGGGGATATAGCTCAATGGTTAAGTGTTCCCAGGTTCAATCTCCCATACTCCCCTGGAACAAAAATTAATTTTTTTAAAGCATTATGAAGAAAAATAATCCCACGTAATGGAGGATTTGGTGATTTCAAGGGTTACAAAGGGCTCCCTTAGGAAGTGGTAAGTGAGTTGAGGACTAAGGAACAGGAAAGATTAACAAGAACATTCACTTTCCTTGATTGACAGAGGCTAAAGTCTAGAAAAAAATTAATGTTCTTAAAAGTCTACATAAAGAAGTCATTTGAGGCATGAATTTGTGATATGTTCACATAACAAACTTTGAAATTTATAAAGAATTAATTTTTTATCCTAAAATATGACAAAGATAAAAAATGCAAACCAAGTTAATTTTTAAAACACTAATGTATAAAATCCTAAACAAAATGTTAACAATGAGAATCCAGCAGTACTTTATGCAAATTGACTCATTCTAGGAATTTGAAAATATTTCAATCTTAGAAAATCCATTAATGAAATTCATCATATTAGTAGGTCAAAGGAGAAAAATAAGATTAATGTGAATGCATGACCAATGTGATCCTACAATATGTACAATCAGAAAAATGAGAAATTATACTCCGTTGATGTATGATTAATCAAAATGTATAAATGCACTCTACTATCATGTATTAGTAATTAAAACACATTAAAAAATTAAAACATAAAAAGTGACCAAGAAAACTGTGAAAAAAAGCATTTGATATCATTTAAAACCATCTCTAACTTATATAAAAAAGAAACATTTTATGCAAAAGGACATATCTGACCTTCCAAATTGAGAATCATGCTAACCAGTGAAACATAGGAAGCAGCTCCATTAAAGTCAACAATAAGATGTGGAGTGCACTTTTACGTTTATTATTTAATATTATTCTAAAAATGCTAGCCAGGACAGGTAAAATCAACAAAATAATAGATGCAAATATTGAAAAAAGGCGACACATAACTCATTGTTTGCATATTATTATTCACTTAGAAAGCATAAAATAAGATCAGAAACAATAAGAGCATTCAATAAGGTAGCCAGTTGCACAAGAAATACAGAAAAATCAATAGCATATTTACAAACTAACAATTACAATATAGAGGGGAAAAAATCTAATTCATATCAGCAAAGGAGAGGAAGGAACTGCTGTCACCTCCGCTGCCACCTTAAACTTCAAGCAAATCTAACAAAGTTTAATCAAACATATACAAAAATAGTAGATAAACAAAATTATTGAGGGACATTAACAGACAACTAATGAAGAATGAATTTGTTCTTGGACAAAAAGATTCAACATTCTAAAGAAACACATTCTCCCTGATAAATCTGTAAAATCAATGTAAGTCCAACATAATTTGACAAAAGTTTGTATAACTTTTAGAGAGAGTATTCACAAGCAAGTTAAAGTAAGGGGTAAAGTAACGTGGAGGGATTTGCTTGATCATGTGTTATACATCAAATGTGTTATAAAGCTACTGCAACCGAAGAATTCTGATCCTGGATAAATTAGATGGGTGGATAAGAGTTATAGATGAGACAGAATAGGGATAGAGTATGCATAAAAATCAAGTTTGTGATTAAATGACATTAGAATGATCATTTTGAAAACCATTCGTAGAATCCATAGGATACAACTAAAGCAAAATGTTGAGTAAAGATAATAGGATGAAAATTAACCAGAAATTGGAGGGGGGAAAAAAAAAAGAATAATAATAATAAAAAAAAGTAGAAGGAAGGAAATAAACAGCAAAACATAATGCTTCCATAAGTCATAGAGCTGACATTCCAAGAAATATGCAAAATCAACAAATCACTAGTTCACCTAATCAAGAAAAAAAAATGTGAGGAAGGGAAAAAAAGAATGTGTAAAATAAATGGTAAAGGGCAAACCCCAACTAAAAAGGAAGATGGTGTCTTCAGTACCATTAAAAAACATTTCATATAATTTGGCACAAAAAATTTAAAACATAAATAGATAATTTTAAGAAAATGTAATTTACCAAACCGACACCAGTTATAGAATATTTAAACAGACGAGTTTCCTAGAAGAAATAGAGAAAAGCATCAAAGACGTACCTCAAACAAAAAGCAGGAGGTCTAAATTATTTCCTACAAAAATTGTATCAAACTTTCAGAAAAAGAAAGAATCCCAAAACTATAAAAGAGCATAAAAGAAAAATTCCCAATTCCTTTTGACACAAGTACAACATTGCTAACTGAATCTGATAAAGGTTGTCTCAAAATGCCACAGACTTATCTCAGTTGCAAATATGGATGCACCAATAAATATTAGATTAGAAAACCAAACAGCCAATTAAAATAATGTCCCATACATGCAAGGCGAGATCAACACTAGAAAGTCCATTCATATAATTTGTATGCTAATACACCAAAGAAAGAAATCATGTGAACCACATACACTGAGAAGACATTGGACAGAATTCAAATTTTTTGTGAAATCTGAAAAATTTTGCATTTTATTTTAAAATCTTAAATGCAAAAATCAAAGGAAACCTGGGCATTCCTAGCCTGGTCCTCCTGAGGCTAAAGCATGTTCCCTTAGGCAAAGACAAAATCAACCATGGCTGTGGATTCACCATATATGTGTAGATGATATTCCAGATGAGCTAAGGAGACCTGGGCAGGGTATGGACATCTGCTGCATCAGGGAATAGACTATAAAAGCCAAATATGCTGCCACAGACAACTTGAAAATCACAAAGGAAAAGCAAAAGGAGACCTTCACAATGGAGAAAGCAGGCTAGTTCATTTTTACATGCATCATTTAATTTAATCCTCCTTACCCAAGAAATAGATAGACCCATCTCTGTTTCACTGACTAAATTTTGAGGATCAGAGATGCCTAGTAGCTTGCTAAGAGAACAGAGCTGATGAGCCCAAGGCCTGGATTTATATCGCAAACTGTCTGTCTAATCTCTAGCCCGGCAAACAAAACAAAAACAGACAAAAGCAACAACAAAACTGTCTAATCTGGTGTAGTTCAAATGTATCCCCCTCCTCTGTCGCTCCAGTCTCCTTATCTGGGATTCTCACTGCCCAAACCCCAAGGTAAGCCAAGGGCAGGAGGCTGGCATATATAATCCACATTGGCCAATCTCCTGAGACACAGAGAGGGTGAAGGGGAAGACACACATCTGGAAGAGCTAATGGAAGATAGCAGGCACATCACATCCAATTCCCTGACTGTAGAACTGGAAAAAATAAGCCGTCCTGACACATGAGTTGTTCAAGGATTAAATAAGATATTGCATGTAAATATCTCAGCACTCTCCTGGCACTGACCAAACACTCAATGAATATTAGCCATGTGAAAGGGTGCCATTTGCTTGCATTGGCTTAATACCCTAAATAAAATAGACTTCAGTTTTTGGTCTAAAGTTTCAGTTTTGTACTTAAACTTGAAGAACAAAAGGCAGCAGAGTAATGACCCAGCTGGCTTCAGCTATCAGTATCCACTGGAAAACTGGTTAAATATCACACTCAAAATAAAAAACAACAACATCTGGGCAGAAGATAATGCTGATAAAATAAGCACCACAGAGTCCCCCTCAAAAACAACACTTTAAATCCATTTTTCAAAGCAGTGCCAAAGAAGAGCATCTCAGGAAGGGAAGCAAGCATCTTTTTGAGCTGCAGTCTCATGCTAGAATAAGCTCTTTGCACAATCCTGTAGATGGTAAAGTTCACACTTAACAATTTTGGTCATAAATGACCACCTAAATATGTCAGGAATAATTTAGCATCTGTGACCTCTAGAGCTGAAAATGTAGATGAATGTAATTAACCTACTTCCAAAATTGGGGAAAAAAAAGTAAGAAAGAAAGAAACTGCTCTATTCTCTCCTGACTTGGGAACATATGGCGTCGGATTACATGGTTGGCACCTGGCTGACTGCTGGGTCCATGTGTCACATTCTAACACAAACAGGCAGAGGCACAAAGCCTGCCCAGAGCAGTCGCCAGCCAAATCCAAAATGGGCAGCTAGAGCCATAGGCTCAGCCAAAATCTGCTGTAACAGCATGGTGGAGGAGATACAGCTCCCAGGACCACCCTGCGGGACCCAGTTTCCCTTCTTGCCCCACGACCTCCACCCCCAGCACGTTGAGAAGGACCCACAAGTCTGGTTTCTCCACTGACACATATCAGCTGCACCCTGGGCTCCATTTGTTAAGGAGAAATTGAACTGGCCTCAACTAAATTTTAAGATTGGCTCTCTTAAGCTAAGATATTTGGAAGCAAGTAAATTCAACCAAATGCTTTCCATTCCAATTAAAGTTGTGCTTGTCATTCTCCCCACCCTACCTCCCAGATCCTGGCACATGAGTTGAGTAAAGGACATTCACCTCCAAATTAGTGTGAGGAGAGCCAAAGGCAACATCAGTAGCCTCCTGGCTTTGTGGTTCTCTTCTCTCCCCGTGAAGACAGAGCCCATCTCGATCTCTGTAAAATCAGCCCAAACCACCATGAGGCTGAATGTGCGTCTTTAGAGCCAGTGCCTCAAATGTCTCAGTGCAATACTGTATGTCCCTAAATTATCTTCTTCCTTCCTTCTTGTGATTATTTTATGTTTCTTTCTTGCTTCTGTTTTGAAATATGCCCACCCATTTCAGGTGGAGCCATGGATAAAGAAGGCTTAGCCCATATTAACGTGGGACTTGAGAAGTTACAGGAAATAGTTTAGAGATGGTTTACTTAGAATGAGAAGAAACCTGGGGAAGGAGATGGAATATGGATGATACAAAGCCATTTGAGCTCACTGGACACATCTCCCTCATAGCAAGGTGAGAGGTGGAAATGGGAATTAAAAATGGGTCTTTTCCTATCACTTGGAAGGATCTATAAAACCAAAAGAGAAAAGACCAGCTACATCTACCAGTAAGAAATACATCCTCCCCACACTCATACCAATATCCGCCATAGGGCCAGGGCAAAATATGGTACAGAGGCAGTTCTCTTCTTTCCATACACCTGTCTAGATTGTGGATATGGACACCTGCTGGCTTCAGTCCACCTAGAGATCTCCTTTTTCTTCTGATAATAACATTCTGATGTGCTCATGGATCAGGTCCTTTCCTACTCTAAATGGCTGTGGTGGGGCTGCCAGTCCTAACACCTCGCCCTTACCCCTGCCAGTAATAGAATACTTATGAATCCATCAGTCAAATGTCTGTCACATAATTGATGTTCACATATTGTAGCTGCAGAAAGGAGACTGGGAATGTCAATCAGTTTGTGATGACGTCTCCATCCGTGAGCACAGCAGACTCACCAATAGAACATGGTCCTTTTTCTTCCTGGAGCAAGGTTAGATCTCAGAATTAGGTTCGATAACAAAACTTTGTTCCTGGGGACAGCCGAATCTCTGAAAAGCATTTGCCGCAAATCTGCTAATGTGCAGAAACAACGCTGTGGACCTCCTTAGCAGCAGGAGAGCTCCCAGTGAGACTTGAAGAGCTTTTTCTATTTAGGATCCCAGTGCGATGTTATCAAGAAGGACTTTGAAAACTTTTCTCTGGGGATTTTTGGGGCTATGGCAACAACAATGAGGATAATGCTTCACATTTCCAATAGTGCTTTTTAGTTTTCAAAGCACTTTCATGCACATTTTCTAACTTCATCTTCTTAGCAACCCTGCCTGGCAAAGCAGAGCAGGCATTAAAATCAGAAAAATAGCAATTTTTTTTTTCCTTAAAATGAAAAGAACCCTAGGTATTCCGTCCAACCTCTTCAATTTACAGACAAAGAAATTGAGGCCTGAGGTGGTGACTTGTTCCTGGAAAGATACTAGAAGCCAAGTTACTCATATTTGACTTCTTGGTCTCTATTATCCAATGTGCCTAGCACATGCTTAATGAAGAGTAGCTTGTAAAAGGAATAAATGAATGAATAATGAATGAATGAATGAACATGGTCTCTTAGTGGCCAAACCAGAATCACCAGAACCTTCTTTCTGTAACGGGAAATGGTATCATTTGGATATGAAATATTGCCTTAAGACTCCCGTGCTGAAGGCTTGGTCCTAAATGTAGCAATATTCAGAGGTGGGGATTTTGGAAAGTAATTGCCTCATGAGGGCTCTGACCTCATCATTATTGGGAGGTGGTAGAACTATAGATAGAGGGGACTCTAGAGAGAGGGGTCTCGTTGGAGGAAATAGGTTGCTGAGTGCATGCCCTGGAAGGATAATCTTGTCCCCAGCCCTTTCCTCACTCTCTCTGCTTCCCAGCCACCATGAGGAAAGCAGCTCTGTTCCACCACGCTCTCCCTATTAGGGCACTTACCATTGGAGCCATTTGACCATGGGCCAAAAACATGAGTCAAAATAAATTAATCTGTCCTCCTTTAAGTTGTTTTCTCCCCCACACATATGTCATAGTAATGAAAAGCTGACTAACACAGGAAAGGAACTTTTTTGAAGAAGCCCTCTATTGCTATTGATTCTCATTGCCTATAGTTTCACCTAGGAGTCTCAGCAGGTTACACATATGAGGAATGGTCCAGCACAGGTCTTGGCTGGGCTGGAAGCTGCGACCTGAAATCTTGGAAAAGGAAACACCACTCCTTTGGGGGGTGGCGGGCAGAGTGCAGGTCAGGAGACACAAAGCTCCATGGGATCTGACTTGGGGATGGAGAAGGACCACGTGATGACTTTGAAATACTAGGCTCTTGAGGATTTTATGGGTCTATGAGATTGAAGCTTGCTTTATCTGGGGTTACGGCAGTATCTGGGTCCTCCTCTTTGAGGGGCTCCCTCTCCACCTGTCTTGAATGCTTTCACAAGTTCTCTTTGTGGGGTGGAGGGTAGTGAACTTGCACAAGGCTGACCTTGTAGGAAAGTCTAATTTGGGTTGGTTCTATGATATTGAAGAATGACATGGAAATCCTGAGGATATGATTTCTTGGTATTTGGGGAGGCAGTGTGAATGGTTTTTCTGGGGACTCATGTGAATGAGTTTCTTCCTTTGATAGTCAATGCTTATACTCTCTTAGGCATTTCTGGGAAGTACAGAATTTAAAGAATGTCAGGAAACAATATTTGGGAGATGAAGCAAGACATCTGCGAGTGAGATAATTAAATAAGAATTTGTATATCCAAGTGGAGTTGAAATGGGTCATGTTTACAGGTTTAGGAGTTCAGAGGAGTCATGGTGGCCTATGGTATAGCATTTGAACTGGATCTAGAAGAAGGAGATCTATATTTAACTACATATTTAGCACTGTTCTTATTAAAATACAGACTGATTCATTTAATTATCTTAATAGACTTAGGAAGTAGACACTAGGATCAATGTTTTATAAGTAAGGAAATCAAAATAAAGAGAGATTAAGCAATGTGCTAAATGTAGATTTAAACCTGGCCAGCCCCATGTCCATAATCCTAGTCACAAATGTGCAAACTCTCTGGATATATGGGATTTGGAGGGCAAAGTACAAGGGCGAAGTTCGGGCAACATATGAGGAAAGGGTTGGTATTGACAATGTGTCTTCGTCTGTGTGTGCTGCTATAACAAAATGCCAAAGACTGAGTAATTTGTAAAGATATAAATTTATTTTCTCAAAGTTCTGAGGGTGGGAAGTCTGAGATCAGGGCACCAACAGGTTTGATTGTCTGGTGATGGCCACTCTGCATTCGAGTTGGCACCGTGTTGCCTTATCCTCTAGGAGAAGAGGAATGCTTGTATGGTAGAAGGTGAAGGAACAGGAACATGTGACCCAAACACTGCACGGAACCTCTTCTTATAAAGGTCATCCATGAGGGAGGAGCTCTGCTGTTCCAATCATCTCTCAAAGGCCCACTGTCTCGATGCCATTAAGTTTCAACACCTGAAGTTTTGGAGGCGACACAGTCTAACCATAGCACCATGGGTACAGTCCATTCAGAGAACCAGCTGGGTGGAGAGCTGAGGTTCAGCCTTGGGATACCAACATGCAGATGTGAAAACAGGCAATGGGTTAGGGTCTATGTAGATAGTTTGGTGGTTTAAGTTTAAATCCATAAAATCTTTGATATGCCTTTCTGGAAGAGGTGACTCTTGATTCCCTTCCTCTTGAGCACAAGTTGGATTTGCTTCTAACAGATACAGCAGAACTGGTGGTGTCTGACAATCACCCAAACTAGGAGGTCACTGGCCATAAAGGCATTGTGGTGCTTTTCCTCGTCTCTCACTCTTGGAGAATTCTGTGGCTGTCATGAGGACCCTCCAGAAGCCCTGAAAGGGTCAGGACCTGGGGTCTCCCACCAATGGCTGTGTGAGAGAGCTACTCTGGGAGCAGGTGACCCACCTCGGTCAGACCTTTGGTGACCAACAACAGCCTGGCTGGCAACTTGACTGCAACCTGGTTTCAATTAAGATTCTTAATTAAAGACATTTCTTAATTCAAGGGTTTTCTTAAGTATTTTAATTTAAGGGTTCTTACTCAAAAGAACTGGAAGACAAAGGGCCTTTGTTCTTTTATGCCACCATGTTTGGGTGTCACTTGCTATATCGAAGTACCTAATACTGCCCTCACTGTGACCTTGAGCAGTGTTGTAGTGCCTAACATGGAGTACCTGATGGATAAATATGTTCTCAATTGAATAGACACTAGGAGCTGCTCTGGAGGACTTCGGGCAGGTGAACAACTTGATAACAGTAATTTTTAGAAAGATGAATGCACAGGGTGAATTATGGGTGGAAGGGACGTGGGGAGACAGTTTGGGCTATTGAAAGGTTAAGGTTTGGTTCAGGCATAGGTTGATGGTAGGGAGGAGGAACAGAGCATGGTAAGTTCCATGAGAGCTGGCTTCTTGCTTCTTTCTTTACCACTAAGACCACGGAGTCTTCTATATCACAGTGCCTGGCATGTAGTAGGCACTCAATTATATATAGATTGAATGAATAAGTGAGTACACAAATGGGTGAGTGAGTAAATTAAAAGGATAGAAATGTGTTGCCCCAGAAAACTTGGCTTTTATTTTTGTTTAGAAATGCAAACCCTCTAAGGATGGTGTGGAGTCGATTTCAGTTACCTTAAACTATTTTCAATTTCTGTGACCCCAACTGGGGCCATCCTGTGTTCAGAGCTCAGTCTATTCTAAAGCTGATTTGAAAACTCTCCCCCTCTTTTCACATTATTCGTGCCACAAACATTTATTGAGCATCTATAATATGCTTGGCACTGGATGGGCCCTGGGGGGAGAAGATGAGTGAGGGATGATCCTGCTGCGCTTCAGTATTTCTTTCTCTGCTTTTATCTCCAGGCATCTCAGAAGTTTATTTTTGAAATAAAGATTCATTTTCTTAGTGGAATTCTTAAGTGGGGAGTGATGAGATGAATTCGGGCTTTTAGGAGCTGATTTTAGAACTTGTGGATGAGTTAGACTGTTTCCTGCTCACCCTTGCTGATATGCCCTATTAATATTCAAAAGCTGTCACTTTATTTTATCTTTGTTCTTTAGTAGACTAGACTGCTGGCTGAGAGAACCTGGTTTGTCTGGTTTAGTCTTGTCACATTGGGGGGTAGGACAAAAAGAGACATGGCTCAAGGTTGTTTTTCTTTTCTTTAAATTTTAGGAAGTTTCTGCATATTTTTGTTGGCATTGTGCTTTATTTAATTAACTTTTGTCTCTTTTTCTTGTAAATAAAATTCATTGTCGCTAAGAAAAATTCTCAGACCTGAGCAAGGCCTGATGTTGAGGGGACGGCTGGTAGAGAATGTGCAGCTTGGATTTGAGGAACACGATTGCATAACAAGGGTCCTGCTGTTAGAAGGAATGAGGATATGTCCTCATGCTTGTGGGAAAGAGCAGCCTGTCTGTGACATTAGTGATGACCGCCTGTGAGCAGGGCGTGGGGACTGGCAGAGTATCTCCTGAGAGGCTGGCTCTCAGCTGAGGTGCTCAGGGTGAGCAACCCGATGTAGGTAGGTGAGGAAAATCTCCTTTCCCTTACCTCATCTTTTCTCCTATTTCCCTTTGGCTCTCTCTTCTTGGCCTCCTTTCCTCTTTTCTCCAGTGTCCCTGCCCTTTTTTCTCAAGACCATTTGTTTTTCTTTTTCTTCTCCCCTTACCTCAATTGATCTCTCTTTCAGCCATTGTGGCGGGTACCTCCCCTCTCTGCTGGTCCTGGGCAGCTCAGACCCCTAGTGCTTAGGGTGGTGGAGGCTGTGACTTTATAACTCTCCAGGATTCATTGGTCTCTGATTCTTCTAGCCTTATGGGCAGGCTGGCAAAAGCACTAAAGATACCAGAAGATTTTCAGGGCCACAGCCAAGTGCAAAGTCAAGACAGAGCTCTCCAGGTAAGGAGCCTGGGCAGGCATTTGCCCTGATCACCTCCTAGGCTACCTGCCTTGGTTCATCTCATCAGAATTAAATCCACTCAAAGATCTAAAAGCACAAGCATCTGAAAATGTTCACACATTGGACTCCAAATGGTGAGCCAAGTTCCATTTGAATTTGCCTTCCATTTAAGTCAAGATGGCATGCTTAAAGCTGCTGCTTCTGTCAGAGGCAGACTCAACTATTATCATAATGCTGTCTCCCTTTTTTCCCTTCTCCTCACTTGATAACTACATTCTACTCTTAAATATTTAGTTTTCTTTTATTCACTCTTTAAGGTTACTATATTGGTACAAAAGGGAGGGGTGAGGCAGTCTCTTTCTCATCCCAGTTGATATTCATCTGTCTGCCTAAAATGATTTTTTTCCTCTCTCTCTCACTCTCTTTCTCTCTCTTTTTTTTTTTTTTTTTTTTGTCATTTACCACCATTTTGGCTGGTGGGTGTGGGGGGTGTGTGCGTGTGTGTTTTTACCCTCTAAGCACACTGAATGTCTTTAGCTTGCACATTAGACAGGAGACTGATAGGATAATGAAGATGGAATGTTAAATGCCATCTATGTAAATCAGCTCCATCAATGGGTACAAGATTCAGCTACTTTAGGTCTTTTTTTTTGACATACATTTTCATTTTTTTAAAGGAGAATCATCTTGGATTATTATTAACCTGCTTTAGAAGAATCTTTGCATTACCAGACACATTACTATTTTGCATAAAGTCATATTAAATTTCGGTATGATGTACAACATCATTTTCCCTTAAATGCTGCTTTTTTTTTAAACTCTAGTAGTTTCTTTTGTATCTTTTGGTGGAGGATTGGTTTCTGATAGTCAGATCCCAACTGGGAACTGGGAAGGAAGAAACGAAGATCTTTCTCCTGGCAGGGGAATGGAAATGATATTTTCTTCACTTATTTGAGGTCTGGACATAGATAGGGTAGATTCTAAGAATGCCTATGTTTTAAGGAGATCAAGGAAAATTCCAGTTCCTCTTTTGGTTCTAGAACAAAGCCAATGGGAGTCAAACTTGTGCCAGGATGGGATTCGAATAAGGACACAAGAGTAGTTATCACCCGTAACGGTTCCAAGTGATAGGACCCAACTGAAATCTGATATTCAGGATGCAGGTGGACTCCAGCCTACCTGGAGCAGAGCTCAAGAGGTGACAGATTTCCTTCTTCTGTCCTTTCCCAGGGTGGGGAGAATGACAAGCACAACTTTAATTGGAATGGAAAACATTTGGTTGAATTTACTTGCTTCCAAATACCTTCCCACCTCTCTCTTTGGATCTGTCTCTCAGTGATTTTCTCTCCCATTTCCTTTCTCTCGTGTTTCTCTCTCTTACCCATTTTTACCTCCCTCCCTCCGTCATTTGTGTCCCTCCCGTCTCTCTTCCTTTATTGTCTCCCTCCTTCTCTCCTTCCCTCTCTCCTCACCACTCTGCCTCACCTTTGCTCTATTTTTTCTTTACGTACCTTTCTCTCCATCTTCTCTCCCTCCTGTCTCTCTTTCATTGATTCTGTCTCTTCCACATCTCTGAGTTCTCCACTTCTCTCTCTCATCCTCTTTCCAGCATCTCTCCCACATTTCCTTCTTTTTCTGTCCTTCAACTCATCTCTCCTCCTTTCATGCTCATTCTCTCTTTCTCTCTCTATCTCTCTCTCTCTTTCTCTCTCTCTCTCTCTCTCTCTCTCTCTCTATCTCTCTCTCTCTTTCTCTCTCTCTCTCTCTCTCTCTCTCTCTCTCTCTCTCTCTCTCTCTCTCCCTCTTTCTCTTTTCTCATCTCTTGCCCTGGATCCCATTTTACATATCCCACTATTGATCCCATTTTACAGATGAGGATATTGAGGCCCAGAGAAGTTGACTTAACCAAAATCTAGTATATGACACAGCCAGAAATAGAAACAAAGGCTGAGTAATCCCAAGGCTAGGTACTTTATTACTGCAATATACTGAACTTCAGCAGGGATCTGAAGACAGCATATAAATCAAGATAAACCAAATGCCACTTCTTATTTTCCCCTGAATAATGAATGGAATTAACATCAGTTCAAGGTTGGAAGGTTGTTAGAAGCCTCTGCCTTGGCATAAGTTTGAAGCTCTAAAGTCTATAAACTTTTTGATTGCACAATCAATCCATTCATTTTAAAAAAATTTGTTATCCAATCTGATATATAATTATCTATATGTATTTATTTTTAAATCACATATACATATATCACAATGCTAATATATTGCAGACATATTAAAACAAGTTGAAAACTTTACAATTAGAAATATATGTAAGCACAAATTCTAAAACTTCTCCCCCAAACTCCAATGAGACACTTAATCACTTTGGAGAATACTAAACAAGAAAGATGCGTTTTGATTATTTTGCTATTATTTCCTCTCTGGACTCAGCTTCAGGGTTTCACTTGGGCTGAATATCCAAGAACAGAAAGGGTCACTCCCCTTACCTCCATCTAATCCCCCAATCCTTACTACCACCCTGATCTCCCCACCCCTATGTTCCCAGACATTTTCCATATTTACCCAAAATCCTTCAAGTTCTAACAAGGCTGGCATCTCTTGATGTGGCCAAAATCCACACATTTATACATTCTTTCATTCATGCAAACAATGAGGACCACTGAGGACATGTTATGGAAGGCACAGCAGGAGTTTGGAAAATTCAGAAATGAATCTGCCTCAGGCTCACACAGACTAAGAGGGAATTAGTCCACAGATATAAATGGATATGATATTCAGTTGAAAATGACAAGTTCAGTAAGAGGGGCACAGGAGAGATTTCCAGCTGGAACGAACGCATCTGAACAAAGAACACGGAATTACAAAAAGGATACGTGAGAACTCTTCACCCTACTCCTACATTTTCCAGACCAACCCATCTCTTTAGAGCCTGGTGACTTTGGGAAGAGATTTCTAGCCTCTTGGCCCTGTGTGGCATGGGATGGGCATCCTTCTGGCAGGACAGATTCTTCTCTTGGTTCATCAGGTTGGGAATCAGATTTCCCATCCAGTTCCCAGAGTGCTGTGGCTGGAGCTGACACAGTGCCTCTTTAAGCACATTATGAAGATTATCGGCAATGTATCAAGGTGTCTTTGCAGAATGGTATAAACTTCGGCTGCACTACTTATTGCCATAAACCACACTTCCAGGTTTTTATTTATATGCGCATTAGTTCAATATGATTGGATCTGTAGGCAGCAGAGGGGATTGGGGTAATTTATATATATATCAATAAAGGTCTCCAGCCAGTCACTGGGTGCTCTAAGGGGAACAGTAGTTCCATTTAAAACATTAGGAACTGGAGAAATTGAAAATAACTCTCTATTTAGAGGCCAAGGATTAAGGCATTTTGCAAGGAAGGTCTCAGCCCAGCCAGGCTATGCTAAAAAGGCTGTTAAAATGTCATTTTGTTGATAGTTAAGTCACAGAATTACCTTAACCCCTTCATTTCAATTGGTCTTTTTTTTTTTTTTTTTTTTCCTCTGAAGTATTGACCACAACAGGAAGACAGCAGGGTGTGGTGGAAAAGGGGGCAGAGTTCATGGGCATCAGATACTTTTGGCCTCCTGATCTCTTTTTCTGCTTTATACTGGTAGCATCACCTCAGTCCTCCACACCCCTTGCTTGAGGTCTTCAAGGGCTGCTGACCAAGGTTCTCTGTGGTCCCTGGCCAAGGAGAGCTCTTTGTCCAAGTTGAGCCAATCAGATTTCTCTCCCAAGATTTTGACCACTAATAAAATGCGACAGGGATAAAATATTATGGAATCCTACTTATCCTGGAAGAAGTCCCCTGAAGAGCCTCTGCTAGTTCCTGTTTCCTATGCTCATGGGGCTGCCCTAACTTCTGGCTCTTGTGCTTATTCTTCCCCTTGATGAACTATGGAGTCTCCTTCTTCTGCTTAGGTTAGCCACTATTTCTATTGCTTGTAACTAAGGAGCCAAAGCTAGAGGTGAGATCAAGATCCCTGCATTTATGACTTGGCCTTATCGCTACCTACCTCTGAGACCAGAGAACAGTAGGCTCTCTACTCTAGGTATCAGTGTCCCCTGTAAAAGTGAAAGCATTGAAGAGACCACTAGTTCTCGAATTTTAGGGAGTCAGAATCACCTAGGAATCTCACTGAAAATCCAGATACTGATTTAACCATTTTGGGGTGAAGCCCAGCCGTCTGTTTTTTCCATCCAGCATGGAGTCTGTGCCCACAAACCCTTAAAAATACATTTTTAAATTATGTGTCCAGGGTACTTAGTTCCATACAGGAGCACAGTTAGCCTCTGGGTAAGGCAAGTGTTAAGGACATTCTTGCTTCAACTGGGGCAATTCCCTTTTATATATTTTTAGGTTCTACATTAAATTTCCTCTGCAAAATAAGCTTCACTACAGAGGTGGGGGAGTTGAAAATCAGCTGTCTAGGATCACCAAATAATCTCCAAGGAACCTTGCAACTCTGATTCCACAGTGCACCTCTGCCTGGCTTCCCAAGATGCAGGCATCAAACCTTTGGAGGAACTGACCACCACGTTGATTTTTTTTAAGAGGTTGACAGGTGTAAACTAAATCAGAAAAAGAAAAGAAGATCCCATTCTTGTCTGAAGGTAGAAACAAAGAAAAAAATAGGCTTCAAAATAGAATTCAAGCACGTTTTTGAGCTTCAGTTGTGAACAGGAACAAAACCAGAACTTGTATCCTCCAATCTTCCTAACAAACCCAGGAGCAGGAGTTTTATTACCCCTGCCTGTAATGATGCGGCAGGCAGCGAGGCCCTGAATGACTTGCCCGGCGAGATGCAATTAGATGACCTCTTAACCACATCGAGACGCTCCTCCTATGGTGCCTGTTCCTGCCCGGCATTTGGAAAACCATAAACTGGAGCCAGAGGAGATCCATAAACAGCCCAGATCTTATTTTTTTACTTTAGAGTCCCTATGTGGCTTCATTTATTTTCAAAAGAGCATGTGACATGTTCGTTGGCACCTTCCCCGCTATAAAATATCTGTTGACATTTGTGGTTTGGGGCTGGGTTGGATCAGTGGCTATTTCATCCCGTTTACCTACTGCACATAGTACAAGGAGAAATATCATGCTACCCTCCCTGAGCCCCTTCTCCTGCCTCCTTTCTACCTGGATGGCCCCGTAAGTGTACTCTGTTCAACAGGAAGATGAAAAAACAGCCATTCTATCATCTGTCAGCTCTGTGACCTTAGCCAAGGTACATAACTGGTTCCTCTTATATGAAGTGGTTGTAAGGACAGTAATAAAAAGGATGTCCACAGTGGCTCACATTGACCCACCACCCATGTCAAATCAGACACTCAGCCATGTAACTTTTTGTGAATCATCTCAATCCATCTTACAAGCCTACAAGGCAGGTCTGTCACTAACTACCCCCAGTGAACAGAAAGAAAAACTAAGGCATAGAAAAGTTAGGTAACCCGCTCAAGTTACATAATGAATACGTGACAGAATAGGCTTCTGTCTTACAAATCTGCCCCCACAGCTTGTTCTTAATAGCAACACAGTTCTTTTTGCTTCTTCAAACCTGGTTGAAGACTTTGAGTCATCCCAGGGGACTCAGGTATGGGAATCAGATCTGAAGGGTTAGTTGAAGGGCTGTGTGAAGGGTTATTTAGGATAATTCAAAGAAAACACATGGTACAATGGCAAGAATATCAATCTACATTTGCCTTCACCAGCATAGGACCTGGTGCTATTTGTGTTCTTTGAGGTTCAGTCTTCTCATCAGAAAAACGATGGAATGATGCCTACCTCGTAGAGAATGTATAAAGAGATGTGTACATAGCCACTTACCAGGCATCCAGTAAATGGAAGTGATATGAGTAGGAGCATCCTGAAAATTTACTTGAATATATACTATTCAAATAAAACGATATATACTGGAGTAACATAGAATTCCTTCCAAGATTATAAAGTCAACCCAGAATCTTCATAAATCAAACCCACAGAGAACATGAGCCAAAAGGCTATATATAGAGTTAATATAAACAAACTTGCCTCCATTTCTCAATAACCTCATGCATTTGGGTCAAAAGTCTGGAAATTTTCCACAACAGTGTTATGGTTTGGATGTGAGGTGTCCCCCAAAATCTCATGCATGAGAAAATGCAAGAAGAAGAGGAGAAATGATTGGATTATGAGAGCCATACCCCAATCAGTGAATTAATCCCCTGATGGGATTAAGTGGTAATTGAAGGCAGGTAGAGTGTGGCTGGAAGAGGTGGGAAATGGGGGTGTGCCTTTGGGGTATATATTTGTATTTGGCAAGTGGAGATCTCCCCCTCTGCTTTCAGATCATCACGTGAGCTGCATTCCTCCTCCACACCCTTCCACCATGATGTTCTGCTTCAACTTGGAGCCCCAAGGAATGCAGCCTGCTGTCTATGGACCAAGACCTCTAAAACCGTGAGCCTTCAAATAAACTTTTCCTCTCCTATAATTGGGCTTGCCAGGTCTTTTAGTCACAATGGTGAAAAGGTGACTAAAACAGAAATGGGTACTGAGAATAGGGTTATTGCTGTGACTGACCTAACCATGTGGTTCAGAAGCTTTTGAACTTTTTGGAATTGGTGGGAGGAATTTTGACATGCTTAGCCATGCAAGCTGGAAATGCTTTAGATTGTTGTAAGTGGAGCTTAATGGACAATTCTAGTGGGAGCTCAGAAGACCTGAAAGCCAATAGGACTGTGAACAGTGAAGACAGGGCCAAGAGGGTTTAGAGGAAAAGGAGGACATTATTGAAATTTGGACTAGAGGTCATTCATATTATGTTCTAAACGAGAAGTTGTCTGCATTTTGCCCTGAGACTTTCTTTGATGCTGATTTTTAAAGTGATGGACTTTTTAATCTGGTGGAAGAAATATCTAGGCAGCATAACCTTCAGGCAATGGCATGGATATTGCTGCAGCTTATAGTCAAATTTATTGTGATAATCAGGAGCAGAAAGCAGAGCAGAAAGATTTGAAAAACTTGACATTGAAAGGTGGGAATAAAACTGGGGCTAAGAAAGCTGCAGTTTTTAATGGTATTATGGCTACTAAAGAAATGCTAAAGACTTTGCCCAGAGACAATAAGAAAGAGGGCTTGAAGGCATCTGAGGAACTGGCAAGATCATATCCATCTCAGACTCAAGGAAGTAAAAGTGAAAACTGTCTTGTGAAGAGACCAGTGGGACATCCTTCTTGCACAAGGAAGCCTAGGAGGTTTTCTCAACATGCTCAGCTACCAAGGAACTCAGCAGCTGCTCTAGCCAGGGTGCCTGGAGGCTTGGCTACTGCTGGAGATGGCAGCAGACCTTGGAATCAACCACGTAGTGCTGGTTCTGCAGGAATGCAGGATGCTGGAATTGGAGGGTCATGAAGGTGTCCCAAGATTTCAAAGGAAAACCTGGCAGTCCAGACAAAGTGCGGCAGGGTTGGAGTCCCTGCAGGGACTCCCTGAGAGGGTGAAGTGTGGAGATTTGAGGAGGAAGCCAAAGCTACAGTGGAGACCCTAAGAGTAAGAAATGCCAGTAGCATGGAATGTATGCTGAGGAAGGCTGCGGGAATCAAGCTGAGACAAGCCAACAGAAAGGTGACTTTGGCTACAACCAACAAGGCCACGGGGGCGGAGCTGTACAGCCCCTTGGAACAAAACATCACCATGCCATGTGCCCCAGATGCCAGACATGGAGCTGCAGGATGTGGAGTTACAGTCCAGCTGGATTTCAGTCTGGC